>NC_135478.1:123446744-124726200 GCF_052094955.1 Ictidomys tridecemlineatus
ATTATGAACAATTTCATGGCACTATTTTGAGCAATGTAGATAAAGGGACAAAATTCTCTAACATATAATTTACATAATAGAAGGACAAATAGAATATTTGAGCTATCTTACATACTTTAGATACAATAGCATGTCACAGAAGGACTGGGATGCATTCTGAGAAATGTGTTGTTAGACTATGTTGTTGTGAGAATAGAATGTACTTACATAAACCCAGATGGTGACACACCTGGCATATATTGTAAAATACATTGTTCCCAGGCTACAAACCTTGCATATATGGTGTAATATATTGTTCCCAGGCTACAAACCTTAGCACATTACTTTACTGAAAACTATAGACAATTTTAACAATGATAAAAATTCCTGTACCTATATATAACTAAACATAGCAAAGGTACAGGTTATGGGAATTTTTTAGCTCCATTATAATCTTAAGGGATCACCCTTGTAGATGTGCTCCATTTTTGACCAAGATATGCAACATATGACTATATATTGACCAGCTAGTCATAGATGTTCACAGCCTTAACTCTAGTTTGGGAAGTTTTATGGGTGAATTATTACACAAATTTATGTTCTTACAACACACACACACACACACAGAGTCGGGCACACACATGCACATAAACAGTAAAACGTTGCACAAATTTCCTCTGAGAATAAACAAAATATAATCCAAAATTTTATCAGACAATGAAAAATTTGATACCAAAACTTGACAAGGAAGCTACAAGATGGAGAAGTCATAAGATTTCTTCCTGGATCTTAGATGGATAAACCTAATAAGTAGCCACGAGTAAGAATCATTGCTCCAAAAAAAGTACAATATATCTTAATCATATTGGTCTTTTTAAATTTTTCTTGATAACATTGATGAAAAATCAAGATTAGCTTAATTTTAAAAATTCAATCAGTACAATTCAGTATATAAACAAATAAATTTAAAACTATCATATCAATAGTTGTAAGGCATTTTAAGTATTTTTTCATACACTTGTTAGCCATTCAGATGCCTTCTCCTGAGACATATCTACCTATTCAAGTGCTTTACCCATTTTTCAATTGGGCTATCTTTTTTTTTTAATACTGACTTGTTTGTGTTCCTTATATGTTTTAGAGATTAACCCCTCATCAGGTTAAAATTTGCAAATAATTTCTCCCACTCTGTGGATTGTCCCATCACTGGGTTGGATGTTTACATTGAAGTACAGGAGCTTTTAAATTTGACCTAACCCCATTCTTCTATTTTTGTTCTTGTTTCTTATTGTTTTTAAGGTTGTAGCTTATGAACCATTGTTTAGACCAATATCACAGATCTTTCCCACTTAGTTTTTTTCTAGAAGATTTACTGATTTGTTTCTTACATTGAACTCTTTGATCTGTTTTGGGAGAAAGTTTTTGGAGTAAGTGTCCAATTTCATTATTTTGTTTATGGGTGGGTATTCCATTTTTCCAGCACTGTTTATTAAAATTACTATTTTTTCTCTATTGTGTATTTTTGGAAACTTTTTCAAAAACCAATTGGCCATAAATACATGAATTTATTTTTGGGTCCTCTATTGTGTTCCATTGATCCTTCTGTCTGTTTTATGCCAGTTCTGTGCTGTTTTGATTAATATCTATTATAGTAATAGATATTGATGCTAGGAGTATGATGTCTTCATATTTATCCTGTTTTGCTCAAGACAGTTTTGGCTCCCTTGCACTAGGTTCCTAAAGATTCTGCCTTTTCTTTTTAGTTATATGCTATGACCAGCATGGCCAAACTTGTAGGTTCCAGTGAGGGGCAAAGAGGGATAAGAAAAATGAAGAGTCACATAGCAGGTTTTGAAGATAATGCTGGGGTCAGGTGGAGTGCTGCAATTTGATTGAGAAGCAGATCTAGAGTTTAAGCCGGCAATGTTTACTTATATATGTCTCCTTGCCAGGTTAAAGAGTATGCAAGCATTGTATTCAGGAAATTTACAGAAACTAGAAACATCTATGTATCTTTTCCACAGTTGCAATGTGCAATGTTAGGAGTTTTATGAAGTGCTCAAGAAAGTCCATTGTTTAAAGTTACTGTTAAGAGGGCAGGCTCAGGAGTAACAGAGCTGGTGAAACATTGTGGTTGTTTTGCAAGAGAATTCCTCTATTTCCAGGAACTATTCCTCTATTCCCAGGAGCTATGTGCTTGACATCAAGATAGAAGCTGATAAAAATCTTGTACAGACCCTCCTTATGCAGGGCATTACCACAGCAGCTAATCATCCTGTGTCCTTGCACAGGAACATTCACAGGCATCAGTCATGCCACAGTCATGAGTCCATCAAAGACAACAATATCAGACACTGCTCTTCCATTCTCTGTCACCCTCTCCACAGTTATACATAACATTAGAGTGTATTATGCCACATTGTACATACATGGGATATAACTTCCTATTCCCGTTGTGTATTTCATCCACCATTTCTTAATATTGCTATATTGAAGACCAAGCTTCCAGCATATAAGCTTTGGATGGACACATGCAAACTGTGTCCAAACTACACTAAAAGGAAACAGAGTGCACCAAAGAAGCTGGAAAGACTGAGTTTTATTTCTAGAGAGTTGAGGATAGATATTCTTGCAAAAAAAAATCATGAAGAGGGATGTTTAATAGGAAGGAAACCCACAGTACAGGGCCAGAGGAAATTTTTCTGTATAGTTAAAGGAATTAGAGATGAGAAATCCACATATAATATTAAACAATTATTGAAGATCTATATGTGTATAATTTGTTGACTTTCTTTGAAACAATCATGTTGTAAAATTTTATTACAAATCACAAATGAAGTTCTTAAAGTTTCAATTTGAAAATATATGATACAATGTAAATTTTTTTAAAGATGTATTGGGAAAATTCAGGATTAAAAAGAAAACTTGTCATTACTAAAAAGAGACATCTTAAGATAAAGATAGTAAAATACCCATGCTGCAGAGATAATGCACATAGTTCTTCTCATCTGGTCAGTGGGCAAAATGCACACTTAAGGTCTACAGTTCCAATTTTGTTCATTGCTTACTGCTGAAATTTCTTGATGAATGATTAGATGATGGTAGAGATGGAAAACTGATATTTCAGTCAGCTTCGTCCTGCTCAAGCCTCTGTTTGGGCAAATATTCAGCTAGTGGATTGGCTGCTTTGTTTCTTTGCCATCTTGTGGTTTAGTTTTCTGGGTGTCTGTGTCATAATTGAAGTTGCAGAGGTACCAGTGCTGAGTCTCTGGTGATGTTGGGTCTCATCATCTTGATTTCCCCCTATTCTCTTCATTGCTGTCTTCTCTAGGATGTCTTTAGTATGTTTGCATCATTATGGTATGCTTGTTTTAGTTCTTGTATAAATTATATAAAAGATATAAATTCTATGACTCTGATATAACCATGTAATAGGTTATGTGATGGTTCCATTTCTAGACTTTTGAACTGGTTCATGTAAAAGTTCCATTTCTAGACTTTTGAGTAACCTCCATACTGTTTTCCAAACTGGTTATAGTAATTTTCAGTTCCACCAACATAAGTATACTTTCCTCTCCAAATTCTTGCTGGCACATGTTATTATTTATATTTTTTATGATTGCTAGTGAAGGATCCTACTTGGATTAAGGATATTCTATAAGGATTATAAATGGTTCATGGTATAAGAAATATGATTGTCTAATTATAGAGAAAGACTTGGTATATAACTATCTTTTCTCTTATGCATATGATTGTTTATCTTTTTATTCTGCAAGGGCCTGAGGAACAGAAGTGGGATTCAGGGTGTGGTCTGAACACTGAAATTATGTATCAGAAATACATATAGAGACAAATAAATTTTTTAATATGCAATACTAGTGAAAATACAGTTTTTAATTTGATTTTCTAAAATGTACATTCACATCTCTGGTGAGAAAAATTATGCCAAATGAGTTACCAGAAGTGTCAGAAATACATATTAGCTGTTATACTTTCTCTACATCTTCAGCTACTAATTTAATATAGCCAATATATACAGCTCATGTTATAAAATACTTTAATGTCTTCAAGTATGCCATGCAGTGCCACAGTCCTTCTTTTTTCAGCACCAATTTTGGCATTGAAGTCCTCAATGACTGTCAGATCTGCAATAGGTTATCCAGAATAAACTTTAAAGGATAATAGAAATGAAGCAATGTACTCAAACATTTCCACATAAATTGGCAGGGGAATGTAAGTGTGGAGAAAAATCATATGCAGCTTTCCTGGGAACTAGTGTAAAAATTGACAGAAAAAGAAAAGTGCTATCTGAGCTATACATTTCTATATAATTCATTATTCTTATTTCTTCCAAAGCTTTTTTATTACTTCTGATGGCCAGATAGATAAAAGGCCTAAAAGTAGGAATAAAGGGAAAGGAATATAAAATCATGATTACAAGAGGAGATAGATGTTCTATATTCCACGTGTCATAAACCTTAACAACCTCAAAGACCTCTAGAAAATCGATACCGTACAATAGGGTTCTTATCACTGGGCTTTGCCATGCTATTTTTCTGAATAGATCGTTTTAAAAATAATTTGGAGATGAATTCCAGAAAGTCAAACATGTAGAAATGGTTCAAAATAACCTGAATACATTGTCCTTGATGAGGGACTCTAGTCCATAAAGTTGTTATTTCCCATTAAGTTGCATATTTCAATATGGCATCCAAGTTCTTCAGGGATAAGGTAGTGACTACCAAATGCACTTCTGCTAGCTGATATGACAGCAGATAGGGAGAATAAAAACAGTTTATTTGAAATGGGACTTTAGTAAAGACAAAACAGTGTGCAAAGATCAGAGAGAAAATATGGAGTACAGTAATATTTGGTTTGGAAGAGTAGAAAAAAAGAAAAAATAGAAAATATAATTGGTGAGAATAATCTCTCAATTTGGAAAAGGTTAGAAAATTAGCACTCAGTGCCTGAATTTGAGTGTGGACAGAAGAGGTCGCATTGAGGTAGGTGGTAGAAAAGAAAAATACAGTAATTTATTACTAAAATACTTGTAGTGCAAAGGACAGTATTTGAGAGGAGATGCTGAGAAATGTCAAGAGACATAAAAAGGATCATGACATTGTTAGGTGACTTTTTAATAAGTCAGATAATCCCCAGAGATTGTGCTATTCTTATGAAGGGGTCAGAAAAAGATTTTGAGCAACTGCTTAAACATGTAAAGTTTTAGTTTATCAAACTATAAAATAATTACAAAAATATACACTAGTTGAACATCTATTTTTCAATAGATGGATGTACACAGGTGACCACCTACAGGGATAGAAATTAACAGAATTCTAAAAAGTCTTCTTAAACCTGCTTCTAGTCACAGACTGTCCTCCATTTCTATATAAACATTATTCTCACAGTCCTCATATATATGAATCAGATTTGCCTATTTTTAAAATTTTATCCAAATGGAAGAACATAGTATGAAATCTCTCTGGTTATGGGACTGAAATAATTTGCTTTCATAATGTTTGTGACATTTATTTTATTGTCTTATAAAGCAGTAAATTGGATATTCTTGATTTTCTTTATACAGAATATTCTATATATAGCAAGGGTATTCCATAGTTTATCCATTGCATTGTTGTTGCACATTTGAATTGTTTGCCATTTCAACGAATATAAATAGTCCATCTACACTTTTGTTTATTAAGTTTCTAACAGCTCTGTCGATTCTGTACATGAGATACATGTTTAGCTATTGTAGAAACTGCTGACTATTTTTTCAAAGTGTTTGTGCCCATATACAGCCCAATCAACAGCATGTAGAATTCCAGTTGCTTCACTTGCCATTTGATGATGTGGCCAAAATAGCTGAGTTAGAAGTTCTATTGTGCAAGTGGGAATATCACCTTGTGGTTTTTTTATCACCATGCCCTCCAAGAACTAATGAGAAGAGTACATTTTCAAAAATGCTTATGCTCATTTTCTTACTCTCTTTTGTCAAGAGAATGCTCTGATTGATTTTTCCTTTTGTATCTTGTTTGTCTGTGATTCTCTGATATGTAGCAGTTCTTCAGGTAACTGCACTTTAATAATTTGCTCAATTCTGTGTCTTGCCTTAAATGATAGTGAGCAAAAATCCTTCTTTCATAGAGCCAAATTAATTTGTATTTCCATTTATATTTGGTAGGGTTTCTTTTTCTCTATTTTTAAGATGTTCCATACACTAAGGAAAATACCTTTCTATATTTTCTTATTAATGTTTCACTGTTTTACTTGTATATTAATATTTATATCCACAGAGTTGAAATTTGCATATATTTGTATATTTCATGAAATGGAAAAGCTTCAATTTTCTCCATATGGATATCCATTTGATCCAGGATTATTTGCTTAAAAAAATGCTGCCACATCCTTATCATAAGATAGGTTAATTGGGTTAATAGTCGGACAATTTTATTACTTTTCTTGACAATCCTTTGCACTCTCCTAATTAATTTACTTTCATGGTCTTGTAGTGTTTTGAGATGTAAGAATACAATATGTTAACAATAATTAAATAATTATATTAACAATAATTAAGTCAGTCAATAGTCATCAATGAATGCAAAAACCAGCGAGTGAAAAATTAAAGTAGAAGAATACCTGTAGCTTCAAAGTACCTCATGAAAAGATACTTTGGAATTATAAAGGTAAAGATAATGGCATATTTACAATAAAGAACCAGGGAGACACCACATTAACCAAGTGATCAAAGTTAACATCACCATCCAGGCATGGTGGTAAACATTTGTAATCCCAGTGAATCAGGAGGCTGAAGCAGAAAGATCTCAAATTAGAGATGATCCTCAGGAACTTAGTGAAGCCCTAAGCAACTAAGTAAGAAGCTGTCTTAAAATTTAAAAAAAAAAAAAATAAAAGGACTGGCGATATGACTCAGTGGTTAAATCCTTCTGGGTTTAATCTCCTGTACCACAAAAACAAAGCAAAATAAAACAAAAACAAAATCAGAAAATATTTAACATCAGAAGTTGGTCGAATCAACATTACATGTCTCTAGGCATGATGTAGAGGGAAAAAAAAGAAAAATAACAAAAACCTCCTGAGAAATGCATAACATGTTTAATTCTGATAAAACATCAGACAAACTCAGAAGGAGAAGGAATCAACAAAAGAGCTTCCCTGCACTCTTCACAAGTGCCCATTTCACCAGTGACAAACAAGAATGAGGAATCTTCCAATTTAGAGACACAGCACCGAAAGCTGCTCACACTCAAAAGATTTCCTCTTGCTATGAAGAAGTGATAGTACAGTTGTAACATAACAGATAATACAGTTGTAACATAATAGTTGTAACATAATAGATAAATGAGATATAAATATGGTTCAGATTAGAAAAATAGCAAACAGACATTGATTTCTTAATTTTGATAGTTTGTGGCTATTTATAAGAATATCTTTGTGTTTAAAACATGCACATCCAAGTATTCAGCTTTAAAAAGAAATTATATCTTCAAGTTACTGTTAAAAGACTAAAAAATGTTGTGTGAGGAAAAGGATCAAGCAAATTAGGTGTTAACATTTGGGGAATTTGGAAAGTGAGAATTCTCCCTGTTATTCTTGCAAAGGTTCAGTAGGCCTGAAATTATGTAAAAGTTAAAATGAAGAGTATTTATTTTTCCATGTACATTTTTTTCTGATTGAGGAGCCCACTATTCCTATAATTAGTCAAGATGTGAAATTTTTTTTTAAAAATAGGAAACTCTAAATGGATTGAAGAGAGGAGATTGGTGGAGTGGACCCAGGAGAGCATAGAGTGGAGGTGGGGATGCTGGGGATTGAATTGGAGTGGGTTAAATTTCAGACCTTTGTGATAATGTCAAGGCATGTCCTGATGTTGTATAAAACTAAAAAGAATAAATATAAATATTTTAAAAAGATATTATCAAAACAGTTCATATAATTAATCTTTGGATCTATATAATTGTCTATTTTCAAGAATAATTTATTCACCTCTAATTTATTCACTGTAACTAATGAGATTGATACTGGGGTAGTTTTTAAAGGTTTGCATTTTTTGTTCTTTCCTCAGGGAGATGATAGGTAGCATATGAATTGAGAAAACAAAGTTAGAGGCTGAAATTTGAGGTCAGGAAAACAGTCAAAGTGAAGAGAGCCAGATGCTATTTCCTTTCCAAAGAACACAAGAGTACTGCTCACAAGTGAGATGCAGGGGTATGAATGCAGGCTCAGTCATTAACAAATACTTGTCAACAAATTGTGGTTTTTGGTTACTCTGTGTATGATACAGAACATTAGACCACTCAGGTCCTGAAATACCTTCTGTTTTTCTAGAACCATTTGTCAGAAGATGAGAAGAACAGATGAATTAAAAGTGACATGAACTTTTAAGACTGCTTACCTTGCAATGCTATTTCTGAAATATAAGACTGTTAATAGATTTTAGAAAGCAAATGGCAGTTTTAGAACTTAAAATAGATGGTGGTAAGAATTTGATATAGTAGTGTATATATGTATGTGTATACATACATGTGTATGTATATATGTATTTCAACCTCTACCATAAATTGAAAATATAAAATAAAGAGTCAGAGGAAGAGAGATTCTAGTCTTGGAAATTTTACTTAGATAAAATGCAAATGACAACTACTGTCCCAATTTCTTTGTTGCCACCAACTCATACTCTGGACCTCTAAGGATTTACTTACCTATTGCAATTTTAAGTGCTGTCGTTGTGTTAGATAATGTATAAAATACTAAATTATAAAATTTTGTAGTTTTGTTACAACAATCTGAGAATGCCAATGATCATTTCTAGAACTTAGGGTGGAAAATAGATAATTATTTCAAGGAGAAAGTTGTTCAAATTTTTTGTTCAAACTCTGATCTTCTAAACTGATGTTGGTGGGCTCTTATACCAAAGCAGTGTCATCATAACATCTTCCATGTGTTATTTCCTTTGTGGTTTTCCATCATTTCAAACAAAATTGTCTTTTGGTTTCATAGAATGAAAACATTTTCTGTATGATGAAATTTCAAGGTTGCTGGGAAAATGGCTTAAAATGAGAACATTCTGTTTTATGAAATCATTCAAATTGAAATACTTCTAATCTAGTAATGTTCTATTTGATTTATGGAAGAGATTTATATTATCTTCATTTTAAGGTAAATCTCATTCAGAGATAATTGAAATCCAATAGAGAACCAGGATTAGATAAAGGACTTGATGTGAAAAGACAGACCTAGAGGGTGTGTCCCCAGGAGTGGGTATTTGTTTTGAGAGTCATATGCCAATATTAAGAAGATTCTGTGAGGATTCATATTCTACAAAGAAAACATCTGAGGGCATGTTGTCACTGAGGGTATGTCAGTTTCTGAACATAACTTGTTTTGATTTGCTAAAAACAAAATCTGTCAAGAACTACAAAGGCTCAGGTTTTACTCAATGTGCAAACTAAAAGAGCCTCCTCAGTTTCATGGATTCTGGAAGACAAACAATTCCTGGGTTTTAGTCAGAAGACCTTATTACATTATTACTCATATCAGTCATGCTAGATGGACTGTCAACATTTCCACATAACAAGTTGTGTGATAAACATTTCCTAGAGAATGTATAGTATTAGAGGAACCCTAAGATTAGAGATCTCAAACTTTTTATAATGAGCAGTAAGTCTGCCTGACCTTTGTTTGAAAGGAAGTTACTGTGTCTGTCTTCCATGAGTGGCAGTTGTAACAACATATTTATGATTGTTTAGAACAAAGAGTACATGACTATAGTCTCACTGCATGCACTAATGCAAGGAAGTCATGGAAAATTGTAGCCCAGTAAAGTGTGGGTGAGGTAACAAAATGAAAGAAAGGCAATATACATTGGACACCAATTTCTTCAGGTTCTTATGTCTAGAAAATCTCTCTTTATACACCATATCTCCCCTTGATTTCTAATTCCACTTATCTCAATGCTTATTTTAAAAATCTAGGACTCAGAAAAGATAGCTATGATAAATCAAGATGGACTATAATTCAACTTCTCTGCCAGAGTACATGCCGTTAACCACTACATACATGCATTAAACAGTTCATTACAGCCCACTGCAGCCCCAAACAAATTCTGATCATTTATTTCCATTCTGGTAACAGCACTTCACCATTCTCTTGATCAATAAGTATGACTCTTGAGCAACACACTAGGTATATTTTTTCTAGCTTCTTATTCTGTAGGAGAAAGTTATTCCAGTTTCATAGCCTTCTTCCCATGCAATGCTACTATCTTTGTTTAGGCTTTCCTCACCTCTGAAAAGGACTTTTGTTTTGAGTATCATTTTCCTTTAATTAATTTTCAGTGTGCTTTTCAGAATTGCATTTTTTTCTTTTGAAATTGAATTTTTAAGTAAAGTTTTTTGCTACTCCACCAAAATCTTTTCATTTTTTGTTATAATATATTCATACATTCCCACAATAAAACAGTATAATTTGATCAATTTCATTCACTTTTCCTTCCCTACCCCTCCCCCTTTCCTCCTCTTCTATTCTATTGGTCTCCCTTCTATTTTTTTTTTAATTTGAATTTTAAAGAAAAACATTCACTTTAGGGTTTGCCCCTAAGAAAATTGCCCAGTGGTGATAAACTGTAGGAAATATGGCATTAAGTATGTCTGTGATGTTGCACTTAACATCCTCCTGTCTCACTACTTCTTTACATCTGTCTTATGTTTCACCTGTTCTTACTTCCTGGAAGTTACCCTAAGAGTCACATTTTATATATATCACATATATATATAATTTTAATATATGTATAATTTTAATATATATAATTTTAACAAATATATATAATTTTAACATATATATAATTTTAATTTATTTATTCTAATTTTTTATATATGACATCAGAATGCATTTCAATTCATAGTACACATATATAGTACAATTTTTCATGTCTCTGGTTGTACACATAGTAGAGTCACACCATTTGTGTCTTCATATGTGTACTTGGGGTAGTGATGTCCATCTCATTCCACTGTCTTTCCTACCCTCCTACCCCCTCCGTTTCCCTTCTTCCACTTTGCCCTATCTAAAGTTTCTCCATTCCTCCCATTTTCCCCTGCCTATCCCCATTATGAATCAGCATCCTCATATCAGAGAAAACATTCAGCTTTTAATTTTTTGGGAGTAGCCTACTTCACTTAGCATAATATTTTCCAACTTCATTCATTTACCTGAAAATGCCATGTTTTTATTCTCTTTTAATGCTGACTAATAGTCCATTCTGTATATACACCACAGTTTCTTTATCCATTCATCTATTGAAGGGCATCTGGGTTGGTTCTACAATTTAGCTATTGTGAATTGGGCTCCTATAAACATTGATGTGTCTGTGTCCCTATAGTATGCTGTTTTTAAGTCCTTTGGGTATAAATTGAGGAGTAGGATAGCTGGGTCAAGTGGTGGTTCCATTCCCAGTTTTCCAAGGAATCTCCATACTGCTTTCCAGATTGGCTGCACCAATTTGCAATCCCACCAGCAATGTAGGAGTGTGCCTTTCCCCCCACATCCTTGCCAAGGCTTATTGTTGTTTGTATTCTTGATAGCTCCTATATTCAGTTCAGTTAAAGCAGAGATCACAGTCTCATTGATGCCAGAAGTGAATCTTATACATATCTTTCACAGAAGTCATTATACTATTGTGAAGCCATGGACATTTCTAAGAATCTAATAAAAATTATATACATCCCCAAATCTACATGGATAGACTAGGGCATGCACACAAACTAAGGGTTCAAAATCCATGACTCACAGATTAAAAGTGCCTAACATTCAGTGAATCTGAACTTTGTCCAACTTACTTGAGAGCAATGTTAGGATCAGGAACTACATTCTAGATATTTTACCCTGGAAGAATATCTAGCATTGTATGTGCTTGATGTGTGTTGAAGTTAAAAATGGAATGGATGGCACATGGAGTTATATGTGTCTTTAGAGAGCTTACTTTTCTTCATATAATCAGTTATATCATCAGAAGTTCATTGAAATAGTATTTTTTCAAACTTCTTTAAAGATAGTAGCTTTAGTAACTATGCAATGCCTTGTATGATCTCTCAAGCTAGACCTGTTGCTTAGGCAACATTTAAAGTTGCTAGATTGATGGATATTTTTGAAAGCTACACATAATGAATTTTATCATATGTCTTTAACTCTAATTAGAGTGTTACGAATACACTTTTACTCATTAATCAAAAAAATATTTAATAGCTATTGTTATTAACCTAATTTTTTAAAAGAGCAAACATGATAAGTAATAGTTAAATTTTGAATTTGAGAAGTAAAATTAGAGACCCTATTCATAAATACTGTATATTGTACTTGCCTCACTCAAATATATCATTGATATAAGAGAGAATTATTCTTTCTTCAAAAGAAATGCTAAATAAAAAATAAATACTGAATTAAAACAAACAATTCAAACAAATCCTTAAAATTCCAACATGAAATATTTCTAAGATTGTATACAGTGTGTAAAATCACAATATTTTGACTTTATGATTGTAAGTGACATGCATTTAGTAGAATCTGTGCTTTGATTTTGAGTTTTGATCTTTTCCCTGGTATGTAATGCATGGAATGATATTCTTTCACCATACTAGGCAGCAGCTACAAACTATAGCACCTTGTTATTCAGAGAGCCATCTCCACACTGTGCTGTGCTGTTAAATTATGGTGCTCAGTAAGTTGGGTGTACTAATGCACATTATTAATGCACATATACACACTTTTAAAAAAAAACATATGTGTATACTTTACAATATTTTTATTAAAAATTTTATTTTGGACAATAAAAAAATTATAAAGAAGAAATATCACTTCTTAATTCTTACACTCAACATTACATTGCAAACATCTTGTTTCATTTCCTTTTCTATACATTCGATCATACAATTAAAAGGGTTTTGTGTTCTATATTTTTAATTATCAATTTATGAATGTATTCATTACTTCATTATTAATTATTTCATTACCTCTCTTAACTATTATTGAAATATGAAAATTAATATCATTTGAGTGTACCATAATTAATTTAAACACACTCTAAATGTTGAGGATTATTTGTTTCTAAGATTTCTCTATTAGAAAAAATGTTTTTTTTAAATATCCCAATTATAATTTGATTAGACATTGTGTACAAATTCTATCATAATCACATAATGGCATAAAATTCCTTTTATGAATATGAGTTATTTTGTTGGAAGTATTTAGTGTCTGTTTTTTGGAATAAATGATATAATTTGATATAATTTTCTTAATAAAAATCCAGTAGTAGTTAGAGGCTTGAATATAATTCCAGAAGTAGCATTGTATAGTCCAACCTCCCAAATGAAGAAAAACTATTCTCTTGCCTCTGAAAATTAAATTGCATAAAATTTCCCATTGCATTTATAATATTTTCTAGGGATTTAATACATGAGTTTAAAATATTTCTGCTTCTGAAGTCAAGGTTATAAAACTCAAATGAGTCTATAATGTATCAACACCTATTTTAAATGGGACAAACATACTTTTTAAACCTAAGCATGTTAACCAACTTTAATAAACATGGCTTGTTGTACAAGTCATTCAGATGTCATATAAAGAGCATCCATCACAGATCAGACAAGGTTCCAGAGTTCAAAGGGCTTTCATTTTAGTGATTGTAATAGATAGTGAAGAAAAGTGAAAATATAGGTGAGCCAAGCAGAATATGTATGAACATGATACAAAATAAAATAACTTTCATAGATGAAGCAAAGAAAATATACTATGTATATTAAAGGAACTCAGAGGAGGAAAGATCATGTTTACCTAGTTTACTGGTATTGAATTGTTATAAAAATTTTTCATAAAAGAGGTAGATTCATGGGAAAATGCCCTCTGATGGAGTAATTCTACCAACATAAGCTAAAATGTAACCAAATTTTTTACTTTTTTGACTTTAGAGTCATTGAGGAACTACATTATGGAAATATGAATCTAAATATGAAATAAATATTAAAATTTTCTATTTGATAATTTTCATTATAGTTCATGGTATAGACTGAGAATAGCATTCAGGTATGAAGAAGTCTCTATCTAGAGTTGGTATTTGGTGCTTCAAAATAGATAAATCACAATGTTACATCTTTTTTTTTTTTAATCTATCTTTAACCAAAAGATGCATTTAGTATACAAGAGAAGTTCAGTAGTGGTTAGACACCTTACTGGGCAAATTTTTGTGATGGAAGTAGCTCTACTTATATGTCCCATTTTTCCTAACCACAAGGTTATATTAGGTCTGCTAAAATATGACACAATAATTTTACATGTTTATATAGTATATTTTTGTTTCTACCCCGTGTTAGCATCATTTCATGCATAAGAGGATTATGAAGGTTAGTTAAGGAATTCTTTTGAAATATTTATACAAATGCCTGGGTTAAATATTTAAATATATAAGATTCTAGTTTTAAATCAAGCAGCACAATGAATTTCACTTCTTTTTTTTCTTTTCCCACAAAATCACTTGAGAAGCTTATAAAATACTTAGGATCCTCAACACATGCTCTCTAAGTCTGAAAATTTTACATCAACAGCTTTATTTTTACCAATATCTAAGCTTATTCTTAGATGTTGTAGAAGATGATTAAACTTATACAATACATTTGAATGACTCCTATCAAGCCATTCTTCGCAGATGACCTGGTTTAAAAATTCCCGTTTCCCTATAAACATTATATTGTTTTGTACTAATATTTTACTTATTTATTTATTATTAGTTCTTTTTAGTTATATGTGACTGTAGAATTCATTTCGATATACTTAATCCTCTTAACTAAACTAAATGGAGGTAATTTTGACTGTGAAACCAATAGTTAAAGATAAATAATCATGAAATCACACATAACTAACTGTGTAACACTGAAATATATGAATTAAAAACATAGTGAATGGGATCTATGTATTAGTCTTTATTTTTAAAATCCATCTTTTTCACAATGCAGAATGTCATTATGGTAAATTATCTGAAATCATCCTGTATCTCCACATGATTTAAGAATTATAAATAGTGATAGTCATGAATAACTTAAGAAAGAGTTACAATAGCAATTCACTGATTATTTTGATTTTTAATAGTTTTCTTCCATAACAATAAGAAAAATTCTCATAAGTCTACTTGAAGATAATCTTTTTAATACTTGCAATTATTCTGTATGTAGAATTCCTTCATCAAATACATGAACAAGACAAAATGTTCTAAGTTGATTTGCTAAATATACCAAAAGTTATAACAATTTATACTAAAATAATATCCTAGTGTTTGCAGTTTCTTACATGAAATAGAAAAAAATTTTAAATAAATCTAAGGGTTTTTTTCCATTTTTATTTTCAATGCTTGGTTTAAAATCTTAGTGAGTTCAGGTTGATAATAACAGTAGAGATTTCTCATAGGATAGGTAATTTTTTTGTTTTTGGTAAATTTACATTTGTGCTTGTCGCCAATTATTATGATAGTATTCATCTTTTTCCTCATCAATCTGTAATGCATCCAGATGTAATATACATGGTAATCAACTCTGTCATATATGTTCAATTATTTTTCCATCTGCTGTTCTACATAGTTTTGCATATGTGCATATTTAACAGATGAAAGTTCAGAAAATTTTTTTGTCTCAAATCTTGGTAATTTAACTTTGAAGAGAGGATGAAGCTGAGAGATTTACATAGTTTTAGTTTGTTATCCCCTTCTTTAATATTAATATAGAAAAAGATTCAAATTTCCACATCAGAGTTTGAGATACTTTTTGTTATCATTACCAGTAAGACATTATCAGATATTTTTAGCACATTCATGGTCCATTCATTTTTGGACTACTGCTGTCACTGAAATGCTTGATTTTTGTATGTGCTCAATAGGAGAATGAGATGAATGAGGGAATTTCACTGAAAATATACAAGTTCTTTTGTTTACTCACAATGGTAAAGATGCATTGGTAATGCATCTCCTGAATCACTTTTTAGTGTTTGGCCTAAGATTATGGGGACTTGGATATGAGGTTACAAACCAAAAAGCACAATGACTCCCTGGAGGGCACCTGAACTTTGAGTTTCACAACACTGTGCCTTTTCTTTTATAGGCATCTCCAAGTCATATAGCTAATGAGAATCCAGGTGCTCTCAGCTGGGTCTGCAGATGTCTGGAATTAGGGCAGGCAAACAGCAGGGAGCTTCCTTTCTCTTCTCCTTCCTAGTATTTGTAACACAGAAGCAGCCATCCACAAGAGAGATCCAAAAAGGTCATCTAGATCAGCTTGTAAGTGGATTTAAAACCACTGACGCCAGAATCCCATGAATAAACCACTATATTTGAAGAGGGTATGACTTGCTGCAGTATTAGTATTAAAGTCATTCTCCTTAATGGAATTGACTCACACTGAAAAAGATGTTCTTGAATATGCCAGGTGCTGAATAGAATAAAACTACACAATGACTCAACTTTCTCTGTCCTTACATGCCTTCTGCTTCCCTTGGTCCTATTAATTTCCTTCCTTCCTTCCTCCTTTTCTTCCTTCTTCCTGTTATTTTTTTTAATGTCATGAAAAAAAAAATTCTTAAGTGTACTTAACATTAGCTTTTGCTTTTAAAGTTGTGAAAATTTTAATCATGTTGAAACTTAGGGATTAATCACATTTTAAAATGAATTATTTATAAAGTTTATTCAGAGTGGTTTTTGGAAATCATTCAGTAGGTATTTAATGTGGAGTGTATCATCTTTTCATATCATTGTATAATTTGTTAGATTAATTTTCATAATGTCTAATTTAAGATCTTATATTCTTACCACAACATGTTACCAACCAAAGCTCAAAGTCTTGCAGGATAAGAGGCAAATAAGGTCAGAGTTTTCCAGGACCCAGCAGTAGAGAAAGTCCTGGGTTAGCAGAGCAGAGTCCAGTTGGTAATCCCAACTCTGCCCTCAATCTTCCGTCATCTCAGTCCTGAATTTTAGGATCCCAGGAAACATAATAGCAGGATTGGCTGAATGATCTCTGTATTTATAAAATAAGAGATGAGAGTGATGGTTTTAGGAAAGAGGACTGATGTTGTCAAATCACACAGAAAATGACAGGGCTCTTTTACTTCCTTCTCTCTAATAGAGAAAACAAAGAAAAAAGAAAGAACCAATTTTATGACCCTACTAGCAGTTTTCTGTAAGAAAAATGTTGAAACAAGTACAGTTTGATTCCATAGTTCCCTGTTGTCTGTTATAATTTCTCTCAAATGCATACAATTCCCGGAATCTGCAAATTCTCCCTCTGGAGAAGCACACTTGGCTACACCTGGGTATACGTGAGCATACCCAACTGCAATCTTGCTCTGCCTCATACCAACCTTCATAAGAATAGCACACCCACAAATAGGACTTTTTGAAGTCTTAGGTTATAGTTTTTTTTTTTCCTTTAAAACACATTTGGGAATGGCCGTAAGGCACATTAAAAAATAAAATAAAAATGAATCATTGTTATTTAGATAGCACCTTCCTAAAATCCTTGGATACTACTATCAATATTTAAAAGGAAAGAATCATCAAGGTCAATGTTTATACACAAATGTCCCAGGCAAAGCGCCAGGAGCTAACAATTTGAAAACTGAGGGAACCTCTTTCTTAAAATTTTTATGAGAAATCAAACTGGAAGGAACTCATTTGTTCAAGACTAGAGGGATAGGGATGAGTCAAACAAATTTGGAACAGAAATGGATTTGTTTGTCTCTCCTTTGGGGCTAATGGTGAGGGAACTCTGCAATATGAAATCATAATAGTTGTTGTGAAAGTATATGGTCTACTCCCTCAAGCCCACTTTTAAACTTAGTGCCATTACTCTCAAATAATTTGCCACCTGATCCCTATGAGTAGGAAGTAAATACAGGGACCCAGATTTCCTCTCCTTTTATTTATTTATTTATTCTTGACAGTGCTGGGGCTCCAACTCAGTGTCACTCACTTGCTACTGAGCTACACCTTTAGCCTTACTTTAAAAATTATTGCAAGTAAAATTTTCAAGATCAAAATAATCACTGTGAGGCTCAGTGCCAGTAAATACTATGTTGCTCAGTGTGAGTTCATTAATCGCCTTTTAGGAGAAATAATCACTATTCACCTAATTTTTAACTTTATTTTACTCTCATAACTTTAAGAGAATTGAAAGCTCTCAGCTCTTATTAGGGAAGTCAGAATAGATAGAAATAAGGCAAAAACAATGAAAATCATGCAATAAATTTCTTGCTGTGCTTTTTTGGCTGGGTCCTGTATTCTATTTCTGCTGACTTCAAAGTAAACTTATCTCTCCGTATCTGCAGGGCATTGGTTTGCTTATGTTGGTTTGTTTGTAAAAGTTTCTTATACAAAATGGTATAGTGTTTGCATATAACCTATGCACAACCTTATGTATACTTTAAATCATCTCCACATTAAATATAAAACTTATGCAATAAAATGTTTTATAAATAGTCATTATACTGTGTTGTTTAGGGAATAAAGACAAGAAAAAAGAAAAATTGCATGTTTTGAGTAAAGAAGCAACCACCACAGGCCTAACTCTGTATTTGAACCTTTGTTGACTTATCTTCATGTATGGAAAGCATAGATATGGAGGGAGAGCTAACAGAACTGAATTTGTGATGGGTTTGTTTTTCCTAGCACCGACCATGGAGAGATTGTGAATCTGTCATTACACTTCATATGGATTGGGCTAACAATAATTATAGACATATAAAGAAAGTTTTCTGGGGACTTATAACTTTGTGTAATGAAAACTAAAGGGAAATAAGGGAAGCTTCAACAAATACTTGTAAAACTTTTAATTATTTTATTTGCATAAGAATTTCATGTGCAATGCATAAAATATTTATTCTCCTGACTTATTAATAAACCGTTTCCTTTTTCCCCACATCCAATCTGCCACAACAATCTGAGGAGAAGGGAGTGAAAACTGGTCATCCTGAAAGAAGACACTGGAGATTTTAATATAGACAGCAGGAAACACAGGGATGTGGATGGAGGAAGAGTAAGTGAGCAAGGCCACACCAAGTCCCTCTGAGAGCTACATTGTCTTGAAGAGAAATACAAAATCAGAGCAGCAATTATATGCATAGCATTCAAAACTCTAGGGAGAGATAGGGAGGGATTTCATCAAATGTGCCTGTAATAACTTGGAGGAGAAGTGTTAGGAAGAGACTCTGAGGAATGATCATGAGCTACTCTTGTATTTGTTGTTAGGTAGAAAAGAACCAAACATTTCTATATGTTGCTGAGGTCTTGGCTTGGGAGTGAGCTAGTGTCATATCATCAGTAGAGCCAAAGTAACCCTGATAAAAATGACATCATGGTGGGCCCTTAGAGTTAATGCTACAAAGAGGTTGTGGCCAAAATTAAGGCAGTTATCATCCTCAAAGATAGAAGAACAGCAGGGTCAGCAAGGAGGTTGCCGTATTTTCTCTCTCTAAAACACAGCACAATGCCAACTCTCAGAAGACTTCCCAGGGCTATAGAAATTATTTCTATCAAAATTTTAAATAATTAAAAACCCAAAGAAAACTCTTTTCATTAACAAAATGATTTAAACCTTTGTGACTGGATACTAGACAGATATTAAAATCATGGAGCTGAAAAAATATATTAACAAATAAAAAGACAGATGTTAATATAAATGTTGTATATCTATTTATATAAATAGATATCTATTTATATAAATAGATATACATATATATATAAATATATATATAATATATATAACATATGTATATATATAAATAGATATATATATATATGTACATAAATGGAAATTAAGAGAAGGAATGCAAACCACATATTTATGAAGTTTATTATTGGGAGATGGGAATTTACATTTCCCCTTGAGTTTTTTTTAGAGATTTTTGCTTGTTTGTTTTTTGTTTTTTATGTATTCAGCACTAAACATGCATATTAGTTAGGCTAAATTATGTGGTGGCAAGAAAGATTTATAAATCTCTGTAGCTTAACGTAAAGACAGTTTTATCTTGTCTCATGACAGTCTGGCTTGTGAGAGGTGGCTGGGCTTTGCTCCTCTCAGATGCCTAGTGCATGATTTCTGAGATAAGAAAACTGGATATAGAAGTCTGCACATTGGCTCTTTCAGATTGTTGTGGTATGTTATTATGGACAGTCAGTTGATCCATCTGAAGTCACCTAGAAAGAGTGAAGAATTCAGAGCATATTACATCAATTTATTTTTTAATTCAGAAGAAAATTACATAACATTTTAAGTTACATTTGTTTGAAGATTTTTTTCAGCCAAGTTCTCTCAAATGCCATAAACATTTGAAAATATGATACATTTCAATAACACATTAAAACACTTTTAAAATGTTATAATATAGAAATAAAAACTACAATTTGGAGTATTATAGAATATTGTTCATTCTATTTCCTCATGTTATATGCACTACATTCAACTTTATTCTTCTTAATTGCTTTAACTGCAACTATTCATGATTTATCTCCACAAGAACATTATTAACTTGAATCTCTGTTTCTTGGATTTAATGCCTCTATGTTATCTTCTCTCTCTCTCTCTTTTTTTAGTTACTTAATTTTCTTCTGCTTTTTATTAGAGAGATTTTCAAACATTTGATCTATTCAAGTGATATCATTTTTATATCAAATTCCTCTATAATCCAGCTGCTGTCAGGGTTTTTCTTTTTCTGTTCTTTAACACTTCTGCTTCCATGTAACCTATTCTATCCTGACAATGGACCCATTTAACCTGAGCTTTCAGTCTTTGCCTCCATGCTAATTTTCATTCATTATACTACATTTTCTTTCCATCTCAAATTATTCTTTCTATATTGTTTTGCTGTCTTATTCTACTTAGGATACGCCTTCTTCTGTTGAGGAATACTGAAAAGCTTTCTGGAATTATTTTATGAGGCATTGGATTAAATTATTGTCAGAAATGTGCTGTTCTTTTCAGTAATGTCTTATTCTTCATTTCTTTGTTTCATACATTTCTGGATTATTGATATTCCTTAACATTTACCAGACTGTGGCCAAACAAGTACTGCATTTGCTCCAGACACTGTTTCTTACAGCTCTCTTCATTTTCTACCTATGTTGTGTGAGGGACTATATTTAGGCTAATAACTACTTTATAGGTGTGATCTTCTCCACTGGTCCAATGTGATCGACATTGATTCCATTCCATGATGTGGAATTTTACCCTTTCCCAGATGATCAACCCAGGAGCACATGCAATACTGAGCCTCTACTGGGAGTGCTGCACCTCTCCTTTCCTCTTCCCAACTGCTAGTGCAGGGTGTCCTTACTAGCAAGTATCTGTGCTACATCCTGGCCTGCATGTATCATGTGCATGACTTTCTCTAACGTTGTACTGTTTTCTGCAAGAATGCTCCTTTCATGGCTATAAAAAGAGAACTCAGGGGTTAGATGTTGCTTTAAAATGCTCAAAATATATACCAATATCACAGAGAGCTCTTCCAGGCTAACTCTACTAACATAGTTAGACATATAAAGAGGAGATAGTATCATCTTTCTGTCTTTCTGTACATCGGGCTTCTCTGATAAGCCTTTAAAACAATATTTGCTCTCTTTGTGACTTAGAATTAATTTAAAGAGCTAAACATTTATTTCTCTGCCTAGCATAGAATAATTTTATTTCAACACATCAACCTCAATATTAATCTAAGTTTTGTACAACATATTTTTCTATAAGAAAATCGAATTATTTTCAACTGAACATCTTTGCTTTAATAAAAATGTGTCAAAGAAATGTCTACTTTAAAATTAGTTTCAAAAGTTGACATTCCATCTTGCTGAGGATAATTTATTGAGACTTTTTAGAATTTTAATATATATTAAAATATACACTATGCTATTTATCTTAATTTTGTTCTATAACTTTATCAAGGACAAAATATAACCACCTCATTATACTTGGCACAAAATATTTTTTTTCATCATAATTAAATTATTTCCAGAATGGTTGACATTTTTCAGGCACTCTTTCTGAGTCATGTTGAAATTAGCCCAAACACTGAAAGATGTGGGAAATGCTGACAAGATATAGGGAGAAAACAAATCTTGTTATTATTATAAAGGAGACTGCAGATGTAAACAAAAGCCTGAGTATTCAGGAGTCTGTAGAACCAGGGTTCTCATCTTTCCTTACTATAAATATGTGAACTCATAAATGTCTTTTTTTCATTATCAGCTACACGTAACATTTTTTTCACCCATGTCAAAATGCATTGATTGTTATAGAAATTTATAATGAGAACCATTTGGAAGCTTCAGAAACAAAAACAATGCTCCCAAAATGTGACTAAGTAACTGTGTGGGGAGCACCACTGCCCATCACTGGGACAGACAGAACTGTGCTGTCATCACCATGGTGCAGCATCCTCTCTTGACTACAGCATTGTAGCCCCTCTTGTCCCAGGATGCTTGCTCACCCTTGCAATCCTCACCATTAATGCCACAAGGGAGAAAGCTATAGATTGTCTCTGTCCAGGTGTCACAGCTCTGGTGCCAAGTCCAAGCATGTGCTCCTGATGGCTGAGTAACCAGCTGCAAGTGAGACTAGAAAAGTGAGGAATTATTTCTCCCCAGGAGTCATGAGGATAAACACTGTAAGAAGCAGTCAGAATGAGTACTCTCCATGGTTTATTTGTCTTGTGCCTAATTTGCACACTTGGAAAAAGATGTGCTTGAATAAACCTTCCTGTTGACATCTTCCTTCTAGTGAGAGGAATCAATGCAGCTTCCCTGGGGTCCTCATGATTTTAAGTGATGGGCAGCTGATTTTACAGTCTTGATACATATAAGTCTTGTCATCATTCATTCTGCTTGTTTGAGGTGACCACCATCACACCTACACCATCAAGAAAGATGAATCAGGTGCTGGTACCTTCTTATTAAAGCAGAGAATATATATCCTGGCCCCAATAGGCCTTTCTGTGGAATGCTAACTGGTTGAGTATCTGTTACCTCTTTGCCCTACTACCTGGAAATTCCAGGGTTAGTCTTGTGTTGCCTGCTCTTGGGACCTTGTAGTATGCTAGCCCAAGGTCCTAACATACACTTGCACTTTTTTCAATTAACATTTACACAGTGTTACATACTTCCTTGTGCTCTGGTGCCATGGGTCTTTTCTGAAAATGGACAGATCAATGATTATTAAAAATTGCCATTAGTAAAAGCTTTGTATTAACAGTTGAACTATAGTACACACCATAAATCTTGTTTTGTAAACTTAAAAAAAGTTATATAAAGGTCTGGAGTCACATCTCAGTGGTAGAGTGCTTACCTAATGTGTGAGGCACTGGGTTTGATACTTAGCACCACATATAAATAAATAAAATAAAGTTCCATTGACAACTAAAAATATGTTTTAAAAAGTTATGTAAGACTGAAATACAGAAATTATTTTAAAGCATTGCAGCTTTCCCAAATCACATGGTCTTAGAATTTAAAAAAAAGTTGCAGTGAAATTTTAATAACAAACATTCTAAAATTAATAGACAGTGACATATCTGAAGATTATTGACCTATGAGAAAATGATATAATTCTTATCTTCCAGGCAAATATCTCAGTTCTAAAAGAAACTGATAGAAAGGGGGATATAGAAACCAACAAAAATTGTATGCAGTGATCTCTTGGTCAATGTTTCCTGCTCAGGGGAAGAATCTGAGGCCCAGCACAAACGAAGGTCTCCATTGCCAGATGAATGTTGTGTGGGAAGGGTGGACTCTCTTCACTTAGAGGCAAATCAGATTTCTGGTTTGGGAATCCAACATGGAAAGAGTTTGAAATATCATTGACATCCTTACATAAAAATCCTGACAATCTGAACATTAATTACGGTTATTGAATTCAGCAGAAAACTGAAAATATCACCCCAAAATCTGGAGAAAAAGGTGTACTTGGAGAAAGAGTCAAGAGCACTGGAATAGAAACTGCTGGAGTGTAAACTGGTAGAAAGACTTAAATGGTGATTTTGATGGATTGCTGAAAATGAATGTGGAATATAGTAGTTTAAGACAGAGAGACTCCTGAAAACTGAATCTTTTTCTCAAGGACCCCCGGCAAGTTTTCACAGTGTATATATGATGAAGACATCTGCATGTATTTGGAGGGAAGAAGGCAATAGTTATCTGTGTGAAAGGTTTCCAGACCATCTCCATGTTGGAGGCCTGCCTTTCTGGAGAGAGAAAGAAATGATCAGAAACTCACCAATCTGGGGAATGGTATTCATTCTACTCCAGACCCTTCTATTTTTTGTTCTTAAAAGAAAAAAAATTAGTCAAGGGGGAGACAGGCTACAGGGAATAAATCCATATGCTGCTGTCAGGGATGGGATTATGCATTGGGGTAAAATGAGTGGGAATCCATATCACTGGAGACACACTTTTTCAGGTCACAGAACTAAAACACAAGTTGTCTAAAACAGCAAGATTTAATCAGAAGGTCACAGAAAACTCTCCTACCTGACAACTTCCCACAAAAGTCCTCAATACAACAAGGATGAGTGACAATTGAAAAGGTTCCACAGGGCACTGGTCCTGTTGGAGGAAGAGTACTTAAGGAAACCCAAAATGAAGAGGAAAACAAAGAAATGGAAAAAGAATCTACTAAAAACCAAATCAAACCAACCAACCAACCAAACAAACAAACAAAAAACTCTAAAGGAATTTGAAGCCTCTAACACCTATAGCTATAGCAAACTTGGAGCATTACCCAATTTCCATATAGAATAACATAAATTCTCACATGAAAGTCTATTTTCTTTGGTTCCTATTATCTAATACAGCATGTCTTACTTCCAGTAGAAACAACAAAAACACAAGTTGTGCCAATTGCTGGAAAAAATTGCAGTCAGGAAAGAAAATGCAATCATCAGAATCAGACTGAGATATGATTCAGATGTTGTCATGATATACAGGAAATTTAAAGTAACTAGAAGCAAAGGGTAAAGAAGTATAATAGACAAAGTAGAAAATATATAAGAGATAGATAATATAAACTGATGGAAACTCTGAGAAAGAATTGAGAGGCATTGTGAAAAATACCAAACACCCCAACACAATGAAGGATTTTTTGGATGAACTTCTCAGTAGATTGGATGTAGCTGCAGAAGAAAAAAAAAATCATTAAACTGGAAAATATGTTAGCAGACCCTTCCTAACATAAAGTATAAGGAGAAAAATAAGACAAACAGAACATTCAAGAGACACTGAAGGACTTCAAATGTATTATCCCATGTATAGTGGAAATACTAAAATAATACAGTCAGGATGGGAGAAATAGTTAAAAATAATAATCTAAGGATGCTTCATAATTAATGAGGGATACCAAATTACAGATCCTGGGAGTTCAGAGAACACCAAGAATAAATCCCAAAGCAAACACACCAAAGCATACCATATTTAAACTGCAAGAAACAAAATCAAAGAGCAGATATTAAAATAAATTGTACTTCATAAATATGGAACATGTAATTTCAAACAGTTTTTAAAAATTAAAAATAGATTAAATTTTAATTAAATTTTCCATTTAAAATTAAAGTCAAATAAAAAAACCCATGTATACAGGAAAAAGAGTAATAATTATATGTGATGTCTCATCAGAAAACAAGCAAAAAAAGAGTGAAATACTTACAATGTCGAAAGAAAAAAAATTCCACCAATGTCTAATTTTAAATGAAGTGAAAATTTATTCTTCCAAAGTGAAGGAGCCATAATGATCATAGAAGAACAAATTTTAATTCATTGTTTCATTCAGTATCTTTTCTGTCATCATTCAACTCTGAATTTTATAAAGCTTTCAGTTATCATTAATTATATTCAGCAAATTAATATATTATATATGAATTCATGTATCTATCTATCCATTCATCTCCATCCAGCCATGTATTGAATAGGCCTTTATTTATCCATCTACTAAGGCTTCTGTCCCTAAGTATCCATATTTTCTCCTACTTCCAATTATTACCTGCTCCAAAGGAAAGTGGAAAGAAAAACTATTTATAGGTGACTAAAGGATGTGTGAGATTTATTTGGAATGAAAGGATTCTACTAGTTTCTGCTGATCTTTACGCCACCTTGAATATAAGAAAGTATTTTTACCTAGAAGATGAAAGACACATGCTCTACTATTACTATGTGCATCTCATGATCACTAATACAGTTTTCATTCAGACATCATACCATTTTGAACCACAAATCTATGTTCAAACAAGGGACTTTAGATTATACCATCTATTCCTACTTCAGTTCTCTAAATTGTAGGGTGCCTGCAATTATAGCTAAGACAACTTACAAAATGTTCAAATGTCCCAATAGGATTTGGTTATATACAATGATAGTAATAATAATATCATTATAACTAAAAATAAATATAATGTAAATGACAATAATATAGTATAATATAAATAAGATTGCATATCATTTTTCTCATTTTAGGACTGTAACATACATATAAGAGACTATGTATAAATTGCATGTGGAATTGAAGGAATAGAGTTTCCATTTCTGTGAAAGTTGTTTAATGGATAAATGGGGAACTTCCCTTATTTTCTATTATGATATCTCTCCAATGTGGCCGAGTATTACAAATTCTTTTGCCCTCAACCTTTCAGTTCCACCAAGCATATCAAACCCAGCTCCAGATTACCCCAAATTTGCAGATACACTTATTAAAATTCATATTTTACTCTGCACTGAAAATATTTCAGCTCATGTTGGAACACTGATCTAAAAAACATCAGTTCTAATTCCAAGTTCTTTTCTAAATAAACTATGAGATTTTTCATGTATACATTTCTTTCTTTCTTTTTTTTTTGTAAAGAAAATATGTTTTAAAAACCTTTCATAATGTGAATTTTTGGAAAGTTATATAAAGTTACATTTAGTAGTATATGAAAGAGAATACAACAGACTAAAAATCTATAACAAGGTTTCTAATTCCATAATTCTGAGCCTGTGCAATAGATTCTCTTTTAATGCTATATATAAATTATATTGTGAATATCCTTGTGCATTTAAAAAATCATTCTTTTCCAACCAGGTACTGTAAAGTCTTGATTAGTCAGAGACAGGAAATGTGCATGATGTAATGCTAGTTCCCCAGCTGAGAGTTCATAATCCTTAAGATATGACATTTCTCCTAAAGTTCACTTGGTATCTGCTTGTTTCATTTAAAAGTATTTCTTTTGCTTTACTAGTTTGAGAACAGGACTGCACTCCATTTACCAAGTGGCCTTTGATGTTAATTCTTTTTGTGTTTTCTACATGAAGTGAAATGCCATATAGTTAGGTCTCAATTTATGAATAAGTAGAGTAGACATTTCCTATTGTTATAAATTCATCAGCTCAGTAAAGTGATTTGGGGCCTGACTCTTCTCAAGAAAACTTCTGGTTTTCTTTTAGTTATTTAAAAAATTATTTTAATAGAGTAAAGCTTTTTATCCCATCACTAATACTAAATGGATAGAATCAGGCAGTAATACGCTAGCAAAATGATTTATATGAAAGCTCATGGAAATGACATAAATTCCATCTTTCTACTTACACAGGTAGACTGATAATAGAACATCACCAGATGACTTGAACAGCATACAAGTGTGTATGAAAAACAGGAAATACAGTATAAGAACAAGGAAGTCTCTTTGGCTATAGTGATAATTATTTCACAATTTTTCCCTAGTGTTAATTATTATTGTAGACATACTGCCCAATTAAATAAAAAGAACCCTCTATATAAAAACTGGTTAAACAAAAAGATATCTGAGTTTTACAATTCATCAGTGGGAAAATTTAATTTTCAATATTGATTTATCCAGTTTATTACAGATCTAGAGTTTTAAGATCTTAAGCAATATTCATAGCAATATTAAAATTTATTACATATCCATAGTTAAAAACAATTACTGAATAATGGAATTTGAACAGAATTTATGAAAATTATGCAAAGCAAATCTGAGGAAGATCCCAAACTAGAGAACAGAGTTCTCCCAATGACAATCCAGAGGCCTTCACTTTACCATCTGATGATGTTTATTTTCATCAGACAGCACAGTCATAGTTTTCAAGTGAAATTATAAATGACTGACTTGATCAATAAAAATTCCAAGAAATTAAAATAATTTTAATCTAAACATATATAAAAACTTTGGGATCACAGATACTGGCCTAAATATTCAGTATCCTGGATGTATTTCTTTCTCAATTAAATATGCTATAAATGCTTATTCAATAAGCCTGAATATTAATTTAAACATTTTTCTTAGCCAGAGGTGTATTTTCCTAGTAACGGCAATTCAGGCTTGTGCACAGTAAACACATGAATCATTTCTTAAATTATTTACAGCTAATATAGCCTGCTAAGAGCGAATAGATGGGGGCAACATACTAACCTTTCAGATCCGTGACTGCAGCCACAGCATCTGACACACCCACTGTCTAGCACACAGCAACCAAGAAGCAGATAAAATAAATGGTCAAGGAACCAGAGTCAATAACATCTCCTTTAAGGAAATACCTTCTTCCTTTGGTCTTTAGTTTACAATTTACTCTGGAAAAGATTACTTGTTTCAAGCATTCCAATCATTCCACGGGGAGGGCATCATCTTTTAAAATACAATTGTGACTCATTTCTTACTGTCATTAGATGGCTGTGCAAACCCTCTTTTAATTAAAATGCTTGCTTTGTAACTGAAAATGTAAGCATTTACTCACTCTTTAAGTTTGTAAAAATTGTTTACTTAAACCATTCTTAGATTTGTCTCTATCTTCTATTCCTGTAAAGAAAACAAAGTAGTTTCTTTACCAGATGTTGAGTCAACTCAGTCTTTATCCTCTGCCTTCCTGACAATGTACACAGATTTTGTAACTACTAGATCAAATAAGAAAATATAATAACATGCAAAAAACACAAAACCCAGAATCTTTGGAGATTTGAAGCACATTGTCTGGAGAATTTGGAGAAATGTGATGACAATTTTTTGGTAGAGGCCCAATGTCACTTGTTTTCACATGGATAGTAAATTCTATATTCATCCCTCTTTCTTGCTCCCTTTCCATGAGCTTCCAGAAGAGGAAAGGTAGTGTGTCCGCTAACATAATTCAGTGTCATTTAAGAGATTTTATTTTTATTCTGGACTTTTAATTTTATTCATACTTGTTTTATTTGATTCTCATTCTGTCCCACATGTAATTATGTTGTTTTTTAATTAGTCCTGTAAAGTAGATTTTTTCCCAGTAAATGTAAGTCATTTTTCATTCTGCCTGAAAGGGGCTTTCACATGGAAACCTCAGTTTGCCTCTTTGATGAAGATGAGGAATATAATTTCCATCCTTCTTTTCTTTCCCCACCTTCCAGACTGCTCATAGAAAATATTTCATTTTCTAATTTCTACACCCAATTTTTGTACTTTTGACTACTTTTACTCTATATTCTATACCATTTGAATTAGCTCTATTTGACCCCTTGATTACTGTGAAGATATATGAATTCTAAGAGCTTATTTATGATTAAGAATTAACATTTTGTTATGCATTGCAAATGAAACATCATTTTTTCCCCTTGCATTTGTTTTAGAATAGTGGTTTATTTCCAGGTTGTACAGAAAGCATTTATTGAAATATAAGTTTGTTTTTTAATATATACATACTGCTATTAGTACTATTAATTTATAAGAACTTTTTAATATTTTTATTCTAATTTCATCACATCACATTCATTTAATGAGGACACAAAATACTGTATAATCTTTTTGTGACCTCTGATAGAAAAAATTAGGTTTTTGATTCTTTCCTAAATTATCTGTTTTTTTCTGAGGTCTTGTTGTTCATTCATTCATACTTTCTTTTTCACGCTCTGAATTATCTTGCTGTTTATTGAAACTAGATCAAACAAATCAGCGACTGAAAAGAGAGACTGATAAGTTTTGTGTGTGTTTTCCTTATCTATGCAGGTCTGTGGGATCAAATTTTAATGGGTTAAAATAACTGCTAATGTGATTTGCAGATCTATCCAGGCAAATATAATTATTTCCTGCCTGAAGATCATACATAAACCTCAAATCTAAAGTTAAGCATCCTTTGGTAAGGATTTACCATCTGACTTGCATATATGACCTTCTAGTATCTTTTCTTTATTCTAATTTGTTGTAGATGACAGCACAATGCAATTCAATTCATATTACACATTGGAGTACAATTGTTCATGTCTCTGGTTGTACACAAAGTAGAGTCACAACATTTGTGCTTTTACACTTGTACTTAGGATAATGACGTCCATCTCATTCTACTATTTTTCCTACCCCTAAGACCCCTACCTTACCCTCCCTATCATTTGACCTATCTAAAGTTTGTCTATTCCTCTCTTGTTCTCCCATGGCATTTGTTTTTTTGGGGGATTGGCTTGCTTCACTTGGATTATATTCTTCAACTCTATCCATTTATCTGGAAATGCCATGATTTTAGTCTCTTTTAATACTGAGTCAGTCATATTCCATTGTGTATATATATCACATTTTCCCTATCCATTCATCTACTGAAAGGTATCTATGTTGGGTCCACAATTTAGCTATTGTGAATTGTACTGCTATAAACAGTGATATGGCTGTGTCCCTGTAGTATGCTGTTTTTAAATCCTTTGGGTATAAACCAAGGAGTGAGATAGCTGGGTCAAATCTTAATACCAAAAACAAACAAAAACAAAACAAAGCAAAAAACAAATAACCCAATCAATAAATGGGCCAAGGAACTGAACAGTCACTTCTCAAAAGATGATATACAATCAATCAACAAACATATGAAAAAATGTTCAACATCTCTAGCAATTAGAGCAATGCAAATCAAAACTAAGATTTTTATCTCACTCCAGTCAGAATGACAGCTATTAAGAAAATAAACAACAATAACTGGTGGTGAGGATGTGGGGGAAAAGGCACACTCTTACATTGCTGATGGGACAGCAAATTGGTGCAACCAATATGGAAAGCAGTATGGAGATTCCTTGGAAAATTGGGTATAGAACCACTATTTGACCCAGCTATCCCACTCCTCAGTTTATACCCAAAGGAGTTTTAGTGTCTTAATATCCTGCATGTACTTTCTTTTGTCTCCTTTAGACAATTAATCAAGGAGAAAACCATCTAATACTTTCATCAATCTAAATTTATTCTGGGTAGTGGTAGCACAAAACATCCATGTGAATGGGCACTTGGAACTGTGGACCTTGAGGGTCTCACAGTCATGTGTAGGTATTCTGACCATGGAAATAGACAAGGAAGTGTTTCCCTGGTGAGAAAACTTTCGGTGGGTAACTGGCGCCCTGATTCCCACGATTGGAATGCCCAACCTCCTTGCTATTAAGATAACTATGCAGGTACACAACCTAGTTTAAATAGTAATGTCCTTGGGTGTGAGAGGCTCTGTGTTTGCATTAACCTGGACCTTATCTCAGTTAGCTAGCCCTCAGGATTAAAGGCATACTAGTTAAAGTGTAGTCATTGCTGGTAGGTAATATGTAATTTTTTGTGTGTTATTAAAGATGATGGCAGAGAGAGGTAGGTACCCTTTTGTCTGCCATCCTTCTGTCTGTCTACACCTTCCCTCTGTGTCTGTGTCTGTCCTTTATGCACGTCCTCCACACGTATTCCTCTATAGGTGTTCCTTTAGAGTCATCTTTATCCCTATGTATCTGGAAATATATGAAATGTTCTCACCCTTTCATTAATATTTCCTTTCTCATGAATAGGACTTTTGAAAACAGCTGTGTTTTTTCCCCCTGATTTTGTTTGTTATTTGAAGAATCTGGATTTACCTCAGGCACTGTTTTGCTTTGGAGACTGAAAATCCACATAAGTCTGCTTGAAATAAATGAAATTTATCTAGAAATCAGTGTGCTCAGCTATTTTCTTGAGGCTAAAACCCATACAGAAAGAATTCTTATGAATATTTGAAGGTGTAGGGCATATAAATAATTGCTTCAAAGAAAATCAGCACATAAATTTTATAATGGCTTTCTAAAGCCATTTACTGACTTCCATGGTTATTAACTGTGAATTTAGAATTTCTCTAAGTTTCATGGGTCAGCATTATTTCTATATTTGCCCACTCATATTTAAGCTTTGCATTTGGATTTGCGCCACTATTTTTTTTCTATTGATTTGATAGACTGATCTATCCTTAGAAATTTTTGATTTTTGATTATACTCATTCTCATTTTCCAGTAGTTGTATAGTGGTCATGAAAATATTTTCCCTGCTTTCTAAACTCTATGTGGAAAGAAAAGAAAATGAAGTGTGCTGTCTCAATATATTAACTTCAACAAAAAATGTGTTTAGAAAATGTTAAATGTTTTGCTTTGTTATCTGTATAAAGGTAATTCACTGTTGGATGTATTTACTTACTAGTTAGCATGCTTATTACTTTCAACCAAGATTTGATTTGAGGGGAATGGATCAAGTCATAAAACAACAATGTGTAGGATGATAAGAGAACTCCTTCAGTAGACCTGATGGGGTGACTGGTCACCACAGACAACATCAAGATTTACTGGGTGTAAATGAAGGAGGTAATCCTATGTCTACAGAAATAGAGAAGAACTATTTAATGCTGAAAACATCACTGCATCTCCTTATTTAACCATCATAAATCATTTTAAAATTTCTTCTTTGAATTTTTGCACTAGTTCAGCTTTATATACTCTGTACAATAATACAATGACTCCTTGAACTCATGAATACTCTAGTCAACACTGTGGACTTGTATTTTCATAGTCCTCTCCACTCAATGATTTTGTTTCCAGTTTAATTCAGCCTCACCCTCATAGAGGCTCACTCTTGACACTGGTATAACTATAACTATTTCATCACTAAAATACAATATACTATTCTTCCACACATCCTACATCTCTCACTATAAGCAGATTTTTCAGCTTAAAAGAACTTTTACTGACCTTGAAAGAAGTAAGCAAAATTTCATATTTATTGTTTCAATTAAAATGTCTGATATATAATACACTCTCAGTCTTAATTCATTCCTCTCTTCACTCAAGACATAGTCAATGATCAATTACTTTTTTCTCCAGCCCAATTTGTACTCAGCATCATAAAAGTTAATACTGCTTAGTGAAGACAGGAGCTACAGATCTGACAAGGGCTCAATTCTGGTTTCTGCTGCATTCTATCAGTGAAAGTAACTCCAAGGTCAATTTAGATTCAAGGGGATTGAAATAAAGTTTACCTAACAATGGGAAGAGTCTCAAGATATCTCCTGGCCTTTTTCAGTCACAGGGACCATGCAATTGAGTTGGACTTTGTATTAAAGAAAACTTTCTTGAACATATGCAAAAGAAAGAATAAATAATGTTATCTCTTACTAGACCAATGTTTACCCACACTCTGTCAGAAAACTCATTTGTCAAGATCTGTTTTATTGCCCTATTCTCTGGGAAAACATTTTATTTCTCCATCAGAAATCATGACTTTCACTTTGTTTTAATTGCATTATAAAACTTTACAACCAGGATCATACTTGAGATTTATATTCAGTTTTTTATGTTTACAAAGTAAACAAATTGAAAAAAATTCCATATTTTATTCATAATTATTCCCAAGGAACTATAACTATTTTATTAGCATTTTACAAAAAAAATTGTTGAATAATTATTGATATCACAATACAATCTGGATGATATTAGATTTTTTTTCAAAAAAATTTATTATTAAGCTGTATAAAACTTAGTAGTTACTTTAAGATTTTTTTGCATTTTTTCTTGGTTTACTCAATGTAGAAAATTGAAAAGTACAAATAACAAAAATAAGAAGAAAACAGTGATTTTATTAGGTAAGTTCATCTAAATTCTAATAATCAAAATTTCAGTCTTTATTTTTATGTATATTCCTATTTTTCAAGCACAAACTTGACATATTTGCAATAAAATTTTGGTTTCAAGTTTTACAGTTGAAAATAAAAGTTACAACTTTAATGTATTTCATCAATAACTAAGAAAACCAAAGCTACCCTAATCAATATTTTGTGACTATTGTTACTCTTTAGTTTCATGTTTAGTGCTCATTTTATTTGTTTTAAAATGCATTAAGATTTGATGCCTCAGATCTTTTCCTCAAGTACTGTGTAAAAGTTTTCCATTTATAGGAATATAATGAAAATGTATCTTAAACAATAAAATTAACTAAAAGTTCTTTTATACTATCATTTTTTCTTTAAGATCTTTTTTATTATGTATTTTGCACAATATTAGGAAAAATATTGCTTAGCTTAAACTGCCATGATTTAGAAATCAGTAGTCAGAAAAATATGAAATATGTAGAAATGTTAGATAATTTTAAATTGATATCTTAAATGTTGATGAGCCCATAGTATCTTAGTAGAATTAAATCAGAGCTTATATGGACAGCTAGATAATTGTAAGGGTTAAAACAAACAAACAAAAAAAACCCCTAAACTACTATGTCTTAGCTACACCAAAATAATTGAGAATATTGTAAATAATATGAGGTTCAATATAATATTGGTCATTGTTTTTTCTGTTTTTGTTCAAAATTATGTTTGTGAAATTCATTCATGGTTTGTGTTTATCTACAGTTTGCTTCTTCTCTTTGCTGAGTAACATTCCCATTTATATATGTGCCATATATTTTTATCCATCAGGAAATGTCGTTAGGATTTTCTTTTTTCAGTTTGAAACTGTGGTATATAATATTGTTTAAATATTTTTGGTGCATATGTGTGTGTGTGTGTGCAAGAAATGTTGTAATATTTACATCAAAGGATATTTGTCTTTAAGTGGTCAATAACTTTTCAAAATGTTCATACAAATTATATTCCAAGCAGCAATCTTTGGCATTCCATTTATATCACGCTTTCATAAACAGTTGGTATTATAAATTTTTATAACTTTAGCTATTTTCTTGTTATTGGAAATTATATTTGTATTTTTCTTACAAAAATAATTACTTTTAAAATCTTTATGATGTAACTATGTAAGTAGTTTGCCTATACTTCTTTTTGTTGTACTTTTTTTCTTGTTGATTTGCTGTTTATTATATATTTGGGTGTATGACTTAAGTCAGAGTTGGATAAATAATTTATATATGTAAACTATTTATCCAACTCTGACTTAAATTTGAATTCTTCAATATTTTTCAATAGTGGATTCTTATAAAGAAATGATCCTTGTTTCAATGTGATCTAGTTTGTCAGTTTTTATTATAGTAACTGTCTTCAGGTTTGCTTATTTATTCATGTATTTATTTGTCTAAACTGTGTTTGCCTTGCTTTTGTATCTACAGTCAGCCCTGTGTAGATTTACGGAAACAATTTTAGGTAGATGCAGGGGTATTCATTTGCTTATGAATATTTAAAGGGGCGTACAATTTTCTGCATGGCTCTGAGTGCATGTTAGGGAAAGCAAAAAAACATGCCTGGGAGTTAAAACAGCATATGCATTTTGAGTTCTCATATTTGCTTCAGATGTGGGGCATAACTTAGAAGTGCTTATGATCTTTTTAACTCGTTTGAACACATGTCATTGTTGTCAAAACTCCATCCAATATTTTTGAGGTTTATTTATAAATTTTTATTGTTTTTCATTGGTCTGTACCTGTCTATACAGTCTCAGTAACTATGACTCTGTGATTGTTGCTTTCGATAATGTCTTTTTACTTCATTGTGCTTCAGGATTTTCTTCACTGTTTTTGAGTTTTTGCATTTCTATATAATTTTTAGATAGAGCTTTTGAATATCCACAAAAATACATGTTAAACATTTTAATTGTGATTACACTGACTATTTAGATCAGTAAATGGATAACTGACTTTAATATATGGATGTGTAAAATGAACACACTACATTTACCTATATTGTTATCATTTAAAATTTCTCCTAATTGAGGCACAGCCTGTCTTCCTGCCCCACATCCCCACAGTCTGGAGTTCTAGGGGAGAGCCACTGGGTGGAAAGCCACCCACACCTGTGCTGGGGTTCCTTATTCACCAAAGCATGACTCCTCATCCAAACATCAGAAAACATATAAGCTTGAGGCTTCCACTGCCATGAAACTGGAATATCACCGCTTCTATCAAAAGACAACAAACAAGGATCTGGTAAGATGTCACCAAGGTCCCTGTGGCCTGGCTGTACCAGAGGTTTCTCTACTAGGGGTGCTAACAGTTATCCTGTTGCTGAGGTAACAGGGAGTCTTGTAGGGAATTTCCCATCTCTTGTTTCTCCTACTAATGCCAACTTCTTATGATTACTCTCTCACTAGTCATATAATCTAATACCTCCATATTCTCACATCCTCCCTCATAAACATCTCAGCCAACCTTCCAGTCCCCCTTTCTACCATCAGAAACTGTAAATCCATTATGCAAACCTATTGACTATATGGTTGAAATAACCAAACTCATCATTTCTGTTTATAGTGACAAAACTGTAAATGTAAAAATAGAAGCTACACATGGGCTACACATTGGGTACACTGAGTGCTGTAATTCTGATCTCTTCCTGAAAAGTGAAGTATTGGTAACCTGTAGGCACACTATAAGACAATAGGGCAGAAGCTGTAATACCTCTGATCTACTCTGCAAGAGAGGAAGACACACAGACATCATGAAAAAACAAGGGAGGAAAATGCCCCAAACAAACCAAGACACTACAACGATAGAATCCATAGATAGTGTAGCAGGTGAAATGTCAGACAAGGAGTTCAGAATATACATAACTAAAATTACTTGGAAATTAAAGAACCACCTAAATGAACAGATACAGGCAAAAATTCATTACTCCAACAAAGAGATAAGAGAACAAATTCAGGCGACCATTGATCTATCACACCAATAAAAAGATAAGAGAGGAAATACGGGTTGCAAGAGATTATTTCAAGAAAGAGATAGAGATACTTAAAAACAAAAACAACAAACATAAATATTCAAAATGAAAGAAACAACAAGCCAATTGAAAAACTCAATAGATAGCATCACTAACAGACTAGACAACTGGAAGACAAAACTTCAGACAATGAAGATAGAATATATAATCTTGAAAATAAAGTTAATCTCACAGTGAAGATGGTAAGAAACCATGAACAGAACATCCAAAACTTATGGGGTACCATCAGTTATGGTATAAAGGAAGGTTTAGAGATTAAAATCAAAGAATGCACAATCTCTTCGATGAAATAATATCAGAAAATTTCCCAAGCATGAAGAATGAGTTAGAAAATCAACTACAAGGGCCCTATAGGACACCAAATGTACAAAATTACAACAGATCTACACAAAGACACATTATAATGATAATGCCTAGCATACAGAATAAGGATAGAATTTTAAAGACTGCAAGAGAGAAAAAAATCAGATTACCTACAAGGTAATCTCAGCAGATTTTTCAATCCACAATCTCAAAGCCAGAAGATCCTGGAACAACATATACAAAGCTCTAAAAGATAATGGATACCACCAAGAATCTTATATCCAGCAAAATTAAGCTTCCAATTTGACAATGAAATAAAAATTTTCCATGATAAACAAAAGCTAAAAGAATTCACAGCAAAAAAAAACCCTGCACAGAACATTCTTGGAAAACATTCCACAAATATGAAAAACAACAATGCAAATATGCTAAGGGAATTACTACAACAAAAGAAAAGCCAACCAAAGGAGAATCAAAGTCAAGCTAAATACCAAAAATAAACAAAAAATGTCCAGTAAAGCAAATCATATCTCAATAATAACCCTAAATATTAATGGCTTAAATTCACCAATCAAAAGACTTAGACTGGTAGGTTGGATTAAAAAAAAGACTAAACAATATGCTGTCTTCAAGAGACTCATCTTATAGGAAAAGATGTCCATAAACTGAAGGTGAAAGGTTGGGACAAAATATACCATTTACATCGTCTATATAAGCAAGCAGGAGTTTGCATCTTCTTATCAAATTAAGTAGACTTCCAGCCAAAGTTAATCAAGGGGAATAAAGATGGACATTTCATACTGCTTAAGAGAACCATACAACAACAAGACATAACAGTTATAAATATATATGCCCCAAACAATGGAGCACTATGCTCATCAAACAAACTCTTCTCGAGTTCAAAAGTCAATCACAACACAATAATTCTGGGTGACTTTAACACACCTTTTCCACCAATAGATAGATCTACCAAACAAAATCTAAACAAAGAAACTATAGAACTAAATAATAAAATAAATAACTTAGACTTAACTGACATATATAGAGTATAGTATCCATCAATGAGTGAATAACTTTTTTCTCAGCAGCATATGGATTCTTCTCTAAAATAGACCATATGTTATGCCACAGAGAAAATCTTAATAAGTACAAAAAAATAGAGATACTACCCTGTATTCTATAAGACCACAATAAAATTAGAAATCAATGAGAAAATAAAAAATAAAAGCTACTCCAACACCTGGAGACTAAATAATATGCTATTGAATGAACAATGAATTGCAAAAGATATCAAGGAGAATATTAAAAAATTCTTAGAAGTAAATCAAAACACTGATGCAACATATTGAAATCTCTGGGACACTATGAAAGCTGTTCCACGAAAAAAGTTCATTTCATGGAGTTAATTTCTTAAAAAAAGAAAAAGTCAAAAAATAAATTACTTAATGTTACATCTCAAAGCCCAAGAAAGAGAAGAACAAATCAACTCCCAAAGCAAAAGGAGACAGGAAATAATTAAAATCAGAGCTAAATCAGTTAAATTGAAACAAAAGAAACAATTGAAAAAAAATGGACAGAACAAAAATTTGGTTCCTTGAAAAAATAAATAAAATTGATAAACCATTAGCCATGCTAAAGGAGAGAGAAAACTCAAAGTACTAACATCCATGATGAGAACTGAAATCTTATGACAGACACTACAGGAATACAGAATATAATTAGAAAATATTTTGAAAATTTTTACTCCAATAAAATAGAAAATATCAAAGGCATCAACAAATTTCTAGAGGCATGCAATATGCCTAAACTAAATAAGGATGATATACACAATTTAAGCAGATCAATTTAAAGCAAGAAAATAGAGGACTCTACCAAAGCCTACCAACCAAGAAAAGCCCAGGACTGGATGAATATACAACTGAGTTCTATAAGACCTTTAAAGAATAATTAACACTAATACTTCTCAAACTATTTCATTAAATAGAAAAAGAGTGAACACTTCCAAACTCATTCTATGAGGCCAACATCAACTTGATTCCAAAACTAGACAAAGACCATCAAAGAAAGAAAACTTCAGATCATTATCTCTAGAGAATATAGATGCAAACAAATCTCAATAAAATTCTGACAAATTGAGTACAAAAACATATCAAAAGATAGTACAGTACGATCAAGTGGGGTTCATCCCAGGGATGCAAGGTTGGTTCAACACACTGAAATCAATAAATGTAACTCATCACATCAATAGACTCACAGATAAAAATAATATGATCATCTCAATAGATGCTAAGAAAACATTTGATTAAATACAGCATCACTTTATGTTCAAAACACTAGAAAAACTAGGTAAAACAGGAACATACTTCAACATTGTAAAGTCTATTTATGCTAAGCCCCAGGCCAACATCATTGTAAATGAAGAAAAATTAAATTTATTTACTCTATAAATTGGAACAAGACAGCAATGCCCTCTGGCACCACTTCTATTTAGCAAAGTTCATGAAACTAGCTAAAGCAATAAGATAGATTAAAGAAATTAAAAGCATATGGATAGGAAAAGAAGAACTCAAACGATCATTATTTGCAGATGATATAATTCTATACCTAAAAGACCCAAAACATTTCACCAGAAATCTCCTAGAACTAATAAATTAATTCAGCAAAGTAAAGTAGCTGGATATAAAATCAACATTGATAAATCAAAGGCATTTCTGTACATCAGTGATAAATCCACTGAAAGTGGAACTAGGAAAACCACCCCATTTACAAAACCTTCAAAAAATATTTGGGAATAAATTTAATGAAAGAAGTGAAAGACCTCTATCATGAAAACTATAACATACTAAAGAAAGAAATTAAGGAAGAACTTAGAAGATGGAAAGATCTTGATAGGCAGAATTAATATTGTCAAAATGACCACACTACCAAAAGCACTATACAGAGTCAATGTAATTCAAATCAAAATCCCAATGGCATTCCTCATAGAAATAGAAAAAGCAATCATGAAATTAATCTGGAAAAATAAGAGACCCAGAATAGCCAAAGTATTTCTTAGCAAGAAGAGTGAAGCTGGTAGCATTACTATTCCAGACCTCAAACTATACTTCAGAGCAATAGTAACAAAAACAGCATGGTATTGGCTCCAAAATAGACTGTTAGACCAATTGTACAGAATAGAGGACACGGAGATTAACCCACATAACTTTAGATATCTTATATTAGACAAAGGTGCCAAAAACATACATTGGAGAGAAGATAGCCTCTTCAACAAATGGTGCTGGGAAATCTGGAAATGCACTGTAATAACATGAAATTAAACCTCTATCTCTTACCATGCACAAAATTCAACTCAAAGTGGATTAGGACCAAGGAATTAAACCAGAGACCTTGCACCTTATGGTAAAAAAGTAGGCCCAAATCTCTATCATGTTGAATTAGACCCTGATTTTCTTAAAAAATCTCCTGTAGCACAAGAATTAAAACCAAGAATCAATAAATGGGATGGATTCAAACTAAAAAGCTTCTTCTCAGCAAAAGAAACAATCAGTGAGGTGAATAGAGAGCCTACAGAATGAGAGTATATCTTTACCACAAGCACATCAGATGAAGCACTAATCTCTAAGATATATAAAGCACTCAAAAACATAACACCAAAAACAAAAAAACAAAAAAACAAATAACCCAATCAATAAATGGGCCAAGGAACTGAACAGAAACTTCTCAGAAGAGAATATACAGTCAATCAATGAACATATGAAAAAATATTCAACATCTCTAGCAATTAGAGAAATGCAAATCAATTAAGATTTCATCTCACTCCAGTCAAAATGGCAGCTATCAAGAAAACAAACAACAAGTGTTGGCAAGGATGTGGGTAAAAAGGCACACTCATATATTGCTAGTGGGACTGCAAATTGGTGCAGTCAATCTGGAAAGCAGCATGGAGATTCCTTGGAAAACTAGAAATGAAACCACCATTTGACCCAGTTATCCTACTCCTTGGTTTATACCTAAAGGACTTAAAACATCATACTACAGGGACACATCCATATTAATGTCTATAGCAACATAATTCAAAATAACTATATTAGGGAACCAACCTAGATGCCCTTCAGAAGATGAGTGGATAAGTCAACTTTGATTTATTTATATATATTCATATTCATTTATTTATATATATTCATATATATCTATATATATGAACGAACATTATTCATCATTAAAAGAGAATAAAATCATGGCATTTGCAGGTAAATTGATGAAGTTGAAGAATATAATGCTAAGTGAAGCAAGCCAATCCCCCCAAACCAAAGGCCGAATATTTTCTTTGATATGAGGATGCTGACTTATAATGGTGATGGGGGGTGGGCATAGAAGGAATGGAGGAACTTTAGATTGGGAAAAGGGGAGGGAGGGAAAAGGAGAAGGCAAGAGGGAAGGAATGATGGTGGAATAAGTTATATATCATTACTCTAAGTACATGTATGGTGTGAAAATACTTTGTATACAATCAGTAACTTGATAAAAAATTGTACCATATATGTGTAATATGAAAAAATAAAAGGCATTTAGACTAAGAAAAAAAATTCCCCTTATTAATGTTTTATTATTTTTCCTATAAGCCTTTTATAACTCTTACTAGAATAACTCCTAGGAGTTGATTTTTTTAATTGATAATATACATAGTTTTCTCTTTGGTATCTTCCCCAGAAATAATTTATTTTTGCTATAGTGGACATGTAGTCTTGGTGAATCACCTTAATTACCCAAATTCCACAAAAGACTGATATGATTCCTCTGTAAATCGCACAATTTTTAATTTTGTATGTATTCCTAGAGAGTAACCCTTTGAGTTCCCAATTAAAATCCTGGGAGTTTTATCAGACCTCTCATCCTTAGCAGGTTCTGAAATGTAGCCCCATGGGGCTCGGAAAGTTTTGCTCACCTTATTTTCTCAACTGCCCCTTTCACTTGTGGAATCAGACTGTTAAGGGATCAGTCCCTCCCAACCACTCCTACTTGAGATGCCAGTCTCAAGTACTGGTTGTACAGGGTACCCCCACTTTTGTGTCATTTAGCTACTAGTCAGGGGTTCACTAATTTGTTCAACAGAATTCAATGACTCAATGACTATTTCGAGTTTACTGTAGAACACAATATCATAAGGGATGAATAGCCAATACAGGTACATGTAGAGAGATGTAGAAGGGTCCTGACCACAGGTGTTTCTATCCCCATCAAGTTAAGGGTGGGCTAATCTCCCTGAAAGATACATTCATGTTCCTGGAAGTTCTTCAACTGTCACTTAGGGGTTTTATGGAGGTTCAGTTATCTAGGTATGATCAATTAAATTATCGGTCTTTGGTCTTTAACTCAAACATCAGCCTCTCTCCCCTCTCTGGAGCTTTGACTGAGGGTGAGACTAAAACATTCCTGCCCTCTAACCATACCTTCGTGTTTCCTGTGACCTGCATCCAATCCCAAAACTATCCAGCACCCAGTGATGAGATTATGTTCTCATTTTTTTTTACTAAATAGATCTATACGATATTATATAATGTTCAAGTCATCTATGCATTAAGTTAGCAAAGACAAACAATAAGGAATTACCAACATGATTGCTGATTCTAATTGTTCTCAGCTCATTAGCATTCAAAAAGATATTTATTATTCCAAAGATTGTAAGGATCTTATAGCTCATATATTCAGACTAGAAACTAAAACCAAATATTTTAACAAAATTTCCTCCTTTCACCTCTCACTTAGGAAACTACAAGGTTTTAGGAGTCTGAGTCAGGAAACAAGGACAAAAATCAAATTTTTATTTCTTATAATATCATGCCAGAGAGTTTCCCAGTTGTTATTAAATGCTGAGAACAAGGGTGGCATCAGCGAACAGAGAAATATCACATTTATAGGAACTGTCTTACCTTGAATTCCTTGGGATTTTTTCAGTGTGGTCCAAATTTCATGGAAGAGGTTAACTTTCAAATGATCAAAGTAAGGCTGTGGTGTGGGCATGGATGTCACTGTCATATTTTACAACTTTATTTTCTAACTTACTAAAAGTCACATCTTACCCCAGTGAGTTTTATTCAGTAATATTGTTGGCCTTATTTTTATCTCATGTATGTTTATAAAATACCTACTGTAATTGGCTCATTTATCACACTTGCTTCAGTTTTTGTAAAAGAGGAAATTCTGATACTATGAAATCTACAGTTTAGTAAGTAATTATTTAAAAAAAGAAAATGAATCCTAATATTATTAAAAGAGAATGTACATTTTGTTTATTCAGAAGGCATGTAGGTATGATGTTATAATTTTAATGTTTTCCTTCACTCAACAGAAGTCAACACTGTCAAATTCTTTGTACCCAATGGATCAGTATTAAGAATTATAATGGATATATCAAATATGCTGTCTCTAAAATAAACAATCAATGCATTATTTTTTATTCATAAGAAAAATAAGTTATATTGTGTACTTATTGAAATTCACAATATATTGGCACTAGGAATATACAAACTATTTAAGGCACAGAATATGTTGCAGTTACTCAAACTTAAATTCTTCAATATTCTTATTGTTTTCATTCAATTTGTCTGTTTGTATTTACTGTTGGGTTTTGCCTTCATACAGTATAGAAGTATACATGTCATTCTGTCAATATCAATGATCAATCATTTTGGTAGGAAAGAGTTTAGTTTTTTCTTTATTATGATTTCACTCACTTCTTAGTAAGTAAATTCACATAACATTACATAGTGTCATGATCCAAGTGTTCTGTACTTTAATGGAACTAAAAGAATATGGAATTACTAAGATGCTCACAATATAATGGTTCTTATTATAACTTTAGTGATATTAATTTCAAATTGTTTCTTGCTTGGCTTTCATGACTGCTATTAGCTTCTAAACCATCATTATACTTTTGTTTTTGTTTGAAATTTTAAAAATCGAATTCTATTTGTTAATTTAGAAGCAAATTATAATATGATAACTGTAAATACAATATATTGTTTAGGTTATAGTGAAAACTAACTAGGAATGCTACATGAAACCACAGTACTAAGTTGAAGAGAGTCCCAACTTGTAATACAACTCTGAGAATAAATAACCTGAACTTATTTAATTTTTTAATTTTATTTACTTGTTTTTGCAGTTCTGCAGATCAAACCCAGGGCTTTGCAAATACTAGACAACTCCTCTATTGACGAGGTAAATCACAAACCTCTTGATTTTAAACTAAAGAAAAATATAATTTATGAAAATAATATATGTGATATATCTAATTTCATCTGGAAGTGATGAGAAAAGAAAGACAGTGGGTGAATATACCTGGCACCTCTCCTAGGCAAGGCTTCACTGTGATTTCCAGGAAAACCCTCTCCAGCAAGGAGCTGGTCTGCGCCCTGTGTTCTAAGCAGAGTCAGTGCACCATGGCGGTGGTAAAGGAAAACAAACAGCTAATTTCAGAGATAGAGACACCAAGAGCATGTAATAAAGCACATATAATGTTTCTACCTAAGTGGGTAAAATTGAAGGGTTTATTAAAGACAAGCTTATTATTTCACAATCTTTACATATTTCTAATAACTGCATAATAGTTTTCTTCTTTGTGAAGTAAGTAAAGTTGAAAGTAGTTGGTTATAATCCTCCATGAATTACCTGGGACCATTTTTATTAGTCTTCTGACATAGTGGCTGTGTGGGTAATGAAAGACATATTTCACTTTTGCAAAAAGGAGCTAATAAAATTGATATCAACAAATACCGTCTATATGCAAATTGCTTCCTTCTACCATAGGTTTTTCAAGACCACAAATGTCTTAAGACTGAAATGATACTGTCAATCTCTTTATAGTTTAATCATTTTAGGAAATCAGATTATAGGTCATCAAAGCATCTAACTTGTATGACTTACTAATTCAATGTATCTTTAACTTTTTTCTTAACATATATTACATATCAAATGTAATCAATTAAGAAATTATCAGTTTCTTGTCTATCTGGGAGTATTCAGGTTTCTGTTTTGTTATTATTATTTTTGTGCTAATAAAAGAAACACTTTATCATAATTTGAATTTAATAAACTTTGAATACCATCAGAATTTACAAGAGTGCGTTGCAATTTGATTATTAGTGTACGATTATTGCCCACTAACCATAGGTTTTTGCTTTCTTTGTATTCCCATCTCCATCTCCCAGGGTGCTTTCTGCTTTCTTTTTTTTCTCACATTTTCTTCCCCATATTCACCTCTCAACTTTTTTTTTTTTCTGTACTCTGATCACTATGACTCACTTTTACTTGGAACAGGGATCTCTTTTCATAATTAATATAAAACCTCAATGTACTTTCAAATTTAAGTTGATCCATTCTTTTCCTTCAAAGGAAAAAAAAGCAGTGCTTACAAATAATAAAGTTGGAATGCATTTCCTGAAAAAAAAAAGTAAAAGTAAAAGAAGAATTTCTGAGGAAATTTTACTCTTATAAGTTGATCTGAACCTGTGGCAACATGGTGAAGATTTGGGCCTACTTTTTCTCCTATTAGGCAAAGGATCTCTGTTCTAACTCCTAAGTCTTTGATCCACTTTGAGTTGAGTTTCATACAGAGTGAGAGACAGGGGTTTAATTTCATTTTGTTACATGTGTATTTCCAATTTTCCCAGCACCATTTGTTGAATAGGCCATCTTTTCTTCAGTGAATGTATTTGGCACCTTTGTCTACTATGATATAACTGTATTTATGTGGGTTTGTCTCTGTGTCTTCTCTCCTGTACCATTGGTGTACATATCTTTTGGGTGTCAATACCATGCTGGTTTTGTTACTTTGGCTCTGTAGTATAATTTAAGGTCTGGTATTATGATGCCTCCTGCTTCACTATTCTTGCTAAGGATTACTTTGGTTATTCTGGGTCTCATATTTTTCCAAATGAATTTCATGATTTCTTTTTCTAGCTCTATGAAGAATGTCATTGGGATTCCTTGTTAAGTCTTCCTTAACAAGACTCCTAAAGTACAAGAAGTAAAATCAAGAATCAATAAATCAGGTGGATTCAAGCTAAAAAAGGTTCTTGTCAAAAAAGGAAACAATAACATGAAGAGAGAGCCTACAGATTGGGAGAAAATTATCGCATGTACCTCAGATATAGTATTAATCCCAGGATAGATGAAGAACTCAAAAAACTTAACACTAAAAAACCAAATAACCCAATAAATAAATGGGCTAAGGAACTAATTAGACACTTCACAGAAGTAATACAATCGATTAACAAATATGTGAAAAAATGTTCATCTTCTCTAGCAATTAGAGAAATGCAAATCAAAACCACTCTAAGATTTTATCTCACTCCAGTCAGAATGGTAATTATCAAGAATACAAGCAACAATAAATGTGGGTGAGGATGTTTGGAAAAAGGTATAATTATACCTTGCTGCTGGGACTGGAAATTGGTGCAACCACTCTGGAAAGCAGTATGGAGATTCCTCAGAAAACTTGGAATAGAACCACCATTTGACCCAGCTATCCCACACTTTAGTTTATACCCAAAAGAGTTAAAATCAGCATAGTACAGTGGTGCAGCCACAGCATTGTTAATGGCAGCTCAACTCAAAATAGCTAAACTATAGAACCAATCTAGGTGTCCTTCGACAGATGAATGGATAAAGAAAATGTGGTATATATACAGAATGGAATATTACTCAGTCTTAAAGAAGAATGAAATTACAGCATTTTCTGCTAAATGAATGGAGCTGGAGAGTATCATTCTAAGTGAAATAAGCCAATTCCTGCCACAGTCCGACTATAGCAAAATAACCGGGGGGTGACGAACAACTTGTGTACATTGATACAGCTGGAGTGGGAGTTGTTTATTGTAGGACAGGAGGGGTAGATATACATTCCACACAGCTTATCTTAATTAACATAAACTAGATACAGCAGTCTATCAATAAAGAATCTCCACACTTAATGGCTCACTGGCGTTACTTCACAAACCACTCCCTCTGCAATATGCCAGGTGCCATCTTGACTTGTTTACAGACTCTAATAATTCCCCCAAAATAAGGCCAAATATTTTCTCTGATATGCAGACAATAATTCACAATAAGGAGGCATGGGGCTAGAGAAGAATAGAGTTACTTTGGATTAGGTGGAAGGGAGTAGAGAAAGGGGAGTGGGTATGGGTTTAGGAAGTGTAGTAAAATGAATCAGACATTATTACCCTATGTACTAATACTACACAACCAGTGTGATTCTATATTATGTTCAACCAGAAGAATGTGTCAAAGTGCATTTTACTCTCATATCTAACTAATTAGGACAAATAAATAAATAAATAAAAACAGTTGATCTGATTGAAAAGTGTTAGAGTTTACTCTGAGACCATGTGTCCAAGGAATAATAAAAACATAAACCAACAATATTATGACAGTAAAGTTTAGAACAAAAGTTGCTATTTACCATATTATAATAAAAAGTATATTAAAAATAATCTAGGCAGTCATCTTACCATGTGAAATTTTTTTTCTGAAATTTACACAACTTATCAATAAAACGAGTCACAAATTTCAGAGTATATAAACAATTATAAGTCTTTCTATTTTGTAGAAATACTCTAGAATTATTTTATAGCATATATGCTATATAATATTTTAGGATTCAGTTCTTAGTTCTTAGATAAAAAACCTAAATTAATAAGTAAGAAAGAATAAAGTTAAATCAATTTAGTGTTTAATTCAAAAAGAAGGAATAACAAAATATGCCCAAGAGAAGAAAAAATGAACACTAAAAAAACCAAGACATATATACATCAAAAGTATAAATACTCAAAAAAAAAAAAAAAAGAAAAAGAACAAAGAAAGAAAACTCAAGAGCAATTTCTTTGAGGAAAATTACTAAATAGCTCTTTGTTAGATAATGTAATCAAGAAAAAAGGGAATGGGCAATACTGAATAAATTTCTTACAAAGTAAGAAATTGTATGTAGAAATAAATAAATGTACTGGGGAATTAACAGGTTTATTACAGACTACCCTGTTCAATTTTAAGCTCTTAAAATTGAAATGGATAATATGAATTATTTTCTGGGTTATAAACTATCAAATCTGACCTTAGAGAAGCTGAAAAATCTAACCAATCCATTTGTCAGAAAATATACTTGGTGAAAACATAGTTGGTGAAAAAATTATCTTGCAAGTAACTCAGGTCATTTTTTAAAATAATTTTCAAAAGCTTGAAAGAACAGATAAGTTTAATTCTTTAAACTTTTTTAAGAATATAGAAAAAGGAGTTAATGAAATTTCTATGCTACAATAAAATATGAAACCAATCTTAAAGACACTACACACACTCACAGAAACAATTATTGAATATCTTTTATGAATATTCATGCACAAATCCTAAATATTAATGAATAAATGAAATAACTTTAAAATAAGAGCAGTGAAAAAGTTGACTAAAATACTCAGAAAATGACTGTGTTCTATACCCATTAATTCCCATTTCATTGTTTTACTCATACTGTGTAATTATTTTTGATATTTTAAAAAAAAATTTTATTCACCTAATTATATAATATGTCTGATATATTAATATATCACTATTTGTATATTAATGTGGAAAATTAAATTAATTTAAAAACCATACTTTTCATTGCAATCAAAATGTAATTGAGTGTTAATTAAAATTGGGTTCAAATCACATTCTTGACATTTATTAACTGAATAAACTGGTATTTTCTAACAAAGTAGCTGTGGGATAAATAATAAAATGTTTGTTTGTCAGTGGTATCTAGTAGCTCTAACACAATCATTGCTATCTATCAGTATAGAGCCATGAAGCCATCAATAATAGTAATCTACTTTATTGTTATATTAAATAGTGTATTGTAATATTCTTTTATTATCTGAAAAATTTTAAGAACCTACAAATTTCAAAGACAGTCATTTTCTGTGTGTTTTAATCAGCTTTTACACTGCTGTGACTAAAGAACCTGACCAGAACAACTGTGGAGGAGAAAAGGTTTATTTGAGGGCTCATGGTTTCAGAGGTCTTAGTCCACAGAAGGCTGGCTCCATTTCTCAGGACTAAAAGTGAAGCTGAACAGTAGGGCAGAGTGAAGCAACTCACATCAAGGTGATCAGGAAGCAGAGAATCCACTTCCCAGATACAAAATATATACTCCATAGCCACATCCCCAATGAACCACTTCCTCCAGCCTCACCCCACCTGCCTGTAGTTACCACTCAGTTAATCCCACCAAGGATTAATTCATTGAATAGGAAAACTCAATCGTTTAATTCACTGAATAGAGAAACTCAATCGTTTCTCTTTCAAACATTCTTGCATTGTCTCACACATGAGCTTTTGGGGGACAGCACTTCTAAACCATAACACTGGGAAATAAAATAACAAACAGAAGAATGGGTTTTGGTCCCTTTTCTATTTCTATGAAAGACTGAGTCTAAAGTGTTTATAAAGAAAAAAGTATATCTGGCTCACACTTATAGATGGTTGAAGTTCAAGATTGGCCAGCTGCATCTCCTTGGCTTTGGTGAAGGGCTGATGGTAGAACGGCAAATGGGCATATGAATATAACCTATTCATGGCAAAAGAAGAAGAGCAAGCCAAGGAAGAAAAGGTGACTTTATAACCCAGTGTTGGGGTAACTAATCTAGTCTCACAGACTAAAACTCATTTACTCCAAGATAGCATTCAGTATCCACAGGACTCTGCCCAGTGACCAAAATACCCCTTCTAGGCTCTGCTTTCCCGAAGTGCTGCACTGAGAAATTAAGCCTCAGATTAATTTATTGTAACTATTTGTGGTAGGGACAAAGTATATTCAAACCACAGCAATAGGATACCGTGAAATTAGTGTGTCACATTTGATAATTTTCAATCAGCTACTAGAAAATTTTTTGTAGAACTGAACTATTAGATGAGGACTTTAATAATATGACTTCAAAGTTTCTTCTTATTCTTAGAGCTCTAAATAATAAGAAAAATATTCAGGATAGCAAAAATGGAAGTATGTGTTTATTTCTCATTTTGTTGTTGACTTGGGGTAGAACCCAAGGGAGGAATTCCAGTAGACTTTGCTCTCTATTAAAATATTGATGTGAAAATATTAACTATACCTTCATGAGTTGATTTTTTCCTCTAATTGATTGCAAAGAGAATTCAATTGAACAAATATTTACTGATTTTTAAATGTTCTATAAGGCATTGTCTACATTAATTTTTCCCTTGAAGAAACTATCACACAGTCTATTTCACAGGTTAAAAATTCTGTTGCTGAATTATATATGCAAAGTTATTATCATATTTTATTTAATGATTTATTTTCATTGAACTATTCCCCAACTGGCACACAATTTTCCCCTCTGTGAATTCTTACTTTAATGAGTAAATGACAAATACCCAACAGGTTTAATGTTATTTCAGCCTTCTTCCATCTGGAGTTTCCTCATGACCAAAACAGCTCTAAATTACAGTACATTGTAAGAAATTTGAATAAAAATAACAAAAAAGAATTTCATTCTCCTACAAGTTTTTGAAATGGATATTAGATTATACAGCAGATTCATACATACAGGAAATTAAATTAAAAGCTATTTTAAGCAAGCACAATTTTCCACATTTTCAGGATATCTTTGTCATGAGTGGTAAAGAACTTACATTCTAACACATAAAAATTTGTATATCATTCATCTGAGTGAAGCTTACCTCATTCCTCACTCTTCCATGACTGTGGTGTTTGGAAGATGACAACTGTGTGCTTATGTATGTATTTTGCCAGGATTTACCTTTCAGCTTGATTCATACAATAACTTAACATTTAGCCAGATTTGGGGGGTCCAGCCTACAGCCAGAAATGAAAGAATCTCATAGACTCAAAACTCAGAATGTTATATTAGCCAGTAACTACAAAGTTCTTTTAGTTATCTGAATAAAGTTATCTGAATAAATATATAGAGAGAAAGAATTTGTGACATTGTGATGCAAATTACAATAGCTTTGCAATAAAGTCAAATGGAAAATATTTTTAATTTGTTTTTCAGAATTTTTTCATGTCAAACTAGTTTGAAAAACTACAACTAATCCTGATTAAGTACATTAGAGATTATAGAGACATAATCACAAATTGTCTTGTAAAATTGCAAATTCAGGAAGATTAAGAGTTTAATATGGGCTATTTCCCTGGTTGTCTTTTAAGTTATATAGTAGTTAAATTGTAGGATATGTTACTTTATTGTAGGATATGTGATTTTATTCTTAATAGTTGTATTCTCCATAAAAGTATTCAACACAAAAATACTTTATTAAGGTTATTGAATTGAATGTCCACATTAAAAAAAAAACACCTTATGTATATAAAATTAAAGGTCTGCTTTGAAAAAGCCAACTTCCAGAATTTGCAAAAATAATTTTCCAGATTAGAGATCTGGTGATTTACATGTTAGAATTATATTTGGTTTCAAGTGAATGAAACCTGAAAATAACAGTAGCTAAATAAGATGGAGATTTATATATACCACTTACAAAGAATAAATTGTCCCTGAGTCAGAGTTCATGGCAGGGAACAATAACCAATCCAATGTAGGAAAAGTTTTTATTCAGGGTTATTGGTTATTATCACATCACTGAAGGTAATAGCCTGAGAGTAACACAGATCTGGCCTATAATGAGACCTCCTGCCTCAGTTGCCACCACAGATGCATACTGTTTTACAACAGCCTCAGAGCACATGAGAGAGCTGATCACACAGATCACTACACTGGTCACACAGTTATAATCCAGGGGCTGGGATATCACAGCAAGAAGTTGGACATCCTCAGTTCTTGCCCTTTGGAAGCTGGAGGATGAACACTGGAAACATTTGTGGGAATACAGGACCCTACTAGTCAGTTTTGGCAGGTAGAATCCCCAGAAAGACCCATAACTCAGTTCCAAAGAGCATAAGATAGCCTTTGAGATAATGTGCAGACCCTCTAAGAGATTCTTCAAAACTCTACTGTTTAGCATTCAAAGCCTTTAAGACAGAAGGCAAGCACAAAATGGTGATTGAGAAAGGCAAACTAAGGAAATATTCTACAGTGTGTACCTGTAGATTCACACCTTAACACCCTGTGACATTCATGATTCATTTGGCGTTCTGCTGTTCTGCTGTGGTTCCAAGGATCTTGCACTTGCTCTCTGTCAATGTTAGTTTTGAGAATTGGAACTATTACATCTATATTTATTATAGCAGGTAAAGAAAAGAACCAGAAGAGGGTCCACAGTTCATGTGCCAGACATCTGATAAAAATCATTTCAAGGAAGCAATGCCCCATATACATTTTATTGCCTATAACTTAGCATATGGCTACACAAAGCTGATAAGGCTGTAGAATACAGAAAATGTCATTTATTTTTTTGCAACAGGAATTGATCCCAAGGGCACCTAACATTCCCAGCCCCCCTTTTTATTTTGAGATAGGATATCACCAAATTTTCTACAGCCTCACTAAATTTCTGAGGTTGTGATTCTCCTGTCTCAGCCTCCCAAGCCCCTGAGATTACAGACATGCACCACATGCCCTGCAAAATGTTTTCTTTCTTTATTTTTTAAAATTTTATTCATTTATTTATTTATTATTAATTCTTTTAAAAACTAAATGACAGCAGAATGCATTACAGTTCTTATTACACGTATATAGCACAATTTTTCATATCTCTGGTTGTATATAATGTATGTTGACACCAATTCATGTCTTCATATGTGTACTTTGGATAATAATTTTCATCACATTTCACCATCCTTGCTAATCCCCTGCCCCTTCCCTTTCCCTCTCACTCCTCTGCCCTATCTAGAATTCATCTATTCCTCCCATGCTCCCCCTACCTACCCCACTATGAGTCAGCCTCCTTATATCAGAGAAAACATTTGGCATTTGTTTCTTTGGGATTGGCTAACTTCACTTAGCATTATCTTCTCCAATGCCTTCCGATTACCTGCAAATGCCATGATTTTATTCTCTTTTATTGCTAAGTAAAATTCCATTGTGTATATATGAAACATTTTTTATCCATTCATCCACTGAAGAGCACCTGGGTTGGCTCCACAGTTTAGCTATTGTGAATTATGTTTCTATAAACATTGATGTGGCTGTGTCCCTGTAATAAGCTCTTTTTAAGTCTTTTGGGTATAAACTGAGGAGAGGGATAGCTGGGTCAAATTGTGAGGGGATCTATACAATGAAAACTACAGAACCCTAAAGAAAGAAATCAAAGAAGACCTTAGAAGATGGAAAGATCTACCTTGCTCTTGGATAGGCCAAATTAATATTACCAAAAAGACCATACTACTGAAAGCAGTATACTCAATTCCAATCAAAATCCCAATGGCATTCCTCATAGCAATAGAAAAAGCAATTATGAAATTCATCTGGAAAAATAAGAGACCCAGAATAGCTAAAGCAATCCTTAGCAGGAAGAGTGTTGCCTCACTATACCAGACCTTAAATGATACTACATAGCAATAGTAACAAAAACAGCATTATATTGGCACCAAAACAGACTGTTAGACAAAAGGTACAGAGGACACAGAGACTAACTCACAAAATCACAATTATATTAGACAAAGGTGCCGAAAACATGCATTGGAGGAAAGATAGCCTCTTCAACAAATAGTGTTGGGAAAACTGGAAATATCTATGCAACAAAATGAAATTAAACCCCTGTCTCTCACCATGCACAAAACTCAACTCAAAGTGGATCAAGAACCTAGGAATTAAATCAGAAAAAAGTTTTCTTTCTTTATTTTTTTCTTTGGTACTAGGGATTGAACCCAGGGACACTTAACCACTAAGCCATATCCCCAGCCCATTTCTGGTATTTTATTTAGAGACAGGATCTCAGTGAATTGCTTAGGGCCTTGTAAATTGCTGAGGCTGGCTTTGAAATAGTGATCCTCCTGCCTCAGCCTCCCAAGCTGCTAGGATTATAGGCATGTGCTCTCATGCCCTGAAGAGAATGCCATTTTTTTCCCCTAATCACTCCTTTCTTTTTTAAATTTGTTTTAATTAGTTATAAATGACTAGAATTTACTTGGGTACATCAAACATAAATTGAGTGTCATTTCTCATTCTTTTGGTTATATATGAGAGAATGTCATTTTAATTGCAAATTGCCATGTGCCTTGTTGGATGTTGGATTTCTATTAAAAAATAATTTTAGAAGGAACTTGACATGTATTTAGCCTTTGGCTTATGCCTGCTCTTGCATTTACACTTTTCATTTGCTATTTGATTTCATTATCACAATTGTATCAACTGCCCCTTTCTATTAATAGTGATATTTTGGGTAGGGCAGTGTCGTGGTTTGGTTCTGGAATGTCACTCAAGGTTAATGTGTTGAAGACTTGGTCACTGATACAACCATGTTCAGAAATAGAGCTTTTGAAAAATGATAAGATCATGAGGGTTCTAACTTTTTCAGTGGATTTATCCATTGATAGCTAGATAGACTACTGGGAGGTGGTAGAACTATGTAAACAGGGCGTGTTTAGAGGAACCAGATCACTAGAGTGGTTCTCTTGGGACCTAAATTTTTTCCTGATTCTTTTTTCTCTTCTTTTCTTGACATCTCTCTCTCTCTCTCTCTCTCTCTCTCTCTCTATCTCTCTCTCTCTATATATATCCCTCCCCCTCCCCCACCCCACCCCACCAGTTGTGATGAGTTGAATAGGTTTCCTCTTCAAGTACTTCTGCCATGATATTCTGCCTCACCTCAGGCTCAAAGAAATAGAGGCAGCAGACCATCTACCAAAACCTCTGAAATCCTAAGCCAAAATAAATCTTTCCTCCTTTAAGTTGTTCATTTCAGGTATTTTGGTTTCGTAGATGAAAAACTGATTAACACAAACAGATTACAATTTCAGATTGGTCCAAGAACTCTATTTTAATACTAAAGCAGGTACATATTCTTAATTTAAAAGCGAGTATATGTTTTATAGAAAAATCTCAAGGCCACAGTCTTTGCTAAAAATCAAGCAAGGGTTTTCAATTTATTTGTTTGATTAGTCTTTATCCTGTTCTTTTCTGACTTACAATCACAGAATCCAGTATATCTGGATTTATTTGTATTACTTATAGTAAGTAAAGCCAGGAAGTATATGGAAGTGCTTTAACTTGTGATAGGTTCTTTAGCTCCTCTTCACAATATATACAACCAGAGCCCTCTCTCTTCAAAGTGGAAAATTAAGTGTTTTCAAGTTCATATGAATTGTTTTAAAATTACAGCTTCAGGACAATTTCTTTAGCTCTACCTTCTAAGTTGAATGCTGCATCAATCCTGTTTAGAAATTGTGAAGCTATGGCTTATTTGAATATGTTTAAACATGGTCTTATTGAAATATATATTATATAGAATTTATAGTTATATATATTCTATATATATGTATGGAATAGAGTACACAAGGAACAATTGTGAATGTGTTTTAGTTTTGCATCTGGTTTCTTTTTCTGAAATTCATATTTGTGAGATTTATTCATATCATTGAGCACAGTAATTTTTGCCAATGCTATACAATAGTATTGTATCACTCAACATATTATAATTTACACATTTTAATATTGATATATTAGATAATTTCAAATTTATAACTATTATACATGCCTAGTCATGATTATCTGTGTAGCTATTCTTTTTAAAAATTCTGTTCTTAAAACACATTTGTGGAATCAAATAATATGCATATATTCAATGTTAGTAGATATTGCCAAGGAAATTACCATTATATTTAACTTTACTTTCTCATCTGCAATGTTTGAGGATTCCAGTGACTTTTCCTTCTCATCAATACTGACATTGCTTGTATTTTCCAATGGAGTCCTTTTTTCCCTATTCATTATTATTTGCAAGGTAAAAGATGCAAATTACCAGCAGGGATATGAAAAGATGCTCAATGGAAAATGAAAACCACAGGAAAATGCAGCGTAAAACAACAAGGAGGTAACATGATTTAATGAGTTTTGGCAAGGATATGGAAAAATTAGCCTTCTGCTCCACTGGTGAAAATGTAAACTGGTGCAGCTGCTATGAAAAATCTTCTGTAGGTTCCTCAAAACATTGAACTAGAATTATCATATGATTCAACAATACCACTTATTCTTGTTCTATTAATTTTCCAAATAATTAAGCCACTATTTCAACTGTCAGCACTGTATTATGCTTCTGAATAACATACATAATAATATGTATGTTGGAGACATTTTGTTTTATAAATAATTAATCAATTGAAATTGGCATCTCAAAGAGAAGTCTTCAATGCAATATTCATTGAAACATTATTCATAGTACCTGAATTACAGACACAACTCAAATATCATTGACAGATGAATGGATATAAAAAAGAAATATTACACACACATACATAAAAGAAATATTATTCAACTTTAAAACAGAAAGAAACAAAGAGAGAAAGAAAGAAAGAAAGAAAGAGTGATGTTTGTGACAACATGAATGATTCTAGAAGGCGTTATGCTAAATGAAATAAGCCAGTTACAGAAAGACAAATAATGAGTCTTATGTGAAATGCCTAAAATAGTGAAACTTGTAGAGACTATTAAACAGTTAACAGAGAACTCAATGAAAAAGGAAGTGGGGTGTTTCCCTATCAGTGTAAAGTTACATTCATTCAAGAAGAATTAATTCTAGAGCTCTCCTACACAGTAAAACAACTAGAGTCAATAATATTTTATCATACTTTTAAAATTTATTAAAAGTGTCAATTTTATGGTAACTATTCTTGACACACACACAAACTCTCAAATAGAGGGCATAGAAAACTATTGGAAGTGATGGAGAGATCTATTACTTTGGTTGTGGTAGATAGCTTCATATTTTCTTGCCCATGTTCAAAATTATATAACATTATGTATGTGCAATGGTTTATATATCATCTAGTACATCATTAAAGCCATTTTAAAACAAGAAAAAAGGTGCATTTTTCTTAAATAGAGAAAATCTTGGAGGCTAACTGATCCTCTCCTGTTCAGTAGGCTTTATTCTATGTCTGTGTATAATGTCATGGCTCAGTTAAAGGAACTCATAACTCCTCATTATTCCAGTGGGTTGTTCTTCAGGAAGAATCTAACCACTGTTGTTGGTATTAGAAATCAATTAAAAATTAGAAACTGTTGTAAAAATAACTTGGTACCTTTACATAAGATATTAAGTGACCATCTGAACGACACACTGTAAAGCAAACAAATAGATTATGAATAATCAAAATGAAATAATTCTGGATAAATCAAAGCCTTACTTGTTTTAATAAATTAATTGAAAAAGGGTATGAAGCATATAAAAAAGGAAAAATATACACTCTTCGACAAATGATGTTAAAAAAAATGGGCATTAAACTCTAGAAACAACAAGCAAAATAGAATAGAATAGGAGTCAATCATTAAAAGAATGTTGTATCTTAAGGGTAGATTTGACTGAGAAAATAATGAAGAAAACATGGTCTCTTTTGTTAACTTAAACATTTAAAATTACATATACATATATGACATCCATAAACATATTGTATAAGGAATTTCATAGTTACATATTCCTAACCATAAAATAAAATATTAGGAATATATTGTTATCCAACCTCTAAATAACATGGCAAGATAAATTAATATATTTTATAATAATTTAAATGTACCATTAAAATCATGAGAAAAATTGACAAATATTAATTCAAAGCATCATTGAAAGAGCATTTCATATTTATATCAGATATTTTAAACATTTTATAGAAATGAGAAGTTGATGGAATTTGACAGATGTTAATACAAATAGTTAATGCCTAGTTCATAAATAACAAAATAACCCTAACAAAAATCTGAATGTAAAATCACAGTCTGTAGCAATGGATCCAGGATGGTCCAGACCTGTCAATGGTTGACAGCTTGCTTATGTTTTGTCCCTGTTTCTATCTCAGGACTCTCCACAGATAGCCACATACACTCCTAAACCTTCCACAAAGATACTTATTGTCTTATTAGCTCACCTCCAAATCTTTGGGGCCTAAAATTATAATATGGACACATCAGAAAGCTCTTCTACTTTTTTTTTTTTTTTTAGCTATCAAGCTTTCCAAATCCCTGATTACCTTTAAGTCTCTATCAGTTGTAGGTGGTGACTGACTCCTTGCTACAAAAAGCTCTAAATGGTTTATCATGCTAAGTGAAATAAACCAATCCAAAAAAACCAAAAGCCTAATATTCTTTCTGATATGCTGATGCTGACACACAATAGATGGACATGGGGAGGGAGGAGTGGAGGTTCACCAGAATGGACAGGGGCAAGGAGCAGGGGATGGAAATGGGAAAGACAGTTAAATGAATTGGACATAACTTTCCTATGTTCATATATGAACACACAGCCATATCATGTACAACCACAAGAATGGGAAGTTATACTTCCTGCATGTATATCAAAATACAATCTATTGTCATGCATAACTAAAAGAACAAATAAAAAACTAAAAACAATAATAAAAAATAAAATATGCTAGAGAAAAAATTAGTCTTTTTTTAAATGCTTTTTGTTGGTGGTGTATATTCCATAGACTATTTGTATATAGTAAAGGGCTAGGGAATATGTAGCTCACCACTTACTTTATGAAAGGCAGAACATAGAAAGAACATAGAAAGGAGGACTTTCCTTTTTTCTTTCCAAACAAAGGTAGACTCACCATAATCCCGAAATTTGCATAATTACTGGTGTAGTGCCTAAAAATAGCAATTCTACCTAATCCTTTTAGAAGAAATCTCTCTCTTTCTCTCTCTGTCTCTCTCTCTCTCTCTCTCTCTCTCTCTCTCTCTCTCTCTTCCTTTTTTTTTTTTGTGCCAGGCATTGGACCCAGGGTACTTAACCACTGAGTCACATTTCCAGTCCCTTCTTAGATTTATTTTGAAACAGGGTCTCATTAAGTTGCTGAGGATCTTGCTAAATTGTTGAGACTGACTTTCAACTTGCAGTCTTCCTGCCTCAGCCTCTGGAGCTGCTGGGATTACAGGCATGCACCACTTTGCCCATCTCTTTCTCTCTTAAAAAAAATAGGAACATACTTTGAGGTCACCTGTTTTGGATATTGTCAATCATGAGATCAGCAGAGAAACTATACACATTACATATACTTAGAAATCACCAAACATTCCCAAATTAAATAAAAGTCATTTTAAAAAGTAATAAGAATATAAGCTGCAAGACTATCTTGTAGAGTAGAAAATGAGAAAATAATAAGAGAACACACTATGTTGGCTTTATTTAGGACTGGGAAGCCTGCATAATTACTTGCTGCCTACCTCCTGTAAAGGAAGGTAGAAGGTTGTCTGAGGGTATCCACAGATGTCCTTAAGATCCATAGTCTGTTCTTATGGGGAAAATATGTGTATTTCTACTAGAGGAAATTTTAATCCACTCATTTATTCCAAATATTTTCTATTTTTCAGTATGAATGGATGGACCAAAAAAGAGCAGACATTTGCAGAAAGGTAAAATGAAAATAGAAGGAGAAAATGTTACAGGAAATGACGCATGAATTTTGTTTCAGACACATGAATTTTGAATTATGTTGTATAGTAACTTGCACACCAGTCAATACTCTCGAATTTGGTATGGAAGCTGCTGTTTTATCCAATGAATCTTTGTCCACAGTCCCTAGCATTAGATAATGTAATTCCTTGTTCCTAAGGAGGACTGGATTGTATTGGTTTCAATTCCCAGACTCACATCCCAGGGAGGAGGAGTTAAGTATCTTCACACTATGTTTTTATGTAGTTCTGTTGTATATGAATCATATGTATGTTTTTCTTGTTTTTGAGGCTATTATGTTTTTTGAAATAAATATTTTATATGTACTCTAAATAAATATTTTACATAAGTAATGTGTCATTGAGATGTGTTGTTTACTTTTGCATGCTCTCATCATTATCCCAAAGTCCTCAACATTTTTAATTTCCTAAGTCATCTCAAAAGTTCTTTGTAACATGGTACATGATATGACTTTATTCTGATTTAGAACATGGCTTTAGTTACTAATACCATATATTTTTTTCAAGTTAATTTAAGTGCACAGGGGATTTAGTAACGCATGTCAGATTATAGAATTATACAAAAATTGAGTTAAGAGACTCAAGTGTAACCTTTCGGGTACAAAACCCCAACCCAAGTCATAGATGGGTATGTGGAAGGGACAGCTCTCTGCTGAATCTAGACAGAAGATCATTTTCACTGCAATTGCTCTTAAGCCAGACCCGATACCAGTTCTCCATTCACAGCCTCATCTTGAAATTAGATAAAATTTCAGGGTAACAATTGCCAACACCAAAAATCCTATTCTAGTCAGAGCCTTTTTGTTTATGCTGCTCACATCAAGTCAAAATCATTTCCAGAGGCAACAGACAGGTATAGCATAGGTCAAGCCCATATACTAGCTGTGAAGGATGCTGGGAAGTGTGGTTGAACCTGCTCTCCAAGGAAAGAATATGCTTGGTGCTTAATTGCTTCTTCTCTCTTTCAATTTATCTACAAAGGTTTGGCTCACTTTTTTTTTTTTTTTTTTTTTTTTGCCTGTTTAAGCCTCAGAAAGTCTGTTCTGTTTCTGTATGTTGCATTTGAATCCACACTGTCATTGTCATCCTTGTAATCCTCAAGTTGGTTGTGCATATGCTTCCTTTAGCTGGAGACAAACTGTTTGTGTTCCAGTGGTTTAAAATGAATTCAGTCTTCTGAACAGCCTCAGATTTTCAATTCCATAATTGTTATTATCATTTTTTACTTCTCTGAGTTTACAACACAGTAGTTGAGATATCCTTAATGATTTGAATTCCATAGTATATAAAAGGTAAAAACCACACCTACGTCTCATAAACCTGTCTGTCAGCCTAAAGGGTGAAGAAAGTTTAGCTAAGTTCATCTCCCATCTGAAAGGAAAACCAGTCAACTCAAGAGAACTTGACCTTGACCATGTCTCAGGTTCACAGAGAGCCATTATTGGCATACATTCTGGGAACAGGGCTGGGCTCTCAACCTCACTGTTCATATCATATTGAATTCTGCTATTTGCACACAAAGTAACCCTGGGAACACAGAATCTTACTAATTACAACTGTAGGTAAATTGATAGAGCCATAAATTCACCTTCACTGGGGTTCTCAATACCTGGAGCCATGGGTATGTAATTCAATAAAAGTAACGGGGAAGGCACCAAGAATTAGTGGGCCCTCCTTCCAGAAATATTCCTAGCCCCACTGCTGAGGATTTGAATGGATGGCTCTATATATGGTTAGTAGATAAAATTCATACAATACAGGAGAATCCACGTTTTCCACTTCTAAAGCCATATCTTAAGAAAAATAGCAAACCAGCATACAAATATAAGATAAACAATGTTCTCTAAAATTTTTAAAAGTGTTGTAAATGATATATAAGCAATGAATAGGTAATCATTTAAAGGACGTCTGGACACAGGGGATGTTGTTTGGTGCTAAAGTTTTGTCTGAGCATTCATGAAGCCATGGCTTCCATCCCCAGCACAGCAAAATAAAAAGGAGAGGGAGAGAGCGGGGGCGGGGGGAGAGATTTGACATAACTTCATTGATTCAATGTAAAATTATGTTCAAAGTTCAAAGAAAACACACTATGAAGTCCTACATTACATAGTACTAACTAGAAACAGATTGAAAAACAGTATATGCTATATTTGAATAGATGCACTGTCTTATTTGAAATGACATTTTCCTTGTATTTTTCATATTGTGTCTTCCATTTTCCTTCCTAATTCATCTACCCTTGCTCAGTTTTTCTTCCTCTGTTACCTGGTCTTTAAGCATTGATTGCTCGTAGAATTCAGCACTGCTGTGAATACATTATCTTCCTATTGAAGAAACATAATATTTGACACCCATGTTGATCTGGGGAAACTTTAAATAAATATCCCTTAAAGAAGCTAATTGTTTTTAATTAAAAGGAAATCATGAACTAATCAGTTGGTCCCCTATAGCACATAGGGTACAGTCAGGAAGCCCAAACCTTCTAAGTGGCTTGGGATAAGAGGCTTGGTAGACCATTTGGCTGTAACACAATGGTGAGAGCTGGCTAGAAAGTCTGCATAAAGCAGTTGCCAACGTCTTCAGGTGGATGAATTGAACCTCTTAAAGGACTCTTGGGCATCAATTAGGAAGAAAAGCTGGCATGAAGGTGGGTAGAGGAAACACTACCTGGAACCTGTGACCAGACTCTTATTTGCCTCTAATAAACTCCAGTCTCAATTCTGATTGGTTGCAAGAACATCTATTCCAGGAGTTAGGCAAGCTAAAATGGGAGAAGACTGGTAAGGATATGACATAGGAGGAGAGCAGGCACATACCAGATACCAGAAACATGGCTGAGCTGCAATACAGACTTGTGCCTGGCATCAATTTTCAGATTGCATAAGAAATGGCTCTTACCTTTCTTTTGCCTCCCAAGTCTCTTCCCCATTTCTATTATTGTTGCACCCTAATCTGGAACCATACAAGGAAGGGTATCCTGGGACATGTAGAGCTAGACAAGTCAAGTTGAGATAGTATAAATTCAGCAGTTTCCAAATGTTATTTAATACTGGATTATAAATCATATTCTGTATCAATACAAAAATGGAAAGAGGTAGAATGTTTATAAACCTGTGAGCCAAACAATGAATTCCTTTCCTGACTGCACAGGAAAAGATAAAATAGGATTCAATATGACTAGGCTGTGTTCTTTGTCATCAGGAACTGATCTTTTTTTTTTTTCTGTCTTGTTCCCTGATCTTCTGTACAAAGAGATAAGGAGCCTTGGGTTGTCTAATGGTGAGACTCGGCCAGTTATTCTCTTTCTGAAATAAAATCCAGATTTCTCTACTTGTAAAAATGTCAATATTGTGAAATACGTTTTTGAAAATTCTAGAAAATCTTAAAATATGACTAGCATGGGGTATAGTGATGATTCACAAATTGTCAATATTGACACCACAGTGGTTTAATTGGACTTTCAATAAACACAGTGATTTTTTTTCTTTCTCCTTTCTTGTATTGTTTATTGCTTCAGATTTTAGAATCTGTGTGGGTTTGAATGCTGGTTTTACCACTGAGTTAGCCATGGGATCTTTAGCAATTTTCTGTGAATGAAATTTCTAATGCATTGAATCATGACAGGAATTGCATTGCATCTATTTCTTTGGGTTCTTGTGAAGATTGAATGAGTTAAAAGATGCAAAGCAGAAAAAAAAAAGACATCCTTAACAGAAAGTTCTCAGTTTTTTTTTTTTTTTTTTTTTTTTTTTTTTTTTGCAGGGTACTATTGTAACTCTCTGCCTAGAACTGAACTTTCTCTGCTCCTTGATATTAGAGCTTATTGGTGCTTCTGTGCCTGGCACAGCTATTAGTCTTAATGTATCTCTGTTCTGGTACATTTTTAGCAAGAATGACATAAATAAAAATGCTTTGGACAGTTCTGTACTACTCTGTAGTTCTTTGTATCTTTGACATTAAGCAATCTCATTCAATATTTTGATTTAATTTCTATAAACATTCTGAAAATTCCCCAAGGTACATTTCCACAATGAACTCTGGACTTAAACACTCCAAAATGGTTTTGCCTGAAAGTCGGCAGCACCTTAAAGGTTGTGTTCCCAAAATAAAAGTCAAAAAATTGGCATATCCCAAATGCAATATTTTTTGTCTAGTTCAGCAAATAATCCCATTTACTTCTATGAGATTCCTGATCTAATGCAATAAATCACTTTGCTGAGACCATTTTGCCTTTGTATCTCATTGGTTTCTGGAAGCACCATTCTCATCTGCATTTTCTGTATTCTATATTGATTCTTTTGTATTATCAAAAGAAAAAAAAGTTCTCAGTTTCATGATGATTTTGTGACTTTTATTCTTGGAACACAACCTTTAAGGTGTTGGTGACTTTCACTCCCTATGGAAGTCTTGCCTTCATTCAAATAATTCATTCAAATCATATCTTTGTACTAATTCTCACACCTAACTTTGAACTTGAATAGCACAATGCATACTATTTATATTAGTTAGCTTCCCATGGCTAAAAGAAGATACCTAAGGCATTTAATTTATAAAGAGAAAAGGTTTATTTTGATTCACAGTTCTATTCCTTGATCCTGGTGGGAGCTCATGGTGGAGCAGGACACTAACTTTATGAGCCAGGAAACAAAGTGGAAGAGACAGTTCCAAATCCCCTTCAAGGGCACAACCTAATGACCTAAGAGTCTCCCATAAGTCTTCATCTTCTAAAGGTTCATAGAAACTCCCATGCCACACTGGAGTCCAAAACTTTAATGGACTTTGGGAGACACTTATCTGAAAATAATATATGCTTTAATGTAAGTAGACTATTTAAACACTGATCTTTGCAAATAATCAGAAAGGGACAAATCATAGACTGAATCTCTACTGTCTAGGCTAGAATTGGCATTTAGAAATAACAAGTGTCAACTAAGTTAAAAATGATTTTATTTCTTAATCTCTTATAACTCTATAAATTAATTTTGTCATTTTATTGATTAGAGGATCCTTGTAGAACATTACAAAATATGTACAGTGCCAATGTCCAAACTTTTTTCTGATTCTTCCTTTTAATAGGACAGGCTGAGGTCCCACAATAAAGTATAAATTTATTTACTTTTAGGAGATGTATAACATTTATTGAATTAGTGAGCCATAGTTTTACTTTCACTATGCTAAGAGATCTTTAAAATCATGAAATTATCAAACAAGATTTTTAACAAAATAAGCCATAGTGGTTAAAAGTTTTCTGCATACTTATCAGCTATTTGACTTTGAGCCAGTTTCTGAAGTGCTTTTAGTATATGTTTCCTAATAGGTAAAATGGGCATATCACAGTAATAAAGGTAGGTATCCCTACATATGTTAAATATGGAATTTTGGCATTTTAAAATCTCAATGAAAAAGTATTTCCCAGTAATAAGAACCATAGAACTTGGTCATGAGAATGAATGGATGAAGGATAGTGGCACTGAGGGGAATTACAGCTAAAAATCTCAAAGAAACTAACATGGTATTGCAAGGAACACCCAGGGATTTTTACATAAAGGTGAGGAGAATCCAGAACTTTTTCACAGGTGATGCCAGGGAAGAATATACTGACATAATGTTTTAGAGGGCATTTTTAACATTATGAGTTTCTAAAATGGGTCCAGTCTTAATCCATTATTTTATGAATTTGCTTTTTAGGAGTAAATATTTGTATACAATTAAATATACAACTTAACATGATCAGTGGTATTTAAAATGATGAAAATAAAGATTTGTTAAAACCATGACATCAACACCACGAATATTGTGAGACTATGAAATATGTAGAACAATATGTTCTCATAAGGAAAGTATCTACAATATTTCATTAAGTACAAAAGCAATTTTCAATACACAGTATTTTGCAATGATACTAATTTTCGAGTAAATGATATATAATAATGAAACTTGTCACCATGTGTTCCAACCCTGTTTTTTTTCTACCAGTTGATACTCAAAGTGTAAAAATATCTGATCTTTTCATCCACCTACTCACAATGCTCCAATGACTTCTTTTTTTAAAAAAGAAACAAGGATAATATTTTAATACGTGTCATAATCTCCAATTCTCTGTCTGATCTGGCCCCTATACAGCTTGCCTAATGTTTCTTAAGAGGCAACTCCTCTTTCAGCCTGTATTTTAATAACTCTAGTTTCTCTTCTTCTATGTATCATGTCCCTCCCACCCATATTCTCCCAGCACGGGTTCCAGAATATACCTGTTGACTTTCAGGTTTCAGTCAAGTTGTCATACTCAAGAAGTAGCTAACTAACTAACTAAATGCCTCAGATGACATCAAATCCCTACCTTATATACTTTCATAGCTCACTGATCTCTCCATTATAGCTCTTATCATAGTTGTCACTTTATATAAATGTATGATTATTTGATTCACATCTGTCAGTTCTATTAGATTATAAACTTCCTAAGAGGAAAACCCCATATCTGTTATTGCTCATCATTTTATCATCAACCCCTAGGACTGCATATGACAGATATGCAGTAGTAACAAAATTAACTTTTGGTTGATGAATACAAGTTGCATTTGTTTGATGATGTACTTTACCTATTATATGAGAATGCTTGTCTTTAGAGGATCAGTTCCTGACAGTACTTACTTTTTCTCTTGTTCAATACAGTAGTGCACATTTTCACTGTTTTTACATTGAACTAGTATTTACTTTGAATACTAGGGAAAAAATACAGCAAAAAGTTGATTTTGTAGGACTTGCCTGGAGACTGCAGTTTCCATAAATGTGAGACTATTTCTGACTTTCCCAGGAGGAGAGTGTCTGTCAGTGAGGTGCAACATAAATGAGTGAACATGACACTTGATGTCTCCCCTGAACACTGAAATATTATATTTCAGTGAGAGGATTAGAAATTTTCTGTCTGTATTATTTAAACAAAGATAGCACAAACTATAGAAGTTTTATTGTTAATATCAACAACAGCAGCAGTCCCTATGGTAAAAATAATATTAAAAGATTTTTAAATATAAGCACACTTCCTCTCTTTAATTTCAATTCATGTATTTAATCCATTTATTCACTGTCATTCTTTTTATATGCATAGGTGGTATGAATTTTTCTTTCTCTTATAAAGTAACTAAAATGCATTTTAAGTATCTGTGCCTTATAAAGCTATATTTTAGAAGAATATAGCAAGGTAAACGTTAGGAATTATTTCTTGGGCCAATTTAAAATTATTGGCATGTTTCTGATTTGCAAATTGGTCCTTTCAAGTGCTCATGTGGAATCTCAGTGGCTTGATGCAGTTGTTAAATCGACTATTTGCAACAAATAAACGTTGGGAATTGAAAGAGAGGAACACTTCTATCTTGTAGATATACCCCTGGGAAGTTTTCGGTCTCATAGTGATGATAGAACAAAAGAAAGATGCCAGAATGTGCAGTTTGCAATTACTGAAGCACTAAAACTAATTTTAAGTCATTTATGTTTTCAAGAAGGTGATTATTGTAGTCATTTAAAAACATCTACCCTTGAATAAGTTTAAATTACTAAGAACTCATTAATCATTAATGAAAAGTAAAAATAAAGATAGTTAAAAAGATCCTGGTTTGCCTTATTTTTTAGGTGCTTATATCTTTGTGACTTATATTTATTCCTGACTTTCAATGTTATAATGTTAAATGGTGTGTACGTGTATGTATATGTGTATAAAATGAATAATGCAGTTTATACAACCATATACAACCTATCTTGTACTAGGTCAGACAGATCTAAAGAACATTACTAAAGGTCATAAATGGAAAAGTCAGGCTGTTATTTAAGGGAAAATACATGAATTTTAGGTTTTAATGAAAAAGGGGAAAACATAGATTATAACTGATAAGAAAAACAGAGTGAAGAGGAAAAGTCCTGTCTGACCTGGGCCCTTTCATGATGGTTAGTGAAGAGAGTACCATAATGGACTTCAAGACGAGTCCTAGGGAAACCCCAGGAGACACATGGACGAAAGGCTCAGAGGTCAGATGAAGGGTTTCTAAGCACAAGCTTTACTAATTTGGATTATCATAGAAAACAAGAGACAGGGGACCAGAGAGGAGAGAAGGAACATTAACAGGATCACAAAAGCATGCCAACAAGATGGAAGGCCATACTTTCTGCCCCTATGTTCCATTTGAGAACAAATGAATGACTAGTTAAATCCATGACAAATTATTATTTAAAGATTAAGAAGCTATCATCATGAAGATTCCTGACATGATATGATAAAACTGTATCTTTGAACATGCATGATAACCAATGGCATGGGCCTTACTTTTCTCTGTTATATCACCTTAGTCTTCCCCACACAGTTCTGGTACTTCAGGAACCAGAATTGAAAGCTCAGCATGCAGACCCAACACACTCTCATTCCCTTGAAGAGAGGCAGGAGTGAGCACATTTGACCATAGCTGTAACACCAAAACCTGCTAAACAGCCATCTCATTTACATGCATGTCTCATGCATGAGTTTCCCCAGCAGGCGGCCAATTTATGATGAAAGGTATCAGAATAGTTTATGCCTTAAGAATATCTGTTACTTAATCAGTCCCTCTCTCCCCCTTCTTATCTGTTTTCAATGAATGTATGCAATATTTCATTTGTCTTTGTCTAACATGTCTTAGAAGCTGGTTTCTCACTTATTCTCTACAGATCACATTACTAATGGTTTTTCTTCATCCCAGTTGATTTACTTGTTCTTTACAGCTAAAGTGAATATTCATAAATGACATAGGAAACCCATAACACAAGTAATATTATACATTAAGAAGGAAGAGTACAAAGAAAGAATGACTAGATATTGTGGATTTCCAAATGCTCATTGCTGCTTTGGAATAAGTTATCTCCAGGAATTTCAGAATTAAGTGAACTGTTGGGTAATGCATGCTACCAAGAGCATGGCACAGTTCAGCTGTGTGAAATGAGATGTGAGACTGAGAGCTCTGGTCAGGTTGGGTGTGCTGTGGTTTTAATGTGGTATTTCTCTTTCAAAACTTGTGTTGAAATTTTATCTCCACTCTCACAGTGGTTAATAGGTGGTAGGAATCCCAACAGATATTTAGGTTATGAGGGATTAATGCCACTTTTATGGAACTGAGAGAGTTATTCAGAGTGAATAAACTCAGTAGAATTTATATATATAAACTGAGTTTATATATATATAATTATATCTGAATTATATATATAATTCAGATATAAAATTATAAAGTATGGTCACTTGTGTGTTCTCTCTCGACCTCATGCACCCTACGGTCCTTCTGCCTCTTCTTCATCATGTGATGTAGCACAAGGCTCTTAAGAGAATCTGAGCTCAACATGTACTGGGGACTGTGGGGGAGATTATGGCTAGAATGAGCAGAAAACTTTCAGGAAAGTAATTTCCAGAGAGAACAGAATGAAGAAAATTTGTCACCAGGTGGGTATTGGTGAGTGACCACACATTTTGGGCATGTGGCTGGGGCAGTGCTCCATGGCTGTCCTCATGTCTGTGCCTCTTATTCCCACTTTGGCAACAGAAACAACAGGGCACCATTTATTTCTGCAATGTCCTTCTAGCACCTTTAATTGAGAAAGCTTGATAGCTTGCTCTCTGTAAAGAGAATTCTTTCCATTATGGAGAGCATATCATGAGTGATAAATTTAACTATAAGAGGCAGTGTCATTAGACTAGGGCTTTGTGGGTTGGGGGGTGGAGAATAGAAAGGAAGTGTCTTTTTCATTCCATCATATCAGTAGGTACATTTATTTTAACCTTTGTCATTTGGTTATTGTGGTTTCTGGCATATTCTTCCATTATGAAGTTTCTAGTTATTCCTATTCTCTGCTATACTGGAAGCAAGCAAGTGAATCCAATCACAAGGAATTTGATGTTATATTTTAAAACCAGTCCTGTTAATAGTATATATTTTTAGGCTAGGATAGTATTCTTATGCTTCTTTTTAAATTTTTTTCCCCACTATTTTTGACATTCAGCCATTGTCTGGCCTGCTACAATCATTGCTCTGATATTATAGTAGTTATTTTTCCATTTCTCCATTCTATGTTTACTACTTGGAATTATCTAAGAATATTTGTTCTTCATCCTCATTTATTGATATACTTAATCATTTATGTATGTTCATATGGACGCAAGAGTGCTTGTTTTAATTCTTTTCTAAATAATACAATATAGTCATTAGTTGTTTCAATACTCTTACTGTTCCTGCCTTGGACTTGTAGAACTGCTTATGGTTAGTCCTCAGTGTCTTTTGGAATGTCCTCATCTTTACTTTTAAGTGCCCCATTATTTCATGGCAGTTCCAGATGGTGAAACTAAGCTGTGTTTTTCCTGTTCCAACCCCAAGTCAATCATTTATCTACTTTTGTTGAATAATGATATTTGAAATGATATGGGCACTCATTGTGCTTGTTGGGGGGGTGGTTATCCCTAATCCTAGTCCCTCTCAGTGGATAGAGCTTAGGATATCTGTGTATCTACTAAACCATAAACACAGAAATGACTGTAATTATCTCTATCTAGCAACTTTCATTTATCCTTTATCTATTATCTACATACCTACTATCATCTGTTTATCTCCTTATTTATCTACTCATCATCTCTCCATTAAAATACACATGAATTTATACTGCTACCTCCTACACTAATCTAGAACCATAAAGTTTCTTCTATCTTTTCTTCTGACTTATTTATAACTTTTATCTCTGATAATGAGAAACCAGCTCCTATTTTCTACTACTTATTTGTTCAATCTTATTCCTATTGCCTCATCTTTGGGGACTGTGTTCTAAGAACCCCAGGTAGGTGCCTAAAACCATGGATAATACCCAAACCCATATATATTGGATAAAGTTCACCATTTGTAGAGTTCTTTGGGTTTTGACAAACACATGAAATCATGTATTGATCAACCCCATACCATGACAACCAATTCTTTCAACCTAAAATGTCCTGACCAAGGCACTTTGGATGATATAAATACCCAATATTTTAGCCTAGGCTATACTTCTGGAAAGAGCCCTACCACCATTAAGCATCAATAATTTATTTGATTGATGTTCCACCCACGGTGGGAAAAGTGCCAGCATACTATTTACTGATTCCAAAGAAAGAACATAGAGGACACAACAGAGAGGGTTTGGACATATATTCACATGCACCTTGGCAAGAGTGAATTGTGCCTGCAAGCAGTGGTAGGGAATATATGGGATAAATTTCATGCTACTGACAGATTTCTTCAGATTTTTTAGGAATACATTCTTTAACTTTATAATCAAGGTCCTTCTGCTTTGACTGGAGACAAGGAAAGTGACCACTTTCCGGTCTCGATTTTCTTCCTTATAGCATTCTTTGGAGTCCTTATCTCAACACTAGACTTCCCAGACACTGACTAGTGTTTACTCCAATAGCTGAGAAAGTTAAGTAATTGAGGAGGACTTGAATATCTTTGGACTTTGAACAGACATAGACAAATCTGTGATATTTGAAAATGGATTTAGTAAATTTGGATTAGTTATTTGTGACATTTGATATTGGATTTAATTATTTTGAAACTTTACAGTTTGGGGCTTCACCTATTTTAAAAGATCCTTAATTATCAACTGACCACACTACTTAACAATACTCAAAAATTATATTTCAATTTTGTATTTTGAGATGGAATAACATCCATTAAAGTTACATTTTTATCTCGCTCCCTTATTGTTCATGCCCTCCATCAGGAGGCATGAACTTTTTATTGAGGAAGAAGAATTAGGAACATAGATTTTATATCTCTTCCATCTGTCTGCAGTTTGATTTATTAAACTTTGGCTCTATATTTGAGAACTTAGATTTTCCGTGCTGCCTATGAGCAAGGTGTTCTAATTCTAGGTTTCTGACTTTGAAAGCAAATTGCAGCTACCAACCTAAACCATACTCAAAGATCTTTTAACAGAAACAGATTTCATTATTTTATCTTTGTTTCTTGATTAATTTCTCCTTTCTTCTTGATTTTTAGAACTGGCAGGAGAGTAGCATTTTACAGGCATTCTGTTTATTTAATCATCATGAAGACTATTTTTATTCTTTCATTCTATATTAGTTTTGATTCTTAATCTTCTTTGAGTAAAGGCTCAAAGAAAATGTTTTAACCTAGAGGTTCATGCAGGATGGGGGTCCCAGGATGTAATGGGGAAGTAGGACAATAAAGATTGAAAAGCAAATAATCATGCATCATTGAGTGAGTTACCACCATGAACACATGGAACTGAATTCTACTGGAGGCCTTCACAAACACCGCATGGCTTTCGAACTCTCACTAGCTGACATCTCTCATTTTTTTAATTTCCCCCTGGTGCATTAACTTCTGGGCACTTTCAGCCTGCCCTGCCCAAGGGTTAAGCAGCTTGATTGCTAGATAAAAATTCATTGACTGAAAATCACAGGGGGCCAGATATGGGTTGGATAATCACAGCACCTAATATGTACACTATTTGTATTAAACTGATGAGGAAAATGATCCCAAAATAGCTGAGCAACTTGTCTGAAATCATAGGGCTAATAAGAAGAGGAATCTTGAAACCCAGATCCAGTGGAGGCAAGCTTCCAGTGCTTTTCCTGTATATGTGAAGCTCTCTTTGTCTCTGCCCTGTCTTTTGCTTCTGGGAACTCAGAAAACTGATGTGATCATGTCTCCAGGCAAAAACAATTAGTGAAGAAATCTTTATAAGGAGATAAAAATCAAGTCATGGAAAACTGAATGCAATTTATCCCAGAGACCACCAGTAGGTAAAAAATCAGTTTGGTCCTATACCAGGTAAATATCTATGAAAATCTTAATTGAGCTCCAACAATTTCTTCTAATTAAAACTCTCTTGAAAGATGTTACGAGAGACAACTGTGAAGTCAATGGCCTGATAGCTTTAGATGGTTCTTGTGTAATCTGAACACATTCTTTTGTCTTCAGATTTTTAACACCCAGCTGGGAGCTGGATAAGTGGAAGAGCAGACTTAATCCATAGCTGCCATAGAGAACAGAGCAGGGAGAAAAACATTAGCTTTAGTTGGACTGCAGGATTTTACTTGGAATCTGAGAAGAATGCATGATGTTCCAGTGATATGTACCCTTCTGTGAGGGAAGCTAGACCTAAGGCATTGTTCTCCTCTTACTGATGGTTTTCTAGGTCACTCTGGTAAGGTGAAGGTGAAAAAAATGCTACCCTGCATACATTTCTTGTGACATATTTCATGAAAAATATTTCTCTTCAAGATATGATATCTGAGATCCATAAATATAGTGATAGGCTTTCATTTACCAAAGCCAATTGAGGACTCATGGGGTGAATATAGAGGCTGACAGTACATCTGGATGCTAAGGTTGAATGGGACTTAAGGTAAAGTCATTACCCAAGGTAATAAGGAGATGTGAGTTTGAATGACAAGTCAGTGAGTCTTAAAGAATAAATGCTTCTTGAATTTATTACCAATTATAGCCATCATTTTAAAAAATTTCAATTTGTTATATATGACAACAGAATGCATTCCAATTTATATTACACATAGAGAACACAATTTTTCATGTCTCTGGTTGTACACAAAGTAGAGTCACATCCTTAGTATCTTCATACATGTACCTAGGGTAATGATGACCATCACATTCCACTGGCTTTCCTATCTTTATGCTCCTTCCTTTTCCTCCCTCCCCTTTTCCCTTTTGCCCTATCTAGAGTTCATTTAGTCCTTCCATTCCCCACTCACTCCTGCAGCATATTACGAATCAGCATCTTTAAATCGGAGAAATTATTTGGCATTTGGTTTTTGGGGATTGGTTAATTTCACTTAGCATTATATTCTCCAGCTCCATCCATTTTCCTGCAAATAACATAATTTTATTCTCTTTTAATTATAGCCATCATTTTTAAGAAGCATATTTTTTTTAGCTACATAGTAAAAATAGTCATGTTAAGAAATACAAAGAAAGGGAGAGAAAAAAATAAAAATCAAATTAATCTAGTCACATAGTAACAAAATTAATATATAGTGGGGTGTCTGTACACATATTCCTTTACATTAATATGTATAATCCCATATAAATATTTTATCAAAAATTACAATTATATAAATCACTTTTCATATATATGTGTGTGTGTGTGTGTGTGTGTGTGTGTGTGTGTGTGTGTGTCTAAACATTGAGAAACTATGTAACTTTTTATAATCTGGAAATGGAATGTATGTAAGTTTCAAAACATTAATTTTTGACTAAATTATGTATGTTTTCTTCCTTAGTTTTAGCTTTTTATTTGACACACTTTCCTATTCTTATATTACTTAAGTACAATTGAAAACCAATGCCTTATCATAGCAGTTTTGTTTCGAATTATATTGTCAATTATTTCTTCCTAGTTGCTTGTTTATAGAACAAAATGGTATTTATAAAATTAACATGCATAAAGTTTTAGTTTGTTTTTACATTCTCTTCCTTTTCTTACATTAAAATATTTTTATAAACTATCTAGATTTTAAAATCTGTATTGTAGTGCCGCTATTAAATTATTCGGTCTTATTGACATTAAGTTATGTTTCATGTTCATAGTATTATAAAAGAATGTTAAGAATTTGCTTATATTTAGGTAACTCCTGTTATCTTATGTATTTCATGACTTATTTTTTTAACCATATCTTCCTTGTTGTAAATTCACATCTGACTTAACTCTCAGTCACCTATAGTTGAAGTTCATGTATGTATGTGGCTATGTGAGAAGAATTTTTTCTAGGAATATAGAAATAGAGTTTGTCTTCCTTCTTTTTCTTACTCATGGTCAACAATTTGCTTGGTATACAAATATTTGGTAATAACCTGCTCTACACAAAGCTGTACCTATGGCATTTTATTATTATTCAATCATGTTGTGTTTAAAATAAAAATCTAAAACTCTTCACATTTGAAGTGTATTTGTTGATTTATGTGTATTGGGCTTTTTTAAAAGTAAATTTGACATTTAATATATTTGAGTTTTACTCCTTAATTTGAGGATTATTTAGTGAGTTAATTTTTAAATCTTGAGCATGATGCCTTGAAAACAGGACATTGTCTTCCTCCATTTGTTGCAGTAATTCTATGCTTTTTAATTATCTCTTCTGTATGAGATAATTTCCATTATGGTTAGGAAGAGCTTCTCTAAGACACATATTTGTCCTTCATAATTTTCATTTTATGTTTACAATGATGATATCTTTTATTTCACCAATTTGTTTTATAGAAGTTGATCTGTTTTACTCTTCTTTACTTCTACCTTAAATTTGGAGGTGACATTTTCGGTCCTATGCAGGATATGCTAATCTCAGAAAATGAGAAACACAGACTATTTTTTAAATTAATGGTTTCTCTTATTTATTTACAGACAGAATATAACCTGTAAAACCAGAGTTTTGCCCCAATTTTATCGTTGGTGTGTTTATCTTTATCCTTGACAAGCTCTGCTTTTGTTCTTATTTTTGTAAGATATGACAGTCTATTTCCACCATATTTTCACTTTTATTAGTTACTATTGTATCCCCAACCTCTATAACAATACATGACAAAGAATATCATTCTTATAATGTTTTGTTAAATGAAAACCCCAGGAAAAGTATCACCATGATGTCATTGTCCAATTTAATTTATGGCATATGTTTATGAGTATGAAATAAATGTTCACACCAAAATATTTGGAAGCATAAAATACTTGTGTGAAGTGTTTCAGAAAGCAAAGGGCCCTGGCCAGTGGGGACAAATCAATAAGTTGAGTTCATGACTGCTGAACAACTAAAATAAACTATCAATTGTGGTAGTTAATAATTTCCTCCTCTGATCTTCAGTGCTGACTTATAGGCATACCTGTCATTGTACATTGCAATGAATAAAACACATAAGTGAATTCCAAAAAGAACAATGTCCTCCTATTTTAAATGGATTTTCAGAGCTATATTAGGTACAATTTAAGTCACCTAGGCAAATGAATATTTACTACTCAGAAAGGTTGATTAAAAAATTGGGATTAATGAGGCTATACAACTTTCATTCAAAATAAAGCAGCTATCTATAAATTATATGCCAAAACTAGGGGTCTTTTTCTATGTTTTTTATGAGATTTATAAATCAGATTTATGAAAATGTTATTACTTCCAGCGTATCTTTAATCTTAATACATTTTTCTTCCTGAATAGTCTGATAAGGCCCATGAAAGTAATATAAGTTCTTGAAAGAGCAAATATTTGAAGGAATTATTAATATTAAATAAAACACATTTCCAAGTGTGTCATCAAGACGTGTAATCTAGAGAATAACATTAGATTTAATATTCTTTATACCAGTGGCAGTAGGCATTATTGATCCACTCACTACGTGGGATTTTATATTACTGGACTCAGATGAATGATAGGCTGGGTTTTTCCTGATGTATCTGATGTTAGGGAGATTTTATTAGAACTTGATGAAATATATTCCATAGTTAGTTCAGCCAATTAATGCATTTTACTCAAAAAGTCATGTTTGAGTTCAATTTCCTTGGGATATTTCTCTATATCATTGTCTACAATGACCTACTAATCTAAACCAATCCATCAAATATAATAGCACACAATGGCATTTGCAGAAATTATATGTAGAGTAATTTAGCTGAGTCACAAGAATAGTAGTAGTATCATCTGGCTATATGTTTATGGTCTCATGAAGTATCATAGGTGAATTCCCTGCATTCCAAAAAATCATGATTTATGATATTGAGATTCCCATTAAATAAAATTATATAAGCTTTCATTTCAGCTTATTAATTTTTAAAAATAAAACCAGAAAGATTTAACTAGTAACCATGTTTATAGTTTCCTGGCCAATATAGTCTTTTCTTACATAGATAAGATACATAGACAAATAATCATGAGCTTGTTTGCTGAATATGTATTCTAATTAAGATAGTTTATTTTTTCATGCTAAAGATTTATAACATCACATTTTTAAAATCTGATGCACTATGTTATTAGCATGAATACTGAAAAGAATTAGATATTGATGTCTTATATTAACATCGACTAATCTTCACCAAAGGGTCATTACGTGTACTGTCTCTATAACAATCTTTGTTTTCCAAGCTGAAAATATGCTTTTTTCTAACTATTCCTCTATACTGGTCAGTTAAATTATGTAGTAGTCATGCTTTTATCTCTAAACTATTTTTTTCATCTAAGTGTATATATTTATGATTTAATTATTTGCATGTCCTGCTGTTCAGTTAGCAGAAACAAATTTTATTCCCTTGTTTTCATGTTTTTGGAGGTTATACATGTGTATATCACCCATGTAAACTGGGGTAAAAGAGTGAGGTGTCTTCTCTTCAATATACAGCCACCAAGTGAGCCACGGAAATAAATATTTTACAAAACTGAAATTTGGAAGCTTTGCATCATATACTACTAGTACATTCTATGTGAATTTTCATATATTTATAACATGAGTAGATTTTCTTCATTTACTCATCTGGTACCTGTTTTTTGTACTTCAGAATTTGTATGAGAAAATATTGATGAGCAAAAATGTCTTAAGCATGTCATTTTATTGATTCATTTTATTGATTCAAACGAATTTTGATATTCATGGAGCATTTTTTATTCTCTAAAACTTTTGATAAAAGTTAAATATGAACACAAACAAAAGGAAAAATCCATCACAAAGGAAAATCCATCCCCTGACCATCTTATTACTTCCTTATCTCTAAACTCACTCTTCCACAGAAATTTTGTACTATTCACCCAATTTATGGATGTGGCATGAAGGATAATTGACAACATTCAATTACCACAGTGCAAACTTTCTGAGGGTAATTTTTATAAAAAATACTTATGGAAGATAAAAATTCAGCTGTTTATTGTATATATTCAAAGTTTATATATGTATATATGTGTATATATACATATATTATACCTACGTATAAGTATACATAAACTTTCAATATATATAAAGATAATATTAAAAGTGTATATGCACATATGTTGTATAAAATTGCTAAAACCTATGTGTTTTATTATGTGAGGAATCATTTATTGTTTATGTTCCTAAATGAAACTTTGCCTTTCAAATAGTGTCATTCAGGGCTGGGGATGTGGCTCAAGCGGTAGCGCGCTCGCCTGGCATGCGTGCGGCCCGGGTTCAATCCTCAGCACCACATACCAACAAAGATGTTGTGTCCACCGAGAACTAAAAGATAAATATTAAAAATTCTCTCTCTCTCTCTCTCTCTCTCTCTCTTCTCTCACTCTCTCTTTAAAAAAAAAATAGTGTCATTCACTTTGGCTAAACAAACAGATAGCTCCTTCTGGTTTTATTTTAAGTGTACTTAAAATTATGTCCTTAATGCTTCTGAAATCTTCCTTCATTTAACTGCATATTCATTATGTCTCGGATACCATTAGTCAACATATATTTTAGAGTCCTTTTAGCTTTCCTGGTGGGAGATCATAATGCACAAACCCTGTATTGTCCAACTCGACACTGCAGAGATATAGGCGCTGCTATAGGGATAAGGGATGCTCTATTGCTCTACTATTTGCAGCCTAAATCATGTTTTTTATTGCTTGGAAATACTTGCCATTCACAATGTGCAGGCAGTTAAAGATACGAGAATATTCTACCTAGTAACAATGAAGCCACATTCTGTGTCGTGTTTTTTCTCTTTGTTTCTCCCTCTCTTTTTCCCTTCCTACCTCTTTTCTACTAGTCTGTCTCTTGCCTCTCTCTCTCTCTCTCTCTCTCTCTCTCTCTCTCTCTCTCTCTCTCTCTCTCTCTGTTTTTTAATTCAAATATTAATTAAATGGATTTTAGTAGTTGATAGATTGTTTTACATTTTCAGCATACATTTGTAACCCAGGAGTTGAAACAAACCTATTAGATCCAGAAATACATAGGTATTGGCACAAGCAAATACATTCCATCAAGTGGGAGAGCCCTGTAACAAGTATATATCCCTTTAAAGTGATTCTGTCTACTAGGAACACCAGTGAAGATAATGTAGGACTCTGAAATTCAATAAATTGAAGTGCTTCACTTGTTATCCAACAGAAATTCATTTTCCAGAAAAATAAGAATGAATAGTTAAAGAACAAGAGAAATGAAAACCAAGAACAATTAACACACAACAAGATGGAATTCCATAAAGTTCCATAACCTTAGCATCCTGAAATTAGTCCTGAGCATTACTGATAGCTAATAATTGGTGGAGCAGGTAGGTATATATGGATGTAATCTTTTCTGACTTGCTACATGGCTTCAAGGAGAAAATTGACCAGGTTATATCTTGAGTTCTATACTTCTAGTTTATAAATAGACTAGTTTTAGAGTAGTTTTAATTACATGAAGAAATTAAGCCAAAAGTGCAGAGTTTCTATATATCTCCTCTCTTCTCCATGGTTTTCTCTAGTATTATTTTTTTTCTGATTTACATGCGTTTTATTTCCTTTTTAAAATTTTTTTAAAAAAATATATTTAATGTGAATTATACATTCATATAATTCACAATATATTTAATTTGTTTATTTTAATTAGGTATATTTGACAACAGAATGCATTTTGACTAATTGTACACAATTGCAGCACACCTTTTTATTTCCCTGGTTGTACATGATGTAGCGTCACACCATATGTGCAGTCATACGTGTACCTAGGGTAATGATGTCCATTCTAATTCCACCATCTTTCTCTATTATTAATGTCTTACTTAAGTGTGGATAATTGTTATAACGAATGACCTTTTATTTACATGCTGTTTTGAACTAATGCCCATAATTTATATTAGGCTGTCCTCTTTGTATTGTAAAGTTCTTTGGGCAACATCATATAAAAAAATTCTACTACCTGAAAATTCCCTGTGCTCCATTAACTCATTTCTTCCACTCTTCCTTCAAGTCTCTGAAAACTGCTGAACATTTCTTCTTCTGTTCACAATTTGCACAATTTCATATAGTTGGAATCATACATTTTTTTTTCATTTTTCAATCTACTTTTTTCATTAGCAATATTAATTGAAAGTTATTCCATGTCTTCTCATTCTGATATAACTTATTTATTTTTATTGATGCACTATTGATATAATTGTTAGGGTAATGTTAGGGTCTGTAAACAAGTCAAGATGGCGCCTGGCATTTTGCCAGAGGGAGTGGTTTGTGAAGTAATGCCAGGGAGCCATTAAGTGTAGAGATTCCTTATTGGTTGACTGCTGTATCTAGTTTATGTTAATTAAGATAAGCTGTGTGGAATGTATATATACCCCTCCTGTCCTACAATAAATGGCTCCCACTCCTGCTGTATCAATGTACACAAGTTGCTCGTCACCCTGGGCTATTTTGCCCAGCCAGCAGGGCTGCAGCATATAATGCATGGATAAATCAGAGTTTGCTTATCCATTCACCTACTGAAGGTCATCTTGGCTATTTCTGGTTTGGAGAATGATTAATAATACAGCTATCAATATTCATATATAATACTTTGTATGGACATAAGTCTATAACTCATCCTATGGTAAAATATGGTAAAACTGCCAAAGTGTTTTCTAAGTGGCTGCTCTCTTTATATTACCACAAACAATGAACAAGGGTTCAGTTGCTTCAAAGACTTGTCACCATTTGATATTGTTAGAATTTTGCCTTTTAGCCATTCTAATAGGTATGTGGTGATGTTCCACTGTTACTTTAATTTGAAATTTCACAATGACTGGTAGTGTTGAGCATGTTATTTTAGCTTACTTTTCATCCATGTATTTTTTGTTGTTGTTGTTGAGATGCGCAAGCATTTGGCCACTTTTTCATAAGTTTGTTCCCATGTTGTTGAGTTTCAAGAGTCTTAATATATTTTGCATATAAGTCATTTAGATAAGATATGTGTTTCAAACATCTCCTACTCTGTGATTTGACTTTTTATGCTCTTAATGTATTTCATAGTGAAACATATTTAGTTATACTGAAATTCAATGCATCAATGTTTTCTTTTTTTTTCTTTCATGGATTGTGTCTTTTTGTATACCTAAGAAGTTATTGCCAAACCAAGGCGCACCTGAATTTTCTCCTTTTATATCTTCTAGAAATCTTAATAACTGTTCATTTCACACTTAGTTCCATGAATCAGTTTTAATTAGTCCTTATGAATAATTAAGGAGGTCAGTGTATGATTCTTTTCCTTTTTAATTGTACACAATTGCAGCACAACTTTTCATTTCTCTGGTTGCACATAATGTAGTGTCACACCATACGTGCAGTCATACACCATTTGTTGAAAATGTTCCTGTCCATTCACTTGCCTCTTCTCCATCCTCAAAGATCAGTTGGCAACATTCATATGAGTCAATTTTTGTCTTCATATCCCATTCACTTCTTTGCATACTCTTGTACTGTCATGATTACTGATTCTTTATAATAACCCTTGGGTAGAAAGAGCATTTTTTTTAAGTTTATTTTTCATCAATATTTTGTTTGGCTATTCCGTATCTTTCACATTTCCATGTGAACTTTAGAATTATTTAATCACATTCACAAAATAACTTACTGGAATTTAGTGTTCATTTAATCCACTGATCAAAAAGGTAAAACAATATTGACTGTCCCTATACATGAACAAAGACTATCTCTCCATTTATTTACTTTATTGAATTTCTTTCATCAAAATTTTATAGTTTTCATTAGTATTACTATTAGTAGATTTATACCTAAGTATTTTTTTCACTCCCTTATGTGTTCTTACTTTTTTCTTTTATTTCCTTTTCGTTTTGGGAGGGGACTAATGTAAATGGTATTGTGTTTATGTTACAAATTTCAGTTATTCATTGCCATGTAGGAAATTCCAGATACTCTTTGGGATAGTGGAAACCAAGCTATTCCTGTACATTGACACTGTATCCCACAGTCTTGCTGTAATGGTTTATTCATTCCAAGTTTTTCCACCATTGGCTCTTTGATATTTTCTATGTAGATAATTGCATCATTGATGAAGAAAAACAGTTTATTTCTTCCTGATATTTGCCTTTATTTCATTCTCTTGACTTATTATGTTTGCTAGGACTTTCACTACAGTGTCAAGAGTTTCCACAGAAACCTTTATTGCAAATTTCTCCAACTTCTGAGGAAATTCTATTTTCCCAATATTTAAGTAAAAATTGAGATGAAGATTTTCTGTATGTGTTCTTTATCAAGTTGAAGAAGTTCTTTCCATTCTGAGTTTGCTGAAAGTCTTTGTCATGAATAGGTATTGAATTTTTTTTCAAATGTAATTTTCTGGGTCTGTTTATTTAATTATATGATTTCTAATTTTTGATCTGTTACTGGGATTGTTGATTGCAAGAACCAATTTTTTAAATGTTGAACAGACTTATGGACCTGGAAGAAATTCCACTTGGTTGTGATGAATAATTATTTAAATATACTATTATGTTCAATTTATTAATATTTTGAAGATTTTCAAAACTATGTTTAGAAAAATTTATTGGTTCTTATAATGTCTTTGCATGGTTTTGTGTACCACATAAAATATGCATAATGTACATATGTATATAATGACTTCAGTAAAATAATTTTGATGAGTATAATAGATGATATATTTCAAGGTTAATTGCAATGTTGGGAATTCAGTTAATGGTTAATAGTCAATAAGCTGCATCATTTATAATAAATAATTAGACCACTTTCTGGTGATATGATGTACACTGCTGTTAAATCAATTCCCATTTTCTTCAATTTGGAATATGAATTCACTGTTTATTGTGGAGGCTTAAAGACAAGTATCTTCTTATTTTCAAAAATTAGTAAATACTAGTTGTCTAAACTGATTGCATTATTTAAACTGTTTCAAACATAGATCCTCATTGACAGTGGAAATGATGATAGTCCAAGACTCTTTGTGAAAGCTGAAGAGTTAAATAGGTAACACATACCATAGACTCTAATTCAGAGGTCACAGGAAGTGCTCATCACATGAAAGTTCTTGTCATTTCCTTTCCCCTAACATGAGCAACCATAGCGATATCTTTCCTGGGTTACCTCCAGTTTTGAGAATTTTGTCATTTATCTTTTATTAACAACAGATATCAGAGCTTAGAACTCTACATAGTGTTTAGGCTTCATTGAGTACATGGAGCCCCATTAGTGGGAAGAGGAGGAATGTAGATCTGACTCTCCCATAATCTGTAGAGGCCTTGTTGAACATAGCAGGATTCAATATTGATGGCTTTGTTTCTGTCATATCTACACTAGACAAGAAAAGGCCTAAAGGAATCGATCTCTGAGTTCATATTTCTGTAATTTCAAATATTCTTTAAATACTGGTGTTCTTGTAGGTTTCTCAAAAATGTAAATGGAAATAATGATGATGCTGCTCACTGATAGTCTCATGATTTTGTTACAAGGATAGAAGAAAATGAGTTTGTTTTTATTAGGAATGCAAAGTAGTACTATTTTCCCTTGAGAAAAAAAATAATGGTAAAATTTGTGATCATTACTTGCATATTGTTAAACCAGAAGGCTCAAATACTAAAAGTCCCTACATGGTAATGTCCCTATAGTCCTGATAATCACTAAGTTCACTTTAATCACTGTATCATGTTAATTAATTTCTCTTAGTTTTATTGATGAATTGATATATTTTTTTAGATTATGTTTGTGGTGAATAATACTATATACTAAATTAAAAGTAAGGTTTATTCGGAATTGTACACAACATGTATACAAGATGAGGCCTGCAAATTTAATTTCTCTTCATTTTAAAGCTGCCAAGATTCAAACACCTCAGCAATGAAAGTCTTTTTGGAAGTGATGGAATTTTACATTCAAAAGAGTGTGTGTGTGTGTGTGTGTGTGCACGTGCACACGCAGTGTGTAGACAATAAACACATAGAATGGAAAGATATATTGATTTCAGGCTATAAGGGATTTGGGGTAATTTAACGAGAAAATAAGCAAAGGAGGTTACAACTTGGCAAACAGTTTTTTAAATATGATAAAAATATCTGCCACACAATGCCAGCATATAAAGAAGAATAAATTTTTCACAAGTATGTTCCTGAGTTTTTTGAATATTGTTCTAGATACCTTTATGTATTTTTAAAATTAAAAAATTTATTTTTGCTGTAAAAAAAACTCAGAATCTATTAGGTGAAAAAGAAAAAAAAATCACAGCACCACAAAACATAATGATAAGTCCTATAGTTGAAATACTTACCCAACGTATAGTGTTTATATGTGTGAGAAGTAGAGAGCAGGGGTCCTAAAACAAAATAGATGAGGGGAAATGTGCTTCTGAAGTTCTATTATATTGATACGAGTTCTGCATGGTTGAGTGCTAGTATGCTAGGCATTTTGGAAAAAAAAAATTCAAGGCAAAAGTAACAAGTTGTGAAAAGTGTGGAGTTTTGGAATTTTTTAGCAAATAGACGGAAAGCATTTTACGTGCTCAGAACACAATTTTTATGACATGAAAGAGGCAAGGTAAAACTGAAAGTGCACTAAAGGGAAATCCTGCCAGGTTATGTCAGCCAATAGTAAAGCTTGCAGACATATTTTTACTCTGTGGGCCAATTAAGTGAGTGTGATGTTACGAGAAGTGAATGTTAGAAAGATAATTCTCTAGTGTCAGGAAACGTAGAAAATCCTGTCTTTCATATCAGGATACTTGGCAATAACCTTTTAACAAAATTTACTTCAACTGGAAAAGTATGTACTTGTTCAACTCTCATTAATCTTGGTATAGAATGTCCACAAGTCCTGGGTTATTCCAGTCCCTGAGAAACTGTAACAGACGGGAAGGAAGAAATGTTCTTCAGCTAAGTGTGATGTGTCGGTCTCAGCCCTGAGAAATGATGTGTTCTTTTTTTCTGTCAGAATAAAGACACTTGCCACAGTCCTCAAAAGGAGAAAGAAAATATCAGTGATATAATCATCAACCACAAAGTCTGTAAGTGAAGAATGACCAGTCATTCATTTGGAGCTTAATCATGGGTGAAGGCCTCTCTGATCTTCTTTCCTAATGAATATTTGCTGTTAAGAATGCTCTATTAAAATAAAAAGAAAGCTCACTCTTCAAGGATGAAATGACTCTTGGTTTAATATTTCCAAATTGCTTCTACCTTAAGTAAAGCATACAAGGGTTGGAATAAAATAAATACTGGCAATGTGTGGTGTTTTGCTTTTTTAAAAAAATATAATTCTAACTTCTTTGTTCAATGCCAAATAAATAAAATAATTAAGTTAGTACTTGATAAGGAGAAAGAAACACCCTGATATTTGGCAAAATACTCTATCAAATATTAACATCAGTAAGCTAAACTGAAAGGTTCATTAATTTCTTACAAGAACACAGGTTTTTTTTGTTTGGAAAGCAAAATATTTGTCAAAGACAATCAATTAGAGGTATTTAATGGTAGTAACACCTCAAAACCAAACGTGACCCAATGTGTCAGAATTTCAGAGCAGAATTAAAGGAAGGATTAGCTGAGATCCTCCAGTTGAAGAATGCAGGACATGGAAAAGCTGGGCAACTTCCCCATTACCCCTGTTTCTGTTATGTTTGCCTACCTAAAAAACTGTCACAGAACTTAAACAGCAACAATGTCATCATGTTTTGCAGTTTAAAATCCCAAGCAAACTTCAGCTTAGCTAGGTATTCTATTCTACATAGTATTGACCGCAGTCGGCTGGACTGTGAGATCCAATATGACTGGGCAGTTAGAAGCCCGGGCTCATCTTTTTCCACATGTGCCCTCTGCTAGGGCATTAGATCTTCTTCTATGGCAGAGTAGGCATCCAAGAAACCAAGACAGATGCAAACAGTTTTCTTAAACCCAGGTTTAAAACTAGTATGGTATTTATTATATCCCCTTATCCCAAGTCAACACTTGGCAGAGACAAGGGAAGTTGAGCACATTTCTTAAAGAAAAAAGTGTCAAATAATTTGTGAACATTTTTAATATACCCTCAGCCTACAAGTCAGAAGCAAGAGAGAATTTTCTTCAGTCTTGCAGCCAAGTTTGCACTTATAAGGAACAATAGTGCCCAGGTGGCTAGCAATGCTTGAAAGAAACTAGGAGGATATAAGTATAATAGAATAGTTCTCTAGCTTGCTGAATCAGATTTAGACTCATCTCAAATCCAACTTCCACTGGACACAGGAGCCACTTCCACTCTTGTCCTCCAAATATAGAGGGCTGAAGGGGTAAAGAAAAGAAATTTCTTCAATGTTATACAAAATTACATATAAGAGGAAGTGAGGGGAAAGGGAAAAAACAAGAGAGAAAAATGAATTACAGTAGATGGGGTAGAGAGAGAAGATGCTAGGGGAGAGAAGAGGTGAAGGGTTAGTAGAGGATAGGAAGGGCAGCAGAATACAACATACACTAGTTTGGCAGTATGTAAAAAAGTGATTCTGCAATCTGTATACGGGGTAAAAATGGGAGTTTATAATCCACTTGAATCAAATGTATGAAATATGATATGTCAAGAGCTTTGTAATGTTTTGAACAACTAATAATTAATTAATTAATTAATTAAAAAAAGAAATTTCTGAAGAGAGTTTCATTTGAAGAGAAGAGAACATTTAAAATCCTCGTCACCATGAAGGGTATTCAAAAATTCAACAAACATGTGAGATTACCTTTACAAAAAAAAATTAATATAATAATGAATTAGCTTTCAAAATATGATTCTGCTTGAAGACACAAAGTCATTTCATTCATATATCTAGAATAAGTCATTGTGATTTAAAGTATAGAATAGGAAAAAATAAAGATAATTCAGCAATTAAGTCAAATGTTTTTAGTAGTAGCTTTTTGTATAGTATATCAAACACTAGCAAGTACCAAATTATTAAACTAAATATTGAGGCTGAGTAATTGCCTCATAATACCACAAAACAGTTGGAAAATATGGAGTAAAGATTTATAACAGTCAAAGGGTATTCCCAATGGAAAAAATAGACTGAGTACTGAAGAACTTACAGAAGAAGAAATATCTCATTATCAAAATGATTGGCAAAGGGAGTAACAATTACTGGACATCATGAATTTAAGGCAACTCATATGTAGAAAAATTGTAGAGTAGTTTCAGAATGCCTACCATAAAGAAATGTAGTTAAAGTACAACAGTCAGAAAATAAAGATACTGACTAAGGAACTGAATCACATTGTCCTGGGTGGAGTGTATTTTGACATATCATATATACATAGGTGAAACACATTACATGTTTGGCCCCATTCTTGTTGTTGAACATGATGTGGAGTTACACTTGTGTAGTTATATATGAGCATTGGAAAATTAGGTCTGCTTTACTCTACTGTCAAGTATATAAAAAAATAATGAATAAAAAATGACTTCTTCAAAACAAAATAAATAAATAATCAATATTTTTTTTAAAAAGCCAGTTGTTGAAGTTATCCCAGGCTGACCATTTCATACTTGTATAACATAGGACATTAACTGTACCCCCGTTTTCTTATCTGTAAAATGAGGATAGCTACTTGTCTTACTAGTTGCAGTTAGGGTCATTAAATTAGGCAATATTTGTAAATTGATAGTACCCTTTAATACTAGTACATAGTGAGATTTTGTTTTCATGATTCTTAGCAATATAAATTTGTAAGAGGACTTGAAGGACTATGAGAATTTTTCAATAAAATCAGTATTCTCAACTACAGAAGATACCGTTCATTAGAGAAAAATAAAGGAATCCAGGCAGAGTACTAGAGACATATAAGTCAGTGATAAATTCTGTGACTTGAAAGTGTCACCCAAAGGCCCAGATGTTGAAGCTTTGGACCCCAGTCTGTCAAACCACTGGGAGAGAGTGGAACTTCTGGAAGGTGGGGTCTAGTAGAAGGAAGTTGGGTTACTGAGGTCATCCTCTTTAAGGCAATACTGAGACCCTGACCCCTTCCTGATTCTTTCGTTTTTGCTTCCTGGCTACCATGAGGTGAACAGTTCTCTACCATGTGCTCTCACCATGATGTACTCTGCTGCTGCAGACCTAAAGCGACTGCATCAAGTGACCATGAACTAAAATCTCTGATACACTGAGCCAAAATAAACCTTTTCTCCTTTTAGTTTTTTTTACCTTAATTATTTAGTCATAGCAACAGGAAACCGAGTAACACAATGGCCAAAAATATAAGCAAAATTGTGGTGACTAAAATAAGGGTTGTTAAAAATTAAAGTTTTATAAACTTTCCAGTGTTCATATATAATTATACAACCAGTGTAACTCCACATCATGTTCAACAGCAAAAATGGGACCAAAACAGCAGAAAACTAAAATTCCTGAGGTTTTCAATATACTCATAGAAAACCTAAGATACTCTTCAAGAAACTGTTAGAATTAGTAAATTTGGTAAAATTGCAGGATTAAAATCAATGTACAAGGTTAAGCTGTGTTTCTATTCATTCACCAACAGACCTCTAACAGAAAGAGAAATTAAGAAAAAAATTCCATTTTCAATGACAAGAAGAAGAAACTACTGTGAATTTAACTTAATCAAGGAGGTGAAAGATCTGTATACTGAAAATTAGAATACACAGATGAATTAAATTTAAAATGACACAAATAAAAGGAATAAAATAACATGTTCATGTGTTAGAGTAATTACTACTGTTAAAATGTCAATAAAACTTGAAGTGATCTGCAGATTCAAGACAATCACTTTCAAATTTGTAATGATACTCTTTATACAAATAGAAAAACAAATGTAAAATTCATATGGAACCACAAAAGATCTTGGATAGTCAAAACAATCTTGAGCAAAAAGAACAAAGCTGAAGATCCCATTTTTATATTGCACAGTTAGAGTAATCAAAACTGTGTTGCTAGCTTAAAAGCAGACCCATAGCCACTAGGGCAGAAAAAGAATTTAATAAATATACAAACATTTACCAACAACTTTTCACTAAAAGGTGCTGGAAAAACTGAATAAAAAACATCAAAAATTGAAGTTAGATCTATATCTCTTACCATACACAAAAATCAACTAAAATGCAGTAAAATAAAACTTGAAACTATGAATCTCCCTGAAGAAAACAAAGAAAAAACTTTTATTAACTTTGGTCTTAATAGTAATTTCATGGCTATGATACCAAAAACACAAGCAACAAAACACAATCAGGCAGGCATGCCTTTCTAATGTTAAACTAAAAAACTTCTGCACAACAAAGGAACAAATGAACAAAAGAACATCCTACAGAATAGAAAAAAATGCACACTATAACTGTTAGGGCATCAGTCTCCAAATTTATATACTTCAGCAAAACATACGATTCAAAATACAAATAATCCTACAAGAAATGGGTGAAGGTCCTAAGTTGATATTCCTCGAAGAAAGTATTTCAGATGAAAAAAAAAATGCACAAAACATCTGTTATTCATTGATGTGATATCAGTTTACATCTTTAAGTGGTGCATCCTGTATTCCCAGTGACTTTGGAAGCTGAGGCAGGAGAATCACCTGTTTGGGGCCAGCCTCAGTAATTTAGAGAGGTCCTAAGCATCTTAATGAGATCTTGTCTCAAAATAAAAACTAAAAAGGACTGGGGATGTATCTCAGTGGTAGAACTTCACAGTGTTCCCCACACCAAAAAAGAAAAAAAAAAAAGATTAAAAAGTGTTCCTGGGCTCATGCAGAAAAAGGAACATTTGCACACTATTGGTGAGATTGATTGTAAATTGATGCAGGCATTATGGAAAATAGTATGGAGGTTCCTTAAAAAAATTAAAAATAACCCCCCAGCAATATTGTTCTGGGTGTATTTCTGAAGAAATTAAATAGAGGACTTCAAAGAAATATCTATGTTCCCATATTCTTTGCAGTGCTGTTCATCATAGACATGGAAACGGCCTAAATGTCTTTTTGACAATTGAAAAGATAAAAAATGTATAATATATATATTTTATGCAATAGTATTCAACCTTAAAAATTGAAGGAAATCTTGCCATTTGCATCTATAGACATAGATAGAGGGCATTATACTAAGCAAATTATGTGAGACATGGAGGAATGCTGCATGATCTTACATATGGAATGTAAAGTACTCAAATTCATACAAACAGAGTGAAACGAGTGTTTCCAGCATCTGAAGGTAAGAAAAATAATGTGATCTTGGTTACAGGATACAAAGTTTTGCATATATGAGATAAATATCATGGTGACCTTAGTTTTAAAGTACTCAAAAGTGTATTGTATCCTTAAAAATCTGTTAAGAAGACTGATCTTAAGTTCAATCTCACCTGCCTCACTTTCAAATGGCAGATATGTAGAGGTGATAGATATGTTAATCAGCTGGAATGTAGTGATCATTCTATAATGTGTACAAACTTGCAAGAATTAAACTGCACACCTTAAATATATAAAATTCTTATATATTTAAATTGTTAAAAAAATTCAAAAGCATGAAGCTAACAAAATATATGCAGGATCTATATTATGAAAACTACAAAACTCTACTAAAAGAATCAAGGAAGATTTAACTAAACTGAGAGATAATAATGATTTGAAAGTGTTTATGTGTTCAGATGTCAATTCTTCCTTAAGATTAATCATCAAAATTCCAATAAGCTATTTTGTGATTATCAACAAACTGATTGTTAAGTTTATATGGAAAAACAAAATACAGAATAGCTAGCACATTGCTGTAGAAGATGAACTTTGGAGGACAGCATCTTCCAATTCAAGACTTACCATAAAGCTTCAGCGATCAAGACACTGTGATATTGCTAAAACAATAGCCACATAGATCAGCTTAGGGATCCCAGAAACAGACCTAAATATATGTTACCAACTGAAATTCGATAAAGGAGAGGGGGAAATTCACTAGAGAAAGGAAAGATATTTCAACAAATGGTACAATGTAATGTTTACATGCAGAAATCAAAATCAATCTAGATACCTTTCACAAAAGTTGAGCTAAAATATATGGTAACTATAGATGTAAAACACAAAAATGTAAAATCTTAGAAAACAGCAGAAAAGAAAATCCAATGAACTTAGATTTTTCAATGAGTTTTTAGATACAACGTAAAAAGCTAAATAAAAGACAAATAATATATTGACCTTTTAGTAAAATTAAAACCTTTTTCTTTATGAAAGACATTATCAAGTGAATAATAAAATAAGCCACATATTGGGAGAAAATATTTTCAGAGTACATATTTATTAAGTCTTATATACAAAATATAAAAAGAACTCTTAAAAACAAGACTACAAACATCCCAAAGGTCAGAGGATTTCAATCGATATCTAATCAAAGAAAATGACTAATGAGCACCTAAAAAAATTTTCAATATAATTTGGCATTATGAAATGTCCAGATAAAACCACAATGAGATTCTATCATACTCTTGCTCAAATTTTTTTTTAAAAAAGTTTTTAGAACAGACAAGACCAAATGGTGGAAAGGATGTAGAACTCTATGAACTGATGAGAATACAGTGTAGCACAACTGTTTTGAAAAAGAGTTTGGCAGTTTCTTGCAAGGATAAATTACTCACACCAGGTAATTCAACATTTATACTCTGTGGTATTTACATATTTGATATGTTCTTGTACAATCTGAAAACAAAAAAGAAATGCTAATTGAAGCTTTGTTCATAATTATGAATAAAGAAACAACCTCAGTGACCTTCAATGGGTGAATAGAGAAGTGAGCTGTTGTACATCCAAATTGCCAAGGTCCAATGTCTTGGCTTGGCACCAGAATCACGAGGCACTCACAGCTTTGTAGGTTCAAACAGCAATTCTTTATTCCAGCTCTCACACCGCCTCCACACAAGTCCAGGGGCAAACGCGTTCTGCCGTCTCCCGCACAATTCACCTACTCCACGAGGCTCTCTCCAAATCCCATTTTAATCTCACGAGAACTCAACGGGAACAAGCAGCAGGAACACCCTAATCCCAGCAATAATCTTCAACTTCCAACTTCCCTAAAACCCATTATCTTAAACTGGCAACGCCTTAAACTCAAGGAGCTGGTTACTTCCTCAAACCTGATCAGCTCTAAACCCGGATCCGCCTTGGTCCTTGAGCAAGGTCACCTTATTAAAGCATGCATGCAATGTCCCATCGAATGTCCTCTAAGCAGCATGGGGTATGCTTGGCAAGGAAATTTCGATGCGTCATTCCTACTTGGTAATGGCCCTCAGCACCAAATAATGAAATGTTACTTTGTAATAAAAAGAAATTATCTATCAAGTTATGAAAGTACACACAGGAAGCTTAAATGTATACTTCCTTGTGAAAGAAGCCAATTTGAAAAGGCTACATACTGTATTGTTCTGTCTATATTATATTTTAGTACAGGTAAAACTTTAGAGACACCTAAGATATCAATAACTTTTAGGAATGTAGGAGAAAGTAATAGTTATGCATAGGTGAGTGAAATACAGGAGATTTATATGTAAGGATAGTGAAGTAACATCCTACAGAAGTAGGTTGTTCTAGTGGTGAATACAGTATGGCAAGTATTTTCCAAAATTCATACAACTTTACAGGACAAAGGATAACCTTAATATGTGCAAATTAAGGGGAAATAAAAAAGACAAAAAAAAAAAACAACAACAAACAATCAAGAAACCTCTTCAGCAGGTCAGGGAAACCAGGAATATAACAAGAGAATCTAACTGTTCTACAAATATATTAACTCCACTGAAGGGCTGGAGAACTGAGTGCAGACTAAGTAACTAAAAATGCGTGGAATCTGCTGTGAATTTAAAGATAAAAGGTCTTTGCCATAAGTACTACAGTCTAATATTCTAAGTTATTTAGTCTGGGTTAACAATTCAGAATCTGCCTATACGTCTATATTGGAATTCAAGATGATAGGAACCAGGTTTCTAACAGTTAGAGGGTAAATTTACAAGTCAGTAAGGAGAGGAATCTGAAAGGATCTATGTGGCAATAGTGTATGTATATAAACATATAACATCATTAGGAAGTCATATTTAACCAAGTATACATGCAGATATACATATAGAACAATTATAAAGTTTTCTTATATACAGATCATAATACACACATGGATTTTGTTGTTCCATCAGCTGAAAGAAACTAAGAGAAATGACACTCTTATAGTAAGACATATACCTAACAAACAGATCTTGCCATATAATACCAATTTTAAAAATAAGGGCTCCTTGGAGAAATGACTGCATTGAACACAGGAGCAAGCAGGAAAAACACGAGTTAATTCTTGGGTATCTTATATTGTAAGAATGTATGGCAGTGCTCAAATATGTAAGTAAGTAAATAAACACATGAATAAGCACTGATTGTGGTATATCATAGGGTTTCAGAAGGCAACACAATGGCCAAATCTGGGAAAAAACTGGATCATCAGAATAGTGAAAATAGTATTTTAGGTCCAAAATGAATATCCATGAATTTATGGTGATATGACAAACGATTTAATAAATTAATAAATGTTGGAATGGGAAAACAAAATCTCTCCTGAAAAATAATGACAAATATGTTGACACTCAACCCTAAAAAATAGTGAGCATAATTTCATAGTCATTAAGGGTGGGCCACATACAGTGACTCCTTTCTGAAGAGAATGTTATAGAAGAGCTGAGGGAGGGTTAGTAAGTCTATAGTGAAGAAACCTGATACACCTACCTCCACCAGGTGATCTACATCAACATCAATAATCACAATCAGGTTACTAATATGTAAGCTTGTTCTGATGAAGTGGAAATGTCACTTTCCCTCTACAGTTTCCTTCCAGAAACCCAATCTAGTCATTAGAAAAATTTCAATAGAGAGATGCTCTAAAATAAACCTCACTACCACTCCCTGAAACTATCAGGTAATCAAAGCATGGTAAATCAAAAAAAAAAAAAAAATGCCACCACCCAAAGAAGCCTAAGGAGCAACAACAAAATGTAATGTAATGTGATTTTTTTTAAAAAATGAGATCCTAAAATAGAAAATAATGTTAAATTAAAGTAAATGAATCTGAATAAACCATAGATCTTAGCTGATAATATATAAATATTGGTTTATTAATTGAGACAAAAGAACCATACAGACATAAAATTTTGGCAAAAAGAGAAATCAATGTATATATGTGGGGATATGAGAAATACTCTCTGCCAGATTTTTCTGTGAATACAAGTTTCCTCAAAAGTAAATCTATTAGTTGAAAAATTAGGGAATGCCTAATTCCAATGCCCAGTGAGTCTTAGAGTTTGGGATTTATAAAAAAAACCTAGGAGGTATTCTGAGTTGTGTTGTTAAGAGAATGCTAGTAATCTTTGCAAGTACATTTTAGTTGAAAGAAGTGGTATAAATGTCAAAATTAAAAAAAAAAGAAGAGAGAAAGAAATGAACATTGAGGTGGACATGATGATGCATCTAGTTAGACTGTAAACTTCCTGGAAGAAAGTATTAATTGTTATTTTCTTAGAATTCTCCAGCTGTGATTTACATGTTTCAGACATCCAATGCATATTAGTTAACATGTGAAAATCATTAAAAGAAAAACAAATTAATTATTATTTGTCATGGGCTTGAAGGTAGGAAAATTCCTCCAAGCTGACTGTGATGGGAGTTGGTTTTTTTTTTAGCTTTCTTTAAAGTGTCTTCATATATATTCCCATTTTAGATTTTAGAATTTGGTGGGTCTGTCAGTGAAATTTATTCATACTACTGAAGCTGTCACTTTGCCTATTTCTTTTTTTTAAGCTAGAATTTTTCAGTTTTGAGGAAATGTGTAGATTCATTTTTCTAGCTAAAGAAGTCCCAAAAAACTTGTCTCAGTGTTTTCCCCTAAGTCCGTTTTAAATTGTTAAAAAAAGAAAATGATACAAATAAACAACAATAACTTTAAAGACAGTATATGGGCATATATGTACATCCAGAAATGGATTGATACATCTCAATTCAGGAATTCACTGACAGTGTATAGGTGCATATACTAATAATATATTAATAATACATTATATCTAGCTAAATTGTAAAACCAACCTAGATGCCCTTCAGTGGATGAATGGATAAAAAAAAATGTGGCATATATACACAATGGAATTTTATTCAGCAATAAAAGAGAATAAAATCATCGCGTTTTCAGGTAAATGGATGGTGTTGGAGGAGATAATGCTAAGTGAAGTTGGCCAATCCCCCAAAAAACAAATGCCAAATGTTTTCTCTGATATAAGGAGGCTGACTCATATTGGGATAGGGAGGGGGAGAATGGGAGGAATAGATGAATTCTAGATAGGACAGAGGAGTGGGAGGGGAAGGGAGGAGCCAGGGGATTAGCAAGGATGGTGGAATGTGATAGACATCATTATCCAAAGTACATGTGTGAGGATGCAAATTGGTGTCAACATACTTTATATACAACCAGAGATATGAAAAATTGTGCTGCATAATTGTAATAAGAATTTTAATGCATTTTGCTGTCATTTACTTTTTTAAAAATCAATACAAAATAAAAATTAAAAAGAAAATAAATGAGTAACAAACAAGCACAAAAAATATACATTATATCGTCAATTATACATGTATGTGTACATGTGTATACACATGGATTTATATGCATATGTATTAATATTTTAAGAGATCTCAGAAAGTGACAGTCACTAACATCATCACAACTAACACTGACATTAGTACATATTTTAAAGTGGTTATGATTAGAGAAATAATAAGATATTATCCAACACTGAAGCCTCCTGAGTCATATAAGTTAACCTATGAGGCCTGGCATAACATTAACTTGCTGCATGAATTCTTGTGTAAATTTAGCTTATCCAGACTCCATATCCTGGCCTGTAAGGGGAACAATAATTTTTCCTAATAATTTGGCTCATATCAGTATTAAGTGTGACTATATACAAGGAACTGAACATACTTCCTAACATAATAAGATCTCAGTAATATATTACTTTTATTATCATAGTCTTGTGAAGATATTATTTTGTGTGTTTCTTTCCCCAACAGTCTCATAATACAGGAATATTGTTGATAAGATAACATTCTGGAGGGAATGAAAGTCTCAGAATACAGCATAAAAAGCAACTCCTCAGAGACCATCCAACTATCCTCATATGTATCTTCTCTTTCAAATATTATGAATAGGAAAAAGAAAATACCATGAAACCATGTGTTTAATGCCAAATTTTACTAAACTACTTCTACTATAAGGTAGGGACTAAACAGCCACATAGAAGAATAAGGGAATGCCAAACAGGATATTCTGGTCCAATTCAGGGCATCATTTAAGATCATTAGTACTGTTTATCTATGATCTTGCTTAGCTCATTGTCAAAGAATAATTAAAAGCATTGAAATTTCAAAGTATAAATGGTTCCATAAGCTCTGATCATTTTCCTCCTCTAATGTAATGTTTTAAAGCTAAATAATGGTGATAGTCAGCTGACACTAATTATGCTTTTTAAATCATGTGCATTCTTCTAACTTTAGTTTTTGATCAGGATCCCAGTTTAGAAATTAGTTGATATAATTGTGACACTCTCATAGAGATACTTTTCTTTCTTGCATACTTGTGTCATATAAGATTATTATAATGAAAAATGGGGCAGTTATTTTTAGTAGAATTTTTACAATTCTCAGTATAGTCAATTCCTTGACAAGGACATATTATCCATGTTGATTACCCAGCTGTTTTAGAGAACTCTAATATTCTAGTAAGTTCAATAAATCTTAAAAAAAATTAAAAAGAGACTGCTATAATTTGCTCTGGATTTCAGAGTTTATATAGATCTTCTGTTTGTTTTTAAATTATTTCTGTTATTGGAAGAGGATTCAGATAGAAATACATCAACATGTTATGGACAAAATTGAAATTTTGTTATTTATAACATTTTAAAAATCATGTCCCTAAAATTGATAGACTAACATTGATAGACTTTAATATTTTATATTGCAACTTATAATTTGATTTAGAAACTGATTAAAATTATATTTGGATAAATAATTTTATGCCAGGAGAAATGTTGATCAAGAAGGCTTATTGTTATATAACTCAAAAAGAATCACAAAACCAAATAAAAAGTATAAAATTATATCATCTGCAAAAGATTAAAGGAGAAAATATAAGTGAGTCTGGGTTTTGGTGATAAGTTTTAAATCCAAAGTGTTTTGGATTTAAATACACATTTAAATACACATACATAAACACACACACACATGAAAGAAAAGCATTCATATGATGAATTTCATTATAATCAAAAACTTGTCTATGAAAGACATTTTTAAAAGTGTAAAAAGTCATTAGACTGGAAGATAATGTTTTCAAATTACATATCTTAAAGGACCTGTATGCAAAATGTACAAGAAACTCTTAAAATATAACAATAGGAAAATAAAGAAACCCATGACAAAAAAAAATGGGCATAAGATCTTAATATACTACTCACTAGAGAAGATAAATGGATGGAAAACAAGCATAGAATAAGATCTTTCACTTCATATGTCATTAGGAAATTGCAAATTAAAATGACAATTTGGAATGGCTAAGTCAACATACCAACCAAGTGATGGCAACTATGTGGAGCAACAAAAAAATTCATGCATTGCTGGTGGGAATAGAAAAGCATGAAGCAATTGTAGAAACTCTTTAGGGTTTCTTACAAATTTAAACTTAGTTCTACTAGGTAATTATGTGCTGCAATGATAGCCGTTTACCAAAACATGTTAAAAATGTACGTCCACACAAAAACTCGTCATTGCCCTAAATCGAAAGAAGCCAAAATGTCCTTCAATGGGTAGGCAAACTGTCACACATTCATACAGTGAAATATTATTTAGAAAAAAAAAAGAAAGAAAGAAATGGACTATCGAGTTATGCAAAGACATAGAAGAAATTCCAATGCATATTTCTAAGTGGAGAAAAACAACAAGTCTGAAAAGGTTATATACTATAGGATTCCCACTATAAGACCTGCTAGAAACAGTAAAAAATGTAGAGACAACTGAGAGTTCTGTCATGGGTTCTGGGGACAGAGGGAAGGATGAATGAATGGGTCACAGGGTATTTCCAAGATATTGAAACTATTTTGTGTGTTTTCTAATGGTTGATACTTATCATTATGTAAATACATACAAACCCAGGGAACCCAAATAATGAACTCTGATGTAAACCATGGGCTTAGATTTTAAAAATATTTAAATATTAGTTTATTGACTGTAACACATATTCCACCCTAATGCAATATCCAAATAAAATATTAAAAGTGGTGGGAGAGAGGGAAACTATGGGAACTTTCTGGGTTTTTTTCTATTCAACTTTCTGGGTTTTTTTCTATTCAATTTTTTGCTGTAAAACTATTTATATATATATATATATATATGTATATATATATATAGTTTGCCCCTTGCCTCATTTGTTCTTGGTTCCTACTTTCTCCCTTATTTTAAGGCAAAGTGTCACATTATGTACTTATGATTCATTCATAATTTTGAAGAATGATCCATGTTTGCTAACAAGCTGAGCATATTTATTCTTTCAACTGTGGAGTTCCCCCCATTGTATTTACTAATACTCTTGGTGGACTAGCATCACTTTGAGAGTTAGGGAATTGGCCATTTTACAATAAAACCTCTTTTTCTGCCTCAATCTCCATACATTGTTGGATCTAATATGCTTTTTCTATACTTGAAACAACTGTGTGGATTTCCAAAGTATTATGAAAATATATACATATGCTGAAAATGTTTAATGTATAAATTGTTGTGATTCTTTCAATTAATATTTCAGAAGTAAAAACATTCTCTATCTCTGTATGTATATACAAATATACATACATACACACACATATGTATGCACATAGACACAAACACATCTAGCTAAGTTTCTCAAAATATAAAACCTTCCTTTAATTGGGGTTGCTTACTGATTAATTTCCTGAGAATTTATATTTCAAAATAGTAAGTGGAATAGTTCTTTATCTATTTATCTCGACTTTCATTTTCATTATGGCAATTGTAAAGCCTTCTAGGTGAATTTTATACATTTCTTTGGCTTATAACTTCCTAAGCTACATTAAAATTGTATTGCTTCCTTAGAGGGTATCTTATGTCTTTGAGTTAAAATTACCAGTACACATAAGTTTTAGTATTAAACCAATGGAAATATTTCTGACCTCATTTATTCCTGTGGTCATCTGTTGTTGCTGCTGTTTTTCCCCAGCTATATCATATATTATTTCAAAATAATAACTTCTTTCCTCCAGTCTGTACAGCTTTTGTTTCTTCTTACTAAGTAGAAGATAAAATAGTGAATATCCTTGTATTATTCCTTATTCTGAAGAAAGGTCTCCACTGCTTTCCTAATAAGTACATAATTGGAGATTTATTTTATCAGCCTGTCATCTTCAATTCTCTCTTCTTCATCCCTCTTTAATCTCTAATTTATTAATCATCTATTTTCTATCAATCATGTATTATCACCTTCTTTCTCTCTCTCATCTATTACCAATCTCTCTCATCTCTTATCTGTCAATTGCTCTGTTCATGGATATGTCATCTAGCTATCCATTGCCTATCAATTTGTCATCTATATGCCTATTTATTGTCCTAAAAACCAATACATAACTAAAGAAGCTTTCTTACTATTATCATTTTGTTTATGTAGTTTATTATAAAGTGTTGAATATTATGTTTTCATCTGCATTTTAGAAATAATTATAAAATATGCAATTTAAATTAATTAATTTGGCAAATCACATTGCTTATGCTAAATCATCTTGGAATTCTTAGGATAAACCTCAATTGATTATAATCATTATCTTACATCTGCTGTTGTATTTAGTTTGTTAATAATTCATGTGTTTCACATCTATATTCATACTTGTAATGATAATTACTGTTTTAGCTTTACCTCCTTTTAGGTTATGGTAGATTCAAAATATAAAATTGACCATTATTAGCAGTATGTATCTACACAAATAACTATAGAAGCTTTATTCTTCATCATCCAAAACTGGAAATAATCTGAATGTCCATTGTTACATATATGATCAAATTATGTTATATTCATATTATAGAGTACTACTTATCAATAAAAATTACAATAGCAAAAAACAAACTAATAGTACAAGCAACAATGTAGATGACTCTAAAAATCATTTTGTTGAGTAATAGATGTCAAACTTTAAAATGTGTATTTAATGTAGAATTTTTGAAAATGCCACGAAATCCATTCTGACAAACAGAAGATCAGTCGTTGTCTGGGACCAGTTAAGCAGGATTGATTGACAGAAAAGAAGCATGAAATATCTTCTACAATGATGGAATGTTTCTTTTTTCTTACAGTAGATTAATTCATGTATACATATATAACACATGCTGAATCATATCTTCTAAATGGACATGGTTTTTAATACATAAATCATACTAAATTAAAATTAATTTTAAATATGAGACCACTGTCTTATATACCTATGTTATTATTGGAAAGTCCAATGTTAATACAGTTTATTTTTGTTTATTATCTGTTCTTACATTATGGTAACAATAGTTTTTCTTGGTAACTATTAGATTTTCATCATACTTCATTTGTGTATTAGTTTTCCATTGCTGTAATGAAATACCAGAGACAGACTAATTTTAGGAAGTTTTATTTAGCTTCCAGTTCTAGAGGTTCAAAGGCATAATGCTGATATGAGCTTGGTCCTGGAGAGAATCTCATGGTGAATGACATCACAGTACAAGGAAGAGGCAGAGATCACAGCAGCAAACAAGAAAATCAGAGAGACTCCACCAACCCTTCCCAGGACATTTCCAATTGACCTAAGTATCTTTCATTAGGCCTCACTTCTTAAAGTTTCTACTGCCACAGTGAGGACCTAATCTCTGACATATGAACCTTTGAGGGACAAAGCACATTTGAATCATAGCAGTCTGGTTTCAGACTTTGTTTCCTATTACTCAAATTTTGACACTCCATACAGCATTTAAATCAGAAAGTCTTCACTTTTTTAATATGCAAGAGTTTGTTGTCATGATTTATCCAAATATTTCCCCTGCCTTGATGGGATTTCTTTTTTCACAAACTTTATTATGGGAGTTTTTATATCTGAATTTGGAAACTCAACTTATATCATTTGTATTTTCTGTTTCTTTATTCTTCTGACTTTTAGCAAATTCAGCATCTAATTCTTCAATACTAATTTATTCTTTAATTATATTTATCCTACTTTTTGTCTAATTTTTAATGTACTTATCTCAGAATATTTAATTCTATTATATATTTAAGTTTATGAGAGAGGAGTATATATATATATATTCCCATAGATGTGTGTGTGTGTGTGTTTGTGTGTGTTATTTCTTTAAATTCAGTCATATTTTATTTTACTCAGTAGCTGTTATAATAATCTTTGTTACTGGTGGTTTGTGTAGTCTAGTTGTTGAATTTTTTCATGGTGGTTTTACTATTCTGGTACCTAATGATTTCAGCCTGTGGATGCATATTACATTGTGGTAGGCAGGATTCCAGTCATCACAAATGACTGAGATCACAATCAATTGCTGTTAGTCCTGAAATGAAGATTCAGTGTTTTACTTTGTATTTCAGTGTTTTATTCTGTATTTCCCATGGATAAAAATTTTCGAGTAGGCACTGTCTAGTTTTTATTTTTCCTATGTGTGGTAGTTGTGGTGTCTATGAGACTGGGTAGAGACATAAACGATGAAGATGGTATTTGTTCCTGGATCAGTTATTCTCCTTTTTCTTCTTTCTCAAGCAAGCTCCTTGTCTTCCACACCAGCCTCAGGGGCAACAATATTGTCCAACAACAACAACAACAACAACAAACAAACAAATAAAAAGTAAGATTCCAGTGTAGAATTTAGAAATCTTTCTGCACACTATTGATCATTATTGCAAAAATCTTTAATTATCTGATTAATTGATTAATTTATGTAATGTAGCTCCTAGAATGTCAAATGGGTAGGGCTTGTGTCTTATTGACTCAGAATTGAAACTGCAATTGTGATTCTAGTGGATATTAAAAAAGTATGTGTTTAATGCATTATAAAAATAATGTACAGTAGGCCTCCTTTTAATAACTAGCATTTCTTATTTGAGACTACAACAATCCCAGGAACAAAAATCTAATGATACATTACCTCTTCCAGCAATTTTTACCTACGTGAATTGAAAAGCTGAGGCAGGAGGTAGGTTTGCAGCTGAGTGGGAGCACAAAACAGGCTGACCAGCTCAGACTTCTAACACTCAACACTCTAGTGTGTGGTAGGAACAATGCAGGGCCACCAGTTCTGACCCTATGTCATGTGAATTTGTGCTCAATTGCCAAGCTCAACTGTAAAAGAATTTTAAACTGTTTTCCCAAAATGATAAACTCAGTGAAACTTCCCTCACATTTGGTATCAATTAATCATATTTTCCCTCTTCAGTTCTAACCCCAGTGCTGGTGTATATCCTCAGATGTAGCTTTAAAATTATTTATGGAAAGTTGAGAGAGAGGCAGTAGGTAATTTTAGATAGAACAAATGTACTTCTCAAGATTTCTCCTTCTTTTATATTTTAAAATTTTATTTTCTACTTACCACTCAAGCTTTCTATAATGTGAGTTGAGAAGCCAAAACCATTCAAAGTAGTCTGATCTTGAAAAAGTTTTCGACATAAACACTATTTTCTCCTCCTTTTCTTCTTCCCTTCCTTTTTCCTCTTGTTCCCTTCCTGTTTCCTTTCCCCTCCTCTTCTTAATATAGTAATTATTCATCTTCATTTATAATTTCAAAAATAATATAACCATAATCACATTTCTCAGAATACTCAGAATATGGAGTAAAATTACTCATGACCCATATAGTGTGTTGATTTGTGAGAGTCTGGTTATTTTTTCCACATACAGAGTATGATAAACTAAGGGTATTCTATGGTCTAGAAAGTACCAGAAGAATGTGACATAATTGTCAGACATCTGTTTATAATGCACTTAGAAAATCTCATCAGTGAACTCTTTTGATAATCAAGGTTATGTATCAGATCTATCCTTGTTAAAGATTAATGAACAGTCCTATACATATTAGAGGTTACCAAGTTTAGAGTTTTGAACTGGCAGTGTTACAGAAATCATGCCACAATAGGAAGGGACATCTCCATGGGATATGAAGCAAATAGGAACCTAAGAAAAATATAGGACATTATAAATCTGTTTTGGTGTATGTGAAGGAACATTAAAGATGACTTGTATTCAAGTAGACAATATTCCCTATTTTACATCATGCTATAATCCGCTTCAATTATGCCCATTCAATATACATATGAAAATACCTTATACAATATACTTTTAAAAATGATCAGTAGGTTATAAATACATACAAAACAGCATTATTATATAACATCATACTTTTTATTATTTTCTCCTTTTTTTATTTTATGGTGGTGGGATTGAACTCAGGGTCTGTGCACTCTGCCATTGAGTCAACTCCTACTTATTTTTAATGAGACTTTATATATTTACATAATCATTTTTAAAACTACTGCTTTTTTTTTAAAGGAAACTCATTGTATTGCTTTTTATTGGATATATGTTTCATTTCAAAGTAAATTCCTATTAGTGGAATTGTGGTGCAATTTTAAAATATTTAAGGCATTTAATGTACATTTCCAATTTCCCTCTATGTTATGTGCATCAACTTATATTTCCCAAAATCATGATTTCTGTACCTTTTTAGTAATAGTGTTAGTGGAAAGTTGCAATTAAAATGCTAATATCAGAATGACTTAGCATATACCAGTGATTAGAGCACTACTTGCACTTTTAGTTTCTTTGTTACTTCAACAGAAACCTATTTTGGAAATTACTATTTATTAATCATTAAACTATTGACCATCTTCTCTTTTTTAATCAGCTTTTTTCATCACTGTGACAAAAGATCTGACAAGAATAATTTTAGAAGAAGAGGAGTTTATTTGATGCTTGCAGTTTTAAAGGTCTCAGTCCACAGACAGCAAATTTCATTCTCTGGGTCATGAGAAGAGTTAGAATATCATTGCATAAGAGTGTAACAGAGGAAAACTGGTCAGGACATGGCACGAGGAAGCAGGGCGAAAGAGAGAGCTCCCCTCACCATGGACAAAATATAAACTTCAAAGGCACACCTTCAGTGACCTCTCTCCTCCAGCCACACCTTACCTGCCTGTAGTTACCACCCAGTTAATTTTTATAAGGGAACTGATGCACTAATAAGGCTAAGGCTTTTATAACCCAATTATTTCACCTCTAACCTTTCTTGCAGTGTCTCAACATAAAAGCTTTTGGGGGACCCCTCATATCTAAATCATAATATTATTTATCAAATTTTAAGAAAAAAACCAAGAAACACCTATTTTGAACAAAGGCACCCATCAGAGGCATATTTTTTATTCATTGTATTACCTCGAAATTTAGATTTTTATTTTATTTGTTTTTAGGTGCCAATTATTCCATTAGCCTTTTAAAGTTTTGTTTTCACTTGTGTTTTGGTCATTAGCTAACAGCTCTGCCTTTCAAATAGAGGCATGAGGTGTTCTCTGCTCTATGACTGGTGCTTTAGGCTGTAAGTCCTTGAGTTCCAGGGACTGGCCCTTCAAAAATCTCCAAATTCCATTCGAATCAATCTTTCAGTATGTAGAACTCAGAATTAACTGTGAATTGGCTCCATCCCACTTCTTGTACCAGAATACCTCTTATCCCCAAAGGAAGATTTCAGGGCTCTTCAGCACTTTTTTTGAGGTTTGGCTAAGATACCATGACAGGAAAAGTAGTGGGACTTCACATATCAACACAAGTCTGCTTATGGGTGTAGAAGGAGGCAGGCCACAGCAAGAACAAAGGGCCCAGGACTGAGCTGGCATAAAGAAAAACTCTTAGTGTCTGTATGAACTTGTCTCTACATAAAAATCACCTTCACAATAGAATCCAATAACATTGTCACTTCTTTTCAGTATTTATGTCATTTTCTCAATATCTTAGAGGGACGTATATAAAGGATGCACAATCTGGTGCTGAAAGTATATGCAATTACATATCTTCCTTTTTTCTTTTTTTCAATGTCAGGAACATACATACTGATGCTATAAAAGTCAATATTTAATAAAATATTGGAAAAAGACAAAATTTGCTAGAAAATTGAAAGAGAAATAAAGCAAAGGTGTCAATATTAATATCTGATAGAGAAAAATTCAAGGCCAACGAAAATGAAAGAGGACAAAAGGGTTATTTCTCATTGATAAGAAAAACCCACAATGAAATTTTTATCATGTTCAAGCAGAATATTAAACATGCATCTTTTTTCCCTGATAGAAATAGTGACTCAAATTTCAATAGTAAAGTTAGATGCTAATATTTTAATAATGTTCCCAGTATATCATGAAACAAACCCTTAGCTAATTAATTCTGTTAATTACTACTAGTTACTTATATAAAGATACATTCTAAACAGAGATATAAAATTTTATTTAAATTTTCAAAAGGATTATAAAACTCAAATTTTCAAAGAATAATAATATATTTTAAGCATTTCAAACATAAAAAGTGTTCAACTCAATATACCTAAGTACGATGAGTAAAAAATGGATGTTATTACTATAAAGATATAAGCAATTTATATGATAATCTAAAAGATAATACTTTTTAAAAAATTCACCCTCCTAAATAATTTTTGTTTCATTTTTAAAAAATAATAGTTGGAGCTAATACAAAACTCTGATGCATCTCAGGACAGGAATATAACTATATAAAATAAACTCTTTTCAAACAAATGATGTTAAATTTGAACACGTATATTATACTTAAAATTTCTCTTCAACTACATCTTTTTTAAATTGATAAGCATCCTTATGTAGGTTCATAATGTTGGACTTAAGTAAAATATTAATATCTATGGCACAGACCCAAATATTCTAGATGTTTCCCTGAATACATAGTGTTTTGTGCTCTTCTGACTACAGCAAGTGTTATTTAAACTGTTGACTGACTGTGTCACTAACATGGTTTCCTTCCAGAGTTGATATTTACAGAATATAAGATATTAAAATCATTTTTTGTTTGTTTTTACTCTTTTTTTAGATATAAGTTCTAGGAGAAAGGGAAAGTACTGGGGAATAAAATTAATCAAATTATGTTATGTACATGTACAAATATGGAAAAATAAATCCCATCATCATGTATATTATAATGTTCACTTCCCAGTACTGCAAAAAACCCAAAGAAAAGTAACAAAAAATATAGGAAAAAATATAAGAAAATTTCCATAGGGATTTATATAGTTTTATACCTTTCCTACCTATAATATCTTTCATATAGAAAATTCTCTAAAAAAAAAATCCTTCCTGAAATTTAAGACAATACAAATGGGTAAAAGGGCATCTCAAAACTTTGCTAAAAATGGAAAAGAGAAACAGGAATCACTTTGATGTTCTCTTTACCATGATATTTCCCAACTCTGATGTTCAACATGTTGCCATAGAAGTGATTATTTTTTAACTTCAGTCTGTCCCACTACTCCCTTTCATAAACCCTTTAGGTGCTGGTAAATTATTTGCAAAATAAAGCTCAAAACCCAGGCAGTAACTCCAGTCCTCAGAATTTGTTTTCCATATTCCTTTCTGAAGAATATGGATTCTCTCCTTCCACATCAATATGAGCACATATTACTCAAGAGCATCATAATCCATGCTGAAATCTTCCTTCTTTCTGGTATCATCCAGCTTTTAAAAATAAATTTTCCTTCCTAAGGCCATTGCTCATATTCTGCTCAGCAAACATCTATTCATACCTCAAGTCTCAGTGCAAGCTACATTTTTCATAAGGTTTCTGTGATCCATGCTAACTGAAAAGAGACCCTTTAAAAAAAATGGATAGATAAATAAATAAATAAATCATAGAGTCCTGTGTGCCCTGTGTGTCATTGTGCCAGTGTTACCATGAGATTTCACATAGTATCTACCTATTACATCATATTTTGCTGCTGCTATGTCTAAAAGGCCTGACAAGAACAATTAGAGGAGGAAAAGTTTATTTGAGGGATCTGGGTTTCAGAGTTCTACCTCCATAGAGAGCCAGTTCCATTCCTTGGGACTCCAGATGAGGCAGAAAATCATGGCAGAAGAGAGTGGTGGAGGGAAGCAGTTCACATGATGATCAGAGGGCAGGGACTCCACTCAACAGACATATTATATAAACTTCAAAGGCATCTTCTCAGGGATCTACCTCCTCCAGCCACATCCAACCTGCCTGCAGTTACCACTCAGGTAGTCCCCATGAGGGGTTTAATTCACTGATTAGATGAAGGCTCTTATAACCCAATCATTTCTCCTCTAAGCCATCTTGCATTTTCTCACACATGAGCTTTTGTGGGACACCTAATGTCTAAACCTTACCACACCATATTAGTCCTCAAAGTGAGACTGTCAAGTCTAGGTAATCAAGCCTGTAGGACATGTGCTTCCGAAATGTTGACTTTACTCAATGGTGCTCAGATACTTTAAAGGTCACCTCACACTATTTTGAATAAACCTCTGTTAAGGCTATCGATGCATGTTTTATTACATCTTCTTCCCCTTTGAAGTCCTTGATGCCTAGGTTTGGAGTGCCCTTATAATTCATCATGCACATCAGGTCAATTTTAATAGAGAAAGGGAAGATATTTCATTTAATAATTAAATCAAGTTAACATTCAGAACATTCAGAACCTCCATGGGTAAGCTGGTATGCATGATCACTCCTCTGTCATGGCCTGAAGGTTTGTGTTCCCTTTATTAAATTCAAATGGTGACGTCTTAAGCCGAGTACAATAGTATTTGGAGATGGGGCTTCCACAGAAATAATGATGTTATAGGGTGGATCTGATCCCACAGACCAGTGTCTTTGTAAGAAGAGAAAAAGACAAGAGAACTCATTTACCCTCTCCCTCTCTCTGCTAGTATCTCTCCCTTTTATTCTCAGTTCACATGTACATGCAGAGGAAGAGCCACAGGAGGACTCAGGAAGAAGGCAGATATCTTCAAGGAAGAAGAAAATCTCCCCAGGGAACAAACTGACCTGCAGCTTGATCTTGGACTTTGGATCTATGAACTGTGAGAAATAAATATTTGTTGTATAAGACACCCAGTTTGTGGTATTTCGTTATGGCAAACTGAGTAGACTAAGGCATCATGCTAAATTATTATTTATTATGTCTTTTTTTAATGCCAAAACATAATAGTCAATGCATACAACAAAATTAAATCATCAGAATTAAAAACATAAAAAGTGAAATGAAATTTAAGATAGCACTCTTGTCTAAACTTTAATATAAACATACTAAAAGATAAAATTATTTCTTTATCTTAGAGTATACCTACTATTTTTTTCTTTGAGTTACAACTATGTTATTATAATTTCAAAAATATTTACTAAAATCTCAAGGTGTTTTTAAATATTTTCAATGCAACTTTATCTAAGTTGTGGAATAAAGTTTGAATTGACAGCATATTTTTGGAATAAGATTATCTTATTAAATGAGATAAACACATAAAGTTTACAAAAAACACTTGCTGGGATATTCTTTTCAGAATAGAAAAAAAAATACCTCTTAGTTAACACATTTGAAGAATTTACAGAAATACTGAAAAAACAGAAAAGCAAAAAGATCACAGAGGAAGAGAAGCTGTGAATTACCGAAGAATGATCAATACTCCCAAGAGAGCAGAGGCTGAGATTCCTGTGGAGCCTGCTGGACCTTGATCCTCCCTCCTAAGGCCAGAGACCTCCCACCTGCAGGAAGCTCCTGGAGACAAGACCAACATTATGCATTTTGTTTTCATTTTGTTCTCATTAATGTGTTTCCTTTTAGAAATTCTGTAACAATACCTGCTTTCTTCAGAAATTCACCATCTTAAATTTTAATCTATTGTGGACATTGGTTTTGTTTTCTTGAGACTGTGTCCTCATTTTGGCTTTGTTGCCACACTACACACCCTATACCCTGTTGCTGTTGACAGGAGATTATTTCCACCTTCCTGTCTGGTGCTTAAAGACTCATGGACAGATCAATGTTTATTCCTAGTAACCGCTGCCTGTCTTGAGTTAGATTTTTTAGTGCTACTTGTGCTTGGGCCCAGATCTACCCATATTGAAATGCCATTTTGCCTCTGTGTTGAGACTCTGAGAACAATTACATGCCCATCTTTTCTGTACCCCTCCAGATACTGTTTGATGCCTTCTACTTCCTCCATCTTTAGCAAGGCCTATGACCACAGCCTTTTCCTATTACAGAGCCACTTTAAAATGCCTCCCCTTCCTACCTGTTCTGGAATTCACCTTCCCCAGATTACCATTAGCTCTCTCCCATTTCATGGTACTTAAGTGGCAAATCTTAGAGAAGAGCAACAAAGAAAATCTAGCTTTTGTTTTATTTGGCTAAGGCACTGCTTAGGTAGTGGTGCCTGAGATAATCAAGTAGCAAGAAAACATAATACAAAGAAATCATTGAGTTTAAGAAGGAATAACAAGTTTTAAAATACTAAAGGCACTAAATAGAAGTAAATGTTTTATTACATTAGTACTAAATAGAAGTAAATGTTTTGCCTTCTATACCTGCTGAATTATTTTCTGTTTTTTCTTTCACCAGCTAAGATCTAGCAATGTATCCTGAATTTTTAGCCCCAACATCCATTATGTGACATAATTAAATTATACTTTAAAATTATCAACCTGATTTACTGTGAATGCTTTATAAGCTATATAAAAATTTAAAATTGAACCAATTTAATAATTTAAAGTATTACTGTGCTAAACAACAACAAAAAATAGATCTGTATAAAACTATAGAAAAGGTGAGAGAAAAGATTGGACCTGAGATACTATCAAGGTTCATAAATTTCTATAATATTGCATAGTGAAAAAACGTGATATTTCTCTATGAGTCTATGTGGCAACAATAACTGAAAATAAGTAAGTAATCAAACTTTAATGTTGAAAAGAAAGAGATTTAGCTATGCAGATCATACATCATTGGATGATGTTTCTTTGGTTTGCAAACTGACATTAAAATAGATTTTAAAAATATGATGTCAATTGATATCTTCTGAAAGTACTTTTAAGGGCACATAAATTCTGAAATTTTATGTGACAAATATAAAACATTGCTGTTTTCTCATTACATATTAAATGCATTATATATTTCAAAATTACTGAAAGAATAGTTTTTTAATGTTCTCACTCAAAAAAATGGTAAGGTAATAGATATACTAATTAGCTTTACTGAATCTTCCTACAATGTATACACAATGGAAACATCATATTATCTGTCAATTAAAAGTAAAGAAAAAAATGAAACAAAGTTGGATATGAGTTATTATCTGATTCCAAATTATATTACAAAGTGGCAGTAATTAAGATTATGGTACTGGCATAAGCACAAACACATAGCCCAGTGAAACAGAACAGAGACCGGAAACTCTCCTTTCTTGGTACAATATTACCAAGAAAAAAAAAGATTCAAAATCTCTTCAGTAAATATTGTTGGGCAAACTAATGTGAACATACAAAAGAATTAAATCCAACACATCTTACATCATAGGCAAAAGTCAGCTGAAATGAATTAAAGATCTAAATATAAAACCTAAAACTTTAAAATTCCTTGAAGAAAACAGGAGAGTTTTCTTGAAAGATTTCTATGTTTCACACCCAAATCTTAGGAAATAGGAGTAAAAATAAAGTATAAATGGCATGTAAAATAATCTAAACATCAAATTAAAAAGATTCCGTACTGCTAAGGAAACTATAAATAAAAGGACTACTCAGCATATTAAAAGAGAGAAAACACATGCAAACTTTATTGCTGAAAAGGCATTAATAACTAAAATTTATATGAAATTTGTACACTCTAATAACCAAAAAAAATGTTAAAGAATTAAAAATGAGCAAAGCTCTCAATCATTATTTTCAAAGAAGACATAAAAATGTCCAACAGTGATATTAAAAGGTGCTAAACAAAACTATTCATCAGGAAAATGGCAATCAAAGCCACAGTGAAATATCACCTCATACTTGTTAGGATGACTACTATAAGAGCAAAGAACTCAAAACACTTAACAACAAAAATAAATAAATACATAACCCAATAAAAAATGGGCAAAGGAACTAACCAGACACTTCTCAAAAGGAGAAATATGATTGGTCAATAAATATATGAAAAAATCTTCAATATTTATAGCAATTATAGAAATGCAAATTGAAATTACAATGAGATTACATCTCACTCCTGTCACAGTGGCAAATATCGAGAAACAAGTAACAATAAATTTTGGTGAGGATGTGGGGAAAAGGTACAGTCATACATTGCTGATAGGACTGCAAGTTGATGCAATCACTCTGGAAAGCAGTATGGAGACTGCTCAAAAATTGGAATGGAACCACCATTTGACCCAATATATCTCACTCCTTGGTATATACACAAAGGACTTAAAATCAGAATACTACAATGACACAGTCACATCAATTTATAGTATCTCAACTCACAATAGCTAAGCTATGGAACCAACATAAGTGCCCTTCAACAGATGAATGGATAAAGAAAATGTGGTATATATACACAATGTAGTATTACTCAGCCAAAAAGAAGAATGACTTCATGATATTCACCAGCAAAAAAGCACACAAAGTTTATGTTAGGAGGAATAAAGTTTGGTTCCCATGGTGTATATATGCAGTAAGGTTATCATAGTTAATAATAATGTATTACATATTTCACAATCATTTAAAGGCACAAATAAATAAGTTTGTGAGGTTATAGATGCAATAATTAGACTTATTTTCACATTCCAAATGCCTACATGATTTAAAATATCACTTGTACCTTATAAATATGACAATTGTTATTTGTCATTTAAAACAAAAAATAAAATAAGAATAAGATATTGTTCTAGCCATGGAGTAAAAAACTTAAACCTAACAATAACCTGATGATATAGGTTTTATTTCTCTAATTTTCTGGAGGTTAAGTAGTTAGTAGTTAGGTAAGTTGAATAAGGTTGAACTGCTTTATGGCAGATGCAATCTAATTTCAGTAATGAAGGATCTTTGGCAGCTACTCTCTGGAGCTGAATAAGTGTGCAGTTTCATAAGGTCAAAGGAGAGAGAGAGAGAAACAAAGGAGATGTGATATCCTGTAGTCAATATGCAGACAAAGGAAGGTAGAGAATTTTCTGATCCCAGGAAAAGAGACTTCCAGGCAGCAGTGGAATAATGGGTAAGAGCCAGAGTGTAGAAGAGCTGATTCAGATCCCACAAACAGAACTCTGTGAGGATTTGGAAAGGAGAGCTTTGTTCAGGGTGAAGAGCAGTCTGGTGAAAGCACTAAGGGTGAAGAATGAAGCCCAGACTGGATATCAGCCACATCCTCTTCTTCCTTCCCCACAGCTGAGTACCTTCATGCAGCAAAGCACCTTCAGAACTTTTGCTGTAGTCTGGCTTGGGTGCTAGTCCAGAGTCAGAATTTGAGCAGAGTCCCTAGAATCAAAGAGAAGTCAGTGAAATATCAGACTGATGATCCCTATTGTAGGTAGGCGGTGCTACTCTGTGTGGGCTGGTGCTTAACACAGCTTCCCTCAGCTTCAGAGCAGCCAGTTATTTCCAACATCCAGTGTAATTGGGCTGTGATGTCATTCTCTAGTGTGAGAAGGGGGAGAGGGAGAGGGGTAAGGTTAGGCTGGGAAAAGAGGAGAGCATTGTGATAAGAGGGTGTGTTCTCAACTGGGGCTTACAGCTTTTCCACATTTCTATCTCCTCTTTTACCTAAATGTCAATCTCCTCATTCACAATTTGTGTGTCTAGATATTGCTAATGTCCCTTCACTTCTTTTCAACTACCTCATAAAAGCTATCTAAGATAATTTATCCTTATGTCTTTTGACATTCCAATTTAGAAGAGTGACTGTCCTTCAAGTTTGTAGATTAAAACATACCTTTGCCATTATTGAAAGTAGAAATCGGATTTTCAATGACTTTAAATGACTTGTGAGAAGATTCTGATTTCCTCTGATGCAAAAATTAGCTTGACACTAATGAAAAACCCGTGTTTGTTGTCTCTTAATGAAGCTAGCACTTTATTTCTAATGACAATATTATTCTTAGAACAATTCAATTACAAAACTTTTACAGATCTCTCTGAAATATATTATACATAAAAATCTAATAAATAAATGCAACACATTCTATTATCAAGCTAAACCCAATATTTCAAAATTATTTCATTATTAGCTTTCTGAAACAAACTAATTGGGGGCAGGTTTGTTTTGAGGTAGGGAGACCCATAACAGAACAAGCTCTGACTTACTGCTGGAACAAATCCAATTCAATATACTGTTGATTTCAAAGAATAATTGTATACTCTAATTAAATTTATGATTTTAAACTAAAAGTTGATACAAACAACACCAAGGAGGTTAATAATGCAAAAGAGACAAAGGAAATTCTAAAAATTGGAGAAATTAAGAATCTTACTGGAGAAAAGAGAATCACTTTAGTATTTATTGTTGCAAATGTTAATTTACTGAAAGGAAGAAAAATATTAATGAATTAAATATACAGACATATTCCAATCATGTGAAGAAAGTGAAGAATTATCTTAAACATCCTTCAACAAATTATAAATGTACATAAGAATTATTTAAATAGTTATCCTTTAAAAATGAGAATTCACTTTTGTAATAAAGCACATATTATTTTTGCCTTCATTGAGAATTTCGTTTGATTCTAGATTTGAAAGTTCACTGCCAATTCTATTTTTTATTTGTTCTAATTAGTTATACATGACAGTAGAATGCATTTTGACATGTCATACATAAATGGAGCATAACTTCTCAATCTTCTGGTTGTACATAATGTCAAGTTACACTGGTTGTGTGATCATATATGCACAGAAGGTAGTAATGTAAGATTCAATCTATTATCCTCCCTTCCCCTATACCTCCACCTCTCCCTTTATTCACCTCTTTCTAATTCAATAGAACACTTATTTAAAGATAACTAAAACCTTGAAAAACAATGTATTTACCTGTTCTGAAAAGAAATATCAGTGTAAGTTAAAACTTGCCCAAAACAAATAAAATAATTGTAAAGTTTTCTTTTGATTAACAAAATGCTAAGATTTAGATCACAGTTCTCCAATCTTCAGAATTACATAAGCTATTTAGAAAATTCCTAAAGAGAGAATTTTGGGAGTCTCCATTAAGTAGCCACACAGGATAGCACTGAGTCTGACCAAGGCAACCAAAATAACTGTTTTTGCTAGAGACTAAAAATTTATGTCCCTCCTTTATTGCTAATTTGATACTTGATCCCCAATGTAACGGTATTTGGAAGTAGGGCCTTTGGGATGTAATTGGGTCATGATGGTCTAGCCCTGATGAATAGGAGTAGACCAGTATAAAAGAGTTCAGAGAGCAGCCGTGCCTTCTGATCAAGTGAGGACACAGCAAAAAGGCTAAATCAAAAAGCTATGAAGAGACCCCTCACAAGACACTGCATCTGTTTTTGATGTATCTTGGACATCTAACCTTCAGATCAACAGAAAAATAAATAAATTTCTGTTGTTTCTGGATCACTCAATCAATGTAATTTTGTTACAACTATGTGAATTGGCTACAATATCTCTTAGGCACTATTTGAGCAGAAGGGAATTGGGCTTGGTTTGGTGATTTTTCTCTATGAAATTCTCAAGGAGTGAGGGTCCCATATTTCTTTGTGACTCCATGTTCACTTATCATGTAGGCCACATTTTACCAGTTATTTGTGGAGCTTAAGCCTTCTTATCCACATTCTAAACAACTTTAATACCACTCCCTGGAAGCTGGCCACACAACTTCTCCTTCCAGGTAACACAAAACCGTAAGAAAGCTGAGAAAATGCAAATTTTGCAAGGGCACAAGGGATGTAGGGGCAAGAGCCACCTCAACTTATGATTTGATAAGCAAAGAGGAATACCTAGTGAATTAAGAAGTCAGTAAATATTCAAATATTTTACCTGATCTTCCTTTTCTTTAATGCATATAAAAAACATTCAACTCACAGGGTGAATCTTCAGTTTAGAAAGTCAGAAAAGAAAGATATCACTAAAATCTTCACTTACCTGCTATTTCTACTGTAGAGAATTCACAAATATAAAATGACATTTTTTTTAATCTCATGGTTCAATCTAGAACTATTTCTTTTATCCTAGGGATGACTTTTTGAGTAAATATAATTTAGTTATAATACTGCTTTTAAAATTTAATCATGACCTCAAATTTAAAGTAATACTGTTAGGATTTAATTAATCAAATTTGGTGAGATTATGCCGATGTGACAATTATGTGTAACGATTTGATAATTGAAAGTTTATCCTTAAGAAAGTGAAAAGCAAGCTGGAATTACTTTTCCTAGAAGGCTCTTTCTGGCTTGGTTGCACTTGGATAGAGACCCTCATTGACAGAGATGGAAGGGTGAAGTCTCATTTTACCATTCGCTTTTCCATTCTTCCCTTCCAACTCTTTCTTATTTTGACCCTGATTCTAACAAGAGGGAGGAGCCATAATAGCCCCTGGGACATGCCACTAGAGCAAGGGTGGCAAGTTTCAACTGGCTCTTCTTCATCAAGGATGGTGCCTGTCTTATCTCTGATCCTTTGTAGATCTTTATTTCATCCTTCACAACTATGTTAGGTTTAGTTTCCTTATAAATTTTTACCACATAATATTTTCAACTTTCAGCTTCTACCAATTTTCACTATATTTAATAGAAAAGTTTACGTGTCACATAGGTAATTATAATTTTTAAATTAAATCATTTTAAAATTTTTTTTGCATATTAAGTGAATTCAGCAGACTTATCTATTTCTAATAATAGGCAACAAAACATAATCTTACAGAAGAACATTACTTCAACATGTCATAAATTAGCAAATACTTGTTATCTGATCTTAATATTTCCCTTATTTTTCAAACTAGACAAAATATTCAGCTGCCTTACTTGATCAGAGTAATGCATCTTATAGCATAGTATTGGAGTGTGTGCATGTGTATGTGTATGTGTGTGTGTGTGTGTGTGTGTGTCTATGTGTTTGTGTGTAAAAGATCTCCTTCACAGTTTTTGTTCAATTGAAGCAAGCCGCCTTCTTAATAAAATATTCTTCTTTCCAGCAGATTGCAATGATCAAGATTGTCTTTGTTAAACTGAGATATTAAGCAACTAACTAAAAAATGTAGTTAACTTCTTTTAACAGAACATTGTTTCTTACTCATACTACCTATATATAACAGATTGGACACAACACTGTTCTACAGCGTTTAGACACCAGCCTGGGCTAGAAAGCCATCTTTTTTTACTATAAAGGAAAAAGAAAACTATTGTAAAGTTTACCCCAGAAAGAAAACATGTTATTTCCATTTCTTTTCACTGAGCAGAGCAAGGCAAAAGCCTCAGCCTGATGCATTGAGATAGGAAAAATATATTTCTTTCCCACTGAAGGGTAAGGAATAATTTTGGTGTAATAATACATTGAAGTCTGTCTTTATGGACATTCAGATTATTTCTGAAAACTCACCGAGCCAATATGGTGAGAATCTCCTATCCCTAGGATCGGAAAGCTTTTACACTCTGATTGTATACCCTGGAAATAGACATGATGCTTCCAGTATGTATTTCCCATTAGGACCCTCGACCCCATCATCTTACCTTGTTAAACTTGAGAACAATATGGAGAAAATGCTCTTCTTGGGGACTAGTCATTCTTCTCAATCTGTTCCTCTTATTCTCCAAAGTTTGTCAAACAAATGACCATTTAAATTCTGAATAGTCAATCTCTTGACTGAAACTGAGGACAATTGGAAATTCAACTCTAACAAAAACTTCATTATTTCCTCAATCTTTCCTAGAAAAAGAGTCAAATTATTTAAGATACTAATAATATTGTGTACCTTGGAGATGTATTTGCAAATATGAGTTTACCAACATGCTTTCAAAGGTATTTGAGGAAACTTGGCATAATTTGGAAGTTCTGAAAGTTTATTGAAGTTTGACAAATAATCATTACACTTTGAAAAGTTAGACAAAGATTCTGTTTACTGCTGATGTGTAGCAAAATAGAGCCTTGTTTTCAAAAAGGGTTACATAGAACCCTTTATGCACTCAGCTAATAGCTGTTCTATCTGTCTTTTATATTTCATTTTTATATGTGAGGTGGCTTTGCATCTAGAAATAACATGAAAAGCCCTCAGAAATTCAATCTTGTATCCAATGTTCTCTGTAGATACCATTTCTGACCTGAATGGACATTTGGCATATGTTTGAACATAACCATGCATGCTGCTATAGCCTCCTGAATCTGCTAACTCACTTCAATACTCATCGATGCTGAAATATATATCTGCCTTCCAGTAGTTTCCACAGACTGTTCTTCCTCTACCTATCCATCAGCACACAATAAATATAAACCATAACCAATCAGTCCACATACTTCCTTACTGTAAGCCAATTATACTACTTGGGAAAAAATGCAGTTATTATCTGTATTTTCACACATTCCCACTTGGCTTTTCTTTCAGTGTGTTGTAATTTGACATTTTCTTTCAAAGTGTGAATCATTAACTAAATGCAGAATTCTAAGTGTCCTTGGTCACTATAAGATTCTCAGTATTCTTCTCATTTTAAATAACTGTTCTTCCATTTTTTGTTGATTATGCATTCTCTTCTGTTTTGCTGTTATCCTTGTTTTGTTTCATTTGCCAGCTGTGTTCTTGAGCTGATTTTTAAAAGGCGCTATCTAAATACCCTATTGTTTAATTGGCCATTTAACATAATTGCTATACATGATAGCTACTAGTCGTGGACAGATTAGAAGTACTGCCTTTTGTATTTTTATTCTAAAAGACTGATAAAATTTTGAAAAGGACACAACCAAGAATAAAGCCAGTGGCCCCCTACTAGACACCACCTTTGCACATTGACATCTATTCATTAATCACTTTTTTGGGTTGAGCTTTTCAATCAGCTACTAATCCATCATTTTGATCATGCACTTTTCTAAATCTCATCCACAAATGCCTAGTCTGACATGATTTGTTCTTTGCAGGTCTATATTCACCTCCTCCTCTAAGGAACCATCTTTCAACTTTAATGATGTTCCTTTGAAAACAAGGCTCTATTTTGCTACACATCAGCAGTAAACAGAATCTTTGTCTAACTTTTCAAAGTGTAATGATTATTTGTCAAACTTCAATAAACTTTCAGAACTTCCAAATTATGCCAAGTTTCCTCAAATACCTTTGAAAGCATGTTGGTAAACTCATTTGCGAATTACTGAGTAATATGGACTGTAATCAATTTGTTGTATTCGGAATAGCTATTGTGCTGTTAGAATTTCCTTCAGCTCTCCTGGGTTTCAAGCTCTTTCATACTGGTGTCCATTCTATTTCCCTCCATCTTAGAATAATTCCAGAAACTACATTCTCATTTTCTCATTGTCAGTCATCAACATAAGAAACTCCAAGCTGTGTTTTTCCAATCAGTGCTGAGAATATCTGGAAAATAGCCATTATTTCACCTTGTCATTCTTGTGGTCAGTTTATTTGGTATATACAGGTTAGACTAGAAAAACAGTGTTGAAGTAAACATATTACAAGGCTTTCATTAAAGTTTTAAGAGAAGACACAGATCCTGTCATGGAAAGAACACCCAGTATGGGTCCAGACACTCAGAGCCCAAAGATGGCTCTAGATTTTTCTAGTTCTATGTTTGTAGATCAGAAGAGATTCATTGACCTACAACTTGTTTCCTAAAATTATGAAAAGAAATAAATATGTGGAGTATTTGATAAATGAGAAAAGTATATAAACTTAAATCATAAAAGAAATACCATGTCAAGGGGCCGGATGTGTTGGCAGCCACCTATAATCCCAAGTAACTCATGGAGTTAGGCAAGAGGAGGAAAAATCAAGGCCAACCCAGGAAACTAGCAAGAATTTGTCTCAAAATAAAATAAAGGACTGGAGATGATAGCTCAGTGGTATAGCTCTCTGAGTTCAATGCCCATTACCCTTCACATACATGTAAATGAGGAATATGAGACATGTTGCTATGTCATTATTTGGTATTATCAAGTAGATATAAAATGTAAGGACAGGGCAGAGGAAATAAAATCAGCATATCAAGAACTGAAGAGATAAATGGATCATATATGCCCTGAGGTTGTATGTCACTGATTGATTGAATATATATATATACATACACATTTAGTATCTGGGAAGTAGACTATCAATACTCAGTAATGAAGATATGTTTATAATTAACAGTAATGTCACAGATTAAATTAAAAATTATTATTTTTTTTAGTATCAGAATGTCACTCATTGATGCTTTGAGAAAAATTCAGTAGGGTTGTTTTAGCTTTATAGGTCACATTTTAAATATTTGATAGTTTTTCAAATTGAAAAAAATTAATTTTGTTCAATGTTAAAATATATTATGATGTGAAACTGGGAATATATTTTGTTCAATAACTAGTTTTTGTACAATTGACATTGAATTACTTCATGATCAAAATTATGGACCATTGAACTGGCTTGGGAACATATTTTATTAATGTCCTTTAAGTTGATTTTTAAATACTTAGAGCTATAGTTATAAATTATTTAAAATTTTTTCAATGTAAAGTCATTGAAAATAAATCAAGAAATTTTTAATACATTAATTTGCAGCACAAGATGTATAAACATTATTATTATTTATTTTTTTGTGTGTGTGGTACTGAGTGGTTGTTGGACTTAGGGCCTTGCACATGCTGGGCAAGTGCTCTATCATTGAGATTCATCCTCAGTCTTACGAACTGATTCTTTAGAAAGAGTTTTTTAGAAAGATTTTTACCTACAGAAATATTTCTTCTATTTGGTTGTGTGTGTGTATGCATATGCATGTACACATTATAATTTACATATATATATATGAATATATATAATATATAAATTAATACACATATAATTATATATATATAATTGTTTTTTAACTGAACTCAGGAGTGTTTAACCACTGAGGCAGAACTCCAGCTCTTTTTACTTTTTATTTTGAGACAGGATCTTTTTAAGTTGCTGATGCTGGCTATGAATTTTCGATCCTCCTGTCTCAGAGTCCCAGTATTTTTGATAATCTATTTGCAGTTCATGTCTTTCAAAAATGAGAAAAAAATCACTGTTAACGATATTTCAACACATACTTAGACATCTAAAGATAAACAATAATAAAGATAATGACAGTATCTTTTATTGTTCATTTTTAAATTAATGGCTAGTTCATAATTACTAATATTTAAAGAACTAGTTACTTCATAAATGGAAAATGTTTTTTAATTTCAAAGACATTTAAACTATTTAAGGAGAAGAGCTTTTTAATTGTATATTCATTACAAGCTAATCACTTTCCTGAAACATTGCAGCATAGTTGATTTTTAATTCTGAGATCTCTATAAATTTATTTAAATCAGCATCATGGCACTGTGCTACAATGATACTTAAGTCACTTCATCATGATTATTTGATTTAGCCAAATTAAAGTCTGTGTCATAAGTTTAAGTTACAGAGATATATCTCAAGGAATGATCAGTGCACTTAATAAAACTCTACTCAGCATTAACTATTTGTTTCAGTTTTAAACATTTCCTCCAGAACAACCATTGAATTTCATAAGCAAGAGTGAGTGTACACTGTTTTTGGGTAGGATTATAGAAAGAATGAGATAAATGCTGAGAGTAATATGCATGTGTTAATCTAAGTACATGCAAATTTGTGTGTCCTTTAGCTGAGTTCAATTTTTGTATAGGTGCACTCATTTCTTTCTTTTTTTGATACTATTTTGGAAAACTACCAAAACTTAGAAAATAAAGGTCCAGTTGGTCCCCAACATATGATGGTGCAAATGGTCCCCAATATATGATGGTGCAAAATGGCTACCCTTAAAATATAAATCAAATGATGCTTTGAGTTCTGAATTTTTACTCTCTCCCAAGATATTGATATGCTCTACCCATCTTAAATTCGGATGTTGGGTTATAGCATCTTCATAGAACTCCCACTCAGTAACAAGATTAGAAGGCTAGATAATAGATATTCTATGATATACATTGCTGCTAAGCTATGAGTTTAAAGGTATTTTCTACTTACACACACTATTTTCAATTTATGATGAGTTTATCAGGATGTAATTCCAAAGTAGGTCAAGGAATATCTGTCTAATTTGGTTATTTTGATTTTTTCTTTTTCTATTTCTAAATTTTCCTCAAAAAATGACCAGACTTATTGAAGGGGGAGCAGACACTCCAACATCTCCTTCTCAGCACAGTATGACTTCCTCTATCAAGTGGCAGAGGCTTCATAGTCAATTATCATTCATCTGAGACAGAAATATGAAAGCATTTGACCATAGGTCCAAGTACCCTTCTCCAATTAGCATTAATTTTAATTAAATCTACTTTTTCTACTTTATGGTTTTTATAATTTGTTTATTAGTTTTCTGGGTGCTAATGATTAAACCCAGGACTTTACGCATGCTAAATACACAGTCTACCATTGAGCTATACCCCAGCTCTATTTTTATGATTTTTGTGTCTTCTTAATTAATTTTAGCTACCCCTAGAGAAAAAATATTTCTCTCCTTTTAGTGACCTTCCTTTTTGCAACATGTTTAACATGAAGTTTACCATAAACAAGATAATTCTAGGCCATTTCATTGGCTCTCATTAGAAAACATGCTTATTCAAATCCTTTTTCTAATACTATTGATTATATCTGGGGTGAGGGTACTAGGGATTGAACTCAAGGGCACTCAACCCCTGAGCCACATCTCCAGCTCTATTTTGTATTTTATTTAGAGACAGGGTCTCTCTGGGTTGCTTAGGACCTTGCTAAATTGCTGAGCTTGACTTCAAACTCATGGTCCTCATGTCTTAGCCTCTGGAGCTGCTTGGGATTATACGTGTGGACCACTTCACCAGGCCTTTTTTAAGATTTTTGATTGAGAAAATCAAAAGTAAGCAATCATATAAAGTCTTTCCAGGAACTTATTTACCAGAGCATTTGAGTAGAAAATAGTCTTTCCTCTGTTATTGCCATGCCAGAGGTTAGGAATTGTGGTCTTCCAGTGGAGCAGAGCCTGCCCCAGAAAAAGAAATTGGACAGAAAACCTGAAGAACCCTGATGGAAAGCCACATATACCTTTGTCTGTTGTTTGTTTCACTTATGTATGCAGATGAATTTCCCTGTTTCTTTAGCTCGGCTTTGAGTGGATTGGCAAAATCTGCAGTACAGTCCTATCTAAATAGAGGTTAACTATGAGTAAGAAATGCAAATGACAGAACATGAAATTGGCTGTGTTGAAGGAAATCCCTGACAATGAGGATGTCTCTATTTCTAGCTGAGTAATTGCAAATGTCTGTTATACAGTGGCAAAATATCTACATAAGTTGTTACCTACTTGTTCAGTACTATGAGGCTATTGAGAATTATATGCCATTGTGAAATAGCTTCTTTAACAATTCTACTAAGAAATAATTCACATAATATACAATTCACCCATTTAAGTGTAAGATCCACAGTATAACAAGTATATTTCACATTTGCTCAACTATAACCATAGCCTACTTATCCTTCCAAAATCTTTCTGTGTATAATCAATCAAGCCATATCTCTCTAACATTCCACAGGCACAGACCTGGGCACTAACTTCCCATTTCCAAACTTGCTAATTTTGAAATTTTATATAAGAGGAAAATAGTGTGTATTTGCACTTTATTTCTTTTAGGTAACTAATATTTTATTATGTGTATACTACATTCTGGTCATTTGCCTATCAACTGGTGGCCATTTAAGCCATTTCCCTATTTGGCTGTTACAAATAATACTGTTATGAACATTCAGTTACAAATTCTTGTGGAGATAAAGTGTTCCATTTCTCTTGAGTATATAATTTTTTTTTTACCTTTTGAAAAATCTGCCAAGCTGATTTTCAAAAAATGCTACAACATGTTACTTTTTCACCAGGAATATACAATGTTTTCAGTTTTTCCACATTCATTTCAGCCTTAATTGGAGAAAAGAGGGGAAGAAAATTTTAAAAAGTGGAACTATTTTAGTATGTTGAATTTTAGCATCTCACTAATGAATATATGGATAAGCAGTCAATGTTATCTCTATTTTGTGCATTTTTAATTTGGGGGGGATAATAAAATGCTTGCAATGCATAACTATCGTTTACATTTTTTTTGCAGTGTCACAAATTGTAAAATATTTCTCACAAACTAAAATAAATTCCAGTGAGTGCAAGAGGAGACCCTACAGCAAAGCTAGGATTCAAGTGGGATTTTGATGGAGGTAGAGAACTGAGGGATCCTACTATTCTAGGACTTTCCCTGATTACAAAGCTAATAATTATCCAGGCCTATAGCACACCATTGAGGAGTAGCCATGAGATTGGCTTCTTAAGCCAGAGTTCCAAAGGTCAAAACCAATATGGAGCTGCTGATAAGTAATATAGAGGGCCACAGTCAAACACCAACATTATGGATGAGTAGGCACACTCTGATGTGTATTAAAGAACCGTACCACTTAAATATGAAATACAAATTGATTGACAACTCATAAAATTTAAATTTAAAGGAAGTTTCATTGCTAGAGATGATTGAAGCCTGGCATTCTCTAAATCAAACTTTGGGCCATTTGAACTAACATCAGATTGAAGGGAGCCAAAGAATGGCATTTTCCCAGAAGTGGAGACCCCTCCACATTTATCAAATTCGAATGTGACCAAGTATGTCAATTTGAAAGTTAATTTTTTTCTAGAATGTGATTGCAAAGATTTCATCTGCCACGTATCTGTAATATGATGTACAGACAAGATCCTTCTGAGTTCCAGAAACTGAATGTGTTTGGATCAGCATAATCCTATATTATTTCCTTCATGAATTGACTATGGACAGGGACAACCAAGTGTCTGCACACAGTATTTCCCAAATTGTTTGGGTTGGAAATAGCATGCAACTTGGGTTTAACAAGTCAGAAAGAAGTTCAGAATTTTCTTATGATACAAGAAAACGTCAGCCTTACTCTGTCTCAGAGAGGAAAGCTCTTCAAATTAGTTGTGGAGCAGCTTTAGAATAAGGCTGACCCTCCAAAAGGTAAAGTAGAGCCAATGATCAAATGGATTATTTATTAGCCTTATACATTTCAACTTTCCTAATAAGGTATCTAGAAAGATCATAAAAGCTGATTTTTCACTAAGTCTGAGCAGAATTTCTCATTGCTTGCAGAGAAAATCTCCTTAGTGCTCCATTTGCAGGGCACAGTTCTGGGGGAAGCCAGACTGACTGGTCAAGAGAGCTTTTGCAATGTTTGCTCAGGAACTCATGGATTTATGTAGAAGGGCGAGTGCTGTATCTTGATTTCTTGCATTTTACAAGTGGCAATTTTTGTTCATTATTTTCTTTTAGTCTTAATTGCTGCTTCTCTGTTCTCTTTTTGTGCTATATGCTAAAAGTGCTTTGAGTAATAGTAAATTTATTGTTTCTCTAATTGGTAGACTGTGAGGCATGACATTTGAAACTAAGGAATACCTAAAACCCAAAAGGAATACACCCACATACCACACATATCCACATACATATAAAGTTTCTTTCTCTGAGCAAGATATGTGGCTGTAATTTCAAATATGTAAAAGGGACATTCATAAGGACTTTATAGTGACTTTAATAGTGATAAGGATTAATACATGCCATAAAAAGTGGATGTTTAAAATTATTTGTAGGAGAGTCAAGAACTCTGGAGATGGCATCCTTTTCTTGTGAAAATTGGTAATCTGATAGAACACAGTTTAGACTGCTGGTACCATAATACCGTGTCTGCTATAGAGAAACAACACATGTGAATGAGGCAGAGAATGGATTCTCAGAGGACAATATAGGAACTTCTGTGTCACCCATTTGTCACTTGGGACTCTATTTGGATGTTTTGGTTCATTTTTTTGGATTATTACCATTTAAACTGGAATTGCTATTTGCCACAAACTAATATTTGAATTACACAGGAATTTTCTGGAAAGATTTGAGGAAGAATCTCTGGCATGAGAAAGAGCTGAGTGTATTAGTGAGATGAAATGCTACAAAACTTGGAGGTTGAAAGAGATCTTCCTCACTCTGTTGTCTTCATTGTTACCAAAATGCTAGCAGTCAGTATTTTTATCCCAGGTTATTTTCTGAGGAAACTAACCAGGTCAAAATGAAGATCCACAAATACTCATTCTGTAGGTTTCCATAATGCCTGGCTCTATCCCAATATGCTTTATCAAATCAATGAAAGCACAAGCTCTAATAAGATTTAAAAGTTTATCACTGCTTAAATACTAATGGAAACATAAATATTCAAAACTATTTAGAGAAATATGTTTTATGTAAGAAAAAAAAATGGTCCTCTAAGGGGAGAGAGAGAGAATCACTCATAAGAAATAAAAATAGAATATTCAAGGATAATTTAATTTGTTTCCTTTTTAACTCAAAATCATTAGTAGAATTTGCATATGTCTATAAAAGATGTTTGTTAGGAAAAAGGATTAAAAATGTGAAAGTTCATGGAAAAGATGATAGTGTAAGAGGATAAGAAATTTGGATGTTTATATATCTTACAAATAGAGATCATTCAAATTGAAAAAAAAATAAATAAAAAGAGGCAGGAATGAAAAAAAAATTCCAGAAGTGAAAAGAAATGAGTTATCAGATAGGAAGAATGTCCAAATAATACAAAAAGATTCATACATTAGGAATTTTAAGAGAAAATGTGTCAGAGAAAAATAGCACAGCCAGGATGAGGAAGGAAATGGAGCAACACCAGTAGTGCAGCAGCAGCACAGCACATTAGATGAAATTCATCAGTCTTTCAACAATTTAAAGAAAAGTATTTTCAAATTACCAATCAAGAGTGAGACTAGTCTTTTCATGCTACCCAGGGAGAAATCCATATGGCATTATTCATGATTCCCATTGTAAATTAAAAGAAAACTGTCACAGCGCCCAGAGCCCTCGATGTCAAATGCAGGAAAAGAATGTCCTCAAATTCCTTGCAGCAGAAACCCACTTAGGTAACACCAATCTTGATTTCAAGATTAAACAATATATTTACAAAAGGAAAAGTGATGGCATCTACATCATAAATCTGAAAAGGATTTGTGAGGAGTTTTTGCTTCTGGAGGAAGCTCATGCCAGTGTTACCATTGAAAATCCTGTTGATGTTGTCTTCAAGGAATAACAGCCAGGGAGTTGTGCTGAAGTTTGTTGCTGCTGCAACTCCTATTTCTGGCTGCTTCACTCCTGGAACCTGGACTAACCAGATCCAGGCAGCCTTCCAGGAGATACATCTTCTGATGGTTACTGATCTGAGGGCTGACCATCATCAGCTCACAGAAGCATCTTATGCCGACCTGCCCACCATTGCTCTGTGTATCACAGATTCTCCTCTGCACCATGAGGATTTTGCCATTCCATACCAAAAGGGAACTTACTCTGTAGGTCCGATGTGGTCAATGCTGGCTCAGAGAAGGTTTGTGCATATGTGATACTATTTTCTGTTAACATCCATGGGAGGTCATGCCTGATCTTTATTTCTAAAGAGATTCTGAAGAGATTGAAAAGAATGAGCAGGGTGCTGCTAAGAAAACTGTGACCAAGGAGGAATTTCAGGGCAAATATGTGAAATGGAACCAAAATTCCAATTCTCCATAGAACATTAATTTTAATATGTGCAACTTACCACTCTGATAATATTTTTATATGCATATTATTTAGGTAAAGTCACATTTTTTAAAAATAGTTGGAGGTGGCTGTGGAGAGTAGTCTTAGCTATGGTATGGAGTGAGGGTACAAAAAAAAGTGACAGGTATGCAGGTAACTCTGTAGGACGAAAGGGGGTGTGAGTCACTGATACAGTGGGAACAAGTAGGGAAAATGTGGAACTGAATGATTAGGTCTGTAATTGGAGAAAGTGGATTTTGGCAACTTGATTAATAGAGACAGAAAAGGAGAAGAAATTAAGTAATTGATGTGGCAACAACTTAAAATACTTTTTAAAAGATCATAGTACTTCGAAGTTAAAAATAAAGAGTTTGAAAATGTTTCAGTAGATCAGGAGAGCAGTTTGTTCTACTGTTATGAATGTGGAAGTCATGTGTGACCAGATTATAGTTAAAAACTGAGTTGATGGATATAATCTAATGAATGGGATCATGGGAGAGGATATATGGATTAAAGGGAAAGTTGAAGAAAGTGTCTAAAAATAATATCAACTTTTAATGGATAAGCCCAAGAACAGTAGCAATCCAGTTAAGGCATCTAGAATGGTCACAATACAGAAAAATAAAATGTTGGTGTCACAAAGTTAAAAGCAATACAAATAACAATTTTGATTTCTTTTTGTTGTTGTTCCAAGAAGATATTAGGGACTTGTCAGGTGTCTAGTGAGTATTCTTATAAGGACTGAAGTAATGAGTCAATAAAATCAACAAACAACTGTAGATTGGCAAATGTTGCAGACAAACCAACAAGGACAGCAATTGTGGAATCATCCGGGACCTCTATGCTTGTAATGCCAGTGGGGTGCTTTATTCACAAGGCAAACTGTAGATGAGACTGAAATATGAAAGTGAAAAGGAATGGCTTGTCATGCTCAGCAGGCCTCATAGTGTAAAGCATCAAAACTGAAAAATGATCCATTGTGTACAGGAGCGAAGAATTTAATCCTCAAATTATTGAAAATATCCTAAGGTCCTAAATGTCTTGATTGTCACCTTGCAAGTTATGGGATGTTTATATACTCAAAGTATATTAAAAATCCATTACCAAAAGTCAATAAGTTTACATATTTCCTAATAAACAAGGAAAATATCACCCTGTATAGAGAGGCAAAATTTCCCCTATGACATTACTGGCATAGACAGATAATCTAATCCCTGGACTTTTCCTTCTGCAGAAAACAAAGCTTTGAGAGAAAAAAATCACAACTAAGAATTACTTGGCAATATACTGTGAAAAAAAAGGAGTTATAATAAAGAAAATTGGCACATGGTCTTCACTGATATCAGAAAGCACAGTTTTAACATTTGTGGTACATAAAACTAAACTGCTTAAAAATTAATGGAACTTGATACCATGAATGAATCAAACTGAAATCTAGATCTCATTGTCATATTTTTGTGCTGGTTATATGCTTTAAAATGTGTTGGTAGGCATTTAAAATAAAACTACATAGTTAAAAGTATACATTTCAAGATTGAAAATTTGTATACATGCTAACCCAAAATACCACAGTTGATAACCTTTTAAAGTCCATATATTTAAACCAAAATAGACCATAGAAGAACAAAGTTTCTGGTTTATCTTCAGCACTCAGATTCAATTGTAAAACCCAAAGGAAAGATCAAATTCTCTTTATTATCTGACAATAGTAAGGGCATGATTCTCCTCAGGGAAATCAGTCATTCAGAAGAAAGACCAGTATAATAATGTCAGCAAACTAACAGATCAATCACACTGCTTAAACAAGAAGCATGTTTTAAGTAAGATTTTAACTCTATTCTGCCAAGAGAGATAGTTCACTGAACAAAACCCCTGTACTTGTAGAGTTGGAATGGAATTGTTATGAACAATCATGACAATAGCAGCTATTTCTATGATATTTGTATTAATATTTAGGTAAGAACTGATTACTGGAAGTTGAACCTATGAAGTTTCATTTTATATTTAGTTATCCAAGATAATTCCTTAGCATACATCAGGTCTATCTCCTGACACTACCCTTTCAATCCCTTCACATCACTTATCACAAACTGGAATTGTATAGTTGGGGTATAAATTTAATAAATATCTAGCACTGAAAGTTAAATTTCATGAGTCTCTAGATTTCTATCCATCTTTTAAGCAGAGGTATTGGCTAGCCTTATTCCAGATTATCTTTACAAGGACATTTGTAAAGGTTAGAGATAATACCTCCCATAGGAAAAGAAGTCAGGCAGGCCTAGAGTTACCAATTTAACCAAGCAAAAACAGGTATCCAGACAAGTTTGAATTTCAGGTGAATCATGTCTCATGCAATATTTACACTAAAAACTAACCCATTTTTATTGGAAATTCTCATTTAACTGAACATGCTGCATTTTTATCTGCAAGTCTACTTATTGCCGTTTATAAACAATTTGTTTTCCCTAAATTAAATTCCTCTCTTGTAACATAATCAATGGTGCGTGCAAGCAGCACCTGGCCCTCTTACCTTGTCTTAGAAAACCAAGGAAGTGCTGATACTCCAGCTGTTGCTCTTTCTGTAAGAATATCTTTCATTTGGATCCACAAGTCTCCAGTCTTCTTCCAGCATCCATAAATTGGTAAGCTCTGTTAGGTCACATATAGAGTAAAATCTGACACATGATGGCTCCTGATATCTAACTACCTCAGTAAAATAGAAAAATCTTTGACAGCAGGAACCCTTTTTTTGTTGTTGTTTTGTTTTGTTTAACACTGTGTCTGGCATATTGCCCAGTACCTCTCACAGGATGAATAATTGTTATAAAGGTGAGTAAAAGAATAATTGAATGAGCTGTCAATTGACTTTCTGCTAAACTCTGGGAACCTTTGTTATGTAAATTAACTGTATTCCTTTATGTTGAATTCCTTTGTGACCTTCTCTTTATCCCTATCTTCCCCCATCTTTCTCTCCATTGTTATCTGCACTTTATATTCATTCCCATCTCTTTCTGAAGTCTTTAGTGTTACCTCCAACCCAGTTCTTGAACTGCCACTGAGACATTCTTGCATTAGAAACTTATCAGGGCTTCCATGGGCCCAAGGGAATTGCCAATTTGGTAGGAACTGGTGAGAAAACTTGGTGTCTGAACTCTGAAGTTATACTTCAGCATCTCCAACCCAACTCGCATGTCTGATGCTTCATTAGGGTATTTTAGGAACACCTGGAACTTAAAAGTGACTGGTTAATTTGAAAATGAATAACTGACTGTGCAACACTCAGACAAAAAAGGAGAGCTAAATTTCCTTGAAGGTATCCTGATCTTGATTCCTCATGACACAAAGGAAGAAATGAGCCTGGGAATATAGGCTGTCCTCACATTTATTAACCTGAAGTTAATGCTGACTTAATTCTATAAGAGTTTTTAAAAAATATTTAAAATAATGGTATATAAATACATACATGCATTAAAGTATAAATATGGTCTATTTGTTCAACTCAAGATGTATCTACATTTATATTCTTATATATCTCTATGTGTTCAGCCTATCTATCCATCCATCTATCTACTGTCAAAATAACTAAGATGTAAAATCTATATGATTATTCAAATAAGCATAAAATTCCAAAGAAATTATTTTACTTATTGTATTCGGCAACAAGCTAACCTCCTTGACTTCCCAGGGATGTCATCTTTCCTTTAAAGTTGAAGGTGATTATGCTACCCCAAAGTATGCCAAGTATACCACTTTGATACAGTGACTACATAGAACAAGAGGTGACTGAGAATCAGCAAGTGCAGAATAAAATCTTCCTGGAGCTTCCTGTGATATGATTAAAGCAAAAAACTTCTGAGAAATGAAGACTGCTGTACATTCCCACTTCCAAGGCACATATTTTTGGCCTTGAAGAAGAGAAATTTGGCACCAAGATGGACCTGCATAATCATCATTACTAAAATAATCCTTTACTCCCATTATCTTCCCTATACACTTACCTCCCCACAGTTGGCTCACAATTGAAGCCCAAACATAATTTTCAACTTTTGGAAAAAAAAAAAAAAACATTTAATGTCTAATGTCTATTTACTTTTGGGGTCTTCATATCTTTTATATGAAAGTCTCTTTTTACAAATAAAAGTATTAACATCAAGTAAAATTTGTATGTCCTTTCTCTGTCTAAACTTTCTTTTTCAGTCCAATTGGTCAGGCTGTACTCTCTGAAACTAGCAGAATCAAGGAAAAGTATTTCTCCTCCCCTATGAAGTCTACTCCAGGATAAAAAGAAAGCTTGATAAAGAACGATTTAATTCTTTATTTCTGATTCTTTGTAGAAGTTGTCCTCATTCCATTTATCTTCTGCCCCCTTACACCAAATCTGCTTCATTTCTAAGAATATGAATTCTGGGGTCAGAATGTTCAGTTCATTTTTGTAGCAAACCATGAACTTTAGAGTCAAAACAGCTAAGGTTTGAATCTTTGTTATGCTACACATGAGTTGCGATCTTAGACAGTCAAGTTACTTAGGCCTTCAAGTCTGAGTTTGCTTGACTTTAAACAAGAATAATAACATAATAATTATAAAGATTAACCAAGTTAATACTTGTGAATACTTTTTCCAGTATGTGGTACAAAAAAGAAGTAAAATGAGGGAGAGAACATATTCTTATGAGGGTTAAGGTTATACTGGTATGTTATAGCATAGTGACTAGATACCACTTTAAACTTTCATGGAATTGTCAATTTATGTACTGGGAAGTTTCACTTCGAAAGCCAACAAGCCTGAAATCACAGATGAGGAAGAGTCCTTGGGTCACCTCTAGAGAAGTGGTATTAGGGACTGGAAACCCAGGATAAGTACAGTGTTGGATACAAGATTCAGTTCAAGAATTCAAGGCTTACCAGCATATGTAACTGTCAGAGAATAAAGCTGAATGTGAGGTAATTGTTAAAGCTGTGAACAGACAGGGATTCCGAGGGCTGGCTCTTAGAGGCTGTCAGGTGTGACATGTTTCATGGTGGAGAGACAGGAATAAGACCAAACTTGCCAGGAGAATAACACCATTGACTCTTCTTGATTGCAGGAAACAGACAGAAAGCAAATAGTTTTAACAATCTCCCTGCTGAGTTTAACTCCAATGAAGCATTTTAGCCTTTAAAATCCAAGACAGAGTTGGGGATGTAGCTCCAGTGGCAGAATACTAGCCTGTTGAAGCCTTAGGCTTGATACTCTGCACTGACAAAACAAAAAACAAAACAAAACCAAAGCAAAACAAAACCCCAACAGCAAAAAAGCAAAATACCAAGGCAATTCTGGATGTAGCTGTTTCATTTTCAACCTGTGTTCCTTAGAATCCCAGGATTCAACATCAAGGACAGAAATAAGCATAAGGCATGACCCTCACATATTTTAAAACTAGCACTTACATTACACACCTGGATAAGCACATGCAAATAGAAACCAGACTTCCAACAGGTGGCTTATACTTGTATCAAGCTCCTGCTAGGTTATCACATTTCTGATTGTTTTGTTTGCATTTGAGAACATGATATGATAAAATTTGCTGGCCCTAACACAGATGGTCATAATGAAACTTCTTTCCTTCAGAAATGCTGAGTAAAGCTCACATTGCAACTCAATCTCTATTATGACACGTATAATATTTTTTATAATATAATGTTTGAGAACTAAATATAATATTGTGTTTTTTTTTTCAAAAATTGTAAGTCCTTAATGAGCTATAAATTTTAAATGTGCTGCTATCCTATGGATTTATTTTTTAGCCTCTTCTAATGTTTGCAATATATCTATTATATAAATTTATTTATTTATTTATTTATTTATTTATTTATTCTAATTAGTTATACATGACAGCAGAATGCATTTCGATTCATAGTACACAAATAGAGCACAATTTTTCATTTCTCTAGTTGTACACAAAGTAGATTCACACCATTCATGTCTTCATACATGTACCTAGGGTAATGATGTCCATCTTATTCCACCATCCTTCCTACTCCCATACTCCCTTCCCTTTTTCTCCCTCCCATTTTCCCTATCCAAAGTTCATCCATTTCTCCCATGCTCTCCCTCCCCTCATTAGGGATCAGCATCCACTTACCAGAGAAAACATTTGGCCTTTGATTTTGAGGATTGGTTTACTTCACTTAGCATTATGTTCTCCAACTCATCCATTTACCTGAAAATGCCATGATTTTACTCTCTTTCAATGCTGAGTAATATTCCATTGTGTATATATACCAAAGTTTCTTTATCAATTCATCTATTAAAGAGCATCTAGGTTAGTTCCACAATTTAGTTATTGTGAATTGTGCTGCTATAAACATTGAGGTTTCTGTGTCAGTGTACTATGCTGATTTTAAGTCCTTTGGGTCTAGATTGAGGAGTGGGATAGCAGGGTCAAATGGTAGTTCCATTCCAAATTTTCTAAGGAATCTCCATAATGCTTTCCAGATTGGTTACACCAATTTGCAGTTCCACTAACAATGGAAGAGTGTGCCTTTTACCCCCACAACCTCATCAACATGTATTGTTTCTCATATTCTTAATAACTGACATCCTTACTGGAGTGAGATGAAATCTTAGAGTAGTTTTGTTTTGTATTTCTCTGATTGCTAGAGACATTGAAGATTTTTTTCATATATTTGTTGATTGATTGTATATCTTCTAAGAAGTGTCTGTTCAGTTCCTTAGCCCATTTAATTGTTGGCTTATTTGCTTTTCTGGTGTTAAATTTTTGAGTTCTTTATATATCCTAGAATTTAGTATTCTCTGTAGCTGATGTACATGTGGTAAAGATTTCTTCCCATTCTGTGTAAGCTCTCTCTTCACCTAACTGATTGTTTCTTAAGCAGAGAAGAAGCCTTTTGTTTGAATCCATCTCATTTGTTGATTTTTGCTTTTATTTCTTGCTCTTTAGGAGTCTTGTTAAAGAAGTTGAGTCCTAATCCAACATGGTAAAGATTCGAGAGTTGAGGTTGTGGCTCAGTGGTAGAGTGCTTGCCTAGCAAGTGTGAGGCCATGGGTTCGATTCTTAGCACCACATATAAATAAATAAATAAAGATGTTGTGTCCAACTACAACTAAAAAATAAATATTAAAAAAAGATTCGAGCCTACTTTTTCTTCTATTAGGTGCATAGTCTCTGATCTAATTCCTAGATCCTTGATCTACTTTGAGTTGAGTTTTGTGCATGGTGAGAGATAAGGGCTTAATTTCATTTTGCATCATATGGATTTTCAGTTTTCCCAACACCATTTGTTGAAGAGGCTATCTTTTCTCCAATATATGTTTTTGGCACCTTTGTCTAGAATGAGATAACTGTATTTATATCAGCTTGTCTCTGTGTCCTCTATTCTGTACCATTGGTCTACAAGTCTATTTGGGTGCCAATACCATTCTGTTTTTGTTACTATTAGACTGTCATATAGTTTAAGTTCTGGTATTGTGCCACCACCTACTTTACTCTTCTTGCTAAGGATTGCTTTGGCTATTCTGGGTCTCTTAAAATTCTGGCAAATTGAATACAAAAACATATTATAAAGATAGTGCACCATGATCAAGTGGAGTTCACCCCAGGTATTCAAGGTTGTTTCAACATACAGAAATCAATAAATGTAATTCATCACATCAATTGACTTAATGATAAAAATCATATGATCATCTCAATAAATGCAGAGAAAACATTTAAGAAAACACACCACCTCTTCATATTCAAAACAGTAAAAAATCTAGTGCTAATAGTAACATATCTCAACATTGTAAAAGCTACCTATGTTAAGCCCAAGGCTAGCATCATTGTAAACGGAGAAAAATTGAAAGCATTCCCTCTAAAAACTGGAAAAAAAGTCAGGGATCCCCTCTTTCACCTCTTCTAGTTAACATAGTCCTTGAAACTCTGGCTAGAGCAATTAGACAGATGCAAGAAATTAAAGAGATACAAAATAGGAAAAGCACTCAAACTATCATTATTTGCTGATGACATGATTCTATACTTAGAGGATCCAAAAATTCCACCAGAAAACTTCTAGAACTAATAAATGAATTCAGAAAAGTAGAAGGATATAAAATAAACACCCATACATCACTGATGAATATTGTGAAAGAGATTAGGAAAACTACCCCAGTCTCAGAAAAAAAAATAACATACTTGGGAATCAACTTAACAAAAGAGGTGAAAGACCTCTATAATGAAAACTACAGAATGCTAAAGAAAGAAGACCTTAGAAATGGAAAGATCTCCCTTGTTCTTGGATAGGCAGTGCCAATATTGTCAAAATGGCCATACTACCAAAAGCACCATACAAATTTAATGCAATTCCAATAAAAATCCCAATGATAGTACTCATAGAAATAGAAAAAGCAATCATAAAATTTATCTGCAATATACCTTTAAAAAGATATCTAATTGAATATTTTGACTCTGACAATAATAGTATTTGTTGTTTATTATTTTGTTAACATTGAGATATCATTTGTCTTTAATTACCACTATGATATTAATATTTACTTAATAATCTTACAACACAATAGAGAAATAGCAATTACTCATAAACTATATTAATATATTTAACTCATTTCCTAAATTATTTTAAAATAATGATACTGTTTTTCAAGAGGTAGGAAATTAAATTAAATTTATAGAGGTAGGATGGATGAAAATAAGAACTACTGATTAAAAATGTTTCAACTCCAAAATAGATGTCACATTTTCCATAAAAGCAAGCAGAAATCATGGCATTATAGTGCCTCTGAATCTCTTTCCCCATATTTTTCAATTGTGTTAAATCAAAGTGCAGTTTTTTAATGAAAAGTATATTTATTCATTCAAAACCTGTGTGTATTTGCATGTGTAAATATCAGTATATACATATGATTTTGAATAATGTAAAGAAAATATAATTTAAGAAAAAATAGAGACAATACCATTTTCTTAACTTTAGTATAAATAAGCCCTCAAACTGTGTTTCTTAAAATTGCCTTAGAAGGTGACTTTTCTTCATTCACTGTGGATTCTGAGAGAACAAACTTATTTACCAACAATGTTAATGTTCAAACCTGTCACTTCACAGGCTTTCCCTAGGATCAAACTTAGAAATACCATGCAAGCACAGAACTCTAAAAGTCATAGAGTGTACTTGGGGACTGATAGTACCTAATTATGTTATAGCATTTACAAAATATTTTCCTCAGTAATTTTGTGGTTGATTTATCATGAGCATTTAAAGTATTTAAATCTCTTATTTTTATGTAATATAGCTAATATGGAGCCATGTTTAATGTATTTCTTATGTGTTATTGAATGACTTCGACTTAGAAATTAAAAATTGTAAAAAGCTATCCTCATCTAGGGTTTAGGATGATCATGAGTATTATTATTATTATTATTATTATTATTATTATTAGAGTTTCAGAGACTTTGAATGGATTGCAAAACACAATGCTTCTGATTTTTTATGCATAGTTTAGTAAAATGACTTTGCAATTAGGCTAAATAAAGATATTTTCCTCAAGAATTATATCTTTAAACATTGAAGCATACCATACTTATTTTTATTGTTTCAAGTCTTGGTATAAGTTCTGGAGTAATTATTTTTAGTTTAAAAATTTGATTTTGAGCTATTTAATAAAACACTAATTTTGGAGATAAAATTTTAAATAACAAAAATAGATAATATCAAAATAGATAATTTGCAAAATATAGCAGTCATAAGATATGTCAATCTTTGTAAGTTTTATATTTTATTTTTGAATCATTGTCTTCCAAAACAAGCACAAATTCATTGTTGTACCCATATCTGATTTTTTTGAAGTTATAAATGACTCAGTCAAGATTTGTCAAAGAGAATCTGGGCATTTTTCAAGGAAGAGAATAATCTGAGAAGAATCTCATGCCCTAGATGATAGAGTAGATATAATAGAGTAGATGAACCATTCAGGGGGAAAACAATAAGTGACAAAATGCTTTGTTTATAAGAAGGCAGGCATTGCTGACTATATTATTACCTAGTTAGAAGTTTTCACATTCCTGGACACATCAAAATTTCTGTTTGTCAGAACTTCCTGTGGAACATCATTTCTGGTAAACTGTAATTCTTTTACTTTGACCATCAACGAACCTCACTCTATTAGACTTGGTGGGCTCTAAGGTCTTTAAATTGGCCTTTGTCTAGATTTGAGGCATGCCTCACATTAGAGACAACTATGACAAAGTTGGTTTCCACTTTTTTTTTTTTTAAACGGATTTAATTCTACTATTTGTGATATGTGGCCAACCAATTTGTAGTATTGGTTGTTCTAGTTCATGAGTGGTGAAGTTGTAGTTTAAAATGTTTAGGGAGGGTTTTATAATTTTCAAATATCTTATCAGTATTAGTATTCTCTTCTGAAGTTTGTAATACCAACATTCTAACAAAAAAAGAAGCAAATGAAAGTATAAAATAGAGTGAGCTCATTTTCGTCTTAAATATTAGGAAAAAATATTATTCCTTTAACAGTATTTTGTAAAATCATCAATTGCATGCTGGTTTTGGTCATTGTTATTAAGGATATCGACACTTCATGGGAAGCTGGAGTGGAAAGACTCACAAGGAACTAAAAGATGTCTGCTAGTTATAACTCACCAAGCAAAGTGCAGCCGGCCAATGGCTGCTCTGCTCTGACCCTGCTGCCCGAGCATTGCTTCAAAGAGAATATGCAGAACTATGAACTGTTCTGGCACATTGGTTTCACCCATTAAATATGATAGCTTAAAAGTAAATGAAACCATAGCTTTTCATTATAATCTTATATTTTCCAATATATTCAGTATAACAAAATAGCTCTGGTTATTTATTATTTGTTAATAATACCTCTTAGAAGAATAAATTTTCTGATGTTCTCCAATTAGGATTCCAGAAATACAGGATGCCAAGTTAAATTTGATTGTCATAACAATTATAATTTTTTCTTCTTTTTAGTATCAATATGTCTCAAATATCTGTGCCATATTTATACCAAAAAAGAGTGTTTTTATCTGTTACCTATTATTTTCTAAATTTGACAACACAATTCAAACAGATATGAGGAAGAAAAAACTTTTCCTCTATCCATGTAAGTCCAAGTGGCTGGGAGTCTATGGATGTAACTGACAATAGTTGATTTAAAAGGAGAAAAATCTCTTATGCATGTAGGCTTATTTTGATTAACATACTCTACACAATTAGAGTTAAAGGTTTATATAGCAACTTCAAAGAGGAAGGAGATAAGATTTTCACAGCAGACAAACTGACTTTCAAAGGAGCAGATGAAAATATGACAGTTTATGATAATGTTTTCTTTCTGGCTTTAATGCAATTTCTCACGTCTGAACTAATGCAAGGTCCCCATACTGGCTAGACTCTCCCCTGGAAACAGAAATTGATAGCAGCTTCATTCTCAGGCAGTCCTGCCTTTAGTCAGATAAGGGAAGCTCTGTAAAGCCTTCTCTGTGTATCTGCTCTATCTCAACTGTCTTCATGTTAAATTGTCTTTAATTTGTTGTGAGAAGGTTCCTTCATTTACATCCCCTGACAAAGCATCATGGCTAGTGCATATGGGTGTGATATTTTTAAAAGGTAATTTGGCATCATCTATACCATTATCTATTGATTACATTAAAATCCATGGTATTTATTTATGTACACACAGACTTTACAAAGATACATTTTGTTTTGAAGAACACATAACATTGAATTTTGTTTTGTGATAATAATAACAAACGTAAATAAATACAAACCTAATTATCAATCAAACTGAGAACTGAAAATGGGGGCTGAGTAGTCCTTTAAAAAGCTTGACTAATCAGAGAAATGCAAATTGAAACTACCATGACATACTATCTGATACCAGTTCGAATGGTTATTATAAAAATAGTAATAATAAGAAATAGTGAGGGTGAGGAGAAAAATAAACTTTTATACACTGTTGGTGAAAATGTAAACTAGCATAGCCATTATGAGAACAGTATGGAAGTTTCTCAAAAACAAAAATCAGATCTACCATATGATTCAGCTATCCCATTTCTGGAGACAAAATCAGAAAAGATATTGCATGTCCTTATTTGTTGTAGTATTACCCATAATGCATAAAATATAGAATCAAACTAGGTGCTCATCAACAAATATATGAATACCGAAAATGTGGTATACATACACAATGGTGTATTATTCAGTCATAAAGAAGAATGAAATCCCATCATTGCAGCAAAATGAATAGAACTAGAAGACTTCATACTAAGATAAATAAGCAGGACATAGAAAGACAAGTACTGCATGTTCTCTCTTGTATGTTGTATCTAAAACAAGCCAAAAGTAAAATAGTGATTACTAGAGATTGGGAATGGTGTTGGGGGAGAAGGTGTAAAAGGCAGGTTGAATTTGATATGTATTGTGATTTTCATGTATTGAAATATTACAATAACTCCCATTAATATGAACAAATAATATATGAAAAAATGTAAATGTAGACTAGATTTATATAAGCAATCGAAACAAAATAAGCAGTACTATGATGCTATGATTCTTTCCGCATATGTTTGTTCCTGATATTCACATACAATAATAATGAATAGTGATAAGAGGAATGTGTACTGATCGAATTCTATGTTACAGGCCCTGTTGGAAGAACTTGTAATTGGTTTATAAGTTCTCTCTCTCTCTCTCTCTCTCTCTCTCTCTCTCTCTCACACACACACACACACACACACACACACACATTACCAGGCAGATAGATAGATAGATAGATAGATAGATAGATAGATAGATAGATAGATACTCTAATGCTGGGCATCAAAGCCAGGGCCTCAGGCATACTAGGAAAAATCCATCACTGAGTTACACTACTAGCCCCTAAGAAGTTTATAGTTCCAATATTTGCATTATTTGCAAAATATTGAAGCACAGAAAGGCTTAGTCATTTACATAAGATCACAGCCCTCTTGGATGAGTAGAACTACATAAAACCATAGGCCTCTTGGAAACTGAGGGTCTTAGCATAGAGACAATATGTAAATACACATAAGAAATATTAACTGCTGTCATTCATTATAGGCACTGAAAATGTTTGCTCAAACAAGAACACACAAGTGCACACACACTTTTACATACATGTACTTTGAGAAATGATGCTTGGGCTTAGGGCATGCAATGTAAACATTGATTTCATTTTCTTATTTGACTGATCTCTTGACTATTTTACTTATTAAAAGATTGTTGGTTTTAAAACATAGCCATTTTTACCAATTCTGAATATTACTTCTTCCTCCAAAGATGATACAATGAAGAAAATTGAGATACTCATCTTCATTAGTTGAAATATTAATCTATCTGGAGAGACAAACTACCTAACCTAAGCCTCACAAATGGAATTATTGGAGTGTGTGTGTGTGTGTGTGTGTGTGTGTGTGTGTGCGATTGTGTGATGAGCATGGGTGCTTAATGAAAGCATAACAAAACAAAACGAAAACTTGCTCATGACATTACTGTCTCTCCCATTAACCACTGGGATGATAGAAAGTAAAGACTCAGAGAAATATAGAGATAGTTCCAAGGTAGTTCCAGGACTCCCACAAAAGGTTACATCAGACATTGTGCTTCTCCATCATGACCAGAATTTTCCTCCTCTTCAGATCTGCTACTTGATCAGAATTTCTAACTCCAAGGATTTCATTGATGGGGAGGATGGAGGTGGGTGCTGGGTATTAAACTCAGGGACTCACTCTAAGGATTTTTATGAAATTCTTCAAACATCTTCTCTAATATATGTAGCTCAGTCATTGAAGTTCATGATTTCTAAATTTCTTTTTGCTTTTAGTAGATGGATCCCATTTTTATCCCAATAGAATGTGCTTTTCTATGTGTGTCTCTATTTCTTCTGAAAGTACACATAAGACAAATCTGTTGTAGGGTTGGATAACTCAGTCATATACCGTATTTACTTTGATCACTAGCTATTCTTTTTGAATTGACATCATTACAACTATAAATAAATCACAATAAAGTGCTTTTGCTATATATGACAAGTAGCAATTCTCATGTTTCATGGTGTTTCCTTTGGTGTCTCAAAGTCAGGTAGTATTTGAGTGGATTACTACTCTCTAGAACTCTTTCTTGCTGTCACATTCAACACAAATATACCTCAAGTGCTGTCTATATGCCAAAGCAGAGAGTTGTTGACTTTCAGGTCCTTTAGCAGACATGAGATTTCTGGCCTGGTCACTGCATCAATCATGTCTCATACCTAGACTTTTCCTTCTGTCCTTTGTCCCTTTTCCTCCTAACTGACCTATCACTTATTATGCCATGGACTCTAAAGTGGATGCTATGATACACTTCTCAGATATTCTTGTTCATGTTATATAAAAAATATTTTATAAATATATGCAACTGAGTATTTGGTATTCATAATTTGTAAATTTCTTTTTATTTTCTGTATATAGCTACTGTATGACACATGGAAGGTTTTCCTGTTTGAACTAAAAAAGGAGAACCCAAAGACCCACCAACTACCTCAAACTTTGGCTTCTGATCTGGGGACTTCTCTAGGGGCTGAAATGAACCCAGAGATTCACTTTGCCCACAGACACTCCTCCTGCTGGGGATGGCTCACCTTCGAGAAAAGGAGGATTCCGAAGTAAGAGGTCTCCAGCCAAGACTTGTTTCTGGAAGCCATCTTATGTTCAGAGCTCTCAAGGATCAGCTGAGATCTTGGATGCAATTGTACATCAGGTTATTTATTTCAGGTGCTCAATCTTACCTTTTACTCCCCCACAGTCATTGTTCCCAAGGGTTGTTTCCAATAAACTCACTGCTTATAAATCTTCATCTGAGTCAGCTCCAGTAGCTTAAAACAGTTGAAGAATATGTCTAATCCAGTTTCAAACACCCACTAGACTGTTATATAATCTCTTAAGTGTGCTGTCTTATTCTTTGTAAGGTTCTGTTCAAAATAAATGAAATTAAGACTCCAAACAATCTGAAACTCCTTGATGGGAACATACTTGATTGAGAAGAATTATGGCTCAGATGCAAAGATGATTCAACTGATTTCCTCACAGGATGTGTGCTTTCAGGAATAAGTATGGATTCTTTCCAAATCATTTGGATGGTATCTTCTGTCTTGCATCAGGAATAGACATTTCAAGACCTTTGTCAAAGGCAAGGAAAGCCCAGTCCCTGTGACACACCTCATATTCAGAGATGCTTCTCCATTTTGGACTTGTTTCTTCCACATGATGATGAGGACTAAAGATTCCAAATAAATGTTCTTCAAGAAAAGCAGTCACAATTCTTCTTTATTTGTGTGTTTTTCATTTTTACTGAGGATGATGGTTACCTCCTGCTGCTTTGGCTTAAGGAGGCTTGAGATTACAACCCAAGTATATGTATTCTCACTCTTGCTTTCTATCCTGATTTTGTACCCTTTGTCCCTAATGATGAGTAGTTGTTCCTCTCTACTGGGCTTTATCAAAGGAAAACTGTACGTTCATACTGTTATTTTAGATCTGAGTTGAAAGACTTCAAAGTAAGCATGTTGGATGTGTTTGTCATGATCTAATGCAGCCACCTCAGCCTTGCCAACATTTCTTTGCTGGTTTGGTTCCTGGGGCATGTTTCTGGTTAGTTTGAATTGGGCAGTAAGGAACAGAAAAATCCTCCCTGAGTCCCCTTAATTAATAAGAAAAATGGAGCATTTCATATAACAAGAAGTCTCAAGGTACAGCAATGCCAATTTAACATAATTCAGCAGTCTCATATGTCATCAAGGACCGTATTCTACTAATCATTAATTCTGCTCCTTTGCCTTTCTGCATCTGGATGGTTTCCAGGCCAGCTACCTTTTTGACTGTGAGTGTCAATACATTTTTGGATCTAATGGAAGAAGATGATCTTTCTTCTAGTTTAGAACATTTAAAGATCGCAAAACATTTTCCATTAAGAGGAAACTCCCTTTCCAAGAATGTGCTACCTGCTTATTCCTAAATCAGTCCTCCAAAAGGAAAAGACAATTTCCATCTTAGGCTTGGTGAAGCATGTGACTGTGCAGAAAAAGGGGTGTGAAAGGGGAAAAGGTGTTTAGATAGTTACTGAGTAGACAACCAAAACTGAGAATTTATGGTAATTACAGGATTTATGTTTCCAAAGTATATTTAATGTTAAATTAAATTTTGTAGTAGCAATGAAGAGAATACAGAAAACTAATATAGTGCAAATTTCAATGTGTAAAATGAATATTAATATCTAAATTATAGATGATTTTGCAATCATAAAAATAACCTCATAATCAATGTACATTTTTTTATGAAACAGTAGAATAAGTATTGTTTTAATATATTGTTTTAGTATATCCTAATATTAATTAATGTTTTAATGAGTGTCTAATTTGTGTATGTTTGTGGATAATGGATCAAACAATCTATACCACATTCTATATCCATAATAGTTCAGAAATAGGATATTTCTTATACAAATTAATTTCCTTGGTAGTTTCTCATATACCATTATATTATATATGCAAAATCACAGCTTTTAAAAGCCACTAAGTTCACAATATTTAAATTTGTATACCTTAAATTTAATGCTATTTTCCCCACTTCTGATTATTTAGATTTTCCTTTCTTCTTTAAAATAAATCTTACTGAAGTAATACTTTGCATGTAAATCCTGTTCACATCTTTTTACTATTATATTTGATGAATTTCTAGAAGTGAAATTATATAAAATAAGAGTATGAATTCTTAAACAATATTTCATGTATAATATCAAATTGCTTTCCTTGAAAAGTTGAATTAATTTTTATTCCCTTAGATTACTCTGACTCTGCAGTATTTCATTTGTTTTTTGGATAATTATTTATATATTTATACATTTATATGTGTGATTTATAAAGATGTATATTTATATATAATTAAATAAATATATTTATCTTTATATATGTATATGAACATGGACAAAGAGAGAGAAAGAGAGGGAAAGGTTTATTATGGAAGTTGGTGATTGGACAGGTGTATATTTTAGTCTCATAAATAGACAACAGGTTTTTTGTAAGCTGTATAGTTGAGATGTTGGTTTTAACTTGTTCTGTAGTCAGAACCCTAAAATTTAAGTTTGTCCTTCCTATTCTCTTCTTTAATTTTCCTCTTCCTTCTTTTTCTTTTCATTTTTGTTTCACAGGATCTCAGATTTAGTAATTTGGTCTTGAGGAAAAAAATATATATATTTCATGCCTCTTTGGGGGCTTTGGATTCTCCTCTCTTGGTTCAAACAGGAAAGTCTGTATCTGACATAAAAATATACCTCAATGAATTTTGTATATGGAGAAGTTAATGACAATTCTGTAGAACACTTGCATTGTGCATTATAGTTATGTCAATTTTAGAATAATATTTCTATTTCTTTAAGTTTTTTTAATTTTTTAAGAAAAAAATTAAAAATAGCTCAAAATTCTCAAGAAATCTTTCATGGTTCTTTCAGAAGAGACTCCTGTTTACCACTCCAGCTCATTCTTGCTACCCCTCCCTCAAACACAGAATACTTCTGTGCTAAATTACTTAGCATTCTGCTAAATTCAAGCCCTCTTTCATTTCTAGGCATATATTATTCACATCCCCTTGAGTATTCCTTCTCTACTCTTCCCATTATGTTTCAGTGTAGATGTCCACAAAATCAAAAAAAAAGAATGTTTTTTATTTCAAAGACTTTTAGTCTACCTTCTTGTGTTTCAAGACCACCAAATTCTTACTAAGCACTTAAAGTTTTCTTAAAAAAAGAATCTTTTTCTCCTTCTATAGCTTATATTCTTTCTCTTTCAATTAGACTGTAAGAATCTTAGAGAAACAGACTCTGTGGTCTATTCATCATTGGGGTACAATCAAATCTAGGCTTACCAGGTATTAATTTTTCAGTGTCAGCTGGTTCTGATACATATGGCCTCATGGCTTAAGGAAGGGATAATCTTGTATAGTGTATTTAAAATCTTGAAGTAATTTAAAAAGACTTAGAACACATGAGGGACCTAGTTCTCCATGTCTCCATGTCAGAATCATTTAGAAACTTAAAAAAATGCTGATGCAAATTACTATATACCCTAAGATTCAGATGTAATTGGTGTGAGGTACCACCTGAAAAATGTACCTATCAAGCTTCCCTGTTATTTGTAGTTGCAGACAAGTTAAAGGAACCTTTACAATAGAATGGAAGTATAGATCTACATAATTTATAACCAACATTCTAAAAATGGTTTATCCAGCTGCTGATTCAGTGAGGTCAGTATCTCTAGTAAGTCAACTTACCTTTTAAGTCAAGACAATGACAACAACATGACAAATTACCAGTATTTATTGATGAATAACTAATATACTAAATACATAGCTTCACCAATTACCAATATTTTTTAATAAGTTAGAATGTTTTGAAAAATTTTCTCCCCGATGAAATAGTCACAGGTCATTTAATATTTTTGGAATAATATTTTGCCTCTGATTTAACTTATTTTTGTTTGTTTTAAACATCTTAAGCTTGATGAATAAGACATATTTCAACTTAAAAGTTATAAATGTGTCATTCATATGGATTTACACATTCATAAAACAAAATAAAACAACCTCAATAAAATTGACATGGAAAAAAAAACATTTCCAAGAGCAAAAAGAATAAAATATGACCTCTATGCCTTAATTTAAATTAAAAAAGTAGAATCAGAGGAAATTCTGCTGCTCTTAGTTTCTTCCTGTTGAGAAAAAGAAGAAGACCATGTATCCAATGTCCTAATTTTTCTAGATGTATCCAAAGACTAACTTCTCTACATCTCATCTTGCAGTACTGACTTGACCCAGCATTTCCAGCTATCTAGGACAATGTTTGGACTGGAAATCTTATGGCTTCAAAACATTTTACCTGGCCTAGTAAAGAGTCAAACAAAACAAAAACAAAAACAACAACAACAACAACAACAACAACAGATTCTGATTCTTCCTGGAGAGGAAAAGAGTTGGACAACATGTCATACATCCTAACTTTCTAAGGGACTGGCTTATGTCTAACCTGTTTCAGAGCACCAATATAATCTACTTTGCAGAGGTCAATGAGAAAGAGATGGTTGTTTGATTTAACAGACCACAGTCCCATCCCTGTCTCAGCAAATGACCAGTAATAATACCTAGCAATAAATCTAACCAAGGAGGTGAAAGACCTCCACAATGAAAACTATAGAACACTGAAGAAAGAAATTGAAGACGTCAGAAGATAAAAAATCCTCACGTTCATAGATAGACTTAAATAATATTGTTATAAAAGGGCCATACTATCAAAAGCAATATACAGATTGAATGCAACTCCCATTAACATATCAATGATATTCTTCAGAGAACAAGAAAACTAGGGGGAAAAAAGTCCTAAAATTCATTGGAAAAAAAAAAGACCTAGAATAGCCAAAGAAGTTCTAAGCCAAAATAGCAATGCTGAAGTCATCACAATACCTGAACTCAAATTCTATTACAAAGTTATAGTAACAAAAGCTGCTTGGTACTAACATGGAAACAGACGCATAGAAAAATGGTGCAGAAGATACAGAGACAAACCCACACATCTAGAGTCATCTGATCTTTGACGAAGGGGCCAAAAACATACATTGGAGAAAATACAAGCCTCTTTACAGATGGTGATGGGAAAACTGGTTATTCATATGTAGAAGAATAAAACTAGACCCTTATCTCTCTCAGCCTGCACAGAAACAGTGAATTTTGAAAGCAGCAGAATAGTGATTCATCATATTTAAAAATGTCGTTCCACTACCATAAGATGATCAGTAGATTCTTCAGCATAATCTTCGCAGGCAAGAAGAAAATGGGAAATGGTAAAACAAAGCCCCCAAAATACAAAAATCTGACAAACAAGAATACTATGCTTAGAAAAATTGTCATTGAAAAAGAAGTGAAGATGTTCAAGGACAAACAAAAACTCAGGGAGTCTTCAAACTAAAGCTGAACACACTTGATAACCTAAAAGGTATAAAACTCATTTAAAAGGGCAATTGTATAAACAAATATGGAATAATGTATTATCAGTATTATAATGGTTTTGAATAAATAATCATAACTCTAGAAAATAGTCAAAATTAAAAATATTAATAGTAACTATAACACTGTGTCAATAGATACACAGCAAAAGTGGGTGTAAATAGTGAAACTAATAGCCTAAAGTGAGGGGAATATGCAATGAATATTAAGCTGTTAGCTTAAAAAAATTTTTTATATTTCACATAAGACACTTGATAATCACGGAGAACCTACTTATATATGTTATGCAAAAGACAACGAGAAAGGAAATGAAGCATATCAACACATACACACAGACACACAAATACACACACACAAGAAGATAATGAGAAAGAAAATTGGGACAAAGAGTCTAGAAAACACACATAAATCAATTAATATAATATAATGATATAATATAATGATAATTTCCTCCCTATCAATAACTACTTTTAAAATAAATGGATTAAACTCCCGAGTCAAAAAACATGCAATGAATGAACAGATAAAAAGCAAGATCTACCTATATGCTACTTACAGAAAGCCCTCTTAGATTTAAGAATGCATAGGTGGTAAGTGATGGATGGAAAAAGATATTCCACATAAAGCTATAAAAAGAGAATAAGAGGTAGATATAAATATATCAGATGAAATAAACTTTAAGTAAAAAATTTATTACAACAGGAAAAGGGTGCAATGATGTGTAATGCATTAATTATATTTTCAACAATTACTGAGGAGCTATTTTATAATTATGATAAACTATGCAATAATGGCAATATGATAAACTACATTACTTAATATTACTTATGTTATATAATAAGTAAAATGATTAATATTATTCTGATTATCAATTTAAAAAATCGTAGCAATTGTTTGAGCTGTATTTTTTGTTACTGTGTTTTGTTTTCTGACAAAAACAAGTTAGAGAAAAACTTTATTTGGAACTCACAGTTTCAGAGGTCTGAATCCACAAGCAGCCAATTCCATTGTTCAGGATCAAAGGAGAGGCAGCATATCATGGGGGATGGGCCCAGCATAGGTAATTCGTTAAATAAATAATAGGGTTAAAAAGCAGAAGGGGTGAGTGGGAAATAGGAATAGGAAAGACAGTGGAATGATTGGACAAAACTCTCTATGTGCATATATGAATAGAATCTGCACTTCATGTGCAACAAGAAGAACGGGATCCCATTTAGAATAAGATGTACTCCATGTTTGTATAAATATGTCAAAATATACTCTACTCTCATATATATCTAAAAAGAATAAATAAGTAAGCAAAGTAAAAAAAAGAGATTACTACACTCATTAAATCTATGAAACATTTAAGGCACAATAAATGTAGAGACTTCTAGAATTTCAATTCAAAATTGAAGAGGGAAGACCTTCAAATTCGGAAGGTCAACACTCTTCCAATACCAAACTCTGACAAGGCCACTCAAAGAGAAGAAAACCACAGGGCAATACCCTGACAGATATGAATGCAAAATCATCAACCAAACACTAGTACACATTTTTAAAAGCATGTTAAAGTTATCATACATTGTGATCAAGTGAAATTTATCTACAGGATGTAAACATGTTTCAATGTAGAGAAACCAATGAATGTAATACAGCATATTAACAGAATGAATGTTAAAAATTACATGGTTTATTCCACTGTTTTTCCCTTATTCTGTCTCTCCTCTCTTACCCGCCATACCCTTTGGCTTTCTACTGATATTGCTTCTGTTTTAACGGAATACTTTTTTATTCTCTTGCTCTCTTTTCACCTTATTTTGGACTAACTTCAGCATATCAGAGAAAATATTTGACCTTTGAAGTTTTGAATCTGACTTATTTCAGTTAACATGATAGCCTCTAGTTCCATCCATTTACCACAAAATGCCATAATTTCCCTCTTTGTGGCTGAGCAATATTCCACTGTGTATATATACCATGTTTTCTTTATGCATTTATCTTTTCTTTTTTTTAAAAGACAGAGAGAGAGAGAGAGAGAGAGAGAGAGAGAGAGAGAGAGAGAGAGAGAGAGTTTGTTTTCAGTGGACACAACATCTTTGTTTTTGTATGTGATGCTGAGGATCGAACCTGGACCGCATGCATGCCAGGCAAGCTCGCTACCACATGAGCCACATCTCCAGACCCATATGCATTTATCTTTTCAAGAGCACCTATTCTTGGCTATTGTGAATTGTGCTGCTATATACATTTATATGGCTGTATCTGAATAGTCTGCCAATTTTAGAATTTTTGGATACATGCTAAAGAATAAGATAGCTGGGATCATCTAGATGGCTCCATTATTAGTTTTTTAAGGAAGCTACATACTGTTTCTTCAGAGTGGTTACACTAATTTGTAGTCCCACCAACAATGTGTGAGTATAGTTTTTCCCTACACACTTACCAACACATTATTATTTATATTCTTGATAATTGCCGTTCTGGCTGGAATGAGATAAATTTTAGTGTAGTTTTTATTTGCATTTCCCTAATTGCTAGAGATGTTGAAATTTTTTTTTCATTTATTTGTTGTCAATTTTATTTCTTCTTTTGAAAAGTGTCTGTTTATTTCTTTTGCCTTAATACACTACAGTGAATCTATCTTCATGTATATCCATAAGACACTAAAAAAACAAAAACAAAAACAAACAAAGAAAAAAACTATAAGATCAGTAGAGGAAAAGGGAATGGGTTGTTTGGAGGGGAGGAAAACAGGAGGTACTAGGGATTAAATTAAAACAAACTGTATTCTTTGCTTTTATAATATATCAACATGAATATTAATGTTATGTATAATTAAAAAACCAATAGCCAGGCATGGTGGCACACACCTGTGATCCTAATGGCTAGGGAGGCTGAGGAAGGAGGATGGAGAGTTCAATGCCTGCCACAGCCAAAGCGAGGTGTTAAGCAACTCAGTGAGGCCCTCTCTCTAAATAAAATACAAAATAGGGCTGTGAATGTGACTCTGTGGTTTAGTGCCTCTGAGTTCAATCCCTGGTACCCTACAATAAACAAATAGAAAATAAAATTTTAAAAATCAATAAAAATCATATGATCATCCAGTATATACATAAAATTTGGTTGACAGCTTTCAACATCATTTTGTGATTAAAAATCACTGTAAACTGATATTAAATTACTTTAACACAACAAAGACCACATACCAAAAATCCACAGATAATGTCATACTCATCCCTGAAAAACTTAAGATCAGGAAGAAAGTGAGTGATACCCACCTTTGCTACTTCTGTTCAACATAGAAAGAAAATTTTAGCCAGAGAAATTTGGTGTCAAGAAGAATTAAAAGACAACTAATTGAAAGAAGATATTAAATTGTTCATATTTTTAGATGACATGATCTTATATCCAAAAAATCTTAAAGATTCCATGAATAAGCTATCAAAACCAGTAAATAAATTCATTGAATTTCAGCTGGTTGTGGTGGGGTATGCCTGTAATACCAGTGGCTTCTGAGGCTGAGGCAGAAGGATGACTAGTTCAAAGCCAATGTCAGCAACAGCGAGGCCATAAGAAACTCAGTGAGACCCTGTCTCTAAATAATATACACAAATAGGACTGTGGATGTGGCTCAGAGGTCGAGTGCCCCTGAGTTCAATCCCCAGTACAAAGAACACAAACAAAAACAATGAATTTCAAGATGCAAAATCAATACAAAAATCAGTTGATTTTTCATTATCTAAAAAGAAAGTATCTGAGAGAGTAAAAAACAATACTAAGAGTAACAAAAGAGTAGAATTAAGTTTAAAGAAGTGAAAGACTTGCATGTTGAAAACTACAAAACTAAAATCCAAATACAGTTTCAATATACTTTTAAAATTTTATTTACTTATTTATTATAATTAGGTATATATTACAGCAGAATGCATTTTGATTCACTGTACACAATTGCAGCACAACTTTTCATTTTTCTGGTTGTACACAATGTAGCGTAGCACCAAATGTAGGGTCACACATGTACCTAGGTTAATGATGCCTATCTCATTTCACCATCATACCTGCCCTCATATCTCCCTTCACCTCCCTCTCCTTTGCCCAGTCACAGTTTCTCCATTTTTCCCATGCCTCACCTCCCATTATAAATCAACATTCACTTGTCAGAGAGAACATGCAGCCTTTGATTTGTTTTTAAATTGGCTTACTTTGCTTAGCATGGCATTCTCCAACTCCATCCATTTACCTGCAAATGCCATATTCTTTTTTAATGCTGAGTAATATTCCATTGTGTATATACTCCACAATTTCTTTATCCATCTATCTATTGTAGGGCATCTAGGTTGGTTCCACAATTTAGTTTGTGCATTGTGCTGCTACAAACATTGATGTGGCTGTATCTCTGAAGTATGCTGATTTTAAGTCCTTTGTGTATAAATTGAATAGCTGGGTCAAATGGTTTTTCTGTTCCAAATATTCCAAGGAATCGCCATATTGCTTTCCAGGATGGTTGCACCAATTTTCAGTCCCACCAGCAATGTTTAAGTGTGCCTTTTTCTCCCACATCCTAGCTAAAATTTATTGTTTTTTGTATTCTGGAGACCCTGTGTCTAATAGAGAAAAAAGTAGACCCAAATCTCCATCACGTCGTATTAGGCCCTGAATTCCTTAACAAGATTCCTAAAGTGAAAGAAATAAAATCAAGAATTAATAAATGAGATGGACTCAAACTAAAAAGCTTCTTCTCAGCAAAAGAAACAATCAACGTGGTGTATAGAGAACCTACATTTTGGGGGCAATTTTTGCCACACGCATTTCAGATAGAGCACTAATCTCCATGATATAGAAAGAACTCAAAAAACTTAACACCGAAAGAACAAATAACCCAATCAATACATGGGCTAAAGAATTGAACAGACTCTTCTCAAAAGAAGATATACAAAATAATATGAAAAAATTTTCAACATCTTTAGTAATTAGAGAAATGCAAATAAAAACTACTCTAAGATTTCATCTCATGCTAGTCAGAATGGCAGCTACCAAGAATACAAACAATACACCTCTTTCAAAATTCCACTAATTATTTGTAGAAGAAAAATAGTATTAAATGCATATGGAAACACCCACTCACTTTACACACTCACCTGGGTAACCTTAGCAATCTGGAGATAGAGGACCACAGATGGAGCACTTACATCTTCTGATTTCAAAATATATTACAAAGTGAGACTAGTTAAAGCAATTTGGTGATGTTAGAAACATAGACCAATGGAATGGAATAAAGAGCTTGAAAATCAATTCAGGTATATGTGACCAACCCTAAGGACATTCCATACTATGTGGAATTAGCCAGTAACAGAATTCTACTTACATGAAGTATTTGAAACAGTCAAACTCATAGAATCATAAAGTAAAGGTGATTTTTAGGGGCTGAAATGAGGAGGAGAAAGTAACTACCCATCAGCAGGCATGGCATCTCATTCGTACAAGATTAATATATTCTAAAGAAATGCCATATAAGATTATCTCTATTTCTACACTATAGCATTATGCACTTGAACATTTGTTAATAGCATAGATCACATGTTCACTAAGTTTCCACAATAAAATAAGTTTTTCACCATAATTTTTATTGGTGCATATTAATTATACAGGATTGTGGGTATTATTACATTGTGTTTAATCATACATAAAAATTTACTTTTGATCAACTTCACTTTCCAAAATCTCTTCTATCCACCCCTTCTCTCCCATTAATTCCCTTCCTCTGTCATACTTTTCACTCCTCCAATTTTGTGAAGTCACTTTGTTTATTTTTTTGTTTTTGATTTATCCTTAAATTTTCTACATATAAGAGAAAAACATGCAAATTTTCCATTTGAATGACTTATCTTACTAAAAATTATGGTACTAATTCCATATGTTTTCCTGAAAATGACAAAATTTTGTTCTTTATGGTCAAATAAAACTCCATTGTATATACATACCACATTTTCTTTATATATTCATTTGTTGACAGATACCTATGCTGATTTTATAAGTTGGTTTTTATGAACTGTGCTACAATCAATATGGGTAGGACAGTATATCTAAAATATGCTGGTTTAAATTCTTTTGAATAAATACCAATGAGTGGCTTCTATTAGTTTTTTCCTGTTTTTCTAAGGCCATAAGCAGAATCATTACTTTGCTTGAGATCGTTTGGTTTTGCTTTATAATATAGGCAGTCTCCTTTGCTGGAAAGAAACTTTTGAGTTTGAATTCATCCCATTTATTGATTCTTGATTTTAATTCTTGTGCTTTAGGAGGCTTATTAAGTAAGTCATGGCCTAATCTGACATGATGGAGATTTGGGCTTACTTTTTCTTCTATTAGGTGCAGGGTCTCTGGTTTAATTCCTAGGTCTTTGATTAACTTTGAATTGAGTTTTGTGCATGGTGAGAGACAGGAAATTAATTTCATTTTGTTGCATATGGATTTCCAGTTTTCCAAGCACCATTTGTTGAAGAGTCTGCCTTTTCTCCAATATACGTTTTTGGCACCTTTGTCTAACCTAAAATAACTGTATGAGTGTCAGTTTGTCTTTGTGTCTTCCATTCTATACCATTGGTCTACATTAATTAGTGAAGTAAATAGAAAGTCTAGACAATGGGACCACTGTTTACCACATGCACATCAAAGAGAGCACTAATCTCTAGGGATACATAAGGAACTCAAAAATCTTCACACCAAAAAAAAAAAAAAAAAAAAAACAGCCAATCAATAAATGGGCCAAGGAACTGAACAGACACTTCTCAGAAGAGGATATACAATCAATCAACAAATATATGAAAAAGCTCAACATCTCTAGCAATTATAGAAATGCAAATTAAAACTACTCTAAGATTCCATCTCACTCCATTCAGAATGACAGCTATTAAGAATACAAACAATAAGTGTTGGAGAAGATGTGGAGGAAAGGGCACATTCATACATTCATACATTGCTGGTGGAACTGCAAATTTGTGCAGGCAATATGGAAAGCAGTAATGAGATTTCCTGGAAAATTGGGAATGGAACTACCATTTGACCCTGCTATCCCACTCCTTGGTTTATACCCAAAGGTCTTAAAAACAGCATACTACAGGGACACAGCCACTTCAATGTTTATAGCAGCACAATTCAAAATCGCTAAGTTGTGGATCCAACCTAGATACCCTTGGATAAAGAAACTGTGGTATATATACACAATGGAATACTACTCAGCATTAAAAGAGAATAAAATCATGGCATTTTCAGGTGAACTGATGTAGTTGAAGAATACCATGCTAAGTGAAGTAAGCCAATGTCCTCCCCCCAAAAAAACTAAATTGTTGAGGGCCACAGATAAGTCAAGATGGTGCCTGGCACTTTGCCAGGAGGAGTGGTTTGAGAAGTAAAGCCAGCAAGCCATTAAGATGATGGAGATTCCTTAATGACTGACTGCTGTGTCTAGATGATGTTAATTAAGTTAAGCTGTGTGTAATTATTAAGATGATGAGGATTCCTTAATGACTAATTGATGTATCTAGATGATGTTAATTGAAACAAGCTGTGTATAATAAGCTGGGTATAAATACCTCTGCTGTCCTACAATAAAGAGGCTCCTGCTTTTTCAACCTTCACAAGTTGCTTGTCACCCCCTGGTTATTTTGCCCAGCCAGACTGTGGCACTAAATATTGAGTGTCTTCTCTGAAATAAGAATGCTGGTTCATAATGGGGTTTTGGGGGGAGCACGGGAAGAATAGATGAGCTCTAGATAGGGCAAATGGGAGGGAGGGGAAAGAAGGGCCATATGGGTAGGAAATACAGTGTGGAATGAGATGGACATCTTTAACCTAAGTACATATATGAAACCACAAATGGTGTGACTCTAATTTGTTTACAACCAGAGACATGAAAAATTGTGATTTATTTGTGTAATATGAATTGAATTGCATTCTGCTTTCATATACAACAAATTGGAATAAATAAAATTAAAAACGTAAAAAATAATGTAAGCAGTTATGGCTATAAAGTCACCTCTTAAACTTCATTTGCCATATCCTAGAGTTTTTGTGATGTTGTGTTTCCATCTTTGATTGACATTAGGTTTCATTTTCCCCTTAATTTTTTCCATTAACCCCTCATCACCCAAAAGTGTATCATCCAATCTCAGTGTATTTGTATAGCTTCTGTAGTTTTGTTACTATTGTTTATTTCTAATCTCATCCTATTATATGTGAAAAAATGCACAAGATTATTTTAATTAAAATAGATTTTGTTGTTGCTAAGATTATTTTATGTCTAGAACATAATCAATGTTGGAAAATCTTCACAAGTAAAGAATAAAAAAGAAAGAAAAAATAAAAGAAGAAGGAAGAGTACACAAATGACAGAGGAAAAACTAAAATAAATCCAAACAATGGATTAAAAATACTTAAATTTTCTGAAAGCATGAATTAGTAAGTAGTGTTAGGAAGCCAAACAAACCAACATAGAAGACAGGGCAGGTAAAATCAAAACTATATGAAAAAAAATAAAGGTCCCCTTGACATGTAGAGACTTATTTCAGTTACTTCCAAGTTTGAAATCAGCCAGGTATTTTAGGCATGGTCAATGACCAAGCCTTGGCTGCATATCTTCTGACTGGTTTTGGCTAAAAAGGATGTGCCCAAAACTCTTGGTTCCACTTTGGGCTCAGGGATTGTATGTTTTTTCCCCATATGTAGATCAGACATTTGTTTTAAAATCTTTGCAGAACGCACTGACTGTAGCCTATATACCCAGTCTTCACCCAATTATCCTCCTTCTCCTGCATGAATTTAAGCATTAACAGGCATTGTACTGTTGGTGTACAAGCTCCTGTGTCATCTGGGGATTATTCCATTCCCAGCCCAGTAGCCAGGTACCCCTCAGGTACAGATGGCAGTTTTGTATGCTCTCAAGGTTTGCTTGGTATGAGGGAAGAAGGACCACAGGCCAGAGTTAATCACTAAGACTTCACCCAGCCCTCCTACTTCAGTACAGACTTAGTGGCTGTGTAGATTCCTCGACCTGCCTGGGAATCTGTGGGGCCCCTGGTTTTGCATAGTACCACAGACCTATCTTCTCCAGCATGAGCATGGCTCTTTGTGTGCTACCTGAACACTTTGGAGACAGAAAAAGTGTGAAAAGCCACATACCCAGGAGGTGGAGTGGGCTGTCGTTATTTTCTTTGCAGGATACTGGGTTTTGCAGACTTTAGACTTGAAGAAACTTCATTGCTGTGTATGGCAGTTTTTTTTTTTTTTTTTTTTTTTGTGATCTTGGACTTTTCTTTATAAATTGGGAGAAGCACTTAGGGCCAGGTTGATCACAGAGATTTCTCCAGTATGATTCTAGGTGGCTCTAAAAATTCCAATGTTTTCCTGGGAACTTATGGGCTCCCTTGTATGTCAGAGGAACTGGCCAATAAAATAGTTTTTAAAAATGGCATGTTAACAATGATATTAACTACAGTAAAACCACTGAAAACAAACTAAGTAAGTGGTCATTAAGGAAAAATAAAAATGGATTAAATATGGGGAAGAAGATGAATATTTAGCTAAGAAGATAGCAATGAGTATCGTTACAAATAACAAATAAATAAAGTTCCTAAATTAAAAGAAAAACAAGACAAATAAAAAAAAACAGAAGGCTTTGTTTAGGATTAAAATGTGAATTTAGTTGAGTATAGTTGTACAGTTAGTTGACTTAGATTTATCCAAGGCAATTATTGACAAATGTCTGACACTCAGGATGGGTATATGAAATGGAAAGAGATCTGCATGTCATATATTTTGCTTACCCATATTTTTTAGGGTTGTCACTCACTTAAATTTAAAAGTGAGAACTAAGAGAAACAGAGACTGGAAGAATAGAAATGCTTTATGTGAAATTGAAGATGAAAAATCTGTAGTAGGAACTCAAAAAATAGAAAGACACACATTTCTCTATGTATTTGCACCCAAATATATAAAAGACATTAGTATTGGTAATGATTCTATGCCAAAGAATCAAGGTAAGCAATATTTTTCTTTTTTTGGAGGGGAAGACAAAAATGCCTATTCAGCTTTCTGTACTCATTATTTTTGTGTTTACATTATCCATTTCTTTATTCTACTAGTATCCTTTTGTAGGCAATTGCAATTTTACACAACAAAGATCACGTTTGACTTATTCTAGGGACTTTTCTATACTATGCATTGCAGTAAAATTGATGTTCTTCCTAATATCTACTAAGTGCATAGTGATTTGTGAGATTCTTCAAGATACAGATTGAACCACAATAAATTCTTAGTTTCATGTAGGAAAATATTTTTTCAAAAGTTGCTAAAGACAGATTTAGATGATTATTAAGAAGTACACCAATAAGAAAGTGATTAGTTTAAAAAAATCCTTTATAAATAAAAAAATATTAAGATGAGATTTGAAAAAATAATTTGAAGCTAAGCAAAGGAAAATGAAAAGGTACACCTTATATAAAAATACAAAAGCATATGTAGAGGCATGCTGAAAACTGAGGGTATTTAGAATTTGGGTGGTAGAAGAGTATGAAGAAAATGTGTGGTCATGAATAATTGGGTGGCTAATTCTAGCATTATTTCATAGCACTGATTTTAAAAACATAACATTTTCGAGTAGAAATTGCATTTGAACTTAAACTAGATAAATTATTGCACTTACCTAAAGCTGAAGAATTTATTTCCCTAAGTAAAGTTATTTAGTATAAATTTCTCAGCAAATTAGATCTTCAGAAATGGGCAGAGTAAAGGAAATAAAGTTCGTAAGTAAAAAGAAACTGAGTGATTAATTATAGTTTAAAAAACTTTTAATGAATCTTCATAGTAGTAACAGTAAAACATTGAAGAAAAAGTCAAGAAATCAAATTCATCTCAAAGCCCTAGAAAAGGAAGAGCAAAACAACAGCAAATGTAGCAGAAGGCAAGAAATAATTAAAATCAGAGCGGAAATTAATGAAATTGAAACAAAAGAAACTATTGAAAAAATTAACAAAACTAAAAGTTGGTTCTTTGAAAAAATAAATAAGATCGACAGACCTTTAGCCATGCTAACAAAGAGAAGAAGAGAGAGAACTCAAATTACTAACATACGGGATGAAAAAGGCAATATCACAACAGATGCTACAGAAATACAGAAGACAATTAGAAATTATTTTGAAAACCTATATTCCAATAAAATAGAAGATAGTGAAGACATCGATAAATTTCTTAAGTCATATGATTTGCCCAGACTGAGTCAGGAGGATACACACAATTTGAACAGACCAATATCAATGGATGAAATTGAAGAAGCCATCAAAAGACTACCAACCAAGAAAAGCCCAGGACCGGATGGGTATACAGCGGAGTTTTACAAAACCTTTAAAGAAGAATTAATACCAATACTTTTCAAGTTATTTCAGGAAATAGAAAAAGAGGGAGCTCTTCCAAATTCATTCTATGAGGCCAACATCACCCTGATTCCGAAACCAGACAAAGACACCTCAAAGAAAGAAAACTACAGACCAATATCTCTAATGAACCTAGATGCAAAAATCCTCAATAAAATTCTGGCGAATCGAATACAAAAACACATCAAAAAAATTGTGCACCATGATCAAGTAGGATTCATCCCTGGTATGCAAGGCTGGTTCAATATACGGAAATCAACAAATGTTATTCACCACATCAACAGACTTAAAGATAAGAACCATATGATCATCTCAATAGACGCAGAGAAAGCATTCGACAAAGTACAGCATCCCTTTATGTTCAAAACACTTGAAAAACTAGGGATAACAGGAACATACCTTGACATTGTAAAAGCTATCTATGCTAAGCCTCAGGCTAGCATCATTCTGAATGGACAAAAGTTGAAGGCATTCCCTCTAAAATCTGGAACAAGACAGGGATGCCCTCTATCACCACTTCTATTCAATATAGTTCTCGAAACACTGGCCAGAGCAATTAGACAGACGAAAGAAATTAAAGGCATAAAAATAGGAAAAGAAGAACTTAAATTATCACTATTTGCAGATGACATGATTCTATACTTAGAAGACCCAAAAGGGTCTACAAAGAAACTACTAGAACTAATAAATGAATTCAGCAAAGTGGCAGGATATAAAATCAACACGCATAAATCAAAGGCATTTCTGTATATCAGCGACAAAACTTCTGACACGGAAATGAGGAAAAACACTCCATTCACAATATCCTCCAAAAAAATAAAATACTTGGGAATCAACCTAACAAAAGAGGTGAAAGATTTATACAATGAAAACTACAGAACCCTAAAAAGAGAAGTAGAAGAAGATCTTAGAAGATGGAAAAATATACCCTGTTCATGGATAGGCAGAACTAACATTATCAAAATGGCGATATTACCAAAAGTTCTCTATAGGTTTAATGCAATGCCAATCAAAATCCCAAGGGCATTTCTTGAAGAAATAGATAAAGCAATCATGAAATTCATATGGAAAAATAAAAGACCCAGAATAGCAAAAGCAATTTTAAGCAGGAAGTGTGAATCAGGCGGTATAGCGATACCAGATTTCAAACTATATTACAGAGCAATAGTGACAAAAACAGCATGGCACTGGTACCAAAACAGGCGAGTGGACCAATGGTATAGAATAGAGGACACAGAGACTAATCCACAAAGTTACAACTATCTTATATTTGATAAAGGGGCTAAAAGCATGCAATGGAGGAAGGATAGCATCTTCAACAAATGGTGTTGGGAAAACTGGAAATCCATATGCAAAAAAATGAAACTGAATCCCTTCCTCTCGCCATGCACAAAAGTTAACTCTAAATGGATCAAGGAGCTTGATATCAAATCAGAGACTCTGCGTCTGATAGAAGAAAAAGTTGGCTTCGATCTACATATTGTGGGGTCGGGCTCCAAATTCCTTAATAGGACACCCATAGCACAAGAGTTAATAACAAGAATCAACAAATGGGACTTACTTAAACTAAAAAGTTTTTTCTCAGCAAGAGAAACAATAAGAGAGGTAAATAGGGAGCCTACATCCTGGGAACAAATTTTTACTCCTCACACTTCAGATAGAGCCCTAATATCCAGAGTATACAAAGAACTCAAAAAACTAGACAATAAGATAACAAATAACCCAATCAACAAATGGGCCAAGGATCTGAACAGACACTTCTCAGAGGAGGACATACAATCAATCAACAAGTACATGAAAAAATGCTCACCATCTATAGCAGTCAGAGAAATGCAAATCAAAACCACCCTAAGATACCATCTCACTCCAGTAAGATTGGCAGCCACTATGAAGTCAAACAACAACAAGTGCTGGCGAGGATGTGGAGAAAAGGGTACTCTTGTACATTGCTGGTGGGACTGCAAATTGGTGCGGCCAATTTGGAAAGCAGTTTGGAGATTCCTGGGAAAGCTGGGAATGGAACCACCATTTGACCCTGCTATTGCCCTTCTCGGACTATTCCCTGAAGACCTTAAAAGAGCATGCTACAGGGATGGTGCCATATCGATGTTCATAGCAGCACAATTCACAATAGCTAGACTGTGGAACCAACCCAGATGCCCTTCAATAGATGAATGGATAAAAAAAACGTGGCACCTATACCCAATGGAGTACTATGCAGCAATAAAAAATGACAAAATCATAGAATTTGCAGGGAAATGGATGGCATTAGAGCAGATTATGCTTAGTGAAGCTAGTCAATCCCTAAAAAACAAATACCAAATGTCTTCTTTGATATAATGAGAGGAACTATGAACAGAGCAAGGAGGAAGAGCAGGAAGAAAAGACTAACATTTAACAGAGTCATGAGATGGGAGGGAAAGGGAGAGAAAAGGGAAATTGCATGGAAATGAAGGGAGACCCTCATTGCTATACAAAATTACATATAAGAGGTTGTGAGGGGAATGGGAAAATAAACAAGAAGAGTAATGAATTACAGTAGATGGGGTAGAGAGAGAAGAAGGGAGGGGAGGGGAGGGGGGATAGTAGGGGATAGGAAAGGTAGCAGAATACAACAATTACTAATTGGGCATTATGTAAAATTGTGGATGTATAACCGACGTGATTCTGCAATCTGCATTCGGGGTAAAATTGGGAGTTCATAACCCACTTCAATCTAATGTATGAAATATGATATGTCAAAAGCTTTGTAATGTTGTGAACAACCAATAAAAAAATTAAAAGAAAAAAAAAGAAATCAAATTAGGTAAGATCAGGAATAAATAATCAAATCAACAAATACAAAAGCACAGTAGAAAAATTAATTATAGTCAGGTTACAATGAAAGAGGTGAAAATGGTTGTGATTACAACCAAAAAGAGCTTCTAATAAGAGAAAAAACAAAACAAAAAACACACACAGCTTGACAGTGCAGCAAGCATGTGGTATAGAACTACCACTGTGCCTTTCAACTGCCTTTCATTTTTCTGACTGCAAATATCTATTTTTTTCTGTGTGAGGTTATTGTTGCCTCCTGATTTCTAGGTCTGTTAAGATAATGTTGTCTTGAACACAACCAGTCAGAGCTCCATAGATACATTATTCTTTGCTTTCCTTTTCTCAACAGGGGTGGTAGGATTCTTGGTGGACTACTTTCGGTGATTCATTTCTGAAGTCTCATCTAAAGTCTTCTCTTTTTAAGTTCTCTATTCATTTTAAGTCTCTGATTATCTGTATTATGTTCCTTTGTGCTTTAAGATTTTGGAGTAAGGACAAATGAAATCAATACTAAAAGAAAAATAACATTGAGTAATGGAAAGGGGACATCAATATGAAATATTAAAATGAAGTTAATGGACCATTCATTAAGTTATTTTTAGAGAGAAAAAGGAAATATGAGGATAGATAATTGCATAAAATTGCAAATTTTTATACAAAACATGATTATGTGATAAATTGGGAAATATTTTCTGTAAATATCAAAGAAATGTAAAATATCCATAAACATGGTAAGAAAAATTTTTCCTTAGTAACTCTGATAAAAGGACATGTCAAAAGGGCAAATATATACATAACTCTGATAAAAGTTTATATCAAAAGGGCAAATATATACAATGCTGGAAAATTATAGAGATGTAAAAATAAGTCCAATTTATAAACTGTAGGTGAGAAATCAAATTCAAGCAATCAAAAAAAATAGAAAAAAAGAAAATACATTAGTTTCACATTCAAAACAAAGCTTAAGTAAAAGAATAAAAGCAAAATAATAAGTTAATAGGGATAGTGATAAAGAGGTAAATAATATGAATCTAAACTAGTGTAATTAAAAACCTAATCTAATAATTTGTATTATGTATTACAGTGAAAAGGAAAATTATAAGAAGTTCTTTCAAATAATAACAAAAGATCACAGCTCAATAGCCAAATTGGAAGATTATACTGTAAAAATTGATTCAAGCTGGCAAATGGCTATTACACAAGAGAAATGGAATGGCTGTTAATTGTAATAGAACTCAAATTGAAATAATGGGACACTTTTAAATTCACAGATAATACATTAAAAGAGTCACTTTTTACAAATCATGGATAGGATCAAAACTAAACTCCAATATTAAATAATTAAACACATTAATATCCAATTCTTAAATTATATAAACCAATATTTTTTGGCATGAAGTATTTTCTAAAGATATGTTTTTTTAGTAGTCAGGTTAAATTGTCCATATAGTTTCATCTTTTTACATTTTATAGGATTTCAAGTGTGTGTGTATGTGAGAATGAGAGTGCATATGTGTGTTTGTGTGGGTGTGTTTGTAAATATACTTACATGCAATAATCACTAGATATAGTTCTTAGCAAAACTTTTTAGTAACTATCTACCTACATTTCCAGGTAATTTTAGCAAATGATGTTTCTTTTTTTTCTTATAAATATTTTAAAATTATTTTTAAAATAATTTTGCATAAAGTAATTTAAATATTTAAAAAATTTTTTGATCTTAAAAAAAATCTCCTTTTTTTTCCCATGCAGCATGTGGTGAAATGGGCTTGCTCAAATAACTATAATTAGTAAACTAAATTGCTAAACTGAGAGGCTTACATATATTTTTAAAAAGTAATTCTAACTTTTGCAATGTAGGCAAATTTGTTGTATGGGAAAATAGTTCTGCAGAAGCCCTTTGTATTATTTATAGTTTAAACGCTTGATATCATGATATTCATCAAAGAGGGATTGACATGTTATGAACATCTGATAATTCCAAAGTTTGAGGAACTTCCCTTCCTTCTGTACAGTGAACACAAACCAGTGAGAAAAAAAGTAGGAAGTTTTGTCAAAAAGACATAGGTAGGCTCATTAATAAGATTAATAATTTTTGTGGCAAGATACAGAAACAGAGAACAAAATTTAACAAGGTCCCAGTAGGCTTCAGCTTTGAAAACAGACATGGAGTGGGCTCCAACGACAGAGATTCCTGAGAGGCAAAGCAAAAGTAATTTGAAAAGTAAATAGAAAACATCCTGTCATTTGAGGAAAAGACAATGAGAGAGAGAGAGAGATGTTTATCACAACAAGTGCTGCATTCTTTCTGAATACATCTGATGCTTATTTCTTCCCACTGCAAACTCAAAAAAGTGCATGAACAGGAGGACTCACACTACCTGATTTTAAAATTTAGTATGAAGATTTAATAATCAAGGCAAAGTGGTGAGTGGATAAACACACAACTCAATGGAATAAAGAGTCCAACATATGTCTAGATGTTTTAAAAAAAATTTTAGTTGTTGATAGACCTTTATTTTTATTTATTTTTATGTGGTGCTGAGGATTGAACCCAGTGCCTCACACAGGCTAGGCAAACGCTTTACCACTGAGCTTACAAACCCAGCCCATGGCTAATGGATTTTTGACAGAGGACCTAAGCTGAGTGAATGGAGTGAAGGTGGTCCTCCTAACAAATTATGTTGAAGCTACTACATATCAAGCAGAAAAATGAACCTTGATCTATGTCTCACATCTTATGCAAGATATAACACAAAAAGGATCATTGACATAAATAGAGCATGCGTATGAACTATAAAACTGTTATTAAAAACAGAAGGTAATCTTTATGCCCTTAATCACACAAAAATTTGTGAAGCACAAAACCAGGCATGGTGGTGCACACCTATAATCCTAGCAGCTGTGGAGGCTGAGGGAGGAGGATGGTCGGTTCAGAGCCAGCCTCAGCAATGGCAAGGTGCTAAGCAACTCAGTGAGACCCTCTCTCTAAATAAAATGCAAAATAGGGCTGTGGATGTGGGTCAGTGGCAAGTGCCACTGAGTTCAATCCCCAGAATCAAAAAAAAAAAAAAAAAAAAAATTAAGGCACAAATCATAAAGGAAAAAAAATGCTAAAATAGACCTCATCAAATTAAGAAAAGCAAATGAAAAAACTTTGGCTCTATGAAAGACACCATTCAGAGAATGAAATGATAAGCCACAGATGGAGGAAAGATGTTTGAAAAATCATATTTGATACAAGGCTTACAGCCAGATTTTTTAAAAGAACTTTAAAAGTTTAATAAAGAGAGAAGCTTAAATAGGGCAGAAGACCTCTCACAAGAAAAGTTATATGCAGATTGTTAATAAGTACAAAAAAGATGTTAGCATCACTAGGTATTATGTAAATGCAAACTAAAAGCATGTCAGATACTACTAACCACTTTTTTGATAATAGTTAATGTTAAAAATCAATGTTGAAAAAAGCAAGTGTGGACACAGGTACAGAGGTCTTGGGAATCTGTTTCTGGTAGAAATGCAAAAATCAATAGTCACTTTGAAAAGACTTATCATTTTTATAAAGTTAAATGTACATGTATGTTACATATGACCCAGCAATTCATTTCTACTTATGGTGCAAATGAAATAAAAACTTACATTTATACAAATATATTATATATATATATAGTCTATAATATATATCATAGAATGAATATTTAGAACAGTTTTATGCATAATGAATAAAACCAGAAACAACACAAACATTCTTTAATGGGTAAAGGAATAAGAATACTGTAATGCAATCATATCATGGAACAAATTACTAATACTTGCAACAATGCAAGTTTTATCTCAAATGTGTTAAGCTAAGAAAAAGAAATCTATTATTCAGTATTCAAAATCCCATATAGTGAGTGACTCCATTATATGGCATTCTGGAAAAAAAAAAAAAAGAAGAAGTACAGATACCTAGGTTGGGAAAATGGATTTATACTACAAAGGGGTAGCACAAGGGAGCTTTGGAGGGTGATAGATGAAACTGTTCTATATCTTGACAGGGCAATGGTACCATGCCTATGTGTTTATGAAGACCAAGATGGATTTGATTTTCTCCTTGTTAATTAAAATAAATTAAAACCATAATTTTATAAAAGGTTGTATGATATCAAAAGTGTATGTTATTTAACAATCCTGCTAGTTTCAATACCATGGAAATCTGAACAATATAAGGAGACACAGCCCACCAAGTATAAACATCTTAAGTGCCACAAGGATTTATGTGTTCTCAGAAATTCTTAGCCTCTTAAACATTGAGAACATTAACTTGAATTCTTGCCAATATTAAGGACCAATGAAGACACAGACCCCAAATATTTAACCCTTTCTTTTTATAAAGAGATGGAAGATCAATCTTTTGCTATTGTTTGAATATATCCCCCAAATTGTATGAATTGGAAATTTAATTCCCAATACAACAGTGTGGGAAGTGGGACCTAATGAGAAGTATTTAGGTTATGAGGTACCTCCCCATCCTGAATGGATCAAATACAGATTACAAATGGTTTAAGGCTGTGAGTTTGATTGTTTGCTGTCTCTCACCTGCTCTTTGTCCTTTTATTATATTATGCCCATTAGCAAGAAGGTTCTTTCCAGGTGCTGACCCCTTGATATTAAATATCTTAGTCTTCAGAGCCATAGGCAATGAATTTCTCTTCTTTATTAATTACCCAGACTACTGTAGTGTGTTATCACAGCACAGTACAAAGATAAATATGAAAAGTGGAGAAAAGGTTCCTTATTGGTGGTTATTTGCTTGGAATAAGTCACTGAAAGCAAGTTGAGGACACATTTCCTAATTTTTACTGCTATTTTACAATGTTTGGAATCTTCTAAATGTTTAGCAATATAAATCAGTAACATTTACAAACTGAAAAAATACACTTCATAAGTTAACTCCTCCACATAAAATATGAAATATAATATTTGCTTCTTTATTTCAAACACTATTATAAATAAGAAGCCCATTAAAATGAACTTTCTACTCCTTTAGGCACATCTTACCCTAATGTTTACCACTAAATTTCACATATGAGATAAAATATTTTAAAGTCTAAGTTATTTTACTCCCAAACTTCAATGCAAATTATTGTGCTTTAGAACAAGATAAAATGATCTATCTCTGACAGAATAGCTTTCACATTTTTACTATGTAGGAATGCTAGCTTGCTTTTGACCTTTATAAAGTTTTAGCATTTCTAACTACATCTACCTAGCAAAAACTTTTAAAAAAATTAAAATTTATAGAACTACATTGAGCATATGTTTAGTAAAAATGAAGGGTAACTTGACAACTTAATCTCAATGGAACAAGTACATGTGATTTTTTTTTCCATTATAAGATGTAACACTGTCAAATTAATAGTGAAAGAAACGTTTTGTAAGTTTGGCTCTGTGAACCAAGGACCATGCAGTGCTGTCCCCAGAGATCAGAGGACATTCTCTTTATCCGTTTTAATGTGATCCATTACTGCTTTCTTTTTTTTTCTCCTTGTTGCAATCCAGCACTTTATGGAACATAAATTGAATAATAATTCATGATCTTAATAGTAGGAATAAGTATGTTCTATTAATCAATGTGAAAAATTGAGTTACAAAAGTCATGTGGGTTATATTACAGGAAATGACCACTTAGTTCAGAATGAAAAAATAAAATATTATAGTGGTTTAAATACTTGAATTAACATTGAGGCACCCTATATAAAATAAATACTTATTTCCAGTCATTTAGAGACAACATAATTTAACCATTTTGCTGGTAAGAAGGCACTTGGTGCTATGTTATAATAAAAGTAGTGAAATTGCTCATCCTTATTTTATTTCCTATTCTCAGCCAAGAAGTCATTGTTCTTGTAAGAGGTCTTATGCTGTTATAGAGTACAGCTAACTAGGAATTGAAAGCAAAATAGTGGGCAAAATGATCTAAAATCAATATGAATATATACAAAGTCGTTGGGCCATAAAGATGTTAAGTCCTACTAGCATCATTGATATGTTATAAGTAACCATTTAAGATTAATACAGAATTAGACAGGAAATTGGAAAATGAACAATTGGCAATGGTGATCCACTCAAGAACAGTTTTATTATTAAAATTTCAAGTCCATAGAGTTGACTCTGAGTTTAGAAAAATCTAATGCATCAATAAAATGTGTCACGTGTCTCCTAAAATGGATTCTGACTCACCAAAGATAATTTAGGCAACACTAATCTTGTTTTCTTATCTGACAAGATTGTTGGCCTGTTAAACAATGTGAATGTGTAATTATGTTTCCTATACTCTATAAAAAGTATGATTTAAGGAAAATGGTGAAGAAATGTGGGTTTGTGACTGGTTCAGTTAGAGGAGTTAAGTAATTACTTAATATGTTTAAAGTAAAGTTACTAATTATTTTTGTATGAGAACTTTGTCTTCATGACTGCCTTCTTAAGCATTTTTTTCAATAAATTGGATTAGGTATACAATGTATGCTTAATAAATAGGTTCATTATATAAAGGTAGATGGAAAAAATTCAAATTTGTGGTGACAGAATGAGAAACTCATAAAATTCCAAGCACCAAGAGCAATAGATTAAATCTGGCAACAAGAAGTGCAAATGGTACAAAAGATAAATGGCAACAAAGTGTGCAAGAACAAAATCGAGAAGTTAGTTTGAATTTGTGTGTTCCTTTAAAATTCATGTGTTGAAACTTAATCACAATGTTATGGTATTAAGAGGTGAGGCCTTCAGGACCTGAATGGTTCATAGGGGCAGAGTTCTCATGAATAATACTAATGACCTTTTAAAGGACGTGCCAAGCAGTTATTTTTCTCTTTTGCCCTCCTCCCCTTTGCTATAAGAGGATGTAAGAACAAGGCACCATCTTGAAAGACTTTGCAATCTTTCTAGGTACTGAATCTGCCAGTGCCTAGATTTCAGAATTCCCAACCTCAAGAACTGTGGGATACAAATTTTTGCTGCTTATAAATTACCTAGTCTGAGGTATTTTGTTATGGAAATAGTGATGCATTAACAATAAAACTTATGGAAAACAGTCTGTAGAAGAGATAATTGAGAGTAAGAAAAATATGAACCAACAGAATAATATGTGTGCTAAATAGCCACTGCCACTGGCAAAACATATAAACAAACATTTCACATTGAGAATTTCATAGGTAATTGAAATTCTCCATGATTGGACTTTGTTTTTCTGTTTTCAACACTACTCTAGAAAACAAATAATAATATCTGAAAATTACTTAGATACATATAGCCAGGACTATAAAGGATCTAGTTTATGTAGTATGGAAAACCCAAGAATATGCCTATACAGTTAGAAGAGTAGAATATTAGAAGGACCACTTTGTGGAAAAGGCTCTGTTTGACTCCAGGGATAGAAATTAATCAAAGAGCAGACTGTACTAAAAAATTTAGCTCCAAAATTAGTCGAACATTGAATTCAAAATTGAAGGGGTTCCTTGTAATTGCAATTATACAAAAGTAGTTGTAGGATTTGGGGACAGAGATGAAGGGATTTCAAAGTAATTAATAGTAAAGAGGATTGCAAATACTATCCATCATCTCGAATAGTTAAAACCCTGAGTATATTTGGAAGATACATTTTAAATTATGCTACAATAATGAATTAAGGACTTCCTGGTCACCATAACATAGGAGATCTTCCTGACACATCAATAGAAGGCACCAATACAGTTTCTTCAGAATAAAGAGATTGTGGGAATTTTTGCTATGAAATATTTATGAATGATCATACCTTTAAAATTTAATACTTTTGATTCCAGGATGAATATGTATTTATATTTGATACATATATCATAAAAAATCCAAAGATGATTCATGGTGTCTATGTCTTTTCTTTTGCTTTTATAAATTTGAAAAGATTTTGCTATTAAAGCCCTTACCTGACAAGATGTGGTAGAAGAAGAGTTAATTTAGATTTCTAGAAAGTAGAAGCCCACTCTCTTTTTTCCACTATGCTCATGCAGTTCAAAAAATCTCACACTCTAAGTTAATGCAATTTTGTCTGTAAATACAATTTCATATTGAAATAGCCATGATTAAAATGCATAAAAAGGCATAAAAATGCCCTTGATTATTATTTCATCATACATATCCCCTTCTTCTCCTTACCTCCTTCTATAATTCTGCCACAGCATTTAACAAGACTAAGATTTTTCATAACTTTTGTACATTATATAGCATGAATTTGGTATTGCATGCTTTTGTTGAGTAAATAAAACTTTGCATAAATACACTGCATTGAAAGTAAGTTCTTTATCTTTACAAATGTTTTGGGTTGAATGGAGGCTCCCAGGAAACACAATTTATGATATATGAATGTGACCTTATTTGAAAAAAAAAATTCTTTGTTGATGTAATCAAGCATATCAAAATAGGATCATCCTGGATTATCTGCATGAACCCTAAATCTTGTGACTTGTGTTCTAGTAAGAAAAGGAGAAGATGCAGATGCATAAGAGGAGGACATGCTATGTTGGAGGCAGAGATTGGACTGATCCTGCTGCAAACTGAAGTCTTCCCAGAACCACTGGAAGCTAGAAGCAGCAGGGAAGAATTCACCACCAAGCCTTTGGAGGAAGTATAGACCAAGTGACATCTTGATTTCAAACTTCTGAGTAAGAGAATAAATACATGTTGTATTAAGCTACAAAGTTTGTAACTAATGTTTCAGCAGTTCTAGAAAACTAATGGACCCATCATTTGTATTTGATCATGTATTAGGGTTCTCTAGAGGAAGAGAATCAACAGGTATTATGACTATAAAAGGGGATTAATTAGATGGGCTTACACAACCAGAAGCTAGAAAGTCCACAATGGCCATATGCAGGTTGGAGAGCTGGAAGAACCAGTAGATAGATGCAAAGTCCAATAGGCTGAAGCTTCAAAACAGGAGGGATCAACAATGCTTCCCCAGTTCCTGGAAACTCCCTCGCGAATCACTGGCAGAATCCCCTTTGGAAGAATGATGGAGAGAAAGTCTAATATCCTCAGGAAGAGTGAAGAAATGAGATTCTGATATCCTCAGATGATTGCAGTAGCAACCAAGAACCCACCCATTCAAGAACAATTGAGCTTCTATCTGCTGCTGCTTCCTTGTTCTTCCAAATTTTATTCCATCCAAGCCACCATCCTATTGGACCAGTGCTGCTCACACTTAGGGAGGGTTTCCACTTCAGTTCCCTATCCCACATACCAATCATTCCTAGACACACCCAGAAGCCTCAATCTTCCACATATCTTAATTCAATAAAGTTAACAATTCAAATTAACTATTAAAGAACAGAACTTTATTTTTAAAATGTGAAGATTCCATATTCATGACTCAGAAAAAATACACATGTAAGAGAAAAATTAAACCAAAAACAAAACTATGTTCCCTGATACAGCAATAAATATAGTTGAGAAATTAGTGAGGGGCTATGAAAGTTTCTTTGGCCTCTTTGCATGATTGTGACACTAGCTTTCTTAAACTGTTGCCCTAGAGTGTTTGTTGTTTTATGAATGATTTTATCTGCTTATTTCGGAGCCCAATTATATACTATAGGATCAAAGTTTTAAAAAGGATTCAGAAAATAACTTCAACTTTCCTGGAAATGAGAAAAAGTAGTGGTATCTGCCAGCTTTCTTTGTGTGCAAGGCATGTGTCTGTAATTTAAACTCCATTTTTAGGTAAAGCAAATGAAATTCAGGTTGGTCAAAAGAAGCTACTTCAGGCATGTTTTCATTAAAAAAAAAAAATCACTAGGCATGCCTAAATTTCTCAACCCCATGGCCAGTAATCTATCACACAGCTGCCATATCTTTTTAAATATTAAAATAATGAAATATGGGATAGATGTGGCATGGAAATAAAATTGGCAATAACAGTGGGAGAGGAATGAGAATATATCTGGGGACATATACAAATTTTGTCAGGCATGCTGAGTGTCCAAATGAGAGGGAAGACCATTAATTTATAAGAGCACTCAGCTACGAAGTAGATGGCTAGGTAGATGTAAGTTTGGAATTTGAGGAGAAATATATGGTCAATTTGATGAAAAATTATTACTAATGCATGTAGACATTCTCAGAAATACAAATAGGAGAATTGTGATGGTCAATTTAATCTGTCAACTAGAAGGAGTCATAAAGTGCCAAGATATTTGATTAAACATTATTTCTGGATTTCTTGAAGACATTAGAATTTCAACAGACTGCAGATGGCAGATTGTGGCTGTCTTCACTGTATGTAGGACTCATCCAACACATTGAGGATCTCAATGGAAAAAAGGCAGAGGAAGGGCAAATTATCACTATGCATCACTGATTGAACTGGAACTTGCACAGTTGACACACATGATTGTCAGGGCTGTTGACTCAGTCAGTACTATTCCACTGGGTCTCTCTAGTTTGTGGGTAGAAGATTGTGTGCCCTCTCATCCTCCATAATTGCATGAGCCAATACTTTAAAATAAATCTCTTTATGTATCTTTATGTATGTGGATCTTACTGATTCTATTTCTCTCAAAAATCCTAATAGAGGAATTTTATAGCTTACTCAAACTAGATCAAGACTGCTACATCAAGGATTTGATAACCTTAAAAAGCTTCTAATTAAAAAGTAAAAATGAAAACACAAGAATTTAGACAATAATTTAGATAAAAACATGATTAGAGTATGAATATTCCTATGCATGCTATTTTTAGAAACAAATTTTGAAGTCAGTTTCTTAAGTTCCATCATAAGTAAATCTGATTTTTTGATAGGAATAAGAAAATATTTTTGACCAATACTTTCATTGCTTCTTAGTAATACTTGCTTAAAATAATAAATACTTATTGAACTTTATCAAATTGCTTTTTCTCATCCATCAGTGTGTTCATTTTTATCTTTTCTCCATTAGTCTAATGGTTTGATACACTTATAGAGAACATCTGCCTTGGTAATGGTGTATTAATTCCTTTAATATACTGCCAGAGCAAAGTAGCTAATTAAGAAAAAGAGTGCACTAATGGTCACATGTGACTTGAATGTCTAGTGCTGTTTGTTTGACATTTGTTTTAATTTAGTATAAGAACTGTCTTGGATTCATAAAATAACTTTCGCTATGTTCAGCAATATTTGCTGTTTTTAGAAACTCAATTATATATATATGGATGAAATAGAAATAAAACCATTTAGTCCTAGAGCTGCTGTGAAGGTAATTCTGGGGAAAATATAACTTTTAAATTATTTAAAAAAAGGTTCTCGGGCAATTTTGATTATCCAAAAATATGAAGGCAATTCACTTGCAGTAATAGTTTAAACAGGTTTGGCATAGACAAGTATTATATATCATGCTTATTTTTAAAAATATCCTAATACCTACATCATCCCTTTTTCCAAATAAACCTATTTTGTCTTAATGTTTATTTTAAATAATATATTTCTCCAGAAAATTCTAAAATTCTGCTTTTTTTAAATTATTTTTATTTGTTATTTTTAGGTATACAGGACAGTAGAGTGTATTTTGATTTAAATCTTTTTTTTTTAAAGAGAGAGTGAGAGAGGAGAGAGAGAGAGAGAGAGAGAGAGAGAGAGAGAGAGAGAGAATTTTCAACATTTTTTAAAATTTTTTAGTTCTCGGCGGACACATCTTTGTTGGTATGTGGTGCTGAGGATCGAACCCGGGCCGCACGCATGCCAGGCGAGCGTGCTACCACTTGAGCCACATCCCCAGCCCTGATTTAAATCTTTATAATGGTTATTTTACTAAATTTGGACATTTGAATAACATTCATTTATTGCTAATTTTTCTTTTTCTTTTATAAATCATGAAATTATTTAGCTTATTTTTCACTAATGGTACTATATTTCTGTTCATGTTTTATGTGCATTAATGAGTGTTTATTGCTTTTATATTTAAAATAAATTAAAATATTCTGTAGCTAGCATTTAAATCTTTTTGAAGTTATTTGTAGGTTATTTTTGTTAATTTCCTATTGGTTGAAATCATTGTTTTTCAAACTTTTAAAATCCATTGTTATTCTAGTAGCAAATATAAATTTTGAATGACTTATCTGCATCCAGGTTATGATGGCTGAATAATTAACTACATGTCTTATTTAATTTTACAAAATGTTTGACATATAGTTATTACTCAATACATACTGGTATAGATAGCAGTTCTTATTTATAGTATTATTATCATTGTTCTCAAAGAACTTTATTTGTATTTTTGATGTCCCATGGTTATTGACACTCTGGCCTAACATGTAAATACAAATATAAATATTCCAGCAGTACCTATGAAAAAAGTAGATAATATTTTTGTAGCACAGATTAATTTCAAAATACTTATAGTGACACTACTCCTGCAAATAAAGTGTTTCTTTCCTATTCTTTAAAGCACAATTTTTTTATTATGCAAGGTTGAGGGATGTAAGAGATTTCCCCATTACAATTATTTTTTATTGTTAAAGTTGTCCAATTATATAATTTTCACAAGAACAATTTTTCTTCAAATACCATGATTGTGCTATTCTTTTTTATTCAATCTCAATTGCATGACTCAAAAACTTTATAATAATGCTATATAACATGAAAAAGGACACACATTATTTGGTGTGAAATATAGTGAGTCTGTGTATCCAACATCCATTGATTCAACCAGCCACATATAGAAAATATTTGGAGAAAATTTGCATCTGTACTAGACATACATTTTTCCTGGTCATTATTCCCCAAATAACACAGTTTATACAGTTTATAACATCAATTTACATATAATTTACATTGTATTAGGTATTATAAGTAGCCTAGAGATGATTTAAAGTATTCAGGAGGATGTGTATTTATTTTATGCAAATACTCCTCCATTTTTTACAACGGACTTGAACATCTGTGGATTTTGGTATCTGAAACCAGGGGTCCTGGAACCAATTTGTTGCAGAGCCAAGGAATGACTATATGTTTTTGCAAAATAACTTGTACTTTGTTTCATGTAATATATCTCCTGTCATAAACACACTTAAATTTGACGTGAAGCATTTTTTATATGAACTTATTAGCTTTTGAAAAGAAGAAAGTTTTTCCTTGAGGATTATTTTTGCTTAATATTTAAAAACCACTTATTTTAAAGAAATAAGGCAATAAGTTGCCTTATTTTTGTTCAGTTACTGATACCATAAGAAGAATATTATAAAGTAGTATCTAATATTATTGTGAAATACATGCTATAATCTAGGAAATTCACTCCAGGTGAATTAATTGAAAATTTACAGCTCAGAATAAATATTCACTAACATAATGCTAATGCCTGTAGCATTAAGTGTTTCAAATAATATTTTCTCAATTAGACATCTGGGTTTTTTAAATGTGCTGAATGATGTCTTTCTTAAACAACATGAAGACCCAAATTTATTATTAAATTATTATACCAATGTATACCATTTGACTATCTGTATCATGGAATATTCAGTTTCATGAACAATCTGATTTAAAGAAAGCTTATATAATATGCTACTATTAACATGAGAAGTTTATGAAAAAATCTTAAAGCTTGTTTATCATTAGAAAAAATATTCAATATTTGTATACTTAAAATAAGTTTACCTAAGGAAAATATAAAATAAACTTTCTAGGACTTGGTAAAGGAGGGATATGTGTAATGGCCTATAAAATTATATGAGATGATCAGTGTACAAAATTGGACAGGGGCTGTCTTTATGTACCCTTTCCGTGTCTTTTCTAATTATATAGAGAGGTAAATTTGGAAACAAACCATGGAGTAACATTGCACTTATAGATAGATGTGATGAAATACATAATGCTGAGATTTTGCAAATTGATTTTTGTATATGAGGATTGTAACAAAGGGCTTCATACAGTGTAAGCTACATCTAGGGATCACACAATATATTCAACTCTTCTGAATATTAGTATGATTTTTAAATTTTTCATTTTAATTATCAGCAGGCAAAATGTGATCTCCTCCTGCCCAAGGCAGTTAGTTACATGTGCATTGATTCTACATCACTCTTTATTGTATAACATGAATTAATAACTATTAGTATCTATGATGCTTTTGTACTTTATTTATGAAATTCCTGAGGAAGAAAATATACCCCTAGTTATGGTGTCTTGAAAAAGTTATGCTCCCCAATGATTTCTTGCCAAGATTTGAGCATTCAGACTTGAAAGGTAAGAGAAACTAAACCCTGTCAGAAAACTCTGTTCATTTGGGGATATACTAGCATGGGGTCTTCAAGCGACAAGAATGCACTTGGACCTCTGATTTGCTTGATTGCATCAAGAACAAATACAGAACAAAATTTCTCTCAAATCTTAAAACATCCTTTGCACTGTACTTCACACACTTAGTAAGTAGCCTTCAAGAGAGTATGAGAAAAGGCTAAAACGGGAAAATGTGAAGTGCATAAGTGGTCAGGCAGAGTATTCTCCTCCTCTAGAGCCCTTCAAATGCTCTGCAGCTTCAGAAATGCTGTGGGAGAGTTCCACCAACACATACAGTTACCATTTTCTGTATGACTTTTAGGAGACCACACACAAAAAAATATTTATGAAAGAATGAATTAAAAAATACCTGTGTGTAAAACCTAATAAGAAATGTATAAAAGGGTATAATTAAACCTAGTACATTTTATAAAAATAAGTATTTTTGATAAAGAATAGCTATGCCTTATGGCTGTTTGTCTCTGCTTGAACAGTAAAAATTTAGGATAATTTTTCACAATAATCAAAAAAATTTAATTAAATGAAATTTTACAATTAAGAAAACAGGAGGCTTACTTAGAACAAGAAATGTGAAAAATTCTACAGTTCAATCAATTAAAAAACAATAAATGGGTGAGATTAAAATAATTTATGAATTCTTAGAACTAATAATGTATTAATTTATAAACTCTTGATCTATGCATTTGACATGCAAAAATATACAGTATTAATGTTAATCATCTCTTAAAAATTAGCCTATAGATATTGTTGTGTAATTTGGGTTTTTTTGGTCAGAATCATTTTGGTCTAAGAGGCACTAATTGTCTTTAGTCTATGCAACTTGCAAAAATTTGTATAATAGTACAAAGTACATTACAATTATCCCTTTTAGATTTCTTCACTGTTCTTCTAGAACCCAAACTAGAAAAACTAGAAGAAAGCCCCAAGGAGATTTACTTAAGAGAAAAACCTGATTTGTTCAGGTTAATAGTTAAATCTACTCACAATAACCTATAATGTCTGCTCTCTTAACCCTGTAAAGTTAGCAAAGAGACTGTCATTTGTGTTTATTTGTGGGCTAATTGAATACAACTGAGAAGCTTAAGTTTTCAGTTTCATGAAAAACAAGAATTCTTGTAAACTGACTTGCAGATAAAGTAGAAAATGTCTTGCAAGTTGTTGTTTTTGTAAAGAGATAACATTTTTCCAACTAAGCACATGCCATTATAAAGCAGAGGATTTTAAGAGGAGAATATACATACTGAATTGCAGTGCATGGTCTTGTTTGAGATGATTGGTGTAAGAATCTTGACCTTTTTATATTTGGAAATATTAAAATAAGAAATGGAGACATAAAAAATACATTATGATGTAAAAATTAACTTCCAAGTTTTGGGGGGCTTATCATTCTAGGATCCATTTAAGTATCTAACATATAATGGTGCATTTATTATTCTCACCATAACATTTGAAATAGATAAGGAAGTTAAGGTGCAGGTAAGTCTCACACTAGAAATGGACTTGTCTGAGATTTTAACACAGATGGCCTGCTCTAGATCTATTGTACATCCATTACATTGTTAGGGTGTCAAAATATGCCACCCTAAAATGTTCCACCTGACCATAATGCTTAATCTGAGCTGATGGCGTCTGACAGTCAACAGATGCAGAAAAGAAGCTTTCTCAGAGCTCTTACCTAACTAAAGCAGAAACTGCTGATAAATAAAGACAGCCATAAATTCCCTCAACTAAGGGAGTTTTACGACCATGAAGAAGAGAGAAAGCTGGTACCATGATAGAGCTGCACAAAAAAGCCATATTCCACTTGTTTCCCCATATATTAACCTTCTCCCAAATTGTCACCTTTAAAATTACAAATCATTTTTTGTCCTGTCATTTTCCTTCAAATTTAGCATTCTTTGATAAGAAGCCACACAGTCCTCAAATTCTAACTACTCCTGGAAATGATTATCACTGAGGTTTCTCCCACATGATGTGTGCTGCACAGTGATAATAAATTGTTTGTTCTGCGGATCCATCTTTTGTCCATCTTTGCTGCAGAACCCCAGTCAATGAACCTAGGAAAAAGGGTTGGTTTTGCATATTACATTTCTTCTCTGTATACAATTATAATGACTTAAAATCAATAGGCAGAAAAGATATTCCTGAAAGTATCACTTATGTAAAATAATTATATATTAATTTTTCCTATAAAAGTAAGTATTATTAATAGTGCTATTTGATTAATGTAAAAATATGATAATCAGCCACAGTTATCCTAAAGAAAACTTAGATTATTTTACTGGTTTGCTCAAAGCTACTAATAATTTCCCATCTCTCTCATTGATTTCCCCGCCCCCTCTTTGGTATCAGGGATTGAACCCAGGTGACTTAACTATTGACCTACATCCCCAGCCTTTTTTGTATTTGATTTAGAGACAGTGTCTCACTGAGTTGCTTAGAGCTTTGCTAAGTTGGTGAGGCTGGCTTTGAACTCATGATCCTCCTGATACAGTCTCTCTAGTCACTGGAATTACAAGCATGCACTGCTGCACCCAGCTCCCTCATTGCTTTTTAATTTAGGTTAATTTTAATTTTAATTGACAAATAATAATTCTATATTTTATGGGGTACAATATGGAGTTTTGATACATACATAATGATGAAGTCAGGTTAATTAGCATATCTGTCACTTCAAACATTTATCATTTCTCTATATTAAAATGTTTAAAACACTTTTCTTTTGTTATTTTGAAGGACTGGGGATGTGGTTCAGTTACTAAATGTCCCTGGGTTCAATTCATGGTATCAAAAACAAAAAAAAAAAGTAAAAATATGTTTTTATCAATAAAAACACATTAATTTGTTCTTTTTGTTGTTAATATTAAAATAATTTGGAAAGGCAATGTATCTAATGCTTGTGGTAGCTTAATTTGCTACAAGCTTTGAGGAAAGCAATTTGGCAATATTTATCTGGATCATTAAAAATGTTTATATACTCTAGTCCATTAAGCCTGCTTCTGTAATTATTTTTTAAATAAAATGATCTAGAAGAAAATCAAGAGTTCGTAGTAAACATGTTCATTACACCAGTTTTATAATATGAAGGAAATAAAAATATGCTACATGCTTGTTGATTGTTCATTATTTTAGGGTGCTCTAAAATAATTTAAAGTAAATTAGAGTGGATTTTACAGAAGATATCAACACTATATAGATATATATCTGTATCTACGTTTTTGACTAAAGTAGTAGAATATTATAAAAATTTCAAATCACAACTTTTGAATATATTTGTTATTTTTTATGACCAATTTATTTTCTTGTGTTAAATAAATGACACAATATACTATATTTCTACTTGTATAGATGTATCAATTTGAAAGAAAACTTATCTCATTTAAGAGAGAAGTATCAAGAAATATTAAATAATATCTATATATGTTTTTGAGATTTGCACATATTCTGTCAGTAGAAATTGATTAGAAGAACATAACTTATTTGTAAAAAGCAAGGTAAAGAGAAAATGCTATATTTTATTAACATTCTTGTAAATGCAACTCTTGAGTATATCCAGAAACATAGATGACATTCAATCAAATGGAGTAAAGTTATCTTCCATGAAGAAGTTATGACAACACTTTCAGTTAGCATGATTACACTTCCTACTTCTTATAACATTAGCTACATAATGTTCAGCAATATGTAAAACAAAGCAAGTTGTAGTTGGTAGTAGATAACACCTGACAGAGTTAACCTTCCATTGAGGAAAGGTCAGGTAGGAGTTTGGGAGGAGTTTGTGTAGTACACAAAACTGGGATAGGAAACGTTCTATGAAAATATAAGAAAGGGATTGCTTTCAGCATGGAGTATAGATGCTTTTTGGCTTCCACAGAACTTCATCACTCTGTTTTCAAAGACTGTAATGAATTATGTATCCTTGAACACAGTTATCTCTCCATCTGATGATATGGATACCTCCATAAAAATTGTAGACTGAACAGTGTTAGAGCTTCTTCTTCTGAGGTGTGTAAACATGTACATGTACATGTTTGATCTGGTTAGTAGCATATGTAGCACAGTTGTGCTTCTCTAATATTATTTCCACTGAAAATAGTTATATCCACACAAAGCAAAGCAAGTGGTTGAATAAAGATCAACATATCTAACTGTATATAAATTTTTGATGGTCTGTAATTATGTACTAAATGTGATTAGCAAAATAATGCAAAACAAGTAATTTATTAAGTATCTACTGTGTTCTCAAAACTACATTGTTGCTGGGTGCAGTAGGGCACACCTGTAATCCCAGCAGCTCAGGAAGCAAAATAGGGCTGGGGATATGGCTCAGTGGTTCAGTGCCCCTGAGTTCAATCCCTAGTAGCCCCGGCAACACCAAGAAAAAAAAATAAGAAAAAAAAAAAAGAAAGCATTGTTTGACCGAGTTCTACTTAATTAATGTTTAGAGTTAGATTTAGATTTTCCATTTACCCAAACAAACAAACAAACAAAAAGTTTTCAAAGATTACAAAAAACACTAAACTATGTCAGTCATTAGGTTAGTAAAAATGAAACTGTAAAATCCAGTTACCCATTTATGAAGACCTTTATGTTTCTTTCATATCAGTGTTACCTTTACATATAACAATTTCAATAAAATCCCATATATTATGTAGATTATTTTCTATTTGAACATAAATTTATGTAAGTAGAAACAATCATTCAATGATGATTAATTTATTTATGAATTTATTTATTACATATACTACATAATAAGCATAAAAGGCTGACAGCTAAGACAATGCTAACTTCAAGAAATTTATAGTCTGTGTGCAGATGATTTTATTTAGCATGTTTAGTAAGTATCCTTATGCCTGTTAAATCTATACCTGATTTCATTCTATCTTCTTAAGACTATAGAGAACTATTGAGAGATTATCAATGTTCCACTTGCATTAAATGATAGAAAAGGGGCTCCTATTTATCTCTAAGAATTTCTTACAAGAGAAATGATAATGGTAAAAAGTACCTATTGCTTGGAAAAAGTGTATCATCAGCATATTTGGTAATAACAAATGAAATTTTTAGTCTAAATATTTTAGTTTTATTGTGGATATGCCATGGGGGACTTTATAGGAGAACATGCATGATATATCAATATTTCTCAAACTTTAATGTGCATATGTATTATTGGAGAATCTTATTAAATATAGATGTTGCTTTTTCTTGGGAAAACAGAATAAGGGAGAGGACCCATTCCTCAGGTAAACCATACACATGCATATGAAAGAGATGATTTCCAAATTACTTGATAACTGGCAATTGAAAGTGATCTTTGATGTAAAATAATTGAGACCAGTGGACTGCCTTAAGGGTTCTTGGTATGGCACAGGTAAGACAAACTCAGATTGAGCCCAGAAAATTCCTGAAGTGCAGGTAACTCCCCAGAGATTAAGTTTGGTAGATTTCACAGGGAAGAGTACATCAGAGGAAAGAGAAGAACAGAGATAGAGCTCTAGAGATCTAGGGGAATCATCCTCAAGTATTCAGCAAAACAATGATCAGAATGTATATGTTAAAAACTACATGAAGTTAGGAAAAGAACAACCAAGGGGCTGAGCACCCACCTTGTACATGTGAGGCACTGAATTCAATCTTCAGCACCACATAAAAATAAATAAACAAAATAAAATTTAAAAAAAAAGAAAAAGAAAAGAATAACCAAAAAGACTTGAGGGAACATATTTGAATTTCACATAAAATGCAGAAGACTGCTATTCTGGCAAACCACAAAATTAACAGTGTATTTTGTATAATATTTAGAAAGGTCTTGCCTCAGAAGGGGGTAAAAATATCTCTAGGTTAAATTATATTTTGATTCCTTCTAATAAATCTTAAAAGTAACATTATAAAAGGCCAATCTTTCCCCCAGGTAACTTAAATATGTTCCAGAACAAAGCTCAAGAATATTTATGAAAACAGAAATATTTATCAGTCAGTAAATTAAAATTCACAATATATGACATCCCATTAAAGATTTCCAAGTATGAAAAACACGAAAAGGCAGCTTTAAAGAAGAAAATAAACCAATTTAAACTATCTTTCAACTGTCATGCATATTAGCATTAACAAATAAGAACAAGGAAGCAGTTGTTATCATTACATCCACTTTGTTCTAAATATGGAAAATATTAGAAAGACCCAATTAATAGATGAAAACACAATTTCTACACTGGAGAATATTAGATTTGATATTGCAGCTGTAAACATTAAAATATCTTGAATTTATAGAAATAGACCTTTTCTATAGTGAATCAAAAAACTTAAAAAATAAAAGAGCACTAGTTAGCCTTGGCAAAACTTCAAGCACCCTAACACATGTATAGTTGAGTTCCTTTTTTTAAAATTAAATTATTAAATTATTCATTTATTCTAATTTGTTATATATGACAGCAGAATGTGATTCATTTCATGTTAAACATATAAAGTATAATTTTTCAAGTCACTGGTTGTACCTAAAGTATTTCTACACCGTGTCTTCATATATGTACTTAGGGTAATGGTATCTAACTCATTCCACCATGTTTCCTACCTCTATGGCCCCTCACTTTCCCTACCTCCTCATTGCCCATCTAAAGTTCCTCTATTCCTCTCATGCTCATCCCCCATCATCATTATGAGTCAGCATTCTTATATCAAAGAAAACATTAAGCATTTGGACTTTGGGGATTGACTAGTTTTACTTAGCATTATCTTCTCCAACTCCATTCATTTACCTGCAAATGTCATGATTTTATTCTCTTTTAATGCTGAGTAATATTCCATTGTATATATATACCATAGTTTTCCTATCCATTCATTTACTGAAAGGCATGTGGATTGGTTCCACAATTTAGCTATTATGAATTGTGCTGCTATAAATGTTGATATGGCTGTGACCCTGTAGTATTATATTTTTAAGCCCTTTGGGAATAAGCTGAGGAGTAGGATAGCTGGGTCAAACTGTGGTTCCATTTCAAATTTTCTAAGGAATCTTCATACTGCTTTCCATATTGGCTGTACCAATTTGAAGTCTCACCAGCAATGTATGAGTGTGCCTTTTTCCCCCATCCTCACCAACAATTATTGTTGTTTGTCTTCATAATAGCTGCCATTCTGACTGGAGTGGGATGAAATCTTAGAGTAGTATTGATTTGCATTTCTCTAATTTCTATAGATGTTGAACATTTTTTCATGTTTGTTGATTGTATATCTTCTTCTGAGAAGTGTTTATTCAGTTCCTTGGCCCATTTATTAATTGGTTTATTTTATTTTTTGATGTTAAGGTTTTTGGGTGCTTTATATATCTTAGAGGTTAGTGCTCTATCTGGTGTGCCTGTGGTAAAGATTTGCTCCCATTCTGTAGGCTCTCTATTCACCTATAGCACAAAAGTTAAAACAAAGATTCAAACTAAAAATCTTCTCAGCAAAAGAAACAATTGGTGTGGTTGAGTTCCTTTAAGGGGATGGTTATAAGGTCCTTGCTTAGTATTTGGACGGCCATCTCAAGTGACAGCTGTCATTTAAAGGAAAAAGTTTCAACTTTCCTACCCAAGGGCATTTTCTTAGAAAGGCTCACCACCCCCTCCTACCAACCTCACATTTAACAACGTAGGTCCTGCTCAGCTCTGATTCCTGAGTCTGCCTCATAAAAGTCCTGGAACCCAGGCCTTTATTTGTCAGCTGTGACAAATAAACTCTCCTGTGTATCTCTGCCTGGTCTGGATCTTTCATTTGTCACTGATCCATCTCTTGTTCCTCGCTTTCCCTTCAATGGCAAGAAGTATATTTGAAGAAATGCCTGAAAATTTTACACATGTGTTGAATAAAGGGTTATGGAAAATAGTATTTCTACAAGACACTCCCTGGGAGAAACAAAAGACAGTGTGGCTCAGGAGGAGGGAGGGAAACTAGCCAAACATTAGAGGGAGGGAAATTAGCCAAACATTAGAGGGAGGGAAATTAGCCAAACATTAAACTTCTCCCAGTAAATCCTTTTCCAGGAACAGTGGGCCCTGAAGGGAGGAGCAGATATTGAAAAGTTAGGCCCAGGACTTTTACCCTTTCAGATTGCAGAGGAGTCCTGAACGGAAACAAATAGTGAAGCTCTAGGACACAATGAATCCCAGAGGAAGAAGAAAGGCAATGAGTGGGATTTGAGTGTTCATCCCTTCAGATCTGTACTCCTACGGCTCCCTGTAGCAAAGAATTTCAAAGGTTTTACAAAAGCCTTTTTGAGTTAAAATTTTAACTTGCACAACTAATTCCCTGATTGTCCAATTGGCCTGTCTGCAATATCCAAGGATTAATTCATTCTCATTGTAAACTATAAACTCAGAGCCTCTCTGTAACCATTAGCCATTTTTTAAAATTTTATTTTTTATTGATTTTTTTATATATGAGAGTGAAAGGCATTATAATTCATATTATACATATACAGCACATTTTTTCATATCTCTGGATGTATGTAAAGTATGTTCACACCAATTCATGTCTTCATACATGTACTTTGGATAATGATGTTCATCACATTCCACCATCATTTCTAACCTCCTGTCCCCTCCCCTCCCCTCCCACCCCTCTGCCTATCTAGAGTTCATCTATTCCTCCCATGCTCCCCCTCCCTAACCTACTATGAATCAGACTCCTTATATCAAAGAAAACATTCAGCATTTGTTTTTTTGGGATTGGCTAACTTCACTTAGAATTATCTTCTCTAACTCCATCGATTTACCAGCAAATGCCATGATTTTATTCTATTTTATTGCTGAATAAAATTCTGTTGTGCATATATGCCACATTTTTTTTTATCCATTCACCTGTTGAAAGACATCTAGGTTTGTTCCACAGTTTAGTTATTGTGAATTGTACTACTATAAGCACACACACACACACACACACACACAAAATGTGGCTGTCTCTGTAACATGCTGTATTTAATTCCTTTGAGTATAAACCCAGGAGAGGTATCCTGGGACAAATGGTGGTTCCATTCCCAGATTTCCAAGGAATCTCCATACTGCTTTCCATATTGGCTGCACCAATTTTCAGTCACACCAGCAATGTATGCACTAATTTCTAGGGTATATAAAGAACTCAAAAAGCTAAACACCATAAAACAAATAACCCAATCAATAAAGGGGCCAGCAGCCATTTTTGTACCCAGAAAATGAGCCCTTTCAGTGCTTGATTGATTAACCCGGTTGCAGAATACAGGAAAGCTTGCTGATTCATTTGAGGTCTGTTTCTATCCTGGTTATTTGTGTTTTTATAAAGGTGCCAAAATCGTGTTGTTTTTTTTCGCTTACAGTGAATACTATGAATTGATACATCGAAGAAGGTTTAAAAATCTAAGCACAAGAATACTACATAAATATATATAATAGTATAATTTATCAAAAGTAGTAAAAACAGTGAATCTTAAAAAATTTTTAAAAAGAACCTTGTTACATACAAATGAATGAAGATAGTGCTGGATTTGGTGAACTTCCCAGGTAAAAGATTGGCTAGCATGTGTGAGGCCCTCAGTTTAATCACAATACCAAAAGTAAAAGAAAGATACACAAGAAAGAAGTAAATCTGTGTACCAAGCAGAAATATATTTGTTAAAAAAGAAATACTAATATAATTTTCAGACACACAAAAAGTTATTGCAATTAAAGGCTCTGTTTTTGTAAAAACCATTAAAGCTATTCTTTTAGGCAGGAGGACAATAACATCATATTAAAGTCTAGATCTATACCAACAAATAAATAACATCACAAATAGTAACTACATGGGTAAATGTAAATATTATTTTTCAACTCTATAGCAATGATAACATAACGGCATAGTTATTGTAAAATTTGGGGGAGTATAAGTAAGATTATGTTTGATAATACAGCAGGTCTCATTAATTAAGTAGAAGTACTTTAGAGTTTAAAACTAAGTTTCCCTACAGGAGAAGAAATTCTGCCCCAAGACTGCAAATTCAAATCATGCTTGAGTTTACAGCTTACAGACCTGCCCTATAAATTTTAGGTTTGTCAACATAATCAAAGCATCAACTCTTTAGATCTTTTTATATCCTATTGCCATTATTTAAAAAGCACAGAAAGTCTATAAAATCACATGGCATAGCCACAGAAATTATCATCATTAGCTGCTCATAATTAAATGCATATTAAATAGTAATCTCTGGGGGAAACTATATTTCATACCTTAGAATATCTTTTATCAGACTAACTAATATTACAAAACTGGATGCTTGTTCCTACTGTACAACAGTAAATAGGGAAAGAAAAGAATAAACCAGGAATTCCAATTCCTAACTCAAACCTACATAATGATGTTGTTCACAGGGACCTGTATCATCTTCTCTTTCATACGTCACATTGATCCTCCACTATATTTATAATATTGTGCTGGTTCAACACAGGGAGTAAGAGGTAGCAATTAATCTAGAGTTATTAAGGCATGCAAATGTCTTACAAATTTTACTATACATTTAATTAAAATTCAGTGGATTTCTCTTCAGTGAAATTTTTACAGTGTGAGGCATGTTGTGATATCCCTGTGAAGGTGAAGAACAAATTGTTGCATTGAAACAGTAAGCAAGATGCCTTCTGGATCTCTTTGAATCTTTCCCTCAACGTACAGTTTATTTAGACCTGCTGCTCTGGCCCATTAAGAGAAGACTCTGTAGTAGGTCCAGGCTGTTGTGTGAGCTGTTCTTCCATGTGGGCTACAGGATCCAGCAGATCCAAAGATGCTTAAAGTGTCTGGCAGAAAGGGATAGTGTTGGGAAGTTTACAAGATTCAAATAAATCCAGCAGGCATCTTGCCTTTTTTTTTTTTTTTTCAGTTGAAGGGTGGACTAACCAAAGACTTATTCTTCCCCTTAATAGGTATATCACTATATGCTTCACACCAACAGACATGTGGAAATTTCACTCAGGAGAAATCCAATGAGTTTTAGTCAAATTTATTTCCCATTCTTTACTATACACATATTTACCAATAGGTCTGGATTTGTTTCTGAGTGGGCTGAATCAGTATAATGTCATCAATATAATATAGATGAATGTGGTGTTGTATGAAAGGAAAATTACAGCATGTGCCTTCAGGATTTTAGAGGAAAATCCTGCCCTCCTCCCAGATAACTCATTTTTTCCTGAAAAACAGCTTTTTGCTTGTTAATGTAATTGCTAGAAACCGTATGTTTACCCATGGGATACCAAGATACCAGGCAGCCTGAACTGATCATCATGAAGAAGTGACTTAAATGCCTGTGAATATAACTCCTTTATATTGTTGTTGTTCTAGTTCACCCCTGTGACCTCATAAAAAGTTCCCTACAATAAATTGAGAAAGTAAAACTTGAGCTGGTTTACACATAATCATGTGCGATATGCAGGGACCAACTGAAAGTTTGTAGTTGCAAAACTCACATTATTTCTGGGACATTGTTGAAATATATTGATGGTGGAAAATTCTCCCAATGGGCATTATTTGGATATTTGTTTTTGTATGAGTGGAGAAATGGCTAGAGGTAGGAGTGTATATTAGTTCATGGTTTGCCTGTGTGGTCAGAGACTTGGAAAGAATCTGGAAAAACTGTGACAGAAAATCTTGGGAAAGAGTATATGGGAAAGTTTCAGAGAAACTTCAGTAAAAACATGAGTACGTTGGTCATATAAATCAGGATCAGGTCCTTGTTTTCCTTGTTTTTAAGATGAAACGCCTGAGAAATACTGAGGCAAGAGTGGAAAGAAAACTTTATGTAAGAGAGAGGGGGATTGGTACTCCTCTGATGAAGAACCCAGAGCTGGTACCCATGGAATTTGGGGTATCTTTCACTTTTATAAAAGCCCCCCCCACCTCCTTTCTTTACAGCTGATGTGCCCAAAAGGCAGGAAAGAATAGCTCCAAGGTTATTGGCTTGTGTTGGATCCTTCCCCTCCCCCCAGAGATGTTAGCCACTGGTTGATGTGGAAGTGCTATCCACTTATTTTCTTTGAAAGCTACCTGTCCTTTGCCCCTGTCTCACCATGAGAGTGCCGATCACCATGAGAGTGACCTCATCAGAAGATAATTTTAATGATCCAGTAAATAGAATGAGCTGTTGTATGTATATCAGTGAGTCTTCTTCATCGGACATCTCACCATTAAACTCACAAAGAAAGTGTAGGTTTCTAACGTAATATAAGTAACATTTAGGAAAATTGAAAGTTAAATATCATGTAGGATTCTAATACCTTGATCAGGTTTTCATTGCATTGATTTTCCTTAATTAACCATAAAAGTATGAGAAGGAGATGTCTCTTTCTTGTTTTCCATTTTTACCCCAGAGAATTGAAAAGAAGGTAAGAATGATTTTCCAGTAGAGAAAGTAACTACACAATATCACAAAATTGGATCTGGTTAATCTGGAACTGTTTTTTTGTTTGTTTGTTTGTTTGTTTGTTTTGGTATTCGGGTACACAACCACTGAGGCATATCTCCAACTGTTTTTATTTTTTATTTAGAGACAGGTTCTCACTAAGTTACTAGGGCCTTGTTAAATTTATGAGGCTGTATTTGAACTTGAAATGCTCCTGACTCAGCCTCCTGAACCACTGGAATTATAGGCATGTGCCACCATGCCTAGTTTAATCTGGGTCTTTATTCAACTCAAGCTCAAAAGGAAAAGAAAGAGGGGCGGGGGAAAGGGATAAATTGTTTATAAACAACATAAATAACAGCAAATATGTTTCATTTACTAATGTATAGGATTTAAAATCTTATTCATTATTTTCATCAATTCTTTTTATACAATGAAATCTATTTAAACTTGAATTCTAGAATGCCATTTGGGGTCATGTTAATAGAAAGAAAAAATAGTTTTAAAAAATTCCCTAAATGATACCCCTGCAAGGACAGAGATGGCCCCTTTTTGTTATAATTCTGAAAATTACATGTGGCATCTATCCTGCACCAGGAGCCTCTCATTCTTACTGTCACATTGCCCCAGGATATTCTGCATATTTAGAATGCATGGGGTTTGATCCTGACTGTTGTGTAGCAACCTATAAACTTGTTCATACATGTGATGAATTGTTTGTCACTTGCAGAAATCAATTTATGTCTCAAGGGATGTATTCCATGCATGTGTTTGTTCTTCTTTGTCTCCTATATCAAGATTCATGTCACAGCTCAGACTCTAATGACTTTTACACCAAATACTTATGTTCACATCATTTTAAAAGAAGTTTCATATTCTTGAGCAATTGGTCAAATACAACCTATGGATATTTTCTTCACAAGTAGTTTCTTTTCAAAGATAAGGGATCCAGAGTAACATGGACTACTAATAGGATGTCATTTAATCTTTAATAGCATCACAAAATAATAATATACATGTGCAAATTGAAATATGCAATAGTTCTGAGTTATCGAAATGGGTTTGACTTTTATTATCATTGTGGTATTTTTAGTGATCTCTATAGAAATTGAACAGATGGCTTCATTTTATAATGGAAGAACAATTACCATTAAATGGGTAATGATCTACAACATGTGAGAAAGAGAAAAACTAAAATTATTTTTATAGATTTGGTGATACATTTCTTTCATGTATAGGTAATAATTCTGTGCACTCCTCTATGACTCTTTGGGGAAAAAAAGAAAAAAAATTCCCATTAGAAAAATATGCGTACTTTTACTCTCACTTGATTTAGTAAATAGAATGTTATGAGTTGTGGTCTAGACAGGTATATCTCCTTTAACAACCTCTGCACTATCCACCTCCCAGCTAATGTTAGTGAGCCATGTAAACAAATATGCACAGGAATATGTAGCAAGGATGTCACCTCCATACAGAAGAGCACAGAAGAAAGAATTAAGTCTTCCAAGTTCACTGGCTAGGTGAAAGACACAAAACAACGTTTTGAAGGAATTTGGAGGTAACAGGGTATAAGAAATCAGTAACAGAACAACCAAAGAACTGCAAATAGGCAAGCATTTTTCTTGAGCACAAAAACCATGCTTTGAGTAGATGAAAGGAAGGGGGAGCGAGAATGAGATGGTGCTGAACAAGTAATTCCCTCCCCAATAATTCCCTAAGCTTATAGGTGTACTTTGCTATCCTTTATCCACTGTATACCAAACACACCATCTCTTGCATGGTCTCAAACTTCCACCCTGTTTGTCTAGTCCTTGAGAAGATATCTAGGGAGCAGAAACTTTTCTCTGAATCCCCTTGGAATACTAGAGCTATCTCTTAGTCACTGCTGCAGGACAGGAAAAGCATTTGCGTAATGCTTTAGGATTAGCCTTACAGGAAGAAGAGGCAATTCATGAGTGGGGGAAAAAAAAACAGTATTATATTTACCTAATGAGGATTTTTAGGTCTTGCCTTTTTATTTGTATCCCTGGGTAGTGATCAAATTACATACTTTCCATGGATTCATCATTTTATCTTATTGATCTTAATATATAAAGTTCCTCCTCATTTCCCAGCTCTAGTCCCTTCTCTAAATTCCTGTTGTGCTTTCTGGAAGCTTATTACACTCCTCACCCTCCAAAAAAAAAAAAAAAAAAAAAGGAAATCCTGACCTGTCACTCTTTCACAAGCACTGGAAAAATTTCCTCACCTTAACTGAAACATCATTTTGACTAAGACAACTTGCATCAGAGGAATCTGGTTCTTTCCCTCTCCACATGCAGTCTGGTCAGGAAGTGGTCCTTGACACGATTGAGAATTAATTCAGACAAGCTCATGCAGAAAATATCACCTCTTATTCTACACACTGTTTTCCCTTTTTTTATACAATATTTTTCTTTTGTCATTTTACCATTTTACCATCCAGTTCTACTTTCCACTTCTATTCTCCACCATACTGACCTAACTATTGAATATCGCCACCTTTCAGAATTTCTCAAATTCCACTTTAGAAGTCCATTCCCACAGTCACTCACTCTCTGGATCTTTTTTGTTTCTTTTTTACATATTGACATTTTAAATTTAATTTGATAAAATATATATTTTAATTTGCGCATGACAATACAATGGTCTTGACATATCATACATTTGAATTTTTCTGGATCTTATTATTAAAAGGCTGATTCACTTCTTAGATGTTAAATTCCTAAGTAGTTGAGCCTATTATTTTTTTTTCCTTAACCTTCAAAAAAAACTAATTATATTTTAACATGTCCTAGGACTTCAGTAAGACACTCACTTTATTGCCTCTGGGATTTTTTTTACTCTCTTTCTCTACAAATGAAGATTTCATATTATGATATTCTTACTACCTTCTGACCCTTACCACTTTTTTGGTAAGTCATAAAAACTTATAAGGATTTCAAGAGCTAAATGTTTATGGGAAAAAAATGAATAGCCTATCCATAGGCTATCCATACTTCAGCCACTGAGAGTCCATGACTCTCTATCTGATTTGGGAGTTCTTATAACTTTACTTATGATTTCTATGAACCAGTAATCATTTATCTTAGCCAACTGTTCCAAACGTTTTCTACTTAAATTCTCTACCTAGTGTAATTCTTTCCTCTATTACACAGACTAAGCAATAGTTTGTCTGCTAAGGAATACCTAATCTGTACAATAAGAAAAGCAACTCTACATTAAAATTGGGTCAAAGACCTTATCAAAAACCTTCACCAATGAAGACATAAAGTTTCCAATTATGCATACGAGATACTCAGAATCATACATTTTCAAGGGAATACAAAGTAAAACAACAAAGAGAAACCACCCATTAGGAAAACCAACCCATGGAACACTGAAAATATAAAATTCTGGCAAGATTGTGGAGCAACAAAAACTCCTGTTCATTGATGACAGCAATGCAAAATGCTGCTTTAGAAGATAGCTTGGTAATTTATTACAAAACTAAAGATCATATGATCTTACTAAATGATCTAGCAATCATACGACTTTGTATTTACTCAAAGGACTTGAATACTCAAATAGGTATATATAGTAGTTTTATTTTATAATTGTCAAAATTTGAAAGAATATATGCCACATTTTTTAAAAATCAATTCATCTACTGAAGGGCAGCTAGGTTGGCTCCACAGTTTAGATATTGTGAATTGTGCTGCTATAAACATTGATGTGGCTGTGTCCCTGTAGTATGCTGTTTTTAAGTCCTTTGGGTATAGTCTGAGGAGAGGGATAGCTGGGTCAAATGGTGGTTCCATTTCCAGATTTCCAAGGGATCTCCATACTGCTTTCCATATTAGCTACACCAATTTGCAGTCCCATCAGCAATGTATGAGTGTACCTTTTCTCCCACATCCTTACCAAAACTTATTGTTGTTTGTCTTCATAATAGCTGCCATTCTGACTGGAATAAGGTGATATCTTAGAGTAGTTTTGATTTGCATTTCTCTAATTACTAGAGATGTTGAGCATTTTTTTATATATTTGTTGATTAATTGTACATCCTCTTCTGAGAAGTGTCTGTTCAGGTCCTTGGCCTATTTGTTGATTGAGTTATTTGTTTTTGTGATGCTTAGCTTTTTGAGTTCTTTATATATCCTAAAGATTTGTGCCTCTTCTGGTATGTGAGGGGTAAAAATTGGCTCCCAGGATGTAGGCTCTCTGTTTACCTCACAGATTGTTTCTTTTGCTGAGAAGAAACTTTTTAGTTTGATTCCATCTCATTTATTGATTCTTGGTTTTAATTTTTGTGCTATCAGAGTTGTATTAAGGAAGTTGGGCCTAATCCCACATGATGAAGATTAGAGCCTATTTTTCTTCTATTTGATGCAGAGTCTCTAGTTTAATTCCTAGGTCCTTGATTCCTTTTGAGTTAAGTTTTGTGCATGGTGAGAGATAGGGGTTTAATTTCATTTTGTTGCATATGAATTTCCAGTTTTCCCAGCACCATTTGTTGAAGATGCTATCTTTTCTCCAGTGCATGTTTTTGGCACCTTTTTCTAATATAAGATAATAGTAATTTTGTGGGTTAGTCTCTGTGTCCTCTATTCTCTACTATTGGCCTACACAATGGAATTTTATTCAGCATTAAAAGAGAATAAAATCATGACATTTTCAGGCAAATAGATGGCATTAGAGAAGATAATGCTGAGTAAAGTTAGCCAATACCCAAAAAACAAATGCCAAATGTTTTCTCTGATATAAGGAGGCTGACTCATAGTGGGGTAGAGAGGGAGAGCATGGGAGAATTATATGAATTCTAGGTAGGTAAGAGGGGTGGGAGGGAAAAGAAGGGGGCAGGGGATTAACAAGGATGGTGGAATGTGATGGACATAATTTTCCTCAGTACATGTATAAAAACTCAAATTGGGTGTCAACATACTTTATATACATAAAAAATTGTGGTATATATATGTAATAAGAATTGTAATGCAAAAAATACATATATAAAGACATGAATTGGCATGAACATACTTTATATACAAAGATATGGAAAATTGTGCTCTATATGTGTAATAAGAATTGCAATGCATTTCACTGTCATGTGTTTAAAAAAATAAAATCAATAAAAATACTTGAAAGAAACCAAGGTATCCTCAAATAGATGAGTTGATTTTAAAAAAAAGCTTGTAGTATATTTAGACAATCAAATATTATTTATCACTTAAAAGAAATGAACAACTATATCATGAAAAAATATGAAGAAAACTTAAAAGCATACATAAAGGAAGTCAATCCAAAAGGCTACATACTGTATGATTCCAGCTAGATTATTTTCTGGAAAATGTGAAGCATTAGAGACTGCAAGCATATCAGGTATTTTGAGGAGCTAGGGCAAACAAGGAATGGATAAGCAGAATACAGGGGATTTTTAGAGCACTGCAATTAGAGTGGTGGGAATATATACATATGAATATATGGATATATAAATAATTTTATATACAAAGATGTATATAAAATTATCTATTTCTCTAAATCTATAGAAGGTGCAGCACTGAAAGTGCACCCTAATGTAAATTGTAGACTTTGTATGATTATGATTTGATAATGGAAATCATAATCAATTATAACAAGTGTAACACTCTTGAGGGAGATGTTGATAATGAAAGATGCTGTACATGTATGATTACTGGAGTTATATAGGGAATCTCTCTACCTTTTCAATTTTGATGGGAACCTAAAACTGCCTTAAAATAATCTATTAAAATAATAATTACTGTAAGAAATAGGGTTCAACTGATTAATGTTTGATGATTCATAATGAGGAAAAAAGAGAGTTTATAACTCACTGGGTTTATAACTCACTGGGTAAGTAACACAGACTCACTAGCATCTCTAGGGAATGTTTTTGGTTTCTATTGGGTATAAGTACCTGAACTGTCCCAATGCACATTATTCATTTAGATTTGCTTAACACATAATTGTGAGTTGCATATAGACAACAGAGATTCGTCATAGAGAAGTGCTGTTGATGTTATCAGTTAATGCAAACTCATCTAAGAATTGTACACAGAGTTAGAGAAACAGATAAGTGAAAATAGAAAACTGCAGTGATATTCAAATATTGAAAGAAGGAAAATAAAGGATCAACAAAAGAGAGGGGAAGCAATGGAGTTAAAATGAAGAAAAAATTTGCAAAATTATTTGAAGAATTAATTTAAAAAACAGGGTTTTATCTGCAAGTATAATTCTGGAGGAAGGAAGAGTTTTGTTCAGGTCCATTCTTACTTTTAGGTGTCTATGGGATATCTGGTAGAATGTGCAAAAAATATAAAATTTCAGTTCTACAAATGTCAAGTTTAAATATACATATCTAAAACTTTTAAAATAAAATTTGATTTATAGAACTTTAATAAACATATTATAGAGTTCCTATAAATACTTTGCCCAGCTTCTTCTAGTTAACATCTTAAAGAAATGAGGTATATTCATCAAATCTGAAAAACTGACATTAGTACAATATTGTTGCAGTTTTAGAGAATTTATTCATATTTGGTTTTCCACTAATGTTCTTTCTGCTTATATCCTTTTATGATTCAGGATGCAATCTAGGATGAAGCATTGTAGTATATACTAGTTATTTTGTTATTTGTCTCTGTATTAGTTATACCCAACTTCTATATAAAAAATACCCCAAACTGTGTGGCTTAGGAAACAAATATTTACTAGCCTTAATTCTAGTGGTTTGGAGTCAATAATAAAGACCCTGGAAGATGTCATGTGTGGTGAAGGCCTGATTTCAGGTTTGCAGACATCTATTGTTTCTTTGATTGAGGCAGATAGAGAAATATCACATTATGTTTTTCCTCTTTAATAGAAGCAATAATCCTATCATGAGGGTTCTATTCTTAACCACCTACTTACCCTACTTGCCTCCCCAAACTCATTCCCTAATGCCACCTTTCTTAGATACAGGATTTCATCATCTGAATTTAGGGATATCACACTTAGTCCATTCCAATATTTTTTGGTCTCTCTCATTTTATTACTCTATTCATGCCTTTTATTACTCTGATACTTTTGAACATTGATAAGATATTTTGTAGACTGTCTTTTAATTTGAATTAGCCTCATATCTTACTGTCATTATAGTGAGGCTATAGGTTTGGGGGAAGAAATCTAATGACTCTTTTCATTGTATAGTGCTAGGAGTACATAGTAACAACATGTCTTACCATTGGTGAGATTAACCATGGTTAGTTGGATAAGGTGGTGTGTTCTAGCTTTTCTACTATAAAGATACTACTTTTTAATTCCTATGCTCTATTCCTCGGAAGTCAGACACCATGAAAGGGAGATTGATTCTATAAGCTCACTTAGGAATTATGGAATAATTGCATTGTATTGACCAAAGACTCAGGGGCTTGAGTTACCTTGGCCTATGATATCCATGGCTAAGACCCTGGAAGGCAGGCTAAGATTAGCCAAATATCTCAGCTCAGTGTTTGAGTAAATCATTGTGCTATATGCAATTCACAGTTACATTCAAGTGTTAAGATTAAGATTAAGATAAAATGGAGACTCCAGGCTTTCCTTTAGGTATAAAGAAATTAGAAGCATTTTTTTTCCTTTTTCCATATTTGAGATGCTGAGATGATAACAGTGTAAAATTTAACAATACTACAAACTAGTGGGAGAAAAATATCTCCACCCACAGCAGCAAAAGTATACAAAAGGGCTTTAGATTACAACCCAGGCATGAAAGGATCAGTTCCAATTCACTTGCTTTCATTCAGCCTCCATAAAACAAACAGCAAGAAAAGCTACAGATTATGCCACTGCAACTGAAGGATGATAGCACCACTTGATTAGCAAGAAAGACTTAATTTAGGAACCAATTTGGCAATGAAATTCTCTAGGCATATGAAATTCAAGTTTTGTGCTGTAAAATTCCACTTGCTAGTTCATGTGGAATGGCAGACTAACAATGAATGGCAAGTTATTCCTCTTCTTAATTTCCATAGGAATTTAATTCCATGTGAATGCTGGAGGAGTGAACAAAACTTAAGCTTCACTTCTGGAAGCTTTAGAAATACTTTCCTAATGAGTTTAGGGATACTCTGCCTTTTACTTCCCTCTTTGGTGTATGCACAATCAGATATGCAGTAGCTGATACTTGGCTGCTATTTCTCTACTAACCATTCCCTAAATCTCAGCCTGTTGTCTACTCCTGGCAAAGTGACATCTCACTTCACTTCACATCACTTCACAATCGGTTGCATTAATCTGCCTTTTAGTTATAATCTTCCACTATTGTTACCTCCACTTCTTGGATTTTATTAATTCTTTTCAGATTAGGACAAATAGAAAAGGGAGAAGAAAACCTTATAACCGTGAGTAATGTAGTATAAATCATTAACCAAAATTCTCAGAGGGTTCTGTGTATGTAGCTTTGTGGTACAGTGCATGTCTAGCATATGCAAGGTGTCCTGGTTTCTATTCCTGTTGTCGCAGAAAATCCGAAAACCAAACCAAACCAAAAAACCACCAAAGTTAGGTAGTAAAGCACATACTTATCATGCTTGAGTCCCAGATCAGTACCAGCATCCATACCAAAATAAATAAATAAATAAATAAATATTTTAATCATTTTAATAGTCTTAACAATTTAGTGAAAAAGTACTTGCTTGTCATGTTCCTTCAAAGAAAACAAAAAGATAAACTGGACCCTAAATTTGAAAAATAGCCCCAGTTTCTAAATAAACAGGAACTTAATTTATAAAATATTAGTGCAATTACATAGGGTATCCTAACCACTTAGGAATTTTAATTTAAATAATGGTAGTAGTCAATAATTATAAAATACAGTATGGTAAATTATTTTTACTCATTATAATTCTTTTTAGGAGGAATTTAAAACTTTGTCACAAAGCATCTGAAATTTAAAGTGTGCCAATATATCTCAATTAAAGTAATAGAACAAGAAAACCAATATATTAAAATAAATACATGAGAAAGAAGAGATATATCCAAAATATTAAAAATTATTAACAGATCAATATGTCAAGGTAAGAATTTTATTGAAAAATGCTGTTATATATTTGATTAATAGGAAAATATAATGATAATGAAAGTAACCAACATATCTTAAGCTTGGCATTACTTGATTAATTAATATTTATAACTGAGGATTAGGTCACTGCCCTCTCCCATAGACTCAGTAAAAGTATACATATATACACACATACATAGTAAAAGTAAATACATACATACATATGATATACATATATATGTTATATATGCATATATATACACATATGTGTTATAAAATTATGTTATGTTTTATATGCATGTATATAAACATATATATTATATACAGTGGAGTTAAAATTAATACAGTACTTATTAGTTCAGGTATATGAACCTCTTGATCTATATTTATTATTTAACCTTAGTATGTTATATACGCTATCTGATTTTCAATGAAATTGACAATTCAGTTTAAAGGCAATTGTGGCTTGATGGACCATGTAACTGACAGGCATAACACACAAGCTATTTTCCTTTTAATCTTTACATAATTAATAATAACCTCTCCTGGAGACATGCAGCCCCTTTTATATCTGGAAAAAAATATTAACATGAATTACCTTTATCATTTATCCCTAACAAAAATGAAGAAAATCCAAAAATCTCCTATTGATGAAACAGGGAATATTGTCAATTTCTAGTACAAGTCATCATTTAATCTAATTTTCAGCAGATTTTACCAGTCTGCAAATCTAAGGCTAAATGTTATATGGATAGGTTTGGCAAAAACAATTATTCCATACAGAGGCTATTTAGAATTACTTTTAAAATAACTTTGTTCAAAATAAAATATTATTACCTTGAGAAATTTCAGAACTTTATATATTCCTTTTTATTAGTATGTGAATTTCTTATTTTTCTTTATATGGTTTGATATGAGCCTTCCTTTTTCAGAGCCCAGTTTTATCTTTTCTAGTAAAGTATATCTAGTTTACTTACATTTATATTTGCAAATCATCACAAATTCACTTTTTGTTGTAAGGTAAGTTATAAAAATAAATGAATAATTAGTTATAGTTGAATAGATATTGACACACTGAATTCACTTAAATCAGAACATATTCTAATAAGATTGTGCTAATTAAGTTTTCTTCCAAGGAAATCACAAGTCAAATTTCTCATCAAGGAGAAGTTAATTTAGTTCCTGATGGCTATGTTTAATGACCCGATGGCATTTCCTTTAACATTATGGGTTTAGATATCCAAGGTTAGTTTCCCAAAAGCTATTTTTTTTAAATTATTCTGCATTTACCTTGAGAAGTAAGAAATAAGCAATAATTCTTTGCTCTACATTAACAAGTTGAACATAATTTGGAATGTTCTGTGCAAATAGAATTTCCAGAAAAAAATAAAAGAATGGTGACAAAATGATTCATGTAACTAAAATGTTTGGGTTGTTTTGTTTTGTGAAACTCATTCTTCACTAGTCCATTATAAAGAGTCCATGTCTCTGATGTCAAATAGACATGAGTTCCAAGCTCTTACTTTTTGGTATTTCACTATATTTTAATTTATAGATGGCCTAGTTACTACTGTGAGTGATACGTGAGATTCAATTTGTAATGTATCATACATATCTAAGACAAATGAAGTGTGAATTAGTCATTGTTCATCATTGTGTTAGTGTCTTATCTGTCTGCTTTATACCTAAGGAGAAAATATCTATATGTGTACCTTGAACCATGCTTTTTTTCCTAGGTTGTGGTGCAAAGAGGTCCTGAAAGGGTTACCAAGTGTTAAAATCCTTTAGGCTACAGCCAACTTCTTACTTACCATTCTAATACTTTTGGAATTACAATTTAGGAAGAACAAAGACAAAAAAGGCCTCTATCACTCTATCATTTAATGCTATTCTAAAGACTATCAAAATTGTTGAATAAATAAAATTATAAATAATAAAAATATTAGAAAAGCAAAGAAATTATCATTTTTTCAGTGCTAACCTTCCTATTGCTGGATAATAAACGGTCCCCAAACCATCACTTAGGGGATGACTATTAGAACTGATATACTGGCATCTCCCCTACTCTGATCTCAGGATGGTAATGGTGTCTTCACAGCAGCTGACTGATCACTCTTAGGAAGGCCTCTGTAGAGTGAAATGATGAGTGAAGTTGCATCACTTATCATCAGCAGAACTTCTGCCATGTTCACTAGTAACAAGAGAGCCCCAGCCTGCCCAGGTTCAATAAAGTTGTAGACAAAGACTCAGTTTCTTGACTCCCAGGCATGGGAGAGATAGTTGAAATTATCTTTAGAAGACATAGTATACAAACATGATATTCTACCCGAAAAAATCATAATCAAAAACACTGAAATCCTGTTAGAGCTATTATAGGAACTTAGCAATGCCACTTATATAAAATGAATAAATAATCCACAACTTTTCTTACTATGAGAAATCATCAATTTGTTTATAAGAGGGAGAAGTATTCAATTTGTTGCAATAAAATTTAAAAAAATATTTATCATAGGTAACAATCACATTATACATATTAATTTTTATATGAAAACATTTTCTGCCTATTAACATATATTCTACATAATAAAACTGAAAACACTTTAAAATATTACTTGTTTTGAAGTAGGATTTCAACATATGCAGAAACAAACCAAGTTTCTGAATGGAAATATTTATTTTTATGTGGATGATTATATGGTTTATATATCTCGATGAAATATCAAAGGAATTTAATTTTTTAATGACTCAAAATTTTAATGTGTGCCTATAAAAAAGTGTATAAAATTAGCAGGGATTCTTCTGAAAAAAATTAGAATGAAGGAGAATTTTTTGCTACCAAATAGTAAGCATAGAATAAAGTTAAAATTATATACAATTAGAAGAAAAATCAGAGACTTAACAGAATATAATAGACATACATATATAGATATAAATGCACGTAAGAACTTAATATATTATGGAAAATATTAGTATGTATTAGATATATCCTAAGGCATTGGATATCAATGGATAAAAGGAAAGATCATGGAATTATTTATAAAATATGAGAGTTTCTTTTTTGGAGTTAAAAAAACATTTTAATTATAAAGAATGAAATTCCTAACATATTAAGTAGAAAGTTTTAAAATTAAATCATAAATATGTAAATATAGAGAAAACATAATAATAAAAATATAATAAAATACAGCAATATACCAAAATATGTGTTATAGGGATAATACTATCTTATAGAATTAGTTAAGGAAATTATTGGTAATTTTTGAAAGTAGATATAACAAAAAGATCTTAGTAAAATTAAAATGCAACATACAGACAAAAAGAAAAAAATCAAAACATTAGGAATATTTAATATTAAATGAAGCTTTAAAAGAAGCATAGAAAAGATAAATGCATTAAATATTGGCTTATCTATGAATAGAAAATTTACAAGAGATACACAAATATTTTGAGTCAAAAAATTTTACATATTAGCATTACATATTTTACTATTGCTCTTATACCAAACTGACAGTGCCAAAATAACTTATAAAGCAGTTTGATCAAATACAAATGAGTGATTTTTAAAAATCTCTCTACCTATGGAAATTATGAATAATTATATCCTTTTAAAAATGCATAACAATATATTAAAATAAACATGCTTTTTGGATAACCAATTTCCATCCCAGGAAATCATCCAAATAAAATAAATTGGTTGTACAAAGATAGTTTTCCAAAATTTGCTCTTAAACATGACTGAACATTAGAATCACCTGGGAAGCTTTAAAATTGTTGATGCTTGAATTTCTAATTTAGGCTGTTCCCATCATTAAAAACTTGTAAAAATTCTCATGTGACTCTGATTTGAAGTCAAGGAGGAGAACCATTAATGTGAAAATACTTTCAATAAAGTCTTATTTATATTAATGGGTGATTTTGACATGAAATAAATCCTGGGAGAATGGTTAACTGTAGCCAGGTATCAGTATGCTGAAAACTTTGAAAAATTAAAATAAAATCATTGAGAATTACTATAAATTATTTTAAATTCATACATTAATTTAGAAATAGTTGTAGGATTCAATATTTCCATGTAGTTATATGGTTTGCCATTCCATTTATTTACCTCCTTATATACACCAAAAAAACTTGCATATATTTTTCTACATCTTTCAGTTATTTTATCATTAAGAAAAGTTATTGCTTTGATAAATTATCTGTACATTATTAAATTTTCGTCAATTCTTTCCATTGACGTTCTTGGGTGATTATATTCAGTTTCTTTTTCTCTTCCTTATGGCTTGATCTGAAAAGTTTAAGAAACTTTATTTTATATGGTCAATAGGGTTAGTAAGTATGTTTTTTTAAAACAAACATATATTTCACATTTTGAAAGGAATTTTACCATGAATTTAAAAATTGATCCATATTATTGAAGACATGTAGTTAGAAATTATGTTTTGATCATCTGATATGATACTTAGTATATGAAAATTTCCTAAAATCATTCAGCCTTTATTATTATAGTTAAAAAATAATATGATGCATAATTAGATTCAACTTGATAGTTTTTTTAAATTACATCTATATTAATAAAAAACTCTATAAAATTAATTTGTCATTTTAGCTAAGTTGGTATTTTTATACAACATTATAATCTTGTTAAAATAATTTTGATATTCAGCTTGAGAAAAATTCAAAAGTCCTTGCTTTTCACTCATTTTTCCAAATATTCTGTAATGACTCCTAGCATCTGTACCCTTGTTTCAGAAGGAAATAGTTACCCCATGGCCCTTGGTTTCTCCTTTTGGCAGTTTTAGGACTGAACAATATCACTAAAGGCAGCATGTACCGGGTCCTTATGGAATACTTCATTGTATTTTCAATCTTACACCTCCTGATTTTCTGACTATGCAGGCCAGACCTCTTGACCTCTCTTGTCCACTTTTGACAGTAAGATGGATGCTTCCAATACATTGTCTGCTCTGGGTGCCTCTATCATCCCTGCACTGTTTTTAAAGTTTTCTCTTTCAATAATACAATCCATGCACACAACACCTGAAATGAGTCTAACTTCAAAGGAGCTGGTGATTCAGTTCATCTGCAAATAGGCTATTTACATGTCCCTGAGGTAAGAGAGAGAGAGGGAAAAGGAGAGGGAGAGGGAGAGGGAGAGGGAGAGGGAGAGGAGAGAGAGAGAGAGAGAGAGAGAGAGAGAGAGAGAGAGAGAGAGAGAGAGAGAGAGAGAGAGAACCAAAACTTTTACCTAAGCAACAATGAGTATTTTTTGCACAATTATTATATTCAAAACTAGTTTGTATGAGGCAACTGAAATATGCTTTCTATTAATGATGCAAATGATGTAGAGCATGATCAACATGGGTATGATGAAACCATAAAACACTGTACACCACAAGAAGAATATAGTTGATTTATTTTTGGAAACATGTAGAAATTCTTCCATCTGAATTCAGGGGAATTCAGAGATTGGTTAAAATAGTGGGGATTTTCTTCCTGTTGGTAGTTTGATCATCTTCGTTGTTTAAATTGAAAGACTTGGATAATCAAGGGGACCATCAGAAGACGCTCTCATTAACCCTCTTTTTAACTTTTCCAATGTTATTGCCATGTTTTGTCTTTTATGATTGTCACCCTGTATTTGTTTTGATGTCACCCTGTATCTGTTTTAATATGAAGTTGAGATAATGTTTCTCTAGCAAAACCCTTTAAAACAGAATTAACCTGTTGCCTGGCTTCAGATTCTGCCTTATTCCTATGATTTCCTATGATAACCCATATGTGGTACCATTGTTGGAATCTAAAGCTAGCTGATATTAAATGCTTCATATAACTGAAAACAACTTATGGTATTTTTTTATTTACTATGTATGTCGAAATATGCATTTTTCTTTTCAGATTTCTCCCTCTCTCTCTCTCACCAGGGATTGAACCCAGAGGTGCTTAGCCACTGAGCCACTTTCCCAGCCCTTTTTATTTTTTGCTTAGAAATAGGGTCTTGCTAAGTTGCTTAGAGCCTTACTAAGTTGCTGAGGCTGGCTATGAACTTGTGATCCTTCCTGCCTCAGCCTCCCAAGTCTCTGGGATTACAGGCCTGCACCAGTGTGCCCAGCCAGGTTCTAACTGAAAAAATGAAACTGAAGAATGTTAAGAAGCTTTAGCCTTTCCAACAAAGCAGATTGGTTATTTGTTATTATTGTAAATGATTTCTTGTAATAAAAGTAAAGTGAAATAGGAATGACAACATTTTTATATAGTGACTAACATAAGGAGTATTTTGATAATAATAAGAAAAGTACAGTCATATTTGATGAAACGATTAGAACTCATTTATTTAACCTTAATTGGGAATACAAAAGATCAAAAATTTGATTGGTTTCAAGGCTGTTTTTATCCCTATCAATTACCCTTAAATCTTTCACTTTTGAGTCACACAGTCTTTTACTAGATGTAGAACATATTACTCTGCTCTTGAGTTGATAAAGTCTGTGTGTTTCCACAATTTTATATTGTATTATATCCCTTTAAATAGTCTCTCCAAATACCATTTCTCTTTTATGCTAAGATAATGAAAATTATTCACAGCAAATACTGTTAAGAAGTAAGTGGAATGAATGCCTCATTAATAGCAATTCTATGGTAACATTTTTTAAAGGCAGGGAAGAACATAAGTGCAATTTATAATTATCTTAAAGCTGCATATCTCACAAAAATGAGGAACAATTGGAGAAATAAAACTTAAAAAGCAGAATGATTATAGCAGATTTTTAAAATAATACTTTAGCTTCAATTGCAGTTGCAACAAATTATCACAAACTAAATGGTTTAATTCAACATAGATTTATTATCCTTACATTTCTGAAATCAGCCTTATGGACTAAAATCAAAAATCAGCATATGAGTAACAACCAATGTATACTTATTGCTACCTGCTTGAATCAAACCAAGAGCTGTCAAGCTGTTAGAAAAGCTGGATCCCAACTTAGAGAAGGAGTAATTAGCAAAAGCACAGGAAGAGTGTTTTCCTTTTTCTCTTTCTTTCTTTCTTTCTTTTTTCTTTCTTTCTTTCTTTCTTTCCTTCCTTCTTTCTTTCCTTCTTTCTTTCTTTCTTTCTTTTCTCTTTATTTTTTTTTAATAAAAATACTCTTATTTGGGGGAAAAAAGAATAATTTTCTACACCAATATCAGCATGCCTGGCATCATGTTGGGAGGGGAAGCCTACTTTCAGAGGGCCAGAGATAAGGAAATATCAAGGGAAATCATAAAAATCTCAAGAACTTCTGACATCACCATTAGACAGATTCCCAGTGGCTGTAACTGATCTGCCATTTTTGATTTATTTCTTCATTTAAAAATTTTTCAATGAATTGTCACCTATGATATGACCCATATAAATTAATTATGACTCTTAGGATACCATTTAATAATGCATGAGAAAATATATGTTGACTGGGTGATAGGCTGAATATATCCCCCATCTCACCCCAGAGATGTCTATGTCCCAATTGGAATGTCATCTTACATGACCAAAGAGATCCAAGGTGGATCGGGTTCCCAATTCTCAATGACTCTAGAAGAAATTACAGTTCTGCTCCTGGTGACAGTGTGACTCTGGACCATCTTGAAAGATGCAGCCATGTATGCATGGAGGAGACTTTCACAAGATCCAACACCCATGCATGTTAAAATGTCTAGAGAAAATAGAGATAGAAGGAACTTACAAAGGAACTTATAAAATATGTGTATGACAAACCCAAGGCCAACATCGTACTGAATGATGAGAAAAATGGAGAAAACCTGAAAACACTTCCTCTAAAATGTGGAACAAGACAAGGATATCCACTCTCAGCATTCCTGTTCAATATAATTTCGATACTCTAGTCAGAGCAATTAAGCAAATAAGGAAATTAAAAGTGTGCAAATAAAAGAAGAAGAAGTCACATTATCAGTGTACTGGACATGATTCTATAGAAAACCCCAAAATCTCCACCACAAGAATTCTAGAGTTGGTAAACAAATTCAGCAAAGTATCAGGATACAATACAAACATACAAAAATAAATAGCTTTTCTATATTTCAATAATCACAATTTGCTGAGAAAGACATCAAGAAAATTATTTCATTCACTATAGTCTCTTACAAGTAAAATAAAATACATGAGAATCAATGTAATCAAGGCAGTGAAAGACCTCTACAAGGAAAACTATATAACTTGGAGAAAAAAATTGAAGAAGACCTTATAAGATGGAGATACCTCTCATGTTCTTGGATACCATTTAATATTGTCAAAATGGCCATATTACTAAAAGTGTTATACAGATTCAATGTGATTCCTGTCAAGTACCAATGACATTCTTCCCAGAACTAGAAAATTTCAAAATTCATATAGAAAAATAATTGACCCAGAATAATCAAAGCAACACTGAGTAATAAGAGTGAAACTGGTGGTATCAAAATACCTGATGTCAAAATATTGTAGAGATAAAATTAAAAAGAATTAGTGTGGCATTGGCATTAAAATAAACATGAAAACCAATGAACTACAATAGAAATGAGGAAAACAAATCCACATAAATAGTCATTTGACCCTTAACAAAATTGCCAAAACACATATTGGAGAAAAAATAAGCTTATCAATGAATGATACTAGGAAAACTGGATATCCATATGCATCTCTCACTCTGCCTGAAAATTAACTCAAAGTGGATCAAAGACATATGCATTAGACCAGAAAAACTGCAATTTCCTGAAGAAAACATAGGATCAACACTCCATCATACTGATGCAGGCACTGACTTTCTTAATAAGACTCCTAAAGCTCAAAAAATAAAACAAAGAATTAACATGTGGTATGACTTCAAATTAATAAACTCTTCACAACAAAGGAAATATTGAGTATGAAGAGAAAATCTATAGAATGAGAGAAAATCTTGCCATTTACTCTTCTGACAGGAGATTAATGTCCAGAACTAAACCCAAAGAAAGAAACTCAACCTAAGGAAAAAAATAAATGGGCAATTGAGCTAAACAAATATTCCTCAAAAAAAGAAATGCAAATGGCAGACAATTTTTTTAAAAAAAGTGTTCAACATTCTTAGCAGTGATAGAAATGCAAATCAAAATTGCATTGAGATTTCATCTCACTTCAGTTATAATAGCAATCATAAAAACTTTGAATAATAATAAATGCTGTCAAGAATGCAGGAAAAAAAGTGTATTTATGCATTGTTAGTGGGATTGCAAAGTAGTACAGCCACTTTGGAAATAGTGTGTATATTCCTCAAAAGAACAGGAATAGAACCACCTCATAAACAAGCTATTCAACTCTTTGATATTTATCCAAAAGAAATAAAATCATCATTACTATAAAGGTACAACCATATTAATATTTATAGCAATACAATTCACAATAATCAAGTTATGAAACCAGCCTAGGTGCTACTTAATAGACAATTGGATAAAGAAAGTATGATATATATATGCACAATGGAGTTTTACTCAGCCATAAAGAAGGATGAAATTATGTCATTTGGTGGTAAATGGATGGAACTGAAGAATATTATGCTCAGTGAAATAATCCCAACTCAGAAAGCCAAGGGTCAAATATTTTCTCTAATATGCAGAAGCTAGAGAAAAATAAGGAAATGAAAAGAGAATATCTCATGAAAATCCAAAGAAGAATAGTGGAGTAGAGGAAGGGAATGAAGGGAAGGGACCTGAAAGAAGAGGAGCTGCAGAATGAAATTAAGCAAACAATATCCTGGGCATGCATGAAAATACCACAATGAATTCCCCTGTCAAGTATACTATCATGCACCAATTAAAAAAAAGAAATGAAAATATTTAAAAATTATAATTAGCTAATGAAAAGTTTAAACTGAATGAAAAAATTCAAACATATTTACATACCTTGATTTCCAATCTCTACTATTGTTGTTCCTTCATATGTTTTATATTTTCTTGATATGGTTTTAGACATTCAATTTATTATTTAAGTATGTATATATCTTAAGAAAAATTATTGCTTTATTTTGGTTCATTTATGAATTAACATAGGATGGGAGTGAGACTAAATTAAGCATTTACAAAATACTTAATATCAGTAATCCCATGATCCATGTATTATCTTTAATTTCTAAAAACAAATCCTAATATTATCTGTAATTATTTTCTTTGCTGTGCAAGGTTTTTTAATTTGAAGCCATGACACATGTTGAAGCTTGGTTGTATTTCTTGAGCTTTCGGAATCTTATAGGAAAGTCAGTGCCTGCATCAATATGATGAAATGTTGACTCTTGGTTTTTTTAAATAGTTGCAGTGTTTCCAGTCTAGTGTCTAAGTCTTTGATTCACTTTGAGTTGATTTTCATGCAGGGTGAAAGATGCATATGAATATACAGTTTTCCTAGTTCTACTAGTTAAAAAGCTTATCTCTTCTCCAAAGCATGTTTGTGCCATCTTTACGTTACAAGTGGATAGAATCTAAATCCATAATGAATGTTCATTAATTTAATAAAATGCTTAAATAGAGAGTGTATCTTGTTTGATGACACTGGGTTATTGATTTGCTAGTGTTTTAACATATTTTTTTAAAATTTCATTCTTTTAGAATCAGTCATGGTACTTCAAATGATCTATATTATTATAGATTTACTTCTTATTAATTCACCATTTAGCATTCAATGTAATGCCTTGTACATTCAAAATAGTCAGATATCTGCTGAGACAATAAACCATGAGACAATGAATCCTGCAAGGCAATTCTCTGCCTCCCTGCTTCTTTCATGCCGAGTTCCTGTTACCTAGTTTACTGCCTGCAACTTAGTTGTTGAATAAAGGACACTGTCTGATGATAATTCTGCAAGATCTCTTATCTCAGATCTTATGTATTATTCATTTGCTACTAAACTTTTTTTGAACACCATATTAATGAATGTATAACTATCTCTTTGACAGAGGCATTTTTATTAGACAAAGCAATGACATATCTTAAGGATTTCAATATAAACGGTGTGTTTAATTTAAGCTGGTTAAAACACCTGTTATTTTTTCATTATTGATCATAGTTCTGAGCAAAAATACCTCCTCAATTTTTTGTCAAATAAACCATGCTTTTCTAAAAAGTAATACCAAAGTTTCAACATATAACTAAAGTATTATAGGTTTCGGAATGTCATTTTAACTTTCAAACTACAAAGTCCAAACAAATGCAAGATTCAGAGAGGCCATCAATGTCCACATTGTATTCTGTTTTTTAATACTGACAATGACTATCACATTTTCATTTTCAATTATTCAGCAAGATATTTTACTCCTACTGACATTACTGACAAATAAAACTTTGTCAGTACATGCTGTTACTATGCACAGAATCTTCCAGTAAGTGAAGAAAATAATAGTCCCAGAAAAATTATAATTATAAGCCACAGTCATTAATGTGGCAGTTAATGTTAATATCTATTGGACTGGTTTAAGTAATACTGTTATAATTTTGATATGAGGTGTCCCCAAAAGCTCCGGTGTTAATGCAGAAATGTTCATAAGTGAAATGATTAGATTATGAGGGCTGTGACCTAATCAGTTCATCCTAGTTTGAATGGACTGTGTGGTAACTATAGTCATGTGGGTCATGGCTGAAGGAAGTAGGTCCCTGAGGGTAGGTCCTGGAGGAAAACATATTCCCTGTGCTCCCTTCCTCTCTTTGCTAGAAATAGAGCAGCACTTCTTCACCACACCCTTTAACCATGGTGTTTTGCCTCACTTTGGGCCTAGAGCAGTGGAGTCATTCCATCATGAATTAAATCTCTGAAACTACAAGCCAAAATTAATTTTCCCTCCTGTAAGTTGTTCTTGTCAGATATTTTGGTCAGTGAAACAAAGCTGACTTGTGTTAATACTTAGAAACCTAGAAAACATTAAATTTGGTTGTATATGTAGGGTTATTTCTAGAATAAACCAATGCATGCCTTAGTGGACACTGAGGAATCTCAACCCTGGTGTGGGCAAGCATCATGGCTGGGGCTCAGAAAGAACAAAATCTGAGAAAATGTGAATGTGTTATAAATCTCCTGGAGCTGGGATATACCTTCCCAGGTTTTGGACCCCAGAACTTACACCATAAACCCCCTCAGGTTCTTAGGCCTTTGGTCTTAAACTGAAAGCAATATCATCTGCTTCCCTGGTTCTAAGGCCATAGGACATGTACTAAGACATGCAATGAGTGTCCAGTGTCTCCTGCTTGTCCACCTGTCATAGAACTTCTTAGCCTTCATAGTCATGTGAATCAATTCCCATAATAAATACCAAGATGCATATATTCCACATATATCCATCCATATATTGGCTCTGTCTCGCTGGAAAAGTTTAATATAAACCATAATTCTTGTAGAGTTTAATACATTGTCAAAGCATACCCTTGAGATAGAAATGAAGAATGCACTTAAATGTACCTAATAATAAATAAATAAGCAAAAAATCAATGTGGTCAACAGCTTAGTAGAAGAAAAATCTCTCCAATCATATTATTAGCTGAATAATGTAAAGCAATAGGTCTCTCAGTTAATTAGTAATTAAAGTGTGAATTTAATCCAACAATCTTAAACTCTGTAGCAGAAAATTCAAACTAAATCATATGTAATAAGACAAATCATATATAATAATTTCTCCTTAAAATAAACTTTTGCAAAATATCAGATATTACATTCTTGTTATATGTCCAAGAAAATGTAAGTAAAGTAAAAATGAAATGAATATATAACAAGTACTTTTGAGAAGTGGGAAAGTATGTATCTATTCATGGAAATATTTAGTGAATTTATTACTTTATTTTCCTACATGGCTGATTTTAAATTTTAAGAGAAAAAATAATTTTATAGAATACTTTGGCATTAGTTTATAGATATTTATCATATATTTTTACTATGTTAGAAATAATAATACATGAAACTAACAATTATGAGAAATAAATTATAGGCATTTTTCACCTGAAAAGTGGTATTCTTGTTTTTTTCTGTTATTGATGCTATAATAATAGGTTATGAAATGGGAAATTGTCTCTTCAAACATTTTCTTTTCCAACATAATAAATATCTGGCTTTTAACTCTTATAAATAAAATCAAACCTGTTAAATCTTAATGTACCTTGTATACATAATGTTAAGAGGAAAGCAGGATGAATGGAGGATCAAAGGTTAACAATGAGATATTAAAAATGCTGTCATGTCCTAGATAAATCACTTCAACGACATTGTACAGTCATATAGCAACATTTCTGGTGCTTTAGAAGCTTCTTGTCAAGTGGTAGTAGGAAATAAACAGTATTTTTGGAATGATAATTGCTTTGGTGATCATTTCATACATGCAATCTCATTATTTAATTTACTTTAAAATAAACTAGGTAATATTATGACCATTTAAACAGATGAAGAAAGAAATGTTCCAAAACGCAAAGCAACTTGGACAAGATACTAATGAAGACTTTTAAGGCACCCACATTGACTTATAACAATCTAGAAGTTATTTATGACTCTTAGGTTGTAGAGGTCTTATATACAAATTGAACTAGCTTACATAAAATAAATTATTGTTCTAAATAATTTTAATCAAGGGTTGTGGTTAGGAGATCAAAGCAGATGGCTGAGCCTCCCTTTCTCCTGAATGTTTATGGTCTCCTCCGCTTTTCTCAGGATGTTTTATACTCTCAGTCCTCCTTGCTTATAGGACTCAGGGAAGTATACTGGCCATGATGCCTCAGAAAACAAGTCCAGCTGAGGGCTGATCCCTGGTGCATGTCAATTCTGGTTTCTTCCTCTGTGAGTGTAATTCTTCCCCAAAGACCAGAAATATGTGCTATGATATTTTGCATAAACAAGAAATACTAAAAAAAAAGATATTCTTCTATTCAGAACTTTTAAAACTATAAACAAAAAATGCAGTCAATTCTTGCCTGCCTGGTAGTATGTACACAGAGATGGGCACATGAATATCTTTCTGTATAAAAGACAATTTATATGCATTCTTTTTTTTTTAGTTTTTGTTTGTTTGTTTGTTTGTTTTTAATGTGGTGCTGGGGATCAAACCCAGTGCCTCATTAGGCAAGCACTCTACTACTGAGCCACAACCCCAGCACCCCCCCCAAAAAAAAAAAACAACTAAGAGACACTTTATATGCTTTCGGTAAAATTATTAACACAAAAAATTGCATGTAAGGAAAGGCACACCTAACTACTTCAAAGCCAAAGCCATCCACTAGAGTTAATTATATGTTTAAAATTTCTAAACCTTTTCTATTTCTCTTAATGTGAACTTCACATGGTTTCATGGATATCTTTGAAATCTATAAACCAAAACAAAGATTTAGTTATTTCTAACATACTAATTTTAAAACAGTATATAAGACATAGGAGGTCTTCAAAGAATACTGCCAATTTAGAAAAGTCAGAAATGGGAAGTGAATTATTGTGAGCTTATACCCACGCTTGTACAAAATCATTCCTTCCTGAATAAATTTATTCATCCATCCTTCCATTCATTAATTCAAGTAAACAAATAGCCCTACTATGAGCTGGTACTATTCTAGATAGTAAGTAATGAGCAAGGAAGAAAATGATCATTCTATTCTGATGAACTTTGTCCTTGAGTAAGAGAAGAGATAAAGAATAACTAACTACAAAAATAAATGGGGTAGGGAGGGGGAGCATGGGAAGAACAGACGAACTCTAGATAGGGCAGAGGGGTGAGAGGGGAAGGGAGGGCGCAGGAGATTAGCAAGGATGGTGGAATGTGATGGACATCATTGTCCAAAGTACATGTATGAAGACATGAATTGGTATGAACATACTTTATATACAACCAGAGATATGAAAAATCGTGCTGTATATGTGTAATAGGAATTGTGATGCATTCCACTGTCATTTTTAAAAAACTTAATTTAAAATTAAAAATAAAAATAAAAAAATAAAATGTTACCTAGACAACTACAATGATAAGATGTTATATATACAAAAATCTAGTAATGCTACTTTTTAAGTGACTGGAGTGGAATATCTCTTTAAGAAGAAGAGTTAATAGATAAGGAAAAGTCATCTATGTGGATGTAAATGGGGGAGGGCCTCTGAGCAAAGGAAATAAAATTGGAAATCACTTTCATTTGGTACATTTAATAAGCAAACAAAAATTTATCAGATATGAAAGTGTGTGTGAGAAAGCAGGGTAACAGGTCAGGTCTCAGAAACAGGCAGATACCTAATGGTTTTAGGCTTCACATTATTAGAATTTGTATTTTCCTCTAAGTATAAATTTAGAAGACAATAAAAGATTGTATGCAAAAAAATACAACTTTCTTTTTTTTAAAAAAGGTTATGAATTCTTGTGTTCAAGCATGAAAGCCAATACCCAATGACAAAATAAGCTAGCTTAAAAATATATGCTTCTGAGGTGATAGAATAAAATCCACTTAATGACTGAATCTAGTGAGTGAGTGATTGAGAGTTAGATCCTTGGTTTGAGGCCTGAAGTAGTTGGTGAATGATTTCATTTAAGCAAAAGAACATTTTGGGTACATTGATTTCTGTATGCACAGGAGATATGGAAATATAACAAACCAGAAGGCTGTTGCATATACAAGTAAAATATTCTCAAGGAAGATAGAAATATCAGAGGTACGAATTTGGTAACCATTAGCAAATATATTCACATTCAGTCAGTTATTTTAAAAAATGTAAGACAATCAAAGGATGTAAAATTCACTTTCCTTTTAGAGGTTGTATCCTTTGGTCAATTTACTTGCTGCAGATTCTACCCAATGACAAGAAACTATAAGTTTTTCACAGAGAGACAGGAGAAGGTATGGTAAAGTTATATTTTTAGATGTCGAGTGATTATTACAGATGACTTCTAGTGGTTTTCAGACACGACTCATAAGATGTCAGTCAGGAGGGGACCTGAATGAAAAAAGAAAAGCCAGGTCCCCATGTTCACATAAAAGACATGCCTCCTATTTAACAGTTTATGTTCTAACTGCTAAGTCTATTTTGACCTCCTCATGAAAGAGGAGACTATCCTGCCTTGCTATCATAGGAAAAAAAAAACAGTGGTATCCAACTCAAGGTAGCTAGTCAACACAGGTTAACTTGATTTTCCAATGGAACAGCATTAATATGGTCTCACTATCACTCTAATTAGGGCTTAAATTTAGGGTTTAAAATCTAATAACCAAAATCAAGGATATTACACTATCGTCAAGCCTGCAGGAAAGGGTCATGAAATTTAATATAGAATTATTGCTTGGAAGAATCTTAGGCATTGCTATTGTCTGTGCCTCTCCCACAGCTCCAGGGCTTTGTTCTATCTTAATTCTAACTTTCCGAGTGGATTTCTGAAACAGTCTATGAATTTAAGAATGAATGGTACACAAAATCCTTTCCATCATTTTTCAATCCAATACTATAATCCACCAAATCAGTATGATCAGGGTATATGGAGGAATGGTAAGGAAAGCCACCGTCATGCCCATTTTTTTCTTAGAAGATATTGATCTTTTCTGGTTTAGCAAAGATTTCTTGTTTTATGTTCTTCATCATTTACCCATAGGTATTGTAGATCATGGCCTTTAATTGATATTGTGATGCTACAGGCTAAACCATGATATTACAAATTGACATCGAATAAATATTCTTGCTTTCTATACATTCAGATTTCTTTAAAAGGGATGTAATTGAGCCAAATTTGATTAAAAGACAAGTACACTGTTTTGTAAATGAACTGTTATTCACAGCTATCCTATTTTGTTTCCTGTATAGGCACCAAAATGGTGTAAGGAACAAAGACTGAAAGTTTAGTGCTCTTTGTAAAATCACTGTTAATTTTTATTTATATGTCTAACCTCCTTGTAACCATTGAAATAATAACTCAACAGAAGGCCAATTACATTTTTGAGAAAATTCTAATTTTGCATTTTGCACGCTTGCTAAATGTCTTTGGCTGGAGACAAAGTGATAAGACAATACGACAAACATCTCTGACCTCCTTTTGCATAAATCAAATAGAAGTAATAGCCATGCAAAAAATGAAATATATGGTTCAGAATGTATCATGAACTCTAAACATGCTAATGGAGTTGAATATGTCTGCTCTGTACAGGCAACATTTTAAGAATATGGTGGCAAAATGCTCAAGAGGAAAATGGGTCAATTGAAAACGTAATTAGGAGAACATAGACGACTGGAGAACATTATTTTCACTCAAGGAAAAATCATTCACTAAGGTGGTTTTATGTCTGTTTATTTTTAAAAAGTGTCACCTGAGCAAGACATGAATTGGACTAGCCAATAATATTCTTCTCTTTAGGCTTAAAAAATAGAAGCTAGTGTTTAACTAGCCAACTAATTGAAATTACTTAAATTATGTGTACGAGGGAGAAAGCATACCTTTACAGGATGATACATTATCAGTAGAAACAAAATATCCTGGGATATTTTTAACACTCAACTATTTACTCTTATACTCAAGAATATTCAAACACATTATACTATATGTGTATAAAGTACAACTTTAATACTTTAATGCTGGACACCTTTAATAATTTCTATTGTAAATTCTACTCTCTGATAATCAAAAGAGTATGGGTTTTGCAAGGAAACACATAAAATTAAATAAATAAAACTAAATTTACAAATATACAATGATTTAAAATCTGATTAGCTAGCATTTAAAATAATTCTAAGTTAGTGAATTATTTTAGGAATTGTATTAGAGAGAAACCTTGGATCATTATTTCAAACATCCGTGACACACATAGGACTAATTTCCATAAATTTAAAAAGGTTTTCAATAAAAAATATAACAATTTGGTACATAATGGGAAAGGGTATAAATAAGTAGTTTATAGATTATTAAGAAAATGTAGTCAGATAACAAGCCTGTAAAATAATATACAATATACAAAATAAATATAAGAATCAAAAACTTTAAATATTGTATTTGTCAGTTGGGAAAGATTAACAATTAAGACAATATGCAGAGTTCTAAAGAGCTTAAATACAAACAATAAACCCCACAACCCACTGTTTACTTAAGCATCTTCAAAATCTGCCACAATTATATGTATCTATTATGTTTTTACTGCTTTTTCATTTGTTTTACTGCTTAATTAATGTTTATGGGTTTTATTTCTGCATCCTAGAATGTGAGCTACTAAACATGGACAACCAATAGTGAATACTCATCCATGACCCATGGATGTTTATCACTAAAAATGACTGTATGAAGTCAACTTTATCTTCTCTGATTGCTCAAAATATCCTAAAGGTGTTTCAGTGACCTCATTCCACATAAGTCTCTATTATCCAAATTCTTACTGCTATTCCTGTTAGAGAGAGCAAAGGAGTGAATTCAGGCTGAGAGTGGGACGTAATGTATAACTGTGAGATTTTAAGTGGTATGCTGCTAGGGACCCCTTGACAAAAAAAGTTAAATCAATAATCATAGATGTAAATCCTAGGAAGGAGAGGAAATAATTCAATGTGATTTTGATTAATTCTTTAATTGTTTAAAATGACTTATATTACAAAGTGGTTTATAAACAATACTTTCATCAATTCACATTTCTGGAAGAGCTCCATAAATGTTGTTTCTGATGTTTTTAATTTATTTATCTATTTTGTGATATATCATTGATACTGGTAGACAATTTTTCCAAGGGCATTTTTTGTTTCTTTGTATCCTATGAGAAAAGACACTGATTTCTTCTGTTCCAGTCTCTTTCTTCAAGGATATTTGCAGTTAACAACCTTGGAATCAAGTGAGATGTGCAAAGATCAGTTTGCTCTTCAGTATGACAAATATAACATCCCACTCCAGGGCAGAGTTTTGAAGGCTTAGTCTCTAATATAAAAGGTTCAGGGTCATAAGTTTGGAGTCTCTTTCAGATGTAACTCATACACATGAAAGTATTACCTAACCTTGTTTATGTCATGCAATGAAATCAACCATGGAGTGAGGGATCAGTACAAATTCTGGCACAGAACTATTGTTATGTCTGAATTAATCTGTCTTTTTTTTTTTCCCTAGTCCATGAGGTTGTATCTCCTTCTTGGATTCATGAATTAAATAAGTTTGTTAGCTTGGTAGAAGAACAAAATCTTCTATATTTCACAGTTCTTTTTTGGGGAGGTGTGGAGGTGGGGATTAAACTCAGGGACTCTCCACCACTGAGCCACATCCCCAGACCTATTTTGTATTTTATTTAGATACAGGGTCTCACTGAGTTGCTTAATGCCTTTATTTTTCTGAGGCTGGCTTTGAATTCGAAATCCTCCTGTTTCAGCCTCTTGAGCTGCTGGGATTATAGCTCTGAGCCACCACACCTGTCCATTTCACAGTTCTTCACTGTTTGTGATAAGGATGGCAAGTTGACAGTGCTTTATGCTCAAGGAAGAAAGAGGCTTTCTAGTTGGGCTCAGATCACAACCTTCTGTAAGGTATTTACTAAAAAGGGATTCTTATTGTAAAATGCATCATTGAAACTCAGAAATACCTCTCAAAGACTAGAGTATCATTATCAAGGATGTAATCATCAAAAGAATGAGACCTCTGTCTCCAAGCTTCAAGGGAGGACACAATTCTAATTCTGATAAATGCCAGTTAACAAATGTAGTTGATTTAATCTCATTTACTTTAAATAACTCTTTGAGCCCAGTATGGTGGTGGTGATACAGGCTTGTAGTCCCAGAGGCTTGGGAGGCTAAGGCAGGAGGATAGTGAGTTGAAAGCCAGCCTCAGCAACAGCAAGGCACTAAGCAACTCAGTGTCATTCTGTCTCTAAATAAAACAATAAAAAATAGGGCTGGGATTTTGGCTCAGTGGTCAAGGGCCCCTGAGTTCAATCTCCAGTACCCCTCCAAAAAATAAATAAATAAAAATGAATAAACTAATAAATAACTCTTTGTACCTTTTATTTCTCTGACTCTTGGAGCCCCCATTTCCCACCTCCTTATTAACACACCCAAAAGCGAATGGAACTAAGCTTTTCCTTCAGTAAAATAAATGCTTCATTTCTACCTGCTACATAAGATATTTTATAAAACATGTTGCCTTAAAATCTGACCTACTAATGACCCTGAACTGGACAGAATTAAAAATCTCCAAACAAAGATACCATAGATTCAGGGCAGGGACGTGCATGGATATAATTAAGAGCCAGAGGAGCTGAGCATAAAATTATGATATAGGATTGAAATAGTAAATACCTTGAAAGACACAACTGGGTCCAATCAAACACAAGACATGATCAAACTCACTTCTACAAAAGCCTTAATGTCCTTCTTCCCTGAACAATCAGGGGGACAGATCTGAGTGTTTCACTTGTTTCTTTATCAATTAACTCTTAATATTAAGTTTTTTTCCCATACCACAAAACTTGGTATCATAGACTTGGCTACTAAGTGCATTGGGCACTAATTGTTTCCATGATTCTAGGGAAGTTTCATGCTACATTTTTATTCCTAGGATGTTTATATAGTGAATGACCTTGGAATATTTTGTCCTCTCCTCACTCTTGTACTCTTGCATCCCAGAGCAATGAGTAGGTTTGTTTACTGTCCTGTATGACAAAGATAGTATCTTCCTCCAGACAAAGGTCAATTATATTTATTGACCCTTATAAAGGGTTTGATTTTTCTAAAGTGGTGGTTCTCCTCTATGACACAAACTATTGCAGGTACAAATATTTTCCAATCCGGTTGCATCACTGTGGGAGTTGAAGCTCAGGCAACTGCCACAAATGCCCATACTCTAGCCACTGCTTTTGCTCTTTGTCTCTGATCCAGAAGTCTTCTCTCTTCTTTCAGCATCCGTAAAACTGAGCCAAATTAAATCATTAGCTTTCCAATTAGGGTAAATTTCCCAGCCTTTGACAGTTTTTGATAGAGAATATTATTGATGAATAATAAAATGATTCATTAAATTTTAACTAAATATACACTTGATATTTCAGATTCAAAGATTAATTCTGAGCATGAAGAAATACATTCCAATTTGACATTAGGAACTTCAAAGAGAGCTTGTATAAAATTTACCAAAATCCTTATGGTAAGAGATGTCCACCATTAATTTAATTTTTGTTTGTTTTTCACATGCTAGGGATGGAAACCAGGGTCTTACACATGAAGGCAAGTGCTCTACCTAGATTAAGATACACACACACATACATACACACACAAACACACACACAAACACACACACACACACACACACACACACACATATATATCCATTGTATGTACAATCTGTATTTAACAGTTAAAAATATAAAAATTTCTTCCTTAAAGAAATTTTGATGTGACATCAATTAAGGTGAAAGCAGAGGAAATAAAGTCCTTAAAAGAGAAAAGAACTGAAACTAGGAAAGTGTAGTAGAAAGTGAGAAGCAATGATATATATTTTTTTAAAAAAAGGCTGCTGGTGTTCAGCAGGGTCAAATACTGCAGAAAGGACGATTAGCATAAGAACTCTAAGGAGGCCAATGAGTTTGGCAATTAGGAGGTCATTGATGACATTTAATCTTACCAGTTCCCCACATAAGTCAGCTAATGAAGACAAAGCTATCTGGCCCCCCAGTGTATCATAATATCAGCCCTACGATGAATGACATTATCCACAGGGTAACACTTAATGATGAATAGTATTGTGATTAAATTGCTATAGAATACCAATGGGAATGTTCATTGCAACCCTTTAAATACCAACATCACGATTAATACTCGAGAACAGACATGCAAGAAATAGATAGTGGTTTGCCACTTATATCACTGTCAAACTTTATGTCACCCTTGAGGGCTTATTGATGTAAAATGAAGTGCATTTATTCACATAGAGTTAGTTCTGCTTTATAAGGAATAAGAAATTATTAAAATGGGGTTATGCCAAAAGAAAAAAAATGGAAATGTTTTTAATATGCCCATGTCTTTGCTAATCTATAATTGCTAAGGCTATTGTTTCTAAAATATGGAATATTTTTGACAAAGAACTATAATGAAAATTGTCAGGTGGCAAGCATACTTTAAGAAAGGTCACCTTTTTTGATTCCTTAAAAGAGAATATCTTATTATATGGATATTCTGTGTTAAAAAATTTATATCTATGTAATTAAGTGTACTCTGCTATTGCATTATGAAAAAGTAATATTTTTCAAAAACTTTGTACATTTCTAGATTTCACAAACTTCCTTGTATTTAATTTTATTCCTTGTTAAGATTAACATTTAAGTGCTGAGTCTAGCACTTGAAGTAAATTGGTAACACTTATTCTAGTTGGTTAAAATTTGCTTTAGATTGCCAAAGGGGGCTGTGTATATGTGTGTTTGTGTGTGTGTATTTAGATGGAGGCTGACAATCTTTATTTCACACAGGTCTATTTGAGTGAATTTTCTCAGAGCATATTCAGGGGCAGAAGCTAATTTTCTCCTGTTCATGTGGGGGGTTCTCTGTTGCATCATTCCTCAGGTTTATCAAAAGAAGAGTAGTATGGAAACTAGGTCTCCAATATCTAGAAATTAAACATTTGTAAGAAATGGGTGGCATCTCAGTTGCAATAATTAGCATGTTTTATATTTTTAAATAGTAGATAACAAAGAATTTTGTTGTTTATCTTCCACTAATAAGACATTTTCTTTTCCTTTTCTAACCATGGTCTTCTGAAAATGAAGACTACATTGTGCATTATAATTTTTCAGAAATGAAGTTAGTTTAAATTTTTCAAGATATGGACAAACATTTGACAAATTATTATGTTTTCCATTTTTGTACAAAGTTTTGAATTTCCACTGAAATATTAGAGGGGGTTAATAGAAATTTCCAGATTCATCTAGTCAAAAAACACTATTCCAAATAATTCAAAACCATGACTACTAAATTTATCATACTACCTAACAATCCCATTCTTAGGTAAAAATTCAAGAGTAATAAAAATATATGTCCCTTTAAAAATATATGTCCCAAGTATTCATACCAGGATGATTCATAACAATCTGCCTGTAGAAACTACGAAAGTATTGATGAACTATTGAATAGATAAACAAATGTGTTACATACATAGATTAGAACATTATAAAACAAAGTATTGATTCATGTTCTACATGGACAAACCTCAAAAACAGTACAGTAAATTAAAGAAAACAGAGGCAAAAGATCAGATGTTATATGTGGTTTTATTTATGCAAAATCTCTGAACAGGAAAATCTGTAGACAGAGTAGATTAGATTTTCACTTACTACACAATGAGGATGGAAACAGAACATTCCTGCACATGAGCATGAGGATAATAGAAATCAAAATATAAAATTGTATCATGGCAATGATTATACAATGTTGTGTGCATATTAACTAACAATCCTCAAACTATAAATTTCAAGTTGTGTTAATTTTATGTTGTATATTATACCCCAATAAACCTGTCAAAATATTCACAAATTGTTAAAAAAAAACTTAGATGATAAAAAATTAAACCATGAAAAACAATATCAAGGACAATATTATTTTACATACATTCTTATATTAGAAGTAGATATTTCCCTGTGAGTAAATCTTATCATCAAGTAGGGTGTGATATCTTTCAGAACAGAGACACTTGGGTATATTTTATTTTCTGGCCTGCCTTGTGCCAGATTTTTTTTCACATGATAGTTTCACAGGTTGGCCTCTTACTATTTATGGTATGATGGGATGAGCAAGATAAACTAATAGAATTTTTTAAATTGCCCTCAAGAAATAGAAAATTGAACCAGATTTGTAAAACTGAGCTATAGTTTGAATGTGCCTTCCAAAATCCCAGGTGTTGGAACCTTACCTCCTAATTCAGCACTGTTGGGTGGTGAGGTCAAAGGGAGGCATTTAGATCATGAGGGCTCAACCCTCATGAATGAGTTAATGCCATTCTCTCAGGAGTGAGTTGGTATTTTGGGAAGTGGATTTGTTCTCACAAATATGGGTTTTTATGAAAGCAATTTTACTTTCCTTGTCTCTTTCTTACCTTCTGGCATGTTGTGAAACATCAAGAAGACCCTCTTAAAAAGCCAAGCTGATGTGTACCATGTCCTTGGGTTGCCTAGTCTCTAGAATTGTGAGCCAAATAAACTTCCTTTCTTTATAAATTATGCAGTATGTGATATTTTGTTATAACCATAGAAAATGTATGCAGATAAACCCAAATCATGACTTAGGCCAAAATTGTAGGGATAGAGATGTGACATATTAATTCTATTTAAATCTAAAGACTTATGGGGCTAAGTGTAGAGTTATAGGATGGGAGATAATTTTTTTTCTCAAATTTTAAGATAAACCCAGTGATGATGTGTTTTAACTTTCCAACTATAATAAAAACCCAAGGAAGTGGGAGGAAGGATTAGTAATTCACACACTCTTCCCAACTGCTTATGATTATCAAGCACTGATTCTATGAAGTCCAGAGAATTTAATTAAGAAATCGTCACCCAGTATTCAAAAATCAGTCCTGACCCTTGAGAACTTGAGACTGGACTGGAACCCCATAAATAGGAGTATAGTTTAAGTAACAGAGTATTTTGATAAAAGGGATTCAAATCCCACCTCTATTCTTATAGACCTTGTGATTCTTAAAAAGATATTTAGTTTCCAAGGCCTAAATTTCCTCAAATATAAATGGATTTGATAATACCAGACTTATTTGCCTAGTCTAACGTACTTATAAGAGTAAGTGACAAAAGATAGACATAAGTCTATGCTTGAAGAAGAAAGCAGAAAAGCAGTTACTATGAAGCTGGATAAAATATTATCACAGCCTCATTAGAGCATTGAGTAAACATTTCTCATAATCATGATGGTTTCAGCCTTAGGTCCTATGCTATGAATGAGGCAGTGATGCTGAATAGGTGATAATTTGCCTCCAAATTAAAAGGTCATTCTCATCTATAGGGTAGTGAGAGAGATTAAAACTCAAATCTGGAAATTATATTCTTAGAAACCAGATTTATTCATAATTGTCAAAACTTGGAAATAATCAAGATGTAACCTTTGATAAGTGAATGGTTAAAATGAACTGTGGTACATCCATACAATGGAATGTTTTCATCACTAAAAATAGATGCATGTGCTATCAAGTCAAGAAAAAATATCAAATAAAACATATTTTACTAATTGAAACATGAAACATGCCAGTCAAAATAGATGAGTTACTATTTGACTCCAACTATATATAACATTATGAAAAAGGCAACTAGGGAGACACAAAAATCATTAGCAATTGCCATAGTTTTGAGGAGAAAGGGTTATATGGGTAAAGTATATATTTTAAAGCAGTGAAACAATTTTGCATAATAATATCATCATAAATACATGTCATTATACTTTTTTCAAAACTTATGACATTTACAACTCCCAGAGTGAACCTAATTGTAAACTATGGACAGTTGTTTATTAAGTAATATTGTGATTATAAATTAAATGATATTGATATGAAAATGCAGGTCATTAATTGTAAGACCTTCAGCATGAGATGTTGATGGGGAGAATTTGTACATATAGAGGATGACAAAGAAGAATGTGGGAGCTGTCTGTACCTTCCTCTCCTGCTATAAAAGTAGAACTGTGGGCATGGTGGCTTACACCTATAATTCCAGCCACTTGGAAGGGTGTAGCAGAATAATTGCAAGTATAAGGCCAGCCTCAACAACTTAGTGAGACCCTCAACAATTTAATAAGACTTCATTTCAAAAAAAAAAAAAAAGATACTGGGACTTAGCTCAGTGAAAAAGTACCTGTGGTTTCAACTCCTAATGTATCATCATCATCATCAGCAGCAGCAGCAGCAGCAAAATCCCAATCTTCTCAAAATTGAGAATCTTATGGACTCATTTATATGCATATCTCCAACTCACTATTGTTATTGTTTGCTTCTCTAAGAAAAACTTCAGGCCTGTACAAGACCGTATGCTGTCTCTGTCCTATATACCATTTAATGCCAGGATCCCATGCCACTTCTGTTTGAATCCTTTAGAATAAATCTTGATGTATACATTAAAAGGTGAGGTTTTTTTTTACATATTAAATCTTCTCTATGGTATAATAAATCCTCCAAGGAGATTTTCTCTACTACCCAAAGATATCCATGACTCATCTCTAAAATCTGAAAAAAAAAAATTTTTCAGAAAAAAAGGGAGAATTTGCCAAGGTGATTTAAGAATCTTAAGATAGAAATCTTGGATTAAATGGGTGGGCCCTAAATGTAATCATATGTATCCTTCTAAGAGAGGTAAAAGTAGAGATTACATACACACACACACACACACACACACACACACACACACACACATACACACACACGGGGAAGAAAGAGATGGAAAGATGCAATAGAGGGAAATTTGAAGTACTAGCTATAATAATAATGTGCCATAAGCCAAGGACTGTAGCAACCATCAGCAACTAGAAGTGGCACAGTCTTCCCAACAGCTTGATTTCAGTCCAGTAACACAAATTTTGAACTTCTGGACATCAGGATTGTGAGAAAATAAATGTTTTTTTTTTTATGCTACTGAGTTTATTGTCATTTGTTATAGCAACAACAGGAAACTAATATAGCTCCCTAAATTGTTTGGGGGAAAAATATGATATGAAACTAATGAAGCCCTGAGCTGATCCCTTTCATTTATTCCCCATTTTTTTTCTTATTGCTCAGTCACAGGGATTGTATTCTTTTAGTAAAAGGATTCCAAAATAGTATAGATTGACCTTGAATAAATTTATCTCAGTTATTTACTGCATTGGTCTTAAGCCATATTAATACCCTGTAGTAACGCTCTGTGTGTGTAGGTGTGTGTGTGTGTGTGTGTGTGTGTGTGTGTGTGTGTATGTGTGCATTGCTTCTTATCCTGCTAGATCAACATAGGGCTGAAGTGTGTGTGCATAGAAGATGAAATGTATGCACAGTACAAAAATGGCCTTGCTAAAGAAGTCATTTCTGTGTACATGTGCTCTATAATGAGCATTTCCTCTCATTTATTTGAGAAGAGTAATAGAGACATTCCTTTTACCCCTTGGGCATTTTTTTTCAGTCAACTAAATCAAATCCTATTCATCTCTCCTAGTCTTTCAATTATTTTTATTGCTTGATTTACTTCTGTCTCCAATTTATTTTTTGCCCATTTAAAATTGGAAAATTAACCAGTGAATTTAGCCTGTGTTAGTGTTTTGCCTGCATCATACAAATGAGGCAAATAGGTTGTCTAATATCACTGGGGATTTCTTTATTTTTCTTTGTTTGATCAGTAGTAAGACTTGATTTTTAAATAATCAAAATAGCACATACACCACCAAATGCTATTCTTTTAAGTAGTTATATCAGATAAAATACTTTTTCTGATGATGGTCTATTTCTCAAAACAATTTTGTGTCCTTTGCAGCAACTGCCTTCAGAGTAGATTTTCAGGTTAAAAAATAAAATGAGAATCTCCTTATTTTCTTATTGCTCAGTCAGAATTCATGTTACTTTGGACAAGAACAATAAAATGTCAATTTATCAACCATGAATTTTTGTGCTTTTATAAAAATTGAATTTTATTTTAGATATTTCTATTTATCTTATTTGAGGATATTTGAAACAATAATTTCATGTTGAAATAATTTATGTTTTTTTAAATAATTTTATTTAGTTGTAGATGGACATCATACCTTTATTTATTTATTTTTATGTGGTTCTGAGAATCAAACCTAGTATCTCACGCATGTTAGGCAAGAGCTCTACCACTGAGCTCTACACCTAGCAGAAAATAATTTAATCTTTTTTTCTGATAATAGTTAAACAGAAACTGTACTTTTTTCCTTAGACGCAGGTAAGACAGCTTCAGGTTTTGGAGAGGCATTAGGGAAGTTTCCCAAGATCCCATTAGGTTCCTGGAACAAGCTATGTGCATTGTGTCAGGTCGATGGTGGTGACTTAGGAACAAAGCGCAGCCCAGCACCCAGGAAAGAAATATCAATCAGGCACGTTTGGAACCACCTGTCAATCATCAGGGTCTCCTGGCCAATCCTGGATCTCAACCAGTTCCCCTGACCAACTTCAGTGGGACAAAGGACTCTAAAGACCTCTTTTGTTGTCCCAAGCCTTTCCTTCCTGCCCTAAGCCCTATAAAGTTCCAATCTAGTTGAGCCCCCACGCAGTTTCTCCTCAGATCCTCTTCCTATCTGCTCTGTCCATCTGGTAGAGTTCTGCCCGGGAGTGGAACCTCAGTAAAGCCTCCTTCAGTGGCCTTTTAAAATCTGCCTCCTTTTGGTTGCCACCTTTGCCTGACCTTACACATTTTATTCTGGATTGGGTGCTCTGAATAACTACTGGGTGTGCACATCCAACTTTGTCTGCCCCTTGAGGGCTTTCTCTACTTAACTATTCCTTTCTCTTGTTCTTGACCTTCAGGGAATTGGCAGTCATGAGCTGGTACCCAATCTCAGATGCTCAGGTTCTGGTAAATGTGACTAGCAGATGGCTGATGTGTGATTGGGGCACCAGAGTAGTGTTGACCCTCTGACTCTGGGTGACAATAGTTACTTTGGAAGCAGGGCCAACCCTGTGCTCTGGGCTGATTCTGTATGTGTCAGGCATATTTCAGGCTTTCACCCAACCCTCTTTTGCCTACATGTCACAGTGCTGAGATCAGCCACCTACTCTTCAGGATGTGCTCACAAGTCAGGCCTTTGCTCGCTTCATGGTCGAGCCTGCCCTCTCCACTCTGGCAGTGTATGAAAATCTAAGAGTCTCCAACATTAGGTTGGAGATAGGAAATGAGTAAAGAATGATGCATTTGACAATGAAACACATAAAAAGATTGCTCCAAGATTGCTCTAGAACTGAAAAGGAAGGAACAGTGCCAGAATCATCTCTTTCTGTAAATCAACATCATTTTCATGAGACTATAAATTTTATAAAAGCTTGTATAATAAAATTATTTTCTAGACAAAAGTTCTATGGAAAACTAACATTTTAGTACATCACTGCATGTTTCACAGAGAACCCTATAATAATACTACTATTATATTATATTAGAATAGATTATAACAATAATGTGTCAGATACACATGATACTATTATTTATTCATTAAATACATAATATTGAGTTTGCACTAAGTGCCAGAAACAGCTTGTTGGTGATAATAAAAAAAATTGTATCTTATAGTAACATCATCTCTGAGGAAGTATCATTTAAACTGAGGTCTCAGTGAGGCAAAGAGTTAGCTATGCAAACATTGAGAAAATATGTTAGGCAGAGGAGCGGACAGTACAAAGCTCCAGAGGCTAGAACCAGATGGCATGTAATTAGATGTGAAATACTTTTTGGTCTAAATATCAACAGATTACATCAAGCTAGCCCACAATAGTGAAAACCTTTTTTTTTTCCCCCGAGTATGATGGGGAACCTTAGAATATGCTGAACAGAACATTTCAGGATCTGATTTATATTTTCAAATAACAACTATTGTACTTAAATATAAATACTGTCATGGAAAAGAAGGGTAACAAAGTGACTATTTGCAATGATCAAGGTGATATATTGATGTTAACCTTGTAAATCCTAAGGCATGGATCACCAGTACAGTTGTCAGGAATTATTGATAAGCTGGATGTGGAATGAAAGAGACAAACAAGGAAGTAGGAATGAGTTCTAGGGTTTTCTCTGGAATGATTGAGGGAATGGTGTAGAAGCATAAAACTTGCCAAAAGAGGGGACATATGCTTGGAGTGGGACAACACCCCACAGTAATGCCCTGGAGATAGTAAATTAATCCAGACATGAGCATTCAAGTAGGGGTGAGAAATAGGAATTTCATTACAAAATTTGGAGTTAAATTAAAGATGAACGCAGTGAGCATATATTTTAGAATCATTAATAGATGAGATTAAAGGCCATAGGATGGGGTGCTATCAGCTTGTAAGTGAAAGTAAGAGGAACAATGAATGAATAATATAATGTATTATTCATTATAATGTAATGTATAATGAAATAATATAATGTATAAAAGTCAGCTTTTCATCACTATTATCCAGATCCCCAATCAGAACAACTTAAAGGAGGAAGCTTATTGGGGCATCATGGTTTCAGAAGTATCCAATTGACTCCATTCCTCTGGGACCAAAGTGAGGCAGAGTAGTATAGTGGAAGTACATGGCAGAGGTAAAATGTTCATGATGGCCAAGAATCACAGAGAAAAAGAGAGTGCCAAGACAGATACCAGGGATAAAATATAAATCCCAAGGACTTGCTCCTAGTTATCTACTTCTTCCTGTAATACCCCACATGCCTACAGTTACCACCCAGTTCATCCATTTCTTCTCAACCCCTGCTATGGTTTAGATACGAGGTGGAAACCAAAAGCTCATGTGAGACAATGCAAGAAAGATTAGATGTAAAATGATTTGGCTATGAGTGCCTTCACCTAATCAGTACATTCATCCCCTTTCCCTCTGCTTCTCTAGCGTTCCTCCCTCCTTTCTCTCTCTCTCTCTCTCTCTCTCTCTCTCTCTCTCTCTCTCTCTCTCTCTTCTCAGTGATCAAGTCCTGATCTTATTTCCTCCTCTACCCTCTTCTGCTATGATATTCTCCTCACCTCTGGCCCAGAGCAATGGAGTTGGCCATTTATGGACTGAGATCTCTGAAGCCAAGTGGGCTGAATAATTTTTTTCCTCGTTTAAAATTGTTCTTCTCTGGTCTTTGGGTCACTACAGTAAAAAAAGAGAACTGAAACTATCCCCTTTCTCTGTTCCACTGATCTCCCTTCTATTTTCACGGAATATGACAGAAAACCCTTGGCTCATTTGACCTTTGACTTTCTGAGCATGGTTTATTTCATTTAGCATAATGTTCTCTAGTTCCATTCATTTACCAGAAAATGACATAATTTCATTCTTCTTTATGGCTGAATAAAACTCCAGGATGTACTGAAACCACATTTCCTTTACCCATTAATCTTTTGATGGGCAATTAACCTGTCCATAATTTGGCTATTGTGAACTTTACTACCACAAACATTGATGTACATATATCAATATAGTATGTTTGTTTTAGTTCTCTTGGATAAATACTAAGAGTAGGATAGCTGGATCGTATGTTTCCTTTCCTATTAATCTGAGAAAACTTCATACTGCTTTTCAAGGTGTTGTTACTAATTTGCAGACCCACCAACAAAGTATAATTGTACCTTTCTCAGAAATGCTCTTTAGCATTTATTAGTAATTTTTGAATTATTGATGATTGCCATTTTAACTAAAGTGAGATGAAATCTCAATGTAGTTTTAATTTGCATTTCCCAGATTACTAGGAATATTGATTTGTTTTTAAATTTATTTAATTTTTTATTGATTTAAAAAAGTTATAACAGAATGCATTATAATTCATATTACACATATACAGTACAATTTTACATATCTCTGGTTGTATATAAAATATGTTGGCACCAATTCGTATTTTCATACATTTACTTTGGATAATGATATCTATCACATTCCACTGTCCTTGCTAGTTCCCTGCCCCCTCCCTTTCCCTCCCACCCCTCTTCCCTATCTAGAATTATCTATTCCTCCCATGCTCCCCCTCCCTACCCCACTATGAGTCAGCCTCCTTTTTTTATTTTTTTATTTTTATTTATTTATTTTTTAGTCACACATGACACTAGAATGCATTTTGACATATATAATACATACATGGTATGTATATCAGAGAAAACATTTGGCATTTTTTTTTTTTGGATTGGCTAACTTCACTTAGCATTATCTTCTCCAAATCATCCTTTTACCTGCAAATGCCATGATTTATTCTTTTATTGCTGAATAAAATTCCATTGTGTATATATGCACTTTTTTTGCATTTTTTTTATCCATTCATCTGAAGGGCATCTAGATTGGCTCCACAGTTTAGCTATTGTGAATTGTGCTGCTATAAACATTGATATGGCTGTCTCTCTATAGTATGCTATTTTGAAGTCCTTTGGGAGTAGATCAAGGAGAGGGATAGCTGGGTCAAATGGTGGTGGTTCCATTCCCAGGTTTCCAAGGAATCTCCATACTGCTTTCTACATCCTGGGAGCAAATTTTTATCCCTCACACATCAGAAAGAGCACTAATCTCTAGTGTGTATATAAAGAACTGAAAAAGCTAAGTACCAAAAAAACAAATAACCCAATCAACAAATAGGCTAAGGACCTGAACAGACACTTCTCAGAAGAAGATATACAAATATATGAAACAATGTTCATCAATCTAGCAATTAGAGAAATGCAAATCAAAACTACTCTAAGATATCATTTCACTCCAGTCAGAATGGCAGCTATTATGAAGACACACAACAATAAGTATTGGTGAGGATGTGGAGAAAAAGGTACACTCATACATTGCTGGTGGGAATGCAAATTGTGTAGCCAATATGGAAAGCAGTCTGGCAAAGTTGCCCAGGCTGGCATTAAACTTGCAATTTTCAGCTACGATCACTCTGACCTCCCAGCAATGCTCCTCCACCACTGGTAAGGCAGTGCTGTGGTCCTTTTTAGTGAAGTACTATTCAAAAGGGTGACTGAAAATAACTTAAAGGCCCAACTAAAACAATTGACAAAACTATAGTACTGCTATCTGAGAAAACACAATACAGTCTTTAAATATTATATTTTAGCTGACATAGGATGGTGCGTGCCTATAATTTCAGTGACTTGGGAGGTTAAGGCCACAGATGAAAATTACTAGGAATACTGATTTTTTAAATACAGTTTTGTCATTTGTATTTCTTCATTTGAGATATGTTTGTTTGGTTCTTTTTTCCATTAATTGGTTAGATTATGTTTTTTTCTTTTTATGGTGCTAAATGTTTTGAGTTCTTTATATTTTGTAGATGTTACACTTCACTGGAGAAGTAGTGGACAAAAATTTTTCCCATTTTCTTATCACATTCTTGTCTCCTTTGCTGTGCAGAAGCTTTTATTTTGAGGAAACCCCACTTATTGATTCTTGGTTTTTAACTTCTTTATGGCTAGGGATTTTGTTGAAAAAAATCGGTGCCTGTGCCAATATGTTGGCTTATTTAGCCTATGTTTTATTATAGCAGTTGCAGAGCTTCTGGTCTAATTCCTAGGTTTTTGATCCACTTTGAGTTGATGTTTTTGTAGAGTGAAAGAAAAAAAATATAGTTTCATACTTCTACATACGGATAACCAGTTTTCCCAACACCATGTATTAAAAAGTCTATATTTTCTCTAACATAAGTTTTTGGTAGCATTGTCAATTATCAGAAGACTGTAATGTATGTGGTTTTGTCTCTGCGTCTCCTATTCTATTTATGGATCTTCATGCATGTTTTGATGCCAATAACATATTATTTCTGTGGCTAGAGCTCTGCAGTATAATTTGAGATCAATTTTAGGTCAATTTTTTCTAGTTTTGTAAAGAATGTCATTGATCTTTGAGTAAGTATTGCACTGAATTTGTATAATGTTTTTGGTCATATGATCACTTTTACAGTGTTAGTTCTGCCTATCTAAGAACATGGGATGTTTTTCACCTTCTACAGTCTTCAATTTTTTTTCTCGAGTTTTTTTTTATATAGTTTTCATTGTAGATGTCATTCACCTCATTGGTTAGATTTATTTCAACTTTTTTATGTTATTATGAATGGAATAGTTTGCCTGATTTGTTTCTCAGCAATTTTTTTTACTATAGTAAAAAATTATTTGAGTCTTCTAGATATAGGATCATATTATCAGCAAAATGAAAATTCAACTTCTTTTCCTATTTGTATGACTTTAATTTTCCTTTCTTGCCTGATTGTTCTGGCTAGTTTCAAAAATTATATTGACTAGGAATGATGAATGTAAATACCCTTGTCTTCTTCCTGATTTTAGAAGAAAAGCTTTCAGTTTTCAGTTTCTTTGGTGGCTCTGAGTTTATCATGTATAGTTTATAGTGTAAGATAAGTTTCTTCTATTGCCAGTTCTACTATTTTTTTTAACATGAAGGAGTGCTGAATTTTGTTAAAGGATTTTTTCACATCTATTGTGATGATCATATGATTCTTGCCTTAATTTATGTATGCAGTGAATTACATTTATTAATTTGGATATGTTGAACCATACTTTCATCCCTAGGATTAAATCCACTTAGTCATGGTATAGTATCTACTTAGTTTGTTTTTGAATGTGGTCTGATAATATTTCATTAAGTAATTTTTCATCTATGTTCATGAGAAATATTAGTCTGTATTTTTCTTTTCTTGATATGTCCTCATCTGATTTTGATATCAGGGTAATATTGACTTCATAGAATAAATTTGGAAGTATTCCTCCCTTTTCTATTTCATGAAATAATTTGAGGAGGATTGGCATTAGTTTCTTCTTTAAAGGTCTGGTAGAACTCAGCTGAGAATCCATCTAGTCCTGTACTTTTTATTTTACAAGAATTATTAATTGCTGCTTCAATCTCATATATATATATGAGATCAATAATTTGCCTATATTATTATGATTCAGTTTCAGTAAGTCATATGTGTCCAGAAATTTGTCAAGAACTTCTAGATTTTCCAGGTTATTGAAGTATACAATTTCAAAGTAGTTCCTAATGATCCTCTGGATTTCAGAACTATCTGTTTAGTCTGGCTAAGAATTTATTAATCTTGTTTACTTTTTTTAAGAAACAGTTTTTCATTTCTTTGATTCTTTCTATTGATTTATTGATTTTGGTTCTGATCTTAATTATTCCCTTTCTTCTACTGATTTTAAAATTACTTTGTTTTTGCTGTTCTAAGACCTTAGTGTGTACAATTAGATTATTATTTGGAATTGTTCTGGTATTTTTGTTGTTGTTGTTAATTTGTTTGTTTTGGTAGGCATTGAATGCTATAAACTTTCATCTTAGTCCTGTTTTGATGCTGGTGCAATGATTTTGATATTTTGTATCTCTAGTCTCATTTACTTAGGAATTTTAAATTCCTATCCTGATATTTTTCCTAGACACTTTTCTTATTTAAAATTGTTATTACTTAATTTCCATGGGTGAAAAATATTTGTATTTTTATCTTGTTATTGGTTTCTAATTTCATTTCAATGTGATTTTATAGGATGCAAGGAAATATCTCTAAATATTGTATTTGCTAAGACTTGCTATGTATCCTAAGATATGGTCAATTTTAGAGATGTTTCTTGTGCAGCTAAAAGAAGTGGAAACTCACTTGTTGATTAATGAAATATTACAAATGCTATATATGTCTGTTAGGGCCATTTAATTAACAATAAATTTTCTTTCAGAAAAGTGTTTTCTTAATGTTAGATGGCCTACACATTGATGACATGTTGTGAAATTGCCCAATACTATGGCATTAGAATCTATTTGATTTTTATATTGAGAAGGATTTGTTTTATGTATTGAAGTACAATTAAATTGGGGCATAAATATTTAAAATAATTATATGTTTTTTTAAATGATTCTCTTAAAGAGTGTGAAATGACATTCTTTTTTTCTTTGATTAATTTTGACTTGAAGTTTACCTTGTCATATATGAGAGTGGTTACTCCTGCTTGTTTTCAATCTCAATTTGCATTTTCACTTTTTCACCTTCAGTCAGTGGATGTTGTTAAATTATTTTTTATTTATATTGACAGTGGAATGAAATTCGATTCTTATTACACATACAGAGCACAATTTTCATATTTCTGGTTGTATACAAAGTATATTCACACCAATTTGTGTCTTCATACATGTACTTTGGATAATGATATTCATCACATTCCACCATTATTTCTAATCCCATATGGGTCCCTTCCCTTCCCACCACTGTGTCCTATTTAGAGTTTATCTATTCTTCCCATGCTCTCTCTCCATACCCCACTAAGAGTCAACCTCCTTATATCAGAGAAAATATTTAGCATTTGCTTTTTTGAGATTGGCTAACTTCACTTAGCATTATCTTCTCTAACCTGAAAATTCCATGAGTTTTTTCTCTTTTATTGCTGAGTAATATTTATTCCGTTGTGTATATATGCCACGTTTTTTTTTTTTTAATCCATTCATCTGTTGAAGGGCATCTAGGTTGGTTCCACAGTTAGCTTTTGTGAATTGTGCTATTATAAACATTGATGTGGCTGTGTCCCTGTAGTATGCTGATTTAAGTCCTTTGGTTACAGACCGAAGAGAGGTATCTCACTAGGTCAAATGGTGGTTCCATTCCCAGTTTTCCAAGGAATCTCCATATTGCTTTCCATATGGGCTGCACCAATTTACAGCCCCACCAGCCTTGTATGAGTGCACCTTTTCCTCCACATCCTCGAGTTCAACACTTATTGTTATTTGTCTTCATAATAGCTGCCATCCTGACTGGAGTGAGATAAAATCTTGGTGTAGTTTTAATTTGCATTCTCTAATTGCTAGTGATGATGAACATTTTTTCATATATTTGTTGATTGATTTTATATCATCTTTTGGGAAGTGTCTGTTCAGGTCCTTGGCCCATTATTGATTGGGTTATTTATGTTTTCTTGGTGCTTAGTGTTTTGAGTTTTTAATATATTTTAGAAATTAGTGTTCTGTCTGATGTGTGAGGGGTAAAAATTTGCTCCCAAAATGTAGGCTCTCTATTCACCTCACATATTGTTTCTTTTGTTGAGAAGAAACTTTTTAATTTGAGTCCATCCCATTTATTGATTCTTGGTTTTAATTTTTGAACCAGAGGAGTCATATAAGTTGGGATCTAATCCCATATTATGAAATTAGGGCCTACTTTTTCTTCTATTAGACACAGGGTCTCTGGTTTTATTCCTAGATTCTTGATCAATTTTGAGTTGAGTTTTGTGCATGGTAAGAGATAGGGGTTTAATTTGTTGCATATGGATTTACAGTTTTCCCAGATCATTTATTGAAGAGGCTAGCTTTTCTCCAATGCATGTTTTTGGTGCCTTTATCTAATATAAGGTAATTATAATTTGGGGGGTTTGTCTCTATGTCCTCTATTTTGTACCATTAGTATACTAGCCTGTTTCGGTGCCAATACCATGCTGTTTTGTCACTATTGGTCTGTAGTATAGTTTAAGGTCTGGTATAATGATGCCACCTGCTTCACTCTTCCTACTAAGGATTGCTTTAGCCATTCTGGGTCTCGCACTATTCCAGATGAATTTCATTATGCTTTTTCTATTTCTATGAGAAATGTCATTGGATTTTTGATCAGAATTGCATTAAATCTATATAGTATTTTTAGAAATATGGTTATTCTAATGATATTAATTTTGCCTATCCAAGAGCTAGATAGATATTTCATCTTCTAAGGTCTTCTTTGACTTCTTTCTTTAAGGTTCTGTAATTTTCATTATATAGATGCTTTACCTCTTTTATTGATTCCCAGGTATTTTTAAGGCTATTGTAAATGGAGTAATTTTCATCATTTCCATTTCAGAGAATTTGTCAGTGATATACAGAAATGTATTTGGTTTATGTGTATTAATTTTATAATCTGCTACTATACTGAATTCATTTATTAGTTTTAGAAGTTTTCTGGTGGAACTTTTACAGTCTTCTAGGTATGAAATCATATCATCAACAAATAGTGCCAATTTAAGTTCTTCTTTTCCTATGTGTATTTTTTAATTTCTTTTGTTTGTCTAATTGCTCTGGCCATTGAAGATCTATGTTAAATAGAAGTGGTGAAAGAGGGAATTCCTGTCTTATTCCAGTTTTTAGAGGAAATGCTTTCAATTTTTCTCCATTTAGAATGATGTTGGTCTGAAACTTAGCATAGATAGCCTTTATGATGTTGAAATATGTTCCTGTTATCCCTAATTTTCCTGCTATATTTGGTCAAATGCTTTTCCTGTGTCTATTGAGATGACCACATGATTTTTATCTTAAAGTCTATTGATGTAATTGAATTACATTTATTGATTTCCATATGTTGAAACAACCTTGCATCCTTAGGATGAATCCCACTTGATCATGGTATATGATCTTTTTGATATGTTTTTGTATTTGATTTTCCAGAATTTTTGAGAATTTTTGCATCTAAGTTCATTAGAGAAATTGGTCTGAAGTTTTCTTTTTTTGATGGTCTTTGCATGGTTTTGGAATCAGGGTGATATTGGCTTCATAAAATGAGTTTGGAAGTACTGCCTCTTTTTCTATTTCCTAAAAAAAATTGAAGAGTATTGGTATTAGTTCTTCTTTAAATGTGTTGTAGAACTTGGCTGTTTCCATCTGGTCCTGGACTCTCTTTGGTTTGTAGACTTTTGATGGTGTCTGCTATTTTGTCACTTGAAGTTGATCTGTTTAAAATGTGTATATCATCCTGATTCAACCTAGGCAAATTATATGACTCTAGAAATATGTCAGTTCCTTCAATATTTTTTTATTTTATTGGGGTACAAGTTTTCAAAATAATTTCTAATTATCTTTTGTATTTCTGTAGTGTCTGTTGTGATATTTCCTTTTTCATCATGTATTTTATTATTTTGAGTTTTGTTTCTCCTCTTTGTTAGCATGGCTAATGGTCTGTCAATTTTAATATTTTTTCAAAGAAACAACTTTTTGTTCTGTCAATTTTTTAAATTGTTTCTTTTGTTTTGACTTCATTGATATCAGCTCTGATTTTAATTATTTCCTGTCTTCTACTGCTTTTAGTATTGATTTGTTCTTCTTTTTCTAGGGGTTTAAGAAGTAATGTTAAGTCATTTATTTGTTCACTTTTTCTTCTTTTAAGGAATGCAATGAACTTTCTTCTTAGAACTGCTTTCCTAGTATCCCAGAGATTTCAATATGTTGTATCTGTAATTTGATATTGAACCAATATCATTATTCACCTCTAAGAATTTTTTAATATATTTCTTGATGTGGGCTGCAACCCAGTGTTCATTTGGTAGCATATAATTTAGACTCCATGTCTTGGAGTGAATTTTATATCTTATTTTATCATTGATTTCTAATTTCATTCCATTGTTATCTGACAGAATGCAGGGTAGTATCTATACCTTTTTATATTTGCTAAGAATTGCTTTGTGGCATAATATATGGTCTGTTTTAGAGAAGGATCCATGTGCTGCTGAGAAGAAAGTCTATTCCCTCATTGAAGGATGAACTTGAGAATAGTTTGTTTGATGAATGTAGATGCTCCACTGTTTGGGACATATATATTCATAATTGTTAAGTCTTGTTGGTGTGGTTCCCTTGAATAGTATGTGGTGTCTATCTTTACTCTTTTTGGTTGACTTTAACTTGAAGTCCACTTTATTTGATATGAGGGTGGCAACCCCTGCTTGCTTCTGCAGTTTATGTGAGTGGTATGATTTTCCCTAACCCTTCACCTTCAGTCTGTTGATGTATTTTCCTATGAGATTAGTCTCTTGGAGGCAGCATATTGTTGGGTCTTTTTTCTTGATCCAATCTGCTAGTCAATGTCTTTTGATTGGTGAGTTTAGGCCATTAACATTCAGGATTATTATTGAGATGAGATTTGTGTTCCCAGCCATTTTTGTTTATTTTTAATATTTAATGTGACTTGGTTTCTTCTCCGATTAGATTTTCCTTTAGTGTAATACATCCCTCTGCTGATTTTCATCATTGTTTTTAATTCCTCTTCTTGGAAAATTTTGCTGAGGATGTTCTGTAGTGCAGGCATTCTTGTAAATTCTTTTAACTTTTGTTTATCATGGCAGATTTTTATTTCATCATCAAATCTAAAGCTTAGTTTTGCTGGATATAAGATTCTTGGTTGGCATCCATTTTCTTTCAGAACTTGGTATATGTTGTTCCATGATCTCCTTCCTGGCTTCGAGGCTGTGAGTTGAAAAATCTGCTGAAATACCAATTGGTCTCCCTTTATATGGGATCTGATACCTCTCTCTTGTGGCTTTTAAGATTCTATCCTCATTGTGTATGCTAGGCAATTTCATTATAATGTGCCTTGGTGTAGATATGTTGTAATTTTGTACATTTAGTGTCCTGTAAGCCTCTTGTATTTGGTTTTCCAATTTGTTCTTCATGCTTGGGAAATTTTCTGATATTATCTCATTGAAGAGATTATGCATTCCTTTGGTTTGAAACTGTGTTCCTTCTTTTTTCCCAATAACACTTAGATTTGGTCTTTTGATGCTGTCCCATAATTCTTGGATGTTCTGTTCATGGTTTCTTATTATCTTTACTATGTGATCAATTTTATTTTATAGATTGTATACTTTGTCTTCATTATCTGATGTTCTTTCTTCTAAGTGATCTATTTTGTTGATTACACTTTCTATAGAGTTTTTAAAATTTGGTTTATTGTATCCTTCATTTCAAGGATTTCTGACTTTTTTTTTTTATTCAGAGTCTCTATTTCTCTCTTGAAGTAATCTTTTGCTACCTGTGTTTGCTCTCTTATCTCTTTGTTGGAGAGATCAATTTTTGCCTATATGTGCTCATTTAGGCCATTCTTTAATTCACAGATCATTTTAATTATGAACCTTCTGAACTCCATCTGATATTTTATTGACTTTGCTGTCCATGGGTTCTGTTACTATATCAGTATCCTGGTTTGTTTGAGGCAATTTCCTCTCTTGTTTTTTCATGTTGTCTATGTGTCTTCCTTTCATGTAGTGTGGACCTGATATATTACAATTTCTTCCCTATATTCTTGTAATACCCATACAGATTGTCTGTACTTCTTTTCAATGTTGTGCTTCCAGACCCTGCTGGTGTCCCTCAATGTATGCTACGCATCTAAAGTTGGTGGAAGCCAAGGTAAGCCCAGATAATAGTTTAGGTGCCCCAAAATGGAAGCAATGTCTTACAAAGATGGGGCTGAAAGGGTGGATTTCACACTCTCTTTGGGACATCTTCTCTGAGATGCAGCTGCTTCTAGGCCCTGTCTACTGTCAAAAAGTTAGGAGCTACTGCATGGGGAAGGCTATGGCAATGACTGCAGTGTCCCAAGATGGAAGTGGGTTAGGCTTAGACTCCCAGGTGGGGGAGGCAAACTTGGACCTACCCTGGATCTGGGTCTGTACAAGTTGGATATAGGCAGATCTGGGCTGGGCCTGAGCTTCCTCAGTAGTTTACTAGTCAGAAGAGGCAGTCCTGTGCAGAGGCTGGTCTCAGGTGGGTGTCTCCCCTGCTGGTAAAGGGGTGGACCTTGCGCCTACTGTGAGCCTGGGTCCAGCACAGGCTGGTGTGGGCAAATCTGGGCTGGGCCTAGTCAGTGGATGTTTTTGCCTATAGGATGAATCTCTTCTAAGCAACATATATTTATGTCCTATTCATTGGTTCATTTTGCCAATTCTTGTCTTTTGATTGGAGAGGACAGATGATATTCATTCTGTGTTATTTAAGGGATAATTTTATTTTCTAGTATTTTTATTTATTGCTAATGCATAATTCATATTTGATTCTCCTTTAATTGACTATTCTTCTACTGACATTTATCCATATACTGGCTCTGACATTTTTATTTCATCTGCATGAAATATTTTATTTAATATATTTTGTAATATAGGCTTAGTTTATGAATTATTTTAGTTTCTGTTTATTATAGAAAGTTTTTATTTCAGCTTCAATTCTTAAGAATACTTTTTTGAGATATAATAATCTTGGCTGGAACCCATTTTCTTTCAGAGTTTGGTATATATTATTATAATTCCTCCTAGCCTTTGGGGTCTTGAGTGAGAAAGCATAAGAATGTCTAATTGGCTAATATGATCTGCCATTTTTCTTTTGTGGCTTTTAAAATTCTATCATTGCTCTGTAAGTTAGGCATTTATTATAATGCATTTTGGAGAGAATCATTTTTTGATCTTGTCTATTCGGTTTTCTAAATACCTCTGTATTGGGGTTTCCAATTCATCCTTAAGATTTGCACAGTTTTCTGGTATTATATCATTGAAAATGTTGTTCACTCCTAGTTCATATCTCAGTGACTTCTTCTATGCCTATCAATTTTAGATTTGAGTTCTTAATACTATTGTAGGTTTCCTGAATATTCTGTTTTCCTGAATATTCTGGTCTCTTAACATATTTACTTTATTGTCATCTTTGTTTTCAATATATTGCATATATTATCAAGTTATGAGAATTTGATTTTTATGTGGTCAAATGTGTTGGTGAGGCTTTCAATTGAATTTTTATTTATTTAATCTTTATTTCCATCATTTCTGTTGTTTTTTCCCCCCAGAATATCTTTCTTGAAATTATTTTTTACTTCCTGTTTTCTTTCTTAGTGCATTCCTTGGAGTTATTTGTGATATGCCATGTTTAGGGGAGAGATTTCTTATTGAGTTCTTGATTTATATTGCATCAGGATTTCAGACCTTTAGAAGATGCTCACTCTTTAATTTAACCTCTTATTTTCCCTGAATATGGAGGTAATGATCACACTAACATAACTCTCCAGCTGCCAAGCTTTGCAGCCAACATTCCTGTCCCTGCTGAGAAGCATTAGTGGAGTGAAGAAGCATTGGAGTGTGCCTCATTGGGTAGGAGCATGAGCAGTATGCCTTTGGCTCTGTGGATCCTGCTCGGCAGATATAGTTGGCCTAAGACATTACAAGCCAAGTCACAACATCCTTTGGTGACCAGACCTTAGTACAGCACAGATGCCTACTTCTGAAGCCTGCTCCATGCAGTATTGCAGCCTAGAACTTGAGAGCATAGACCATCCAATGACCTCAACCTCATACTTTCTTACCTATGGTGAGAAAATAGAAGTAAGGCAGACCTGAAAGGAAACTGGGACTCAAGAGTTGACCAATGACATTTGTATATTATCTCACTCTAATTAACATAAATTTGGACCAATGGCATTAGTACCTTTCCAAAACCTAGTTAGTATAATTGATATTGAACCAATATCATTGTTGCTTTTTTTCAAATCCTAATTGACATTAGTCTCAACCAATAGCAGTGACCCAAATGCTACATTAACCCCTATATTGGCACACTCAGATGGAGAAAATCTGCTATTGGGTCCCCTCTTGTGTTGCAAGAGTTATGTTACTCTTTCTATTCTTCAATAAATCCTGCTCTTTCCCTCATTCTGATCTGTGGATTTCATTCTTTGAATTCTCTAGACAAAAACCCAGAAAAAGTAAATTGACAAAATGGAGAAATTCTAGTCTCACCTGCTAACAGAAGTAGGGAATAGAGTTTTATATCCAAACTTTGGTTTTAGCATTAAATCACCTCTGATACAATTCTAGGTGGCCCCCTCCAATATTTGGTGATTAAGTTTTTAATTTGATCAGAGGAGATGGTCCCTAATTTTGGATTAGCAGACAGCTTTCTGTCTCTTATGAGACACAGTCTTATGTACCCTCCTTAGAAAAAGCTTTTCATACTCAGCACTGTCAAATTCAGTGAGGATTTCCCTATGTACAATTTGGAGTTTGTGCTATATGAAGGTCTAAAGTAGAAGTATTATAGAATGGCAGATGTGATGCTGGTTGGCCCATGCAGTGATGCAGATGGCTCCTCTAGAGGAACAAATTTCAGGTTAGTTTTATATCTGAGCACTGTGGACAGTGACTGGTGTCTATGGGATGCCCCTCTGTTAGACTGTTTGTGAGGTGCACTGTTGTGTGTGAAGTTCTCCATTGGCCATTGATCTATGCATCTAAAAGAAAAGTGAATTAACTGACAACTATGGGACTCACAGCTGTGGACCTTTCTGGAGGAGCTGGGTCACATGAATTACTTCCCTAGTTGCTATGGTTTTCTTACCATCTGGTGCTTAGTAGTCAGCCCAGAGACCCAAGTCTGCATGCTTGAAAAGTACTCCATCTGCTTACTGTTTCTACTGGGTGCTGGGGCATAGGATGCAGGGCTTAGGGCTGTGGCTGACTGCTGTGGAATGCTGAGCATTGGCTCCCTTCTGTCAGGGCTTCTTTGTTGTAGCCCTATCTATGCATAATCTGCAACTATGAGTACAGGCTATCTGTGGGCAGTCTGTGGCACAGAATCCTCCATCCTGGTTGTGGCAGATTATTGAGGCTTTACCTGTCACCATAATGGAGATAAGGTATCAGTTGGCCCATCTTTGCCTGAGCTCCTTGAGGAGGCAGTGGGGGTGTTGCCATGCAGTTAGCATTTCCCCGGAATGATTGGCGCTTGTGTTAGCTCCATCTCACTCTCCTGGTCCATGGTAAAGAAGAGGGAGCTTCAGTAAACTTGGCTAGCAGTGAGCCCTCTTTAAATTCTTCTTAGTTGGATTTCTGATATAATTAATTTTACAAGTGTTCCCTATGGTTTTATTTGTTAGTATTTGTAGATGGGAAGAAGCTATGTTGATTTAATTTCTTCTTTAGAGGCTGATAAGCTGTGAACTCTACAAAATGGCTGTCTGGCCCATATTTGTGCTCAACTGTGGTTTCCTTTGCTGTCTTTTTAGCCCCTGTCCCATTTTAACTTCTTTTGTTAACTATGCAAGCTTATGGTCTTTTCCTCTCCCTCTTTCTTTGTTATCCATTCCCACTGAACCCTCCTGATCAGGGTTAAGATCAAGGAATTCTTTCTTTATTTTCTTCTCTAGTAACCAAATTCCAAGTCCCTCCAAATCTTAAGCTGTCCAGTATTGAGTATTAGAGTGTTCACTCTATTCCTCAACTTTCTGGTCAGCAGTCCTTTCACTACTTCATCTCTGAACTATGGAGGAGTCAAGTGTTGCTTCCTAGAGGTTTTCTTTTCTTTTCTTTTCTTTTTTCTTTTTCTTCTATTTACCATTTTCTAAGCTCTATTTCTAAAGTGCAACTTTTATATAGAAAACTTACTTTCAATTGAAGACAAAGAAATGAGTAAAATAAAAGGTAACTAGATTATTAGCAAATGCATTATACATGAAATACACATGCACAGATGTAAGATAAAATATCTTAATTGTAACATATTTTCTTTGAACCCTGATCTAATCTTTAAAATGTTTGTTAATGTGGGGCCATTCAGAATGCAGTGTTGATATTAAAACACACCCTCCCAGCACAAGGCACAATCTTAAAATAATAAATAAATTAGCAAAAAACAATAGTTTGGACTCTCCAGTAAGAAATACTGGAATTAACATCTGAGACAAATGCAATGTGTGTGAAGAAAAAAATCCTTTTATCCTCTCTAGACCATTTTATATGGTCTAGCTAAGTATGTGGTATTAGTAAGTAACCTATAAATGGATGTCTGAATCTTCTAAGGTTTGGTCTTTGAAGGAAAATAAATGAGTAAATTGTCAGCATTCAGGTATTATTTAAGAACAGGAGGTCATGAACTTAGTGATGCTAAGTGAAATAAGCCAGGATCAAAAAGGCAAATGCATCTACATATAACCTTACTTATATGTAGAATGCAAAGTGTCAAACTCAAAAGCAGAGTTAGTAGAGGTGGTCTTGGAAGGAGGCACTGATGGGGAGAGGCAAGACATGTCAAAGGGTGTTGTGTTTTGGTTCAACAGGAGCAATAAGTTTCAGTGATCTATTCCATGGTAACTATTGTTAATTACAATGCACCATATATTTTAAATTTGGTAAAAGAATAGATTTTAAATAATGTTCTTACCATCAAGTAACTATGTGAGGTGACAGCAATGTTAATCACCTTCATTATTTTTATTTTTTATGGTGCTGAGGATTGAATTCAGGAAGGCTTTACCATTATGCTATAACCCCTTTCCTTTTTATTCTTTATTATTTTTGAGATAAAGTCTCAATAAATTGCCCAGGCTGACCTTGAATTTGTACTCCTCATACCGTAGCCTCTCAAATCACTGGAATTACAGATATATGCTGCTGTTCCTTGCTAATTACCTTAATATAATAATTCCACATATACATATAACATTACAATGCATTCCATAAAATATACAGTAGTTATTTGGTATTAAAATTTTTTAAAGTAAAAAAAAAAAGGCCATAACTGAAAAAGTGAGAAAACAGAAAATAAATAAGAAATGGGAATAAAAAAAAAAAGATGAAATATCAAGAAAGTCAAAATAAGAGCATGTCAACAATAAGTGTTCTCTGCTTCCAAGAGGGATGAAATATGGGAGTTTCTTACTTTGGCTTTAAGGAAAACAAAATTTATTTCATGAGGCTCAAGTCAAGAATCATTTTCTCTCTTCAAACTTGGAGCTCTCTCACTTGTACAAACAGAAAAGAAGTGAGGTTTTATTTAGCTGCCTTCTAGGGAGTTTGCATTACATAGACATCCTGTCACAAATAAGATATGAACCACAGGCCTGGCATCAAATCTGTCCTATCCTCAATATAACCGTTTAGCAAAGTTTCAAGACACCTAAAAGTAATAGGCTCTGAGGTTAAGTGGAAACATCTATAAAGCAACCAAAACAGAAAAGAAACACAAAGATGTATAAAACTAAGTGAAACAACAGAAACAGAATAAATATTAACACTCAAATTCTAAAGACACAAAGTATTAACCCTAGAAAAAGAAATTCAGTAGTATCCCCAGCAATAGGACCAGATTCAATGAAAACAACAGAAAAAACAGACAATTTAAAATAAACATGTTCAGCATTTTCAAAGAGATAATGGAAAATCATCTCTAGAAAAGGCAATATGAAATTATGAAATAGGTAAAAAAGAAGAAAAGTAATTAAAATATATTTTAAATATTAGCACATTATAACTGTTGAATTTTTTAAAAGCCAGTTGTCACAACAAACCATAAGCAGGATTGAAAACAGTTGGCCTGCAAATCAATTGCAAGATGGTATGGGAGTAATCATCTGGCATCCAAAGTGGTAAAGAGATGCAGCTATGAAGGAATTTAAAGGACACGAGAGCCAACTCTACCTCAGTGGAGAAAAAATGTCCCCAACAAGAAGGCTTGAAAAATTGAAGACAAGTGCAAGTAAATAACAAATACAACATACATATGAATTAACTATTAACTATAAAATCTTGATCAGCACTTTGTCTCTAAAAGCCAAAACTCCCTCTCTATTCATAAATAATGAATAAAAAAAGACAGAAAAATGTCTAAAACAAATTAGATTTTGCAAAGTTTCTGTTTTTATTTAGAATGAGAAAAGATTTGCTGAATAATTTTAGACTCTCTGAGATATACTGAAAAATTAAATGTTAAAATTTTAAGGGTTGTAGTTAAATAGTTAAATTTTTATATAACTTCAAAATAAGGGAAGGAAAATAAAAAGAAATTATTAAGATCTTATTAATCCAACTGTGTTAGTTTTTCATCTCTGTGACAAATGCCTGAGAAAACCAACTTAGAAGAGCAAAGATTTATTTTTTGTTCATGGTTTCAGAGGCTTAAGTCCATGCTAGGCTACTTCATTGCTTTGAACCTGCAGTGAGGCAGAACATGATAGAAGAGTGTAGTGGAACAGTATGTTAAAGGAAATGTTTCAGGTCTTGGCAGGCAAGAAATAGAGATAGATGGACAGGTGGATAGATAGATAATTGATAGATAGGTAGATAATAGACAGATGATAGATAGATAGATAGATAGATAGATAGATAGATAGATAGATAGATAGATAGATAGATAGATATAGAAAATGGCAGGGAACAAGATATACCCTTTGGGGGCATACCTCTGGTAATCTATTTCTCTCAACTAGACACCACTTCCTACAGTTTCTCCTACCTTCCCATAATGCCATCAAAATATTAAACTATAAGTTATTTAGGTCAGGGCCCTCATTATTCATCTTTTCCCCAAAGCCCCACTTCTGAACATTGCTACTTGGAGGAGGGGCCAGGTCTTCAACACATGAGCCTCCTGGAGACATTCCAAATCCAGACTATACCACCAACCTTAAAGAGAAAATTTAAAAGGAAGCCAATAAATATGAAGACAAATAAGAAGCACAGCTTTTTATGTAAGAAATAATTGCACATTGACAAACATAAATATGACAATCCCATCTATGAAGAGAGTCAGATTGCATTAAAAATTTAAATTGCAGCTAAATAGGGCTTATGAGGCATAACGAAAAATAATATTGAACATTTCAAAATTAACCATTTAAAAAATATGTCAGAAAAATACTGTGATAATTAATTTTATGTCAATTTGGCTGGGCCACAGTGCCAAGACAATCAGTCAAACCTAGTTGTGAGTGTTTTTATAAGAGTGTTTTTAGATGGAATAGCATTGAAATCAAGAAAGGAAGTAAAGAAAACTACTCTTAGGAATGCAGATGGGCTTCATCTATTCAGGTGAAAGCTTTAATAGAACACACACACACACACACACACTCACACACACACATATGGCTGCTTAGATAGGTTCTACTGGGCTTATTGGGTATTACATATATTTTCAACTGATGACACTTGTTTACTTAGAATACTTTTATCAGAACACAAACCTCATGGTAAGTCAAAGAACATTTTATACACACTATTCCATACACACATGCACATATATACACAGGGAGGAGGAGAAAGATCAATTACAGACATTTGGTCTTATTCAGTTTTGGAATCTGGTTAAGTGGCCTATTTAATGCTGTTGCCTGTTTATCAGATGCTGGGGATTGAAGTCTAAAGGTTAGATAGTTGGATTAGAAGATGGATATAAAGTAGAGAGACCAAGAGCAAACTGGAAACTAGACATAAGAGCTGAAACCACATGAACACAGACTCACAGGAACTGTGTCAGTCACTTCCAGTTGCCTGTGGCCTATGTGGTGTAGATGCAGCCAGGACTTATATACCTGAGTCCTGAGCTAAATGCAACTATTGACCCAGCAGTAAGAAACTAAAGGATGACCCAGCCAAAGTAGAACAGCTTCAGGCCCAGCTGCTATTTTCAACATACAGTTGTAGCACCAAATCAGTCACAATGTGGGTGAATTTAATGGCCTGGAATGATAAGGGACAGACTCTTCAAACTCCTGTGTAGTGAGGGTTGGTCATATGGTGTACTTGTGCAAAGTAGGAGTAGCCACAGTATTTGTGGAGATTTTTTTTTCCTTTCTGAAAAAAAAAAAGAAAAAGAAAAAAGAAAAAGACTTCCAAGTTGAAGAGCCTTTCTCTTTTGTCCTTTTGGGCTCTTGTCCATTCTCTAATTTCTACTATCTAGAATGCTGAAGCAAATTAGGATGCTTAGAACTTATTTTGAGATCTGAGGACAAAATATACATGCTTAAAATGAATTCTAAACACATCTTTGAGATGATACACTGGTATGGAACTATCTACTTCTGCACATTTTTATTTTATGGGAAAAATAAATTCCCATTTCAAACAGTAATTGGGCTTTACTGGTACTTGAAGCTGAAATCATTCCTTTTCCATTAATTCTACTATCTCAGTGAATTACAAAACTAAGAGCGGCTCTGGGGAAGAGGAATTGGATGTTTTAAGAAAGGCAAGGAAGCATGGCAGTCAGCAACAGTAAAAAATTTCTCTCTTTGACCAAACTCTAGTCAGGCTTCCATTCTTCTCCACGGGGCCTCAACTTTGTTCTATAAAGACTTGAGCAAACACTAATGTAGTTTCTAATAACTTAAGGCCACATTCCTGGGAAGACACATAAGGTGCCTGCCTGAGAAACTCAAGGCTGCTAAAATAATTTACTATTTTTTCCACCCTTAAGCTGGACTGTTTTCTGGCTGTCAATAATAAGAATCAGTAAGCAAAATCATATGGGTTCATATGGACCAATCCCCCTCTACTTTTTTGTTATTATTTACTTCCCTGACTCTACTGTGTCTCCCCACTTCCCGATTACCTTGGTCTTCCTTTCAAAAACCTTGCCTACAAATAAAAGTTGAGTTCAGTTCATGCTAGACACTTTTCCATATCATGCATCAAAATGTGTTTTTTCCAGCTTAACTAGTTTTAAATTTTAATGTAGAGTCCTTTCAGTATTGACCTGACAGCAGAGATCTTTCAGTATTTCTGACTCCCATTTTAAGGGATTCAGCCAACATGGTTATAACCACTTTTCAAATCCAGACACCTAGAAGCCAAGGGTTACCTCCCAATTTATATCAGGATAACAACAGAAATGCTTGGGTAAATTTGGAAAAAAAAAAAAAAAAAAGATGATGTGGTCACTTCTGGCACTTGTAATTTTGGTTTTCAAATTTCTCATTCAAATCATGCTGGTTTTAAGAGTTTTATATCTTTTTTATTTATCCCCATTAGGTAGTATTTACAAAGCAAGAACAACAGGATATAAAGGATAGCAGATACCCCTAATAGTAGACAAAAGTTACACATTTACTAGCAAAGAATAAGACAGAATGACAAAAAAAAAAAAAATCAGTACTGGGCTAACTACACCAAGCAAGGTACCATAAAATATTTTTGTAGATAAAGTCTCTGCTATTTAGCGCTACTATGTCATGCATGTGTTACTTTAACACAGTGTTTTCTGACTCATGCTTATCACCATGTGAAGTTATATATAACACCTACAGCACATAGTTGAGTAAAAGTGGTGTCAAAGAAGTTCCAGGTCAATCTTAAGATTCCCTCAATATTTAACCCAATCCCAAACCAGAGTGTCCTAAAGACCAATTTCACGAATCTATCATTTGACTATCTTTTATCTGGGAAGTTCTAAAAACTGTGAGAAAAAAATAAACTTTCCTATCAAATACTGAAGTTATTTTATAATATACATATATGTATACATATATAATATACCAAAATATACATTATTATATAAAAATACCACTTAATCTAAAGATATATATTTATGAAAATATATATATATATATATGTGTATGTGCATTTATTTGTGTATAACATATCTCATTACTCAAAGAAATGAAAATGTACAAAACTAATTGAATAATTAATGAAAAGCCATGGATAACCCTAATAAATCACAAACTCTAACCCTAACTCAAATTCTTTGTTTTCAGAAAACAATTAAATCACAGAACTATAATTTGAGATTTAATACAGTTATATTGAAATTAATAAAATATGCTAGTATGGAAAAATATAAAATAAGTTAACCATATATAAGGAAGAGTAAAAGAATCAGACTGCAAAAAGGCAGTGTGGATTCATCACTAATCTATTTACAGTAACACACTGCAATAGTCATTGAGTTGTAACCAAAATACGTAAATTTTATTTTGTGTAAATTTACTCAATAAAATTGATGAAAGAAGCTTTGGGTTAAAATGCTAAGAAAGGACCCTACCAAAGGGAAAGAGCTGGGACAAGAAGCCTTGGGACTTCTGTCTCTCCCCAATTTTGGGTCCTAGGAGCAGGGCCGAGCAAGAGGCAGGAAACGTTTCTCTGACTTCGGAGAGGCAGAAATTCAGACTGATGGGGTTTTACAAAATGGCAGAATAGAAGAGGTTGCTTTCCTAGATGTTCTGTAGCATGAAACCAAGAAAACAGGCAGCTTCTCAGCCAGGTGGGTGAAAAAAATAGGGAGAAGGGGAGACTTACTGGAATTTAAAGCTGAATATTCAAAGCGTACTGGGGACTCAGGAGGTTGGCTACAATAAAATAAGGAAGAAATTCCACTGATAGCACCAGCCAGAGCAGTCCCTCTGTGAGCAAAGTGCAGGGAATTGAAGGAACCTGAATCTTTTAGGATACTTACAGTGAGTCTGGGGACTGAAGGTTTAGAGATCAAGGGCTTTGCCTGACTAAACAGAAAGGCACTGTGCACAATACCCTTTTGCAGGAAGAAGCCATCATCTCTCCAGGCAGCATGCTGAGGACAAAGAAAGGAACGGTTTTCCAGCCATGGCATGGAGGCTGGCAGCTGAGGGTGTGGGTTACTGGCAACTCAAGTCTGGCCCAAAATACAGGCCCAGTAAACACATGATTTGTGACACAGAGTGTTTGTAAGTACCCAGGAGAAAATCAAACATGGAGAGAGGTTTACAGAGAGGAAAACTGGTCATGTCATCAAAATCTACCCAGCTCTTCTCCTTCCCCCCCATTCCAGCTGATTGCTAGAACTTCTGGGAGACGCTTCTCAATGGGAATTTGGAAAGGCTGGAGCAGAAGAGATTGAGTTTGAAAACTGAACCCAAGACCAGGAAATGTAGGATCTACAGGTGCCTTAGGGGAGTAAGAATTGGTTCCTTTACCACATAAGTGGAACTCAGGGTACAGTCTTACAACATGGACTGACAATTGCTGGGTGCACTGATTTAAAAATTTTAAATCTCCAGATCAATTGGCATTCAGCAAAGAGACTGGAGCCCACCTAAGCCCAAACCCTGCCTACAGAAATTCAGCATCTGGGATTACCTCTCTCACTCCAGCAATCCAAAGAGTGGAGCATCACCATCCAGATGACTCCACCAAAAACTGCTGAGAAGAGAAGCTGAGAATCTTTTGATCTCCAACAGAAAAAATTCTAGAATTTTTCACTGAGATTTTTTTTTCTTTTATTTCACCCTTTTTTTCTTTTTCCTTTCTTTTCCTTTTCTCTATTTAATTGTGACTTGACTGGTACATTGACATTTATACCTACACATATTTTTTTTCTCATTTCTAGCATTTTTAAAGCCAGTTATTTTTCATGAATCAGTTTTAGAGAACTAGGATGTTTGATTAGCATATTTTAGTTTTGTTTTGTATTCTTTCATTCTTACTTTTATTTTAATTTTTACCTGTTTCCCTTCATTCTTTCTCTCTTTTTTCTACTAACAGCCAGCCTCTATTTTTCTCTCTTTCACTCTTTCTTTAATTTTTTACTTGTATCTCCTATCCTCCTCCCTCATAATCATTACATTCTATATAATTTTGTTCTTTCCATGTCCCCCATTTGGATTTTAAATCCATTTGCAAAGTTCATGTTTTTATTGTAGGCAATAACTGATCATGTGATATCTGTTGTTATGATAATTAACATTTTAGTGGTCACAGTAAGAACTATGTGGCTTAATACTACATATTGTTTGCATTGGGGGTTATTAACATTTGTCTCCCCATAAACTGTGAGGTAGTGGGAATCTTCAGGGACACTATAAGTCCACAGAGTAAAAACTCTACTACCTCAAATCCATACTGTTAGATGGGTAGACACACAAACAACATGAAAAAACAAGGGAATAATTCACTCCATACAATAAAGATATTCCAATAACAAAACCCATTGATACTACCATGAAAGAAATGTCAGAGAATGAGTTTAGAATATACATAGTTAAACTGATCTCTAAAGTGAAGGACAGTATAAGGAATAAAATCAGAGAGCAAATATAGGAAGTAAAAAAATCACTTCATTGAAGACAGATTCTGGGGGGGGGAAGCAAAATATCCTTGAAATGAAGGAAACAATAAATTAAATTAAAATCCCAATTGAAATCATCAGCAAAACACTAGATCAGTTGGAAGACAGAGGTTCAGGCAATGAAGACAAAATATACAATCTTGAAAACAAAGTTGTCCATGGAGAAAATATGCTAATAGACTATGAACAGAACTTACAAGAAATATAGCATAACATCAATTTAAGATTTATTGGGATAGATGGAGGTTTGGCGATACAAACCAAAGGAATGTACAATCTTTTAAATGAAATATTATCAGATTATTTCATAAGTCTAAAGAATAAAATGGGAAATAAAATATGATAGGCTTACAGGACCCCAAATGTACAAAATTTCAATACACCCACACCCACATTATTATACACCCACATTATTATAAAAATGCCTGACATAAAAATAAGGATAGAATTTTAAAGACTTCAAGAGAAAAGTGTTGGGTGATATTTAGAGGGAAACCGATTCATATCTCTGCTTATTTCTCAACCCAGACAGATACACTCTAAGCTAGGAAGTCCTGGGAAAATATATACCAAGCTCTGAAAGAAAACGAAAGACAAGCAATAATTCCATATCCAGCAAAATTGAACTTCAGATTTGAAGATGAAATAAAAATCTTCTATGGTAAACAAGAGTTAAAAGAATTCACAATTAGAAAGCATGCACTATGAAATATACTCAGTAAGATATTTCATGAAGAAGAAATAAAAAACGAAATTGAAAACCAGCAAAGGAGGAACTCTACTAAAATAGCAGTGAGTCAATGGAGAAACTACTTCAAATTAAACCTAATAATAAATCAAAATGACAAGGAATAAAAATCATATCTCACTAATAACATTGAATGTAAATTGTCTAAACTCACCATTTGACCCAGCTATCCACTTCTTGGTTTATATACAAAGAACTTAAAATCAGAATACTACAATGGCTTGTTGATAGCTGCTCAATTCACAATGGCCAAACTATGGAATCAACCTAAATGCTCTTCAATAGATGAATGGATAGAAAAAAAAAATGTGCATGTACACACAATGGAAGATTACTCATCTGGAAGAAAAAATGAAATTATGGCATTTGCCAGTAAATTGATGGAGCTGAAGAATATCATGCTAAGCGAAATAAGCGAACCCCCCCAATCCAAAGGCTGAGAGTTTTCTCTGGCATGAGGATGCTAATTCACAATGGGGGGGGTATAGGGAAAAATAGGAGTATTTTGGAGTAGGCAGAGGGAAGTAAAGGGAGGGGGGCTATGGGGCTAGGAAGGATAGCAAAATGAATTGGACATTATTAGCATACATACATATATGACTATAGAACCGGTGTGATTGTACAACATGTACAACCAGAAGAATGAGAAGTTCCATTTATGTATGATGTGTCAAAATTAGTCATAAGTTAGTCATAAGGGACAAAGAAAAACATGTCATACTGCCTAAGGTAATTATACATCAACAAGATGTAACAAACAAATATTCATTCACTAAAAAATGGATCATCTATGTACATCAAGCAAACCCTTCTCAATTTCAAGAATCAAGAATCAAATAAGACTACAACACAATAATACTGGGTGACTTTAAGACTATCCAGTCTTCTTACCGCTGGATAGAGGAAGGAAGGAAGGAAGGAAGGAAGGAAGGAAGGAAGGAAGGAAGGAAGGAAGGAAGGAAGGAGGGAAGGAAGGAAGGAAGGAACTATAGAACTAAAAGTACAATTAATAATTTAGACTTAAGAGACATATATAGAATGCACTTTTTTCTCAGCAGCACATGGATCCTTCTCTAAAACAGATCATATCTTAAGTCACAAAGCAACTTTTAGCAGATACAAAAAAAATAGAGATAATATCTTGTATTCTATCAGATCATAATGAAATGAAATTTAAAATCAACAATAAAATAAAAATAGAAGCTACTTTAACACCTAGAGATTAAATAATACACTATTGAATGACAAATGGATAGCAAAGTAATCAAGGATAAAATTTAAAAAAATACTTAGAGGTAAATGAAAATAATGACACAACATATTAAATTCTCCAGGACATTATGAGGGCAGTGTAAGAGAAAAGTTCATTACATTGAGCTCATTCACTAAAAGAATAGAAAAACAACAAATAAATAACCTTACATTACATCAGAAAGTCCTAGAAAAAAGAAGAACAAATCAACATCAAAAGCAGTAGAAAACAGGAAATAATTCAATTCAGATCTGAAATCAATAAAATTGAAACAAAAGAATCAATTCATAAATTGATAATACAAAAAGTGGGTTCTTTGAAAATCAATCAATATAATGAACAAACCCTTAGCCAAGTTAACAAAGAGGAAGAGAGAGAAAACTCAAATTACTAAAATCCTGATGAAAAAGGAAATATTACATTGGACACTACTGAAATACAAGCAATAATCAGAACATATTTTTTAAATTTATTCTTTTATAAAATAGAAAATCTTGAAGACATAAGAAAATTTTTAGAGACTTATGGCCTACTCAAATTGAATCAGAAAGACCTAAAAATTTTAAACAGATAAATTTCAAGCAATGAAATTGAAGACACCATCAAAATCCTATCAACTAAGAAAAGCTCAGGACTAGATGGATTCTCAGCTGAATTCTACCAGACATTCAAAGAACTAACACCAATCTTCCTCAAATTATTTCATGAAATAGAAAAGAAATGAACCGTTCCAAACTCAGAATGAAGCTGGTATCACGCTGATACCAAAACCAGACAAAGATACAAAGGAAAGAGAACTTCAGACCAATATCCCCGAAGAACACAGATGCAAATATTCTTAATAAAATTCTGGAAAAAATACATTAAAAAGAGTACACTGTGATCAAGTGGGATTCATCCCTGGATACAAGTTTGCCTCAAAAATTGGAAATAAATAAACATAATTTATCACATCAATAGACTTAGAGAAAAGAATCACATAATTATCTCAATAGATGCAGAAAAAGCATTTAATGCAAAAGAGCATCAATTCATTTTCAAAACACTAGAAAAACTCAAGATAGTAGGAACATACCTCAATATTGTAAAAGCTATATATGCTAAACTCAAGGCCAACATCATTCTAAATACAGAAAAATAGAAAGCATTCTCTCAAAAAAAAATTGGAATAAGACAAGGATGGCTTTTTTCACCACTTCTATTCAACATATTTCTAGAAACTCTAACCAGAGCAATTAGACAGAAGAAATAAATTAAAGGGATTCAAATAGGTAAATAAGTACTCAAACTTTTCCTACTTGTTGATGACATGACAGAAAACATCTAGAACTCATAAGGTACACTCATATATTGCTGGTGGGACTGCAAATTGGTGCAACCACTCTTGAAAGCAGTATGGAGATTCCTCAAAAAACTTGGAATGGAACCACCATTTGACCCAGTTTTTCCACTTCTCTGTCTATACCCAAAGGAGTTAAAATGAGCATTCTGTAATGACATAGCCACATCAATGTTCATAACAGCTCAATTCAAAATAGCCAATCTGTGGAACCAACCTAAGTACCCTTCAATAGATGAATGGATGAAGAAAATATGGTACATATATACAACAAAATATTACTCAGCCAAAAAAAGAATGCAATTATGGCATTTGCTGGAAAATGGATGAAACTGAAGGCTAGCATGCTAAGTGAAATAAACCAATCCCCCAAAAACCAAGGTCTGAATGTTCTCTTTGATATGCTGACTCACGATAGGGAGCGGGGAGGAAGGAGTGGAGTTTCACCTGATTACAAAGGAGGAAATGAGGGATGGGATGGGAGATGGGAATGGGAAAGCCAGTACAATGAATCAGACATAACTTTCCTATAGTCATATATGATTATACAACCAGTGTAAGTCCACATAATGTAAGATCACAAGAATGGGAGATTATAGTACGTTTAAGTAGGATATGTCAAAATCCATTCTATTGTCATATGTAACTAAAAAGAAAAAAGAAAAAATGCAAAGAAGCTTTAAGTAGTTAATTGGCTGAAATTATAAATATGAAATTATTAGTTATGAGATATTAATAATTGCCCAGTAAATAGACTATTCGATAGATTTGTTGGATGATTATATTAAAATAATAATTTAAAATTTGTGTATTCTTTTCCTGATTATACAATGATTTGTTCATTCATAAAAATTGTTGAACACAAAAGTGTCAACTTCAGATGAACACACAATAAAAATAACATATTTGAAAGTACAAAGGGAAGATAATGAAAAGGCAAGAATAGGCTATATGACTTTAAATCTGAATAAGATTATAGAATCATTCTAATTGCTATTAAAAATTGTGATACTAAGTCTATGTGTATTTGGTCAAGGTGGAATAATAATTCCTTGGAACATATTGAGTATGAAATCAGTCTATACTCAAAGTATATACTTGGTGTATGAGTGAAACAGTATTCCAAAGCAGTTGAAAAATAAAAGGCAACTTAACTATATTTGACAATTTAGTATCCATGAAAAAAAAAATCAATTTGTACCTTTAACATTTCTTTTATACAGTGATTGTTTATAAATTGATAATTTATATATAAAAACAAATTAACAAAATTTTTAGGGAATTATAAAGAAAGCATTACTAAATGGGACTGTATAAAGATGAATAAATTTATATGAAAAAGGACACATAGATTAATTTTGAAATAGAGGACACAAGCTGCAAGAAGATATTTCATCAAAGAACCTATTTCCAGAATATGTAAATCAACCCTAGGTTTAGATAGAAGCATCCAATCTAACATGTGCAAAGTAGATGAATAAATAATACACAGAAAAGGGAATTCATATCTTCAATTATGCAAACATGACAATCATAATAATAATCAGGTTAGATGCAAATGCATTTCACACACATTGGACCAATAAACATTTCACAAGTCTGACCATAACATATGTGGTTAGTTATATGAAGGAAAGTGAATCCTTACCATGGCGGTGGTAATGAAAACTGATAAAATCAATTTACAGAGCAAATTGACAGCTTCTACTTAAATTGAAAGTAAACATATCAGATAAAAAAGTAATTAATATCCTGGGTATTTATGGGTAACGGGCCACACATACTCTTCAAGCAATAGGTTGATTTTTATCACAATATGTTTGGAATAAGGAAAAATAAAAGCAATCTTATTTTACATAAAAAAGAAAGAATTAGTGTCTCATTCAGTGGAAACCTATATATCATTTTTTTTTTGCGTTGTTCTATTTTCTTTTTGGTACTAAAGATTAAACCTAGGGGCACGTTATCAATAAACCACATCTGCAGTCCTTTTTATTCTTTATAGAGATAGGGTCTCATTAAGTTGCTTAGAACCTCTCTGAATTGCTGAGGCTGACCTCAAACTTGCAATCCTTCTGCCTTAGACTCCCAAATTCTGGGATTAGCAGTGTGCACAACCATGGCTTGTCAGTATAGAACATCCTTAAGGAATAATATAACTCTATACAGCTTGGTGAATTTAAATTCCAAACAATTAAATAGTACAACTTTGCAAGCATATTGTTTTATAGTACGTGTAGATCCAAAGGAATGTACTAAATTTCAAAGTAGTAGGACACTCCAGAGTGAGTTAGCAGTGGTTGGGGAATGGTGTACAGGTATTTTAAATGTTTATCTTGAAAAAAAAAAGATCAGAAGCAACTATTGGCAAAATATTAAGAAACATAAAATCCTAAGAAAAGGGTGCAAGGCAGTTAAGTTATAAAATCATTGTTGAAAATAGTTGTTTTAGTCAGCTCTTTCACCACTGTTACCAAAAGACCTGTCTAGAACAATTTTAGAAGAGTAAGAGTTTATTTGGTGCTCACAATTTCAGAGATCTCAGTCCTTAGACAGCCAACTTCATTGCCCTGTGCCTGAGATGAGGCAGAACATCATGGCAGAAGTGTGTGGTAAAGGAAAGTAGCTTACTGACATGACTATCAGGAAGCAGAGAGAAAACTCCACTCAGCAGTAACAAAAATATATACCCTAAGGACACCTCTCCAATGCCTTACCTCCTCCAGTCACACCCCATCTACCTATAGTTACCATGCAGTTAATCCCTAACAGGGTATTAATGCACTGATTAGGTTAAAGCTCTCATAACCCAATCATTTCACCTCTAAAACTTCTTGTATTGTCTCACACATGAACTTTTGGGGGACACCTCATTATCTACCATAACAATAGTGGAAGAATCCATTTACTCTATAAACTTTATAAGCTTGCTAGACAATGCTAAATGAAGAATTAAAGTTGTGTTTATGTATCTGTAATCTTGTATCCATGGCATCAGTAATTCACTTTTTCTTTTCCTACCAGCAACAAATGTGCAGACAAAAGGAGGTCAGTAACTGAAATGTATATCAATTATTATAGTTATTTTATTCTTCTTAGTAAAGTTTGTGTGTGAATATGCTTCTTTGCAATGAAGTCTATACACACACACACACACACACACATATATACACACATACATGTACATACACACACACACACACACACACACACACAGAGAGAGAGAGAGAGAGAGAGAGAGAGAGAGAGAGAGAGAGAGAGAGAGAGAGAGAGAACATGCCGGGCTTTTTATTTAAGGTAGTATATGCACTTTCTTTATAATTAAATCTTAAGTCCCAAATTTCCTAATTTTCTAATTATCTTCTCTAGCTCTGATTCATTGTTTATTCACACACATAATTCATTTAACACAATATGCCTACTTATCCTTTTGTAACTGTGTGTATCTTAATCTTGTGGACTTAGATGTTAGACTAATTGATTTGTTTTTGTCTTGCTACTTCTTTAGTGGATGATTATCCACAATTATAGCGGATTAAGCAAGTGGAGAGTTCAGCTAAGTAACATGCTTCTTACCTTTGGTGCCTCATTTTTGAGGAAAATGTGTAGAAAGCTTTTCTTGTGTTGCAGAAGGAATATAGTCTCAGCAGGGCTTTGTGGCAGCTGAACAAATAAGACTATTCTTGTCTGAGAAAACATTTACATCTCCAGGTTCTTGATTAATTATAATAAGTGAATCTTGGAAACTTAAAAAAAAAGACATTTTTGGAGCTACATCCCAGCTAATGGCATTTTTTTGAACAGTTTAAATCATAAATGTATTCATTAAAAGATGCAGATTAAAAAGAAACTGTCTACAAATTATCTTAGATGAGTGGGTTTTTTTCAAGGAAAAGTTATTATGTATGAAAAAATTGTCAATAGTATTCAATATATGAAATGGTATAATACTAGAGGTTGAAGGTAAAATCATCTTGTATAATCTAAAGAATGCCACAATTTTATAAAATATATACTGGTATAGAAAGGTATAAAAATCTAAGGAGATTTTAAGATTGATAGTTAGGTAGCAATGTTTATTTAAGGTGAATCTTATTTTCATTGTATGCTCTCTAAACTTTCTCTATTTAATGTGATACTTTTATAGAAAGAAAAAACAAATGTACCCCCCCAAAATAATTTAAGGTTCTGAATTAGACTTATGTAAAAGGAATTTACAATTGGATCATCAGCACATATCTTGGATGTATTTGGACAATTTAATTAATTTAATACCAGATGTGGGAGACCAACCTTACGTGTGAATGGGTTACACTCCCTGGATGGGGATTTGAGGGTCCCTGTCTCATGCATGGGTATGTCTTGCTACAGCCCCATGGGTGAAGCTATGCTCACCTGTTCCTTTGTAATATGACCCCTTGCCCTGTTTAGGATAGAATCTTCCATGGAAGTGCCTTGTGTGTATGTCCCCTTCTCTTACTGTGCCTTTGGGTGTGGCCTACCCAGGTGTCAGTCAGCCTGCTGACAGTGGACATCATGAAGATACTTAGCCCCCTGAAACCTGACCCCTTGCCTCATTTGAATAGCTTCTCCTCAATAAAAGGGGTCAGCAGGTGCTCTCGCTCTCTCTCTTTCTGCGGAGTGACCCCTGAGCCTTTTAGTTGAGAGAAAAGAAACCCGGCAACCAGAAGTAAGTATGTGATTATCTCAGAGTATAGTGCAGAGTGCAGTATAAAGAGAAAAAGGAAGGCTTCCTGCTCTCCTGAAGCCACACTCTTCATCCACATTTTGTATTAAGATTTCCATTCACTTTGGCATCATGTTGATAGTGAAAACATTCAGGATCATAGAAGCACAAACATATAAATGTCTACCATGTAACAGATGCCTACTAGCAGCTACCATATGGAGCTTGCAAACTAACCATTTTTTTTTCTTTTAAAGTTGCAACTCATATTTATTAATGATGATTCTTATTCCATTTTTAAGGGGAATGTAAGAATACACAATGGAACTGACAGAGGTTTTAACAATCCATGATGGTATTCAGATATTTCTTGAAAATTGCCCACAGATAAATACTAAGGAGATGATAACAGATCTCCCAGATCCAGGGAACAGATTTTTTTTAAACTATTTTTTTTGGGGAGGGGATAATTTTAGCTTTCAATAAAATGTTCCAGGTACAAGCATAGAAAATTTAGTTTGCCCATTTTCCCCTAATATTATCAAACTTTAATTATAGAACAGTTATTAAAGCCAGAAAATTAGCATACATCTCCCTTGTTGAATAGCTTTTCATAAAGGGATTCCCAGTGTTTTTTCTATGCAAAAGGGACTGTGTCTGGTGAGAATGATTCAAAGAAAAAGCCATTAATGCATTTCAGATTACAGTCAACACCCAGAGCCTGCCTGCTTCAGTTCACAGACAATGACCTTCATCTTTGTAAGACAACCAAGCCTTCCCTGTCTATTGATCCCTCTAACCCTGCACCCCTTATGTAATTCCACTCTCTGGAGTGAGAAATCTGCTCTCCTTTATTTACCTTCAATCTATTTACACATTTGCTCAAGGCTAGATACAGAGAACTGAGGTTCAGAAGTGCTGATTCAACCTACCTAAAAAGTTCATCATCAAACATTCAGTCTTCTTAGAGCTCTATTTTTAAAATATGCATATATTTGAAATTTCCATATATCTTAAACGTATAATTTTATTAATTTTGACTAATGAATATATTTTAAGTAATTCATGACTCTCTCAAGGTAATGGGACATTTTCTTCAAACCAGAAATTTCTCTGAAGTAACTCTGCAGTGAATTCTCCTATCCCACCAGGATCAAACACTTTTTAGAATAAATGTATATTAAAATCCCCAAATAAGTTTGCCTATTGCTCCCTTTAATTCTGTTAGTTCTGCTGTACCTGCTTGGGAGCTCTGCTATTATACACTTACAATTTAGGACTGTTGTGTCTCTCTTATAAATCAGTCTGTGTGTATGATATGCTGCTTTGTATATGTGTGCTTGCTTTGAGGTCCAGGTTGTCTAGTATCATTACAACTACTTTAGGCTACTTTTCTGCTTAAAATTAGCATGTAATATACTTTTCATCCTTTTACCTAATTTATTACAAAATTTTATATTTGAAAAATGGCTCTTGAACACAGAATATGTAGGATTTTATTTATCTACACAGCTGGACAATCTCTGAATTTCATTACAGTGTCTAGTGCATTTACACTTAATTTATTGGCATGATTGCATTTGTGTATCAATATGATGTTGCTGTAAATTCCATTTTTCTCTCTGTTACCCTTTTCTCACTGTAGTCCTACTTTTCCTACTTTCCTCTAGATTAATATATTTTCCTTCCTTTTAATTTCTCTAATTTTTGTTTCTGTTTAAAATGTATTTTGTAATTTACATATTGATAAATATACTCTTTTATGCATTTTTAAAAATGCACAATGTCATTACACCGGTCATCCCAACCAATATTTCCATCATTCTCTTCTCAAATCTTTTGTCACATTGTTGTAATCAACCCTGTCTCATTTACAGTCCCTCATAACCCCTGAATTATGACCCACTCCTATAGCATTGCCTTTTCGTAGAATGTCATATAAATGGAATGATATAGCATAAAGATTTTGAGATGGGCTTATCTCACACAGTAAAATGCAAACATAAATGGTGGTGTGCATATCAATAGTTTATATATTTTATGGGTAATAGTACATTGTACTGATGTGCAAGAGTTTATTTTCAAGCTCAGAAAGATCTAAGTTATTTCTAATTCCTGGTGATTATAAACAAAGATTCTATAAAGATTAATGAGAATATTTGTGGAAATATAGGTTTCCATTTTCTGAGGTAAGTACCTGCACATGGATTATAAGCTAGGTATACAATTAAATTTATTAATGATTGACAAAATGTTTTCGATAGAAGCTGAATCATTTTATATTCATGTCATCAAAGGCTGAGGTTTCTAGTTTTTTTCCACATCCTCTTTAACATAGTGCTTGTCTCCTTTTTTATTGTAACTATCTTAGTGTGTATCTTAAAGTAATAATGACATTGTGGTTTCAATTTGCAATTCCTTCACAACTAATTGTGTTTAGATATTTTTAAGCATTGTTTGGGGGGCATTTCTACATTTTTTTAAGTTGTTTGTTCAATATTTTGCCCATTTTTAGAAAAATTCATTTATTTGTCTTAAACTGAAAGGGTTTGTCATGTATCCTGAATTCAGGAATTTTAATTGCTATATTATCTATAATAATTGTCTCTCTAACTATCTTATCTTTTTGTTTTCATTATGATGGCCTTGACAAGCTTAAGGTGATTTTTTTTTATTTTGATGAAGTTTAATTTTCTCATTTTATGTAATTTCAATGCATGTACTTCTGTTATATTACATAAAATATTTCCGAACCCAAAGTTAAGAAGACTTATTTGTAGGTTTTATTTGAAGAATTTAGTAGCTTCTTCTGATTCATTTAGGTCTGTTTTCCATTTTGTTAATTTTTCTGGATAGTGTGAGGTACGAATCTAAATCAAATAATGCAAGCTTCATCTGTAAAGCACGAGATAGTATACGTTTAGGCTTTGGGGGCTGTAGTACCTGCCTCTGCTGTTCAAATGTGCTGATGTATCGTAACTCAGTCACAGGAAACATGGATTAGTTATGTCCATGTTCTAAAGATTATTTGTAAAATGTCCTGGGACTGGGCATTCCTTGTGAGTGCATTTTGCTGACCTGGATTTTAAATATATCTTCTGAAAGTGCCTGTGATTATCAAATGCTGAAAGAGTTCTTCCCAACTGAATTACTTTGACACTTTTATTAAAATTCTATTGATCATAAAGGGGCTTTCTTTTAGGACTTTCAACTGTTTCCCATCAATCTACTTGTCTCTATTATGTGATTCATTACTTGTCTCTATTAAAAAATTCTTTTAATATTTATTTTTTAGTTGTAGTTTGACACAATAACTTTATTTTATTTATTTATTTTTATGTGATACTGAGGATCAAACCCAGGGCCTTGCACATGTGAGGCGGATGCTCTTTTACTGAGCCACAACCCCAGCCCATGATTCATACTTTTTAAAAATAGTGTAGCTTTGTAGTAAGTTTTGAAATACAAAAAATAAATCTTCCAAATTACCAAATATTTTCAAGATCTTTTGGGTGTTTGGATTCTTTGTAAATTCCCTGTAGATTTTAGGATCAGTTGGTAGATTTTGCAAAAGTAACTCTGCTGGGATTTTAACAGAGGGGTTGAATCTATAGTTCAATTTGAGAGAATTGCTGTTTTAACTATATTGGTTTTTCCAATGAATAAAATAGAAATGGCTTAATTAATTTAGATCCTCTTTTAATCCTTTTAGCAATGATTCACTGTTTTAGTGTACAAACATCATGCTTCTTTTGTTAAATTGTTAAATACTCTAAGCTGTAGAATTCTTCTTCCTTTTTTTTTAAGCTGTAGAAGTTTTAAAGAAGATATTTGTCCAGTTACTAAAAATTCTCTTCTAACCGTCAGAGATTTTTATCATGAATTAGTGTTGGATTTTATCAAATGCTTTTTTGTTTCCTCTACTAAGATAATTTTGTAATTTTTTAGCATATTATAGAAATTTATTTTTCAATTTCAACCAACTTGAATCCTTAGGAAAAAATCCAAATTTTTATGGTACATACTCTTTTGTGTATGTTGCTAAATATGTTTTGCTAATAATTTTGGAGGAATTTGATATCCATATTCCTTTTTCATACAACTTCTATCTCAAATATATTAATTACTACTCTAAAATGCATTATTTTCTTTCCTTCTGCCTGTGTGTATTTAGTTTATTCTTCTCTTTCTAATATAAAAGGTGAACTTCCAGGTCCATTGTGTTTTGCTTATTTTTTTCCCAATTAAAGCATTTGCTATGTATTTCACCCTGAACATGAATTATAATCTATAATTTCTGATTGGTTGTTTTGCTATTTGGATTCAGTTCAAACTTCTTTCTAAATTCTTTTATAAATTTTTATTTGATCCATGAATAATTTAGAAATATGTTAATTCTTTATTAAAAATAGATTTCTTTCCTTCTTTATTTCCTTTTTTAAAGTATTTTTAAAAAATAAAAAATAAAAATATTTTTTAGATGTAGATGAACATAATCTTTATTTTTTATGTATACTGAGGCTTAAACTCAGTACCTTACATGTGAGGGGCAAGCGCTCTACCACTGAGCTTTAGCCCCAGCCCCTCTTTACTTCTTATTGTCAGAAAACATACCTTAAAGGTCTTGAGTCATTTTGAATATGAGGCTTGTTTTGTGGACAGACTCTGTTTTATTTTGGTTAATGTTTTATGCACTCTCAAGAGGAATGTGTTTTTTGCTGTTTTTAGTTGGAGTGTTCAGTAACTATCAATCTGGCACCTTGGTTGGTAGTGTTTTTCAAGACTATAATATCTTTGCTGGTTTTTCTGCTTACCTTTTCTATTAATTATTTAAAGAAGGCTTTTGATATATCTAACTACAACTATAAATGTGTTCATTTCTCTTGCTAGCATTATTAGTTTTGCTTATATATTTTTAAATTATATTATTCCTGTTTTAAATATTTAGGATGTATATGTACTTTTAGTTAGTATATTCTATTTTCATAAAATAATCTTTTTCATCCCCACAAATTTACTGCAACTAGCATGAAGTGATACTATATATTATCGAATAGTGTATAATATCTCTTACAGGCTTTGCTAATGTTAATCATTTATCTTATATTTGGTATAAGCATCATAATACAGTTTCTATTTTTATTTTAGCAATCAATTATCTTTTAAGAATTTAATGTGATAGGCATATTATTTCCCTCCCCAAATTTCCAAACTCTAATCCTCAACACTTATGACTATGTCACCTCACATGCTAAAAAGGAGTTTGCAGATGTGATTAAGGATCTCAACATGGAGACATTACCTGGGTGGGCTCAATTTAAAATCAAGGATCCTGATGAGAAGTTGAGTAGTAGAAAGGGAGCAAGGATTATATTGTGTAGATTTTTAACATGGATGAAGGACCCACAAGCCAAGAGGAATTGACACCTTCTAGAAACTGAAAAAAATTGGGAAACAGATTATTTTACAAAATGTATGGAGAAAACAGCTCTGTTGACTTTAGATTCATTACTTCAAAAACTGTAAGATAATACATTTGCATAATGTCATTATGTTTGATATCATAGCAGCAATAGAAAATAGAAGCAATAATTTGCAAAATGTCCATATACAACTATTCATTTAGTTACTGGTTCCATTGGTCTCCACTAGGTTTTTTGTTTGTTTGTTTGTTTGTTTGTTTGTTTTTTAACTGGGGCATAAACCCAGGATACTCTATCACTGAAATAAATCTCACGTTCCTTTTATTGTTTATTTTGAAACAGGGTCTCACTAAGTTTTTGAAGTTGGCCTCAAATTTGCAATCCTCCTGCCTCAGCCTCTCAATTCTCTGTGATTATAGGATTGTGCCACTAAGCCCAGCTCCATTCCTTTCTAGTATGGATTTGCCTTAGTGAATATTTTTCTTCTGTCTAAAAAAGATTCTGCAGTGTTTTTTGTAATTAAGTTTAGAGACTGATGAATAACACATTTCTAAGCCTGGAAAGTGTTTTTTACACCTGTCTTTTTACATGTTTTAAAAGATATTTTTGTTAGGTACAAAATTTTAGATCAATGTATTTTTTTTTCCTTTGGGCTCAGATTGCAGACTTTAAAGTTATGTTCCCCTGGTTTTTTTTTTCTGTTCTTATGTTTTTTTTTTTCCTTTCTATATAGCATGACATATTTAAGAGACTATTTTTAAAATGCATCACTCTTTTTAACTAATTTTTGAAGATTCCTAATGTAGGTTTCTTCGTGTTTCTTATACTTGCAGAGAGTGGCAGGGAAAAGATAATCCCTTTTAGGATACACACTACCTGACTGTTTACCAACCACCAAGAGTTTAGCAATTTTTCTCTACCATATCCTCATGCCTTGGAGCCAGCTAATCATAGACTGAACCTCTGAAGCCATAAGCCAAGATAAATCTTTCCTCCTCAAAGTTTTCTTGTGACATATTTTGGTCACAACAACAAAAAACTGAGTAACACAAGATCAAATTCTATGGTGTTAATCTCAGTCTAATTAAGATAATCCAAGATCCATCTGAGAAGATGGGTGTATCAGTTCAAAAAGCAAACTACTTTACCCTCTCTTTCTATTCTACCCAAACCCTCAAAAAATGGGATGATGCACATTCCACATTTGTGAAGGGGATCTTTATCAACTAATTCAAACGCTAATCTCTTCCAGAAGCACCAGCTCAGACACATCTAGCAACATTGTTTTTGTCTGCAATCTGAGCCCAGTCAAGTTCACATGTAAAATTAACCATGTAAATCCTATGATGTATGTAGATAGGTGTGGTTTTTTTTTCTTATCATACTAAAAGTTTGTCAAGCCATTTTTTTATTGTACTTTGAAGTTTTTCAACATGTTTTAGAATGGTTATGCCATAATTAATTGCTTTTTTGGATACTTTTTTTCCCTTTTTTTAAATGGATCTTCAATGTTTATATGTGTCATATCATTTTAACATTTGATATTTTTACTCACTTTACTCTTCTTTCTGTTTTTCATTCTGGTTAATTTTATGAACATTTCTCTAGATTTACTAACCCTTTCTTCTTTCACTTTCAATTTCATGTCTATCTAGCAAAGATCTAAGATTCCAATTAGTTGGATTTTACATTTTACCCATATTTTTTATGTTAAACATACATTTATATACATTCAATAGCTTTACATTCTTTTCTGTTTATTTCAATACTGAATCGTTCAGTATTTGTATTTTATTGAGTTTTCCTTTTGAAAATTGGTCATATTATCTAAGTTCTTCGCTTCTCTAATGATTTTTATGATATATTGAACATTTGAGGATTGTATGTTGTAGAGACTGTGAAATCCACTATTTTCTATGGAGAAATATTGGCTTTTGTTCTAGCAGAGAATTTATTTAGTTCATCTGTAACTCCAAGCTGCCTCTTCTGAGATGGGAAATGGCCAGATCACTTCCAGGTGTTACCTTCTGTTTGTGTCCTTATTTTTTTATTGTCCTTATTTGCCATTAAGAAATCAGCCAAATATTTGCGGCCTCCCTTGTGACAATATTCTTTCAAGAATTTATGACATCATTCTCCTGTGTTTTTGTAGCCCTGATGTTTGTTATCTGAATTCTCAAGCCACATGCTTATTGATTCAACTGGGAGAATTAGAAAGAACCTAATTTCCAATGTTATTTCTTTAAATTTTTACTCTTCTTCCATTTCTACAAGTATTGTAGTTTTCCAGTGCCATTATACAGTTCTTTTTCAAGAATATATAATTGTTATCTATTAAAGAAAGGGCAAATTCAACTTAATCTCTACTGCCATACCAAATGTGGATTCCCATTCTGACAAAATTGAAAAATCCAGAATCAGTTTTTAACTAGTCTGTTCTGTGTCTTTTTTTGCTATCCTTGCTTTACAGGAACCATCTTTGTATGCTCTCACATCCCACAGGTTGTTTTCAACTTTGTAGTTCAATCATATCTTGGGTTATGTCTGCTACTGCTATAAGGTTATTTAATGACACCCCCTCTCTGTATAAACACTCAGCTGAACAACATAGGCTCAGTAATTCACAAGCTGAATTCACAAATGGAATAACTGCTCAGAACTTTAAGCAGTCTAAGTAGTCTTGCTGCCCATGAATTGCAGCTCTCCTATCCTCTATAAACTACTTTACACTTTCAACAACCACTTCAGTTGTGCAGTTATTTTCATATTAACCTTTTTTCCCAAGTGGTATGATTAATGAATAAAAGAATAATACCAATAGAATAAAATGTAAAAATTCTATCATTCATTGTTTTCAAGTTTTTGACCATCAGTTCAAGATGTTAAATGATGTATAAGTTAATTTCAGACATTCTTCATGAGGTACAATTTACTTCAGGTAGAAAAAATAAGAATTTCAAGCCAGGCACATTAAGAATTTCAGGTGATGACGCATTTAGTAATGTCAGTAGCCCAGGAGGCTGAGGCAGGAAGATCTCGAGTTCAAAGACAACCTCAGCAAATTAGTGAGGCACAATGAAAATTAGTGAGACCCTGTCTTTAAATTATATACAAAAAAGAGGTGTGGATGTGACTCAGTGGTTGACTGTCCCTGAGTTCAATCCCCCCGCCAAAAAAAAAAAAATTCATAGTTGCTATGCTAACAAAATCTGTGGCTCCAAGGTACTTTTATTATGGATGTAGCATGTGAACCTAATTATAATTCCAGGAATTTAACAGAACTTTAGTGCAGTAAAATGGGCAAGATATAATATATTTCATTTTATTCTGTAGTTATAAGAATCTACCTCTCCCTTATACGTACTTGAAATGTCTTTTATCTTAATGTATGATGAAAAATTTCAAAAGAAGGAATTCCTTTTGCAAACTGATAGCATCTGAAAAGAGGTTTAACATCAGTTTGTTTACTGTCCTCTAAGCTGACTCAGTTATTACCCAAACAGTGCTTTCAAATGCTGTATCTTCTGTTTTTTTTATATTAGGAAGTAGTCAACAAGTGTGGAAAGAATCTATAAGTGTTCTTCAATAATATCAGCTGAATTCAGTTCTAAGAGGATCTGAATCTGATCACATGAGCCATCTGCATAGCCACTAAAATCTGATTTCACTGAGGCTAGTGAGTCCAAAGCTTAGTTCCTCCCTCATTTAGTAAAACTGTAGAGTGACCAGACGATGAAAATTTGTAAACCAGCTGTTCATTTATGTTCATGAATTTTATTTCATCCTTTATGAGAATGCTCTGTTTATGAAATGAGGCTTAAAGCATTTAATTCACGCAACAGCTGAATTGGGACACCCACCCCTTCCTACTCACAAAAATAGAAACAGTTGGTTATCTTTCATGGCCTTCTTTTCTCCATTCTAGCATAACCAATAACTTTGGTGATTTTTTATTTTCTGGGTAGAATAGTTAATAGTAAACAGACACAGTAGGGAATAAGGATCAGTCAGGCAAACCTATCCTCTCAGAGCTCTTAAGGGGATGAGTTTTCAAGTATTTCTCTGGATGTACAAAAGGTCAAAGTTTTATGTCTGCCAACCCTTCTGCTATATTTCTCTTACTGAAATACTTCTGTTCAATTTATGTCCTGATTTTGGTCATAGCAAAATTGACTTCCAATTTTGTACATGTGTTATTCAATCTGATATTTTAAAACACACAGATGAATGCTGTTATAACATTTAAACATAAAATTATTAAAATGTACTGAAATTGTATCTGACAATGTATTCATATAGAATGGTAATTCTAAATCTGGTTTATATGGAAAATGTCCTTATTCTTTGGTCATTTGTGATTTTACATATTCTAAAACAAATAACTAGGCAAAACATATTCCTTTTCTAGTCTGATAATCTTTTGAGTTTTCTACTTCTTTTTTAAAATATAGTATGATATCTCAATATGAATTAGGATATTCATGTCTGATATAGAATGCTCTACTCATTGCTGAACTTTTATATTTTTGCACACTTATAGTGCATCTTTTATATTATTTGTCTTCTGACATTTCACCAGGAAGTGATATTTTCTCTAATTTTTCTGGTGAGAAAATTTTAAATTTACCCTTGCTTTTATTACTTAGCCTTCCCTAACTTACCTTTCCTCTTCCTTCTCTCTTTCATTTCTTTCTTCCTTCTCTCCCTCTATCCTTCCTTCATATTTCAGGGGGAAAAAATGAAAGCCATTCTATGCTACCTTCATAGAAATCAAAATTTTGAAATTTACCCCCTCTTCTCTACTTTTAAAATGTACCTCATATTTAATATGGTTTCTATTGTGTGCATATGTGTGTCTGCATAATTATTGTGTGTTTTTAAAATTCATGAAGTGATAAGATATAATATAGTATATTGCGTTTGTATGAGAAGATATAATACAGTATATTGCATTTGTAGCTTGTAATTTGACAAACATACATTTGGTAATTCATTTATGATGTGTATTTTAGTTCCATTTTTTATTCATTTTAGATGTTTTCTAGCTAGCTTTCTATCATTTTAGATGCTATCTATGAACTCTATTTCATAGAAGAAGTATGTTTCCAGGTTATCAATTTCATTATTATATTGTGTTTCCTAAAAACAATTCATCTAGGAATAAACCTTTGGTTAAGATCAAGGTGTGACTTTGTCAATCACTTTTCTCTACTTTATGAAAGAATTATAATTGACAGTGAAGAAAAATCATATTTTTCTGAGATTTTGGTTTCATTTCTTTTCAAAAACTGAGAAAAGAGCTAATCAAACTGTCAGCTATTAGATCATTGAAGGTGATGATTGATGACAAACCACTGGATCATTTTTGGCATATGACTCAAAGGAAATTTAAAGAATTAAATGTCACTGCAGTGACAAAACTCTCATGCTCATCTATTTATTCGTGTGAACACATACCCAATGCCTGTATGATGCTGAATTTGATTCATCCAATTAGGAGGTAATTCTTATTCAGAGGCATAGAAACATATTTTAAAATAAATCTTGATACTGTTTATTAATATATGTAGATATAGTTAAATAATATTTTTAATGTTTAATAATTATAAAAACAATGCATTTCCATAGTTTGTTCAAGTTTTTTTAAAATTTTTTTATTAGTTGCTCAAAATATTACAATGATCTTGACATATCATACATTTGATTCAAATGGGGTATGTAATCTTAATCTTATTTTTCCACTTGTACAGATTTCAGGATCACATTGGTTATACAGCCACATTTATACATAGGGCCATACTAGTGTTTATTATATTGTGCTGCCCTTCCTCTCCCCTCCCCTCCCCTCTTTCTACCCAATCTACTGTGACACGTTTTTCTCTCTTTTTTCTTCTCCCTCACACCACCTTATATGCAATTTTACATAACAATGATGGTCTCCTACCATCTTCTGTGCAATTCCTCTTCTCTCTCCCATTCCCACACACCTCTCATCCCTATTTAATGGTAATCTTCTTCTCATGTTCTTCCTTCCTGCTCTGTTTTGAGTCACCCCCCTTATATCAAAGAAGACATTCTGCATTTGTTTTGTAGGAATTGGCTAGCTTCACTTAGCATAATCTGCTCTAATGCCATCCATTTCCCTGCAAATGCCATGATTTTGCTGTTTTTCAGTGCTTAGTAATATTCCATTGTGTATAAATGCCACATTTTTTATCTATTCATCTATTAAAGGACATTTGGGTTGGTTCCACAGTCTAGCTATTGTGATTGTGCTGCTATGAACATTGATGTAGCTGTGTCCCTGTTGTATGCTCTTTTTAGGTCATTTGGGTATAGTCCGAGAAGGGAAATAGCTGGGTCAAATGGTGGTTCCATTCCCAGCTTTCCAAGGAATCTCCATACAGTTTTCCAAATTGGCTGAATCAATTTTCAGTCTGATCAGCAATGTACAAGTGTACCCTTTATCCCACATCCTCGCCAGCACTTGTTATTGTTTGACTTCATAATGGCTGCCATTCTTACTGGAGTGAGATGGTATCTTAGAGTGGTTTTAATTTGCATTTCTCTGATTGCTAGAGATGGTGAGCGTTTTTTCGTGTATTTGTTGATTGATTGTATGTCCTCCTCTGAGAAGTGTCTGTTCAGATCCTTGGCCCATTAGTGGATAGGGTTATTTGTTTTCTTGTTGTTTAATTTTTTGAGTTCTTTGTATTCTCTGGAGATTAGAGCTCTATCTGAAGTGTGAGGGGTAAATATTTGTTCCCAGGATGTAGGCTCCTATTTACCTCTCTTATTGTTTCTCTTGCTGAGAAAAAACTTTTTAGTTTGAGTATGTCCCATGTGTTGATTCTTGATTTTAAGTCTTGTGCTATAGGTGTCCTATTAAAGAATTTGGAGCCTGATACACAACCTAAACAGACCAATATCAGTTGAGGAAATAGAAGAAGCCATCAAAAGATTACCAACTAAGAAAAGCCCAGGACCGGATGGGTATACAGCAGAGTTTTACAAAACCTTTAAAGAAGAACTAATACCAATACTTTTCAAGCTGTTTCAGGAAATTGAAAAAGAGGGAGAACTTCCAAATTCATTCTATGAGGCCAACATCACCCTGATTCCTAAACCAGACAAAGACACTTCAAAGAAAGAAAACTACAGACCGATATATCTAATGAACATAGATGCAAAAATCCTCAATAAAATTCTGGCAAATCGGATACAGAAACATATCAAAAAGATTGTGCATCATGATCAAGTAGGATTCATCCCTGGGATGCAAGGATGGTTCAATATACAAAAATCAATAAGTGTTATTCACCACATCAATAGACTTAAAGGTAAGTACCATATGATCATCTTGATAGATGCAGAAAAAGCATTCAACAAAATACAGCATGCCTTTATGTTCAAAATACTAGAAAAACTAAGGATAACAGGAACATACCTCAACATTGTAAAAGCTATCTATGCTAAGCCTCAGGCTAGCATCATTCTGAACGAAGAAAAATTGAAGGCATTCCCCCTAAAATCTGGAACAAGACAGGGATTTCCTCTCTCACCACTTCTGTTCAACATAGTTCTCGAAACACTGGCCAAAGCAATTAGACAGATGAAAGAAATTAAAGGCATAAAGATAGGAAAAGAAGAACTTAAATTATCACTATTTGCGGATGACATGATCCTATACCTAGCAGACCCAAAAGGTGCTTCCAAGAAACCTCTAGAGCTAATAAATGAATTCAGCAAAGTGGCAGGATATAAAATCAACATGCATAAATCAAAGGCATGCCTGTATATCAGTGACAAATCCTCTGAAATGGTAATGAGAACAACTGCCCCATTCACAATATCCTCAAAAAACTTAAAATACTTTGGAATCAACCTAACAAAAGAGGTGGAATAACTATACAATGAAAACTACAGAACCCTAAAGAGAGAAATAAAAGAAGACCTTAGAAGGTGGAAAGATATACCTTGTTCATGGATAGGCAGAACTAATATCATTAAAATGGCCATATTAAAAGAAGTACTCTATAAGTTTAATGCAATGTCAATCAAAATCCCAATGGCATTCCTCACAGAAATAGAAAAAGCAATCATGAAATCATCTGGAAAAATAAAAGACCAAGAATAGCAAAAGCAATTCTAAACAGGAAGAGTGAAACTAGCGGTATAGCGATACCAGATTTTAAACTATTCTACAGAGCAATAGTAACAAAAACAGCATGGTACTGGTACCAAAACAGGCAGGTGGACCAATAGTACAGAATAGAGGACTCAGAGACCAATCCACAAAATTACAACTATCTTATATTACACAAAGTTGCCAAGAGCATGCAATGGAGAAAGGATAGCATCTTCAACAAATGGTGCAGGGAGAACTGGAAATCCATATGCAACAAAATGAAATTGAATCCCTTTCTCTCACCTTGCACAAAAGTTAACTCAAAATGGATCAAGGAGCTTGGAATCAAACCAGAAACTTTTGTGTCTAATAGAAGAAAAAATGTTCAAGTTTAATACTAGTCATTATAATAAATCAGTGAAGACTATTCCTTCACTTAGAAATATAGATTTTTAGAAATTGCATTTCACACATAACTTTGCAGCATTTATAATAGAGTAATTAAAAAAGTAATTTTGAGCACAAAATATATTAGGAAAAAATTCTGCAGGAGAAATGCAGTGGAATCACGTTATCAGAAGAAAGAACATACAATTTCTGATATTATAGGAAATGCTGACACATTATGGAAGACAGGAAATCACTATGTAAATCCTTTCGGAAATATTCCAAAGAACAATGTATTTTTTTAATGTTTAATCATGCGAAAAGCTTCAATGACTCTCTCAACTTTTAAAGAAATAATATTTGTCAACTAAAGAATACCTGAGGTTAGTAATGTCATATCAAAATCCTTTTAATATAAAACAAAAAGTCTATGGAAACCTGAAAGTAGTAGGGTATTCTGTATGTTTATAATGTATTCTAGTGTATTCAAATTTTTATTCCACAGTTCATTTTTCTGCATATCATAAAATATTCCTTTTTTTGTATTTCAAAATTGATATTTCTGAAAAAAATATTGATTCTTTCTTATTTCTAATCTCAATGGTTTTATTTTTATGATTTGCTTATTTTGGCATCAATGTCACAGTACTTTATTTTTAGTCTTAATAGCTAATAATTAAAGATTTTCTTTCTGATCCTACTTTAAATTTTTTGACATTACGTTTATGAGTAAATAAAATTATGTTTAGGAACAGAATTCTTTAGATGTTTTCTAGCTAGCTTTCTATCATTTTAGATGCTATCTATAAACATAAATTAAATCTTAAATTGTTAAAATTTTTAAATTTTTTTGTTGCACTTTAATACATTTTAGGAAGTACTTAACTCTAATGCATGTAGTTTCTACCTCAGAACATAGAATTTACCTCTCCATTTAGTCAATTTACATTTATATTCTTAATATTTTTTCGAATTTTTCTCCATAATATTCTTTAACCTCATTTATTAGATTTAATCTTCAAAATCTTAGTGGTAGGTTGCTACTCTGAGTGAGGCTTTAAAAAACTCATATTGCCTCCTTAGTTTTTATTGATCAGCAGAATGTTGATTTTTCTTTACTTTTTGATATTCAACAATCTTAATCCTGGTTATTTTGAATTGCTTTTTAATTCTATGATTTCATTGGGTTTTCTCTAGAAAATTTAATTTTTTCCGATGGTTGGGGCAATTTTTTGTTGTTTTTGTTTTTTCTTTTTATTTCTTTAGATTAGGTCAAGGAATCATTAACTCTGAAGTTAGCAAATAAATTTGAAGACAACACAGCCATGGGTATTCATTTCTAAATACCTAGGGGTGGATTGCATTAATTAAAAAGGAACTTCTTCCAAATACCTAAAATCTGAGAATTTTGAGGAGAAACACAGAAGCAGGATAGAAAGCTCATTCCTCTGTCCGTAACTCCCCACTCTAAAGCAAAGTTTATTGTCAGATCCCTATTCCCACCCCTGGCTTTATTTTCATCCAGATGTGTACAAGAGCCCTCTGCATGCTTTGTCCACATGCCTTGATTAGAATCTGGATGCCTGAAATGACTTTTCAAGCTTCAGAAGAACAGGGCAGCCATTATGGGACCAGTAGGAAGGTGTGTCAGGAGCCAAGCCTTCACAATTCACCAAACTAGAAGCACAGTCTAAATTAAGATCCTGTCCTTCTGTCCCCATGATAAAGGATAGAAGTCATCAGAAATACACTGGTCAGGAGGTGACACAATTCATGATGGAATTTGACTACCATTCACTAAGACAAAATGAGACCTTTGTAAGAAAATAATCAGCAGGCATAGGCACAACCTCTGTAGCCCTAGGCAAGATATTGGGGTACATAATCTCCTCTTAGGTTGTTAATGTATAAAAAAGATAATACCAATCACGAAAGTAATGCAAACACCAGCTTTGTCAGATTGAAAGCAGCTAAAGGATTAAACCCATCAGAGTGAATATAAAGGACATGAAGATCAAATCTAGATGTTCCCATAATGTGTAAATAGATTTTGGTAAGAAATGAAAGAGGAATATTAAAGAATAATGATCATCCGAAGATGACTTCACTGGTGAAATAAAAACTTGATTGCTCCATTCACATGGAAAAAAGGTAACCATAATAGCACACAATTCATAAAATTTCTGAATATCACTGAAAACACATACACACACATACAGACATGTAACTGCCAGGAAGAAAAAGGTATATCTAAGAAAATGACAACCAGATTCACACTAGTTTTTTTTTCTATAAATCAATAAAGAGTTAATGCTATTAGAAATAGAGCATAAATTAGATAAAACAGAGATTAGAAAACTGAAATTATATTTCCAAGTTACTTTGATGTTTGAGAGAAAAAAAATGCAATTTCTGGCATATAAAAACTAAGACATTGTTATTATTATGTCTCTCTCAGAAAATAAAGAAATAAAAGCAAAGCAATATTTTATATAAAAACAATAAGGTATATTGAGAAATAAAGAAATATTGAAACAGATGATTTACATTAATAGTTAGATTTAATGTTGTTTTGGAAGTTTTACCAATAAAGCAGGGGGAAAAAGACAAAAGAAAAGTGAATTTGTCATTATCAATGGATGATGCAAGTTTATGTCAAGAAGATGAAAGGAATAAATTACTAGAATGAATAAAACATTAGCAAGTTTGCTAGGTATGCAGTGTCAGTAAAGAAATCAATTGCAGTTATGTAAAGCAGAAACAGTGTTAATTCATAATTTCTAAGAAACCATTTACAATAGCAACAATTTATTTTAAAAGTTGGGAATAAATTTCAGAAGTGAAATAACATTATGCAGTGAGTACAATGTAGAATTGATAGAAAATGAGACAAAATAAATGGAAAATTTTATGTCTGCTTGGATTAGAAGATTCAAGAAATGTTAATTATCTACATATAGATCTCAATTTAAATAAAATATAAATGAGTTCCAAATAGATACTTTTGGGAAAATTGACTAGCTAATTCTGACACTTGCATAGAAAAACCAAAAGAACAAGAATAGGTAAAACCCTGTTGAAAAGAACAAAAAGTAGAAATTTATTTTCAAAAGCATTTAAGACTTCTAGTTCTATAATCTTAGACTTTCCCCTCTACAGCCAGAATTAACAAACCAATATACTTTGAAAGTGTCTAAAATGTCCTAGGGATCCTGTAACTTGAAGGATGTCTTTTTTTTCCTCCCATGCACCCCAAAGAGAGTTACAGAAGCCTCCAACCTGTCTCCAACAGGAACAGACCATCAAGACTCCAAGATAGCCTGTTCCTAGAGACAAGGAGTGAGGAGAATGATGCCTAATAGCAGGTATCTTCTAGACATAGGATCGAAGTTCAGAGTTCAGTTCAGCACCAATGACAAATTGTTTCCTTCCAAAGATTCAATTGAGGCCTAGTGGAAAACTGATCTACCATCTCCTACTCCTCTTCAATACAATCCTCCCTCCTTTGAGGAAGCAGAGAGCAGTGCTAGAGTCCCATAGAGTGGTGTCAGCATGCTTGCTAGGGAAGTGATCTTTCTTCTACATGTAATGGTAAGAGGAGTGCACAATTTCTTTCCTGGGGTAGTATTGGAGGAAGCCCATCAGGGCTCTTCCACTCCCTGCAGGAGGTTGCAGGGGATGCTATATTCATCCCACAAGGACAGTTTCAACACAGCCCAGCGTCAAATTGAGCTCCCACCTCAAATCAGTAGTAACAAGAGTGAACTCAGGTGGGGCAAAGAAGGGGGTGCTTTTCACATCTAGCCTTTTTCTCTTTATACCCACTTTCAAACTATCCAGCTTTTGACAATAACCAACTTGACCCTCACCTGCCATCAAGATTGATCAAGGTGATAAGTCAGAGCTAGATATCACTCTAATCCTCCTTCATTCACATGCCTGATGTCACTGGGTGCAGGAGCAAGCTGAAACCGGATGCTCATATAAAAGCAATGAGACTGAAATAAGAAATTAAAAACAGTGAGAACTGTCACTTGTATGCCCTCTTCTAGCCACTGATGTCACAGGTCCTAGAAGGAAGCTGGGCCACAACCCCAACAAGATAGAATATGTTAAAACCAGGTATGGAAGTCAAAACTCAGCTTACAGCCCTCCTTGACCTCAGCAAGGCCAGTGGAAAGCTGAGTTGCCTCCTATGAAGTACATTAATGAAGGAGCTACCTGATGGCTTTGGCTTTCACCCACCTCCTGAGAGCCATTTGGGCCCAGCCAAGGAGTTGATCTTCTAGTGTCAGAATAAAACAACCAATTAGTGTGAGTCAAACCTCTGTTTCCACCTTCCCTGGTGGCACTGGAACCTACCAAGGAACAGATCTTACAACCACACTTTGTAAGAAGAGGTGGTTAGATCTATCTACCATATTCAAGTTGAGATAAGTGAAGCCCAGAGAGAAGACAAACACACACACCTGATCATTATGCGATACATCAATAGGGGAGTGCCTGCTAATAAATTATGTTTACTAAACACAGAAACTCATAGTATGTTATTCAAAATACTCAACATACAAGTAAAAATCATTTATCATCTCGAAAAACCAGAAACATCAAAAAATAAAGGAGAAAAGATAGCTAGCAGATGTCAGCACCAGGGCAAATTACATGTTGGAATTATTTGGGAAAGATTCTAAATCAGTTATTTTTGAAAAGTACTTAGGGAGTTTCTTGAAACATAAATAGTAGAAAAATCTCAAGAAAGTAATAGAACTGATAGAGATGAACCAATGGAAAGTATGACTAAAAATAAAGCAGTTTATTATCCTAAATGCCTTATAATGTGTTTTTTATTAAACACATTAAAATAAACACTTAATAAAGTTCAATAAAGCACTCATTGGTGGTCTCAATAGATGATAGATGAGAGTAGATATAATCAATACACTTAGGACCAATAAATAGAACTTATATGATATAAAAAATTAAAAAGGAAATAAACAGTCACATGGATATGTATAAAAAAGAGTGAACATTCATATTATCAAATATGATAATAGAAGGAGAGATGGAAAAGTAAAAGAGAATGAAAATAAAATAGTTTTCAGAGAAATGGTGGTTGAACATTACCAAATTTATCAAAAACCGTAAATATATACACTGAAGAAATTGAGTGGAACCTAAATGAGAGAATTGCATAGAAATCCACACCATGCCACATAATTATCAAAACTGTGAAAGTTATAAGACCAAGAATAAAATCTCAAGAGATTTTATCAGAAAACAATGTTATAGTACTTAGAGCACAAATTCAAATGACAGAAATTTCTGTTCTGAAACAGTGGAGGCAAAAAGGAAAGTGGCAAAATCATTTGCAAGTAATGAGAGCATGAAACTGTCAAGTGTGAATTTCATACCTGACAAAAATACCTTTCTGAAATAAAGAGGGAATAAATGTACACAAAAAGAAATAAACATACACAAAAAGACAATTTCTTAAATCTACTCTTAAATAAAGACTCCAGAAAAACCTTCAAATAGAAAGAAAATGAAAACAAGACAGCTTGGAACACGAAATAGGAAAGAACACTGGCATGAATGAAAATAGGAATAAGTATCTCAATGTAATATAAGTAATATTTGGTAGTTTAAGCAAAAATTATAATATCATTTGATATGAAGTCAATATAAAATGAAGAGATACAGTAATTAAATGTTAAAAGTTGAGCAAATAAAGGGAACTACATTCGCTCAAAATAATAAAGCATTGATTTATGCAGCTTTGCAAATACGAATTTTTATTTTCCCATATTTGAAAATTAACATGCAGTTGTAAAAAATAAAAAAGGTGCAATGAACCATTCATGTTCCCAGTTTCCTCCAAAGGTAACGTCTTGTTATATACTACAATATCACCGCCAGGATACTTATATTTATACAATGACAATAAAGAACAATGTAGATACCAGACAGTTATAAGGAGTGAAGATTTTGTCAGCATCAGTTGCCACCCATGCTTCTTTAAATTAAATATCTAATGCATGCATTTATGGGAAATTTTCTCAGGGTTTATCAATTTCATACTACAGAGATTTTCTCTTAAGTTTTTTCATGCCTTCCCAAATTTTAAAGGTTATTTTAGTATAAAATTAGGTAAAAATAAGTCAAGAACTATTAGAGATATCTGAAACTACATATTTATTCTGATATTTAGTTCAAAATGAGAAAAAAAAATCAATATAAAGAAGAATCATTTAATTACCTAGGGCATTTTAATGTATTCAATATTCCAGGGGTTTGAAATCACTTTATTAATTTTGAAAGACATAAAAGTATTTTAAGAACTTTTTAAATAATTAACAGATATTCATGATTTTTACTTCCCCAATGAATATAACATCTTTATCTCTCTTTTATGTAAACAACTCAGAGTTAATTACATAGTTGTCCATCCTTAAATGCTCTCATTATTATTATCTTTTTTATTAAGTATAGCAAACTGCTCAGCTTAGTTTATAATAAGGAGTTGAATTATTATTGGAGCCATAGAGAATTGAACAGTTGGAAGTCATAAGCTAAATGGCTGTGGGGAAAAATAATGTCATGTTGCTTAACTAGCTCGTGTTACAAAGTGGTTTATTTAGCTCCATTTTGTACATAGATAAATATCATACAAATTTGTTTCATTTTCTACAAGTCAGATTGCTAAAGAGAAATGTTTCAAAATGCTTTAGCAGTAGCGTAGCTAAAATGGGTGGCACAAAATGGATTCTAGAAAACAAACAAAACAGATTGTATTAATGAGGAAATGGATCCACAAATCAGCGCAGGCAAATGACACTATGACTTGATATGGTTCTGAGAGAGCATATGATGGTATAAGGACATAGAGAAGGTCATGCATATTTTTAAAAAGTAGAATGTCTACAGTGGTTTTAAACCTTTATTTTTAGAAAATTATAGATTTTAAAGCTGTTAAGCAAAAATACAGAGAGCATTGTACTATTTATCTACTTTCTTTCAGGGATAGCATATTGCAAGACTATATCACAATATCACAACCAGGATGATGCTGTGGATGCAGTGAATAAACAGAACATTTCCATCACCTCGGGGGCCCTCATACTGCCTAGTTAGTACTGGCCACCTCACTTTCCTCATCCCATCTCTGACCCTGTTAATGTTCTGTACAGTTTTGACATTTCAAGAATGTTCTACAAATGGAATCATTCAGCATATGACATTTTGTATCTTCTGTAGAGCCAAGATCTCTGGAAAACAAACCCACAGTCTCATCTTGAGAGTGGAAGAACTACAATAGAAATAGAATTTCCAGTCACTCAGGATATGTGCTCTTAAAGGAGAGCACTGACTGCAAAGAAATTGAATCTTGAAAAATTGAAATGGAGACATTTAGACAGATCCTCATAAAGATAGAGTTGATGACCCTCTAAATTCTCCTGGGTCTTCTTTGCCAGTAGAAGTATCCCCTCTGCTCCTATGAAGGTAAAACCTGCTTTGCTTGAGAGACTGCACTGGCCTTTCTGAGGTACATGTCATTCAAGACAATGCTGATTCACTTTAGGAACTCCTCCTCCATTATCTTTCTTTCTAGATCTATAACTAGGCTCAAATCCCTGCAAGGTCTAAGAGGTGACCCATTAAAAGATCTACTATGCTAAAAAAGAACTACAAGGTTCTTACAATTTATACAATCAGATATCTAGGGAATAGGTGTGTGGATGGATATTAAGGGTGGAGAATAATTGTGGAAAGAACATGAAGTTGTACCGGGACATATTTATTGTTATATGACTACTAAACTGAAATTCTGGATTTAATGTTGCAGCTTGAGAGGTTAGAAATAGCTCTGTTTGTTTTCTTGGTTTACTGAAACATAGATCGAAAAGTGGCCAACTCTAAATGACAGAATGTCTTGATAAGCATATGGTATTCAAAGTCCTATGGAGATTGAAATGTTAGAGTAGATGTTTCACATGATACCTGGTCACCCAGGCTGGGAGGGGTCCACAGAACATACTTTTTATCATGACTATAAAGAATAAGGATGTGAAGGAGGCCTCAACCTCCTTGATGGTGCTCTGTAGTTTAGGTCAGAAATTTTAACATGAACTGCTTGTACATTGAAACAGGATCCATAAATACCATAGGAATAATTGGATCCTGGGGTGGCAAGTGCCAAGAGTTGTCACCAAAAATAAAGAAGGTGTGGTTATTTTAATGAACCTCAGAGTAAAGGCAAGAATCAGAAAAATCTGACTTGCAGAATCCGTAACATTGGCTAGCTCATTATGGCATCTCTACAAGTGAAATGGATAGGAAGTGCACTATTCACACTTGATCTGTAGAAACAGAATGAACAGAGGTTTAGCTTGAATTTCAAAGCAAAGTTTGAATCCTTAGTACATCCACAAATTCATTTTTGTATTAATAATCAGTAGTTTACAGGTTCAGAATCCTGTGAATGAAGGAAGGCTGAATCCTTTTAGGATAAATGCCACTAATTTCACAAAACTTCTATTAATCTTTCTTTCAGATTTTTCTAAAGGGACCTTTACCAGGGTAACAACAAAATCTTCCAGACTTTTCTAAAGGGACCTTTACCAGGGTAACAACAAAATCTTCCAGACTTTTCTAAAGGGACCTTTACCAGGGTAACAACAAAATCGAGTAAAGGAAATAGACTTTTCAGAGACTACAGGATCTGTCTCTGACTCTGTCTGACAATAATTCCAAGAGACCCAATCCTCACTGCAGCCCTCCCATCCAAGTCAGGGCTTATGGAGGTCAAGCTATCAATACAGTTTTATGTCAGAACCAACTCATAATTGGACCAGCAAGTGCCTGAAACTACCCTGTATTTATTTTCTTAATTCTAGACTGCACTATTGAAATGTATACTCCGAAGCTGGCAGAATATATGTCCTGGTTTTCCGATTTGTAAAGTGAGGGATATTATGGTGAAAAAGCTAAGTAGCCTAATGCCACAAAGCTTTCCCCTCTTATCTTCCTGTATAAATTTTATGGTTTCAGTTCTTAAATTTTAGTGTTTGATCAAAAATGGGCCAAGTATTTATATGTGTGAACATGTAATGACTCTCAACTTCAATGGCTTAAATATTGATTTCAAAATTTTCAATGATCTTAAGCCTATAAAATTTTCTTTAATTGATTATTCAATTTAAAATTTTGCTAAGCATATGGTGATCTTTGTAATGAAAATAATGCTAACAAGCATCACAGTTTTAATTCTGAAAATATACTTGGAAATTAGCTTAAAATGAATAAGTTTACAAACAGATAATATAAATATTAAAAAACTCATAAGCAAGTTTATTTGAATAAAGATATATTATTTCAGCTTTCTTATTATTTGGAGAGTAAAGTCTTCCCTGCTCTTCTCCTCAAATAAACCCATCTTTCTACAATGTCAAGCTAGTTATCTGGGTGCTCTTATGTGTTTATAAACTCCTACTTTCTAAAAGCATCAGCAAACCCATAAGGTGAAATCCAAATCAAATAACCTAAGAATAATGCTTTAATGTACTATGAGACTTTAATCCTTAAACCCACGAAAGAGAGTTGTGAATAGAAGAGGTACTTAGTATTTGTTTAATAAATGGCAAAGTGTTTTATGAGGAGAATTATGATTAAATTTTGTCTAGCTATTAAGCTAAAAAAGTCAGAAAAATAGAGATAAATGGATTTGGTTTTTAGTCACAGAAATTCTGCCAGTATGGTATAGTATAATATAACCCAGCAAAAATAAAGTAGTCTCATTTTCCCCTTGTCCTCTGATACTCTGTGGCCCACAATATCAAAGAAAGAATTAAATAAATAAAATGGGGATAAACGATACTAATTCAGTGAGTGTCAAATTAGTGCAGTATTAGTCCAAGGAATTCATGGTACTTTCAAATGCTTTCAAATGTCCTCTAACTTATAGGGAAGAAAATACAAAGTTAGAAGATACAGTTTAGTATACAATAGCACAATAGACACCTGAGTCATGGAGACTTTCTATCAGTACTGATAAGAAATCCCATTGCTTCCATGTATTTTTGCACTTGTGAAAAAATCTCTTCCATGGAACAGAAAAGCAAGAGTCTAAGGAGGCTGGATGTACTTCAGTGAGCTCCCAGATTTGAAAAAGAAACCAACTGTGAGACTGTGCCAAAGCACCTCATTTTAAAGTTTTAATAAACAGTGGTGAGAATTTTGCAATGTAGCTGAAGAAAACCAAACACTCCTTAAAATAAAATCGATAAATACTTAATATATATGGGGGCTGGGGTTGTGGCTTAGTGGTAGAGTGCTCACCTAGCATGCACAAGACACCGGGTTTGATCCTCAGCACCACATACATTTAAAATAGTGTCCACCTAAAAATTAAGAATAAATATTTTAAAAAATACTTAATATATAATTTGTTTGACTAGGTACATGAGCACAGTTTGAGAAGAAGGCCCAGATATATGGTGATATCATCCCAGACTAGACTGGCATGAGAGACAATAAAGACATAGAAAATAAAAGCTAATTATTAAGGTCTTGGGAAATGTCAAGTTAAGGATTTTTGGGGGGATGCTGGAGATTGAACCAAGGGTCCTGCACATGCTAAGCACATGCTCCATCATTGAGCTACACCCCGAGGTCAAGCTAAGAGTTTTTTAATCCCACCATATTTTACTTACATGATCGTGATTAGCTATAAAAAACTAGATGTAGTCCTTAGGTTAAGTGCAAGTGCCAGTCATTCAAATAATCCTTTTCAGTGTCATCATAATTATCAAGCATGTAGCCATAAAAGCAGCTCAGAAAATTCCATAATAATGGCAACCACCACATTCTTTTTGTACCAGCACTCACTCTTTATTCCTGCCTCCCTCATTTCCTTTTCCTGGGTTTTCCTAAACACATTGTTTATTGTCAGATATCCTAAAGAAAGGCACCTCATATTTCAAAAGATTATTTCCCCCTGAGGGGAGCTCATCATCATCTATGAAGAAAGAACATTTTACATTCTAATCTGATTTATAAGATTCATTTAAGTCATGTGACCAAAATTGTAATTTACTTTACCATGGGCTTTCATGATCACAACTGTATCGTGTCCTCACTAGGAATTATTTTAACCCTGAAAAGCAATTCTGAATTATTTGCTTCTTTCAGCATTATTCCTCCTCCTTTGCACTTTCTTACTCCTGATCCTTCATTTTGTAAAACTTCTGGTGTTTCTTTTTGTTAGCCAACTACAATATTCCATTTGCAACTTATAGACTCCAAATCTTTCCATTCTCCTCAAATCTAAAATCACTCTTATTCTTTATCATATAGTATTTTTTTTTGTACCATGGATTGAACTCAGGGGCACTCAATCATTGAGTCATATCCCCATAGCTATTTTGTATTTTATTTAGAGACAGGGTCTCACTGAGTTGGTAAGCACCTCACCATTGCTTTGAACTCGACATCCTCCTGCCTCAGCCTCCCAAGTCACTGGGATTACAGATGTGTGCCACACCATGCCCAGCTCATATAGTAAATTACTGAGAAAAGAAAATTCACCATACAGGCTAGTCAAATTAAGTATAAATCTAGATGAATTAATGCATTCCAAATAGTATAGGAATAGACAGACAATTGAACTTAATTTAAAGTTCACAATATAGAACCAAATACATAAAAATTTAATTTCAAAACACAGATGGCATTTCATTGCAGTGGAGACATGGATGTATAATATCCTTAATATTGTATGAACAAGTGACCAGCTAAATGTTTCCATGCCATATTCTTGTCTACACCCAAATAACTCTCCTTCAGTTTAGATGTCTCTAAATACTAAATTATGTATATTCTTGGAAAACTAATGCCTATGTTGAACCTCCAGGGTTCTGAATATTGCAATTCCTCTACCTCAGATTCTCTCTCCTGATTGCATATGTCTCACCTTTCATCTTTCTACAACTACATTTATCATTTTCTTTATAAACATGCTCTGTCCATGTTTGAAATTTTCTCAGTTGCAATATACTATTAAATCATATTTATCTCAAATACCTTTAATGCTGCATGATTAGAGTTAAGCAATGTACTAAGTTTGATTTGGAAATCTTTCATTCTAAAAATATTTATTGAGTGTCTACTATAAGTGTAGAGGATGGTATGAGTTATGAGAGACACAGTGATGATAAATAAGACCTAGTTCTGCCCTGGAATGGTTCTATAGCCAAGTAGTTGAGACAATTTGACCTGCAGGAAAAAAATTTATTATGAAAAAAGGATCTGGATGCACTTAGCCTGAAAAACAGATCCATTAGGGATGATTTAATAACAGAGTGTGATCATATTAAGGTTAGGAAAGAAGAGACATTAAACTGCTCTCAATCTTTCTGAAAACCTAAGAGGCTATTAAGCACCATATGAAGAATATGTTTCTATAAATAGTTATTTAAAAATAGGTTAGCATAGGGTGCACAATTATTATTTCTGGAGCTATTTCAAAATACGGATAAATCAACTTGTGTATAATTATATTTCTTACCAGGGATTGTATGAAAATACTCTTTTCCTCTGCACATTATTGTGTGCATATTTTGTCATTTTAATTTTATTAGTGCTTGACAGTAAATCCAAAGAGATATTTATTTGGCTTAATCTTGTTATTTATAATATAAACTTGAAAGTGGATGATAATACACATTGTAAGGCTCTATTGTATAAAATATGTATGGAATTATAAAGCAGATCTTATACATTTATAAGTATTCAAATATTACTGTTCAATTACTATACTAAAAATAACTGGAGAAAATCATTTCTATTCTAGGAGATTATATGAATACTATCTGTGATGCAAAGTCACACTTCAACAAACTAGATGAATTCAAACCTTTAGAAGTTGTGACATTTGCATATAAATTTAAACTCTGCCCCTGAGCTGTAAGAATAAATTAATAATCCAATTTAAATATTTGAAAGATATGTCTTATAAGAAATATGGTATTGAAAGATATAATATAGTAGAAGTGTAGTAAGAAAGATTTTCTTCCTAATAACAATTAATTTTACTTTCAAAAAAATAAGGTATGTGGAGTCTACTCAAATTTGTATTATATATCTATAATATATATCTCTAATAAGGAAACTACCTTCAGGCAGAAGCAATACTTTCATGACAATTAAGATAATTTGTGAAGTTAGTGATAAAGAAGGAGAATTATCCTACTTTAAAAAGAAAAGAGAAAATCAAAAGATAATTCAAATTAAAAATTTACTATCAATAATGTCTCCTTAGGTACAAAATTTTTTAAATGAACATTCTGTAGCATAATCTAAATTTGGCAAAGACTTTTATGGATCAGTTAGTTAAGAGTGTATTACTATCTTGAATTAAAATTTTCTCAAAATGAACCTGGCTATATATAAGAAAATAGTGTATATTTTTGTTGGTTATATTCAAAGTTATATCAAGGACTATGTTGGCCACACATTACAAGCCATACTTAACTTATGTATCAATGCCATGGTAAATCAATTCCTACATCAATAGATTGGCTCACACTAAAATCTAGTTCACTCAGTTAATGAACCATTAAAGAACCTCAATTGTATTATTAAACTGAAATAAAATTATAATCATGTTAGTTCAGTGAGACTTGATTTACATTAAACTGACAAATCATCATTGAGTTTTACACAAAAAAAATCCATAACACCTATGCAAAAATATTAGAAGAAAAAATGTATATAAAATGTTTGTATGAAAACCTATAATGCTAGAATATTATTTTAAATACTCCTACATTTTTTGCATTCATATTTTTCTTTTGCATCTTCCCTCATGTTTAACTATCAGCACTGTGCAACATGGCTCTTTTGTGTTTACTATTTAAAGATGTAGGGGAGGAGACTTGCCTGTGCCCGGAGAGTGCTCATTATCTGGCTGTGATGTTTGTTTCCTAAAGAGCTGTAAACATGCAGATTGAGGTCAGAGGTGCAGGATGTCTGTACCTATTATGTCATAAATAATACAAAAATATTGAGGAAAGTTTTTTTTAATATTAGAAAACTATTAGCCACTTCAATAAAGTCACTTCCATCAGTGAATGAGGGAAGCCCCTATGCAAGTACACACTTATTGTGTATGTTCATCTTTCTCAGTGTATAAACACAATCAACTAACAGTCATGTTGGAACTACAGCAGTGACAATTTCAACCACAAATTAGTTACAAACTTGGACCTTGGCAGAACACAGTTGAAAGCATTCTGTGAGATTTGGTGGCTAAATTGAATAATTAAAAGCTATTTTGTTGGTCATAAATTGTGTTATGCATATTTTATACAAGTAAAATTTATAATAAACTTAAATATATATATAGTTTATTCAATAAACTGTTATTATGATTTGGATGTGAAGTGTCCCCCAAAAGCTCACATGTGAGACATGCAAGAAGTTTTGGAGGAGTAATAATTGGGCTATAGCCTTAACCTAATCAGTAAATTCATCCCTGATGGAATTAACAGAGTGGTAACTGGAGGCAGGTGTATTGTGGCTAGAGAAAGTGGCTCACTGGGGGGTCGTGGCTATGGGGTATATATTTTGTATCTGGATCACATAGTCTTTCTCTGCTTACTGATCACCATGTGAGCCGCTTCCTTTTGCCACGCTCTTCCACCATGACATTCAGCCTCACCTCACCTGAGGAATGGAGACAGCCTTCTATGGACTAAGACTTCTGATACTGTGAGCCATCAAATAAACTTTTCTTTCTCTACAATTGACTTAGTCAGGTCTTCAGTTGCAGCTGCAAAAAAGCTGACTAAAACCTGTTGTTAGACATTTTGCTGATATGTCATTATATGAAATGCATAAACAGTTTTAGCAATTGTATTTCTTTCTTTAATGCAGACTATATTCAAACAGCTTTCTCTTTAAAAAAGATCTTTCTCAAATAGAAAAATCAGAAAAATATTAATTTGATATTTAATATAATATTTATCAGTAATACCGGTAAAACTTCTTTTTACAATGTATATGAGGATGCTCACACATGAGCAATCCATAAGATATATGTAATGCATCTTTGGTTAATCACATGGTACTGAGACATCTTTTCAAAATCTCCCTGTTAAAATTAAAACACTCAAAAGAACACAAGAAAAAGAATCTATTGGAAAAGCTATTGTTCAAGGGTGTGCCAAATCTCCTGAAAAATTGTCACTAATTGAAAAGAATGAGCCATAGAAAGAAGTAATTGGTAACCAAGTCACTCATAACTGTTTGAAAAAAAAAAAGAAAGAAAATTAAATGTGGCTTTAGCGACTACCCATGAAACAGAAAGCTCTGAATTTATCAATCACAGAGTTCCTTCTGAAGAGATGCTAATGATCTATTTTGTTTTCTATGTTCACTCAGAAAATTGTAGCTTATAGTAACACAATAGTTTCAAAGAAAAAAAAGAGCAGAAGTTACTTTATTTAACATGGTAAGATCAAGGTCACAAGACATCTGGGAACTTTCCAGGAACAAGTGTTGGCAAAAACAGTAATGCAATTTATTTAACACCATTGTAAACAAACGTAACTCAACTCTTCAGTGGACAAAGTGGAGGAAAATGTGATAAGTGGTTTTCATAGAAATGCATATAGAAGAAATATTATAACACAGAAGTTTTTCACACATAACAATCAAACAAATGAATTGTATATCTATCTAAAAGGGTGTTAAAATCTGAAATAAAACAAACTTTGAAAAGTCAAAAAACTAAGTTGAGAAAAATAAGAGTAAAAATTTTAATTAGAAGACTTTGTGGAAATTCATGATCAAATCAGACTATTTTAAAAGAAATAATAAAAAATATTGAAGCTGAAAAAATGATGAAGAGGAAAAAATAGAACATATAAAAATAACCCCAATTAGTTGGGCTTACAAAATTTTAGTTTTATAATGTTAGTGCTATGTTTTTAGATTCTGTTTTTTTTTCTAACAAATTTCTATGAAAACTAATAATTCCTAAATTTGTTTCAAAATGTTATAAAAATTGAACAGATAAAAAAGAAGTTGTAAAATTGTCTCTTAGAGAAATACTGGCCAGATGGTTTCATGAGCTAGAAAAGAATTAGAGTTCTACATAATGTAATCATTTCTATTATAATAACTTTCAATTGATTTATTTGGTTTTCTGGAAACAGAAGACAGAAATATTTCCAATTAAATTTATAAGATCAGCATAATTCTGATGAACTTATAAAACAAAGTCACCATAAAAACATGTTGACCCTTGATCATAGTATTCCATACCCTGTAATGAAGAATTCTGTATTTCCATATGTCTAATTAAATTACTATGATACCCAAAGTTGTAATAAGACTATAAGAGTAATAATTTAGTATTAATCTACTAATCAATTTTTAACAAGGAAAACTTATTATTACATGAAATATAGGAAAGCTATTAAAATTTAAGACTCCCCTATTATCATGAAATAAATGATTATGAAAATTAATAGATTTTCACATCCATAGAAGGACATGTTGTCAATAGAAAAAATTTGTAAAGTGTTGAAGCACTCTAGGTTTTACCAGAAAAAGCTTTAAGAAAACAAGATTATTCATTATCACCAGTACCAGTCAATATTTTTCTTTTATTTTGGCCATTGAATAGGGTAGGGTCTGCACAAAGAATTTAAATATTTCCATAAAAATTGGATAAGCATCAATATAATTTTTTGCCAGTAGAAATATTTTATAACTAAAAATTCAAGCAAATCTACTGAAATACATTACAACTAAAAAGAGATTTAATTAAGTTGCAAAATGATATAATAAAACTTGAAAAGTTATGTTTTTTATAGTATTATAGAATACTGGTGTACAGAATTACAAATCTTGTTCATAGTGATGTACAAATATCTCAAAAATGAAGAACAAATGTTTACTATGCAGGACTTCTCTGAAAATATTATAGAATGCCACCAGGAAATATGAATAAATATTGAACAGAAAGAGAACCTGCCCTATTTTTTAGAAAAAAAAATGAATATTGAAATAGTAAAATTCTCCCCAAATCAGTCTTTAAATAGAACATACGTTCAGTCAGATTTCAGTGGTATTTTTCATGATTAAATGACTTTAAAATGTATTTAGTTGCATGTGTACTGTTTTTACATATATATCATGCAAAGAGCAAAAGAAAAGCTCTTGACCTAACTAGTATTTTATCTGTTTACTGTCATGAAATGTGTCCACCAATTTTCTGGCTTCTCAAGCCACAACCTGTTTGACTATCAAATGATCCAGTTTATTTCAGTGTGTTTTAGGAGATTGCCAAATAACACATAGGTGTCCATATTGTCATGTATAACCTTTATTCCAGAGTCTGGCTTCAGGTGTATCTAGCAGGCTTCAAATAGTCTGAATACTGCCATTGTGGCTGTCTCACCTTGTGTGGGTATAAGTATTCCTTCATTATCCAAGATACAACTGAGAAGGTCTGCCACTGAGTTGATGTTTAATACACTTGAAAAAAATGAGGGCACTACAAGGGATCTATGACATGAAAAAAATATCTATAAATTGTTTATTTTTTCACTACTACCAGAATAATGTTCAGGATTGAATAATGGAGTCCTTGATAACAGGTGTTTTCCTTTGACTCTACTGCCTTGCTACTGGTAACTATCATTCACCCATTTTACAATCTTCATCATCAATCCCTCTCTGCCTTATCATTTCCAGATATAGCATAAACTTCCTACCTACTTTGCTAACTGGAATTAATCTAAATTCCAAAATAATTTCCTTACAGAGATAAATGCTCTTATCTTATTTAAAAATAATAGTTTAGATTATGTACATAACTTACTTTCTCAAACTACTCTTCCAAACTAGAAGCACTGTATTTTTACAATCAGTAATTCTAATATTTCCTCTTAAAATGGATAAAAATGCTATAGAATGATGCACTCAAAGTGAATTAAAAAGTGAATGTGTAAAAACATGAAAATCCTAAAATAAAATACAGATGAAATTCATATCATTTAACAAGATTGTGGAGTCTCTAATTTAACTTCACTAATTAATCTACAAATTATTGATAGATTTAAAATTTTAAAGCATCATATCTTTAAGAGAAAGAAGCACAATGGAATGAAACAATGAAAATTTGAAAAAGAAAAAACAAAGGAAAAGGGGACAAAGGAAGGAAGGAAGATATATAAAGAAAATTAAAGAAAAGCAATTATGATAACAATATTTTTAAAAATAAGAATTCAGAAAAAATATTTGGAAAAGACATGAAAAGAGTGAGGACTATCTTAGAGTAATTATAAAGATATATGGACAGAATTTAAGACAAGCATTTACAATGAGAGGCAAAACAATTCACAAAAGAAGAATTTTCCTCAATAAATATGATAAATATATGACATATGTACTTATTTTGTTAGACTGATAATGATTAAAAGAATGATAAAGCCAGGTATAGATTTATATTTGAGAGAGAGTATACTCTCAAATATTCAAGATGAAAATATCAATTGTATATTTTTCATGAAGAACAATTAATTAAAAGACCAAAATGTGCTACCTTTGATAAAAATATCTTATAGAAATAATTTAAACTATGTATTTTATCACAAAAAATCCGACTCATGTTCAAAAGATTCAAATACTACATGACCTAAATACCTTATAGTAGGTAACTATGTAAATATATCGTGTCATATTCTGAAATATGAATAATTTGAAGTGTAGATTATAATATAGATATAATCCCAATATATTTTTAGTAGAAAATAGTAGTAACAAGCCAATATGAAATGGATATCTATGCATTTTACACACATACATGTATCCGCATACATATATCTAGCCAGATACAAAATATAAACTCCATGCTCCAATGACCTACCCTATCCAGCTACATCCTTCAGCTACCACTCCCTTAATCCCATCAGGGAATTAACTCACTAATTGGGTTAAGACTCTCATAACCCAATCATTTCTCCTCTAAACCTTCTTATATTGTCTCACAGATAAACTTTAGGGGAACACCTCATATTCCAAACCATAATAGACATCTTAGCTGTAGTTTAACTAACAATGCTCAGAACACACACACACACACACACACACACACACACACACAGAGTCCTTGTTAACAAATGTTTTCCTTTGACACTGCTACTGGTACCTATCATAAAGTGTATATCATAGTTTCCATGAGCAAATTCCAAGACAAGGACCCAATAGTCAGTAACTTGTTTGAGAGATGAACTTAGGAAATGAGTCAGATAAAGTAGCCAACAAAGTAGTATTAGCAAGGCATTTGCACTAGAGACCATTGAAGCTCTTCTCTCTTGGTAATCTCTGCGAGCTAGTGCTCACACGTTCCTCAGAATATTCCAATTTAGTTGAATGGTATTTAAGTGTTCATAAACCATCACCAATCAGTCTTTTTGAGCTGACAGCATATGCTGGAGTTATTAATGCTGTAGGGACTTGAACTAATATGGTGTGGTGGTTTTATTTATCCAAGAGAGAGTGACACACAAGTACCATATACTTTATAAAAGACTTCCTATCCCAACCCTACTATATGATGGTCTCTGTACATCACAAGAACAAAACGAAAACAAGCAAACTGCCTTTAGTCCTATCAAGAAAATAGGATGTGAAGAAACTTAATTTTAGCCATACATGTTATAAACATTCAAGGATTGTTTTTTTTAATTAATAAATTCATATGTACTTACAATAACCACCCCGAAATACATTTTCATTTAATTATTTTATCACTATTTAAAATGTTTTATAGGTGACCATTCATGTATTTGATATCTAATATATAGGTAGGGTAGAGCTATTAGGCAGATAGATGCATGTATGTACACATTAATGTATACATTGTAGACAGCTTGATAATGTTGATTGAATTAGTACTGTGCAACATTTAGAATTGTGATATTTCTATAGAGAGGAGAAAAAGCACACAATTAACCTCCTTTATTGATTTTTATGCTATTTGATTAACATTCATACATAATAAACATCACTAAAAGAGATTCATTCGATATTATAAACTAGTTTTAAAACTTCAAACTTTTTCTCAGGGTAGCCAGTCTGTAATGACATCAACTTTAGAAACTGCTGCCTCTTTGAAAGAACATCAATAAACAACCACATGTTCAATATTATATACCATCATAAACACCAACTATCAAGAGGAGAAAACCTTATTATAATATCTATCAAATCAATCAGCCTGTTAATGGAATCTTCTCACACTCATAAAGAAGCAAGTTTGTCTATGTAAAAATGATGTGAAATAGGTATGAAGGATTTAGCTTCAAATTTATTTTAAATAAAATATTTTTTAGAAATTTCAGATTTTAGAAAAATTGAGAACATAACTCATATATACTTCTCATATACACTTCACATAGTTTCCCCTATTATGAATGTTGGACTTAAGTATGATACATTTATTGTAATTAATAAGCCAATATTCATTCATCATTGTTAACTAAGGTCCATGGTTGTTTTATTAACTAAGTTGAGGTATAATTGACATGCAAAAAACTGTAGTCATTTAAAATACACAAATTGATACACTTGAAGGTAGTTGCACCCATGAAACTATCAAAACTATCAAAACCATTAATTTATCTCTGCCACTATTAATGTCATAAAATTATCAATTTCTTCCAAAAAAGTTTCAGTTTGCCCCCTTTGGATATTTGTATGTATATCTTTGGGGTCAACATGTTTTGGGGTTCTTTGGTTTACCTGGATCTAGATATTCATTTTTCTCCATAGAATTGAAATACTTTTAGCCAATATTTCTTTAAATGTATTTTCTACCCTTTTGTTTTTCTCTTAGCCTTTTTCCATAATGCATATATTGGTTCACTTGGTGGTGATCTATGAATGCTATAAGCTTTCTTCATTCTTCCCCTTCTCCTCCCCTCCTCAAAGCTGTATGGATCTTTATGTTCCCCTTGACTATGACAGTTTCTTACAATTTCTACAATTTCATGATATTGACACTTTCAAAGACAAATAGGTGCTTTTTTAGAGTGCACCTCTGTTTAAATTTGTTTTTATCCTAAGATTATTGTTATAAGATAATGTTATAGTTTCGATACTAGGTGTCCCCTAGTATTGAAACTATAACATGTAAGATTACATGTAAGACAATGCAAGAAAATTTAAAGATTAAAAGACTGGGTTATGAAAGTTTTAACCTAATCAATGTATTAATCCCCTAATAGGGATTAACTGGGTGCCAACTCTAGGCAGGGAATTGGAGAAGGTGGGTCATTGGGAGTGTGTGCCTTTGGGGTATGTATTTGTGAACTGAGCTTAGCCTATCTCTGATGCCTGGTGCCCATGTCCTGAATCACTGTTCTCTACCTCACTCTTCTGCCATGATGTTCTGCAACTTCTTGAGATAGTGTAATGGAACCAGTTGGTTGTCTTTGGACAAAAACCTCTGAAACCATAATCCCCAAGATAACCTTTTCCTCCTCTAATTGTTTTTGGTCAGAGCAACAAAAAAGCTGAATAAAACAGATGTTAAGTGAATGATTATGAAGATAAGAAGTTACATTTATCACATCATTTTTAATATAGATAGTATCGAACTGATGTATGATTGTTGGTGGTGACCTTGGTCAAGTGTCTAAAGTGGTGCTTGTCAAGTTTGTCAGAATTTTGTACTGTAAAATCATTTTTTTCTTCACCTAATCTATTCTATGTGTTGGAAAGAAATCTGGGTGTCCAATTCTTATATGGTATATTTCTTATCTTCAAGAAATCCTTGCTCCTTTTATCATAAAATGCTATCTGGAACTGAGCTCTAAGTGTGAGGCATGTTTATACTACCAGACATTTATCTTAATTTGTTTCAGCTGTCAAAACAATAAATGTACATGTATATACTAATCCATGTATATACACACATCTAAAATATATGTTACCATATGCAATATATTATAATAAGTCTAAGTTTACCCTGACATCTTATGCACATAGATTATTCTGGTTTCCTCCTCTTATTACAAATTCCCACTTCAACAGTGAGAAATGAGGCTCCACCATCTGTCACCCATTCATGTGACTATTTATTACAATGAACATCTATAGAAATAACAGAATTGTTAATGCATATTTCTGTGAGAAACAATTTTAGCAACTAGAGTACAGTATGTACAGTTCTTTTCACTTATAGTATTAAACTCATTTTCAATGGTTTATAGGTCAATTATCTCCCCATTATCCATATCCCTCAATGCAGTTGCTTCTTGCTGTTTTTATACAATTGAATATTCTTACATATAATCTGCATCTTTCCAAGTTTCCTCAGATATATAAAATTTGAAAACACAATGTAAACACTTTGCACCCATAATGTCTTATATCCATAAGCATAGTATGATACAGATTAATTTTGGTATCCTAAAAATCCCTTTTGTTTTATGTGTTTATCCTCCAATCCCTGAAACCATAGCAATCATTGACTTTCTATAGCCTTTATAGTTTTCCATTTTCCAGAATGACATATAACTCAAATCATATAAATAAACTTTTCCATATGAGAGTTTTAACCTAATCAATGATTTTTCCACTGATTTTTTCTATGTAGGGATACCCATTTAAGATACCTCCATGTCATCTCAGCTTAATTGCTCATTTACTTTTAACACTGTACAGTGATAAAATACCCAGTATTGCATATATCATATTTACTTACCCATTCATATATTTTATGACATTTTAATTGCTTCTAAGTTTTAGACTTTTATGAATACAGCTACGACAAACATTTTTGTGTACAATTTGTTTACAAAAACATAGCTTTTCAAGATTGCATTGAATTTTTTTTTATTCTTTGCATTTCCATAGTTTTAGAATAACTGTCCCACCCCCTCATACACATTCACATACAGTCTCACTGATATTCCTTCAAGAATTTTGCTTGGGAATTATACTGACAGTATAATCCTTTTGGAAGAACTCTATAATATCATGTCTTCCAAACTGTTTTCACAGTATAACCATCCATTGTGATTGTATTACATTTCACAGGTTTTTTTTTCCAATGCAATATATCAGCCAGCTTTTTGTCACTATAATAGATTGCTGAGGCAGGTTACTCATGAAGAAAAGAGGTTTATTTAGTTTATAGTTTTGGGTGTCCAAGGGCACCCAATGGCACTTGCAGTGACTCAGTAATGGTAAAGGTCCTCTAAGCTGAGTCACATCATAGCCAACTAAATGGTGGGAGCATGTGTGGGAGCATGTGTGGGAGCAAGTAATTACATTTCCACACAGGAAGGCAGAATGCTGGGTGGGAACAGAATCAGGCATTTCCTTTAAAGAACACTGTTGAGGGTACCTTGAGAAACACCTTTTGAGGGCGTGTCCCCAGTAAACCTAAAGTCCTCCCACTGGACTTCATCTGCCCATTAGAGTTTCAGTTTGTAGCCTTGCTGTGGTACTGGCTGGAGTTTGATGGCCTCAGGATGAGAAGAGACAAGCTCTGTTAGTAGGTTTAACAGACAGAATTCAAACTACAAAGACAAGAAGAAGCATCAAAAGGTGTCCTGCCAAACAGTAATCAAGACATCCAGTTCCACAATTTTGACCATCATCCCCATGACTCTGACAATTGCTGCTGAATTTTGGAGGTGCAGACTGGTATTTCTTTGGTGGATCCATAACAATCCTAGATTGGTTTGCATAAAAATAGCATTTTTCCTTCAGGAAGAGATATAATCTCCCTTTCTCAGCAATTAACACTTATAGTCCCCTTCTGTTTTGGAAAGTGACTACTACTAATGAATCTATCTGATTTGACAGATAAATTATGCTTTTCAGATAAATAAACTGAATAGGTTATCAGATAAATAAACTTTAAAAATAGGAGAGGTTAGCCCCTTACCCTTACCCCTGTACCAACTCCAGCAGCCATTTCTAATCCTATTAGGAGAGGAATTAGCTGTGTAGTCCATTTGGCTATACTATATGTTATTAAAGTTATGATTAGAGATTGATTGTTAGATGCTATTTCTCATTGCTAGAGCTAGATATACCAGTGTATATGTTCCTGTCCAGTTGGCTGGTAGACATAAGTAAGAATCTGTTCCACACAAGACAAAAGATTGCTGCTGTCTCCACACAGAAGCTAAGTTTGATAGAATATATGTATTATATTTTTGTTTGTGAGAAGCCTTCTAAACTGAAATTAATTTTATTTACTGATAATAAATTATGAAATCTAATTTATTTCATGCTTTGAATTTGCAGTTTAAAAAAGTCATCCTTTTTAATTACCTTATTGCTTTCTTAAAATAGCAAAATCAATTGTGATTTTTATCTTCTATGTCCATGATATAGTAGTAAACATTTTTAAAAGTTTTTTTTTTCAGGTGTATCAGTTTTATCAATTCTTTTGAAAGGAAAACTTTTCACTTATTGATATTTCTATTTTTAACATTTGGTTTTTATGCAATTATTTTTATATTTTTATTTATCTAATTTACTTTAATTTTCAGGTTTGATATGTTATTCTCTTACTTTAGTAAGATAAATGTTTAGATCATTGATTTTTTTAAATGTTGTAATTCCTCTTCAAAAAAATACATACTCTGTTACTTTTTTCATTCTACAAGTTTTCATATGTTTGAATTATCATTCAATTGGAAATATATTTTATACTTGGATTTTAATTTATTATTTTGAACCATGGTTTATTCAGATATCTCTTATTTTGTGTTTATAGTTTGGCATTATCTCTGCTTATATATATTTTATATTACACTTTCTAGTTAATAAATGTAATTAATTGAATTAATATCTGCCATCTTACTACATCACCTCTATGTCTTCCAGTAACATCTGTTGACCTAAGCCTGGCCTAAATTTTCAGAAACTATCCTTTCCCTGAATTAGTTCAGCTCAGCTATAAAAGATTCTCTCCTTCTTTAATGTATTCTGAGGTTCAGACACCTTTAAACCTATGATTTTCATAATTTATCCAGCTGCTCTTGCTTATATGAGTGAGAATATACTTGCCATAGACTATTACATTCTATTATATATGGAAGCTTAATCATTCTTTCTATTCTATTTATGCTAATTTGGAAGTAAAGTTTGTCTGCTAATTTTATAAGACTTAGAGCAATTGTATTAATTTATCTTATTCTGTGATACACTCTTAAACTAGTCTAACCATATTTTTTCCTTTCATATACAATTGTAATCAGTTTTTTTCACTGCTGTGACCAAAAGACCTGACAAGAACAATTTTAGAAGAGGAAAAGTGTATTTATTGTGCAGGGCTTCAGGCGTCTCAGTCTTTAAATGGCCAACTCCATTGCTCCATGCTGGAGATGAGGCAGAATATCATGGTAGAAGAATGGGGCAGAGGAAAGCAGCTGTCACTAGGAATAGAGAGAGCTCTGCTCCACAAGGATAAATATATACCCCAAAGGCATACACCCGAAAGGCACACCCCCAAAAACACACCTCCTCCCTAGCCACACTCTACCTTCCTATGGTTGCCACCCAGTTAATCCTTATTAGGGGATTAAAGCACTGTTTAGGTTAAAGCTTTCAAAGCCCAATCATCTAACCTCTAAACTTTCTTGCATTGTTCTATGCATGAGCTTTTGGGGAACATCTCATGTCTATACCATAATAATTAACATAGATTAAACTTATTGGTTTGCAAATAGTTTGTATTTAGGATATTATATAGATTTGCAGAAGATGCATATTTCTTTTTCTACCAAATTTTTTTAAGTTGCTATATCGGTATCTCTAAAATAAACAATTCAAAGGACATTATTCTATCAAATCCTCATAGGCGTGAACCATTAATTACAGGCTTTATCAACTTTTTTACTAGTTAGGGCATATTGCTGAATAAAGAATGCTCATCAGGGTCGCATAGCCTGATCGCTCCGCTACTGGTTGTCTGTGGCGCGCGCTGGGGATCGGCAGGGTGCCGGAGCGGGAGAACAGCGAGGAGAGGGAGAACAGCGATACAGATTCGGGGGGCTCCTGCCAGTGATACATCGGCAGCGCTTGGTGCGGAGTTCCGGCTTGAGACAGAGGAGAGAAGCGGTGGTTCCAGTCACCGGTCTGACCACGGAGGACGGCGGCCGCCATCTTGGAGAGATGATGTAATCATCCCATTGTTCTGCTGATCTCAGCTCATTCAGCTACGGAACAGGTGATTCCAGGCTGGTATTTGCCTGCGTCTAGCAGACAGATTTCTTGCTCAGGATCGGGACTGGGGATCTTGTGGAGAATACTCTTGAAGGCTCGTGCCTGGCAAGGCGTGCGCCGGGCACTGAGCAGCGGGACTTGGGTTCCCGGGACTTGGGTTCCCGGGGCTAACCGGGCTCAGGTCTGAGGAATCTGCGGAGACTGCCTGTGAAGGCGAGCTCCGAGTGGAGCGTGCGCTGAGCTTGGGGCGACTGGGTTCTGACTCCTGGGACAGTTTTGGCCTGGAGCTGGGGAACCCGTGGGGGTCGCTCGCTGGAGCCAGCTCCTAGCGGAGAGAGTGTATCCGGATCGGAAAGGCGGGGTTCTTGCTACCTAAGCTGCTTTGGCCCAAGGCTAGGGAACTGGCGGTGACTGCTTCTCGGCCAGGGTCCTGCTGGGTGCTGTGGGGGCAGAGTGGAGCTTCCACCTGCGCCCAGAGCAGGCCAAGTGACCCGCCGGCGTGGTATCATGAAACCCCAAATGCAGCTGGGGCTGAAGAGAGAAGCCGCCCACGCCTAGAATAGGACCAGCGACTCACTGGCAAGACAGGCCAGGTAGCTTGCCAACGTGGTGGACACGTAACACTGAGGCAGTCTCGTCACACTGGTTGGAGTGGGGGTGGAGCAGGGTCGCCGCCCGGGTCCGGAGGGGGCTCAGCGACCCGTTGGAGAGGTAGTCAGGTACCCCCATTGGGAGTGGGGGCTGTGCAGAACTGCGACCCACCGGCCTAGAGGTCTGCCAGCGTGGTAGACACGTCACACCAATTGGAGTGGGGGCACAGCAGAGCCGCCACCCACATCCAGATCAGGACCAACGACCCCAGGGCGTGGTAGTTACGTTACCACAATTGGAGTGGGGTCAGAGCAGAACAGCCACCAGTGCCTGCAGTGGGGGCAGACCTGCGACCAATTAGCGTGGTAGACAGACCACCCTAATTAGAGGAGGAGCACAGCCACTACCCGCCCTGCAAGGGAGACTTCCCAACTATACAAGAGCAATATAAATAAATAGGGGGTAAATTTCAAAAACACAACAGTTGCACCAAGCAGAAAGAAACGCGAGCAGTATGAAAAGACAAGGAAAGAAAGGACCACAAGCAATGCAGGTCAACTCAACTTTAGAAGAGGTAATAGCTGCAACAGACGGAATGTCAGATAAAGAGTACAGGATATATATGCTTCAGATGATCTGGAGTCTCAAGGAAGACATGAGACAGCAAAATCAGACAATGAAAGATCACATTGACAAACAAATCCAGGAAGTAAAAGATCAATTTCACAGGGAGATGTTGAGAGCCACAGCCAAAGGGGCCCCAGCAAACTTCCAGCTGCCAGCAAGCTTCAGACTGCCCCAGCAACATCTAGCTGATTGGCTCCTCTGCGGTGATGTTCATTGGGCTGTTTCCCTGCCCTTCAGACTGCCAGCTGATGATTGGCTCACAGCTGCCCCAGCAACATCTAGCTGATTGGCTCCTCCACGGAGCTGCTCATTGGGTGACTTCTTTGGCTCTGCCCACGCAACCCAGCCAATCGGCCTCAAGAGGAGGAGGATTGTGGGAGGAAAAGGCTGGTGTGGGGGAGAGAGGCTTGTGGAAGCCGGTGGTGGCAGTTGGGCTCTGAGGGTTTTTCCCTGGAGCTGTTTTGTTTGGCGTTTGTAGTTCTAAAAATAAAGTTAGTTTCTTTTTGACAAGTGGCTCCTGATTTGTGCCAAGCCAGACTTCGGCATTTGGTGGCCCGTACGGGGAGCGACTGAGGGTAAGTAAACTGCTCGCCCCTGAGGGCAGGGCGAGAGGATGGGTGGCCATTCTAAGATTCCTCTTTTGTTTTGCTTCATTTTTGTTTTAACTTGCCTGTCCCTGGAGATGAGTGAGAGGGAAGAAAAACCACTCACATCTGGGGAAAAACTATTTGCGTTTGAGGAACAGATAGGGAGAAAGGACGGATGCATATGTCAGGAGGATAGAAAGGCTGTTATAATGATTTTGTGTGGTTCCCTTTTTATTGGATTCTGTCTCGGTTTTGTTTGGCGTCATCTTGCTGGGTTGTATTATAGTAGAAATACGGGATCAGCAATTAGTAAAAAACAAACCGAAAGAGTGTTAAGTAAATTGTTAGAGGAAGGAAGCTTCCCAGTAAAACCAAGAGCAGTCAGGGCATACGTTGATGTAATACAAGAATATAGCCCATGGCTTTTTAAGGAGGAGTTGTTAGATATATCACAATGGAACCATCATGGTGAAGATTTAAAAAGAATAGAAAAGAACAACCCAGGGACTCTGCCAGTTGGCACATTGTCATTGTGGACGTTGGTATCTAGTTTGCTTAGTCCAAAGCCTTCAGTTCAGACAGAGGTAGAGGAAGAAGAAGACATATTGATTCAAGTAGAAGAGGAAGTCTCTCAAGTTAGTCAGACAGAGGAAAAGATTCAAGTAAAAGCTCGAGCTAGTCAGAAAGAGGAAAAGATTCAAGTAAAAGAGAAGGTCTTTCGAGATAGTGAGACAGAGGAAGGAAGTTTAGAGCAGAAAAATCTATCAGGGGAAAAGTTAAAACAGGTGACTGCTAATAAGACCCTTTTGTTAGAGAGCGTAAGTGTCCAACCAACAGCACCGCCTCTACAGGAGACTGCTACTAACAGCATTCTATCACCAGAGGGCGTAAGTGTTCAACCAACAGCGCCACCTCTACAGGAGACTGCTACTAACAGCACTCTATCACCAGAGGGCATAAGTGTCCAATCAACAGCACCACCTCCATATGCTAAGAGACTCCCAACCCCCGCAGTTGATAGTTTGGATCCTGAGACAGGATCTCAAGTATGCCCTGTATTTGAGGTAGGAGGGCAGCGAACTTACCAGGGTTTAAATTTCAAATCAGTGAAGGAGCTAAAAGAGGCTGTAGCAACCTATGGTCCTCAAGCACCCTTCACTGTAAGCTTGGTCGAATCCATTACCAACTTAAGCATGACGCCAGCAGATTGGGCTAGTTTGTGTAAAGCTGTGCTAAATGGAGGACAATACCTGTTATGGAAGGTTGCCAATGAGGAATTTTGCAAGGAGACGGCTAGTCGAAATGCAGCAGCTGGTTATCCTCAGAGAAATCTAGATATGTTGTTAGGAAAGGGACCTTATGAGGATCGGCAGCAACAACTTGCATATGATCCTGGTGTATATTTACAAATTGCTGTAGATGCAGTTAGGGCATGGAAGTCTTTACAAGAACCTGGAGGTTTACAAGGTCAATTATCTAAGATAATACAAGGAGCTAATGAACCTTACGCTGAATTTGTAGATAGGCTTATTCAAACAGCTACCAGAGTTTTTGGGAATACAGAACAAGCAATGCCATTTATAAAACAACTGGCTTATGACCAAGCGAATCGTTGGTGTAGAGATATCATTAGACCATGGAAACATGAAGATTTAAACACATATATTAAATTATGTAGAGACATTAATGAACAAGGGCAAATTGTGGCAGCTGCAGTAAAACAAGCTTTAGATGCCAGAGACATTAATGAACAAGGGCAAATTGTGGCAGCTGCAGTAAAACAGGCTTTAGATGCCAGAGACATTAATGAACAAGGGCAAATTGTGGCAGCTGCAGTAAAACAGGTTTTAGATGCCAGAGACATTAATGAACAAGGGCAAATTGTGGCAGCTGCAGTAAAACAGGCTTTAGATGCCAGGCCAAGAACATGCTACAATTGTCAACAAACAGGACATTTTAAAAGGAATTGCCCCATAGGAGGAGGGTTTAACAAAACTAGGTATCAAACAAGTAGAATACCGGGTATTTGCCCACGATGCCGTAGAGGGAGACATTGGGCTAATGAATGCCGTTCTCAAACCACCATAGAGGGTACTCCATTATATTGGGCTAATGAATACCGTCCTCAAACCACCATAGAGGTTACTCCATTATCAAAAAACGAACAAGGACAAGGTGTTTATCCACAATATCGTGGACAAAGGCATCGGGCTCCGTTGCCAAAAAATGGACAGGGGGCCCCAATGCTCCGGGGCCCCAAACCACAAATATACGGAGCACTGGAGGAACCCAGCAACCCCAGCAACCCCATCAGGGTAGTGCCCAGCACATCAGATCCCTCATCAGACAAACCAGAGGGAGCGCAGGGTTGGACATCTGCGCCTCCACCAAATCAGTACTAACTCCAGAGATGGGAGTTCAAATCATTCCCACAGGGGTAAAAGGACCTCTTCCCAAAGGAACAGTAGGCTTATTATTGGGACGCAGCTCTTCTACTCTAAAAGGACTTTTGATAAGTCCTGGGGTAATTGATTCCAATTATGAAGGTGAAATAAAAATTATAGCCAGTTCTCCAAAGGGTATATCAGTAATTTCACCAGGAGATAGAATAGCACAGTTACTAATAATACCAAGCCTACATGATAAATTTTCCAGTCATGTTGTAGAAAGAGGTTCCAAGGGATTAGGCTCCACAGGTGTAGATTGGGCTATGCTTTCTTTAAATTTAGATTCTCGCCCCATGCTAAAACTAAATATTCAAGGACATGAATTTAATGGGCTACTGGATACAGGTGCAGATCTTAGCATCATCTCTCGTCAAGAATGGCCAAAACATTGGCCATTACAACAAGCCACTCAATCGCTTCGAGGCCTAGGAGTGGCGACTAATCCCGATAGAAGTGCAATGCTATTAGATTGGAAGGATCCTGAAGGATGTGAAGGAACTATACAGCCATATGTATTGGATCATCTTCCCGTAAATTTATGGGGACGAGATGTCTTAGATCAATTAGGTTTGACATTAACAAATAATATCAATCAAAATGCACCCACTATTATGGCTAGACAAGGTTTTAGGAAAGGAAAAAGATTAGAAAGACAAGAACAATGTATAGCAGCACCAATACAAATAGATCAAGGAACAGACAGACATGGGTTGGATTTTCACAAAGGGCCACTGAGACAATAAAAATTACATGGAAATCAGAAAGACCAGTATGGGTTCCTCAGTGGCCCTTGACTAAAGAAAAGACACAAGTAGCCCATGATCTGGTCAAACAACAATTAGCGGAAGGACATATACAACCTTCTGTATCTCCCCATAATACTCCCATTTTTGTCATCAAAAAGAAATCTGGTAAATGGAGATTACTGCAAGATTTAAGAGCCATTAACAATGAAATGGTCATTATGGGACCTGCTCAATCGGGGATTCCTCAATTGTCTGCTTTGCCAAAAACTTGGTATGTTTTAGTTATAGATATTAAAGATTGTTTTTTTTCAATTCCAATTCATCCTGAGGATAGTCCACGTTTTGCATTTACTATCCCTGCACTAAATCATGAAGGTCCTGATCAGAGATATGAATGGAAAGTACTCCCTCAAGGGATGGCTAACAGCCCAACTATGTGTCAAATTTATGTTAACAAAGTAATCCAGCCACTTAGAAATCAAAATCCTGAACTACAAATATTTCACTATATGGATGATGTGTTATTGGCACACAAAGCTAAAAACACATTGCTAGAATGTTATGCCACACTTACAAACTTATTAAAAAATTATAATCTAGAGATAGCAATAGATAAAGTGCAATTAAATTTTCCAATTAATTATTTAGGAGTTCTATTATCCTCAACCATGGTCCGTCCACCAAAAATTCAAATACGAGTAGATCAACTCAAATCACTTAATGACTTTCAAAAGTTATTAGGAGACATAAATTGGATAAGGCCTTATCTAGGTATTCCAACAGGAGAATTGGGACCTTTATTTGATATCCTAAAAGGTCCATCAGATCCAAATTCACCCCGAATGTTAACGCCTGAAGCAAGAAAGGCATTAAAAATCATTGAAACATATATGGAAAATATGCATTTGGATAGAATTGATATAAGTTTGCCTTTATTATTTATTGTATTACCAACAAAAAATATTCCTACAGGAGTATTTTGGCAAGAAGGTCCATTATTATGGATACATTTATCTTATTCTCCTAACACTATTCTTACTAGATATCCTGAGGCTGTAGGACAATTAATACTCAAAGGAATAAAAACAGCAAAGGCAGTGTTTGGAATTTCTCCCCATAAAATTATTACTCCATATACTATGAATCAAATTGATGAATTAGCTAATGAGTTAAATACTTGGGCAATAATAATGTGCAAATCTAATGTTTCATTTGATAACCACTTACCATCTAATCCTTTATTGTCTTTTTGGTCATTGCATCCTGTAATTTTTCCAAAAATGACAAGAAAAACACCTATCATGAATGCTCCAAATATATTCACTGATGGGTCAAATAATGGTACAGCAGCAATAGTTACACCTGATCAAACTTTTACATTTTTAGTACCCAAACAATCAGCTCAAAAGGTAGAGCTTAATGCAGTATTACAAACTTTTGTGATGTTTAAAGATTCTGTATTTAATTTATTTTCTGATAGCCAGTATATAGTTAATGCTATAGTATCCCTTGAAGATGCTGGTAGAATTTCCCCTTCTTCTACTGTTTTCTCTTTGTTTTCCACTATACAAAGTTTAATCTGGGACAGAAAAGATCCATTCTTTATAGGACATATCAGGGCACATACAGGATTGCCTGGAGCCCTTAGTTTAGGCAATGATTTAGCAGATAAAACTACACGTGACATACATATTTTCTCTGTACTAGAAGAAGCTATAAATTTTCATGAAAGATTCCATGTCAATGCTAATACTTTACAAAAGCGTTTTAAAATAACTAAGGAACAAGCTAGACAAATAATAAAACAATGTCAAAATTGTGTGACCTTTTTACCACAAGTTAATCTTGGAGTCAATCCTAGAGGATTGATGCCTAACCATATTTGGCAGATGGACGTCACACACTTGCCAGAATTTGGAAAATTAAAATATTTGCATGTTACAATTGATACTTCTTCTGGATTTTTGATGGGCTCCCTTCATGCCGGCGAAAAAACTAAAGATGTTATAGCTCATTGCTTACAAAATTTTGCCACTGTGGGCATTCCAAAACAGTTAAAAACAGATAATGCCCCTGGTTATACGTCTACTTCTTTTAAACAATTTTGCTCATCATTTGGCATTACTCATATAACAGGAATCCCATACAATCCACAGGGTCAAGGCATAGTTGAAAGAGCTCATCAAACTATTAAAATGTACTTATTAAAGCAAAAAGATGGAATTGGGAAGGGGTATATATTCCCCAAAGATAAACTTAAAATAACGCTTTTTACTCTAAACTTTTTAAATTTGGATTCATCAGGACTTAGTGCTGCAGAAAGGCATATGTGTCCAAAAAATGTACATAAGCCCAAGGTACTTTGGAAAGATATTCTAACAGGACAATGGAAAGGTCCTGACCCAGTAATTGTCTGGAATCGGGGGTCTGTTTGTGTGTTTCCACAGGAAGAACAGCAGCCGATTTGGATTCCAGAGAGATTAACCAAGGTTCTGACCCAGAACAGCAGCCGATTTGGATTTCAGAGAGATTAACCAAGGTTCTGACCCAGTGATTGTCTGGAGTCGGGGGCCTGTTTGTGTGTTTCCACAGGGAGAACAGCAGCTGATTTGGATTCCGGAGAGATTAACTAAAATCCTGACCCAGTGATTGTCTGGAGTCGGGGGTCTGTTTTTGTGTTTCCACAGAGAGAACAGCAGCCGATTTGGATTCCAGAGAGATTAACTAAAGCGATTTCTACAGACCAAAAAGAAGATGATTTAGCTCAAATCCATAATAGCTGATATCCAAAACTCCAATTTGGCTATCCTTACATCTGCGACAGAACCAGGATGCTTTTTTCAATATCTATTTTATTATTGCCCTTTCCCATATCATGAAGTTCTATTTTATTTTTTTGAGCTCATACAGACCTAGGTTAATGTTTTGCTGATCAGTTCTATTTTTTTTTTTTTTTTGACTATAGAGTTTTTAAACATTGCAATAGAGATTTTACCTGTAAAAAGTTATAAGGCCTTTACTATTGTGTTATGTGTTGTATGTATTATATTATGTGTGCACACTTGTGTTTTGTGTTATATGTTTGAATGTACGTATGTCCAATGTACATATTTCTATATATCATATATGATGAGCGCTCATGAAAAGATGGATCCAAATATTTTTTTTTTATTCACGTGATTTAAATGGTTTAATTTAAATTGGGTAAATAACTGTTAAGAATTGTTTTAATATGTAAACAAAAAGGAGGTTAACAGATCTGTTTGTTTACTCTCACCTTTAGTTTTCATTATATTTAATAATTCTCTTCACTATAATATAAATTGTTAAGAAAATTGTTTTCTTTTAAGAAAATTGTTTTCTTTTAGTGCCTTCTGGAATGTTACCTAATTTTTTCTTTAGCCATTATTGCCAGAATTTCTATCTTCATCCCAGTGCCGATGAAGATAATATAAATTGTTAAGAAAATTGTTTTCTTTTAGTGTCTTCTGGAATGTTACCTAATTTTTTCTTTAGTCATTATTGCCAGAATTCCTATCTTCATCCCTGTGCCGGTGAAGACAAAGATAAAACTAATCTACAGTTTCTGCAATAGCCATCACTGAACTGCTTACAGAACTTACACTGAACTGCTTACAGAACCGTCAATTGACTTGGTATATCTTCCTCCCTTCTGCTTGTCATGATCATTCAGCTAAAATTTGGGGGTCAACAGAGGTGAGGCAAAGAACCTCACCCCCCCCCCCGCTGAGACCTCTCCACAGGTGTGGCTGTACTGGACCGGTAGTCAATGACGGGTAAGATCCAATTACAATGGTACCAACCTAAGACAGGAGGCTGACGCCCTGAGGTCAGCTCATCCGAAGACGGGTAAGGACCATATGTATTGGACAACCTAAGGCAGACACGGTCCATAAGCCACATGCTTGTTGTTTAAACAGAGAGGGGGAGATGTTGAGAGCCACAGCCAAAGGGGCCCCAGCAAACTTCCAGCTGCCAGCAAGCTTCAGACTGCCCCAGCAACATCTAGCTGATTGGCTCCTCTGCGGTGATGTTCATTGGGCTGTTTCCCTGCCCTTCAGACTGCCAGCTGATGATTGGCTCACAGCTGCCCCAGCAACATCTAGCTGATTGGCTCCTCCACGGAGCTGCTCATTGGGTGACTTCTTTGGCTCTGCCCACGCAACCCAGCCAATCGGCCTCAAGAGGAGGAGGATTGTGGGAGGAAAAGGCTGGTGTGGGGGAGAGAGGCTTGTGGAAGCCGGTGGTGGCAGTTGGGCTCTGAGGGTTTTTCCCTGGAGCTGTTTTGTTTGGCGTTTGTAGTTCTAAAAATAAAGTTAGTTTCTTTTTGACAAGTGGCTCCTGATTTGTGCCAAGCCAGACTTCGGCAGGGAGATAGAGGTAATAAAAAACAAACAAATTGAAATCCTAGAAATGCAGGAATCATTAAACCAACTTAAAAACTCAATTGAGAATACTACCAGCAGATTAGATCACTTAAAAGAGAGAACATCAGACAATGAAGACAAAGTATTTCAACTGGAAAAGAACATGAGCTAAGAAACCATGAGCAGAACATCCAAGAATTATGGGACAATATCAAAAGACCAAATTTAAGAGTCATTGGGATACAGGAAGGCACAGAGCTCCAAACTAAAGGAATAAACAGACTATTCAGTGAGATTATACAAGAAAACTTCCCAGACTTGAAGAATGAGACAGAATCACAAATCCTAGAAGCCTACAGGACGCCAAATGTGCAAAATCATAAGAGATCCACACCTACACACATTATAATGAAGATGTCCAACATACAGAATAAGGAGAGAATTTTAAAAGCTGCAAGAGAAAGAAAGCAGATTACATTTAGGGGCAAACCAATCAGGATAACAGCTGATCTCTCAACACAGACCCTGAAAGCTAGAAGATCCTGGAATAACATATTTCAAACACTGAAAGAAAATGGGTTCCAACCAAGAATCGTGTATCCGGTGAAATTAAGCTTCAGGATAGAAGATGAAATTAAAACATTCCATGATAAACAAAAGTTAAAAGAATTCACAGCTAGAAAACCATCTCTTCAAAAAATCCTTGGCAAAACATTACAGGAAGAGGAAATGGAAAATAACATTGAAAACCAACAATGGGAGATAGGACAGTAAAGGGGGGAAAATAGTCAAAGAGGATAACAAATCAGATTTAGAAACATCAATAAACAAATATGGCTAGAAGAACAAATCATATCTCAATAATAACCCTAAATGTTAATGGCTTAAATTCACCAATTAAGAGACACAGGCTAGTAGAATGGATCACAAAAGAAGACCCAACAATATGCTGCCTACAGGAGACGCATCTGATAGAAAAAGATATTCATAGACTGAAGGTGAAAGGTTGGGAAAAATCATACCACTCATATGGAATGTGGAGACAAGCAGGAGTGTCCATACTCATATCTAATAAAATAGATTTCAAGCCAAAGTTGATCAAAAGGGATAAAGAAGGACACTTCATACTGCTCAAGGGAACCATACACCAACAAGACATAACAATCATAAATATATATGCCCCAAATAATGGTGCAGCTGTGTTCATCAAGCAAACTCTCCTCAAGTTCAAGAGTCTAATAGACCACCATACAATAATCATGGGAGACTTCAACACACCTCTCTCACCACTGGACAGATCTTACAAACAAAAGTTAAATAAAGAAACTATAGAACTCAATAACACAATTAACAACCTAGACTTAATTGACATATATAGACTATACCACCCAAAATCAAGTAGTTACACTTTTTTTCTCAGCAGCACATGGAACCTTCTCAAAAATAGACCATATATTATGTCACAGGGCAACTCTTAGACAATATAAAGGGGTAGAGATAATACCATGCATCTTATCTGATCATAATGGAATAAAACTGAAAATCAATGATAAAAGAAGGAAGGAAAAATCAAGCATCACTTGGAGAATGAACAATAGGTTGCTGAATGATCAATGGGTTTTAGAAGACATCAAGGAGGAAATTAAAAAATTCCTAGAGTTAAATGAAAACACAGACACAACATATCGGAATCTATGGGACACATTGAAAGCAGTTCTAAGAGGAAAATTCATTGCTTGGAGTTCATTCCTCAAAAAAAGAAAAAACCAACAAATAAATGATCTCATACTTCATCTCAAAATCCTAGAAAAAGAAGAGCAAAACAACAGCAAAAGAAATAGAAGGCAAGAAATAATTAAAATCAGAGCTGAAATAAATGAAATTGAAACAAAAGAAACAATTGAAAAAATTGACAAGACTAAAAGTTGGTTCTTTGAAAAAATAAATAAAATTGACAGACCCTTAGCCATGCTAACGAAGAGAAGAAGAGAGAGAACTCAAATTACTAACATACGGGATGAAAAAGGTAATATCACAACAGACACTTCAGAAATACAGAAGATAATCAGAAATTATTTTGAATCCTTATACTCCAATAAAATAGAAGATAGTGAAGGCATAGATAAATTCCTTAAGTCTTATGACCTGCCCAGATTGAGTCAGGAGGATATAGACAACCTAAACAGACCAATAACAATAGAGGAAATAGAAGAAACCATCAAAAGATTACCAACTAAGAAAAGCCCAGGACCGGATGGGTATACAGCAGAGTTTTACAAAACCTTTAAAGAGGAACTAACACCAATACTTTTCAAGCTATTTCAGGAAATAGAAAAAGAGGGAGAACTTCCAAATTCATTCTAGGAGGCCAACATCACCCTGATTCCGAAGCCAGACAAAGACACTTCAAAGAAAGAAAACTACAGACCAATATCTCTAATGAACCTTGACGCAAAAATCCTCAATAAAATTCTGGCGAATCGGATTCAAATACATATCAAAAAAATTATACATCATGATCAAGTAGGATTCATCCCTGGGATGCAAGGCTGGTTCAATATACGGAAATCAATAAATGTTATTCACCACATCAATAGACTTAAAAATAAGAACCATATGATCATCTCGATAGATGCAGAAAAAGCATTCGACAAAGTACAGCATCCCTTTATGTTCAAAACTCTAGAAAAATTAGGGATAACTGGAACATACCTCAACATTGTAAAAGCAATCTACGATAAGCCACAGGCCAGCATCATTCTGAATGGAGAAAAATTGAAGGCATTCCCTCTAAGATCTGGTACAAGACAGGGATGCCCTCTCTCACCACTTCTGTTCAACATAGTCCTCGAAACACTGGCCAGAGCAATTAGACAGACGAAAGAAATTAAAGGCATAAAAATAGGAAAAGAAGAACTTAAATTATCAGTATTTGCAGATGATATGATCCTATACCTAGCAGACCCAAAAGGGTCTACAAAGAAGCTATTAGAGCTAATAAATGAATTCAGCAAAGTGGCAGGATATAAGATCAACACGCACAAATCAAAGGCATTCCTGTATATCAGTGACAAATCCTCTAAAACGGAAATGAGGACAACTACTCCATTCACAATATCCCCCCAAAAAATAAAATACTTGGGAATCAACCTAACAAAAGAGGTGAAAGATTTATATAATGAAAATTATAGAACCCTAAAGAAAGATATAGAAGAAGACCTTAGAAGATGGAAAAATATACCCTGCTCATGGATAGGTAGAACTAACATCATCAAAATGGCGATATTACCAAAAGTTCTCTATAAGTTCAATGCAATGCCAATCAAAATCCCAATGGAATTTCTTGTAGAAATAGATAAAAGAATCATGAAATTCATATGGAATAATAAAAGACCCAGAATAGCAAAAACAATGCTAAGCAGGAAGTGTGAATCAGGCGGTATAGCGATACCAGACTTCAAACTATACTACAGAGCAATAGTAACAAAAACAGCATGGTACTGGTACCAAAACAGGCGGGTGGACCAATGGTACAGAATAGAGGACACAGAAACCAATCCACAAAACTACAACTATCTTATATTTGATAAAGGGGCTAAAAACATGCAATGGAGGAAGGATAGCATCTTCAACAAATGGTGCTGGGAAAACTGGAAATCCATTTGCATCAAATTGAATCTGAACCCCTATCTCTCGCCATGCACAAAAGTTAACTCAAAATGGATTAAGGAGCTTGATATTAAATCAGAGACACGGCATCTGATAGAATAAAAAGTTGGTTATGATCTACATACTGTGGGATCGGGCCCCAAATTCCTCAATAGGACACCCATAGCGCAAGAGTTAACAACTAGAATCAACAAATGGGACTTACTCAAACTAAAAAGTTTTTTCTCAGCAAAAGAAACAATAAGAGAGATAAACAGGGAGCCTACATCCTGGGAACAAATCTTTAATCCACACACTTCAGATAGAGCCCTAATAACCAGAATATACAAAGAACTCAAAAAATTAGACAATAAGATAACAAATAACCCAATCAATAAATGGGCCAAGGACCTGAACAGACAGTTCTCAGAGGAGGACATACAATCAATCAATAAGTACATGAAAAAATGCTCACCATCGCTAGCAGTTAGAGAAATGCAAATCAAAACTACCCTAAGATACCACCTCACTCCAGTAAGATTGGCAGCCATTAGGAAGTCAAACAACAATAAGTGCTGGAGAGGATGTGGGGAAAAGGGCACTCTTGTTCATTGCTGGTGGGACTGCAAATTGGTGCAGCCCATTTGGAAAGCAGTATGGAGATTTCTTGGAAAGCTGGGAATGGAACCACCATTTGACCCAGCTATTCCCCTTCTCGGTCTATTCCCTATAGACCTAATAAGAGCATGTTACAGAGCCACTGCTACAACGATGTTCATAGCAGCACAATTCACTATAGCAAGATTATGGAATCAGCCTAGATGCCCTTCAATAGATGAATGGATAAAAAAAATGTGGCATTTATACACAATGGAGTATTATTCTGCATTAAGGAACCACAAAATCATAGAATTTGGAGGGAAATGGATGGCATTAGAGCAGATTATGCTAAGTGAAGCTAGTCAATCGTTAAAAAACAAATACCAAATGACCCCTTTGATATAAGGGGAGTAAACAAGGACAGGGTAAGGACGAAGAGCTTGAGAAGAAGATTTACATTAAACAGGGATGAGAAAAGGGGAGGGGAGGGGAGGGGAGGGGAGGGGGGATAGTAGAGAATAGGACAGACAGCAGAATACATCAGACACTAGAAAGGCAATATGTCAATCAATGGAAGGGTAACTGATGTGAAACAGCAATCTGTATACGGGGTAAAGTTGGGAGTTCATAACCCACTTGAATCAAACTGTGAAAGATGATGTATTAAGAACTGTGTAATGTTTTGAACGACCAACAATAAAAAAAAAAGATGAGGAAAAAAAAAAAGAATGCTCATCAGTCTTTTAATTGTTTTTACTTAAAGGATTTTTGCATTAACCAGAGGCAATAAGCTGCCATGGGTCATCATGCAAGAACTTTTATCTGTTTTTAAACATGTGGGCTTGGAGACTTTAGAGTTCACATGAAGCCCACATATTTAAAAACAGATAAAAGTTCTTGCATGCAACAACCTAAGTTCTCATGTCTTTACATGTCTTTACATTTTCCCACTTTACATCCTCCTCCTTTTCACATCTCAAAGTCTCTGTTTTGACCAACCATATTTTTCTAGATCATGCAATGTGCTCTTATGAAATCTTTCTTACATTGTTTATCTTCTGTCAGTTAAAGGGGTTTTCTCCCTGTTTTTGAAAAACATATATCATCTATCACCATGGGTTTGTAATGGTTAATTTGCATTGACAACTTGATGGAATTGAGAAATGACTATGATTAAGAGGATTCTGGGTATGTTAATGAGGGTGTGTCTAGGAATCATTGTCATATGCAATAGCAAACTGAAGTCCAGACCCTCCTGAAGTGTGGGCAGCACCATCCAAAAGAATGGTGGCTTGGAAGAACGAGGAAGCAGCACCAGATGCAAGCTCAATTTTTCTTGAAGGGGTTCTTGATTGTTGCTTCATTTGCTTGAGGATATTGGACTCTTGTTCTTCAGTATTCCAAAGCAGGTTCTGCCAGTGATGTCTCCAGAGAGTTTCCAGAAGCCTTTCGTCTCAGACGAGGGTAGCACCATTGATCCCTCTTGTTCTGGGGCTTCAGCCTCTTAGACTATGCAACTACTGGTTCTTCCAGCTCTCCAGCCTACAGATGGCCATTGTGGATTATCCAACTTCTGGTTACATAAGACAATCTTATAAATTCCCCTTTTATTATCATACTTCCTGTTGATTCTGTCCCTCTAGAGAACCCCATGACTAATACAGGGTGTGATGGTCAACAATTATGAAGAGTAAGAAAACATGAAATTTTACCCTATATAAAAGCTAACAAGATAGTCTGCCATATATAAGTTCCATGGAGTTAAAAAATTCTTGAGTCAGAGACAAAGAACTTTTATTCACACAGAAACACAGTACTTGGAGCATAGGTATGAAGCTCATGATAGGTAATCATTTCCCACGTGTAACATTAGGATCCAGCTTGAAATTTCAAAGTTTATAGTGAATGAAATCAGCTTTCTCTTTTGTTACATAATCCTTCAGGTTTGTTCAGCAAAAACAGTCTTGTGGAATGATCTAGATGAAAAGCAGTCTGGTCTTGAAACACTGAATAAGAATGCAAAGGGATGCTCAAGGATCACAGCAGATTGCACCTTCCAGTTATGTCCTTCTAAAGCCATAAGATGGAGAAATAGAAAATAGAATTGTATTTTGGAGAGTAAAAGTTTGTTTTTTCTCCTACACTTGAAAGAAGAGATATCAAGTGTTAAAAGGGAACCCCACAATGTAAAGATAGATTAAGTAGTTTGTCTATGATTACAAAACTGTAAATGGCCGGGTAGGAACTAAATCCAGGTAATTTCTAACGTTTCTTCTCCACTGTCTCCAAAAATAAGTCTCTAGGGCAAAATAAAACATAGGGAAAAAAAGAAGCTTGTTAAAACATTTTCTTAGATTTTATTTTACTTCAATATTATTTCTACTTTTCATATCCTCTGAAGGTCCTAACAACTTTTGACCTAGACTCACTCTTATCCCTCGAGGTGGGGAGGGAGGAAGCTGTGTTATAATCTTATATTTGTTGCAATCACAACGTCACTAAAAATCAAATTAGTAGCAGATAGTGATTATTGATGACCTACTATATGTTCAGCTATGGATATGACAGCACCATATTCATCATGAGGTTGTCAGGCAGATTAAATGATCTTTACTATCAACAGGCTCAATACACTAGTTATATTGTCAAGTACCTTATAAACAGAATAAAAGCTATTTTATTATTATAATTTATCTGCTTTTTATTCTTAAAGCAACATTTCTGATATTTCCTGGAAGAATTACTGACAGAAGTAACTCATTTGTTTTCATTTCATAGAAGCAAAAAGGATATGGCATAAAGAAGACCAAATTCAGTTCAATTACCATCAATGTCAGCACATGCTCCAAAAGCACATGCCAGTTATCAAGTTTATCATAATTTACTAAAAAATGCAAAACATTTAGAAATATTATAATATTTATGTTTAATATAATTTATGTTAATTGATGTATGCTTTTTTGGAAACTTTTTGCCCTATTTTATAATATAATAATGAAGTTGTGAATACTTACTTTTTTTAAAAATCTGGCTACCAGCACTTTTTTAATAAAACTATTAATTTACTTCTTCATTTTGAAAATTCCCTTCTTGTACTTTCAACCCTGAATTTCTCATGTTAACTGATTGCAGCTTTGAAATTATGGTTCTTATTGTTTGAAGTCATAATAATTCTTATAATCGCCATTTTCCTTCTGTTATTGGGACCCCCCTAATGGAACATCTATGATATTAGGAAACATATGGTAGACATGGGCTTCTAAAACCTGCAACTGAACGCTTATACAGAACTTTGAGCCAGGATTAAAAGGATGTGAGTAAACATCCCATAATATGAAGCAAGTGATTTGAGGTTTGTTCCAGAGTATCTTCTTAAGTTTTAATGTCAGTCATCTACAGATCTGCAATATATTATAATCTACTTTAATTCTTTGCTGAGGAAACATTTTTACTATCTCAATAAATACAGCCATATGGAGGCAGAGATGCAACTTATTCATGACCCTGTTAAAAACTGCTTTAAGCCATACCCTTTTTTGCTTCTATGAAATGAAGACAAATTAATTCAACCCCTAGATGCAGTATGAATGGGCAACTGGCCTCTTCCTTTATATAGGGGAAAATGGCTCTCTTCATACCTACCCTGTTCACATTCTTCTTTTGTGAAAATTTCATATTCCTTCTTTCAGAATCCATGAATATTATAGATTAAAATTCCATTTTATCTGAAAATACAAATGTGCAACTTAAAATTTTATAGAACATTTTGAAAAAAAAATTTTAATTGGACAAGAGAAGTTTTCTGGTTGCTTAGAGAGAAACTGAACTTATAAATTATTTAACCTGAATTATTTGATAGGATAGTGGGCAAGCTTTTATTTTAAAGAAGCGTCAAAATGTGAGAGTAAGAAATTTTCTTCAATAAAAGACTTTAATCAATTGAAATTGTGGAAGAGGATTAAGTTCATGGAAATCATGAAGTGTATCATTAAGGGATATGCAGGCACTCTTAAATTTCCTTCAGGTATTCATTCCTATAAAACTAGGAGAATTAGGGCAACCAGATGTCGATAGGAATCTGTACTTGTACAATCACTCTTATTGTAGCCATGAGGCAACTCTGTCCTGGAATCTATATTTATTAATAGCCTTAATAGGAAAGCCAAGAAATTCTCACTGGGATTTGTTTTACTCAAGATTTCTTGAGGAAATAAGGTACTTTAAAATATTTATCTAAATATATTTCAAAATAGTTTTCCTATTGCCTACTTGATGTGCTGTCATTACCACAAGCATGGCACAATTAGGGCACATTTGCCATGGACATGCTGCAGATATGTTAGTGACCTGATATTATTAAGACAGAAAGCCTGTCCATCCAAAAGTTTAAGTAGTGCTAAGGATCTCTCAAGTCTTCCATTTAATATTAATACAATGAGGGAAAAACAACTTTTTTTCTTTCTCTTGGAATCTAATCCAAAATAAAATATTAAAAATAAATAATTAAACTTTGTGAATTTAGGAAATAAAGCCCCCATCAAAGACATAAAGTGAATCCTATTAAATACTGATTGATTTTGATCTGAGTCCAGGAGGAAATTTGGACTAATGGATATTACTTTGAATGTTTAAAAAAATACTGATTCTTTAAAATGAGTATAATTGCTTTATAAGTTCCATCAGACAAATTATTAATTGAGTCAATAGAAGAAATATCAAATGCAAATTAGAGGATATTCAAAATAAAGGACAAAAGCAGAGGTAGAACTTAAATAGAAATAAATCAATACCCACTTTTTATTAAGTATGATCACCTAGGGGCAGAGCTGAAGTAGAATGAGAGAGATGGGGAATAACAATCACCATATTCTTACAAGGAGAGCAGGTGGGTTCATGGATCTTATTCAAGAAAGGGAACCTAAGATCTGAGAGAAGGAAAGAAAAACACAAACTTGCTCCTATAGCAGAAGACATAGAACACTATTTGTCCTGTCCATACTGTTCTTCATCAGTTTGTTGCTAAAATGTGAATCATAATAATAAAAAAAAGAATTAGCAAATGAATGTTTGCTATTTCTTCCCAGATGGTGATGCTTGCTATGAGCCAGTGACTATTGTGAACTTTTCACTTCTCCACTTTCCAAATGAAGCTATTATAGTATTCATACGGTTTATTTTCAACTACTGTATAGAATGTATATATCATAAAATAATTGGCTACTAAAAAGTGAGGATCTCTAACTGTATATGGCAGAGAGGTCTTTATATCAGCATATATTTGGGCTGTTTTGTCAAAAATGAATGTAATAACCAGAGAGGCTTAGGAGTTAATCGTCTTTAGAGATGGTGGAAAGGCATTATATATAAACTGTGATTTTCAGGCAACTTCTGAAAATTCATAAGCCTCAGTGGAGAGACGATGATAGAGACTAGTGTTTGCTTTCCCAAATCCATTCACCACTTTATTTTTAACAATAGAACTTCTATGCTGTGGGGAGTGGCATTGGGCTTAAATTTTTAAAATTGTATTTGCTCAGCTCACTTATGGATAACTGTCCAATGACATGTGAATTGATAGTTATTAGTTGAAACATATACCTCAAATCTTAAAATTGTGCTTGTACTCTGAGAGTCCTCATCTTGAACTTCCTCTTTATTCTGTATTCTTAACACAAAAGGGACAATTATTCCTGAAGCTCTATTAACAATCAATTCACCATTAGGCAACCTTGAGAGTGAAAGTCCATACGAAGGATGCTAAGGAGAGAGAAGTTCTCAGCAATGAAGTAGCATACTATACAAATTCAGGTTGCCTATTTTCAAACTGTATGATGTATCATAGAAAAATACCCTTAACATTTGTCTATTTTACCTATTTATACATGGACAACTACATAGATCTTAAGTGAATAATAAGGATGAATTTTGATAAATGTGTATAACCATATAAAAATCAAGTTACAGAAAAGAAATCACTTGAAAACTTTTCTCATGGCCCGCTCTAGTTAATAATTCTTGCCAATTGTTCTGATATTTAGTGCTAGAGATTGGATTTGCCATTCATTGAATTTCGTATAAATAGGATTGTGAAGTAGAAACTTTGTGTCTAACTTTCTCCAACCACCACCATTTTTGAAAAGTGATCTATCATTGTGCATACCAATATTTGCTTTCTTTGTTCATTTGTTTATGGTAGTCATAGCACACTACATGAATATATCACATTTGGGTTATATATTCTCCTGCTGGCTAACATTTAGGTTATATCCAGTGTTTGGCCATTATGGCTGCTATTTAATAAAAAATATATGAATATTTGTTTACAAGTATTTGTGTTTTATATGACTTAGTTCATCTTAGATATCAAGGAGGAAAATGCTTAGAAAATGTATTATTTAGCTGTATGTTTTATCTGTATTTATCAATAGTAGGAACTGTCAAACACTTCTACAAATTGATAATTTTAGCTTGTAGGCCCATCGATAATGCATGAGAGATTCACTTGGCATCACAATCTTATGAAATTCTCACTTCTCATAGTTTCAAATTTTAGCCATTGTAGTAAGTTTGTAGTGGTATATCTTTGTGGTTTTCATTTTGTATATTCCTGATGGGTCATTAGTTTGAGTGCTTTTACATGTTTCTAATGACCATATATATCTTTTCTTATGAATTGTTGCTCAAGTCATGTGTCTATTTTTAACAGATTGTTTATTTTTTATAATTAAGTTGTAACAGTTCTTTGCATATTTGGGACAAATTCTTTAAGTTTCCACATCTGTATTATAAATCTGTGTTTGTGTATATAGGTATGTGTAAAATATATAATCTAAACATACAGATTTCTTTTTCATTTTTTCCAGTGGTTGCTTTTCAATTTAGAATTAAACATTTAAATTGTGTTTAGGTAAAATTTATCACTTTATACTTTTTGTGCTTTACGCAATACTTGAATCCACTAAAATTATACATATTTTACATGATGTCATCCAAAACACTTACAATTTTGACTCACTTATCTTTAAGATTATAACACACCTTAAATTATTTTCTGAGCATTATAGGAAGAAGTTTCCAATGTTCCTTTTATATATATTCATATCTAGTGTTTTTTACAGTAAAAGTGAGTTTCTTATAGACAAGCATATTTTCAGGTAACTTATAAAATTCCTTCTGAAATTCTGCCTTTATTTGCTGTGTTTAGATCATTTATATTTAATGAATTTATTAGTATATTAATATTTAAGTATGTCACTTTGGTTTTTGTCTTTGGCTTGTTCTTTTTGTATTTTCTATTTTCTCTCTCATCATTTGCTTTGGGAAGCCATAGATGAACTTCCATCAGACATGTTGCGCCGCCTCCTTTTTTTCATTTTTGGAAAAGATTTCTGATTTTTTGGACATTTGATAGTTTAGAGAAGAGTGAAATTATGAAACTAATTAGGAAGTTGTATACTATTACATGAGAATATATCATGCATTAGATATGGATATATCATTTAAAATGGTAAAAAAAACATGAGTGGAGTCAAGATTATGTTACAAGTAGCAATGACAAGTTTTATTTATAATTAACAGATGAAAAGATGAAGCCTAACTGACTCTTCACAGGATTCTAACTTGAGCAATAAATTAGAATAGATTTGGTATTTACAGAAAATGAAGAGTGAAAATGTTTGTTTTAGGAAGAAAAACAACAAGTGCTAAAATTTGGAAGTGTGTGATTGAAATGCCTAAGGAATTAAGTATAAATATGAGACATTTGTATCAGTCAAAAACAAGCCAAAAACTGTATCTATGTACATATATGTATCTATATGTATTAATAATTCATAATAATATTTGAGAATACCAGGTAATACACTACAGAGTGAGAAATGAAGAGAACCTGGTATTAAACTATAGAAAACTGTCAATAACAAAGATTATTGAATCAACATCTGGGGAAAATACTGAAAAGAACAATCAGAATGTTATATCTATCTATCTATCTATCTATATATCTATATATATATATATATATATATATATGACATAGACAATAAATACAAGTATGTTCAAAAGAAAAAAATTATTTGTTTTACCAGTTGCTGCCAAATATAAAAAGAAAGATATTATTATATATGTCAAAAAATTTCATCAGGTTCAGTCAAAATAGGACAAGACTATGCAGAATTTTGTTCTATTTAGAAATATTTAGAAATGTTGTACAACTGAAAGCTTTCCCAAAAATCTATTTTGGTACTTATAAAAAAAAAGGGGGACATTCCCAGTTATCAGGAAAAAAAGAGAAAGAGAGAGTTGAGAATCTCATGGGAAGTAATAAACTAGAATCCAACTTTGTAATGGCTTTAAATATCCATTAAAGAGAATACATGGTTTGAAGTTAGATCTGAGAAACATGCATAGAAGATAGAACCATTAGAAAAATTGATAAGGGAGGTAGAGAATCCATTGTGGAGCCCACGGTTTGTTTCTTGGTCCTTGATTAGACAATTATCCTGGGAAACACACATAAGTATACAATGTGGGAGAGAAAGCATTTAAGACAGGCTTATGGCAAGGCACAAGAAAGACAAGAGAAAAGGAGATACACCTGCAGACAAAGAGGGTAGACTGATTGGCTAGGGACCTGAGGGTCAAAATATACTGAGATAACTAAATTTTATCATTTGTTAAGAAAGGGTAGTGCTTGCAGTGCCAGGAAACTTACTCTGTCTAGCTGTTGCCCATCTGGGAGATGTCATACACCTGTGCTAGGTAAAAATAAAAGGCATATGTCTGCTGATTATTGTCATCTTGCCCTTTTATCCCCAACAAGACTGGTTGGTTGGAAAGGTCATATAACTATCTGGTCATATAACTGGAAGATCGTGTAACAGTCAACTTATCCTTTGAGCAGTGTTAGGGGACGTGCATGGCTTTCGGATCATGATAAATACCTATAATTCCTGAGGAGACAGCATTAGGCCTCTTTCTGGAATGTGAAAGGAGTCTCGTAACCTGAGTCAATTCCTGACCAGGGAATCTTTATACAGTCACTACCCAGTTTTGCCCCTCCCCTTATTCTATTCCTATACATCTCTTGTAGACTGTTCAAGCTTATAAAATCTAGCAAAAAGTATGCCTGATGACTCAAAAGGGTAATGAAGCTTCTTGCTACTCCTGAGGTTGTAGGTCAAAAATAATGAAATTTAACATAGATTAACTAAACTCTGGTATTGTAAATTGATGTGAAGTTTGAATTTGTATTACTTATCTGTAGACAATATTTGTAAGCTAAGGAATTATACAAAAAGTAAAGCCTGGCAAGGTAGATCTTCAGTTTCTCTCTATATCCCATTATAAATATGTCCCAACCTTTCACACACACACTAAATAAGATCTCACAGCAAAAATTACAAAATATGAAAAAAAATCTTGAGGAACAGTTAAAAGAAAAAAAAGTAAAAATTAATATGCCAAGCACTTGGACATATTGGAATTAGAAAAAAATAAAAGTTAATAAATACTAAATACAGGGAAAAAAAGCACTCCTACTATTATATCATCACTGAATATTGAAGTTTGACATTAAGAGTAATATTAGAGAAAATGACAGAGTGGAACACTCAAAAATGGGTCAGCACAAGTTTTGCAGAACTTATGAATCTTATCCAAAACTTATACCAACAGGAGTACTGCTTCATTAGAGATAAGAAAACTGAGTTTGGGTAAAAAACTGTTGCGACCTTCTCATCCACAGTCTCCATCTTCTAGGACAGTGATAGTATTGGAAGGCTTCCCACATTTCTGATGCAGCTTGTTGGTGTCAGGACACTAATAACAACTTTGTTCTTAAAATATTTTTTAATTTTTTTATTTATATATGATAGAGGAATGCATTGCAATTTGCATTACACAAATACACCACAATTTTCCATATCTCTGGTTGTATACAAAGTATATTCACACCTATTTGTGTCTTCATACATGTACTTTGAATAATAATGTCCACCACATTCCACTATCATTTCTAACCCCATGCCCCCTCTCTTTTCCTCCCACCCCTCTGCCCTATCTAGAGTTCCTCTATTCCTTCCATGCTCCCCTTCACTACCCCACTATGTATCAGTTTCCTTATATCAGAGAAAACATTCAGCATTTGTTTTTATGGAATTGGCTAACTTCACTTAGCATTATCTTCTCCCATGCCATCCATTTACCTGAAATGCCATGATTTTATTCTCTTTAATTGCTGAGTAATATTCTATTGTGTATAAATGCAACATTTTTTTATCCATTCATCTATTGAAGGGCATTTAGGTTGGTTGGACAGTTTACCAATTGTGATTTGTACTGCTATAAACATTGATGTGGCTGTGTCCCTGTAGTATGCTATTTTTAAGTTTTTGGGTTATAGACTGAGGAGAGGGATAGCTGGGTCAAATAGTGGTTCCATTCCCAGTTTTCCAAGAAATCTCCATACTGCTTTCCATATTGGCTGCACCAATTTGCAGTCCCATCAGCAATGTATGAGTGCACCTTTTCCCCCACATCCTTGCCAACACTTATTGTTGTTTTTCTTCATAATAGCTGCCATTCTGACTGGAGTGAGATGAAATCTTAGAGTAGTTTTGATTTGTGTTTCTCTAATTGCTAGTGATGATGAGCATTTTTCATATATTTGTTGGTTAATTGTATATCCTCTTCTAAAAAGTGTCTATTCAGGTCCTTGGCCCACTTACTGATTGGGTTATTAATTTTTTTGGGGGGGGGTGCTTAGCTTTTTGAATTCTTTATACCCTAGAAATTAGTGCTCTATGTGATGTATGAGGGGTAAAGATTTGCTCCCAAGAGCCTCAAAATAAATAAATAAATACTAGGGAATCAATGAAAGAGGTGAAAAATTTATGTAATAAAAATTACAAACCCTAAAGAAAGAATTCAAAGAAGAGCTTAGAAAGTGGAAAAGAATTCAAAGAAGAGCTTAGAAAGTGGAAAGATGTACCTTGCTCTTGGAAAGGCAGAATAAATATTACAAAATGACTATGTTACCAAAAGGAAATAAACAGATTTAATGCAATTCTGATCAAAATCCAAATGATACTTCTCATAGAAATAGAAAACGCAGCCGCAAAATTCATCTGGAAAAATAAGAGACCCAGAGTAGCTAAAGCAATCCTTAGCAGGAAGAATGAAGCAGGTGACATCACTATACCAGAACTTAACCTATACTACAGAGCAATAGTAACAAAAACAGCATAGTATTGTCAGCAAAACAGACTGGTAGGCCAATGGTACAGAATAGAGGACACAGAAACTAACCCACAAAATTACAATTATCTTATGTTAGACAAAGGTGCCAAAAACATGCATTGGAGAAAAAGATAGCTTCTTCAACAAATAGTGCTAGGAAAACTAGAAATCCCATATGCAACAAAATGTAATTAAACCCGTATTTCTCACCATGCAAAAAACTCAATTCAAAGTGGATCAAGGACCTAGGAATAAAACCAGAGACCCTGTATCCAATAGAAGAAAAAGTAGGGCCTAATCTTTATCATATGGGATTAGGCCCCAACTTTCTTAATAAGACTCCTAAGCACAAGAATTACAACCAAGAATCAATAAATGGGATGGACTCAAACTAAAAAAGTTTCTTCACAGCAAAAGAAACAATCTGTGAGGTGAATAAAGAGCCTACATCTTGGGAACAAATCTTTGTTTTTAAAATGTTTGAGTTGCACAATTTGACTCCTCTGATATTTCCCATAGGTACTAGTGCAAAGGCTACCCTTTGTTTTGCTGCTCCTTCCTCCATACATTGGACTGGAGCAGTTTTCTGACCAGCAGCAACATCTGTCAAAACATTTAAAGACATGCATTATGTAACCATCCAGGCCACAGACAGCAGATGGAACAGCAAAGGGCAGGAGAAGGCAAAGGAGCAAGTCTTCTATGGGATTAAGGATTCTAAAGAGGGAGTGCAATACATATGCATAGGATCAGGACTTGATGCATATTCAGATAAAAAATCTCAGAAGACTCTAGATTTATAACTCTGGCAGATACATGGGATCTGTGCAAATAGGAAATAAAGGTAAAAGAAAAGCTATAGACATCCTGCTTAATATTAAAGAAGTGTCCCAGTTACGTTGTCCTACAACTAAGCTTGTATGACCATCAAACTATTATTCCCCTCCTCCTGGTACTGAGATTTAAAAAATCTCTTTCAGGTCACTGGATGATCAGAGAGATAATAGAACAGATTCTTCAGTGACCACACCTGACTAGGACTAGAGTCTGCAAAAAATACTTTTGAAGTTTCTTAAATTCATAACTATAGAACTCAGCAAGTAAAACCAGTAAATCATAAGAATAAACAATCTTACACCCAGATTTATCTCATCATTTTATTCAAATCCTTGGTTTTTAACAATAATAAAAAGTAAAAACCATAGAAGAAGTCAGAAAGCACAGCCCATTGGAAGAAAAAATACAAGTTGCAGAAAGATGTCTCTTAGAATGATGAGAAAATTTTCTAGCTGCAATTTTAAAACAGCTGTCTTCAATATGCTCAAAGAGATAAAAGAAAGCATGAACAAAGAACCAAAAGAATAAATCAGTAAGATGATATAAGAACAGGATGAGAATAAAAAAATAAAGAGAATGATAAAAAATGCATCAAATAGAGATTATGGAGCTGAAAAACAGTAAGTACATTAAAAAGTTCACTGGAGATATTCAATGACACATATGTACAAACAGAATAGTAAATCATTGAACTTGAAGGCCGAAGAATTACAATGGTCCAATCGAAACAGCAGGTAAAATAGTGAAGAAAAATAAACAAAATCTAAGTAAGCTGTAGGACAGGAAACATGTGCATACACAGGGCATTGAGGAGAAAAAAGAGGAAACAGAGAAAGAATATTTGAAGAAATAACGGCAAATTACTTTCCAAATTAGATGAATATTTTCCCAATTAAGTCAATATTACATCTAAGGAGTTTGACAAACTGTAAGCAGAATAATATCAAAGAAATACACACAGAGACACATTGCACTCAAACTGTATACAAAGACAAAAGGCATCTTGAAAGGAGCAAGAAAAACTGATTTTTTTTTAATGTATAAGGGAATCTCAGAAGCAAGAAAAAAATGACTTTTTATGTATAAGGAAATCTCAATAAAATTAACAGTCAATTTCTCTTTAAAAGCCATGGAGTCCAAAAGGCAGTAAAGTAGTATTTAAAGGGCTATTTTTAAAAATGCTATCAACCCAGAATTCTGTATCCAGCCAAAATTACTTTAAAAATGAAGAAGTTATATTCTCAGATAAAGAAAGACAGAACAAGTTTGTTGCCAGGATAAGAAAATTTAAAGGGAGTTCTGCAGACTGAAATGAAGGGAAACTAGATATTAGACTGCAGCCATAGAAAGAAATAAAAGGTAAATATATATATATATATGACAGCACTGGTGGTCTTGTGTATGTATAGATTGTTCATGTGTGATTCACTCAATGGCAGATTAAAACATGAAGTTGTTGCCAATGTGTTCTAGGTACCATGGTTGCACCTATATTCAACAATAGTGATGTTTTTCATTTTCATAATTCAATAGAGCAACTGATTACACAGTATTTACATTAAATTAAGTAGCATAAGTAGTCTAGTGATAATTAAATTTAACAGGAAGATATACTTAGGTTGTAAGTACTTCTATGGTATTTTATATAAGAGAATTGAGAACCCATGGATTTTGGCATCCATTAGGAATAACAGAGCAATCAACAGTTCATAGCAAAAATGTCAGGCACATGACATATGTAAGAACATAAATGACATATGTAAGACATATTATATGACATATGTAAGAACATAAATATATAAAAGGGGACTGAACTATATAGGAACAGATATTTTGGAAGTATTTCAAGCTAGGCTATACACACGAAAAGAAAAAAAGAAAAGAGAATTTAATTTTTAAGTAATTGGCTGAAGATTTGAATAGGTATTTCTCCAAAGAAGATAAACAAATGGCCAACCACACATGTAAAAATTCTCAATATTAGTAGCATTGGAGAAATAAAAATAAAATACAAGATGAGGAATTAATTCAAATCCTATAGGATAGATGAAAAATAAATTGAGTTGAGGTTGTTAATTTTTTTGGAGCCGATATAAATTCTAAACAGAAATGTAAAATTGTTCAGTCACTGTGCAAAACAGTATTGCTCCCTCAAAAAGTTTAAACAAATAAATTTGAAGTAATGAAATAGAAAACACCATCAAAAACCTACTAACCAAGAAAAGCCAGGACCAGATGAATACTCAACCAAGTTCTACAAGACTTTCAAAGAATTAACACCAATACACCTCAAAGTATTTCATAAAATAGAAAAGGAAGGAACCCTTCCAAACTCATCTATGAGGCTAATATCACCCTGATACCAAAAACAAACAAAGACACATCATGGAAATAAAATATCACACCAATATCCTTGATGAACATAGATGCAAAAATTCTCAATGAAATTCTGGCAAATCACATACAAAACATATTGAAAAGATAGTGCAGTATGTCAAGTGTGATTTATGCTAGGGATGCAGGGTTGTTTCAACATACAAAAATCAATAAACATAATTCTTCATATTAATAGACTTAAAAATAAGAATCATATAAACATCTCAATACATGCAGAAAAAGCATCTGTCAAAATACAGCACACCTTCATGTTCAAAACATTAGAAAAACTAGGGATAGTAGGAACATACCTAAACATTGTACAAGCTATATATGTTAAACTCACAGCCAGTATCATTCTAAATGGAGAAAAATTGAAAGTATTCCCACTAAAAACTGGAACAAGAAAAGAATATCCTCTTTCACCACTTCTACTCAACATCATCCCTGAAACTCTAGCCAGAGCAATTAGACAAAAGAAGGAAATTAAAGGGATATAAATAGGTTCAAAAAAGAACTCAAACTATTACTATTTGCTGATGACATGATTCTGTATCTAGAAGGTCCAAAAAATTCCACTAGAAAATTTCTAGAAATAATAACTGAATCTAGCAAAGTAGCAGGATACAAAATCAAAACCCCTAAATCAAATGCATTCCTATACATCAGTGATGAATCCACTGAAAGAGAAATTAGAAAAATGACTCCACTAATAATAGCATCAAAAAAAAAAAAAACACCCTGGAAATCAATCTAACAAAAGAGATGAAAGACCTGTATAATGAAAACTACAGAACACTAAAGGAAGAAATTGAAAATGAAGAAAACCCCAGAAGATGGAAAGATCTCCCATGCTCCTGGATAGGCAGAATTAATATTATCAAAATGGCCATACTATCAAAAGCATTATACAAATTTAATGCAATTACTATTAAAATCCCCATAACATTCTTCATAGAAAGAAAAAGCATTATGAAATTCATCTGGACAAATAAGAGACCCAGAATAGTTAAAGCAATCTTTGGCAAAAAAAGTAAAACAGGAGGCATCACAATACCAGACTTTAAAAAACAATACTACAGAGCTATAGTAACAAAAACACCAAGGTATTGGCACCAAAATATACTTGTAGACCAATGGTTACAGAATAGAGCACACAGAGACAAACCCACATAAATACAGTTATCTCATACTAGATAAGGGTGCCTAAAATATTCAACTGGAGTAAAGATGGTGCTAGGAAAACTGGAAATCCATATGTAGCAAAATGAAATTAAACCTCTATCTCCCACCCTGCACAAAAATCAACTCAAAGTGGACCAAAGACTTAGGTACTAGAACAGAGACCCTATGGCTAATAGAATAAAAAGTTTGCCCAAATCTTCACTATCTCAGCCTAGGATCTGACTGCTTTAAGAAGACTCCTAAAGCACAAGAAGTAAAATTGACAATCAATAAATGGGATGGATTCAAATTAAAAAGCTTCTTGTCAGAAAAGGAAACAATTAATAATGTGAGGCGAGAGCCTACCGATTGGGAGAAAATCTTTATTACATACACCTCCGATAAAGTATTCATCTCCATGATATATAAAGAACTCAAAAACCTTAACACCAAAAAACAAAATAACACAGTCAATAAATGGCCTAAGGAACTGAACAGACACTTCCCAGAAGAAGAAATACAATTGATCAACAAATATATGAAAAAGCGTTCAACATCTCTCGCAATTAGAGAAATAAAATTCAAAACTACTCCAAGATTTCATCTTGCTCCCACCAGAATGGCACTTATTAAGAATACAGGAAACAATATATGTTGGTGAGGTGGTGAAAAAGGATGTGGTGAAAAAGGCACACTCAAACATTACTGGTGGGACTGAAAATTGGTGCAACCACTATGGAAAGCAGTATGAAGATTCATCAGAAAACTTGGAATAGAACCACCATTTGACCCAGCTATCCCACTACCTGGTTTATACCCAAAGGACTTAAAATCAGCATAGTATAGAGAAATAGCCACATTAATAATTATAGCAGCTTAATTCTCAATAGCTAGGCTATGGAACCAACCTAGGTGTCTCTCAATAGATGAATTTATAAAGAAAATGTGGTGTATATACTCAATAAAATATTACTCAGCTTTAAAGAAGAGTGAAGTTATGGCATTTGCCAGTAAATGGTTGGAGTTGGAGAATATCATTCTAAGCAAAATATGCCAGTCCTACAAAACCAAAGGCCAAATGTTTTCTCTAACATGCAGATGCTAATTCACAATAAGGCAGGTGGTACTAGGGAAGAATAATGTTACCTTAGTTTAGGTAGAGGGAAGTGATGGGAGGGCAGGGGAAGATAGAAAAGATAGTGTGGGGATAGAAAAGATAGTGGAATGAAACAGACATTATTACCTATGTATATATGTGAGTACATGACCAATATAATTCTACAACATGTACACTCAGAAAAGTGAGAAAGCATATCCCATTTATGTTTGATATATCAAAGTATGTAAATGCATTCTACTGTCATGTATAACTAGTTAAGACAAATTAAAACATTTAAAAAAAAGTTAAACAGATTTTTCACACAGTCCTCAGGTAGGTTTAATTCAACCCCCAAAACTGAAAACTCAGAAAAGACACATGGACACATATGTTCATAATAGCAAAAGGTATAAATAGCTCAAATGCCCATTAATGGATGAATGAATGAACTAAAACATAATTAATACATATAACAGAATATTCTTCAGTTATGAAAAGGACCAAAGTACTTGTAAATGCCACAGCAGAGTTGAACCTTGAAAATCATATACTAAAGGAAAAAAGTTAGACATAAAAATCACACATTGTATTATTCTACATATATAAAATTTTCATAATAGGTAAATATTTAGGAACAGAATACTAATTGGTAGTCACTAGGGACTAGAGGAAAGGGAATAGAAAATAATTGCTTAATGTGTATAGGGTTTTCTTTTGGAATACTGAAAATATTTTGGAACTAGATAGATGAAGCAGTAGATTTACAACATTGTGAATAATTTACATTTTAGTAGTTAATTTTATATTTTATGATTTCAATCAAATAATTTTAAGAGTATAGCACTTAAGCCTATGTGCATCAATGTATCTAGATAGATACACATGCACACATGAATGCATCTTATAGGTAAATGGCACCAAAATCTTCTAAAGAACTAACTAAAGGTACGTATTCCCTATCATATATCAATAGATATTTTAAAGCAGTAATATTTCACATTGTATAATATTCATACAGAAGGAAAAACAGAATTAACAAACTGGACAGAGATTTCAGAAGTATGAATATTCAGAATATGTATATATGAAACAAGGTATATTTAAGTCGTTGTGGAAAATATGTTCTGTTTCATGAGTAGAAGATTTTGAATGATGCTAATGTAACTCATTACCAACATAAAATATTTCTTAGGCACGTATATTACATGATATAATTAGGATTTCCAGAAGAATCATAAAGGGCATATTAGAATATTTATAAAAGTAGGCTGCATAGGTTTAGACACCTGCCTATGTTAGATACCAACTTTCAATAAGCAGAATCTATATCATACAAAGATTTTAAATAATGGCTTAAAATTTTGAACCAATATAACAATAACATAAAAATGAAATAAAATGTACATGAATAAATTTTAAAGATTCAAATAATTTGTGGATATAAAGAAATACATAAATGATTAGAACACATAGCAACATTATTGAAAATGAAACTAATTTTTAAATCAAACTTGTGGAACACAGTTGATGTTACTAGAGGGTAATTTATATGTTTAAACACAGACATTAAAATGAGTAAATAGTGGGCTGGGATTGTAGCTCAGTGGTAGAGTGTTTGCCTTGCACTTGTGAGGCCCTGGATTCAATCCTCAGCACCACATAAAAGTAAAGAAATAAAAATAAAGATATTATGTCCATCTATAACTAAGTTTTTTAAATGAGTAAATATTAAAAGAAACAGATGATAAAAAATGTTCAAAGGAAGAAAAAGGATAGAAATACAAGAGATAAGAATAGAAATTATTAAAATAAAAAATAGAGAAAATAAATTTAATAATGCCCAAACCTTGTTCTTTGAAAAGATTCGCTTTGGAAGGGAGAAACTATACCCTAGCTAGATAGGATGATAATATTTTAAAGTTGTTGAACATAGATAACTGAATTTGGTGAGAAAATACATCTCTGTTCTATAAGAATTTTAATCAGGAGAGTTACAGAGCAAGGGTCTGCTGCAAAAGATGAGACAGCCAAAGTGATCCCTGGTTACTGATTCATGCAATCATGCCAGAAGGATTTTGTACATGTTATTCACAATAAACTCAAGCATGGATTTATTCACAAAATAGAAAAGGGAAAAGGGAACACTCTGAAGGGAGAGTGTGAGTCCTCTCAGAGAGGAGAGAGATAGAGCACTGCTCCTGTCTTCCAGTTTTACTGAGGGGGTGGGGGGAAGTCCCAGGTATGTTTCCAGAGTCCTGTCAGGTGTCTACCTCTTGACTTGCGAATGACAGCAGAATTAGTGTCAGACTTTCAAATCCCCTCTTCACTGGTCTGACATCATGGAAGGGGGATTTTACTAATGGTATGCTAAAGATCCAAGGCAACTCTAGGTCACTTTGGTCACACTGATCAATTCTAATTGAAACTACTTCTTACAAATTTTATTTTATTTTATTTTTGCGGGGGGGGGGTCTTGCTTCAAATTATCATATTTTTGAATTCTGGAATCTGATAAGTATAAAGATCTACAAAAGTCTCCCCATTCAAGGTGATTTGTGTTTCTTTATCAGAAGGGAGGAACATAGAAGAAAAATAGAAAAAAGAGAAAAGAAAGTTACTACTACACAGCTGAAATTTGTGATACTAATGATGGTGATAAGCACAATGTAAATCAAGTTTTTCAGTCCTTATAGCAGAATGCTTCCAGAACTGGTTTATCAGTGTTACTGTTAATGTCAAGGTGAGCCAGTAATGTAGAGGCTTTCAAATAAATCTCTTCTTCTGAGTATCAGGGGTGCTACTGATATTTTCCTGAGATTAAAGTATAAGGGCCATGCCTTACAGACAAAGAAGCAGAAGTCAAGAGGAAAACCATAATAGCTACACTTTACTGCTCTGCTTTGAATACTTAAGTTTCTTTTGATACTATTTTTAAAGTCTCTGTTACTCACAGCTGAGTCTAATACAAACTGATAGAGAATCCTAGTGCTATGATTGAACCCTCCAACGTCATGCAAAATGAATCAAATTTAAGGACTCAAAAATAGGATAAAAAGGTACACAAGACTTTAATGAATATTTATATTCAATCATAATGACTTTTAATTATATTACAGGAACATGTAGCTAAAAAGAAAAATGACCTTTAAAATATTTCCTCAATTGTTTCATTTTAACTATTATTACTACAAAAAATACATTTTGTGTGTGTGCTCTACACTTTTCCCAACACTTCAGACTGAAAATCTTGCCAAAGATTTTTTTTCTGTTATAAAGCTTGTTATATGGTCTAAATTATCTGTTTCACTATAGAAGAAACTCACATGGAATACAATTTTTTTTTTCATCCCCAACTAGAGAAGAATTGCATGATGTCTAAGAAACATCCTTGTTACCTGGAAGGAAAACCTTTACTCCTTTTGATTCATAGAAATTACCCTATGAATTAAAATGACAAAAGGCAGACATGTAGGAGAAAAGGGTTAGGCACACACATGTAAGAGCCAAGTATCTCTTTCTGTAGGAGAATATAGGTAGAGGCTTATTTACCTAGTTTCCTTCAGGGGATAGAGGAGGCTAGGAGAAGGTTATGGGAAAAACATATCATTCTCTAGAGAAAAAATGGATTTTTTTTTTTTTTAGCACAAACGGGGGAGAAGAATATTTGTGATAATGTTTTTTTTTTTTTCAGGTGTAACTGGTCTTTCCTTATTCATATCCATGAAACTCATCCAAAAAGACTACTATGAGTATGTTCTCTCTTGGTTTTTCTGCTAGTAGTAATCCTACCCACAACCAGAAAATTTATAGTAGCCTCATTTTCCAGAAGTTACTGTATTTCATCAGATAAAACTCTAAAAAGTTTACCTGCATCTGTTAAATCTCAAATGTCCCCAGCTTGAAATAATTTTAATACTAAATTGGGGTTGTGAGGGGTTTTCCACATTGTTAATGGGTGATGCTTGGAAAAGTTTAACATAGTACTTCAGACAAAGGCATTTTAGATAAATTAATATAATGAAGGGCCAGTGATCAAACCCTTAAATTCTACCTCTACTTCCATGCCTTCTTAAAACTATCATCCATATCATGTCTGAATACTCAAAATGAGTAATTATGATGCACAAATCTAAAAAAAATAAACAGAAATTTAAAATTATCTGACACCTTTCCCTTTTGAAATAGATCTTTTGGTGAAAAGACATTGCTGTAACACAATTGGACCATTTACTTGAGCATCCTACTAAGGAACTAACTACCTCTTTTTCTATGAACAAAAATCTGAGAAGATTTTGGTTTCTGATTCAAATAAGAATCTTTGCTAACAAAAAGGAATTTGAATTCTCAGAAAACTTATAATGGGACACATTTGATCCAGCTATCCCACTCCTATGTTTATATGCAAAGGACTTAAAATCAGCATACTACAGTGACGCAGCCACATCAATGTTTATGGCAACTTACTTTGCAATAGCTAAACTATAAAACAAAGCTAGGTGCCCTTCAATAGATGAATGGATAAAGAAATTGTGGTATATATACACAATGAAATATTACTCAACCTTAAAGAAGAATGAAATTATGGCATTTACTAGTAAATGGATAGAGCTGGAGAATATCATGCTGAACAAATTAAGCCAATCCCAAAGATCCAAATTCTGAATGTTTTCTCTGAAATGCGAATGCTAATTCACAATAAGTAGGGAGCTAGGGAAGAATAGAGGTACTTTGGTTTGGACAGAGAGGAGGAGATATGGAGGTTAAGAATGATAGTAGAATGAATCAGACATTATTACCTATGTGTAAATATGATTACATGACCTGTGTAACTCTAGATCATGTACAACCAGAAGAATGAGAAGTTCTATTCCATTTCTGTAGGATGTGTCAAAATGCATTCTACTTCCCTGTATAACTAATTAGAACAAAATTTTAAAAAGAATCTGAAGATTCAGATTAGGGCATATTTTATATTATTGTCATCACAATGAGGCATTCTGAACATTCCTAAATAAACCTCTATCTAAGCCTTTAACAGGCTTGCACTAAAATTCCTTTCTTTCACATATGCTAATATCCTTGCCAGTCACCAGTCAAGTTCTTCCTTCTCCATAGTAAATCCTTAGACAACAGAAAACCTTCAAAGAAACCTCTCATGATATCTCTTGGCACCCAAGGTGGGGTTTAAAGGCATCAACTTTGGTAAGTGTACTCATTTTTCTCCCCTTTCTGCCTAGACAACAACTTATTTGATGTTTGCTTTTATACTTACAGTCTCTCCATCTGCTTTCTTCATCTTCAACTAGTGAAGAGGTTACATTCAATCTGCCTTACTTTTACATTGCTTTGCATTTTGGGTGTCTGGGAAAACGCTAAACCATGTAGATTCAAGTGGCATAAGTTGAGGATAGATGCTATACTGGGGGTGTAAAAAGAATCTTTTGAACTCAAATGTTGCAAAAGACCTCAGTGGATTTCTTTTAAAATCCTTTCCTTCTCTGCTTACACTGAATTTCAGAATTACCTATAGGTTTTTCAGCCCATCTCCCTGATATCTTTCCATTTTTAAATCTGCTATCTTAACTAAGCTAAAATGTAAATTATGTGAGATAAGGCCCAGAGCCATTTGAAACTAAAAGAAAAAAAAAAGTATTACTTTTAAAGTAAAGGCATTATAGATCTTGAATCACTGATATAGTTTTTTTTTTTTTTTTTTTTTTGGTACCAGGGATTGAACTCAGGGGCACTAACCACTGAGCCATGTCCCCAGGCCTATTTTGTATTTTATTTAGAGGCAGGGTCTCACTGAGTTGTTTAGTGCCTCCCTTTTGCTGAAACTGGCTCTGATCTCAAGATCTTCCTGCCTCAGCCTCCCAAGCCTCTGGGATTAGTAGAGGTGTGCACCACAGTGCTGGTTAGTGATATTGCCCTTTTACTTCTCTTTCTCCCCCTCTCCCTTTATTTTTCTTGCTCTCTTTTCCTCAGCCCAAATTCCTCTTCCCCCTTGGAATATGAGTACTTATTCATAAAATCAGTAAACACAGGACCTAGATGAGTGCTTGTTCATCAAAGTACTAAAGATAGGAGACATCCTTAAGCCAACCAACATACCTTTCCTGTATTAAAGGGAATATAAAATACCCAGATAAAAGATGGAAGTGAGGGCTTAATCTCTCAGTGTCCTGGGTACTCCCTCATTTCATCAAACACGGGGTTCCACTGAGATACCTCATCTGAGGAGTTACAGAGCTAGAACCCAAAGCAAGGCCACGGCAGCAGCTATAGCAGCCCCCAGTTACCAGTTCTTAAGATCATTGTGCCAGAAAGATTTCAGTCATGTCACACAGAATAGCAGGCATGAGTTTATTAGAAAGGATAGCAGAAGGAATGAGGGAATACACTCAAGAAGAGAGTGGGCTCTGTCCAAAGAAAGGGATGGAGCACCACCCTTCCTGTCCTCCAGTTCTATTGGGGGGTCTCAGAGACATTATCAGATGGTCATATTCAGATCCCTCTTTTGACTTTTGACTTACAGCAGGATCACATCAGAAGTCTATGTCCCTACTACACATGGTCAAAGTCCAAGGAAACTCTGAATCATTTTGGCCCAGACTGGGTCTAATTTTCATATCTTATTGAGTACTGGAATCTGTTCTGTGTTAGGAATCACAAAAATCCCCCCACCTTCAGGGTAACTTGTATTTTTCTTATTATCAGGGAGGAGACTCTACATGGACTTGCATTTCTCCTGCAGAGAAAAGGTTGTCTGTTGAGGAATTCAGCATATCTTCTTGACTACTGACAACTCCAGGAAGAGTTGTCAGTAAATTGTTTCCTTAAAAGAAAGTGTATGGGACTGAGCACAGTGGATCTGGTTTATAGAATCTCCCCTTAACCTCATGTTCCCACCACTCACATTTTTCTATGACCTTCCATTACCTGCTTAAGGACTTAGAGCCTTAAATTGTTTTAGGGCATGTAAGCATCAATTTGGTCTGACTGGTTGTGTGTGTGTGTGTGTGTGTGTGTGTGTGTGTGTGTGTGACAGAGAGAAAGAGAGGAGGGGGTCGTGGTTAGGGAGAGTGACCCAAGTGCCATTCTCTGTCAGGTGGGGCATGAACAGTTAAAGGTATATAGCATCAGGGCAATTCAGAGATCCATGGTTGTAGTTGTTGGGATCATGCTAATAGAACAATAAAACATTACTTTCTGTTAGAAATTATCACAAAGCAATCAACAGGTTTTTTCAGTCATCCCCTGAAAACCATACAGACAGTAACTTATTAAGGCTTAAGGTGGGATATGAGTGAAGATCACTCACTTGTGAGTGAAGATCACTTAAAGCTTTAGAAATATTGGCAGAAAAATATGTGTGTGTGTGTGTGTGTGTGTGTGTGTGTGTGTGTGTGTGTGTGTGTAAAAGCATGGGTAAGCTATAGTTAAGATATCTAATGACATCTGATTTTTGTAAAAGATTTTTTATTAATGCTACATCTGTGTTTCACAGAGAGAGGACGTTAGCTGTGTCATTCATGGCTTTTGTGGTAAACTTAAGGCTTCTATATGTTACATTACATTTTGTTGTCAATCTGAGAAATACATTTCAGGGCTAAATAATTGTAAAAAACAAATCAAGTTCACCTATGTAGAAGGCTGGTAAAATTTGAATGTCTATGATATCAGGTTTAAGTTGACTTAGGACAAACTTGTAAATCTTGCAGAAATCTTTTGAGATAGTTATTATCAGGCAGTCCTATAAAAGAATCCTTCCACAAAATAAGCCTCCTGGCTTTACTTATTTTTGGTAGGGCTTACACAGGTGTACAACTCATTAAAAGGGCCATTGTTTTCTCATTTAAATATCTATCTATGGCTGTGCTTTGGTTATACTTTCCAGCTGGGTGTTTAAGACCAAGTAGGTAACTCTTCTGTTGATCAAAAATTATTCTCTTGTTTTTCTACTGTTAGGGTCATCTGAGATTTCTCAGGGCTTAACTTGTGGGAAGTTTCTTGACTTCTTTAACTTTTTCTCTATCAGTTACAGCATCTGCCAGGATGGGTCAGAGTCTTCCTGACCACACATGGCTTTCCTTAAAAGCACCAGAGATATAACTCTCTCCAATGACACTTTTCTCCAGAATTTACACTGGTTGGTTTCCTGTTCTCCAGGGTCCTTACAATCCCTCCCTTTGGGAGGATGGGTGACTCACCAGAATTCTTGGGCCTAAAAGTGACCCCATTTTTCCCTGAGTCCTAGCTGACCTTAGAGAGGGCCATAATAAAAATTTAGCTGTTTTTTCTTAATCTTTTTACCTCCTTGGGTTTAGTTTACTAATTTTGGTTTTAAACATCCAACATGCCCATTTCAGAAGATTTGAGGTAGAAGTGAGGTTTTACTCTTCCATTTAATGGAAGGTCAGAATTAGTACTGTGAATGAGCATCATATCCTATCTGTCCTATAGGTGAATGTATATTACCTTAAGTTAAATCAGGTTATTCTCTTAGAAGTACTACTTCTGCACAACACTTAGAGGCAATTGTCCTAAAGTTTTACAAGGAAAATATAAAATGAAATTAGCAAGAGTAAAACCATATTCAGTACAACCATATTCAGTTTTTATAATAGATTTTTAACAAAGAAACATAATTTATGACACCAATGTATCTTTGGTATCTATAAAACTTCCTGTTTGTCAACTAACTCAATCACACATAAAATCTTTAAAAGTCTTACTTTTTTAAAATGCCTTTTTTTTTTACATTTGAATGCCTTTTAAAATTTATCCAAATATTTATTTAGTTTTTATTATATTCATTTTTCTTTTGGATCATAGTAATATTTACAACAAAAATCAATTTTTTTGGAACATAACATTAAATGAAGTTAAATTTAGCCTAGTTTTCTAATTAATAAAATCTTAATAGTCACAAACATTTACCTTGACAATTAAGAGCAGATCAATATTTTAAGAAATCCTTGTTGTTGATAAAATGAAGAGTTAGATACTAATTGTATTTCAGTACATTAAATTTTGAACTTAGAAAAATTCTTAAATAATTAGCACTGACTGTGCTAATTACAGCCAACTTAATGACACGTACACATTTCTTAAGATTTACCTTTCAAAAACCTTGGTAGTTTACATAGACACTCTATAGTTTATATGAGGAAAAGTTCTTTCTCTTTTTAATTTTCCTTGCCAAAATACGTTTAGCTTTTTATCTCTGCGTTTTTAGTTGTTGACTCATTTTAAGTTTACATTTTGAAACAATCTTTCCAAAATGTTCAACTTAGATAAATGGCCCTTTTTAATAAGATTGACCATTTTACTTTTTATAGATTATTCCAATTTAAACACAAATTAAATTCTTTATATTTATCTAAATATAAGTAGATAATATATAAATATGAAATATATATTCACCTATAAAATTATATCTATTAGTTAGAATTTTAACTCTTAATAAGTTAGTTTAAAACCAGAAGAAAAACATTTTTAATTGGATTTAATATACCATTAATTTATAAAAACACATTCATCAATAGACACCAATATAAAATATTGTCTTATAGAATTTAATAAGCCAAGAGTACTTGAATTTCTATTTAGCAATTGATGTGTTAGTCTTTGGATTGCAAATTAACCAGATGTCTCTAATGAACACATTTTTTAAATGTTTATTCCATTAATATTGATCCTTATTTATCCATGAAAACCTAGACACCAGGCAAGCATATGTGACATGCTAGGTTATTTTCCTGTAAAAGTAAAAGACTAATAGCAATGGACATTATACTTTGACATTTTATAAAAACTAATACTCTCTTAATTGGATGGCTACTTAGAAAAACATGGACAATAATTTTAAAGACATCTTTAATTTTATCTTTTTAACCTATTTAAATTGACTTATTTGTTAACAATTTACTTAAGTGGTGTAAACTAAAAGGCATTTAGATCCAGTTTGCTTTTTGAATTAATGAGTGTTCATTTATCAATAAGTTACTTTGGTAACATGTAAACAGTATATAGTCACAAACACATATATAAACAATACACAATACATGGGCTGCGCTAATATACATAAAAGCAGACAGGAACCAAATATAGATTCCCACAGGTAGGAGACAAAATAGCTACAGATGTTCATTAAACAGAGTGTCTGTCAGTTTTAACACCTTAGAAATTAAAATAAGGCCAATAGACCTTTACAGTTTACTCAAGACAGTGGAGGGCCAGTCAAGACAGGGATAGTTGGAGAAGAGTTGGGCAACTTTGATGTATGCCAAAATTAAATATCCAAGTGGCCATTAATCCTGCATGGGGACAGATTTATTGCAACCACCACTACTGTATTTATTTATCTACCTTCTTAGATTCCTCCAAAAGATATCTATTTTCTTTTAGTTTCCAGTGACTTTGAAAGTTAACACTTGAATAATTGGACTTGAATAAAGATAACAGAAAAAAAAAAGATAAAAGTAAAAAATAAATAAATAAAAGAAAGAAAACTCTAGTTGGACAAAACAAAACAACTCAGAACGAAAACATATTAATCTAGGTGCACAGAACCAAAGGTGGATACACCAAAAAAAAACAAAAAACAAAAACAAAAAAACCTCAAAGAGAAGGCAGTAGTTGTTTTTATTTTTTTTAAGCCCATAATTTCTCTAGTAAAAGAGCACACAGAAAATGTATTTAGATCAGAATATAGTTTTGGATTAAATTAGTCACTCTAGATACTTAAAGAATGTGAGAGCCCATGAGGTCAGGGAAAGGGATGGAGCTCAGAAAACGGCTTTCAACAAACTTTTATTTGGGGATGTTTCCACTGTAACATCTAGAAAGAAAGAACATGCACCAGAAGCAGGCATCTCCTTACATTCCTGGGCTTAATATCAGCTTACCCCTATCTTTTGAAGATGAGTTCTTCCCATTTGGGATAACATCTGCAATATTTCAAAAGCAGAATATAAGGACATCTTTTGGAGCATCCTCAAAGAGATATCAGATCTGGTGCAGCCAATGTATCTAGATCCTTTTCCCTCCTCTCCTTTCCGTTAGCACTTAGATAGTAACTTATTGAGAGATGCAGAAGAGAGAGAGAGAGAGAGAGAGAGAGAGAGAGAGAGAGAGAGAGAGAGAGAGAGAGAGAGAGAGAGAGAGAGAGAACCATCATTTTTGCCCCACAGTGGCTTGAATTGAAAGTTACATTTTTTTTTTCCCTCAAAACACATTTGGGCAGTTGTTCACACAGCTTCATTTCAAATGTAAACCTTGGAAAAACAGATATCAGGCAAGCAGATAATGAATGAAAGCTGCAGTTTTGAACATGGGAGGCAAAGCTCAATTAGGGCATCCTGACCCAGAGAGAGTCCCATTTTACTTTAGATGTGAATTTGAATCTTGAGTGAGGTCCCATAATATTCTACTGGTCTGGAGATGAAGATTATAGGGTGAAAAGAAGAGAAAAATGTCCTTTTACCCTAATTCACACTGGCATTGAGGAACTTTCAATTTCTTAACCTTTGGTTTAACCACAGTGAGTAAATCCCTTATCAGAAGCCCTCAACTATTATCAAATAAGCCCCATCCACCCAAAAGACCAAATTTGGAAGCCCCAGATTCTCACCCTTTAAAAGGACAGGGGTGACCAACTATCAATTAAGAACACTTTTCAATACCACTAAGGTGTGTCTTGGCTAGAAACTATCAGTTATGTCCAAATATGTCCCCCAGTCACTGAAAAACTAAGTCATAGATTAATAGTTCACAACAGGCAAATGAACTGAGGAGAAATACCAAATGTTTCATTGCAGGGCCAAGGAAGCTGAAGCAGTCATGAGTTACTGGTTCTTGTAATCATGCCAGGAAAATTTCTTGCATTTCTCTCAGAATAATATGCATGAATTTATTAACAGGTATGGGAATAGGTAAGAGGGAACACTCAAAGGAGAGCCCATATCTCAAAGGAGATACTCTCAAAGGAGAAGTGTAGGTTTTCTCAGAGAGAAGAATGGAGCATACCTCTAGCACTTCAGTTCTATTGGGGGTATCAGAGAAGTTTTGTGAGCCATGCTCAGGTCCACTTCTTAACTTTTGACTTACAGCAGGATTAACTCAGACTTCTGAGTGTTTAGGCACAGGGTAAAGACCTAAGGCAATTCGGGATCACCTCAGGCATGGAGAGAGATTTTAAAGATCCTATCTTCCTGAATTCTGGAATCTGGTCTGTATAAAGATCACAAAATCCTCCCTGTTCTGGGTATCTAATTTTTTTTCTATCGGCAGGGAGAAGTTTTTCTGTGAGTCTGCATTTCTCCTGCAGATAAACTGGTCATTGTTAAAAAATGTAGCAAATCTTGTTGACTTAGGCCAGGCTAGGCTGCAGGAAAATTGCTTTTTTCAAAGAAGGTATTTGTGGGCTGGGGCTCAGCAGTAGCACATTTGCCTGGCATGTGTGAGGCACTGGGTTGGATTCTCAGCACCACTGATAAATCAATCAATCAATCAATCAATAAATAAATAAATAAATGTCTATCGACAACTTAAAAAAAAATTAAAAAAAGAAGAAGGTATGTGAAGGTCAGAAAAGTAGGCCCAATTTGTAGAATTGTACCCTCCTAATATTCCCACTATTTCATGCCCATCTGTTACCTATCAGAAGAACCTATCCTTCAGGTACCTATCAAAGAAGCTACCTCCATTAAAATATCACCACATTCATACCTGTTGCATTAAGTTTGCAATCTTGTAACTCTTTAAACTTTTGCTATGAATCTAAATTCTGAGTTTAAGGGTTTCTCTCCTCCTTCACTACCTTCTCTGCACTATTTCTTTATAATCTCTTGTTTCATGCTCAAGCTAAACCAGCCTGGCCCACACAGCTGCTCTTGACTAGGAAGTATTTTCAACCTTTTCTTTAACTACAATTGTGCTATTACTGTTTTTATTTTTAGATTCTATCTACTCAATATTTGAAGAAGTAAGTTATTATAATCTTGAACCATTACTTTAATTGCTTTAATAGCCCTGAGGTGTTCTCTTCTCTGTCTGGCCTCTTATTTTAGTGGAGACAAAAACCCACTCTACTACTACTATCTAAATAAAAGAATGATGGTTTTACCTTCCAAGAATAACTATTGCTACACTTAAGTTATGTGTTCTTTTACATTAGACCTCACCATAATGAGACATGATTACCACAGTTATCCTTCCTTCTTGGTCATAAGATAAAATGTCAGGGACAAGGAAATCTCTTTCTATTGAAATCTACTTTTGTTTTATCCAGAAATTCAAATCTTCTTGAAGATCTCTACAAGTTTTTGGTGTCATTATCTTAACATCATATGTGTTCAAGTGCAAATGGATCACTTGGAATCTTAGAGACATTTTTTTCAGGGTCTTTTCATAATATAATTTTTTGTTGTTCTTAAGACCCCAGGTAGTAGCTATCAAACACCCTGAGAAAAACTTAATGAGAAGAAAGATGCTCATACTGCCAACAATTTGCAAACAATTTGAGGCAGACTTAAAAGTACAATCTCAGATGGGAACTCATAGAATTCCTTAGAGTCTACAATGGGATAGACTAAAAAGACTGATCTTGGATGAGGATTCATAGAGTACCCCAAAGACACAATATAAAACAAACAGAAAACTAATTTTAATGGGAACAAAAAGGATACCCCATGGTCTACATTTTTGTTTCTTTAGTTTTAATTTTTCTCTATATTTTTTCTTTAAAGTAAGTGTGTGCGTGCACACACATACAAACACACACACACACACACACACAAATTGAAGCACATAAATTACAAGATCATGGGTAATTTAGAGTCTATCCTTGAGAACTCACTATTCAAGTACATAATAAATAAATGGAATTGTTTTAAGGCAGAGGACTTAAAGAAAAGAAAATTGATTTTTTCTGTAACAAAGCTTGGCCACAATACAGAAAATGAAAAAATATGGCCAAGAAATGGTACCTGAAATATTTCAGCATCTTTCATTCTGTAAATGGGAAGAAAAATGGACAAAGGTTTCACTATCTATCCTCTTGATATCTTTTCTAAGAGAACCAGTTATTTAAGTGCTGTTATCTTAGGCAATTATTCTATAGTTAACTATTCTCCTATATTTTCTTTCATATCTATTGTTGGTCATTTGCTTAATGAGCACCTGTAACTCTCTTCTATCCTATCTGAGGGGATTTAGGGCCTAGTAATTAAGAATTATAAAATCAGAGTGTCTATTGTGTGTATTGTGTGTGTGTGTACGTTTAGTCTATGTGTTGCCAAGTTGGTTTATAGATAAAGGAACACTCAAATTTTTTTTAAAAAAATTGATCTAAATGCCTTTAAGTTTGTGTAAATTAAACATATTTTTAACAAACAAGTTAATTTTAATTTGTTGGTTAAATAAAAGTGAACAAGTCCTTAAAATTAATAATGTTTTTGTTGAGAGTGCTAGCCAATCAGATTGTATATGTCTGTCTCTTTTAGATATTTATAATATACTGTCCTTTGCTTTTAGGTGTTTTCTTTGACAAAAATAGTAACTAAAAATGCTAGCAAGCTTGTCTGATATCTTAGTTTTTATGTATGATCTAAAATAACTATTAAAATAGATACATTATGTAACTATATTCAGAACAAACATTTATAAACATATGTTTAAAAATACATCTGCGATGTTTGTAAGTTAAGTTAAAATACTAAAATATCAATAGCTGAACTATAAATTCAACCACACTTGGCTTTTTAAGCCTATAAGAAGATAAGGTATTTGAATATATCAAATGTGTTTTTGTGTACAAAAAAAATTAATATTGCTTTCTTCCTGGATTTTTGCTAATTATTATGAATTATTTAAAAAGTAATTCTACAAGTAAGAAATAAAAAAGCCTTAAGCTGTATTTTAATAAGGAACTATTAAGAGCATAAATTATCTTCCTATACAAGGATATAATTTGTGTAAAGTAAAAATTTTTACCAAAAAAATAGTTTCAAAATGTAAATTTAAAAATTTTGAGGCAAGAAAAACTACACACAAAAAGCAAAAGAAGTTATTAAAAAGATAGTTAGGAACGTGAAAAGATGTTTTGGTAAAGAAAGTTAAAAGAAAAAAGAAAAAGCTCTTAGATGAGAAAAGATTTTATATAGTAAGTTTTTTTCCCTCCAAAAAATAAAATGTCTGAATTGTTCCCAGATGACAAAAGACAGGACAAAAACGAAGATGTAAATAAGTTTCAGAGTATATAAGTGAGTTGCAAATAGACTGGGCATTTGTGATTAAGTTGGCTATAATTTAAAGTATTATTTAAAGGGATTTCTAAGGTCACAAATTTAATACATGGTTGTAAAACCAAAATCTAATTCTCTGTATTTAAAGGAATGAAGATTTCTGCTCCTTTGAACATTTACCAAAAACAAAAAACAAAAACAAAGTAGTTTAAGAAATAAAAATGTGTGTTTTATCATGACAATATCTTGTGATTACTTAAAAATCTAAGTCCCAGCAAAGTCGAGTTATTCAAATGTTTTAAAATTTCTAAATGGCCATTTTATAACTCTCACTAAATAAACAAGTATTATTTTAGGTTATTCTAGTATGTTTAACACATATATATCTGAGATTAAAGATGTATACATATCAGAGAACTAATGATGCTTTTTATCAAAGCTTTTTTAAAAATATTATGCAGAATTATGATAAAATAAAGGTTTATAGGTCTAATAAATATAGGACAATGAATAAGTGTTCCTTTATATCAATTATATCTGTATTTTAACATATAAACTGTTCAATGAAACTTTTAAATTTTCTACTTTTTATATGTAGTGCCATTCAGATAAAATTTTTTTAAAGTACCTACATTTAAAACCTGGCATATATTTGTTTGCCCTAGCTAAATAAACACTTCCCTATTATATAAATTAGATGCACTTGTATGTTAGATAATAAATCATTAACACTATTTCCTAAACTTAGAGCTAAAGATTTAGATCTTTGATTTTTGTCAATGGTGTTAACTTGTATAGCTTATATAAAAGTCATAGATTCTAAATTTTCCTTCAAAAGTTAATATAAAAAGTGTTTCTATGTAACTGTGATGTTAATTTTTATGGCTTTTGTATGTTAAAAATATTTATGTTTCCCAAGTACACAAACTATAGTGCAAAAGTTAAACACAAAAGCAAATCCAAGACAAACAAACAAACAAAAAACACTTTAACAAGCTTGAGTCCTCCAAACTTAAAATATTAACAATGATAGCCTTTATCAGTTTGTATTTTTATGTTCCTAATTGTATTATGACCATCAGCATTAAGCAAAAATACTTAAATATGCCCAAACACTTGGAGCATCCTAAACCATACTTGTCTGATGACTAAAAGATTAGGCATTGATAATCTAAATAAATATTAAACTATTCATAATAATCTGTAAAGAGTCAAATTTAAAGAGATTAATTTATGCTATATAATATTTCCAATGCCACCCAATGTTTGGGCCTTTGCCCTTCAAGGTCAAGTAGGATCCAGGAAATGAAGGGACTCTTCTAAAGGCCCTACAACTCTGATAAGTCACCCAATCTCCTGATCAGAAAATTATAATAAGTCACTAGGAGCCACCACTACACATTCCAAGGGAAGTCATATAATCTATAGGACCCTGATGAATCTTAGCAGATGGCAAAATTGGTAGAGGAAAATAATTAAAGAAGCCAAGAAGTTCCTCACAAAGTACCTGAAAGTAACATCTGGGGAACCTTGACTGACCATAATAAAAATTTCTAAAAATATACACATTTGCCCAATATAGGGCTACCTGCTTAGTCTTCTACATGAAATAGGGAGGTCTAACTAGAGACAAGTATTCTATTATGGGGATAAAAATGAAGACATATTCATGAAGCCATTAATCCCCCATATAATTTATTTAATTGGATATATTCTAATTTAGGCTCTTATATTCTACTTTACAGTTCACAACAGTACGTCTAATTTGGAGTTTATGGGATACATAGGATATAGCACTGTCTCTCAAAAACTTCTCTTCAAATGAGTCTTTATATGTTGCTACAAAATTAAACCTGTTCCTTTTGAGGTTTTACAGGTCCAGGACCACATGCCAACTTTTCAAAGAAAAAAAAAATCTCTTTTGTATGAGCCATAGGAAGATCTACAAGTCCTATACAAAAAATTTAAAAAGAGTACAAGCAATTTTCTCTATATACTCTATCTCCAAAATCTTGCTTCTTTTCTGTTTGTGAGATTTTATTTTCGGCTTTCAGAATTACTTTATCTAGAGCCATTCTTTTGGCAAGAGATCTGCTTTCTCTTGGCAATACTAATAATCCTTTTAAACCTTACCTTCTTATGTGTGCAAAGGTACAGTATTAAATGTTTCTTTCCTGTCTTCACCTGGCATTCACAACTATCAATTGCTATGTTCCTATTCCTATTTTTTGGCCCTTGCCTTCTTCATGCTGTGGAAAAATTTGTGTAGTACAGATTGCAATGTTAAGAGAATGGTAAAAAAAAAAAAAAAAAAAAAAATTCCAACTGAGGCCAATGTCTCCATATGTCTTTTAGATCAGTGAGAATGAAATTTTTTGATCCTTAACTAGGTAAAGTCATCAGCCCTTGTCAGTCTGAAGCAGGCAATAGAAGATGTATGTTCACCTCTCATCAACTCTTGATATTAAGAAATCAAAGTCTTGTGGTGAGAAATAAGGTAGGATGGAAGAAATAAAAGAAGGTAGAAAAGAGACCAAAAGGAAGGACAAAGAGAATAGAATTTTAATTCAGAATTTCCACAAACTTTTCCAGCCTATTGCCTTCTATGCCTGTCTCTTTTTCAAGTGTGTTACTCCCAGGTTCCTAAGAAGTTTATAAATCTCCTTGTGTACTCTTAACCTCTTAGTAATTAGATTCAGCAAAGAGAGAGAAAATATTAAGAGGAATCTATAATTTGGGGGACTTTAGATCAAGTAACAAAACCACTTTAGCCTAAGGATTGAAAGATTGACTGAATCCATCAGAAATCTCCTTGAGATAACTGGGCTAATATCATTCCTACATATATTTCCAAACCCACCCCTCACCATGTTTCCTTGGAAGAAAGAGCTGGGAACCCCCAAACATGACTCTTGCTCTCAAAATGGTTTGTATTCTCTCTTATATGTATATGCCTTGCTTTACCCCCAAAAGGTGTCTCTTTCTGGAAATTGTCCCCATTCTCCCTTAAATTTGTGTCTACGTCTCTAAATACTCCCTTGTTTGTGTTTTTAAGTGTTGTGTGCTGGCATTCTTTTCTGTCATGTATGTCAAGAACCCTGTTGTTCCTGAGTTGAGTTCTTCCTCTCTCTGGGAATTCCTCAGAGGCTTCTGCTCCAATAACAATGGGAAACACATTCAGCATCATTTGGACCTCTGCTTCACTTCCCTAAGGATAACTTTCCTGGCTCACTTAAATTTGTATTAGGAATACATTAAATAGTTGGAGTTCCATTTTCAGTCTTTTCACAAAATATGATAACCCACAGACATAGAATTGAATTTACTGATATCACCCTTTTCATTTATAGTAATTAATATAAATGTTTTTACCGCCAAGAAAATAAATTCCCTTTTTAATCAATATGTCCAGTACAACAGTAAACTTATGTTACCTACTCCTTCTACCTTGGAAGTTGGGAATAATAGACACCCTTTTTAGATTGAGGTCCTGATATTATTGTACAATTTGGTTGTGAAGGAGGGCAGAAATGACCTCACTTATTATCTTTTTAGCTCAATGTATTCCACCTGACACATAAAAAGATAAAAATTGAATTTTCAGATGATATGATCTACACACAAACACATGTATATATGTGTGTGTATGTGTATGTATATATATATATATATGTGTGTGTGTGTGTGTGTGTATATATATATATATATATATATATGTATATATATATCCCCAAAGACTCCATCAAAACAAATTAGATCCAGCAAGGAAATTCAGCAAAGTCATAGGATACAACATACAACATCAAACAATCAGTGAGATTTTTGTATGCCAATAGAGAATTATCTGAAATAGAAATTAAGAAAGAAATTCATTTGTAATAGCTAAAAAAATAGAATATCTAGGAATAAATTTAACCAAAAAGGTCTATATAATCTCTAATAAAAATTATACAACATTAATTAAGAAAATTGAAGAGGACACAAAAATAAGAGAAAGACAACCTTTTTTCACAGATTGGAAAATTTAATATCGTTAAAATGTCCATACTACCCGAACAATACTCATAGTAAATGCAATCTTCATCAGAAAACTGATGCCATTCTTCAAAGAACTGGATAAAAATCTTGAAATATATAGAATATTTTATGTAAATGCATTTAAATATAAGTAGATATAATTATATATACATAAATAACCCCAAATAACCCCAAATAGACAAAATTATCTTTAATTAAATGAACAAAGCAATAGGCATTACACTAGTAACTTCAAAATATAACACAAGCCTTTTGTACTAAAAACATATTGGGGGGCTGGGGTTGTAGCTCAGTGAAAGAGTGCTTGCCTAGCATATGTTAGGAACTGGATTCAATCCTAAGTACCACATAAATAAAATAACGATATTGTATCCATCTATGACTAAAAATATTTTTTAAAAAAGAAAAATATTTCTTTCTTTAAAAAATATTGATATTGTCATAAATATAGACACATATACCAAAGAAACAGAACAGAAATATTAGAAGTAAACCCATATGTCTACAGCCCACAGTTTTCAACAAAGGTCTTAAGAATGTGCATTGGATAAAAGATTGTCCTTGGGACTAGAGAGATAGACAGGTGCTTTACCACTGAGCTGTCTAGCCTACATGAGACTTCTCAGTTCAATCCCCATCACCACATAAAAAATAAAACAACAATAAAAAAATATTTTAAAAAAAGATTGTCCTTTCAGTAAATGGTCCTGGAAAAATTAGATATCCATGCAAAAGAGTGAACTTAGAACCTCATCTCTCACTAGTTATAAAAATAAATTCAAAATGTATTAAAGTCTTAAATGTAAGACATGAAACTACTACAAGAAAACATAAGGAAAATGCTTCAAGACATTGGAATGGTCAAGAATATTTTGGAAAAGACCTAAAAAACACAGAAATAAAAGCAAATATTGAAAAATAGAATTTCATCAAACTAAAAAGCTTTTCTGAGAGCTAATATTTGTACACTATATGTCTAACAAGGATTTGATATCCAGAATTTATTAGATACTGGAAAACCTCAATAACAGCAACAATAATAATTTGATTAAAAATGGGAAATAGACTTAAATAGACATTATTCAAAGGCTTCACTTGACATGTATAGATATTTGAACAGATAGAACAAAATTCTTATACAATTTAGTGGTTAATATATGCTATTTGCTAAGTCATTCTACTTATTTTATAGCATTTGACATTTCTGAAAATATCTATATTATTTATCCCCAAATTAGTGTACATATGTTCTCAGGTATGCAATTATTCATAAGATACAGGTTAAATAGACCCACATGTAAACACCAACTGTGTTTATTTCTAAGAAGTATTAAATAATATCTTAATTACCCTTTAATTTCTCTAGTTTTCACATTTTTATAATAACAAGTATATTTTAATAGAAAAAAAGTTCTTTTAAATCAGTGTATAAAATTGCATATCTCCAGGATTTTACTTAACTAAACCTATGAATAATACAATGATTAAAATGAACATTGTTGGTAAATAAGATCATGTGTTACTTTTCCCCCTAATTCCCATATCTTTTGCATATTAGAATTTCTACATGTATCCTTTTACAATGAAAAATATATACTAATTATGAAAGAAGTGGCAAAGCATAGTCCACAACCCAGGATTTTCTGAGATGTAGCTGTAGTACTTCATGATAATGAGGCCCAAAGGTTAAGCATTTACCGAATCCTTTGAGAATTTATATTTTTCAAATACACACATACACACACACACACACACACACACACACACACACACATACACACACACTTCTACTTGAAATTCCTTGGCACTCAAGAAAAAAATAGAAGATTCTGTCTTTAATTTATTTAGTGATAAGTTTTGCATGTTTCTGTTGCTCCAACATTAAATTTTCTGTATCTTCTTTAGAAAGCTTAAAAAGAAATGTAAAAATGAAGACATTTAGTGGATTTTTTTTTCAGAAAACATCAAATACTTCAATGTTTTTTCTTTTTAGCTTTATCTAAAGTTAAAAAGACTATAATAGTTTTTAAGTATAATATTTTTCCTGGTTGATATCTTTGGATTTCACTTTTAAACCAGAAATACACAATTGTCTCATGATTTAGATAAGCAATTACCCCTTCAACACCCAGGAAATGACAACTCACCAGAAAAACTGATGCTTTTAAATATGGTTATATTCCAAGTACTCCAGCTGTCAATAATCTTCCTTCAAATTTTGTCTGGTAATTATTCAATAATTCTCCAGGAAGAGTACATTTTACATTCCACTCTTCATTAAATATGCAAGAGATTATTGTAAGAAAAATTTCACATTGAAATTGATGGTGAATCATTGTCTATGCAATGTCCTTGCTTCAAAAACCAATGTGAAGATGTTATTCCTCATCTGCCCCTAATGACATAGTTATTTACTTTTGTCATTTTTTGACTCTGTGAGGTTATTTGTACTTTTCCATTATTCATTCTTTGAAAATAGACAATGCTTTTAAATGCACATTTTAAAAGAAATTGATAACAAAATATATCAGTATATTATGTGCTTTGATTTTACCATTTTAACAGAGAATGGCAATCTTTCATCACATTTGATTCAATTCATCTGACCCACACTAAAAGAATTGATCAAACTCTAATGTGGCTTCTGTGAGCTCAAGGCCATGACCTAGGATCCCCACATCCCCCTTAAAATGACAGCCTGTAAAAATGCAATGCCTTTTAAAAGAACTTATGGTTTGCTCCAGATGAAATCTGACTATAATCCCTGCCCTCCCTCTTCATAGAAAATTTATTTTAGGAACCCTGCAATAATTAATCTTTCTCTGTCCCTTGAATTGCAAATTTACAACCCCAAAATGTCTTCTGAAGGACCTGGGTACATATCCTTTAAATATATGGGCCCCTATATCCCTGCCTCTGTGAAAGGGAAGAAACTTAAGTTTGATAAATGCCACTTAATAAAGTTAGACTACTCTAATCACATTGTCAACCACTTTCACTCCAGTACTTTTCCATGAATACACCACAACATTTATAAAAAGTCCCATAGCCACAGGGTGTGTTGGTACATTCCTGTAATCCCAGTGGCTTGGGACACTGAGGCAGAAGGATGGCAAGTTCAAAGCCAGCCTCAGCAAAAAGCAAGGTATTAAGCAACTCAGTGAGACACTGTCTCTAAATAAAATACAAAATAGAACTGAGGATATGGCTCAGTAGTCAAGTGCCCCTGAGTCCAATTGCAGGTGCTGATAGATAGATAGATAGATAGATACATACATACATACATACATACATACATAGCCCCATACTTTTTGTTTCAGTGGAGTAAATAAAATTGATCTTCCTACTTTTAACATATATCCAGCTTTGTTACTCTTTGTCATTTCATAAAATATAAAGTTGTGACTGACTAAATTAGTTGGGATTTATTTAAACAAAGAATAATTCATGAATCAGGCAGCACTCAAACTATGAGCACTCTATCCAACATCAAGTACAGCGAGCGTTTAGTATATTGAACATAGAAATAAAGTAAAAAGTCATTTGATTGATAAGAGCTAGGTATTTGCTATATTTGGATTGTCTACCCAGTTAGTTGCTTTTCATGACAGAGGTGTGGCTATTTGTGACTAATGCAAACCTGGCTATTTTTTACAAAAATATACTCTTAAATTTGACCATGGTTTTTTAGACAGAAACTCATATTAAGCAGTTAGCCTCAGGTTAAAAGCATCTTCCTCATTCATTTAACACATTTTATGGTAATGCATGTATCTTAGCCCATTTGAGTTGCTCTTATAAAATACTCTAGCTTTTGTGGCTTAGAAACAAGAGAAAGTCTACAGGTAGAAATGTTGTCCTATGAATAGGGATCATTAGATCTCCTGTATTTGTTTTTCCAATAAAAAAAAATCTTTGACTTCTGCTGCATTTGTTACTGTTTTATTGTTTTACATAGAAACACAAATGTACAAGCTTGATAATATATCTAACAGCTTCTACTAAATAAGACTAAATTCACAACATTAAGAATAACATCAAAATCACAAAAGTATTTTTATTTAAAGTTACTCTTAAGTAATTTATTACAAAAGATAGAAAATGTTTTGTTCCTTAACTAGTTCTAAGCACAATGGCTTATGTAACACCTAGGAGAAATAAATTAAAGTGAATGAAATTCATTAAATTCTACTCTGAAGAGATACAAAGTGTGGTGAAGTAACTGAAGATGGAGACTACATAAAATAGAGAAAATTTTATTATAAAAATAATACTTTGAGTACCTTAGTACTATCCCTAAAGAAAATTAATTTAAACTTCTCTCTCAATGGTTATGATTACAAGGATTGAGCTTAGATATTATAAGAAATAGGTTCAACATTTTGAAATAAAGAATTTTAACTCTGTCTATGGAATCTGCTACCATTTCCTTATGAGATTCTCCCGATTCCGGTATTTCTGCAAGTTTTATGAGTAACCACAAAATTATTCACATAACAGCTTTGGAAGCTACAATCTTGATGAAAATCCAAGATAATAAAATCTTCCTTTTTCTTAGACATACTTACTTACATTACATTGTAATTTACCTAATCTTTATTTTAGAAGGGTAGGGTGAATAGGTTTGCCAAAGGGTCTTTTAAGATTAACTATTTGTTAGGACTTGGTTTTCCTTTTCTGAGACATATTCCAGTGTTAGCTTCCACTTGGGCCTGCTTCATGTGATTCCTATGGAACCTGAGTGTAAAAAACAAAACAAAACAAAAAAATAAAAATAAAAAAAATAAACCAAAAACCAGATAACTCAATTTTGTGTAAGTTCTATATCATAAGCTCATTTGGGGTAATTTTCTCTTTTAGACTGAATTTATGAATCAACTTGTTATGGTTTAGATATGAGGTGACCCCCTCAAAGCTCATGTGTGAGATAATACAAGAAAGTTTAGGAATGAAATGATTGAGTTATACGAACCTTACCCATAATAAGTGCATTAATGCACTGATAGGAATTAACTAGGTGTTACTGTAGGCTGGTAGGGTGTGGCTGGAGGTAACAAGTCACTGGGGGCATTCCTTTGAAGTATTTATTTTGTGCATGATGAGGAAAGCATCCTCTCTGCTTTCTGACAGTCATGTCCTGAGCTACATTCTTCTGCCATATTATTCTGCCTCAACTTGGACCCCAAAGCAATAGAGATGGCCATATATGAACTAAGACCCCTGAAATCATTAGTGCTTCACAAACTTTGTCTCTGCTTAAATTGTTCTTGTCAGGTCTTTTCATCACAGCAACAAAAAGATGACTAAAACACAAGTTAAAGAAGCCTATTGGACTTTTGGTTATTCTGCATTTCAGGCTCATGGAGATAGATATTTAGCTGTAAACACTGAATTTACAATATTGAAATGTCAAAGGGACTTCAGAAGTCTACAATGATGTCACTGCCTCCAAAGTTCAAGAAGCCACAGGGCTAGAAGGGTGGTAGGATGAGATTATCTCCTTATCACTTTGAAATGGTTCTGTACCACTGTTTAATATTAAGAGATGGGATTCAATACTGGTAGCACAGGATTCAGAGGTATACAAGTAGACCTAGAGAACAAAACATGGAGCAAAAGAACATTATTCTTAAGCGTTGAAGTCCAACAGCATTCACCCTATTACATTCTGGACTTTCTTGGGACCTGTAATCTCTTTCCACTTTCTGAATTACCTGCTGGGAATGGGAATATTAATCATTTGCCTGCCTCACCACTATATATTGGAATTAACTAATGTGTCATCTAATTTTGCAGGTTCATGACTAGAGAAAAATTTTGCCTTAGGATAAAAAATAACTTTAGTCCTATTCATACCTGACTTAGATAAAACTTGGGTGAGAACTTGGATGTAGAATTTATATTAAAATGGGTTGAGACTTTTTGGTTTAACTGTATATATAGGTGAATATTTTTTACACACAAGAGAATGACATGAAATTTTTGTAGCCAGAGAGTAGAGTGGTATGGACTGATTTTTCTTCCCCACCAAACTCATAATTTGAAGTCTTAATCCCTGGTACTTCAGAATGTGGCTGTATTAGAGACAGGGACTTTCTCGTGCAGATTGGTTTAAAATTAACTTATTAAGGTGGGCTGTAATACAATTTGTCTGATGTCCTTATAAAAAGAGATTAGTATGTTGACATACACAGAGGAAAGACTATGTGAAGACACAGGGATGAGACAACCATTAAACACCAAGGTAAGTGGAATCAGAAGAAACAACCACCATGCCTATACCTTGATTCAGACATCCAGCCTCCAGTCACTCAGTTGTAGCTGCATGATCATTGCAGCCATTAGCAAAATAATATAGTATAAGTAATTCTGAGAGTTTATAAAATGTCATATGTCAAAGAGTCTGTAAAACATTCTTAAAATGCTGGAGGGAGAAGATATTATCTTCAACATGGCTGAATAATGGGTTTCAGACTCTTTCTCTCCCCATAGACATACTAGGGACTTCTGAATATTGGGTAAGAAAATACTTACACTGAATTTGATAGGAAAATGCAAGACATAATTTCACCATAAATCCCACCCCTGACAGGATTTACAATGAGAACTGTATAACCCTTCCATCTCCCAACATCTTAGTGGCTACCTAAGAGGCAGAAAGTTTTAAACACATATAGCACCCTACATGTTCCAGCTCCTGCTTGAGGATCTGGCTCTTAATATGCCTGTATCTGAGAGTAGTGGGCTTGGCAGTCATTAACCTCCACCCCTAATGGAGAACAAAGAATGGTTTAGAATTGGAAAGTGGATACACTGAAGCCTATTACCTTTGCTCATCACAAAGTAAGCGAACATCAAAGTCCAGCTCCCTGATAATCCCTGGAAGGAATCAAACTACACATTTGGTGCCCCAGCTTTTCTAATTTCTAACACATCTATCTAAGAGCTGATGAGGTGGATAATAACTAGTTCTCTGGGAGGCTGAATGTGTATTTTAGCATTGTCTGTGGATTTTACCTATAGCTTGTTTCAAAAATAAAACCAAACATTCAGGTTCTCCCTATAAAGAGTTGTACTACATGCCTCACCTGCTATTTTTTCTGGCTCATAGCCATGGAACTGACTTCTAACCTGTTTGTCATTGAGAGCCAATTAAGTCTGGCATTGACTAGGTCCTTGTGGGCCATAAAAAGTGAGGAAATGGTTTGAAAGAGATTATTGTCTGAAGGAGCATGAAGGCATTAGCCACAGCTTTCCTCCCTAACTCAGTGGAGAGGAACTGGGTAAAAAACTTCCATTTCCAGACTCCCTTTGAGGAGAAAAGGAATTGGACAATATAGCTATGAGCTCAAATTCTTTCCCTTCTATCCAAAGGACTGCCTTTGATCTTACCTGTCTCAGGACACTGAAAAGATTTGACATACTCTAGACTCTGGGGGCAGCCAAGAACAAAAGTTGTAGATAAGACCAGCACAAAACCTTGAAAGAAAGCCAAAATTTTAGGCCATGCTGACTGGCAGGGATCTTCTCTTGAAAAAGTCAAATAAGTAAAGACAGATAGAGAGCTCTGCTTTATCTAAGGCAGAAGCAAGTATATGTAGTCAAAGAAGATGAAGAAACTGGAAAATAATTTCCAAATAAAGAGATAAATAAATAAAATCAAACCTAATGAAAAAGAGATGTCTTGTTTACACAATAGAAAATTTAAAATAATGGTCATAATAGTGTTCAATGAGGACAGGAGAGCAATACATGAAAAAGAATGAGAATTTCAGTGAAGACATAGAAAATATCTATATCTTTTCTATACACAAACACATATGTATATATTATATATTATATACATATAATATATATTTTATATGTGTGTATGTATATGTGTGTGTGTGTGTGTGTGTGTGTGTGTATAATTGTTTTCTGTTTTACCACTGTCACCAAAAGACCTGAAAAGAACAATATAGAGGAGGAAAAGTTTTTTGGGTGGCTACAGTTTCAGAGATATTAATCTATATATGCAGGCTCCATCCTCAAGGTGAAGCAAAACATCATGGTAGAAGTGTGTGCTGGAGAAAAGTGGCTCAGGACATCCCATCAGAGAGCAGAGAGAGTAGTGTGTTGGCAGTCACTAACCACCCCCATGGAGAACAGGACCATGGAAAACAAAGAATGGTTAAGAATGATAGAGTGGACACACTGAGGCCTATTTCCCATTCTTAACCATTCTTTGTTCTCCTTGGTCCTGTTCTCCACTGAGGGTGGAGGTTAGTGACTGCCAAGCCAGCTACTCTCAGCTTTTCTCCTTGTTTGTCAATAAGGGCAAAATATAAACCCTAAAGGCATGATCTCCCAGGAATCCACCTCCTACAGCTACATCCTACTGCCTATAGTTGCCACTCAGGTAATCCCTATCAGGGGATTAATGCACTGATTAAGACTCTCATAAACTGATTATTTCATCTCAAAACCTATTGCATTGACTCACATAAATTTTGAGGGACACCTAATATTTAATCCATAACAACAATATATACATATATATAAAATATTTACATATATATAAAACATATATGTACATACATTATACATTATATGTATATGCATCTGTGTATTTAAATATTTCATATATTTGTATATGTATATGTATATGTATATATAAACATATACATGTACATGTAAATGTATTATATATAAACAAAGACATAGAGCTTAAAAATAAAATAACTAAACTGAAAAATTCAGTAGAGAGTTCAATTGAGAATAGTCAAGTAGAAGAACAAAGATTTATGAAATCAAAGATCATTAGGAGTGATCCATTTTAAGAAATAAACAAAAATGTTTTAAAAAGATTAAGAAAGCCTTTGGGTGTTTTGGGACAACATCAAGAGGATCAATATATGCATATAGGAATCTCAGAAACATAAGAGAGAAATGAAAGAACAGAGAGCTTATTCTTGCAATAAATAATAGCTGAACAATTCCCAATTAGAAAATAAATAGACATCCAGAACTGAAAAGCCCAAAGAACACCAAAAGGTGAGCTGGAAATGAACTGGAGAAACAGCACAAACAGGGAAGTCATCAACACACATTATATTAAATTGTCAAAAGAAGAAAGAAAGGAGGGAGGAGGAGAGAGCAAGGGGAAGAGAGAGAGAGTGAACAGAGAAAAATGATGAATAACTTTGAAAGCAGCAAGAAAATAGCAATTTGTCCCATACAAAGATACCCTCATAAGATTGTCAATGGGTTTTTCAGCAGAAACCTTGTTGGCAAGAAAAAATTGTCATGATATATTTACAGTGTTAAAGGAACAAACAACTACTAACGAAGAATGCTATACCAAGCAAAATTGTTCTGCAAAAATAAAGATGAAAATTTTTCTCAGGCAAAGGTTAAGGAAGTTTATCAGCATTAGACTTGCCTTACAAGGAATGCTTAAGAGAGTTGGTTTCAAGGAAAAGTTGCTAAACATCAACACTGTAGCATAAAAAATTATAAAACATTTTAATTCTAGTATAAAAGCTAAAATTCAAAAATATTGAAAATAGTTATTAGCAAAATCTTGTTAATAGAAATGTGATATAAATAGATGCAAATTGTGACATAACATATAATGTGTGAGAAGGGAGAGGGAATCATGTAGTGTTCATAACCAAATCAACTTAAAGTAAATAGTTGCAACTGCAGAATATATTACATAAGTCCCAATAAACATACATACAAGCACACAGACACATGCACATGTACCCATATGCCAGAGAGAAAGCGAGTGAGTGAGAGAGAGAGAGAGAGAGAGAGAGAGAGAGAGAGAGAAATCAAACTCTATCATTAAAAAAGCAAAAGAATAAACACAAAAGAAGACAGATAGAAATACAGTAAAAAGTTAATAAAATGGCAATATAGTGAATCCTTCCCTGTCAATAATTACTTTAAATGTAGTTCAGCAAAAGACATAGGCTGGCTGAATGGATAAAAAACATATTATCCCACTATATGATGTGTAAAAGAAACTCACTTTAGGGGCTGGGGTTGTGGCTCAGCAGTAGAGGGCTCCCCTAGCAGGGGCAAGGCGCTGGGTGCGATCCTTAGCACCATATAAAAATAAATAAATAAAATAAAGGTATTGTGTCCAACTACAACTAAAAAAAAAATTAAAAAAAAAGAAACTCACTTTAGATTTAAGGACAAACAAGCTAAAAGTGAAGTGAAGTTTTGGAAAAAGTCATCCTATGCAAATGATAAATTTTTAAAAATCACATGTAGCTATACTTAGATAACATAATTTTATGTCAAATATTGTCTGTAGAGAAAATTGTAAATACATGAACCTCCCATAAAATGTAAAATGTGATTGGAACAAGAATACTATTTCCAAGGCCTAGACTTTAATTCCAGCTGTAGAAACATTCTGAATTAACAAAATATTCAAAATATTCACACCTGAAAAATTATGATCCCCTTTTTCCCCTTTTCCAACAGTTCTGCATTCCTCACTTTCAGTTACCCCCAGCCAATCATACATGAAATTGTTAATGTTTGTCTTGTACTTTCAAGAGACAGAGACCACATTTATATGACTTTTATTATAATATATCATTATAATTGTTCTTTTTTTTTGGCTATTCCTAAGTTCTTATCTTGCTCAATTTACAAATTAAACTTTGAATAGGGAAGCATGTTGCTATAGTTTAGAAGTACCTGCAAATGGCCTACATAGTTAAGGTTAGATCCTTAGCCCTGGGTGCTGTTAAAAAAAAAATTGAGGAAGCTGGGTGCACACCAGAGACCCTAGCAGCTTGGGAGGCTGAGACAGGGGAATCGAGTAATGAGCTAAGCAAATTTAGTGAGACCTCTCTCTAAATAAAATACAAAATAGAGCTGGAGATGTGGCTCAGCGATAGAGTGCCCCTGAGCTCAATCCCTAGAAGCATTACAGAAACTTGTTGCCTTATGGGAAACATTAAGCTCCTGGTGGTATGCCCAGGAAGGGTGTTTTAGATACCTCTTCCAGTGTTCTGACCAAAAGGCCTGACAAAAATAATAAGAGGAGGAAAAATTTATTTGAGTGTTCAGAGTTTCAGAGGTCTCAGTCCACAGATGGCCAACTCCATTCCATATCATGGTGAAAAAGTGTGGTGGAGGGAAGTGTCTCAAGACATCACACCAGGAAGCAGAGGGAGGGAGGAAGAGAGAGAGGGAGAGAGAGAGAGAGAGAGAGAGAGAGAGAGAGAGAGATCCCCTCTCACCAGACAAAATACATACCCCAAAGGCACACTTCCAATAACTTATCTTTTCTGGCCACACCCAAACTGCCTTCTGTTACCACTCAGTTATACCCTATCAAGGGATTAATTCACTGATTGGCTAAGGTTCTCATAACCTAATCATTTCCCATCTAAACCTTCCATTGTCTCACACATAAGCTTTTGATGGATACCTCACATCCAAATCATAACAAAGGGAATATTGGAACCCTTTCAGTTCCCCACCTTGATTCTCAGTTACCATGAGTTAAACAGGCCTCCTATGCCACATGCTCCCACCATGATATACAGGTCTGAACATGTCAAAATAAAAGTTTTTCCTTTTTAACATTTGTCTTAAGTATTTTGTTGGAGCAGGGAAGACTGACTAACACATGCATATAGGAAACAAACAGCATATATAATCTGTGGATTTAGATATCCACTGACATTCTTGGCATGTATCATCCATGGATAAAGCAAACTACTGTATTTACTCAGATACATAGGGATATATTCTAAAGTTCCCATCACTTGCTTTAATAAGACAAATGGGGCAATTACTGTGAGGTTCATAGTAAGTGCTTTTGACATAGATACATTGGCTGGAATTCCATCTATATTTTTCCTAAGAGAAACATTGGGAAAATTATTTAATTTATTAAATCTCAAGATTGATTTCTTCATCGCTGGGATGGAGTTACTATTACCTCTTTTATGTAATTGTTGTGATAAAAGATATAATGCCTTAAAAACATCCACCAGTGTCACCAGCATTGCAGTAAATGCTGTACAAAATGTTATTTGTATAAATTTAAGCTCACTTTATTTGGAGTGTCAATTGATTTGTCAAAATGCTTACTGTAACAACCCTTATTTCATCCTGTTCTATAAAATTCAATACTATGATGAAATGAGAAGCTTTTATTTTAGGGACAGTGATAATAATCTGGCCTTTGAAAACAGGTCTGCTCTGCAAAACCCATTATATTTAATTTTAACTGGCTTCTTACTCTTTGAAAAGATTTTCTTTCCTACTCCATGAACATAGATCTCAAAAATCAATTTTAACTCTCAGTTTAAAGCATGTTTTATTACTATGTCAACAAACAATGTGCCAATACATGACTTAATAGTGTTCTTCAATTTTTATTACCCAATAAATTTCAGAAGCTCATAGTTCACTTTATATTCATAGACATATTTGTACAAATGGATAGATATACTCATGTTTTGATTTTGCAAGATCATATTTTCTATCAATTACAAGAATAAATTAGAGAATTTGGAAGAAAGCATTTTGCAAGGCCACTAAATTGAGTGTTCAATAAATATAAAATAGACTAGACTTGTTAAATCAAAGGCTTTTTAATCTATTTCCGTAATACCTTGGTCATTGTTTACCTTTTTCCCAGTAACTACATTATAGAGAAACTTTCCTCTCACCAGTATTTTCCTGGTTTCCACTATGTCCCTTGATGCTTCTCATGTGAATGGATGACCTTCTGTTCTTTTTCATGGTTTTCTCTGTCTGACATCTTTTCTAAAACCATTTCTTCTGTTATTAATAGACAGCTAAAATAAATTGAAAAACATGAAGGGCAGAAAGAATTCATGAAGCTAAAGTCATTCAATGAAACTAAATCTGAGAACAATTAATTTAAGGGAGTTTGCTTTTGGCTTTCATAGGGGCTCCAAGATTTCTTACTGTTTGTGTTTCAGCTCTTAGTCTTGCACTGAGTGAGAAAAACAACACTGGAAAAACTTCAAATGTTGCATTTTTTCTATGGTCTGTAAGTAAAATTTATGTAATTATTTCTATATTTTCAGATCTTTAATGTTAGACAAATGAGAAAAACCTGAGAATCAAAATGCCTATTTCAGTCTCAATCCCTCTCTGTGGTAGGTGATACTGAACATGACCAAGTATGGAGAACCAGCAAAAAGTAAGGGGACTAGTTGTTGTGGCCTGTGTGGTAGGTGAAATGGCCGAGCTGCAGCTACAGTCTTAGACTTATTTAATGAAGGTGTCTGTAATTATACTATTGTTTGGGAGGGAAAAATTTTCAGAACTTGGGGAGTGTTGAAATTCTTGGGTTAATGACACTCAATTCTTGAGGTTAGGTTTGGTCCTAGGTGTCACTAATGCTTCTGTCATGAAAAACTTCTTAGGAACCCACCACGGAAGATGACAGGTTCTTCTTTCCAGGGGGTGGAAAAGTGGGATCACTTTTATCATATCCTTTGACAATGTGAATTTCACTTGTATTTGCACAAACACTTTTGCACTGATTTTATCTTAATCTTAAAAAAGAAAATAGTTTGTTTTCTTAAGAAAAGACATAGATTATGTATGTATGAACAGTTTGAGAAATGAAGCAAAAGGAATTGAAATCTTCAGGATATTTTGTTAGGATATATATTCACTTTGAATGATATCCTTAAGAATATTGTGAATTTTGGTATTCATTATTGTCAAGTGCATGGTATATTGTCAATTTATACTCTGCAAAGGTATAATCCAGTACTAGATAATTATTAGTAGCATTTTGAAGTTATTTTCCTAGAGGAAGATACAGAAAAAGCATTATCTGTGTAAACTCTTGAATTAGAAATATTATGTTACATGAGCAATGCCATTTTAGGTATGTTTAGGGGTACAAATTGAAAATCAATAAACTGATAAGTATTCATTCTGTGTAATTCTTTAACCCTTCCACCCACTGTTCCTCTCTGTCCCTCACTGAAACACTCTACTTGTATTGTTGGGACATACACATTCTCAGACACTCAACCACACCATTGTCTCTATCTTCAATAATTTTAGCTTTATTACTTATTTGAATACCAACTTAAGTACTAAGGATTGAACCCAGGGGCAGTTTTCCACTGAACTACAACCCTATTTCTTTTTATATTTTATTTTAAGACAGAAGTTTGCTGAGTTGCCAAGACTGTCTTTGGACTTGTGATCCTCCTGCCTCAACCTCCCAAGTAGTTGGAGTTACATTTGTGCACCACATTGTCTGGCATGCAATGCCAATTTAAGGTTCTTTCCTATAACTCTGAAACACCTGGTCTCCTTATCTTTATCATATTGTATAAATTGTCATTGCAGTATTGACTAGCTATCTGCCTTTCCTGATGTTGCATTTAGCAGGTTAGTGTGAGCAAAGCCCACAACCAGAGACCAAGGATGTCTCTCCTCAGTGTTATTATTATGTCTCATGTTCACAGTTATGATTAGAGAAAGTCAACATTCTCTCAAGACTCTAATATTTTCCTTCTAGACGTTACTGAGAGCAAAAGAAGATAGTAAAAGGATCTAAGGTTTCCAGTTTGCACATTACCATTCCATATCTCTGTGTTTTATTTCATATACACTTTCTTTGTTCAAGTCCCAAGACAAATATATTTTTTTCATGACACATTTTCTGTCCTCCTAAAGGACAAAGGAAAATGTGAAAGATTTTCTCTGTCCACTTGCTTGCTGTGACTTTCACATACCCTTGATGGAACAACTAAAGAAGGCTGACTTCTCAGTGGGTTTGGCTTACTCAAGAAAACTCAGAGTCATTTACTTATCTCAAGGATATTACTCCGTTCCTTCAGGGACCTGGCCAATCCTTGGGGGAAGAAAGTGTCCTTGAGGGAATTACTAGTTCACACAGGTTATTAAAATGAATCTTTCTTTGTTCTAACTTGTATTTAAGGAGCCCCACTGGGAATAAACTTCGCAATCTCACCTATGGAGTGGACGCTCTGCTAGAGAATTCCCAGTCAAGACCCTAAAAAGCTGTCCTGGGACTCCCTAGCTATATGACTGCAGGTGTTGGTGTTTCCCCAATCAGGTGATTATTTTCTTCTCTCTCTCTCTCTCTCTCTATCTCTCTCTCTCTCTCTCTCTCTCTCTCTCTCTCTCTCTCTCTCTCTCTCTCTCTCTCTTCCACCTATCACTTTTGCTTTTGCTTTTGCTCTTGCTTGTGTATTATTACTAAAATTAATTCTACCTTGTATAAAGGGAGTGTCTTTAATGTCTATCACATCTGACCTACCTAATTAGCAGCTGCACACATAGATAATTATTTAATGTTACATCTCCTCAAAAAGATGTTAATATTTTAAATGTTTTCACTTTTCTGTCTTGTACATATCACATAACATATATCAAATATTATGACAATCATATCTTGCATTCATTCCTCTTTGATAATGTGTTCATTCCAGGAAAATAAAAACCATTGCTTAGTTCTTGTTGTTTTCTTAGTACTTAAACAAAGATCACTTAATATTTGCTGAAGTATAACAATTATAATTTGTTTATAAATATTCACATTAAAGCATTCAAAATGAGATGAGATATTGAGTTTTACTTGGATTGATTCCAGCTGAATACACATTCAAATTGTTGGAACATGTATTTTTTTTTAATTTACAAAGAAAAGAGATTCTTGATTCTCTCATTTAATGCGACATCCTGAACAAATATAGAATCAGGTGGTAATCTAAAATCCAAATAATGTTCAGATGGTTTAGAAGAGCCATAGAGTCCTTTCAAAATCCTTTTGGGAAGAAATTACCAATGTATTTATTTTCTGAGTATTGTACTTTTATTTTCTGAGTATTGTCCTTGAGACAGGCGAGGTAAATTCCTATAGAGACCTTTGAAACCAACCAGAATAGAAGTCCATTCAAATCCAAGGTCCACTGCCTAAATTGGAACTTTAGCCAAGTTACTGAACTTTGGGAAGCATATGCTTTGTCAGATGTAAAATGAAGCTAATAGTATCAAGTGTATAACAGTGTTTTGAGAATTAAATTTAAGAATTTGACTTAAGCTGGGCATGGTGGCACACACCTTTAATCACAGCAGCTCAGGAGGCTAAGGTAGGAGGATTGCTAGTTCAAAGCCAGCCTCAGCAAATTAGTAAGGTCCTAAAAAACTCAGTGATACCATGTCTCTAAATAAAATACAAAGAAGGGCTGGAGATGGGTCCTAGCAGTTAAGGGCCCCTGAATTCAATCCCCAGTATCAAAAATATTTTTTTTTACTTAAATCAAATCCTCTATAAAAATAAAGATAAGTGCAAGCATTAATGATAAAAGCCCTTTCTCACAACATTGATGATGTCTTCAGTGACATTAGCTGACCTGTCTCTACAGGTTCTTATTCTATGTATCTGATTTGTTCCTTTATCACTGGCATTACTAATTCCTAAGACTCTGATTTAACAAGGGATTATACCTTCTCTCACAAATTGATTACAAGATCTCTATGCACATTGGTCCCGTTCATACATAGTTGCCTGATTTTACTTGGCAATGAAGGGGGCCTCTATGTTCTGATTTAACAAGGGATTATACCTTCTCTCACAAATTGATTACAAGATCTCTATGCACATTGGTCCCGTTCATACATAGTTGCCTGATTTTACTTGGCAATGAAGGGGGCCTCTATGTTGTGGCACAGAAAGAATTCCAACAGCTAGAGTGAAAATTAAAAAGAAAGTAGAAGCCAAAAAAAAAAAAAATAGCAAACTATCTAAGAGCTGTGCCTAATGTTATAAAATGAAGCTAAACTGTGTCTTGATTGTAAAAGAGAAATCAATTTAGAAAGTATTGACTTGGAAGAACTTAATTGCTCATAAAATTAATTTATGGATGACTTTATTTGATGTTTGGAAACAGGAATACAAATGAACCAACATTGATGTTTATGAATTTCCATGGCTAGCCAAGAAAAGGTAACTGACACGAATAGAAAATTGAAACAGATGAGAAGGTAATGGTTGTTTACTCTCCCCTGGAAATATCTGTATTAGGTTACAAGCAGTGGACAGTTATAAAACTGTTCTACAATATGAGTTTTAGACAAGTTTAAAATTACAGAAATACCTATTTAAATTGAATCATATTTTCAAACTTTTCAGTGATTGATGTGTCTTAAAACTGATATAGGTACATATGAGATTTTAAACAAAATTAAAGAAAATAATGTCTTGAAGAAGTTATAGGATAATTTCAACTCTGAGAAACCCCCAAGAGCCATTCAAGTAAAATGTTCCTGCTGAGATAGCAGAACTTTATTGTAAATTATCATGTAGGCAGAGAAGCAAAGCTTGAGCAACAAAGGATATGCCAGTGTGTGCATGTGTCTCTGTGTATGTGTATGTGTGTGTGTGTGTGTGTGTGTGTGTGTGTGTGTGAGAGAGAGAGAGAGAGAGAGAGAGAGAGAGAGAGAGAGAGAATGCCTTCCTATTTGGCTGAGACAACTAAAGGACTCCATGAGATATCTACAGGAACAAAAAAGAAATAGAAAACATTTGTCTCATACATGTTGTGTTATTATTGATTACTAACATTTTTACAATGTTCATAGTGAAATACAACTTGACATACTATTCATTTGACCTAAGTGAAACAATGATTTTACTGAAGAGTATTTTAGAAGTTTAATGTCAAATCTGTATCTATATTTTTGAAATAAATAAATGTAACTACAGTCACTTCTTTCAATACATGAGTACCTACAACATGGTTGTTAATATTATTCTTACTTGAAATTGACTTCTATTTGATGGGTTAGTTTAATTCTTGTCACTCTTTATTCCTGTTTAGAAATTTATTTCCGAGTTTTATTCTGCCTCATGAATTGTACTCTCTTTATGACCCCTTGGACATGGGGCTCATTTGGCTTAGTGTCCTGATTTCGGAGGATGATCATCAGACTGCAAGTAAAGGGTTCATTCACAGGACATTTCTCCCTTACAAGTAATTGCCATGTAGTTAGTAAATTTTCCCTTTGCAGATGTTACGAGGTTCAGAGCCATGTCATCATTGCTTACCTGGCAGACATGTTGCTCCCATGAAGCTCCCAGGTATTCCTATGGTATCTTTGCCAGGTTGCTTTAGGTAGATCTACCCACTTGCACTTCTTCTATGGCAGCATCTGTCTCAGGAGAAGTCCAAGATGAATCCAGTCACCAACTCCTAATCCCTACCTTCTACAGCCAGAATATATATACATGATCATTTCCTACCACAAGGGTTTAAAGATTCTCCCTTTCTTTGGATAGAAACTCAACTAATCAGTTACATATAGCTTCTCTTTCCATTATTAAATCATAGGGAATATTTCATTTTCATGGGGAAAAAGTCTCAGTTATAATATATACAAATACAAAACTAAGGGCATGCACGCTTACACACATACACATTCTACATTACTATGTATCCCACAAATTTAATTCTACATAAAATTCCTATGTTGCAAAATTATCCTTCTGTTTTTCAAATGAGAAAGTTTGGATGTTTTGAAGTTATCTTATGTGAGTAGCAGGGTTGAGCTTTGTAGACACTATACTTAATTGTACAATCTGTAATGTACTGTGAGTAGGTCAGCCTCTTAGAGACCCTTCTGCTTCAGGGAACTGAACCTTATGAATGTACCATGGAGTATGGTATTCACAAGGAAATGTGCTTATTCTTTATTATATTCAGGTTGCAAAATTTGAATAAGTGAAACATATTACCTAATACTTGTAAACAAGGCAGTTCATGAATGTGTGCAGGGGTGACATGTAAACATGCTTTCATGCCAAGCAGAAATAAATCAATGCAGACATTAGGGGAAATAAAAGTCTGTATTCACTTAAATTATTTTTAAAAAGTTTAGCTTTCCATTCAAATTCTAGTAACTAACATCCAGTACTGCAGTGTTTTGTTTTCTTTTGTTTTTTTTTTTCAACTGTTAAAGTCTTGGTACTTATATTTTGTTTGCAATGTGTATAATATTTAAAGTGATATTTAGAAGTAGGACATTTTCTGTATTCCATTATAATGAACTAAGATACTTTTCTATGCATAGGATGTATGTATAAGTTACTGTGCTATGTTAGTAATGCTCAGAAAATTAAATTTCAAAATATATTGCACAGACATTTCAAATGAACCAAGGTAATTTTAGAGACAGTAAAGGGGCTGGGGATGTGGCTCAAGCGGTAGCGCGCTCGCCTGGCATGCGTGTGGCCCGGGTTCGATCCTCAGCACCGCATACCAACAAAGATGTTGTGTCCGCCGAGAACTAAAAAATAAATATTAAAAAAAATTCTCTCTCTCTCTCTCTCTCTCTCTCTCTCTCACTCTCTCTCTTTTAAAAAAAAAGAGACAGTAAATATTTAATTTAACTCAAAATAATAAAACTAAGAATAAAATGGAAAGAGTCAAGTAGTAAAGGGGAACTCAAGGGATATTTGCACTTAAAACTAAAGCTAAAGATTTCTATAATTAAATGGTATTATATTTGACTTCCTTAGTGACTAGCAAAAAAAGCAACATTGTATTGACACAGTTTTCAGAGATTAATTAAAGGCCTAAATTTTCTGGCTAAACCTTTTGCAAAACCAGAGGTAATTATCCAGGACATGTGCCTTTTTTTAAAAGATAGAAGTGATCATAATGTACATGGAAATATTAGAAAATTACGAGTCCCAAATTTGAGTATTTTTAAAATCCAGAGAAATATCCTGATTCTGCTCTATCAAATATAGTATACAATTATAATATAAAAAATATGTTTTCATTTTGAAATAAATCTTCAATCCTTCTTGCTGTTTGTGCCAATAGTTTGGTTATGGGAAACCTGTGTAGAGAACGCAGCATCAGATGCTCATGGAAATGAGATGCTTTTAAATGCCCTTGATATGATGCAGGGTTTAAAGATCAATTTCAAGATTCAGAGTCCCATGGAAAGGCATGACAGAAATAAACTATAGCTAAGACATATTTTTCTAATTATCTGAAAAAAAGATTCAGTTATTCCTTTTGGTATATATTATTTTGGTTCACAAGAATTTATGTTATGTCAGCATTTAGATAGACAAGAATTATGAATAAATGTCTGTGTTTTACTTAGCTTTTGAAAATGTTGTGAACAAAATATCTAACAAAAACACCTTAGAGGAGGAAACATTAATTGGGGGCTCACGGTTTCATAAGTCTCAGTTCACAGATGACTAACTCCATTGCTCTATGCCTAAGGTGAGGCAGCACATCATGGGATATGTGCAGTAGCGATAATCTGCTGCCCAAATGGCAGCAATGGGTGGGAAGGGTGTAGTGGGAAAGGGCTGCACAGAAGATGCAACCATTCAGGGCAGGGTTCCAGTGATGCACCTTCTCCATCCATGCCCTACTTGCCTACAATTACCAACCAAGCAGTCCTTTCAAACTAAGATGTACTAGAGTTATGTTACAATTTTCATATTCCAGTAATTACACCTCTGAGTATTCCTGCATTTGGAGCATTTGAGGGACAATTCATATCCAGAAAATAACATTCCACCCCTGACTCCCAAAAGCTCATGCCCATTTCACAATGCAAAATGCATATAGTCCATCTTCAAGAGTCCCACAGTCTTAACAGTTTCAACATTGCCAAAACATTCAAATTCAAAGCTTCCTCTGAGATTCAAGGCAAACTCACAGCTGTGAGCCCTGTAAAAGTCAAAAGCAAGTTGTACACGATATTCAATTCCACAGAGTAAACATTCCCATTTCAAAAAGGAAGGATAGGAACATAGGAAAAAAAAATGGGGTCAAAACAAGACCAAAACCCAGCCAGGCAAACAGATCCTGGAACTTTGCATATAACATCTAGAAGACATGACAGAGAGATGTGGTTTACAGAGGGTTTGTGCTGCCCTGTCTCTGTGGCCTTGTCATTGTCATTCACAAGGACTCCTTTTTAGCCTGTATATCTACAGCCAGCAGGTCTCTTGGCAGACAGTCCACATGACTGGAATCTCTTTTTTCTTGGGTGTCCATTTCAGTTTGGGCTTCACCTTCACAGTTTCGTGTATCACCCTCTCAAGGTACTCCAATGAAACTACATTTTGCCTGGCTTCTCAGGTCTTCCTTGGTGGAATCTTTCATGACCTCATAACCCCAACATCTTATATTCCTGCAGAACCATAACAATATGGATGATACCAAGATCTGCTGCCAGCTTGCTCCTTATCTGGACTCCCTTGAATCGTGAGTGCAGTGTCCTCTGAACGAGAATAGCTCAATATAGTGAAACAATTTCCTATGTCTTTCTGTGCAAGCAGGGCACCCCCATATTCTCTTCTGAAATGATTTTCTCTTCTATACTCAAGAAACTGTAGTGGTTGTGGTCTTGCAAATTCCTGAAATGTCTTCCAGTCATCTTTACAATTATCTCCTTCAGAAGTACTTAACATTTCCCTAGGGAATCCAATTTCTTCAACAACCACATTTTCCTTGGCTCCAGCTTTACATGCATTCTTCTGGCCAATCTACAAATTTTTAAAATCCTTTACCTCTGCTTTATGCTCCTAATTTTACAGTAAAGCTGGCTAAAAACTGCCAGCAATATGCATGCCACTGAATGAATGCTATGTTACCTTAAAATTTTCTTGAACAGATTAATCAGTCTATCACCTTTAAATTCAGAATCACACATAATTTCAGACATGGGCAAAATGTAGCCACTTTCTTTGCCAAAATATAATGCTGATGGCCTCTATGTGAATACTCAATAGAGTCCTTAATTTCCTTTAAAATCTCATGAGCACACTCCACATTCTTATCAGCATTATGGTCTTTTCAGCCAACTCATATCTGACTCATGTCTGTGTCTCTCCAAAACTGATATTTTGAACCCTTAATCCCTGTTAAGATGGTATGTATTAGGAGGTAGAGAAGTAATTAAAATTAGATAATGAGATGGTACCCCATGATGGGATTAGTCCCTCTCTATAAGAAAAAAAAAAAAAGAGAGAGAGAGAAAGAGAGAGACATCAGAGTTCCTCTTTTTCTGTCCTGTATAAGACACAAAGAGAGCTCTCCCCAGGAACCAAATTGGCCAACACTCTAATGTTGGTTTCCTAGCCTCTGGAACTATAAGAAAAAAAAAAAAAAACCTCTAGTGTTTAAATCATCCAGTTAAACAAAGCTTGTCTGGCCAAGATAGCATTATATTTCAAATTTATACAATTTATATAGTATGGCATAGTATATTGTAAGTATCATTTGTATTATAAAATAATTATAAAAAGTTTTAATCATGGAATCCATGTTATATAATTTCTTCATCCATAAATTATAAAACAAGATAACTTTAGATTCAGTTTATTATTTCTAGAAACTGTTTTTATTTATAAAATACTAGTCTCATAATTTAATATTGATGAATCCAGTATGTGCAGTTGGTAGTAATGATTTTTATGACAAGTACTAATAATAATGAATTACATCATTATAAATTAACTGAAAACCTAAGATGGATTATGTCACAGAGGGAAGTCATGGATCAGATAAACCCAATGTCTCTTACTGTTATATTTTATTGATGAAAATAAAAGAAAGAATTTTAAATGGTGTGTAATTGTGAAGTTCTATTATCAGATGGACTGATGTATTCAAATAAAGTCTTATTTGTAGAACGATGTCATGTAATTTTGTGGATGTATTGTAAAGGAGAAATATTAGCAATTTGTGCTTAATCAATTTACCAGATTAATAATCATTATTTCTCTGTAAATGTTTCTAATGCCTGGCAAATGAATGACTAATAGGATACCTTGTAAACTCCTCACATATTTTCTATCAACTGAGCTGTTTGCTTACTAAAGGTCAATTGTATTTATTCCTAAAACTATTATGTCACTTGTAATTTTTATGATAATTATATAATTAAATTAAACTGCTAAGTGATACTGGGCAAATAGTTATGATTTTATAAATGATAATCTGAATAATTTAGGACTTGATAAATGTGGTTTAACAAAAGAAAAGAAAAAGTATAACTGCAAGCACCTGACAACAAATTAGTTAAACAATCTAAAAACTTTGTTCACATTCTTAAAGTATTTCAAAAGTATCATGAGATTCTGAGTAGATTTTTTAAATAAGCAATATATCAAGCATGTATAAAAGTTGAGAAATATTAAACTGCTACTTACTTATATTTCTATGTCAAGATTTTACATTTACAAACATTGAAACACCTTAATTCAACTCCATCCCTAATAACTTTTCTACTCTCCCTATAATATATTCACTCAAATACCAAGTGATTTCATCAGCAAATATTTTAATGTATATTTCAAAATTTTGTTTACTTTTCATAGAACAAAAATATATACATTTCACCTAAAAATTTTAAAAGTGCTGTCATTAAATTGCATTCAAGTTATTTGAATTTGTCTTACATTTCATTTTTCTTAATTTATTTAAATCAAGAACCTATCAAAATAATGTGTAGATTTTGAAGTTTGTTGATATGAACTTTAAATATTTTGAAAATATACACATTAATCTTTTTAACAATGATTCATAAAAGGGACTGAGAGTTTTAGTCCTATAGATTTTCACAGCTTGCATTTTGTGGCCTGAATCACTGCAATGACATTTCACCTGTCCTTTTGTCTTCTTAAATTATCATTATTCATGGGCTGGGGAAGTGGTTCAAGCTGTCTCAACTCACCTGGCATGCGTGGGCACTGGGTTTGATCCTCAGCACCACATAAAAATAAAATAAAGATGTTGTGTCCACTGAAAATTAAAAGATAAATATTAAAAAAATTCTCTCTCTCTTTAAAAAAAATTATTATTCATGATTAGATCTAACAACTAAATTAGACTCAAGCATGATATTTTCACAAAGATGCTCCATAATTGGCATTTTCTACTTTTCTAAATGAGGCAGCTACTCTTTGTCTTTCTCTTTCTGGTATAAAACCATTATATAAATTTATTAGTTCAATATGAGTTGTAATTGGGCTGTTGTAATTTTTCAATCATGCTTCATTTATAAACTGAAATACTCAACTGAAGATTCAAGATGGCAGATTAGAGGAAGGCTGCATTTCCAGTTGCTCCATGGCTCAGGATTTGAGCAGCAGAAATATCAAAACTCAGTCATGAGATATTCATGAGATTTGAAATTCAATATTGGACAATCTCCTAGAGACTCTGAAATTTGGGTGCATTGAAGAGCAAAACAAAACAACAACAAAGAGTACATTGGAGAATAGCTGGTTTTGCAGCAACAGGAGCAGTTCCCACTGGCTGCAGAGAAAGGGATATCACAGAGAGAAACATAGTAGACACATTTGGTATGGAAGAACATGTGGAACAGAAAAGCAGTTGGAACTGAGCTGAACCAGTGCCTGCTTAGCAAACTGTTGCTTGAAAAGTACTCTGTGTCTCTTAACTGGCTAAGAGAGAACTGAGATGGGAAGCCATCTTGTGTGGCCCACTCTGCCACTTGTTCCTACAGGAGCCCAGGAGATCATAGAAAATATTGCCATACTATTCTGGCAACTGTCTAATACGTGGCATAGGATATAAATAGTAAAACAGAGTGAAGCAGGCAAGGAGAAGACTGTACCCAGGAGGATGCTGATCAGAGATATGAAAGGGAGTGCAACTTTTCCCTTTGTGTCTAGAAGCTCACATGATAAGCTTAAGAGAGTCAGGAAACAGAACAGGTTGTTGTGATCATGCTCAGGACTAAGTCTGGGAAGGTCATATCCATAGATAGTGGAGTGTGCTCTTGTGCTCCATGAATAAAATTCTGGGGAGGCTCTTGAGATCCAGATACCCAACAGAGACTGGCATATACCAAACATTAGGCATTGATCTAATTTCTCCAGAGCTGGCAAATGACTGTAATCCCAGCAGCTTGGGAGGCTAAGGCAGGAGGATAGCAAGTTCAAAGCCAACCTCAGCAAAAGCAAGGTGCTAAGCAATTCAGTGAGACCCTGTCTCTAAATAAAATACAAAATAGGCCTGGGGATGTGGCTCAGTGGTTGAGGGCCCCAGAGTCAATTCTTGGTACCATAAAAGAAAAAAAAATGCTGAAGAGATTATGAAGATAAAGGAACAATTCATGCTGTTGGTGGGAATGTAAAATAGTATAACCACTATGGAAATCAGCATTTTTCAAAAGACAAGGAATAGAACCTCCATATGACCCAGCTATACAACTCCTTGATATTTATCCTATAAAAATAAAGTCAGCATACTATAGTATGCTATATATCCATGTTTTAGCAGAACAATTTGGAATAGGCAAACTATGGAATCAGCCTAGGTGCCTGTCAAGGAATGAATGGATGAAGAAAGTGTTGTGTATCCACCCAATGATGTTTTATTCAGCCATAAAGAAAAATTTTGTCATTTGCAAAAAAAAAAAAAAAAAAAAAAAGGATGAATTTGAAACACTATGTTAAGTGAAATAAGTCAAACTCAGAAAGTCAAAGGTCATATGCTATTCCTCATATGTTAAAGCTAGAAAGGACAAAGAAAGAGAAAGATATGGGATGATCTCATGAAAATAGAAGGGAGATCAGTAGAGTAGCAGAAAGAGACCAGGGGAAAGAAGTAGGAAGGGAAAGGGAACCACTGATTAATGATACTGGATAAATTTTATTGTTTTATTGTGTGCAGTTATGAATATGAAATGAGTCACACAATTATGTACAATTGTAGGGCAATAACAAAAAAATGAGAAAATAAATGTTAATTTAAAAAGGACACATTTCCTCATCAACTATTTGCTTACTCATATCTCTTCCTCAGCTATTTATTTGCCCTAACAGAAAATTTGGACAGGAAAATCAAGATAATGCTTATTTTCTTTTAATTACTTAGATTATAGTTGATATAGTAAATATTCTCCAAGTGGGAAACATCAGGGGTGTTTGTGTATATGAGTGTTGTAGGTCTTGTTACATGTGTACATATATTTTTTAATAAATAATGTATTTAAATTTATTGATCTTTAATTATTTCCATTTCTAGTCCCTGAGAACCTCTTTGAGTTAGCTTATGTGCCCTTTGATGATCACTGATGACTTCTTTGTCATGTAGTCAGCTAGATGCTATGGATGTTCTTTGTTTTTTAGTCAATTCTTATTTATGATACTTTTTTGTAGGAAATTCTAGGTTGAATTAAAAAGAGTATGCAAATAATAAATGGTATGTTACATAATTTTTATACTATTATAATTTAAACAGGAAAAAAAACTGATTCTATAGAATCTTGCAAATAGATTTATCTCAAAATAAATTAAAATTTCTGTGAGATAAATGCTGTGAGAAAAGTAGACAGGATGCACAATTGGACATTAATATGGCTTATTTTTTATTAATATGCTCTTAATTTTTCTCAAACAAATTCATCAGAATTTCCCCAACATTAGGAATTTTCTGAATTTCACAAAATAAAGAGCAGAAATAATGGCTTTATTTCCTAGAGTAGAAAAACTTATCTATGTTAGAGTCCATGACTCTACCTTTTATTCATATTTTATGTTAATATGTGATTTGGGATGTTCTTTCATTTATTTCTCACAGACTTTATTTTGTATATGTTGATGTTTTGTTATTTTTCACCAAGTTGTTAACTGTTTTCATCATTGTGATTGTATACATCAGGAATAAAATAAAAAAGGTTTCCAACTTAATATATCCAGTTCTATTTTTTCTGATCACGTAGTCATTCATGAATTTTTAAAAATTTACATTCACTTTGTATAGATTAGCTATTACTTTATGTTTTCTAATAAACTGTACGTAGCTGGGTTTGTTTATGTTTTAATTTTATATAGGAATATTTAATTTTTAAAACAAATAGCATACAATGTAGCAGATATTCAAATCTATTTATACAGTAATACAAACTGAAGTCTGCATTCTGTTGTATACATATCCTACACGTTGATCTTTGTATTATTTAAACAAACAAACAAAAAAATTCTAAACTATTTGCACTCAAGAAAAGCCTGAAATGAAATTTCCTTAGCTAGATTTAAGGTGTTTATTCAGAAATGCTAGAATCATATCTGAGTCCTTAGACACCTGTTCCCCAAGGAAAGAGGAAAATGTCCTGTAATATAGCTTACATGTATTCACTTTGTGTTCCTACCAAAGAAGAAATAATGTTCCAGTAAGTTAGGCTGAAAGGAAGGTAAAATGATAAAATAAAGAGAAAAAGCTACAATAGAAGTTCCAAGTATGAGCTAAAGTAGAGTTATAATATCAAGGTACTTGAACAGTTTGTGCTTCTTCACCAGGGAAATTTCCAGGTCAAAATTCCTACTAAATGGATCATCTGATTCAATTAAAATATTTGAATCATATTTCAGTTTGCATCATAATTGTCATTTCTTCTGACATTACATAGCTGACCCTAAAATAACAACAGAAAATTTAAATATATTATAATTGAATGAATATAAAGGAAGTTGGAACAGGAAGTTGGAACTGGAACTTTCAAAAGCTCTTTGCCTTTTAAATCTAAACTCTCATTAAGAGTAAATGATGCAGAAAACATTTAAAATATATCATTTTAGCTTTCATAAACAATTTATGCTTAAATATTTGCCATCGAATGCTGTGCATTTTATTTTAATATGTTTAAAGTTCTTGGCACAATGAGGTTATATTAACTTTTGGTGATTCTTTTTTATAAAGAAAATTTGCAACATATAAAAAAGGTTTAGCTAAATTCTGTTTTAACCTTGGAAAGGTGTGGTAGTTGAGTTTGCCCTAAATCCAGTGACAAAGCCCTTATAAAAGACAGAATAGAGAGACACAGAGAAGAAGTACAGGCCATGTGAGGATGGAGGCAGAGATTGAAATGATACCATGTAACCACAAACCAAGGGAAGCCAGCAAGTGGCTGGCTGCCTTCACAAGCTATGGGATACATGGAAATTTCTAAGGACCCCCACATAGCATTTGGCCCTGTCAAAACATCATCTCAGTTTTCTGGCTTCTACAAGCATAAGGAAGAATTTTCTGTTTTGTAAGTGACCAAAAATAAGAGAAGAAAAAATTATAGTAGTCTCCAGAATTTCTTACAAAATTTGTTTTTAAAGAAACACCATTTTACCAAGAAGTGACAAGAGTCCTCCTTGACCCAACCGTGGTGCAACTCTTCTAAGCCCTCTCCTTATCTACCACACCTTGGATATCTTTAATATCTGTATCTTTAATATCTAATAGGACATTTATCTATTAAACCTGTGAACCTGGAAGGGAACTGTTTAGTTTCCATGAGACGACTGTTCTGCTGTTCTTGAAAGACTATGGCTACATAACAGAGATTAAGAAAGGAACTAAAGACAAACAAAAAATAAAGACTAAGCTTTATCTTGGTTTTAGTTATCTATCCGGCATCTACAGGCCTAAGAGCCACTGCTTTTAATTATTATTGATGATTATGTTGTTATTGATTTCTTAAATTACTGACAGAAATGCAAAAGTATCTGATGAAGTTAAAAGAGAACTATAAAATACTAATATAAAAACTTGGTTTAAAATGCCATTTTAAATTGTGTGCTGTGATTATCTCCCTTTACATGTAACTGACATTAAGACTGCCTTTTATCTTACAATCTATTAAAAAATGGTGATAGTCAGAGAATGCAGAAATCATTGTCTGCTTATACTAGATATGCTTCAGGGAGAAAAATTGAAGAGTTTTAGATGCAAAAATAGAAAAAAATATTTCAAATTAATTTTTGTTATTGACTTTTGTGGCTAACATACAGTAAAGCATTTAAATAATGAATTGATTATTGAAAAGATGTTAACATTTGTATCAAAGACACATTAGAAATTTATCATGTTTTATCACCTTGAAGATGAGTCTTATTTCCTAGTAATCACATTATAATGTATGGATATAATATAATTGAAATATTTAAAATAACCTTTCTCACTTTGGAAATAATGTTGGTTTAGCTTACAATGGAAATCTTAAAATAAGGTAAAAGAAATTTTGCTTTCCCAAGGTTTGAACTCCATTTGTATTCTTAGTGCCTCTTAGTTAGGAATAGCTGAGGGAAGTTTATCTAGATTCCCACTGTTCCATTAACAATGGTTTTCAAATACAGTAAAAATTTAAGAGTTATGGGTGACGTCCAATATGGCAAAATATATGCAATTGAAATATACTATTTGTTTGTGTATATGTGTATTTTGGCAAAAACATTGTTTTGCAATTGTCTTTTTTTTTTTTTTTTTTTGTAATGTTGGGCTTGAAACCAGGACATTGCATGTGTTAGACAAATATTCTACCACTGAGGTACTCTCAGCCCTGTTTTACACCTATTCATGGAAGTTTTTAAAGATTTAATACATTTTTATTATTGCATTATTGACCTCCTTAACTGATTTTTAAAATGAGTTTTAGTAAAGAATTAATAAAAATATCTATTTTAATTTGAAAGCACTTTACACATTGGAAGGTTTTATATTATTTTTCACTCTTGGAACATTGTATCTTACATAAACAAAAGTTCATACAACCAAAACACTTTGAAGAAAAATTATACAGCTAAAATTAATATAATCATCAGATAGAAATAATGTGAAATTTAAATAATTTGATAGTTGTTGAAACTGTTTTGTACTTGCTTTTCATAAAACTTAGAATTTTAAGTAATTGTTTTAATCTGAAAGAAGAGAATAGTTTAAATGAGTCTCTCCAGAAAGATTTAATCCTTCCATTTATCTTTATAAACCTCATTTACATTTTGGTTTTGGTTGATTTCAATAAAAAAAATCACTATTTATGTAGGTGAAAGTTTTCCCATATCTTTGTTAATAGAAATGGAAAGTTGAATCCCCAAGTATTTAAGAAAGTAACTTGAGTTGCACTCACATTAAAAACAAATTATCTATGTAAGACTCAATACGTTAGTTCAATTTTCAACTGATAATAGATTAAAAAGAAATATTAGTACAAATATAAAACATTATAAATATATATTATCTGAGTGTCTAGAGATTATAATCTATATATAATATAACTGTCAAAAATAAGAATTTACAAAATAAAGGTATGTGTCCATCTACAATTAAAAAAATAAGAAGAAAAATTTACAGTGATAAAGAGGATATTTCACTGCATAACAGTTAAATTTATAAAAAGTTGGTATTTTATAAATGAGAGATTTTAGGAGACACTATTTCATTTAAGTTTTAATAATCTGAAAATACAAGCCCAGTTACATTTTCTCATAAAAGACGTTTTGTATTTTAAACCTGTTCATGTAATTTTTCCTAGTTAATTATCATGTAAAAGGAATAACAACGTATTAATTCCAAGGTATTAGCATCACGTATAAACCTTAAATGTGCAAGTTTTGCAGTACGTTCTGCCCAGATTTCTCTGGGTTTATGGAGAATAATTTCCATCCACAAATACAGGCCATAGCAGAGATAAAAATGTAATAAAAAATTCCAATGACAAACTTTTAATGTGACACTTCTAGAATCATTCTATTCTTATGTATATGTCACCTTTGAATAGCCATCGTTATTGATTTTTATCTTTAATTTTTAATTTTGAAGTAGTTTTAGGTTTACATAAGAATTGCAAAGCACAGAGGGCTACTGCCTACCCCTTATCCATTTTTCCTCTACATTTTAACATATTGAATAACTATGGAGTTTTTATAAATATGTAATAAACATTAATAAAATATTATTATTTGAACCTATTAATTAGTTTGGTTAGCTGTATCTCCTTCGTCTCCTCCCATTTTTGACAGCTCCTCAGTTTTTCTTAGTCTTCAATGACATTGATACTTTTGAAGAATAATGGTCATATATTTTGGAGACACCTCCCGACATGGGATTGCTTGATTTTTTTTTCTCAAGACTGGACTGGGGTGATATGCTTTCAGTAAGAATGTCAGAGATTAGAGTTTCTATTTCCATTATTATTTGAATGATTTTCATTTGCAATTCTTTAGTGGAGGAAGATCTGTCACTTTTCCTTAACTTAAAATTCATGCTATCACTTACTTTTGTCCATGTAGACTTTATTTATTCCAATATAAACTCATATATACTTATTATTTATTGCTCTCTGTATTATAATCCAGTTGTCTTACTACTTATTTTATAGATCAAATTTTTCCAGTTTTTGTCTAGAATCTCATTTCAGGCTGGCTCCCTTCTCCTTTGGCATTGATCTTTTTTTTAAAAAAAAAAAATATCTTTTTCTCTCTCTTTAACCACAGTCTTTCTTATTTTTGGCTCCAGTCTCATCTTGCATTTTCTCTGCCCTTGCACTAGAATCAATCATTTCTCCAATGAGCTGACACATTTGACTGTGGAGGAATTGTAATGAGAGCTGCTGTGTAGATGTGTTAGATAGTGTGAAGAAAGCATAGCTGTACATTCAAATAAAAACAAGCAAATTTGAAATAACTGGCAGTGTTACTTCTGGAGAAAATGAGAAGAAATCAGTAGAGAAAATGATAGAAAATCAGTTTTCTCTCTCCCTTCACTTTCTCCTCCTTGTCTTTCTTCTCCTTGATTTCTACTTTAACTCCTCCACTACAGTCCGATGCGATATTCTATGTGATTTTTATCTTTGCACAGCTGTTGAGACTTGCTTTATTATCCAGTCTAAGGTCAATTTTACGTTTGACAAGAATATATATTCTATGGTTTCAGAGAATAGTGTTTTTTATATATCATCTGGTCTGATTTTTACTTCATTCAAAGTGATCTTGAAATTATTATTTCATTGGACTGCTTGATAAAAAAGACATGAAAATCCTAAAAATTTCTTATCTTTATATTTAATTTTATTGATTATTTTTTACTATATTGTGAAGCTTGTTATCAGGTGCACACAGAATTTAGACGGGACACTGGGGCCATGCCCTTTAGGTCTATATTTTGTCTATGGTGAGGTGAGCTGGCTCTCTCTCTGCTTCCTGGTGCAATGTCCCAAGCTGCTTTTATCTACCATTTCTGTCAGCCATGATGTTCTTCCTCAACTTTGGCCCAGAGCATTGGAGTTGGACACTAATGGTGTGAGACCTCTGAAATTATGAGTGCCAAATATAAATTTCTCCTCTTCCAATCATTCTTTTCATGTCTTTTGGTCACAGCAGTGAAAAAAACTGCCTCAAACAATCCTAATAATATTTTTTATTCATATGTTTTTCCTTTGATGTTAGTATATGATTTTTGTATAGTGTCTCCAGCATGTGTGTATGTTTGTATTTTTCTCTTATTGATATTTCTATTCTTTAGTTCCATCATATCTATATCCTTAAAATTGTAGGTACTTCTTTGAAGCAGTATACATACACATACTTACGCACACAAAGTCTATCTAAATAAAGAAATACATAGATACCTGACATTATTTGTTTTTTTATATAATATGAGGACTGATATTCTAATACACTGCCTTCATACTTATTTTTCTTCCACTTATACTACATATTTTTTATTATTTGGGGATAATAGTGTATAGGTTATAATTCTTTTTTTTTTCCAAGAGCATTAAATCATTTATTGATTACATGATAATGGATGATATACAAGCTTCATTTCCATCTATTACATATCTGGTACCATTATTTAATTTAGATATTGCATAAAATGTGCCAACAATCATTTTTAAATTTATAAACCAAATAATTCCACGACTGTTTCTATGACCCTTTCAATGGTGAATTTCAGAAGGTCACAACTAAACCAAGGTTTCTGAACTTGGCATCATCCTAAAAGAACTCTAACTTCACACTGTTGGGGAAGTTTTACCAAGATGGCTTCAGAGAAGACTAACTTTACACAGCAAATTTTTAAAAAGACACATTTATTCAGTATCATGATCAGACTATTACATTTAGCAATCAACAGCAAAAAAATAAAAAAGTCTACATTAAAACCCTCTGTTGGAATGTTTTACACTTTCCACAGAACAGAAACTAAAATAACCTGTTATACAAATAGTCACAAATACAGTCCTCAAGTTTTTTTTTTTCCCCATACATGTGAGTATTGTCTAAATCATGACTTCTTTGTAGCAGTGAGGCTTTGCCACCCCTATGCTTGGCTGAGTTCACAAATTTGTTGTAACCTGTAGCTTCCCTGTCACTTCTTTGGCTCTCCTCTCCTGCTAAGCTTAGTTTCCTGGCAGTACTAAAACCTTCTACCACTGCCATAGCTACTGCTGCTTTTGGAACCACCATAGCACTTTGGTTTTGTGGTTTGGCAAAGTATTGGCCTCCACCATCATGAGGTCCAAAGCTTCTGCCTCCAAAGTTTCCACCCTTCATGGGTCCAAAATTTGATGACTGATAGTTGTAATTTCCAAATCTTTGTAGCTTCCACCACCTCCAAAATTGCTTCCATCATTATCAAATCCACTGTAGCCATCTCTAATGCCACCATATCCACCACCACCACAGCTTCCATCAGAGGTACCACAACCACTGAAGTTTCCCCAATGACCAAATTTGCCATTTCCATCAAAACCACCTCCATGACCACCAACAAAGTATCCAGAACCACCTTGACCATGTTGGCGAAATGAAGCACTAGACATTGCTTTGACAGGGCTTTCCTCACTTCACAGTTGTGGCCATTCACAGTCTGGTTTATCTGAATGACAATCTTATCCACAGAGTCATGGTCATCAAAAGTTACAAAAATAAAGCCCCTTTTCTTTCCACTGCTTCCATCAGTCATGATTTCAATAACTTCAATTTTCCCATATTGTTCAAAATAATCTTATAGGTGATGTTCTTCAGTATCTTCTTTAATGGCACCAACAAAGATCTTTTTCACAGTTAAGTGGACCCCTGGTTTTTGAAATTTTCTTTGAGACAGCTCTCTTTGGTTCCACAACTCTCTCATCCACCTTGTGTGGTCTTGCATTCATGGCTGCATCCACTTCCTCCACAATGAATAAGTGACAAACCCAAATCCCCTGGAACTTTTGGTGTTTGGATCGCTCACAATCACACAGTCCATGAGTGTTCATTCCTCATTGCTACAAATGGCTTCTCAGACTCTCATTAGTTGTTTCAAAGCTCAGCCCTCTGATGATGAATAGCTCCCTCAGCTGTTTGAGCTCCTTAGGGGACTCTGATTTACACTTGATGGCAGCAGGAAGAGAGACTTGACCAATGCTTTCTCAGCAGCATCCACGGGCAGAAAGGAGTAAGCTAACGAATGTATCTATATAGGTTGTAATTCTAATGTTCACTTGCTAGTATACTGATTACTGTTGTGTTTTCCACTTTCATTTCTTTTAATTAGTTCCAGCATTTCTGACCTTCCATCTGGGAATTTCATGTGCCATTTTCAGCCTTACATTATTTTATTTTGAAGAAAAATTGACAGTCTAATTCCTGATCTTTTAAAGGTAATCTATCTTTGTAATATTTTCTTTTTTTTTTCTACACTTACCCCTTTTTCATCTTTACGATTTTTTAAGTAGATATAGTTTTATTTTAATTTAACCAGCCTGGGAGGATTTTTTTTAATTGGTTCTTTTTAGTTCTACGAAACATTAAGATTCATCTTGACATAACTATAAAAGTATGGAATATAATTTGTTCTAATTAAGTCCCCAGTACTTCTTCTTTCTCTCTCATTCTCCCTGTTTCCTTCCCTATACTCTACTGGTCTTTCTGTTATTTATTTATAGCTTTTTAAAATTAGTATCTTGTGGATGTACATGATGGTGAGATTCTCTGTGGTATATTCAAGTCTGTACACAGGAACGTTAAGTCAAATTCATTTCACTTTCTTTCCCTATCCCATCCCTTCTTCCTTTTTCCTTCATTTACCTTTGTCTAATTCATTGACCTTTATTCTATTTTTATACCCGCTTATTTTATTTCTGTTTGGTTTGGTTTGGTTTTGTACCAGGGGTTGAACCTAAGAAGTGCATAACCACTGAGTGATAACCCTGGCCCTTTATTTTCTATTTATTTTGAGACAGAGTCTCACTAGATTGCTCTCAGTCTTGTTATGTTGCTGAGGCTGGCATTAAATATGTGATCCTCTGCCTCAGTGACCTGAGTTGCTGGAATTCTAGGCATGTGCCACCATGCCTGGCTCCCTCTTTATTTTGGATTGGCTTCTGCATATTACAGAACGCATTTGGACTTTGAATTTTTGAGACTGGCTTATTTCACTTAGCATGATAGTCTTCTGTTCCATCTATTTACCAGCAAATACCATAATGCCATTTTTCTTTATGCTATAATCATTGATGTGGCTGCATTTCTGTAGTATGCTTATTTAAAATCATTTGGATACATACCAAGGAGTGGGATAGATGGGTCATATTATGGTTCCATTCCTAGGTTTTGAGGACTCTCCATAATGCTTTGCAGAGTGGTTACACTAATCTGCAGTTCCACAAAGAATGTATGGGAGTACTGTTTTCCTTGTATCCTAAAAAATAATAATAATAATTTTACTACAGATCTATAGTAACAAAAGAAGCATGGTACTGGCACGAAAACAGGCATGAAGACCAATGGAATAGAATAAAAGAGACAAACCCTCATAAATACAGTTATCTGACACTTGACAAAGGTACCCAAAACACAAGTCAAAAAAAGATAGCCTTTTAATAAACAGTGCTGGAAAAACTGGAAGGGAATATATGTGTAATAGAATGGAACTTAACTTCTATCTCTCATCCTGCACAAAAGTCATCTCACAGTGTATCAAAGAGCTAGGAATTAGATCAGAACCCCTGCAACTTCTAAAACTATAATGTAGGCCCAATGCTCCAACATGTCAGCACAGGAACTGACTTCCGTAACAACCGGGGGGTTTCTAGTAATCCATGTGTTATAGTTTGGATATAAGGTGTTCCCCCAAATCTCCTGCATTAATTCAAGAGGTGAAATGATTATATTATGAAAGCTGTATCCTAATAAGTCCATTTCAGTTTATATGGACTAACTGGGTGGTACCTATAGGGATGTGGGGTTTGGTGGAAGATGGGTCATTGGGGGTTGCCCTGGAATGGTTAATCTCCTTATGGCCCTTTTCTTCTGCTCTCTCTTTCTTCTTTCTTCTCTCTTCTCTCTTCCCTCTCCTATCTCTCTTTCTCCTTCCCAGACACCATGAGCTGAATAGCTTTCTTCCATGTCCTCTTGCCATGATGTTCTGCCTCACATGAGGCACAGGACAATGGAGTTGGCCAGCTATGGACTGAAAACTCTCAAGCCTTGGGCCTGAAATAAACTTTTCCTCCTCTAAGTTGTTCTTTTGAAGTATTTAGTTCACAGTGACACAGAGCTGACTAACACAACATGCCTGTGGACTTTGTGCCCAATCTCCTTCCCCTTCAGGAACATCAATTACTTGCATATTAGATTTTCACACTGGTACTCTGTCTTTCTGATGCTTTTCTGTTTTCTCCCTAGTCTTAATCTTCATTTGCTTCATTCAGAATATATTTTCTAACTTGTCTACCAGTTTTCAATTATCTATTTTGTTTGTTTTTTTCTAGTCTGTTATTAAAATTCCCCATTCTAGTTCTTAATTCAGGTATTCTATATTTTTGTTTCCAAATTGCCATTTAGTCACTGTGTATATTTTTATTTTTAAGCTCTTGGCCTAAGTTCTCAATATTATCTTCCATTTCCTCAATGCATTAAGGATAGTTATTCCAGGTCATGTCTGATGACACTTTTAGCTGGATTCCCTGTGACATTGTTCTAATTTTGTTATTCCTGTTTAAATATAGTATTTTCTCCTTCAATTTCTTGTTATGTATTATTTTTGCTGGACAATGGTTATTAAAATGTTACAAATAATTACAACCTCAGATGATGTTATACTCTTCATAGGGGATTTTAACTTTCCTCTTCAGTGCTGTCTGGAAAATCTGGCAAAGTGAAATCATCTTAGTTCAATTAGAAACTAAAATATTTAGACCTTTCCTCCCTGATTTTTTTTTCTGTTGCACTAAAATACACACAACATAAAATTCACCATGTAGGCTACTTTTGTATCTATATGTTACTGTTATCAAGTACTTTCACATTGCTCTCTACCTATCACTAACATTCATTTTCATAGTTCTTCTCAACTTAAAAAACTGAAATTATAGACTCAATACGCAGCAACTCATCATTTCACCATTGTACTTTCTGGTTTAATTAGGGCAACTACTTTAGATAGCTCATACAATTGTAATCATATAGTATTTTTCTTTTTTGACTAGTTCATTTCATTTAGCATATTGTTTATAAGGTTCTCACATATTGTAGCACATGTTATAATTTCCTTGAGATTTTCCTTTTTGTTTTAACTTTTATCTATGTAAGAGTGGACCAAGTTCATTTGGGGACCATAGGTATGAGAGGGATTTTCAGATCTCTCAAAGACAAGCCCTGAACTCTAGGCTGTCTTCTTATCTCAACAAGTTTGCCAAAAATTCTGATGTACCTCTCAGTTTCTCAGCATTCTCTCTTCAAATCAACATATGCATGGCTGGAATGTCTAAATAATCATGCAAAAAATTATCTTTTTTGACATTTTGCATGTTTTTAAACTCATTTGAAATCTCATTTCTCATTTCATTTGAAAGACTGAATCATTTAGGTTATTATTACCATAAGTAAATCTAACAATGCATCATAAGTAACATTTGTTTCTATGAGGTGGTAAAGCAATGTGCTGGCCTTTTCCTTCAAGGTGACATCTTGAAACCACTGTTATCACTAGTTTCCAAATTGTTATATGCAAATTACAGTATGTTCATTATTTAATGTAATGGGTAAATGTGCATTCATCCCTAGACAATTGGAACACTGGAAATTTTCATATTTTTAAAGATTTTTAGAAAGAGAAATAAACTAATATGCTCATATCTCAAAAGCAATACTACTGATTGCTATATTTTTACTTTTCTAATGGTTTTCTGATGTTGTAAAACTGCTGTGTTGCTTTTCCTGCCTTGTTTACAAAAATGCCAGACTAGATCATTGATTTGCAGTCTGTTTTTAAGCAAGTTCTTTCATTCTCTTACCTTCTGTTAGCAGCTACAGCAACAGTGTATACAGGAGAGGAGATTCATCACACTCTTTTCTAATTCATAGGCTGACTCTAAAGCAACCAGGATTTAGATTACTTCCTACTTTGGCAAAACTTGGTTAAGCTTTCAATGTCCAAAGGGAAATTCAGACTAGACATCTATTATTTAAGAACTTAATGGTAATGTTCAACATTATTTTTTAAATACTTTAATTATTTACTCAGTTTGCGAATAATACATTTGAGAAAATTTCAAACCTTCAAAAGAAATAGCATCAACTATAGTGAAACAAACATTTCTTCTCAATCTAGTCCAAGTTGTATTTCAGTTATTAAGCATTCCGAATACCAAATTTCTCTTCTTGGCTCTATTAATATGGAAAGGCACCAAAATGAGTTAATATTGGCAATTTTATGTCTAAAATTTAGGCTTCAGTATCATCTAAATGAAAGGTTAAGAATTCACTCATTCATGTCTGTTTTCTTGTATTTAAAAAGTTTGAGAAGGCATTCTGAATCTTTTTTTCTTCTAGTCAAATAGAATTGTAACCAGGCAAACTCTAAGATTATTGGTATATATGTTTAAACTGTAATAACAAAAACTAACTTTCAGTATTAAAGTGGCAAAGCTTAAAATATTTTAGAATATACAAAAGTAAGAACTAATGTATATTATGTGACAATATTTGTAAACTCAAAATATGCATTCGCTTATATTCTCAAATATGGAAAAACAAATGTAGATCCTCTCTATAGAAAATGGACTCTTCACCAGGCATGGTGGTACACACCTGCAATTCCAGTGACTTTAGAAGCCGAGGCAGGGGGTTCACAAATTCAAGACCAACCTTAGCAATTTAGCCAGGCACTAAGTAACTGCTTCACAATGAAAACAAACAAACAAACAAATAAACAGAAAAGAAAGAAAGGGAATGTAGCTCACTGGTAAAGTGCCCCTGGGTTCAATCCTCAGTACCAGTTAATTAATTAAAAAGAAAATGTTTCAGTATAAAACATGCAATTAAAATATATAAAAATTGGAGAACTAACAAGACTATTTCTCTTTTTTTTTTTTTTGAGCAATTATTCATTACTACATGGCATTTCCTTTTCAAAAGCATATCTTGAAACTTTCTCTTCCATCCATATGTACTGGCAACACCTGAGTTTTATTACAGTCATTTCTCAACTAGATTACTTCAAAAGATTTCCAAATCTTCTCTGATTCTTCACTTGTATTATTTTCCAGTCTACAAATAGACATCTGAGTGATCGTTATAAATACAAACCCATTTTCCAATTCTAATATGTTTCATGTTCATACTTCCACACATCTGTTTGCATATTCACTACCTTGCAGTGAATAAAACCAATGGTCATGTTCATTGTTTTTAAAATTCCAGAGGAGAATTACAAGCATTCATGCAAAAGGAAAGCATGTAACCCACAGTGGGAAAAAGTTTATGAAGAGAATTTTGATTGGGTAAAGAAAATTGAAATTGGAGCATATTCTTACAGGGAAAACACAATTAAATTAAATGACTGCTAGAGTACCTGCACCTGATAGTCTAAGCTTTTACAGTGTAATATTTTTTTGGTGAATTCATTATGGAGTTTTGGAATTTATGATGAAGAAAATAAAGAAATGATGAGAGGAGACTTGTATTTAAGTTAATCAAATACTAATAAAAACCAGTCAACAATTATTTAGTTTTTGTTCTGTTACCAGGATTTGCTCTAACTGTTCTATGTGAATCGATTCATCGAATTCTCTCATCATTCCCAGGGAGTGGACTTCTACTGATGTGCAGTCTCTCTGCTTCTATTCCATTTTATATTATGTGCTTTCATGCTGGTCCTGGAAGGTGGCACACTGTATTTACCATATTCCTTGCCTGTTGACTTTTTGAAGGGTTCTGCCAATTGAAAATTCTTTTGTTCCTCAAATCCTAGGGAGATAAATGTTTCCTGAGGTTATTATTCCTGGGTTACTTGAGTATTCAATATTACTTTCTGATTTTTCAGACTTCCACTAACTGTATGACCAATTTTCTGTGTTGTTTCCAATGTTTGAAACAACTCAATTGGTTTCTGCCCATTGTAGCCTGAATGATGTAATTCTATTCTCAATTCCATTTTACTGATGAGAATGCTCAAGCACAAATGGGTTAAATGACTTTCACAGGATCAGATAACTAACTTATAAGTAGAAGAGTAAAAATTAGAACCCAAGTAGTCTGACTTAAGTGTTTTTTTGCACAACTCTGAAATTTACTGCATCTTTATAGCTTATATAACCATATAGAGAAACTCTAAGAATGAAGAGTACTGTATATAAAATTATACGTATGCATAATTAGTCTTTCTCATCTACAATAATTTAAAAATCTTTTTAAGACTAGGAAAAACAGAAATAATACACATGTTGGAGAAAAGATTCAGGTTCCAAAACAGAATTCACTCTTGGAATCACACGACCATAAAAAGTAAAGTATGACATGTTCAGGCATAAAAAAGGGACTATATGAGAGAGAAAATGCAAACTAAATGAAACCTAATGATATTTTTGCATTATTTTATAAAGAAAGATGACTATATGATTAGGAAAAACAATTGATATCTGAGGTAGAAATATTTCCAAATCTTGGTTTTTAATTTAGTGTTTGATTTTCCATGTTGCTAAATTTTTCAATTCGTTAGATTTGTAATAGGTAACGTGATGGTAATGTTTTTGATGTGATTTCATGAAAACTATGTCATAGAAATAACATTACTGCTGAAAGAAGACAAGGCTCTATACTATGTATGTTCTCAAGGAGGAAAATATTAATACTGAGACAGCATTTATGGGGTGGCTGCAGAGAAAGTCAGATTTTTACATTTTTCTCTACCGTGCATTGTTCTGGTGAACAATGAAAATTTTCGACGATTATGAACTTTAGTAATTGTTCAATTGGATTCATAATTCTCATATTTTAAAGCAACTCCTTTTGGAAGAAAAATACAAACACACTTTTAGTTATTTTCAAACAAACACATTTTATTGTGGAAAGTCAGATAACATATTTTAGATATATATTGCTTTTCCCATGCATACCTGACCTATTTTAAATAAAAAAGTCTTCTCAAATTTTGCTTTTTTCTATCATCACTTTTAGAGACTTAAGGATAGGTAGAGAAATTGTGTCAGCGCTGGCACTAGCAGGAGCCCAGTGTGCAGCCACCAGACTCCTGCAGATCAGTGAGAGCTCCACAGATACCCATTTTGCTACCCTGAATCCCAGTGTGCTGGCAGCAGAAACTTCTTTGGGATTTGTTGGTTTCTGGTCTGTTTCCTCTCTGCATCAGGAGCTTCCTTGAAACAAAATAGGTTCATCAGTAACTCTGTATTATCAAACTTTATATAGGTCTTAGAAACTTGAGTGGTGGTATATTCTGGATGAATAAACAAATGAACTTTCAGGTAAAATTTTCCACTTAGATGGTGAGCAGAAAGCTCCTAGATAAACAAAAACAGAAACAAGAACACTTCTACAAGGAAAGAATTAATGAATTTTGTGACCTTTTTTAGAATTATGTATCCATTTTGCCCTGTATACAGGGTCCAGGCTACAGTTGCTACTCCATCCCCACAGAATCCATAGCCTCAGATAATGACTTTATCTCTAAATTGTTTTTTCTTCTTCAGGTTTCATGATTACTCCAAATAAGATTACATGTCCAGTGGCCCTTAAAATAAACTATATAAAAAGCAGGTAACTATAAAATGTATCTTCATGTTAAAGTATTTGAGGATATGACTGAGAGTTTTCACAAAGAACCAATTAGAAGCAGAGATTACAACTTTTAATATGACAAACTGTTTCCAAGTCTAGCATGCTACATGTCATTTTAATTACATAACTTTAGTCAAATAATTTTTGTCTGTATGCCATTATTACATTATTTATGTGAAAACATGACTTCATAGATGATGTTTTCATGTTGTATATGCTTTACAGAAGTTAACAAAAGAACTATAAATACACATATGAATAATCATATTGTACTATAAATAATCAACAGATAGACACATATCAGTAAGATTTAAAACATCAAGGTAAGATAGCATATTTTAGAGAAATTCTATGCATAAATTATAATAATATTCCTCTCAATTAGTTAGAATGTAAAATCAAAAAATGCTCCATTAGGTTAACTAGAAAATTATAAAAAAATCTAAATCCTTTATTGCCATGAAAATTAGACTAAAATGCCTTAAAATTGAAGGTGAGCTTATGTTATTCACAACAATAATTTTAAACATGTCTGAGGAAGCTTCTATTTTAGAAAGTAAATCTAAAATTTTAGCAAATCTGGTAACTTTTTACATAATGATCAAATTAATTCAATTATAGTGTTAATTGCCACTACAACTACTGTCTCAAGGGAGTTTCCTATGAGTTGTAAATAAGCTTCAGCTTGCTATTCACTAGAAAAAAAGTTTTTAATCATAGTATTATCAAAGTACTAAATTAATATAACAAGTTTTCTTGGCTGATAAAATTTTGCACTGATCTAGAATAAATGGAAGTATGAAGTTACATTAGAAACAAACTATTCTAAGTAACTCATTCTTTAAGGAATAAAGGAAGAAGGAGGAAGTTATATTATAGATCATACAGTCAGGTACTGACAAAACCAGGATTAGCTCATAAGTCTCTTTACCCTTCATCCAGTTGCTGGAAAACAAATTGCTACCAGTGAGATATGGTTATTACGCATGGCCAGAGCCATAGAAACATAAAAATTAAATTGGAAATCAAAATAACAGTCACTTTTCAGTGAATTTCTTGTTTGATTCTTCAGAATCTGATCCCAAACAATCTTCACCTGTCAACTTTGCAGAAATCCACATGTACTAGAGATTCGAGCAGGCACTTTGTTCTTCTAAAATGCAGACATCTATTTTTGCACTACACTGTAATAACTAAACTTTTCTAATTTGGAAATTTCAGAAAGAACAAAATATATATCAAATCACAATATCATACTCACTCCTTTGATTCAATACCACCCCCTTGGCTGTACCAATAATTTTTGCTTTCACATTTTACTCAGTTCAATAATTTATACATTAAATTCTGACTTATTTTTTTCTCTCAACATCCTTTACATTCCTATTTGCTCTTCTGTTTGTAGTTCAAGAATTTAAAGTAAATAGATAATTTATCTATTTGCTAGTTTATTAAAAATGAGTTTTTAAAAATTATTTTGCTATTCATATTAATGAACAATTTTATCATAACAAATTTCACCAAATTTACATTTTTTGAGAAAGAGATTAAATTCTATTATAGTCTTCTGCAGATTGTAATTTTTATACAAAGAGCTCTAACAATTTTATCACACTCATGAATTTCTAAATGTAATATGTAACTTAGGAATTTTACTATATCTTAACAGAATTAGGTGTTTTATCATTTTGAGAACTTTTGCTACTATATAGAAGGAATAGCGTCTTACTTTCTTTATTCCCTTGTTCGTTTTCAACTACAAATCTAGAAAAAAGATGTTAAGATCTTAGTAAAACGATAAAGTATTTTTAATAAACTAGGGTCTTCTACTAACATTTCTATATTAGCTGACAAAAATGTAACAACTGACACAATGAAACAAAGGCAGTCAATGTTGACAAAGTCTTGGAGAAATGTCTTCTTACCAAAGGTGGACAGATCTCAATTTAGAAATGTTCTTGGTAGTTGAAAATAAGCTTTCCTCTCCAAAACAGAAATGTGAGAGAAAAGTTTTTGCCCTATATTTTTAAATACTAATTTTCATTTAATTTTTAACCTTTAGAAATATCACATAGGGCCTACATACAAAGAAGTCCATAGAATACCCATGTCACCTTATGCAGATGAGGGACTACTACTTTGAAGATCTTAAAGGGCCATTAAGTCTTTCCATTTCTGACCCTGCTCCTTCAGAAAGGAACCATTGAAATGACACTTAATATTTGAATTTGTCAGGGTTTTCTAGAAGAACAGAATCAGGAAGATATTTAGATCTAAATTTATAGATAGATAGATAAATAGATAGATAGACAGATATAGATATATAGAAATAGATATAGATATAAATTTTAATCAGGAATTGGCTCATGTTACTAAAGAAGCTAAAGTTCCACAATCTTCTGGGGACTCAGAAGTAGATGTGAACTTCAAATACAAGTTCAAGGGCCTGAAAAATAGGGGAGCCCTCACATAAATCTGAAGACCAGAGAACTAGGAGCACCAATGTAGAAGGCTAGAGAAGATGGATAGCCCACCTCAAAAAGTGAGAGCCGCTTTACCTTTCTTTTTTTGTTGTTGTTGTTCTATTTAGGCTGTTAATAAATTAAATGATGGCTGAGCACCTGTTTATCAATGTTATGTTATCAAACCGTTGTAGACCTCTGGACCAATCTTTTCTTTTTTTTTTTTTTTTCATTTCTTTTTTTGTAATGCTGGGTATTGAACCCAGGGACTTGAGTTAAAACCTTTCGTTTTGCTGAGAGTTATTTTTGTGCATTTTCTCTGTGCCCTTGAATATAATTGTATGTTTACTTTTTTCTTTTGTTTTTATTTGTTCTAATTATATATAAAGGACTATAGAATGCATTTTGATAAATCATACATAAATGGAGTATAACTTCTTATTCTTCTGGTTGTCCATGATGTAGAGTTACACTGGTGTAATCATATTTGCGCGTAGGGTTATAATGTACAATTCATACTACTATGCTTCCTACCTCCATGTATGTTTATTTTTTCAATGGTAGTTTATGGTATTTCATTGTGGTTATATTTATTTTTATTTTCTAACTTTCATCTTTATTTAAAGTGCTTCTAGTTTAGGGATTTTATGAATAGACACAATACTAATCCAAGCATTATCAGTTCTCTCTTTGAATATACACCTTGCTTTTGTTTGTGCTATATAACCTAGGTTAAATTTCTGGGTTATACCACATACGTGTATTGAATCTATTTTTCAAAGTTAATGTTATCAATTTATACTGCAGGCAACAATGTGTGATAATTTCCATAGCTGAACAGAGGTAGAGTATATGCAATTAGAGCTCTCATTTAAATAAAGGAAAAATAAGAAGTACTCAGCAGTCACAAAACTACCCAAGTATGAAATCTTAACTGCAACAATTGTCAAGAACTTCTATCTTGGGAACTGAGGAAGTTCTTTCTTTAAAATTTATTTTTTATTCTACTCTGTTATATAAGACAGCAGAATGCATTGCAATTCATATTATACATATAGAGCACAATTTTTCATATCTCTGGTTCTACACAAAGTATATTGACACCATTCATGTCTTCATACATGTAGTTAGGGTAATGATATCCATCTCATTCCAGCATCTTTTCTACCCCCATGTCCTCTACTTTCCCCTCCCACCTCTTTGCCCTATCTAGAGTTCATCTACTCCTCCCATGCTCCCCCTTCCTACCCCACAATGAATCAGCCTCTTTATATCAGAGAAGACATTCAGCATTTGATTTTTTGGTATTGACTAACAGCGTTATATTCTCCAACTCTATCAATTTGCCTGCAAATGCCATGATTTCATTCTCTTTTATTGCTGAATAATATTCCATTGTGTATAAACCACATTTTCTTTATCCATTCATCTACTGCAGGGCATCTAAGGTTGCTTCCATAGTTTAACTACTGTGAATGGTGCTTCTGTAAACATTGATGTGGCTGTGTCCCTGTAGTATGCTGTTTTTAAGTCCTTTGGGTGGAGATGGAGGAGTGGGATAGCTGGGTCAAACAGTGTTTTTGTATTACTATGTTTTCGTATTCAATTTGCCAGGAATTTCTTGAAAATTTATTCATCTATGTTCATTAGAAATATTGCTCTGAAGTTTTCTTTCTTTGATATGTCTTTGCCTGGTTTTGGAATTAGGGTGATATTATTCTCATAGAATGAGTTTTGGAGTGCATCCTCTTTTTCTAGTTTCTGAAATAAATTGAAGAGTATTGATATTAGTTCTTCTTTAAAGGTCTTGTAGAACTCAGCCATGCATCAATCAGGTCCTAGGCTTTTCTTGGTTTAGCCTTCTGATGGTATCTTCTATTTTATTGCTTGAAATTGATCTTCTTAAATTGTGTATATCATCCTAATTCAATTTGGGAAAATCATATGATTCTATAAATGTGTCAATTCTCTTGATATTTCCTCTATTATTGAAGTACAAGTTTTCAAAAATAATTTCCAATTATCTTCTGTATGTCTGTTGTGATATTAACTTTTTCATCACATATGTTAATAATTTGAGTTTTCTCTCTCCTCTTTTCATTAGCATGGCTAAGGGTTTGTCCATTTTATTTATTTTTTCAGAGAACCAACATTTTGTTCTGTTAATTTTTTCAATTGTAGTTTTTGTTTTGATTTCATTGATCTCAGATCTGATTTTTATTATTTCCTGCCTTCTACTGCTTTTGCTGTTGATTTGTTCTTCTTTTTCTAGGGCTTTGAGATGTAACGTTAGTTTATTTATTTGTTGACTTTTTCTTCTTTTAAGGAATAAACTCCATGCAATGAACTTTCCTCTTAATACTGCCTTCATAGTGTCCCAGAGATTTTGATATGTTGTATCAGTATTCTCATTCACCTTTAAGAATTTTTTAATCTTCTCCTTGATGTCTTCTGCAACCCATTGTTCACTTAGTAGCATATTATTTAGTCTCCAGGAGTTGGAGTAGTCTTTATTTTTTATTTTGTCATTGGTTTCTAATTTCATTCCATTATGATCTGATAAAATGTATGGTAGTATCTCTACATTTTTGTATTTGCTAAGAGTTGCTTTGTGGAATAATATGTAGTCTATTTTAGAGAATGATCCATGTGCTGCTGAGAAGAAAGTGTATTCACTCATTGAAGAATGAAATATTCTATTTATGTCAGTTAAGTCTAAGTTATTGATTGTTTTATTGAGTTCTATAATTTCTTTGTTCAGCTTTTGTTGGAAGATCTATCTAATGGTGAAAGAGGTGTGTTAAAGTCACCCAAAATTATTGTGTTGTGGTCAGTTTCAATCTTGAACTTGATAAGAATTTGTTTGATGAACACAGAAGCTCCATTGTTTAGAGCATATACTTTTATAATTGTTATGTCTTGTTGGTACATGGTTTTCTTAAGCAATATGAAATGTCCTTTTTTATCCCTTTTGATTAAATTTAGCTTGCACTCTACTTTCATTGATACAAGGATGGAAACCTTTGTTTGCTTCCACAGTCCAAATGAATGGTATGATTTTTAACAGCCTTTCACATTCAGTCTGTGGATGTCTTGTCCTATGATATGAGTCTCCTAGAGGCAGAATATTGTTGGGTCTTTTTTTTTTTAATATCAGTCTGCTAGCCTATATCTTTTGATTGGTGAGTTTAGGCCATTAACATTCAGAGTCATTATTAGACATAAGTTATATTCCTCACCATTTTTGTTTATTTGTGTTATTTAACTTGACTTGGTTTCACTTTTAATTAGTTTTTCCTTTAGTGTAATATCTCTCTCTGCTGATTTTCATTGTTGTTTTTCATTTCCTCTTCATGGAATATTTTACCAAGGATGTTCTGTAGTATAAGTTTTCTAGCAGTAAATTTTTTTGTTTATCATGAAAGGGTTTTATTTCAGCTTCAAATGTAAAGCAGAATTTTGCTGGATACAAGATTATTGGTTGGCATCCATTTTCTTTCAGAGCTTGATATATATTGTTCCAGGATCTTCTAGCTTTCAGAGTCTGGTTTGAAAAATATGCACATAACCTAACTGACTTACCCCCAGTATGTAGTCTGATTCATTTCTCTCATGGCTTTTAATATTCTCACCTTATTTTGTATGTTAGGCATTTTCATTATAATGTGTCTTGGTGTGAATCTGTTGTGTACATTTGGCATCCTGTAAGTGTCCTGAATTATTTACAATTCATTCTTCATATTTGGAATTTTTTCTAATGTTATTTCATTGCATAGAGTGCTCATTCCTTTGGTTTGGAACTCCAAACCTCCCTGTATCCCAATGACTTAACTTTGGTCTTTTTATGTTATCCAATATTTCTTGAATATTCTGCTCATAGTTTCTTATCATTTTCACCATGTGATCTACATTCTTTTCAAGATTATATATTTTTTTTTCATTGTCTGAGGTCCTGTCTTCCAAGTGGTCTAATCTATTGGTGATGCTTTCAATTGAACTTTTAATTTGGTTTATTGTTCCTTTCATTTCAAGTATTTCTGTTTATTTGTTTTAGAACCTCTATCTCCTCATTGAAGTAATATTTTGCTACTTGTATTTGTTTATGTAGTTCTTTGTCAAAATAATCTTTTGCTGCCTTTACTTGCTCTCTTATATCATGCTTTAATTCACAGATCATTTTAATTATGTACATCCTGAACTCTTTCTCTGTCATTTCTTCTGCTGTGCTCACCATGGATTCTAAAAATTTGATATCTTTATTTTTGGGGGGCACTTTCCTCCCTTGTCCTTTCATGTTGCTTATGTGTCTTCCCTTCTAGCACTGTGGATCCGTGGCATTATTGTTTTTACCCTATGGGCTTATAGTGTCCCTTTAAGGGTTTCAATACCTCTCTTTTGAGGGGAAGGACAATGTTAGCAGATCCTAATATAAACAATATACAAGCTTAAAAACAATTAGTTGCTATTAAGATGTTTACAGTTTGGTCACAATATACAGAAAGGGTAAATTCAATTATTGTCTACAATATAATCAGTAAGTTTTTTAAAGAGTTTACAACTTCTGATAGTAGACAAAGAATCAGAGGTGAGGTGTAAGATGATACACTGAGAAGCTAGGAGGTGAGGATATAGAGTTATTTTGTCTTAGGAAGTGTGGAAGAGAAATCTAAAAAAGAAGGTTAGTAGCAGGAGAATAGAGAGGAAGTAATTTTGGGTAGACAAGTAAGTGGGAGGACAGTAGAGTACATAAAATAAGTATATATTATATATATATACATATATATATATAATGTTAAAATAGTAAAAATTGGAGGAAAAAAAAGAATATACAACTGTAATGTACTATTCAGAAGTCTAAGTCCTCAAAATACTAATTCAGGTAAAGTGCTTAGTTTCACATATCTTCGGGTTGTGAAGGCAGGAAAATAGGGAAGGAGAAGAAAAAAAAAATCTTGAAGGAAGAAACAAGAATTGTTTTGGTTGGAAATCAGTATCTTTCCTGCTTCCCCTCTCATCAAATAGGGGGGGTTGTCTATTGTTAGCTGGTATCTACGCCCTCATGATGGTGAAGGTAAGAGTGTCACTGTGCTCGGCTATAGCTTGCTAGGGAGAGGGGGGAGTTAGAAACTGGATACCTGGCCAACTGGATTTCCAAACCGGGAGTTACTCCCACTGAAGATGGTCATAAGGTGATCCAAGATGGAGGCATCTGCTTTCAGTGATGAGGTGTTGGGTTGGGTGGGAGAAGCTGGGTGATGGTTGAATGTAAATGATATGTTCAGAGACAGCTCTGTGGCATGCAGTGTGTGGTTTCGGCTATCTTTGGAGCCTGTGCAAAGTTCTTAGGTACAGGCAGGCTACCGAGAGTAGAAGATTATCTCTGTTGCTGCAGAGTTTCAAGATGGAGGCAGTGGGGGAGCCCCATGTTGGCAGATGGGAGTCCACATGGGAGTGACTGCCAGAGTTCCTGTACATGGGTAGCTGCTGGGTGTCCTGCATGGAGGCGGTGTCCAGGATTCTTGCTCAGTTTGGTGGCTAAAAGTTCTATGTTGGTGCTGATGTCGATGGTCCCGCTCAGGCACCTTGTAGTCTTGTGTGGGCAAGTAATTGGGAAACTTACTCTGATGCTGAGGCCTGGAGCCCCACCCAGGCATGGTGGCCATGATTCTTGCATTGGAGCAAGAATATTCCTCTCAGAGAAACAGTATTCTCACTATTTGAGTCCCAGGTCACAAAGCAACATAGAAGGATGCTTACCTCTGGCCTGCCATCTTGGATCCCTTCCTGTTGTGGTTGTTATTTAATAGGCATTTATTCCTTTAGTTAAACAACTTCTACACCCAAACTTTATGTTTTGTCATTTTGTTAGGTAGAAAGTTTGCAATGTTCTATGAGTCTGTTATGGTATATTTTCTGTAAATCAATTAATTTACTATTTTGAAACCTCTATAGAAAATAAGAAACACCAGTACAGGAAAAGCACTAATTATATTTTGAAATCAAAAGATCTAATCTTAAGTCACCACACTCCGAATTTAAAATTATAAGTGCAATTTCTCCTGTATTTTTTCCACAGTCAAATGCACCCTGGGAGTTGTAGCCTAGTCTACTGAATGATGAGACACAAACAGAATAATGTATTGGTATGCTTACTTGATGGATCAAACTTGTGCAATGGTGAGGATTTTGAGGGTAGTTTGAGCAGGGAAGAGAAAAAATGACAGCAGAGGACACATATGGAAACTGCTTTGATGTCAGTTGACTTTTTTCACTAACTTTAAGGGAAAGAGTAAGCTAAGTTGACCCAAGATAACTTGTTGACCTGACTAAGCAAAGATGATGCACTTTTACATAACTAGCTCATTTGTAACTGGAGGATTCATAATGGTCACAAATTAGCGTAAGTATTTTGAAGTCTTGATTAAAACTCACTTTAGTTTTCAAAATTCACACTTGAGAGGCACTTATTGAGAGTCTACTGTCTTATCGACTTCACATCATAACATTTGTTACTAGCTTACAAATATTAAGTCATATAATTCTTATTTAATAAGAATTCTTAGTTTCTAAGCATATCAGTATAAACATCACTACTGATCACTGTGCAATGAATTTAGGATTCTATATTCCATGGAGCCAGAGGAATAAATTGGGAAATTTTACCTTTTATGTGAACTTATCCAGTACTGTAGACTCTTAGGTAATTTACCTGTATTTGTTTAACTTGAAAGACAAACTTCTTCACACAGGTTTATTCAATTTTTCTGAAATGGTGGCATTTTGGAAACTTTTTTTTTTTTATTTTCAGAAACAGCAATTTCACAAATGAAAAACTGTATTAAATTTTTAAATGTGTGCATTAGTTGAGCTTATACTTTTTTACATATGACCATAGCATAGGATTAGGCTATCTTCTTTTTATCCTAAAAAACTCTAATCAGAATCCAATTTTAAAAGTTTGTTCTTGCAAAACTCAAAACAACAACAAAAAAACCCCCCAAAACCCCAGCAACTTTTATATAAACCAGCAGAACACTGCATCATCCAAATAAAACTATAGGTTTTTATCGCAAACACCAAACAAATCTACCAACCTAGTTTCAGGACTCCTGTTTTAAAGGATTTATTTTACACCTATTATTATACTCAGCATGTTTTAAACACTAACATATAACTCCCTAATAACATAAAGCAAAAAAACCCCACATCATTTATAGTCTTCAAACAGTATTGCATTAAATTCCATAATTTGAAAAAAAAATCACAAAATAATCTGCAGACTAGTTTTTACAGATAATACCTTTAAGCACACATCTCTGTTCTAAATTCTTTATGAGGTTTAAGTATTACAAAAATTGCTTATATTAACAGTCATGGTGGAAATGGTGTACATTGCTCCTTGGCTGCATGGTGAGAACCACCAATAGTATGGTGGAACTTGTGATCCTTTCCAAGCCCACCCACCATGTGAGGCCTGCAGATGTTAGCCAGTACATCTCCCTGTGCATGTGAACTGGTTTGGTGATCTATGGGGTTCAGGATTTCTTTTGATAGACTTTTGGAATGGATCAATGAGGGATAACTAAATGAATTTGTATGTGGAACTTTCTACAACCCAGTAAGAATCCAGGAGTCTTAGAGCCACACTGTGGCATCCAGCTAGCTCTTTGGCATCCGAATGAAGGCTCTGAGTAAACTTCAACTAGTAAGAGATCTGGACATAAGGCTGGCCACAGTTTGTACCTTTAGGAATTAGGCATTTATGGCCTGCATGGAAGTCAAGAATCCTCTATGTGACATAACCTTGCTTGACCTTGTACTCTGTTCTGTGCTCTTTATCAGGCCAAATGGGACAGGGAGTCCTCTGAAGTACAGAGAATTGGTGATACTGCCAGCCCCAGGGACCTCAGAAGACAGCATATCACATAGGACTGCTTCTCATTTTATAACTCCTGGATGTACTTGTATATACCCATCTTGACTTACCTGATGGCTGCCAGACAAAAATGAATGAGTTTAGTTATTCTTAATAAAAAAAAATTATCTTGAGTTACTTTTTAAATATTTATTGAACACTGAATTATGTATTAATTATCTATTGGAAGACATTGCCCAAATTTGAGTGGCTTAAAAATATACATTTGTCATGTCATAGTTTTGGGGTAAGGAATTTGAACACAGTTTAATGTGTCTCTGTAAGGTCGCATACATTTTGTCCGGGCTGAGCTGGGAGAAGATCCAATTTCAAGCTCATCCGCATTGCTATTGGCACCTTTGGGTCTTCCTGCCAATTATTATGTGGGTCTCTCAGCATGGCCAGCCATTCACAACACATGCCTGCTGGCTTTCCTCAGAGAGATCTAGAGAGAGTGAGTATCTTTATAACATACTCTTGGAAATGATTTCCAATCAATATTGCTGTAGTTTTAACTCAGAAAAAAGTCTCTAGATCTAATCCACACTCAAAAGGAAGGTATTCCACAGGGAAGAGAGAGAATTGGAAGTCATCTTCTGAGGTGCCTACCAGAGACACCTTTTTTCTGAAATTCATGTTTTGTCATATTGTTTTTATTTTGCATATTTTTGTAGTCATACACAATAACATACATTTATTTATTTATTTACTTACTTATTTTTATTCAGTGCTGAGGATCAAACCCAGGGCCTTGCACATGTGAGGTGAGAGCTCTACTGCTGAGCCATAACCCCAGCCGCCCCTTTGCTTTGTTTTTTAGGAAGATTAATATTATGTATTATGAAAAAGAAATTTGCCCTTTGCTTGTATGAGTATATGTCTCCAACTTTGAAGGTAGTTTTTCATTTTAATGCCTTTATTGAATAAAATTTTTAATTTTCCTGTATTTTTTTTTTAAATTTATGTTAGCACTTGTGTGTTTAGACAATTTTCTCAGCCTGAATGACGTTGGAATTTTAAATTTATTATCTCTTAGATGCATTATTGTTTTAAATGTTGTTTTTCCCAACATCAACAACTACCCTGAAATTTATTCTTATATATGAGATCAAGTAGATATATTGATTTATGTATTTGTTTAACACAGATATTTTTCTTATACTTAAATAAAAACCTTGAGTAATTTTTTTTTTTAGCATAGGGTTTTTAATCACTGTTTTCCATTTTAGCTTCATTCCTAAAATTGGTATAGCGTGTTAGGATTGCTAGCATTGCTTACCACATGTGCTGATCTCATACCATTTTCTTTGGTTTTTCCTTCCCTCTCAGAAGTCACTTGTCTTTGAAAGGCAGTGACTTTAAAAGTGTAAGTAAAATGCCCATAATTAAATTCAGAATGCTTTCAAGAATTTCTTACAAACTTTGACTTTTAACTGTATTATTATGTTGTTATGTGCTTATTTATTTTTTTGGTTTTGAGGGATCCTAATTGTAATTCATAAAGAATCATCTATTTTGGTTTGAAATCTTCTTTTTATTTTTTTCAATTTTGGGACTACCTCAACAATTTTATATTCAAGTACTGCCACTAAAGTATCCTCCCCTTTCCTGTTCACATTTCACTATAAGCATTTTCTATGATCCACTATGATTTTAGTCTCTTAGTTTACATTTCACATCTTATTTGCTTCTCTTCACATTTAACATAAAGTAATATTTATACTTCTTATTTCAGTATATTTTATTTTTATTTGTAGGTCTAATCAGCTATTGAACTTTTCTACTGATTCATTTCAGTTATCTTAATTATTAATTTAGTGTTTCCATTTCCATTTTTCCAGTATTCTACTGAGTAACAGATTTTTATCATGTTAACATATTTATTTTAAAATTTGTATCTGAAAACTACATTATATGGACAGTTTTAATAACATCACAGATAATGTGTATGAATATTTGTGGAGATTATTTGAACATTATGTTGGTGTCCAATTTCTCAGTTTATAATTGGTTTTTTTTTTTGCTTCTAGAAGAGATCTAAGAGGTGTCAATAATCTCATCTCCACTTAATCCAATATGAGGTTTCAATGCTAGATTTTGAACCCTTATGTATGCATTAAACTAACTATCTCGACTCAAATAACATAGAAATAACAAGGTCTTCCTTGAATTGGTATGTCTTATGCTTCCATCAGTGATGTCTACATCTCACAAAACTTCCAAAATCCTGCTGATTCTCAGCTTCTATTATTTTTAAAACAAATGCTCAACTTGCCTTAGTACTTTTCTTTGCTGGATCTTGATTGTATAATTCTTCAATTCCTTTTACCTCTCTGATGATATCAAAAAAACAGTTATTTGCTTGTTTCTGGATTATGCGGTTTTTCTCAGAGGTCTAATTGGATTTGAATTACTTGGTCTTCCATCATTAAAAGGGAACTCATAGGTTATTACATTGTTAATACATCATAAATATATGAATATATTTCTGAAACAATAAAGCAAGCTATTCATGCTTCTTATGTTGCTGCATAGTATTTTATATTACTTATGAATCATACTTTTATGTCATTGACCAATACATATTTGATATTTTCCCAATTTAGTATTTTTTTCCATTTCTAAAACAATGCTGTGCTAAAGCATCCTTGTATGTTCTTTTTTATGTCTTGTTGAAATTTAGCCACCTAGGGATACATGCATTCTAAATTTTATAATATAAATTGGCCCCCCAACATATATGCTTCTATTTTTACTGCCCCACTGGCATATAGAGAAATCATCCATTACCTAACAAATTTGCTCAAATATACCCCATCAAATGTTTTAATTTTTGGTGACAATATATGTGTTTAAATTCTTTATGTCAAGTTAAAAAATATTTAAATGATCAAAGTTTGTTTCTTCCATCTTCAGTCACATTAAGGTTTGGGTGATTTTCAAAGTATCTATTTTCTGTTTGATGGCTCCAGTTTTCCATATACACACACCAGTGTTTTTATTCATATTTACTACAGCTTTGGAATACAGAATTTGAAATCAAACTGCAAATTAAATGTTTCTCCTAAAAGTGACACATGTAGTCCAGTAGCTAATGTAAGTAAAATGCCCATAATTAAATTCAAGGAGGATAGGAACTAGAACCCTTCTGTGTATCTGTGAAGAAGATAATAAAAAAGTATCTAGTAGCAAGAAATAGAACAAGATGAATACATAGTGTTCAAGAATGAGAAATATAAGAAGTCAATTGACACCACAATTGGAAGGTATACACAATACACATTGACTACAATTTTTTGTCAACAAGCAAACTTACTTGAGAGAAAATTGTATACTGTTATTATATTTGCATTGTTTTTTAAGTGTACAGTTATTTTTCCTTAATATGTTAATCCTGTTGTTCTACCATCTCCACCATGTATCTCCAGAAAAAGATTTTCAACTTCTGCAGCCATTAAACAATTGCTGTTACACATCTCCCAAAACCCTGAAAACCATATTTTAATTTCTGTCTCTAAATTTCACTACTAAAGGTATCTTGTATTAATGAAATTATATACTATTTGCACTTTTTTTGTTTGGCTTATTTCATTTAGCTTAATGTCTCTGTCTTAATGTCTATATTGTACTAGTATCTCTTCTTTTTGTAAGAGTGAATATAAAATGCCACTGTATATTTATGCTACACTCTGTATATTCACTCATCTATTGATGATTATTTGAGTTGTTTCCATCTTTTGGCTATTTTGAATAATGTTGCTATGAACATGGGGGGACACATGTCTGTTCAAATCCCTGCTTTTATTTATTTTAGGTATTTACACAAAAATTGAATTGCTGGATTATATGGTAATTTTACTTCAAACTTTTTGAGGAATCTTCACATTGTTTTACATTGTTTTACACAGAGGCAGCACCATTTTAAGTTTCCATCAACATTTCACCAAAGGCCACATCCTCTCCGTATTCATGGCAACATGTGATATTTTCTGTTTTATTTAGTTTTTCATTAAGGTCTTCTTAATAGGTATGAAAAATGTATTTCATTCTGGTTTTAACTTGTGTTTCTCTAATGACTAGTGATATTAAATATCTATTCACCTTCTAATTGTTTCTTGGTATTTCTTCTTTAGAGAAACATCTAATCTAGTTTTTAATCATTTTTAAAATTTTTCATTTTTTGACTTGTTAAGTTTTTAATTGAATCTCAAAAAATTATCTCTTCTTCTGAGTTGTTAGTTACATGGGATTGTCAGAAAAATTAAGAAGCAGAATTAATTTTTTTCTCAGATGGCTGCATATAGAATTCTTTTTGTTTGAGATTTAAAATTTTTTTCTTGTGGAATTTTTCTTGAGTTATTTGATTCTAACATCCAGGAGTTTGGGTGGTTTCAACATGTTTAATTGAGGAATAAAAATAGTTAATGATTTTTTATGCTCTTAAAAAAAAAAAAAAGCTTATTCAACTTAAATTTAACATAAATTTAAAAAAACAGACTCAGGAGCCACTAGCAGGCAGGTCCAAGGGTGTTTCTGAGAGCTTGAGTCCACAACATGGGCAGGGAATATCTCTAGTAAGAAAAGGGAAATGACTTAAAAAAAAAAAAAAAGCGGTTACCCTTCAAAGTTTGCATTATTTGAACATGCTTTGTCAATTTATAGCTTGTGAGTGGCTGAAAGCTTGGCTTTCCTTTAACAGAGATTTGGCTACTTGTTTACAAGAATACATTTTCAATTTAGGTTGAACTATGTTTACATATTCAGTTATGTTACAGTTTGTTACACAGGGAGGCACCTATATAGTCCATATTTAATTTAATGTCATTTTTGCTATACAAATTATGTTTCTCACAGTCTGTATTACCACATATGAAATGTATATATGCTGATGCTAAAATATGCTTCCTTTTCTTTTCATATGTGTTTCTTCTTCAGACACTTAGAATTTTAATGAACTGAAGAAATATAGCTAACTAGTTACAGTATTGACATATAAGCTGTTAAAAATGGCCGCATGAATTCTGGCTGCTTGCAATCAAATTGCTATATACCATTGGTTTAACAACTTTCCTATTAAAGGTCATATTTGACACACACCAAGAGAAAAATGTTTCCTAAGATTCCCAGAAAACTTCGAACTGTTAGAGAGAAGTTCTTTATTTATCAATGTTAATGCCAGACAAATTATAGTGAGTTCCATTTGTGTGTGTGTGAGTGTGTGTGTGTGTGTGTGTGTGTGTGTGTGTGTAACTTTTAAATGCAGCCATGGACAGAGAAAGGATATTAATATTATATTACTAAATCACTAAGTATTCTCAGGCATTATGTGTTGTCACTCTGCCTGCTACAATTATCACCTATATACCCATGGTTTTTATTGGTACTTAAACATTTATGGAAAAGACGGAGAAAAACATATATCCATGAATGATTTCAAATATTGATGATAATAAAAAGTGAAAGAAGAAGGCAGTGTTAGAGTGTGCAATCCAGTACTAGTTTATATTCTGTGAAGATCAGTCTTGTTGAGAGATAGAGAAATAGTAGGGGACACAAATCATATTTTTAAGCCTATGTGTAAGAAAAATAAAAAGAAACACAGAGACAAGATTCAGAGGCAGGATTAAAAGATGGCAGAATGGCAGAAAAGCCAAGCTGCCAAGCTTTATTTACATCAATAATTTACTTTAGGTCATTAACATCATTAGTACATATACTTCATTGTATTATTAGGCAGATTACAGATTTAGCAACATTTGCAGATTATCCTCAATCACATACTAAGTTGAAATGTGTGAAGTTAGGAGCTTTGTGGAGCTCTCAAGAGAGTCCATTGTATAAAATTACTGTTATGTGGACAAGTGTAGGCTCAGTGAAACACTGTAGTTGTCTAACAAAAGAGTTCTTTTATTTCCAGGAGCTCTGTGCTTGAGATCAAGGTCAAGGCTGATAAGACTCTAACACAGAGCCTAACCATGAAGGACATTGCTATAGCAGCCAGGCATTCTGTGTCTTTGCACAGAAGTTTTCCCAGCAGCCAAGCATTTTTTGTCTTTGCACAGAGATGTCCTAGCCACCAAGCATACCACACTCATAAAGCTATCAGAGAACTAGATCCCAAACACAGAACCCCTACACTTATGAGATTGCTCCCAAAAGTATGATGAAATAATAAGATGAGCTTCTATTTATAAGGTTTATTAACAAATATTGATTGGTAATGCCAGGATATAAGTTACTTAAGACAAAAATAATAAATTTGGATAATACTATAGTTTTGTTTATTAATAACCAGTCTCCCTAATCTGATAGGAATATACAAAAAGATGTATAAAAATTGAAGCATAGGTTAATGCATTATTGGAGATGAATGTCTAAGAATGTTTATTATTATTTTTTCATATTCTATATTATCCCAAAAGAATATTACAATATATGAGACTTTTGAGAAAATGATTAATAAGTTATGAATATAGCAATAATTGGTATTTTCTAAAAAAATGTTTAAGAACAACTCATGTTAGATATAATTTTCCTTTTCTAAAATAAATTATTTTTTTCTATAAAGAAAATCTACCACACTGTATTTGCTAACCAAGATTCTTGATTCTTTTTTTTAATTCTTGATCATTTTAAAATAGCACACACCACACACATACATATACAATGAACATAAAAGAAGGTCAGAATCAATACACAACTATATATATTTCTCATTAAACTATAACCAATGTACTTAACATCCAAAAGCAGATTAGAACATTGCCAATTGTCAGAAGCCCCCTTAAATCTTTGACAATGGATTCCCTTTCCCATCTTAATCCAATCTTCATTAACCATCTACTTGATCTCTGTATAATTATGCTACAGTAACTATCATTTTTGAGATCTAAAGTATACTATTCTAATTTTTTTAAACTTTTGCAGTAGAATCACACAACTTTTTTTTTATTCCTATCTTCTTTTACTCAACATCCTTCTTCTATGATTTGACCTTATTTGTTATACACCTGTAAATTATTTATGCTTGTTCTTACAGTCTCCTGACTATAGATGCCATGACTTACCTATTATAATGTGGATAAGCATCTGATTTACAACCAGATTTTGATTGTTACTAATGAAGCTCCTCATATTAAACTTGTTCACTTCTCTTGTTAAACATCTCAAGTATGTTCCATATTGTAAGATCTGTTCACCTGGTCATCTATTGACAGCACGTATATACTAAAATTGGACTGATATGAAGATTAGCATCCTCTCTGCACAAGGATGGCCTTCAAATTTATGAAGCATTCCATACTTAAAAAAATCACAATCTAGGCTGGGGTTGTGTCACAGTGGTACAACACTTGCCTAGCATGTGTGAGGCACTAGTTCAATTCTTAGTACCACATATAAATAAGTAAATACAATAAAGGTCTATCAACAAATATTTAATAAAAATATTTTTAAAAATCACAATCTATCAGTCTTCAAAGTGGATATACCAAAAATGTATGAAAGTTCCAAAGGCATATAAATATCAACAACAATGAGATTTTTTTTCCAAACTTTTAACCATTCTTGTGTGAGTGTAATAGTATATTAATGTGGTTTCTATCTTCATTTCTCTGATCAGTAAGGAGATTAGGGGTTTTCTTTCTTATGATTATTGGGCAACTAGATATCATTTATTGTCAAATACTTATTTTAGTCTATTATATAATTTTATATTTTATCTTCACTTATTGATTGTAATTTTTGTGTATAAAATAAAATATATTAAATAGAAGGAGTTTTTTATTTTGATTATTATGTGGCAACTAATTTTCCTCCAATCTATATACTTGACATTTAAATATTTATATTTATTTATTTTATATTATTAAAAATAACATTATTATGAAAAATATAAATCATAAAATTCATGGACTATAGATGCATGATTCAATTATTTTGAGTAAATTTATAAACTTGTATAAATCTCACTAAATACAGTTTCAGAAAACTTTCATCACTCCCAAATTTTCTTTAGGTTTATTCTTAGATAATTGTCATACCTACCTTAGTTACATACAATCACTAATTATTTATCTCTGTATACATTTATGTATGTAAATGGAATCATATAACATATAATCCTTGTCTGACTCTTTTACTTAACATACAACATACGAGTTTTACCCATGCCAAAGCAGGTATCAGTACTTCCTTTTCACCAATGAAGAAGATATGGATATATCATGGAGATATCACATGTTAAGACTACCAGCTGTTGGATATGTGGATTATTTTCACTATTATGAATAACATTGCTAAAAATATTTGATTTACTACCCATGTTTGTGTAAACATTTGTTTTCACTTCTTTTTGGAAGATTTCCAATGTAGGATGGCTGAGTAATATATAAAATTTATGGTTAAGTTTATAAAAAATTTACAAACTGTTTTCTAAAGTGACTATCATTTTACATTCCCACCAGCAAAGAGGAAGTTTCCATTTTCTTCTTATTTTCAATATTCATTGTTGTCTGTCTTTTATAACTGTATTCTATGTAGTGTGTATGTAGTGGTGGATGTGTTATTGTGATTTCTGCTTACATTTCCCTGATGACTCATGATATTGAACATTTTGTTTCCATATATTGCATTAGCCATTTATACACCTTCTTTAGTGAGATGCTGATTTCAGTATTTTATGCATATATTAAAGATGTCTTGTAATTGAATTATGAGTTCTTAGTGTGTTTATGACCACAGTCTTTAATCATGTATATAATATGCAACTTTATTCTCACAGTTTCTGTCATTTTTCCCTCCTGTTAGTGTGTTTAGAGCACAGAGTTCTTAATTTGAATGAAGTCAGTTTCATCAATTTGTTCCTTTATGAGTCAGGCTTTCATTGTTATAGTGGAAAACATTTGTACATCTCAATGCCATCATGGTTTTCTTCTATGTTTTACCAAGAGTTTCAGACCTTTGGCTTTTACAGTTAGGTCAATATTCTATGTGTGAATTAGTGCATTTTTTTCCTACTCTAAAAGATCCCCACAGACAAGGTAATTTGTTACTATCAGAAGTTTTTATGTAGTGAGGGCTTTCATGCTTCATTATCTCAAAAGGGAAGGTGGAAGAACAAGAGGGGGTGATGTTGGGAGTCCAAGACTTCAGTTATTAAAAAAAAAAAAAAACTGCTCTCCAGAACACTAACTCATTTCTGAAAAATTAAAGTCACCTTTAATCAGCCCTTCCTCCCAACACCCTTTTACTAGGGGTGAAATCACCAACACATGGAACCTGGAGAACTCATTCAACCCATAGCAGTGTGTTATAGGGATCCGAGTCCTTGTTTGAATGTAAATATCCATTTGCCTCCACACTACTTGTAAAAAGTTTGTCCTTTCCCCCTCAGCTTTCATGGCCCTTTTGTCAAAATTCAATTGACCACAAAAATGAGGCTTTATTTCTGGACTTTCAACCCTTTCTCATGGATATTTATGCTTATTCTTGTGTCAAAATCAACCCTCAGTTTTGAGTAAATTTTGAAGTTGAATAGTTCAAGTCCCAAATTTTTTTCATCTTTTCCAAAATTAGCTGGGCAATTTTGAGTCCTTTGCATTTTCAAGTACAATTTTGGATCAGTTTTGCAATTATTAGCAAAATAAGAGTAGCATTTAGAATATTTGTTATTGTGATTACATTGACTTACAATTAATTTTGGGGAAAATATGTTATCCAACCCATAAACATGTAATGCATCTACATTTGGTTTCTCTAAATCATGTTTGCCCCTTTTACTGTATATTTTACATTTATTATAAAAATTTATTTATACATATTTTGACTTTTTGAATGTTAGTTTGACTGAATTTGTTTTCTTAATGTCATTGTCTGCTTGTCATTGTTAGGATAACTAATTGTTATCTGTATGGTATTATTTTCTGAGACTACTGAACGTTGAGTTCTAATAATTTTATGTCCATGTCTGTATATATTGCTAAAAGCTATAGCCCAGTAGGACTGATGCATGGCATTTTTGGTTGAAAGGTGATGCCAGCAAGCCATTGAGATGATAATGATTATGTTAAGATGTGCATTCAATTGGATATTAGACCCCTGCTGTCCGCCTCCAACTGCTATTTTGGAGCTCTCAAGGCGACTCCCGGAGAGTTCCCATTGGTTGGGGAAGTGCAGTAGGAGGGATTTCAGGAGGAGGGACTTCCAGTTGGTGTGGTGTGTGGCGTTCATGGGAGTTTTGGAAATAAAGTTTGTTCCTGCTTGAGTGGCTCGTGATTTTGTGCCCAGCCTGACTGCGGCAATATATGGCATGAATTGCTGGAGATTTGATACATTTAAAATTCAAAATTTTGGCATTTATTAATAAAATCAATTTATCATCATCGTTTTGTTTTGTTTTGTTTTTGTTTTTGATGAAAGAGAACATCCTCATCTTGTTCTAAGGGGAAATCATTGATACATTCACATCCCTCAGAATGTGTTTACAGTGTTCTGAGACTGAGAAATTTTCTCTCTATTGCTAGTTCACTGAGAGTTGAATGAAATCTCATTTTATAAAATGCTTTTCTTCATCCATTGAGATGATAAGGTTGCATTCATTCTTTATTGTATTATTATAGTGTATTTCATTAAATATTGTTTATATCTGAAATAAATGCTGCATTTGTAAATGGTTTATATTTCTTTTGATAAGATATTGGATTTTATCTGTTGATATTCTGTAAGTATTTTGCATGTACATTCATGTAGGTTGCAGCTCTATAATTTGTGTGTTTTTTGATGTCTTTTGCTTAGTTTTAGTAACAGGGCAATATCAGCTTTACAGAATGAGTTGAAAAGTGTTCCTGCATTTCTTGTCTATTTATTATTTATTTATTTCTGAGAAAAGGTCTTGCTATATTGTCTAACCTAGTCTCAAACTCCTGGGCACAATAAATCCTCCTGCTCCAGCCTACTGAATAGCTGGAAATATGCATATGTACTACTGTGCCTTACTTACCTTCTTTATTTTTTTGACAGAATTTCTGAAGATTGTTGGTAATCACTTCTTGAACTAAATATTTGCTAATAATTACTGGTGAAATCATGTGACAATTCTTTGGGGAATAATTTTAGTTAATAATTAAATATTTTTACTTGATATAGATCCATTTATAGTCTCCATTTCTATTTGGAATAGTTTTGATAAGTTGTATTCATAAATATCTGCTTTATTTTATGTTTTTAATTTGTAATAATGAGATTATTTAATATTTTATTCTATAATTCTTTTAATTTTTATAAATTCACTGGTGATATCATTTAGTTTTGTTTTGTACATTTGCATCTTCTCTCTTTTTCTAGAGCAATATACTTAAAGATTTGTGAATTTTGTTGCTATTTCCAAAGAATTTTTATTAAATGTTACTCTCTATAATTCAAATGATCATATTATATTCCATTAATGTACTGAAGTATGTTTTCTGTCATTTAAATGTTACATCAACTCTTCTTCCCTAGAATTAATATAATTTGAAATGGATTTCTAGTTCTTCCTGTTTTATTTGTTGTCTTCTACTTTATTTGGATTTATTTGGCAGCACTTTTTAAAAATTATTTTAATTATACATGTAGGCTTTTTTGTTCTTTCATTATATTTCTTTAAATACTATATGGCTTTTTGTTGTTGTTGTTTTTAATCTAGTCTGGATATTTTGTCTTTAAATAGCAAGATTTAGTCCATTTGTTGGTTTATTTATTTTTTTTCCTTTTTAAACAGGATTTTTGAGGTATAATTGGCCTGTAGTAAAATGAACATTTTTAAGGTTTAAAGTTTAGAGAGTTTTTACATATGTATGAATCATAATAATCAAGATAAAGAACATAGAGATCATTCCTTAAATTTCTCGACCCAGCTATAAAGTCCATCCTTATTATAATCATAGGCTCTAGTCACCAACAACTAGTGAGCATTTTTTTTTGTCAAAATAGTCAACAATTCTAGAATTGTAGTACATGAAATCATAAATTATGTATTATTTTCATGTAATTTATTTTGCTCAGCTTAATTACCTTGATATTAGTTTACATTATCACATGAATTTAGGATTCATTTTTACAGTTATATAATTATCTATTTCTTTTAGCTATTATATATAAGAATAGCTTCTATGGACATTCATGAATATGTTTTAGGTCAACATATATCTTCACTTCTCTTACATTGTTTGGATTGCAATGCCTGAATCATAGTGTGATATTTTCCAGTTTTTACTATTATATACTTTTATATTACTTAATGTGTTGTGATACTTTTGAAGAAAATGCAAAAAAAGATTATGACTTTTAAATTCTTACCAACAATTTAGAGAGTTTATTTGCTTTATACTTTTGTCATGTAGTATGAATGGACTTTTTAATATTGATTTTTTGGTGGATATATAGCTCACTGTTATTTTAATTAGCATGTCCTTAATAACTAATTATGCTGAGAAAGTTTTGTTGAAATGTTTATTCAAATCTTTTGGCCACTTGTTTATTATATTACTTATCTTTTCATGAAATCTAAAAGTATTACATGTACCCTGCATATGAGTCCTTTGTAAACATTTTCTTAGTGTGTGAGGCATGTTCTCTTTTTACATCCGTTTTCACTCCTTTCAATTTTCACTTAAGTTTGTTCTTGTTATATTTTTCCTTCCTAAATCTCTAACTTTTCTTCTGTAATCATGTTACTATATCCTGAATAAATTATGTATATTTTCTTAAAATCATGAGTCAGATGTGATGAAATCTCTCAATATTTTTTTAGTCTGCAAATGTCATTATTTGAATTTCATTCCTACAGGATACAGTCACTTGTAATATAATTATAGACAGAAAAGTTTCCCCGATTTTTATTGATATCATTCTATTTTCTTCTCATTCCATCTGTCAAAATACAGGTATCACCCTGCACATACCTGTAGTCCCAGCAGCTTGGAAGGCTGAGGCAGGAGGATCACCAGTTCAAAGCCAGCCTCAGGCACTAAGCAACTCAGTGAGACCCTGTCTGTAATAAAATACAAAATAGGGCTGGGGATGTGGCTCAGTGGTTGAGTGCCTCTCAGTTCGATTCCTGGTGCAAAAAAAAAAAAAAAAAAAAAAAGAAAAAAGAAAAAAATACAGCAGTCTATTTATTTTACTTTTGAAAGTAATATTTTTTCTCTTCTCTACTTAAATGTTTTCTTCCTCTTTATTTTACAAAGTTTATATATTATTATGTTTATTATTATATTTTTTAGCCAGCTGTTCAAAATTCTACTTGAATATTTGATTTTATGACATTCTAGATGTATAGCAGTCCTTATATTTCCCAAATCAAATATCATCCAATCTCTTAGTCTCGCTCTTCTTCCTAGGACTCCACTGGAATGCTCATTAGAATTTTCACTTTATTTTGTCTCTTACACTTTAATTCATCTTCTTGAATCACTAAACTGCATTATTGGATTATCTTTTCTGATATATTTTCCAATTAACTAATTATTATTTTAGCTATGTTTATGCTGCTTTGAAACTGATGACTTACTACATAATTTTAGTTATGTTATTTGCATTTCTATTTTTTGCATTCAATTCATCTTTAATCTTGTATTTAACTCTTTAAACATATTTTATAGACAATATTTAGTAACTTTGTAGTAGTGGTTTCTCAGGGATTGACTTTTGTTGTCTTTTTCTTTTCTTTTTCCTATCGTTTTTGTTTGTTTTGTTTTTCCAGTGATAGAGATCGAATCCAGGGCCTTGCACATGCTATACAAATGCTTATGAGGAAGGCATGGTTCTAACTCTTTGTTATTTGTTTTATGCGCTCTCTAAGGTAATATGAAAACACAAGGAATTTGAAGTCTGTATGATTGAAAATGAGAAGAGAGTACAGAAATAAATAAACATAAATTGAAGGCAATAACACAAGGTGAGAGACTACTCTTCTGTTTCTAGTGAAAATTCACACTGCAACTTTGCATTTCTTTTTTCCTTCTCAGACCTTTCAGTATTGCTAGCCTTTTGGCTTTCTGTAAATTTCTGGCCCATCTATATACTTTACAGTTTTTTTTGTTGTTGTTGTTGTTGTTGTTGTTATTGTTTTTTGTTTGTTGGTTGGTTGGTACTGTCTGATGTCATGTTCATTCTTAAATCCCTGAAGGCATCTTCCAGAAGAGAAGTCTCAGATTCTTTATCATGTGTTTCTGGTTTATACTCATTGCATCTGAGAATAATACTGCATTTTTACCTGCTAAATCTATTTAATCCTATTATGTGGGGATTTGTGTCTGTCCATGCTTTCTTTCTTGAGATTTTATTTATCATATAAATTAAAATATTGCTTCTTTAATAATGATTTGAACAAAGGTTATCACTCTTATCTTTATTCCTTGCCTGAACCACAGATCCAAATTCTAAATTACATGTAGGATAACAAGCATGTAGATCTTCAATTTGTGTTTCACCTGAACATGCTTATAGCTGTATTCTTTATCTATTTGTTGCCAATGTCTACTTACATGCCTGTTTTATTTCTTTGATGCCTGATTTATTAATATTACAAAATACTCTATTGAAAATAGTCTTGGAACTCAGAGTTACCACTAATGTGAATGCAGGTAAGAGATGAGAATTCAAGTTAAGAAAGATTGCTGAGGGAAGCTCTCAAAAGAATAGAATTTAAATGAAACAGAATAAGAGAAAATAACCAACACTAGCTAGTTACAATATTTCTTTTTCAAATTCTATAATTTGGTTCCTGTAATGGTTAACTTGAATTGTCAACTTGATTGGATTGAGATGCCTAGGATTAAGGGGATAATGGGTGTGTTAGTGAGGGTGTGTGTAGGAATGATTGGCATGTGGGATAGCCAACTGAAATGGAGACCCTCCCTAAGCTTGGACAACTCGGACTAATAGGATGATGGCTTAGATGAAATAAAAATTGGAAGACCAAGGAAGTAGCAGCAGATGTAAACTCAATTCTTCTGGAACTTTTTATTTGTTTTTTAATATTTTTAGCTGTGGATGGATGCAGTATCTTTATTTTTTTATTTTTTATTTTTTTATGTGATGCTGAGACTTGAACCCAGTTCCTCACAAAAGCTAGGCAAGCACTCTAATACTGAGCCATAATCCCAGCCCTGGAACAGGTTCTTGATTGCTGCTGTGATCCTCTGAAGATACCAGACTCTTGTGTCTTCACTCTTCCGATGCAGACTCTGCCAGTGATTCCCCAGAAGCCTTGGGTCTGGGGCTGCAGCCTCCTGGACTGTGTGGCTACTAGTTCTTCTGGCTCTCCAGCCTGCAGAGGGCCATTGTGGACTATCCAGCTTCTGGTTACGTGAGCAAACCTAATAAGTCCCCTTTTTATAATTATACTTCCTGATGATTCTGTTCCTGTAGAGAACCTTGTCTAATAAAGTTCCTGATTATCCCCCAGAGGCCTATTTGTTAAAACTTACTTATGGGCCCATGGTCCTACTGGGAGATGGTAGAACCTTTAGGAGGTGGAGTCTAATGGACATAAGTTCAGTCATTGTGGGGAATGCTTTTTAGAGGGAAACTGGAGCCCCAGCCTTCTTCTTCTCCACTCTCTCTTTCACTTTCTAGCTGCCATCGTGTGAGCAACTCATTCCACCATTCCCTCCTTGTATGTACCATTGCCTTGTCAAGGCCCAATGGCAAAGGAAGCTATAGACCATGGACTGAAATCTCTGAAACCATGGGCCAAAATAAGTCTTTTCTTTTTTAAAATTGATTACCTCCAGTATTTTTGTCAGAGTGACAGAAAGCTTACTAATATGCCAGGGAACTTAATGTTTTCTGGAAATTTCTATGACTGTACATAATTCTGAGGAGAGCTACCACTAATAATTATTGTGGCAGTTTATAGAGATGATGGATAGAATGTGAGTCGATGTTCTGGGTGTTTTATAGGCATTCATTTATTTCTTACATGAGTAAAGTGAGACAAAAAATTTGAATAATTTGCTGAAGTTTACACAGTTTAGATTTAGAATTCAATAACATCATATGGTAAGCTTTTTTAAATTTTATTTTGTTTTGTTTTTGTTTTAAGAAGATGAAGAAGCAGATGATAATCTTACAGGGATATTTTTATTTGTTGAAGAAAAGTTTGCTAGAAACAGTCTTACTTTCTGTTGAACTGTTCTCATTTCACCTTGTCTCACATTCTTCTTAGCACCATTATTGGAAATCTTAACTTTAGGTTCCAAGACCAGCTGCCCTTACCCTACTGAGAAGGTAAGTGCTTCTCAGAAATTCTGTCAACAGCTATCAGATTCCCCCTGTGACCCTGTAATATCAAGAACAACAACAAAATGCAGTATAACAAAATCTATGCAAAAAAAAATAATAACTCTTACACAGAAAAGTTGTCCACTTAAACATCTATATAGATATATTTAAATAACAACTTCTAAATTCACATTTTTTAATGAAACTATAGAACAGCAATGATGACTTTGAAAATATCCTCAATCTTCTCTAGCAACAATTTTCATTTTTTTACATATTACCCCTATGTTCTCTAATTTATGAATTACAAAGTGCTTTTTTTATACATTCTGTCTGTGAGGAAATGAGTGCTACTTACAAATACAGATTTATCATATTTATGGAAATGGTAATTAAACTGTGTCTGTGACCTTGGTGTTTCAGTTAGCGTCTCATTTCTGTGATCAAAAGATCAGACAAAAACAACTTGAAGGAGGAAACATTTATTTTGGCTGACAGTTTCAGAGGTAAAATCCATGGTTGGCCAACTCCATTGCTCTGAGCCCAAGTGACACAGAACCTCATGGCAGAAAGCAGCTCAGAATATGGCAATACGGAAGCAGAGAGGGAGCTCAAGTGACCAGAGACAAAATTAAACCCAAAAGGCTCCCCCTCAGTGACCTACCTTCTCTAGTCACACTCTAACCTGCCCACAGTTACTGTCCAGTTAATCCCTATCAGTGAACTAATTCACTCATTAATTAATACCTCCCCTAATCTAATTATTTCACCTCTGAACATTCTTACATTTTCCCATCTGTGAGCTTTTGGGGACACCTCATATTGAAGTAGCCCCCCAAAAGATCCTTACCATAATTAAGCTTCTCCAAGGACCCTCACCATAACTAAGCTTCTCCACAACTAGATTTTACAAAGAATGTTAGCAGCATTTTTTTCAGAGAGCTCTCATTGTGGTTTGAGCTTCCTCTTTTTTGTAAAAGCTAGGTCTGCAATCAAGTTGTTGTTGTGCAGAAGATACTGTCTCTGTTTTCTTGGTAAAAACTTGTGAAACCTCTATCTAGCCTAAAAATATGGGACAAAGAATAACTGTTATATACCCACCCACTGTCCTCTAACCACCTCACTGGGTGTAAATCTAAAAGGATTTCCAGACCCAGGATCTAGAGATTTTTAGGCATTCGTCCCTCTGGACCACTGCAGCTTAAATAAACCTGCTTCCTTTACAATTCCTTGGGTTTCCAGTCTTGTCTGTCTTACATCAAAATCTAAACTAAAGCACTTGGGTATATAATATAATTTCTTTAGACTTCATTTATTCATCTTTAAATAAAGGTACTGGGATGGATTTTCCTGAATGTCCATCTCAATTCTTCCATTCTGTGATATGCTATGTAATAAATTAACCAAATCTCCATTTAAGGATGACTGCAAACATGTGATATATAGGATTTCAATTTATAAATTACAATAACCTGGAATGACCTTCATAGGGCTTCTTCAGATTTATACATTATACTAATAGATGTATGAGCATTTTACTCCATTTAATATTATGGCATCAAGGAAATGAAAAATTAAAGGTGGGATCCAATTCTTGATACTTTATAATATCAGCTTCTAAAACTCTATACCTCGCAATATAAATGTGATAAACATCTTTTATTTTTTGCATCTCACTGTTAAAAGTTATTTCCAAAGATGCTATGATGAAGCTGTCTATAAAAATAAATCTGAAAATGAAACCAAAAAGATCATAGAGAAAATGTCTGTTTGTATTTCCCAAGAGTGAACCTGCCTGGATGCTGCTCATTCTCTCCCAAATCTGAAAAGGCAGATAAACTACCCTACCATCATGCTGAGCAAAGAGAGCTCAGGGATCCTTGGGATGTGCAAGATAGAGCATCTCTTAGATCAGAGGTTTTCATCCAAGTGTCAGAACACCACTGAGAGCTTTGACCAGCTGGAGGAGGGAACACAATACTGGAGATAACAAAGGTCTATTTTCTTCTGTATGATACAGCCTGACAGAAAGGAATGAAGTAATGCTTATGAACAGGTAAATCTGGAAATCTTTTCAGACAAAAAGATGTGCCAGTCTCTATAAAGACCATAGTGCTAGGCAAAGATGAGTGATCACAAGCTAGTGATGAAGCTGCAGTGTCCTTAGAGAAAATATTAGCAGTGAGTGACTGAGAGCATGATCTCCTGATGGGAAAAGTTCCCATCTGGGACTCAGGGGCCTATTAACTGGCCTCTATGACTAGAAAATTTTAAAAGCAATAAAGAACATTGAATTAAAAGATAAAGTATCACACAATGCAGATTGCTACTAAAGGGGAAAGAAGGTCATTATACAAGAATGCAATTAAAAATCTGTAAAGGTCAAAAAGGAAGTTCTCCAATAGTGGGAATATATTATCAGTGATAAAAACTTTCTATAGTATGAAGCAATAACTCTTTAAGACATGATTATTGTGTTTGGAGTGAATCTGAGTACTGTTACAAACTGTCAGAAAGGATTGAATTGGAGCACAGGATGCAATGATGCTGAAACACGTAACTACCATTTTTAGAATCACTATTGAAAAAATAATATAAAATAAATAAGACAATTTCTGTACAAGACAGTGATTCATAAATTTTGGTGAGTACTAGCACTATCTGAGAAATTGTTAAAAGTAAAACTGCTGAGTCTTAATCCTTGAGGTGACTCAGCAGGTGCACAGTGGGGTCTGAGCCCTTATAAACTCTCTGGAAAGTATACACCCCTGGTTGAGTCTCTGTGGCTTGTGTTTATGTTCTTATGTATTCTCATGCGACTTTTTCATGTAGGACTTCATGCTCATAGAGGATTCTTTCTTTTGAGGACTGAAGGAGTGAATATATGCAGAGGAATTAAAATGACACTAGATACAATCACTCATGATATTTAGTTTGCCCTACATGTATAGTCATTCATTCACAGACAAATATTTATGGTCGGGTATATAAATATGCATTTAAATATATTTGTCTAAGTAAATTAGGCACACATATATAAAGTGAAAAGAGAACTTTTTGGATCCCTCTCAAATATTTTATTGTTTATTAAGCTGTGAATCCTTTCTCTCTTAATTATTTATTTTTTATTGATTCTTTTTAGTCATATATAAATACACATATTTTTACATAATCACAAAAACATGGGGTATATATGGCTCTAATTCAGTCCCCAGCACTTCCCCACTGCCCCTTCCTCTCTCCTCCTGCTTTCCTCTCTCTCTACTGATCTTTCTGCCACTTCAGTCAGAAAGGCAATTATCAAGAATACAAATAATTGATGGCGATGTGGGGAAAAATGTATATTCATATATTGTTGGTAAGAATGCAAATTAGTACAACCACTCTGGAAAGCAGTATGGAGATTCCTCAAAAAAGAAGTAATGGAACCACCATATGACCCAGCTATTCCACTCCTCAGTAGATACCCCCAAAATTTAAAGCTGAGAATTTTTAATATTTTGTCCTGATATCAGGTAAAAACCTGAATGCAAAGAGAGGATACTGCAATGTAGTCCAGGCACGGACCCCAAAGGATACTGTCTGTGAATTACACAAATTATATTTTGTATATCATCCCAATTTGAATAAATATACTGAAATATCAGTGAAGATCAATTTTCAGTAAGAAAAATTGCTTTGCTTTGGGATATTTGGAAATTACCTAACTACCATTAGCATATTAGATCTGTCCTGTTACATTTTTTCATCATTTCCAACTAGTGCAATAAAATTCTCATGTGCAATTTAACTGCAGCATTAATGAAGTTGATTGGTCTATAACATACAGGGTCAGTTTTATCACCCCTTAAAACACCTAAATTAAGATATTTTTATCCGACCACTAAAGGAAAGAACTACTTCAATGTATGCTCCCTAAGGGGGAGAAAATGGAGAAAGTTAGCCTAATTTAATTCTTGATAAGATCTTTAAAGCTTGAAAGTCACAAAATGTAATCGAAATCTACTTTTTAATTTAATTTCCAAAAAGTCACTGTAAAACCTCTGTGAATTAGTCTCACTGTGATTGTGGATTTTTTTTTTTTCAATGCAGCAGCTACACAGGGTGAATTTAACATCCTTTAGGGGTATGTTAACTAAAGTTACTTATATATTAAAAAGTGTGGTCTCCTGTAAATTCCCATGACCAGCAGTGTAAAGAACACTTGATGGTATGAAAGAAGCCATAGTTTAATTTTATAACTCTAAAAATAATGTATTTTGAGACTGCTGTTTGTTTAGTAATAGGTAAAAATATTGAAGACAAAAGCCCTTATAATTCAAGAAAAATCCTAACATAATGAATAACAATAGAAATCAATAGAAAGGCTCTCTCTTAGTTGCCAGCCCTTTTCTGATCTCTGAAATAGTAAGGTTAATGCAGATACCAATGAGTCTTACTAATTTCTGAACAACTTTATCGAGCATGTGATATATGCCAACTCTGGCAAAGATCATCTGTCACCACGTGTCTGAATTTTGACATAACCTTTTACCTAACATCATGTAAACTATCTCTTTTAGTTCAAATGAAACCTCATTTTTAATATATATATATGCTTTCCTCCTCTATCATCATAATGGTTCATGCACCTATATACATCTTGAGATTCTCAAAATCACACAGTCACATTTGGACATGTAGCCTAACCCATGATATATGAACATGGATTTCAGTGACCTTGCTACTATGAATTTAACTGTTAAGTGGGTGAATGGATACCATCCCTGGAGTTAAAAAAATTCATTGCTGTGTTTGCCTCCTAGGTTGGCATTCCTAGGAATACCAGGTAAGTGACAATGATCAGGCAGCCTTTGAAAGTTTCTTCCTAGACCAGAGCATTGTAAACATTCTGAGGAAATTGATAATTCTCAGATCATTACTTTCTTTTCCCAAACCAGCAACTATTTGTCAAACAATAGGATTTGACAACTACTTCATGTAACTTCCTGACTATAAAGAGAGTAGAGAATGGCTTATTGAAATACATAAAATTTGTCCAGACATAAAAAAGGCACCATCCAGTAAAGATAAAAGAATAGATGCCACATTGTTGAGAAAAATTAAAGATACCTCATTCAGATCTTAACTGTCTTTAGTTTCATAGTTATTTTGTGAAACTTCAGGTTTATATCCACTCTGTAGATCCTCCAATGCATAATAAAGACTAAATATATATCAAGCATATAGTAATTAAGCTCAAGTAGTTCGGATAGCAATTAAAACCTGTTGGTAGGAAATGCAAAGAAGTAGGTGTTACATGAACCAGAAAATTTGAGTGAGTGGAGCCAGGGTGGGAGAGGCTGGATATTTTGCAGTCCCATCGGGCTTCTGGCCCTGGTGAGTGTGTGCTATGGTGTGAATGTGTCTCTCAAAGTTCACTGTTGGAAACTTAAATCTCCAATGGTACAGTGTTGAGAGGTGAGGCCTCATGTTACATCATTAGCTTATGAGGGTTTTGCACTCAAGAATGAATTAATGTGATTATCATGACAACAGGTTTGTTACTATAATTATGGATTTGTTATAAAAGTGAGTCCAGTGCTCTCTTTCTTGCACCATTGTACCCTCTATCCTTCAGCTGTCCACCATGGTATGATGTAGTAATTAAGCCCTTATAAAATCCCAGTGTCATGCTCTTGTACTTTGTACTTCCCAGCACCCAGAATTATGACCTCAATGAATTTGTTACTGCTAAAATACCCAATGCTATGTTTTGCATATGTGTCCCCTCAAAGGTGCGTGTGTTAAAGACTTAGTCCTTTAATACACATCATCTCCCAATAGGGTGGCACTATTGGAAGATGATGGAACCTTTAGAAATTGAGGCCTAGTGGGAAGTACTTAGGCCATCAGGTGTGCCCTTGAAAGTTAATGTGAGAATGCAAGACCCCCTTCTCTCTCTCTTTTTTTTTTTTTTTGTTTTGTTTTTGTTTTTGGTGTTTCCTGACTGATGAGTTGAGTAGTTTTGCTCTGCCATTTTTTCTCTGTCATTACCGTTTGGCAGTTCATATGATGGACTGGAATCTCCAAAACTGTGAGCCAAATGAACACATTATTTTACAAATTTATTCCATCAGTTATTTTGTTAGAGTGATGAAAAATTAACTAACAACACCCAGTCTCAGGTGTTCTATTATAGTAGCAGAAGACAGACTAACACAGTGTGTGCAGAGTGATGCTGCCTTATCCCTGAGGTCACACTGAAGGATCTCTGACTAGTGTAACAAATGTGTATTTATTAGGTTTGTTATCTGGGACCTTGATGCCTTCTAGGACAGCCAACATTCTTCTTCTCTGCCTTCAGTTTTGGAATGCCATTGCATCACTTCTAGTGTCTACATAGCCCTTAATATTTCACATTCTCCTCAAAGGAGCACCTGCTTCTAAAAACTTACTAGTACTCCTACTATCTACATTAGAGATGTCTTGGTACTTGGAAAATAGGGGAATCACTTTTCTTTGCTGTGAAAAGAAAAGTGTGATATGGCTTGAGTGTTTAGAACACACTTTTCCATTATGAGTATCAACCTTTGAGATGATGGCTGTGGCATGAGCTTAGGCCCAAGCCTCAGTGCAACTTGGAGCAGAGCCCCATCAATCCTGCAATAAAGCTTTGCTATTTTAGATCAATAAAGTGGAGCACTTTACTACTGCATCATAACTTATGTGGAAGTAAAGTAACTACTGGGTAAGACTTGGAGGATTGGCTCCTTTGGTGAATAGGTAAATGCATTTTTCTGTAGGAGTGGAATATTTGCTGACAAGAAAAGTGGACCAAAAGGGTCATTATTTTGTTCACCAAATATTTTTAGTTTTCAAACGTCTAGGCACATAGAATTTTATATGTCTTATAGAAAGGGAATGTGGCTATATGACAAGTTGTATCCAATAAAATGTTAAGTGGAAATGACATGTTAGTGCATGATTTGCCATCATCCATGGAAGTATGTACTGAGATGACACTTTCTTTTTTTATTGATTTAAAAAAAATGAATGACAGCAGAATGCATTATAATTCTTATTACACATATAACACAATTTTTCATATCTCTGGTTGTATATAAAATATGTTAAGACCAATTTGCAACTTTATACATGTACTTTGGATAATGATGTCTATCACATTCCACCATCCTTGCTAACACTCTGCCCCCTCCCTTTCCCTTCCTCCCCTCTGCCCTATCTAGAATTCATCTATTTCTCCCATGTTCCCAACTCCCTACCCAATTTGAGTGAGCCTCCTTATATCAGAAGAAATATTTGGCATTTGTTTTTTGGGGATTGGCTGACTTCAGTTAGCATTTCTCTTCTCTAACGCCATCCATTTACCTGAAAATGCCACAGTTTTATTCTCTTTTTATCCTTCTCCTCGGTCTATACCCAAAGGACTTAAAAACAGCATATTACAGGGACACAGCCACATCAATGTTTATAGCAGCACAATTCACAATAGCTAAAATTGGTAGCCAACCTAGATGCCCTTCAGTGGGTGAATGGATAAAAAAATGTGGCATATATACACATTGGAATTTTACTCAGCAATAAATGAGATGACACTTTCATCAGCTTCAATCCTTGGTTGACAATGACCAGCATAGCACTCCAGTATGCTCTCATGTGACAGGCAGTGTGAGATTGTCTCTTTGTATAGTATGACAGCCTATGCAATTATACATAACAACCATACAAAGACATCCTTTGAAGATAGATCTCATGCATATTACTTAGTAGATATATTTTATTTTAAAATACTGTATTCCTTTGACGTCTTCTTGAAGCTATTCTATTACTTCGTGGTTTAGGTGATCTAAGAGGAATTTAGAGTTGTCATCCCTGGTTGTGCCAAACTTACTCTTTTTAATTATAAAATATCTCTTATTTTCGGAATTTCCTTTCTTCTCTTCTTGAATGGAGTCAGGGAGAATTGTAACTATTCCCCTATAAAATATGTTCAATAGAAAGTCCTGGAACTTTTAGCTTGAAATTATGATTACTGTTTTAGTATGGGTATAGATTGAATGTTCTTTAAAATATTTTATTTGGAAATTGAGGAATAAATATTTGATTATATCATAGCTATAAAATATTCAATTTAACTTCCTTATTTTTCTTAGTAATTATTTCATGTTCAAATGTCAAATCTCAATTTGAACTATCAATTTGAAATTCAATGACAAATAAAAATTCAACTATCTCTCAAATATGTTCAAAAACAGAGACACCTTTGATAAAAAAAGAAATGCTTCCCATGCCTTGACCCTGTATGTAAATAGAAAATTGTTTTAAAATATTACTTTTAGAATCATTAAAAATAATATGGTCACCTTTCAAGTATTTTATGTTATTAAATTAAAGAAAGTCCAATAATGGTATTTTTCAATTGTTTTGTTAGACTTTTAAGTTAAGTCTTTAAGTTGTAAAGGTGTGTTTATTTAAAGTTTATCTATTTCTTCAGATGATATGAAGACAAAAATGAGAAAATAAACAGAAATCTGTATATATCCTAACTTGTAAATGTCAAAGATTCCTTAAATTCTGAAGTCATGAAATGTTCAACTAATTGTTCTGACCGCTATGAAATCCAAAGTTATTTTCTAAAGCACAGAGAAAATGAATAAAAACTACCTTTTTACTCTTTCTCTCTCCCTCTAGTCCTAATAGTGTCTTCACTTTTGAAGTTGCAATGATCAGAAACATATACTTAACTTCATATCCACAATGGATAGACAATAAACTGACAATTTCTCCAGTAGTTATAAGGACTACTACACAATTTAGTTAAGTTGGTTCTCCTTTAACCTCTGTGACTATCACTTTATCTCTTTTTCTGGGTCTTTCTCTATCCTCTTAATATATGTTGATGTTCAGTGGGAATTCTGTCATAGAATTTATTTTCTTCTCAATATATAAACTCTCCCCAAAACATCAGATTAACATCCATGAATTTAGTTCATGGTACATAATTATACTTTCTCTTGTTGTGTGCCTCTTTTTTTTTTTTTTTTTTTTGTACAGTGGTGCTTAACCAACTGAACCACATCCTCATCCCCATATTTTGTATTTTATTTAGAGACAGGGTCTCACTGAGTTGTTAAGCCCCTTGTCATCGCCGAGGCCTGCTTTGAACTCATGATTCTTGCGCCTCAGCCTCCTGAGCTGCAGGGATTACAAGCATATGCCACTGTGCCCAGTCTGTTGTGTGCCTTCTTAATGCTGTGACATCTGAGACTTTGCTGAATTTAGAGGGACTATTCCTTCCAGGCTTACTTAGTTCTTAGAGATAGTAAACATCTTTCCTGAGAGCTTGCCCTTGTTATGACAACCAGCTAATTCTGAATGATACCCAATACCTCCTTTGGTTGGTCTCTCTCTGGTACAACAAGACTCAATGTCAGACAACTAGAGACCACTTCTATTATCAAGTGAATGCCAACTTACTTAAATGATCCAACCTAAACCTGCTCATATGCCAGCTTTTTCTTGGCCATCTCCTCTCAGGAGAACTACTACTATCTCTTGTCCATAGTTCTTCCCCCTCTGCCTGGCCAGTGCACTTGGTCACCTTGTTTGACCTGCTGTCTGTCCTTTGAGGGTACTATGTGTATAACAGAAACCTTTCCCTTTAGTTCAAACTTTTCCAAGACTGTATGTCTGACCATACTTTATTAAGGCAAATTCCAATCACCACAAAAAGATAAATATCAGATAAAAACAAAAACCTCATCTTGGAGCTCAATACAGATATTTTTGACTGTTTTAAAAATCATAGGCCACCTAGAAAACATAAAACTGAAATAATGAGACTTGTTTCCATTATAGGTACTGAGAAATCTCTTCCATAGCATTCTGTATCTCCAATAAAGGCATAGTTACACTCCCATGGTTCAAGAAAGTTTATTTCTTGACTCTTCATCATTCCTCACACATTTTCACATGAGTAATGGAATTTCTATAGGTAAAATATCTTTCAAATCTGTTTTCACTGCTTGTAACAGTTTATAATACTAAAACTCAGGGCACCATAATGTCCTTAAATCACAGATCTCTATGTTCACTGTTCCTTTGAATTCCATTCTCCACCACATTGTCACAATCATATCTTATAAAACACAAGCCGAGATATCTTAATTCCTTCGTTCAAGAATGCTTTTGTTCCTGTTTGCCTAATGTAGACCATCTCTTATCTATAGGATAATATTTTTTCACAATATACACTTTTATTATAGTATATACATTGAAACATTCAAGGTCTAACATTCCAGTTATTTTCTATTTTAGTAATATTATGCTTATTTTTCCTGAACACTTAAGACTTTTCATCTTTCTAAAGAATAGGATACAACATTGAAATTTCCAGGACAGTACAAAGGGAATTCTAAGAGGAAAGTTCATAGAATTGAACTCATTTATAAAATGAATAGAAAAGTTCATAGAATTGAGCTCATCTATTAAATGAGTAGAAAGATACAAAATAAATAATCTAAACTTACTTCTTACCCTAGAAAAATAAGCACAATCCAACACCAAAGTCAGTAGAAGACATGAAGTCATTAAAATCAGAGCTGAAATAAATGAAATTGAGAATTAAAAAAATACAAAAATTTATGAAATACATATTGGTTTTTTGAAAGGACAAACAAAATTGATAAACCTTTAGCCAAGCTAACCAAAGAAAGAAGGAAAAACTCAAATTAATAAAATCTGAGTTAAAAAAAATATTACCACAGACACTACTGAAATCTAGTATTTAATCATTGTTCTTAAATATTTTCTAATTTTTCTTTCTGTCAAATGTTCATTTATGCCGATGTTCCTCCTCAGTGAGAATAAATTTTCCTTTCTCTCATTAATCAACAGTTATTCATATAGTCTCCATTTCAAAACTTCATTTTAAAATGATTATTTTACAACTTTCTTTTCCATTAAAGATAATTTTGGGAGAATAAAACCTTATCTTAAATACTTGTAACTATTAACATTTCAGGTATATTAGATGATCAAAGATAAAATAAGACATAATTATTTCAATTAATGGATAGTTACCTATATATTACATATAGGTAGAATCATTATTAAATTTGAAAAATGTGATTATTTGATATAATGAGTGGGTTTAGTAATTAGCTTTATTCTATGCTGTCTTTTGAAATTCTAAAAGAAAAGGAAAGAAAATTTGGTGGAGGAAGTAAAATTCCAATCAGAAATTTGATTGTCCCAAAGACTGAGACATTGTATATTGTATTGCTAGCACTTTATACACGGAACAACTTACCAATGGATTTGAAACAAGCAGAACTACTGGATCATTTCTTTGTTCCCCTGTTGCTATGGAACTAAAAGCAAAATGAAAGTGTTAAAGGAGAGAAATCAGTAGGAATTACTTGTAACTCAAGTTTTGGGCAGACAATATCTATAAACCCCCATAAAAGTCAGTCTGTCTTATGATGGTGTTATTGAGTATATATCCTCTAAGGATTCCCATTTAGCATCACAACCTTCTTTAAATGCTCCATGTCTGTGCAAAAATCAAGTAAATCAGATTTGTATTAAGCATGATTGCAACTATGATTTTTAAAAAATACCTGGTTTTGGCTGAGTATAAACCTAATAGTTATCTTTACATTAAAAAAACTTATATAGAAGATTACAAATTACTGATTTTAAATATAGTTATTAAATTCTTACTGTTATTTTTACTCATTTATTTTAATTATATAAGAATAGTTGTATTATGCTTAACCCATGCCCATTCTAATTCAAGACAAGTTGTTTAGAAAATTCAGCCACAATATCTGTAATATACCATAAAAGCATTTTATTTTGACCAGGTATTTATATGCCAAGCATGAAATGTTGGACTAAAATATGTGAAGAAAGCCCTTTTAGATAAAGAGTTGAAAAGAATTAACATGTAAATGGCAAAGACTGAGGGGTTACATTACCAGTTGCTCCAGAAGAAGGTGAAAAGTATATGCATGCTAGTGTTTCCAAAGGTTACTTTTTGCTTTTTATAAATTTCACGAATTCTTTTATTTTAGTTTGAACAAATAGATAAAATCTAAGCAGGCTGCAAAGGCAATTCCCTCAACAGTTCCAAAACCTGTTAAAATGAATAATTTAGTTGTTTTAACTTCTTATGAAATTATATCGTAATACAATAAAAACTATGACCCAATTTACCATGAGTCTAATCTGGTTTGACTTAGTGTATGTATGGCTGAGTTTGGATCATTGTGTTGCATAGCTTCAATATTCTTTTCTACTCGTTTTGGGTAAATATTGGCTTTTAGTTCCAAATGATATATAGCTGAAAATTCATTCAGCTATATCAAGCAAAGAATAAATTTTTTAAAAAAGACTGAAAATATGGTAAAGAACATAAACAAAACCAACAAAACAATAGAAATTAACATTATAATTTAATCTACCCCACGAATCTGAAGGAAACCTAACCTACTAAGTATCTGCAACATCAGTAGTGATTGGAAATAATAATAATAATAAAGGAATGAAGGGGACATTACTGAGTCATGCCCACCTAATAGTCTCTTCATTCACTAATTTCTTACAGGATCCTTGTCTTCTCAGAGATGTGCTCTCTACCAGCAAAACTAAAGCAATAGTCTCTGAAGGATAAATTTGACATTTTAAACCTTTGGATTCTCTCACTCAGACAATACATAAATCATAAATTTAGAGTGTCAGTAAAGAATTACTTCTTGACAAATATCTATGAAGCAGATGTGGGAGGAAAATCAATAACTGGAGTGCATTTTCAAAGTAACTAGATATGTATCAATGTTTGAATGTTTCAGAGAAGCAGGTAAAAGCAAACCTTCCTATGTGAAATCAGGTTGCATGATGTGATTGAAATATGTGTTTGAGCACCCCTGCTTCTAGTTTTGCATCAAAAATGAGAACTCTGAAAACAACAATTGGACAAAGAGCAAGATTCAGCACAAAACAATCATCATGGATAATTATAAATACTAAATATGCAGCCATATTCATTGCAGGTTGAATAAAGTGAAACAAAATAACAATAAAATTATAAAAACAAACAAAATGATTTGTAAATCACAAGAGGACTCCAATATTTGTCTTTGTTGGAGGAAAACCTGAGCTCTGAATATTTCCTAGAAAAAATGGGGATTAAAATATAGAAAGTGCTCTAGTATACACAGTAGGATACTAGACAAGACTTCCATGAAAACATATCTATCTACAAGGCAAGCCTAAACAAGATGAAACATACAGGTAAATCAATTATATCAGTACAAAAAGTTCAAGGAAAGAGAAAATTCAATAGCAAACTTCAGATTCTTATTGAAAACTGAACACAAATGCATGGAAAATAAAAATCAAAAATAATCTTTAGAGTTTTATCCCAGAATAAAGATGAAAAAAGAAAAGGGTGAAAAAATATTATTGAAGTTGAAAATGGTGAACTCTGCCTGATTCTGTGTTCTTGAAAAATAGCAATGGCTAAAATATCTCCCATCCTTTTGGACTAACTCATTTCAGAGAACCACTTTTCTTTCAATAAAACTCCCCTTTTTTATCTATGACAAGGAAACACACAGATCCTTGAAATTCCCATGCTTTGTCTTGTAAGTAATGAGCAAAAATGCTGCACAAAATATTCTAAATTGACTTGATCAAACTTCAATCAATACTCACTCCTTCTCTGGGTCCCCAGATTTTGACCAACTCTTGAGTTTTAGTGCAACAGAAAGTGGAACAATTTCTCCTTAAGGACTCCTTTCAAGAATCAAATGACATCAGGAAAAAAAAAAAATTCCCTCCTCAACTTATCTATCATGCTATTTGCTCATCCAAATACCCTACACTCAGTTTCTTCTAGACCTATATACTCCTCTCTATAAAAGAAAAGCCCATTCTGCTTCACCCATGACACAAATGAACCTTATAGTTGGAGTGTTCTACTCTTGCAATATTTCATTTCCCCTATTGCAATAGTCCTTTTGAATTATCTGTCCTTATTTAAGTTCAGATTTGTTTTTACTTGAATAAGTTAAGAGAGACAAAGGAAAATTCAACCTAAGAAATTTAGGCGCTCCAAGGGAAATATTAAATCAGAACAGATGGGAGATAAAAGCAAAACAAATAATTTTTGAGCTAAAAAAATAAACAACCCAATCAATAAATGTGCTAAGGAGCTGAACAGACACTTCTCAGAAGATGATGTACAATCGATTAACAAACGTGAAAAAATGTTCAACATCTCTAGTAACTACAGAAATGCAAATTAAAACTAAGATTTCATTTCACTCTAATCAGATGGGAATTATCAAGAATATAAGCAACAATAAGTGTTGGCGAAGATGTGAGGGAAAAGGCACACTCATATGTTGCTGGAGGAACTAAAAATTGGTGCAACCAATCTGGAAAGCAGTATGGAGATTTCCATCAAAAACTTGGAATGGAACCATCATTTGACCCAGCTATCCCACTCCTCAGTCTATACCCAAAGGATCTAAAAACAGCATAGTACAGGGACACAGCTACATCAATATTTATAGCAGTACAATTCGAAGTAGCTAAACTGTGGAACCAACCTAGATGCCCTTTAATAGATGAATGAACAAAGAAACTATGGTATATATACACAATGGAATATTACTCAGCATTAAAAGAGAATAAAATTATGGCATTTTCAGGTAAATGGATAGAATTGGAGAATATCATGCTAAACAAAATGAGCCAATCCCAATAACCCAGAAGCCAAATGTTTTCTCTGATAAGTAGATGCTAATCTATAATGGGGGATGGGGACATTGGATGAGTGGATGAACTTTGGATGGGACAAAGGGAAGAAAAGAGAAGCAGTCAATGGGGTAGGGAAGATGGTGGAATAAGATGAACATCATTACCCTAGGTACATGTATGATTGCATGAATGGTGTGACTCTACTTCATGTACAACCAGAAAAGTGAAAATTTCTCCTCCATTTGTGTACCATGAATTGAAAAGCTTTCTACTGCCATGTGTAACTGATTAGAACTAATCAAAAAAAAAAAAAAAAAAGAACAACAACAAAAAGCTGACCTACAGAGCTAACTACAATTAAAACATTTATCAAATGAGGAAAGTAGAAATTACAGAAGCACTAGAAGCAAACATAAACAAACATGGCACAAAATGCAAAATGTTTAAGTCTTTATTCATATTCACTCCCATGGCCTCATATTATCTTTGGGCATCACATCCATCTAGAGGCTTTATACACAATGTGATCTTCAGTTTCTCATAAATGTATGTTCTAGCCCCAGCTCCTTTACTGGGCTCTAGTATCAAACACCCAGCTGCTTACTTCATTTGTCCACTTACTTTCTAGAAAGCAATGCTATCACTTCCCATCCACTTCCATTTCCGGCAGGGTCTTTAACATTCTTCATACTTGTTGACACCAAAATTTCTTAGCTTTGATTTTTACTTTTTATTTTCCCAACTCAAATTAGCTCATTACCCAATCATGTCATACCTATCTTTAAAACAAATCTATAGACGATTACTTGTCTTACAACTTCCTCTAAGACAAGGAATTGAAGAGCTTTCTACTGTCATGTATAACATGTCCTAGCAATCCTCTCTCTTAGCTGGTCTACTCTATTGACCTCCTTCCTGGGCTCTCTGTTTCTTCCTTAACCCCTCTTGGTTCTTTTCAACATATAGCAGACAATGATGTTTGATACCACACATTTTGGGATTATGTTATTTCTTCTTCAAAACCTTATGATCACTCCAGAATTTCAAGTTTTATCAAGATCTGCCTTGGTCTACATCCTATCAACTTCAAACTTTTTCCCCTTTTCCAGACATTCAGGGATTTTTCTCACCATTGAAGCTACTTTGTTCATTCTTGCCCCATGGTCTATGTACTTGCTATGTTCACCTTTATTAATTCCATAAACAGGCAAATTTTAGTTTATAAATTCCTGATGAATCTTTATTGGGCTTCTTTATTTTTCATACTTGATAGTAAGACTGACAAGAATATACAATAATTTGTATGCTCTAATTTTTAAGATATTTTATGGTACTGGGGATTGAATTTGGGACCTTATCCATGCTGAGCACAAATTGTACCTCTGAGCTACACACTCAGCCTAAACTTTTAAGAATTTTTGATATATTGTTGACATTAATGGGATGTGTTAAATGTTTTCCTACAACAATTCTTTTTTATACTGAAAACTAAGTTGAGGATTTCTTAAAGAGAGGATTTACAATTGTTAACCTATAGCACAGTAACAAAGTAATACAAAACAAATGAACAATAGCATATGGATCAGATTCTTTTTGTGAGTGAATTGAAAGAAATCATTTCTGATAAAACAACGAACACATGCTCTCAGGTAGAAAAAGCAAGACATTTGTCATACAGTAGCAGAGAGCCTTGTTGTAGAAAAGAGCAAATCACAGGATAAGAGTACAGTTTATTAAAAAATATAAAAATTAATATTGTTGAAGGAAGTATAAAATAATTTCCTTTCATGAATACCTTGTAAATTTAAAAATCACACTGCAGTTCTCTGTTCAGTGACAGGATGCATATAATTTCAGCACAGACACTCATATAATGTGCATATGAATCTCAACTAATAAAGGTGAAAGTCAAAACTAAAATCTTTATTAAAAAGACTAGAAAACAAAGAAAGCTCCAAGTGGAAAACTAATACTGATGTCTATTTGGATAGCTGTTATAGATAATTAAATTGTAACATTATAACTAACATTTAAGGTAAGAAATAAGAAATCTTTAGCACTTAATTATGCTCTAAATTTAATTTGGGCAATTAAGAAAGTACATTAAGTCTTTTAAGACAATGATATTACTGCATTTAATGAAAAATCAAGTCGTCTGTAACAGTCATTATTTCTCATATTCAAAAATAGTTTTATATGTCTTAAACATTAAATCATCCAAAAGCAATGTTTGTAGAAGAAAATAACACAGGAAACTTGCACTAAGGAATAGGAAACATTTTCTTCCTTCAAGTACTTGCTTAAGACAGATTCTATTATAATAAAAAATTAGAAAACATCCGTTTTATATACTGTTCTTTTTATACAATATTATGGAATTACCTTATATGCATAAAGTAATAATTTACTGTGTTTAAAAGCATTTTCCCAAAACTTATTCTAAAACTTATTTTATAATACAAAACTAAATTTTAAAAAAAAGGTGTATTGTTAACAAAGGTTACTACCAGAATTTTAACTCTTAGGAAAGTTTCGGGGGCTGCAATTACAGAATAAATAGTTTTCTTCACAGCAAGCTGATTGACCATGAAAGAAAGAGAAAAGAATCTAAAAAAGAAAAAAAAAAGTACCAGATTCAATGGCTCAAAATGGCTAGGATTTATTCACTGGGCAGTTGAGAGGAGACCTTCAAAGGCCCAAAATACCAAATGGTATTATTAAAGAGCGACCAAGCCTGGAAAGCTTCCCATGATCTACATTGACCCTTCTAAGGCAACCAAAGGAAGATTTATCCATATGATCTATCTGATAATCGGAAAAGGCAAATATGTTATGTAAAGTAGATTTTCACAATATTATTAGGACCAACCTGCATAATTTTCACTAAATTTTTAATATCTTTGAATTCTTCCTTCCAAGAAGTATCGTTGGATCAAAGGAAATAATTTTCATACTACAAACTTTAACAAAAGTGAACAATACTTTTTTTTAATGCCAGTGCATTATAGTTATACATATGAGTTGAGTTCATTTTGACAAAGTCATACAATCATGGAATTTGAGTTTCTCCATTTCAGTCCCCAGTCTCCCTCCCCAGCCTTGCTATTCTCCTCTCCTTTCTCCCTCTATTCTCCTTCCTCTACTCTACTGGTCTTCCTTTCATTCATTTACTTATTTATTTTTGATTGGTATATTATAAATATAGGTGAAATTCAATGTGGCATATTCATACATGCACACAGAATAATTTTGTTAAATTCATATCATGTGTCCCCCTTCCCACTCCTTCCTCTTGATCTCCTTGTACTACACTGATCTTCCCTATATTAGAATATCCAATTCCAACCACTTTTCCCCTACTTAACCACAAAGAAGGATGATATCCTTTATTTGCTGATAAATGCGTGGAACTGGAGAAGATTCTACCAAGAGAAATAAGTCAGACTAAGAAAATCAAGGGTCAAATGTTTTCTCTCATATGTGCAAGTGAACAGTATTTTATTTCATGAATTCATACCAAGATGGTTTAATCCAACTATTTGTTAGTAGTATTATTTTATCTAGACATGTCCCCTTGAATTCATGAACAGGTCATGCATATGAACAGGTCATGCAAGGTGAAGTATTGATTCTTTATGAACTTAGGCTCAATACTGAAGTTCCCTTTATTTCTTCTCTCTGGAAAACTAGGATTAAATCTCATGATTAGGTAAAGAGAGCAAATATAATTGCAACCTCCAATCGTGGCCTGGCACCCATTGACCTTTTAGTGCCTGTCCAAGCATGTCCACTTCTGCTGCTTGCTGAGAACTACCCTTAATAGAAGCACTGCCTTCAATGCAATAAGCCATCTGTCACTCATTTCTCTTCTCCTATGAGCCAGTCAAAGGCAATGTAGAGAGAATGGCTACTCATTACTGTATCACCAGACAATGTGACTTGGGAAAACAGATTGTTTTGCTAATATTAAAACAACAAAACAAAACAAGCCTTCCATCTGGCCTGGTTCAGTGATCCAAAAATATGTAACCTAAACATGTTATGACATTTCTATTTCTTCTTCCAAGAGGAAGAAATCATAATAATGTTATGCAGGACATTTCTCACAGTTTAGTTAACATCTATTTTACCTTTATCATTCCCAGCTTGATTTTTTTTCTGATCATCTAACAAGAAAAAAATTAAAATACCCATGAAAATATGTCCTTAGAAATTTTCTTTAAATAAAAATAATTAGTTTTTCTATGAAAGTAATGTGTGTTTAATATAGAAAAATAGAAGCAGGGTAAATACAATCCCATCAGCTAGAGTTACATCTATGAATATGCTTTATCACTGCTAACCTTCCAAAGACCTCAGACCTCTCTGGCATACCCAACACTAACCTATCTGCCTGGCTGCTACATTATCTATCATTTTTAAAACAACCCTATTAAGTTAAAAAGCCCTTTTGGACAAGATTTGAAAAAAAAAAGTTTCATTTATTTTATCTACCAGGAATGAACAAAATAATGTATATAAAGTCTTGGAAATCTGACACATCTTCAGGTTTTTCTTTCTAAACCATGTTAAGACAGTGTAATTCAATCAGTCTGTGCTTTGATGATTCCATCTTCTCTAAACATATAACACACCACTGATAGATTAAGCAAAGCAAGAAAAAAAAATTACAGTGTTGTTTTATGCATAAGAAAGTGCTCCTATGTATGATAAACTGCAGAGAAATGCAAAGCAATAAAGAGCTGGGTGCAGACAGCTAAGATCTAGTACAAAGATCAACAGTCCTTCCTCAAAGCTCAACATCTGTGGAGAGCAGGGCTATAAGAGATTCAATTAGAGTGCATGCGCGCCCGGTCCCCCAAACAAGGAGTCCTGTAGCCCAGGTCTTACCTGAGTCAGGATGAGGGAGTGGTGGGTCCAGGTACTGGCTGTGCCTCTGCTGGTCGCGTACCTGCACATCCCACCCCCTCAGCTCTCTCCTGCTCTGCACTCATGGAAGACTTCTGGCAAGTTTTTCACCTACAAGGGACTGCCCATCTTCTACCAGGACTCTGTGGGTGTAGTTGGCAGTCCTGAGACAGTTGTGCTTTTATGTGGCTTTCCAACTTCCAGCTATGACTGGTACAAGATTTGGGAAGGTCTGACCCTGAGGTTTCATAGAGTGATTGCCCTTGACTTTTTAGGCTTTGGCTTCAGTGACAAACCGGCCAGCATCGTGGAGGCGCTTTTGTGCCATCTACGACTCCAGAACCATAGGATCAACCTGTTGTCTCATAACTATGGAGACATTGTTGCTCAGGAGCTGCTGTACAGGTAGAAGCGAAATCGATCTTGCCGGCTTACCATAAAGAGTCTCTGTCTGTCAAATGGAGGTATCTTTCCTGAGACTCAAAGGCCTCTTCTTCTCCAAAAGCTTCTTAAAGATGGAAGTGTGCTGTCACCCATCCTCACAAGGTTGATGGACTTCTTTGTATTTTCTTGAGGTCTTACTCCAGAAAGTCTTTGGACCATATTCTTGACCCTCTGAGAGTGAGCTGTGGGATATGTGGAAAGGAATCCGAAACAATGACGGGAACTTGGTGATTGACAGTCTCTTACAGTACATTAATCAGAGGAAGAAGTTTAGAAGACGCTAGGTGGGAGCTCTTGCCTCTGTAACTATTCCCATTCATTTTATCTATGGGCCATTGGATCCCATAAATCCCTATCCAGAGTTTTTGGAGCTGTACAGGAAAACGCTGCCATGGTCCACAGTGTCAATTCTGGATGACCACATTAGCCACTACCCACAGTTAGAGGATCTCATGGGCTTCTTGAATGCATTTATGGGTTTCATCAACTCCTTCTGAGCTGGAAAGAGTAGCTTCCCTGTATTATCTCCCCCACTCCCATATCTGTTGTGTATTCCACTTAGAAAGAAATGCCCAAAGAGGTCCTGGCAATCAAACACTGTTTTCTCACCAAAGTTCACTTTACTCACATTGATGGAACAGAATAAAGAAAAAAAGGCAGCAGAAACTCTGATAAAATAACCCACCTCATTCCTTTGACGTCTGATAAAGTATATAGACTTGTCTTTGTGTTTTTAGGAAATTCTGATAAGCATGACTTCTCATGGATGCATGGAGATAGGCATTAGACATTCTTTTGCTTAGAAGACTCTTTAACACTTCTGTGGACTTTCCTGAAGTATCTGAAAGTGCTAATTTCTAGCCCAACCCCAGTTGGAATTCCACAGTAGAGGATGAGGAGTGGGGCCTGTTACCTCTCCTTAAACAGCTTGAAGGGTACATAGTTTTTAAAGTTCTCTAGGCAACATAGTTTAAGTGAGAGTGAATAAGCCTTGTCATACTTTGGATTAGTTTCATCAGCTGCTTCAAATTATTGGCATTTTGTTAAAATATTTGTTTAAGTAATGCAGTATTTTAAAGTATGGTGTAAGAGTATGATATGCCTACACATTGTATATAGTTTGTAAGGACACTAAACTGGCAGACCTTTACTCTGCCAAAGTAGTGAACCTTATTAAACGTGTAATTTCTGAGTAAACTAAATCCAAATTATTTATAGAATTTCCTAAAATCACAGACATTAAGAACTATTTGCATCTATGCCAGAGATTTACTGTTATTAGCTGGAAAGATCAATTCTAACAGCAAATAATAGTCTAACTACTCATACCTCAGTTCTTAGAAGCATGTCCCTCCTGGACTGAAGTGTAGGGAGGAGACTGTTGTATACCATTGTATACCATTGTATTACCTTGCTGAAGTACAATGATTCCTCTGGTGATGGTGGCTTAGCTTCCCATTGACAGTCCCAGAGAGGCTTTCTCATGCAGCTCAGCAGTTCCTGTACTTAGCCGACAGGATAGTTCCCAGACACTTTAAGAACAAATTCTCAAAGACCTATAAGCAAATGGTGCTGAATAGTTGTTTTTTTTTTTTTTAAGCCACAGTTTCATTGTCTTAGTCAAAGTAGGATTATTAAGCGATTAATTTTAAATTCATTTTTTTAAAAATTAGGAACTTCAAGTATAACAACTTTGAAACTGGAATAAGTGTTTATTTTCTATTAATGAAAATTATCAGTGGAGTCTCCCTAGGAATGAGTTCTCTGCTCAGAGTAGAGGAGAGGGAAGAAAAGGAACTACTGCTAAACACTAGGTAGGGTTTATTTCTTCTTAAGAAACTTTGGGCTCAGGTAAGCAGGTTAAAGACTTAGTGTTGAACTAGACGGCCATGTAAGTAAGTCATTGTGTTATTCAGAGTAGGAATGAAACTTCTCTAAAAGACTCCACAGTACAGTACAGCTATACACAGTACACAGTACAGCTTCTATAAGATGGAAGCTTACTGTTTTCTGAATTGTTGAAATTTCAGTATCTAACACCACTCAGGATGCAAGCTGGCAGTGGGTGGGTCATCCTTAGTATATGTATTATGCCTCTGGGTCCAGGGAAGGCACAGTGGCATTCATTTCCTGGCCAATTGGGAAACATCAAGGCAAACTTTAGAGTAAGAGTCTTTTTAATTAAATGATTAGGATGTTTTAACTCACATCTCATTTTCCCTAGTTTATTCACCAACAGCTACCAGCAATTTTGTAAAATTTAGTATGGAGTTTGACTGCCATGGACCTAACTAAAACTGAGTAGGGTATGCATGTGGGGCACATTCTATTTCTCAGAAGAGAAAGGAGAATGATGGTGGAAAATAATAAGCAAATCTGTCATTCTGGCCTTCTGAAGTTTCATTACCCCATGCACTCAGCTATGACAAGGATCTGGGTATGGGGCGATAGAGAGGGAAAGGAATGCATGTAACTGGAATCTATTTTTCTTAAGATTGAGGAGTAGATAGCAAGGAAATAGATATTTCAACTTGGAAAACTACTGTGCCATGTCATGCAGTATATTCACTAATAGAATCACTTTAATGATGGGTTACCAAGAGTTTCAAACTATAGAGTAATAAATTTATGATATCAAAATGTTGGAAGTAGAAAGAGTTGCATGATTCTGTTACCAAACAAACAAAAATAGAACAGACTCAGGGCCTTTCCCAAACTTTGCTGTCTTATTAAGTCACAGAGAGAGATGAAGCAAAGATGGAGCGCCCTCCCACATCACAAACTAACTTTCTAAAGGATCCTCAGATAGTCACTATCAAGTAAAGGAAAAGCCATGCTTAGGAGCCAGTTGCTTAGAAAGGAAGTTTGACAATTCAAAAAATACAAACTAGGAAGAGAAATTTGGGTTGTTTTAATTTAATTTGTATTACTTTGCTAGGAAATAGAATCTTTGCAATATTTTGAAAGAATTTGCAAGACCAATTTATTGTAAAAAACTAATTATAGTCTCTCAAATTTGATCAGCATAAAGCTGTACCACACTGAAAGAAGGGAATCTCCCTTATATTAGTTTCATATATTATGCTGGAGAGATTGGGTGAAGAGGAAGCCTCAGAAGAAGGTCATTCTGCATTTCTGTGCTCCCTCCAGCCAGGTCTGGTGGGATCTGCTCTTTACCACAATGATTCATCACCTAATCTGGTGATAAAATTAGGCACTGGAGCCTGATCAAAGGTTACTAAAACTCAAGCTTCTCCACCTTTTCTCTTCAACACCAAGACAGCAAGACCAGGACTGCTGCCTCTATTTTGTTTTCTAATTTCTTATAAATACAACAATCTTCAGAAACTTAACTTTCCTAAAAGCTACACAGACATTCAAGTGATGTTTGCAAAATGGGGAAAAAAATAACTGTAATTGTTTTGGAAGAAAATGTAAGAGAATATTTTGTAAATATAGTAGGATGAATAATTTCTTAACATGACATAAAAAGTAAATAATAAAATAAAAATTAATGTGTTCTACTACATTATATATCAATGTTTATGCTACCCAAAGACCTGAGATAAATGTCAAGCCACAGATAAGTAGTATATGTGTATAAAAAAATTGATGACATATATATATATATATATATATTCAGAAAATATAATAAATAGAAATAAATAGAAATATTTAAGGTAAAAAGTATAAGCTCAACTGGGAAGAAATGTAGGCATAGAACAACAATAGTATATTTAAGAAAGAAGGAACCAGATGTCTGCTGAACACATGAAAAATTACTCTATCTCAGTTAAAAGCACAAAAATAAAAATGAACATTGGGATAATCCTGGGAATAATTTAAACTATGATAACACTAAGATAGGGAAAAGTAAAGAGAATATAGATCACATTTCTTTTGGATATGGCCAGTGATTTAACAAGTCAAGTTTTCAAAAAATTAAGGCTAAATATTAATATTAGTGAACTAAATGATGCGTATACAAAGATTTAAAATAAAAATAACAAATAATAAGGGGATGGGGCTGCGGCTCAGTGGTAGAGTAGTTTCCTAGCACATGCAAGGCCCTGGGTTCCATCCTCAGCACCACATAATAATAAATAAATAAAATAAAGCGATTGTGTCCAACTACAACAAAAAAATAAATATTTATATATAACAAATTAGAATATAAATAAATAAAATTGGCACTTAAAGCATAAAAACAAATAATAGAAAAAACAATAATAACAATAAAGATTATTCAAGGACATCAGATACTGAGACCACCAATCACTAAAATATGGAGCTATCCATGATTGTGCTATATGGGGGATCTTCATAGAATTTTGAACCACTCTGATATTTCTTCAATTCTCTCACTACATGATAAAGATAATTAATTTGATTCTACAAAAGAAAAGTTGAATATAATAATTTACATCATTAAATTATCACCCATGTTCAATTGCTACCTATTTTTAAAATTGAATATGTTGTAAATATTTTTTAACTTTTTTTTTGTAAGTATGTTCTTTGAGTTTCACTGGTTCCAGTCTAATTTCTAGTCTTTGAGCCACTATGAGTTAGTTTTTGTGCAGGTTGAGAGGTAAAGATATAGTTTAATTCTTCTACATATGAATATACAGTTTTTCTAGCACCACTTGTTAAAAAGGCTATCTTTTTCCCAATGTATATTTCTACACCTTTGTCAGGGATCAAATGACTGTGTTTATGTGAATTTATCTGAGTCTTCTCTTCTTGTTCGTTGGTCTTCATGTCTATTTTTATGCCAATGCCATGTTGTTCTTGTTACTATACCTGTGTAATATAATTTTCAATCAGGTATTGGAACCTCTAGCCCCATTCTTGTTGTTCAGGATTACATTGGCTATTCTGAGTCTTTCATTTCTCCATATAAATTTTAGGAGGTATTTTTTTAAATTCTATTTATCTGTAAACATGGTAGGTCTTTCCATCTTCTCAGGTCTTTCTCAGTTTCTTTTTTTCTTTTCTTTCTTTCTTTCTTTTTTTTTTTTTGGTGCTTTATAATTTTCATTGTAGACTTCATTGTAGACATCTTTTACCTCCTTAGTTAGACTTATTTCTAAAAATTTTCTTTCTTGAGGCAATCATAAATGGAGTTTTCTTGATTTCTTTCATGACAGATTAATTATTGAAATGTAAGAAACTATTGATTTTTGTATATGATCTTGTATCCTGCTTCTTGGGTGAATTTGTTTATCAGATCTAGAAGTCTTTTGGTGGAGATTTTTTTCCCCCAAGTGGGGGATGAATCCTCAAGGAATAGAATCATGTACAAAACAACGATGTTTTGACATTTTTCCCCTGTATATATCCCTTCAATCTACTGCAGTTTCAAGAACTATATTGACTAGAAATGATCAGAGTGGATGTCCTTTCCTTGCTCCTGATTTTAGAAAAAGTGCTTTCAGTTTTTTTTTTTTTTCCTTTCTGTTATTATGTGGACTTCCGGTTTTTCATATATAGCTTTTAAGATGTTCAGGAATTTTTCTTCTACCTCTAGTTTATTCAGTGCTTTAAACATGAATGGATAATGAAATTTGACATAGACTTTTTCTGTATTCAATAAATAAGCATGTGATTTTTGTCCTTGATTTTGTATGTGATTAATCACAGTTACTGATTTAAATTTGTTGAACCAAACTTGCCTTGTGATGAATCCAACTTGATCAGGGTATACAATCTTATCAACCTATTTTTTTAATACTGCTTGCTAATATATTATTGGAAACTTTTGGATCACTGTCCATCAGGGATATTTATCTGTGGTTTTCTTTGTTTTTGTCTCCATTGGATTTTGGTATCAGGGTGGTACTGGCTTCTAAGAATGTGTTTGAAAGTGTTCCCTCACTATCTGTTTCATGGAATAATTTGAGGAGGATTGATGTTAGTTTTTCTTTAAAGGTCTGGAAGAAATCAACTGAGAAGCCATTTGATCCTGGGCTTTTCTTTGTGAAAGGCTTTTTTATTACTACCTCATTTTCTTGATGTTTGTTTAAGTTTTCTATACTTTTATGGTTAAATTTGGATAGGTTATATGTGGGTACAAATTTTCAATATCTTCTAGATTTTTCAATATATTGAAATATATGATATCAAAATAGTCCCTAATTCGTCCCTGCATTAATTTTAAAAATGTCTCTGTTGGCTGCCAGCACCACCAGTGCAGCTGTGCTGGACCATGAGCACCCCAGTCCTCAGACTTGTTCCAACAATCTGTTAAAACATAGTGGATTACTATGAAGTTCTAGGAGTGCCGAGGCATAACTCACTGGAGGATATCAAAAAGGCATATCGGAAACTGTCACTAAAGTTGCATCCACCTAAAAATCCTGAAAATAAAGAAGAAGCGGAGAGAAAATTCAAACAAGTAGCTGAGGCATATGAGGTGTTATCAAATGCTTAAAAATGGGATATCTATGACAAGTATGGCAAAGAAGGCTTAAATGGTGGAGGTGGAGGTGGAAGTCCTTGTGACAGTCCATTTGCATTTGACTTTACATTCTGGAACCCAGATGATATCTTCAGGGAATTTTTTGGAGTCAGGGATCCATTTTCTTTCGACTTACTTTTAAGACCCATTTGAAGAATTTTTTGGGAACAGAAAGAGTCCCTGAGGAAACAGATACCAAAATGCTGGCTCATTTTTTTTCTGTTTTCAGTGAATTTCCATCATTTGGAGGTGAATTTTCTTCACTGGATACAGGATTTACTTCATTTGGGACCCTAGGTCGGGGTGGCCTTACTTCATTCTTTTCTACATCATTTGGTAGCAATGGGATGGGTAACTTCAAATTTATATCAACTTCTACCAAAATAGTAAATGGGAGAAAAATCACTACAAAAATAATTTTCCAGAATGGTCAAGAAAGAATAGAAGTTGAAGAAAATAGCCAGTTAAATTCCTTAACAATAAATAGTAAGGAGCAGCTGCTACGCTTGGATAACAAGTAATTCAACAAATGCATTTAACAGAAATGTTAAACTATAACAAGCACCATTTGAGGATTAACAGGAACTTTTTTTTTTCTGAAGATTTCAGATGAGCTTGACTTTCAGTATAATTGTACCTAATCTAAAGTATTTATAAACACCTCATCAAAGTGCCTATTTGTCATAGACTTTTGAGTTTATATTTGGGACCACACAATAGGACCTTTTTTGGGGGGGGGGTCTTTAAAATTGTTGTTATCTCTTTAAGCACTTTGCTTTTTTATCAAATGTACTCCAAGGTGAGCCTTGACTTTGAGTAGCGCTAGGACCAGATTGTGTTCAAACACCAGCATGGATCTGCTTTCCATTGTTTGACATGTGAGCCAAGTAGTGTCAGCCTGCTGTTAGCTAACATTGCCAGGATGAGCCTCTTGTAGAAATATATTTTTTTCCAGTATTTAGTAATGAAGATATTAATGCATTAATGGTAATACATTTCTGGTTCAGTATAAATTTAAGGATGTTTTCTAATTGTGCATGAATGCTGGCAACTTAGTAAAGTTTTGACAATTGTTTAAATACATAATGTTAAGCTTAGATTTAAAAAGCTGATAAACTGGGTCTTTGTCATCTGCTTTAAAAAAGAAAAGAAATGTGAATGTGTTTGGAGCAAAAAAAAAATCTCTGTTGATGTCTCCTTTTTCATCTCTAATTTTGCTGATTTTGGACTTCTATTTATTTTGTTTATTTTGGCAAGGAGTGTATCAATATTGTTAACTCTTCAAAACCCTACTCTTTGTTGTATAAATCTTTTATTTTTTTAAATTTTCTATTTTATTAATTTCAGTTCTGATCTTAATTATTTCCAGTTCTTCCACTAATTTTGGAATTTAATCATTCCTATTTTCCTAGTGCCTTGAGTTACAGCTCCAGATTGACTATTTGGGATTTTTTAAAATAATATAGTTACTTAATGCTATAGACTTTCCTCTCAGAACTGCCTTCATAGTGTCCCCAGGATTGTGGTATATTGTATTATGGTTTGATTTTAGAAATTTTAAAAAGTTCTCTTTGTAGTTCTTCCATAATCAATTCTTCATGTAGAAAGACTATTGTTTAGTCTTCACAGTTTTATGCAGTTTCTGTAAGTTTTCTTCAGATTTCTAATTTTAATCCATCATGTATATGGAGTAATATTGATTATTTTATATTTGCTAAGACTTATTTTATGTCCTAAATTATGTTCTATTTTAGAAAAGTTTCCATGAACTGCTGATAAAAAGTGTGTCTGTTGCTAGGTGAAATATTCTATAAATATCTGTTAGATATATGTTATTTATTACATTGTTTAGTTCAGAAATTTCTTTATAGATTTTCTGTGTGAATGACCTGCCTGTTTTTGAGAGGAATGTACTAAAACCACAAGTTACTTTTGTCAAGAAATATTTTATGTAATTAGGTGCATCTGTATTTGAGGCATAAATATTGGCTATAGTTATATCTTCTTGTTCTACTTCTAATTTTAATGGCATGTAGTGATTTTCCTTGCCTCTTCTCATTAATATTTGCTAAAAATTTGTTTTGTTAGCTTTAAGAATTGTTTGCTCAGACTCCCTTTACATGGAATAACTATTTTTTGCCTTTTTCCTCTCAGTTTGTATATTTCTTTGCCTATAAGATTAATATCTTGAACACAATGGTTGGGTCTTGTTTCTTTAATACATTCTGATAGCCTATGAGTTTTAATTGGAAAGTTGGGATCATTTACATCGAAAGTTATTATGGAGATAGATTTATTATTTTCAGTCATTTTGGTATCTTTCATAGAAATGATTGTTCTTGATTTTCATTTGCTTGATTGTCCTTGTAGAGAGATTCTTCCATTTGGAATCTCTTCACTGAAGAAGATTTTCATTACTCTTTTAATTCTGAATGTTAGCTTTGCCAGATAAAGCAACCTTGGCAGACAATTGTGTTCTTTCAGAGCTTAGATTATCTCATTCTAAGCTCTCCTGGTTTTTAGAGTCTGTATTGAAAAATCTGAAGTAAGTCTTATTATCTTACCACTAAATGTGTTCTGACATTTTTTTTTTAAAGAGAGAGTGAGAGAGGAGAGAGAGAATTTTTAATATTTATTTTTTAGTTCTCAGTGGACACAACATCTTTGTTGGTATGTGGTGCTGAGGATCGAACCCGGGCCGCACGCATGCCAGGCGAGCACGCTACCGCTTGAGCCACATCCCCAGCCCTGTTCCGACATTTTTCTCATGTGACTTTTGATTGTGATGTGTCTTGGAGAAATTCTTTTTTTTTAATCATGTCTATTTGCATGCATCCTGTATGTGGATCTCCATTCTATTCTAGGGTTTTGTTTTGTTTTGTTATTTCTGCTATTATTTCAATGAAATACTTTCAATGCCACTAGTTTGTATTTTTCTGCTCTCCTTTCTTCTACTGACTCTTAAGTTTGGTCTATTAATGTTGTCCTAGAGTTCTTGTACATTTTTTTAAGTTCTTTTATTGTTTTCCTTTAGACACCGAGTGTTACAACTCAAAAAAACTGTCTTTGAGGCCTGAGGGTCTGGTTTCTATGTAATCTTGTCTGTTGGTGATTCTTTTAAATTCACTTATTGTGTCTTTCTTTTCTAGGAATTCTGATTATTTTCTTTCACAATCTCTATCTCTTCATTGAAATGATCTCACAGCTCTTATAATCTCTCTCTTAATTCAGACAATAATTCATTTTGTAAACCTTTCTTTTAGCTCTTTAATCATTTAAATAATTTACTTTAAAAATTATTTCTCAGTAGTCATCCCCTTCCACGTCTCTATGTTCCTTTGTTGGGTGATTGAAAAATTTGGAGGTAGACTTGTTTGTCTATTTCCTTGTGTTTTCAGAAGTCTTGGACTTGTGTATCTAGTAAGTTTCATTCCTCCTACTGTTTGTGAGAATTTTTTTTTTTGGTAGGTATCTCATTTGTAAAAAGTTCAGTATTGTTGGTATGTTTTAGCTTCACTGCATACATTCAGTTTAGTCCAAGTGTTAGTATCAATTTCCAATGCCTCTCAGTTTGCTGCTACAGAACTGCTGAATTAATTCACTCTGATAGCACTACTGCAACACTGAGGATTTTTTATGAGCCATAATTTTGGAATCTTTCTCTAAGAGTATATGTTCACAACTGGGACCTGAAATCCTCCCCTATTCATTCCTACTTTGGGCCTAGACATTCATTGGAGTTTGTTTTTCTCTCCCCTATTGTGTTTTAAAGTATAGTTTAAGCTTGAGTGGGCTAGTTTGTGTGTGGAGGAAGAAACACTCTCACTTTGCTGAGTTGTGGCTGTAGTTCGCTACAATTTCTCTATCTGTAAACTTGTAGAGTATTAGCTGCTTTCCAGCCCCTCTTAGAAAAAGGGGAAATAAGCAATAGAAGCAACAGCAATGATCGATATACAGCATATACACTATTATTACAAAAAGAGAAATGGTGGGGGGTCAGCATTTAACAACATTAAACAGTTGCGAACTTCATGTAGCATTAAGGTATATAGCAAGTGTCAATTATGCTTCCTCATATAATGCAACAACATAAATGGTGTGGGTATAATTATATAAGCTAAATTTTTCTTGAAGATAGTAAAATTGCAGTTCATTTAAAGAAAAAAAAAATGGAGCAGAAAGGCAAAAGAAAACCTAAATCATTTGAAAGCTATGTTAAAGAGGGAGTGAAGTAAAAATTAGTGGCTATAAAAAATATAGGAGTAAGATATAAATAAAAATAAATAAATAAATAATGAGAGAGAGAGAGAAAGGAAGAAGCATTAAATTGGCTGTTAAAAAGAGGAGAGAAAGTGTAGTAAGAGACAAAGTGAGAGCCAAAGCAAACTAACAAAAGTCAAACCAAAACCAAACCTCTACTCCTCTTCTATCAAAAGAAAGGGAAATAACAAAACAAAGAAGGAATAAAAGTGATAAAAATGAGGGGGAAAAATCGTATGAAAAATGAAGGGATTGTCTTTGCTAAGAACTGTAGACAAAAATGGCAGTTCACTGTCTATGCCTTGCTGAGCTTTTTTTTTTTTTTTTTCATTTCTTCTTGGATTATATGGCCCTTCAGGAGGGCAACTGCTGTGTGTTGCAAAACCTTAGTAAACTCTCAGCTGGAGTGGCCTGGAACCTAAGCTAGTTACAATAGCTCTTAACTTTTATTCTTGTTGGTTTAGGATAGAATGACAATTAAAGTTTTCGTCCATGCAAACTAGGTAGATAACACTCTCAGGGTAGGGCTGATTCAAAGTTCTGAATGTGAAGTTCAGGCAGGGGGTTTTTAGTTCTGACTTCTTTTTGAACTTTATTGTTACATAACTGGGCATGGTGAGGCAGGCCTGTAATCCCAGAGATTCTGAAGCCTGAGGCAGGGGGATCAAAAATTCAAGTCCAGCCTCAGCAACTTGGCAAAGCCCAAAGCAATTCAGTAAGAGCTTGTCTTGAAATAAAAAATTAAACAAGACTGGGAGTATAGCTCAGTGGTAGAGTGCCCTGGGTTCAATACTCAGTACCAAAAACAAAACAAAACAAAAATCATAATTGTCATGAGAGATCTGCTCCAGAGAAAATAACTAAACACACCCTATTGCCCTACAGATGCTGATCTTTGCTGAGCATCTAGATCTGGGCACAGGGCTGGGGTTGGGAGTGGCTCCTGAAACACCAGTATTGGGACAAAGCAACTAAGTCTCCTCTGGTCTCATAGAGTCCATTTCCCACAAATATACTCTTTCCAGGATCAGACCAAGTGCAAATGTGCATGCCTTCCTATTATTCTGGTTTTTCTCTGGCTAATCTCTTAACCTGCCAAACCCAGGGGGAAAGTGAACCACACTCCACTCACCATCCTAGCCTGAATTTCTCTGATAACAATTCTTTCTCTGCCCTCAGTAGGCCCTTCTGGGTAGATTCTAGGTCTCACTCAGGATCTGACAGAGACAAGTTGCTAAGATGTGTTATGAATTCCTGAGCTCTTGGGTTGCCATAGCAGGAAGAAGGCGAAGCACCGCTGCTCCAAGGTGCTCTCCCCCAACATCAGCTCTCTGCTTTCCAGAGGTACTAAGCTGCCTCTGGGTCACGCAAATTTAGTGAAAATCACTATTCTGTTCCACCAGTTCCATGTGACTTTATTTTCCATTGATTCAATTTCTTTATATTCACCCCACCTACCCCTGTTTTGTTTGCTTTTCGTTCTTTTCCTCCACAGGGACTAGCACCACAGCGTTATAGTTTGAATTCTCAAGATTTCTTTCCTGCTTTGTGTTCAAAGCACCAGAATTTCTGTGAATCTTCCGATTCTGATGTTGAATTTCACTGAATTTTCTGTCATCCACTTCACTGAGAAACAGTATTCCCACTGCTTGAATCCGGAGCCATTGTACCCTTCTACTCCACCATATCTGTCCCCCTTAAGACAGTACTGAGTTTATACCTTAAAGATTCATATTTGTTATATTTTCTGAATATCAGTTTGTTTTCTGTGCACATATTCTACTTTTTCTGTGGATTGGCTTTTATCTTGGGTGGCATAGATATTGATTAATAATGTAGTAGGATGCATAAAATTTAATGTTTTATTGATTTTTTTGTCATATTTAAGAAATCATTCCTCACTCTACATGGTTAAATATATAAAATTTTGTGGATTGTGAAACTAATGTGGTCTAGAATTCAGACTCTTACTTGATGGTAGAGAAAAGTTAAAACATATCTTGGAACACTGATATGGTAGGTGGAGGCAGTGGGAATCTGGGTGCAGATTTTCATCTTGCAGGTGGATGGTCCTCACATAGTCAATGTGAGTAATGCAATGGAACCTGAGCACTGTTATTTTTCCAAAGCTTTCCTCCCTGACCTGAAGGGGCAGAAAAAGTGGAAGAATGTTTTGTTGCCAAATGTGTAACATCATCATTTTCTTTTTTGCACAATAAATATATTTTGGAAAAACTGAGTTAAATACTCATAAGAGCATATTTATGAAAAAGAGTTTAGAAAATATAAATGATTGTTCAATATATCATATAGTGTGTATGTAATAATACGTATCTATATTGAGAAATTATGCTTTGAAAGCTGATTAATGCATTTAAAATAGTAGATATTTGTGAATATTTATTCTTAATGTGAAACACTTTGTGGTTATATTTTTTTTTTTCAATTTGGGCTGAAAGATATATACATATTCCCAAACCTGCCCCACTGGGATTATCATGGAAACTGCATTAGCACTAACCACAGTGGTCATTACTGCTAAATAATTAACCTTGACCTTCATTAAAGGTTCCTCATCTGCTGGCAATATTTATAACTATTATAACAAGCTATTTTCTTGCTGATAAAATAATTCCATGGTTAGTAGTACTATCCCAAATGGAAACACATTAAGATTGACTTCCAGAGGCTTTATCTTTCTTCAAATGAATCCATTATGGAGAGAATTTAATACTTTACTGGCTCTAGAATTACAAGGCAGAGTATTTATGCAATGGAATTACACTAAGATACTAATTATACATTGTGCATTTGAAACTTCAACAATTTCATTTTCCATAATTACTTTTTTTCTCATTTTAGTTTCAATAACTAAATTCACTTGTTAAAATAACATTACAAAAAAATCTTCACTATTAAAAGAAATGTTTCCAAAGATTTAAATAAAAAATAACTATGACAATTTAATGCTGATGCTGACAGGCTTTTTGTGCTTATTGTCCCATAGATTTCATTTATTATATTATAAAGTATATATTAATTTTCAAAGTAAATATGAAGTTACTAAACTGAGAACAGCCATATTTTTACAGGTTTTTTATATATTGATGTCACATTGGCATCAAACACTGAAGAATAGGTTTTATAACCTTATACTAAAGTGTTTTTCATCATTTTATTAATATGCATGCAAGCATTTAATTTATTGAAAATTAACAGAGAATTATATCTTAACATGTCTTCATGGATTATAGCGTCCATGTTTTAGATTTAAGATTATTTCTAAATGTTTCTTCTGTATGTATTATATATATGTAACTACCCTGTACAATCTATATTCAAATTTCAGAATTCTAAGGACATTACATTTTTTGTTTCTTTGTTTTTAATTTTAATTAGGTATATATGACAGCAGAATGCATTTTGATTCATTTTACACAATTGCGGCTTGACTTTATATTTCTATGCTTGTACATGATGTAGCATCACACTATATGTGCAGTCATACCTGTACCTAGGGTAATTATGTCTATCTCATTCCACCATCTTTTCTATCCCCATGCCTCCTCCCTGCCCCTCCCTTCCCTTTGCCCATTAAAGTTACTCCATTTTTCACATGTCCCCTCCATTATGGATCAGCATCCACTTATGGGAGAGAACATCCGGCCTTTGTTTTTTTGGGGATTGGCTTACTTCACTTAGCATGGTATTCTCCAAATCCATTCATTTACCTGCAAATGCCATAATTTTATTTTCTTTTAATGCTGAGTAATATTCCATTGTGTATATTTACCACAGTTTCTTTATCCATTCATCTATTGCAGGGCATCTAGTTTGCTTCCACAGTTTAGCTATTGTGAGTTGAGCTGTTATAAACATTGATGTGGCTGTGTTACTATAGTATGCTTATTTTAAGTTGTTTGGGTATAGACTGAGGAGTGAGATAATTGGGTCAAATGATGGTTCCATTCTAAGTTTTCTAAGGAATCTCCATACTGCTTTCCAGATTGGTTGTAACAATTTGCAGTCCCCCCAGCAATGAGTGCCCACTCATTCATTGCTGGGGGGACTGCAAATTGTTACATTTATTGTTGTCTGTATTCTTGATACTACCATTGTGACTGGCTTGAGATGAAATCTTAGAGTAATTTTGATTTGCATTTCTCTAACCACTAGAGATGTTGAATATTTTTTCATATATTTGTTGATCAAATGAATAAAAAACTTTGAAAGTGCAAGAAATAAAATCAAGAATTAATAAATGAGATGGACTAAAGCTAAAAAGCTTCTTCTCAGCAAAATAAGCAATCAACTAGGTGAAGAGAGAGCCTACATTTTAGAAGAAAATTTTTGCTACACACATCAGATCTCCAAGATATATAAAGAATTCAAAAACTTAACACACACATACACAAAAAAAACCTCAAAGAACCCAATCAATAAATGGGCTAAGGAGCTGAACATATACTTCTGAGAAGATATACATTTGTTCTGATGACATAATTATGCAGATATTGAAATTTCAAAAAGGAGGACAAAATTACAAAATTATTTTAAAATCACTGTGCACATTTAAAGTGATCAATTTAGCTTCCAGAGATTTCCTTCTATTAATTACTAAAATCCAGAAAGTTTCTGTGACTCGGATCACTCCATTTTTACAAAAGCAGTTCTTAATGCTGCATTCATAGGATTTTTTCTTTTTATCAAATAATAAAATCCAAAAAGGAAAACCTTTGTCATATTGATAATTGCCATTTGTAAGGTACTTAGTGTGTCTCCTGAGCTTTGAATACACAGATACAATGTCTCTATGATTTAAACTAACTCATAAAATAAGCACTGTTGCATTTTATACATGAGGAATTGAATAATGATAGAATTAAAATTGCCCCTGGCCACACATCCTGTAAATGCCTGGAGCTGTCAGCAGCACCCTGAAAACATAACCTCTGTGCTAATGCTGTCAGTCTGGTTATGGTGGTTCCAGATTCCAGCATGTGACTCCCCAGGGAACTTCAAAGGCAACCTAAAATCTGAAAGAAGTGTGTATGTGTGTATGTGTGTGAATACTCATTGAAGTAGCAGATACCTAGGTGTACAATATTTATTTCAAGTACACTTGAAATAAAATGTACTGTGAAATCAAATATTTCAGTCATATAATCAAAATAAATACCTTTTGTGGGGATGGGTGGAAGAGGACTCTGATTAGTTCAGTAACGAAATGTATGAATATGCCAAGTAAGCTAAATATAACAGTTTCATTCATTTTATATCTGATTTTACCTTCATATTGTCATTTTCATTTTAATTTCAAAATTGTGGGTAGGAGATGGTGTTGCTACTAAAAGTATGGTTCAGGAGAGAATTAAGAGCAGGGTATTCATTGCTTAGCATGGGGCAGTGTCGCCATACGCTGACTCAGCTTGTCCTTCTGGACAATCCTCATGGTTTAGGGAGTGATTTAATTGTCCTATTTTCCCTGATCTGAAGATTTCTTTCTATACAGCTAAATCAAAATGAAAAACAAAACAAACAAAAACTCTTCTTAAATATCCAACTGGTGTTTTACAAATTGACATTTCCTCCAATTTTAGATGAGTATGGTAGATGATACCACAAGACTTATTTTTCTTGACCATTTTGACAATTTGAGTTATGTCCTCATGATATATTTCCCATGTTGTGAATCACTAGTTCATTCTAGAATGTTCTTCAGCAACTGAGATTTTTAAAAGATGGAATGAAAGCCCCTGGATTGTTACCTTTTAGTCTAATGTGCATTCAGTTCAGCATATTAACATTGGCATAATTATGTTAGTAGCACCACAGGGCAAGAGGTAGAATTTTTGACATTGAATCCCAATTGAGAATTTGTAAATAGTAATTATTATTTCGGGATCACAAGGATGTTGTACTATAATGCAATTATTTCAGAGTAAAATAAAATAGAAAAACAAACTGAAGTTTCAGTTTCATCATGGGAGCTTTTCAATTAACTCACTTCTTATTTTTAACCAATCAACATTTTTTCCTCATTACATTGACATTGCAAAAAGTGAATTTTAGCATTACCTGCATTTATTAAATACTAAATTCTTTATTTTCCAAAACATTTTTCCTAAGTACATTTACAAATTATAAATTACTTTTATTTTCTCACAGAACTTATTGAATGAGAATATCATTTGATCTTCATATGGAGATGACTCATTAATGTTGAATATTCTACATTTTAAAATTCCATAAAATAGCAACTATTTTATAGAATTCATGTTGCTATTTTTGTTGCTATTTATGTTGCTATTTAAAAAATATATATTTAAATGCTGTATAGTGTGAACAAAAAGTTTTATCACAAGAAAAAAAAGGACTGAGGAGAGATGCACAAAAGCAGAAATCCAATCATGAACATAAGCACCAACAAAGTTATTCATCAACTACACTAAAATGTTATTAAATTAAATAATTATCAAGTTCTAAAATCCAAGTCCATCAATTCTCTTCCTTTTTTCCTTCAATCTCAACTAAATTTCATTATTAGTGAATTGTGGGAAAAAAAAAAAAACATGAGGGAGAAGAGCAGTTTTGGAGTCAAAAAAATGTGAAGCTTAGTCAGGCAAAGTGGTGCATGCTTGTAATCCCTTTGGGAGGCTGAAGCAAGAGGATCCTGAGTTCAAAGCCAGCCTCAGCAAAAGTGAGGCATTAAGCAACTCAGTGAGACTCTGTCTCTAAATAAAACACAAAATGATGATTGAGGATGTGGCTCAGTGGTTGAGTGCCCCTGAGTTAATCCCTGGTACCCTCCACCAAAAAATGTGAAGCTCACATATTTCATATCCCTCTATCTCATGGTTTGCAGGGGTTCTGAAAGTGAATTCCTATCATCAGATTTATTCACACAAATCCATTACAAAGATAGTGAAATGTCATTCTCTCTTCTATTGAGATTAAAATTACAACAATCTTTTTTCCCTACAATGACAGCACTGTCACTATCCATACTTAATCACAAACACTAAGATAAATTATTTTGATTGGGCAACAATGAGCAAATAGGTGAGCTGACATTTTTAATACTGACCCCAACAAATTTAACAGGTCAGATCTCTCTGGTTCACATAGGTATTTAACCTAACATTTTATTTGCAGCACTCTTCAAATACCTTAATGAAACCCATTCCTGATGAGTGATTGAAGGTAGAGTATTCATGAATTGAATAAGCTTATTCTCTTCCTCCATATCATTTCAGTTCCAGACTCCATGTAGATAAGAATGCATGAAACCTCATCCTTTTGGCTCTTCAGTTTGAGAGGCCTATTTCCTTTCATATTTCTCCTTCATGATCATTTATGAACAAACATACCCACGGCTTGGTATGTTAACAGAAGAGATGACTAATGAAATCTAAATAGTCATAAAAGGAAAATTCCCATGAACTGGATAAACACAAGAATTACAAATGTGATGAATAGGAATAAGATGCTACAGAAATTGATATTGCCAAGCGTATCATTTCAGCCACATTTCAATACTCATAACAATTACTTAGAATCAGCAACACCGCACAGCTAATCAACAGCATCTGTTCATCTTCACAGCTGTTACCCCGGAAAAAATGGCTCTCTCCTCCCCACTCGGCTCCAAACACACTGTGATTGTAATGAACACCTATCTTGATGAGGAATACAGCCTAACATCTTGGAGAAAATTCAAACGGAGGTCCATTTGAAAGTCATAGATATGTAGTTACCAAGGAAACTCGCACGTGAGGCAACAAATGGGCTTCACTTGGAGCTATGCAAGTTTATTTTATCTCAAAATCAACTTGCTATTCATTTTCACTTACTTCTCTCAACTGGTTAGAAAACAAGACAAAATGATAAATAATATCATCAGATGCTCTTAAAAAAAGTAGTTCACTTATTTATTCGTTCATTCATGTGAAGAAAATGCCTATTCTTTTCCAGCCTTGACTCATGCTTTTAGCCACATACACATTCATGCACTCCCATGGTTGTTCATTGAACACAGAGAGGAATAATGGGGAAAAGGCTGAGGAATCAGCTAGTTAAACTGCTGTAGTGGGACTGGACTGTAGCTCAGTGGTAGAGAGCTTGCCTCACATGTGTGAGGCACTGGATTCTATCTTCAACACCACATAAAAATAAATGAATATATATATATATATATATATATATATATATATATATATATAATGCTGTACAGTATGAAGAGACCAGTTAAGGAGAACTAGTCAGGAAGTTTAAAGGTCAATTTCTTTGAAGAAATATTAAAGAAAGATCTGAATGGAAATCTTTTTAAAAGGGGAGAAAGGAATGAGAAGAGTCTTGGGATGAAAAGAAGAACAGGATTTCCATTGGTAAGTAAATCAGTATGTGGCCAAGTATGAATGAGCCAAGGGAGAGTGGAAAGAGGCTGAGTGAAGAGATTAGTTGAGCCTCACCTGTCGGTTTTGTGAGGGTTTGGGATTTATCTCAAGAACAATCAGACACTCCTCATGGTTTATGACCAGAAGAATAGACAATAGAAAATTGCCTATTTCAAGGCAAATCTACTTCCAGGAATATATTATCTTTCCAAGATTTTGCCTGTCCTCTAAATATCTCCATGTCTTCTATCAAAATCCCTACATTTTCCAGTTATGGATTTCACCTTTCCTTTATGACCACATGATATTCTGCATTGTCTTAACCTACAATCTGAAGGTCAACCTCTCAGAGTCCCCAGAACAGTATTCCACATTCTTATTTAGTCCTTCATTCCCTTTCTTCTACATACTTTCCAGGTACCTTGTCCTATATACTTTTCATTTCTCACTTCTCCTGAGTATGACTGTCTTGAGAAGCCTATTTTGTCAACCCTAATTCAGGTCTCATTAAGTACTATTGGCTCTATTGTGATAGCTTTGTCTTTCACTCCTCAGACCTACCTTTTATCCCAAGATACTGCTAGCTAGCATTGTCAGGTTTGGTTTCAGTTAGCATTATTTCCTAAATTAAAAATTACCAGAACCTCCATTAGTTTTCATTGTATATTGACTCAGAGCTTTCTGTGGCCTGATGAATATTTCCCATCACTGTTTCTCCAAACCCTCATTCATGTGATTTTGCTGCATGTGTTTGAACTTTTTCTTTTAGTTTTTACTGATGATCCCAGTCTGTAGAGAGCTTAATTATGCAAGATGCATTTTTAATTAAGTCTCTGGTTTAGCCTTAAAAAAAAAAGCTATCATTTATTGAGTGCTTCTTGTAAGCATGCTAATTCACAATAGTGCTCCTATCAGTAATTTCATTTCACAAATGAGGAAGTTGAGGGTTAGCATGCCATATACCTATAGTGGCAGGATACAGATTCCAACACAAGCATTGTGTCTCTAGATTCCTTATGCTGGACCACAGAACCATTTCCTGTTATGAACCTCACTGTGGGCACATAGCACATTGTACCAATTCTGCTGCGACTTTTTAAAATTTTCTCTCTCTTGTCCAACTCTATGTTTTGTTCTAATTTTTTAAAAAAATTGTTCCTTATTGCCTTCTGCTCAAGAATATAATTGATTATTATAGAAACACATTGAACTCTGTCAAGTGTCCATTTTTTTAGAAGCACAGCACTTCTGTCATATCTGAAAAATAAAATCTTCCTTAGTTATGAAATCTAAAGACTATGAATGCTGATATCAGGTTATGTTACTTCCTTATATAATAACATAAGTTATTACAAGAATTGAAAAAAATGTGTTGTGTGTATGTGTGCATGAGCACGTGTACTTTATTTTTTTTTTAAAGAGAGAGAGAGAGAGAATTTTTTAATATTTAGTTTTCAGTTTTCAGTGGACACAACATCTTTATTTTTATTTTATGTGGTGCTGAGGATCAAATCCAGTGCCCCGCGCATGCCAGGCGAGTGTGTTACCGCTTGAGCGACATCCCCAGCCCCAGCATGTGTACTTTAGATGTGTTCCTGGTTTGGCTCATATTAAAGGCTTATACAGGTTTTTAATTGCTAGCACTATCTGTAACCAATTTCTACACTTAGTTCTTGGATATTTTCCCAATTATATAATGCATGGGCTCTCTCTCATCCAGCAAGGAGGTTCATGGAATAGTGTAGAGGAGAATGTGGCTGTAGAGTCACTAATCAAGACCTCCAGAGACCAAGCAGGAAGCAGGTCTGATTTTATTGCTCAGTTACCATGTGTAAATACTCGGGCAGTAGCTAGGCAGATTATAGACAGCCACCAATACAATTTCATTCTAACTATCCTTGCAGTGACCAGTCGAGGCACAGGCTATGGAACAAGCATGGCGACTGCAGCACATGGTCTCACCCCCAGGGCTGTACCTACAGGGTAAGCAGTCTGCCACTCACATGCCTAGCATGAGGGGAGTGCCCTGCCACTCAGACACCCTTAACACATTCCATGTATGCAGTATTCCATGCACTTGTCCCCACATCATAAGATTTTATTTCTGTTTTTTTCTAATAATACCCCAAATTGTACATAAGGAGGAAAAAAGAAATTGTGGTTATAAGTACCTTCTTATGTTTAAGGGTTGAAAGTTCTCAGAATAGAATAAATGCTTTATGATCCTGCAGTTTTATTGCCATTATCTGGTTTGCTTGTCAACTCGGCAGGCAGCTGTGTCAATAACTGCTGAGCCTGGACCTGCCAAAATGGAAAATTTCTCAGACTCCACATAATTCTTCCTGTTACCCCTGTTCTGGCAGATGAATCCGCCCATTTCAAGCCCCATTGTGGGCCATAAATTTTCAACCTTTGTGCCCAAACTCTTCCTCATTCAAACACAAGCCAATTAGTCATACTAACATGCTAACAGCCACCACGGCTGCTGTGGATGTAGTTCAGTGGTGCAGTTTGTCTACCATGTGTGGGGACCTGGGTTTGATTCACAGTAATAAAAGTAAAAATAATAATAATAATAATAATAATTTTTAAAAAAATCTTTGATTTTCCTTCTCAACTTTTTTTTCCCCCTAAGGATATTTTTTTTGACATTACTGAAGTTCCCACATTCCCTCTTTCTAGATCAATTACTATAATTAATCTAGATCAATTACTATAATTAAACAGTTACAGTCATCCTCATATCTATTTCATAACATTTATATGTCTTCACAAAGATCTAGTGGGTCCTGCTGAGCCATAATAAGATCTTACATATGAATATAGAAGAATGTAGTTGAGTCATAGTGGACTCAACCAAGGAGAAGCCAACTAATTGGTTCTTCATTGGTAGATATATTTGCTTTTCTGACAATTTGATTTAAGGTTTACAGAGACTTGAAAAATGATGTTGCAATGGATTCAAGAGTATTGACAATCTATCTTCCATGCATAAATCCTCAGATATTTATTTCATGGTACCCCACTGCCTGAAATCCTGATTTCAACTTTCTCTTCATATTGAATGCTTGATAATATCTAGCACCATTGTTGCATGTCCTCTATCATCTTTATTCTTACTTCCTTTTCTTTCAAAACAATTTCCCTAATAGCACTACAAAGGCTATCAGTTAGCTATTGCTGTATAAAAAAAAGCACCCAAAACTTTGTGTGCCAATCATTTATTTATTTGGAGTTCTTCAAGTTTACTAATGGACTCTGGTTTTGAATGGGACCTTTGATGCATTTATTATCAATAGTAAAAGGATAGATATCTTTCCTGGCTCTGACTGTTTTCCCTGTCTCATTACCAGGGGCTGCAGCTGAAATAGCTGGGCTGACGTAGGTCTTATGCACATGGCTCCTCAGTTTCTGAACCTGCTCTTTTGGGCTAAGCAGGAATTTCAAAACAGAAAGAAAAAACATGCAGGTCTCCCTGCAGGATAGACAGGTAACCTGCACACCATCACTTCTGCTTCATTCTATAGAGCAAAGCAAGTCACAGCCCAGTCTAAAAGGGAAAAGAAATTGAATGCAATATCTTAAAAGAACATTGCAATGGATATGGAGTTAGGAGTGAATGATTATAACTAATTTTAAAATATACTGCAAACATACTCAATTCCTTGGCTAGATATTCCATCTGCTTTATGAAGCCACAGTACGTCTGGGCAAAAGTCACATCATGATACAGATTAATCCCATGACAAACTTTTAACGTTTTGTGGTGGATTTTTAATATCACTCAGAAATTCTTTCGATTTTCCCTCTCTGGAAAGTTTTTCATCATCAATTTCAAACTCTCTTCATCCTTGAGCTACCCATAAAACTATTTCCACCCTGTGAGAGACAGAGGTAAGGTCTACACTAGATGTTTGAAGTTCTAGTCCATGAGTACAAGTCTCATTACTCTCTGTTACAGATTTTTGTAAGGAATAGAATGAAATCAGAAAAGACATTTTTTTTGTGGTGTCAATTACATGCAACTCATAAAATTAGTGCATCATTTAAATAAAGAATAAAATTAGCATATGTAGTATAGAAAACTGTGGAAAAGTCTAGAGCCAAAATGTCTTGCTTTAAATTTGCCTCTTATAATTACTAGTAATGAACTGTGAGCAAGAGATTGTCTGTTCTTGGTCTCTGTTTATTAATTTTTAAAACAAGCAGATGAACAAAATATTTGGTAGTGTTACTGATAGCAGCTAATATAGTCAACACAGGAATTTGATCTAGAGATATAAACAACATCAGTTTAATGTTCTGCAGAAATAAAACAATACAGAACATTTGATATTTAATGGATAAATATTTTAAAACTCTCTTCTTAGAGATATTTTACTCATGTATTTTTAAAACTTCATTTCTTTCTTTTACTATAAGCACATTTAAAGGAAGGCAAAATTGTTCTATAATAGATATCCATCTGTTACTTATTTTATACTTTGTTACAGTAACATATTTACATTGTTATCACTCCCCAGTAAACAATGATAAAATCACCACTTAGGAGTACTGTAATTTGAAGAAATGAAAAGTTTACAGATACAATGGATGTTTCCAAATATGTGAAACATGATAGTTTAGTCATTACTAATATCAGCTTTCAGGGTGGGCTGCTTGAATTTTATTTGCAAATTTTCTTCATAAAATGTTACTCAGTAATTTTATGGGAGAATAAAAACAAAAAAGTGTTTGTCCAAAGTCAAGTACTTAGATCTTTAAGCAGCTGTGAGTGAGAGTTTGGAAGACCCTATGGAAGCCTTGCAATAGTTTCAGAGATTCCAACCTTTGGTACTGTCACCTCATCTACCACCTTGCGCACTTTTTATTCCATGTTAGAAGCATATCCTAAAATGGGTTGCTGCTGGGAAGGTTTTGCAGTTGGTTTTTTCCATCTATCATGTTGATCTAAGAATCATAGCTTTATGTATCAGGGGATTCATCTTTATTGTCAGAAAAAAATAGTAATTTTAACATTTGAGACTTATTTAACAAGTAAACATTAGTAAAAAAAAAAAAAAGTGAAAGGCAAGCATTTGAGGTAAGTCAGAATGAATTCAGTATCTCTTTATGTTTTCTCATCCATCTATTTCCAAGGTAGATTTAGTTTTAGCTGAAGTCATGCATGTCCCTGACTTTAAAACAAGTAGTCTTCTCTAGTCTGTGACTTCTCACTGGCCTTTATATGGGATAGTCAGCTCTTCCAACAATCCTCCATGATTTTGATTCCCTCTACTTCCCCCAAAATTTACTACTACTCTTCTAGATATCATTAAAAATGTAGACAAACAATTTTGTAGATTAATGATGGAGCAGCTATTTTCATTGACACTGTAGTGAAGAATCATCTTCCCTAATCAATGTACATGCAACCATTAACACAATCAAAACACAACTCCAGGAGCAAGAAAGCTGTCACTTTTCTCATTTTATGATGAGAAAATGAAAAGTCTTTTATAACAGGTACTTCCTTATATCTAATGCATCTGGTAAAAGACAAGGTGAGAAGAGTACAGATCTATCACAAAATATATATCCTAATATACTTAATAACTGGGATTGTATGAATCACCATGACAATTCATCACTCTGAGTTTGTGTGTCACCTATGAGAAATCAAAAGCTTTGGACTTAGTGATATCTATTGATACCTATTATCCTTTTAACACTGAACCCACATATTTACAGATGAAAATGCTCAGGTAGAGATACAGCTCTAGGGAGCCCTAAGCAGGACACAGAGCATGTTTGAGCCTCTGTTTTTATAGCTATTGCTATTGATTCAAATGAATAACAGTTTGATTACCAACTGTTATAGTTGATATGTGAAGTGTCCCCCAAAAACTTATGTGGGAAACAACACAAGAACATTCATAGGTGGAATGATTGGGTTTTAAGAGCATTGATCTGATCAGTGCATTCATCTCCTGATAGGAATAACTGGATGGTAACTGTAAGCAAGTAGGATGTGGCTGTAGGAGGCAGGTTTCTGGGGCATGAATTTGAAGTAATGCTCCTCCACTTGATGTTCTGCCTTAATATTGGGCCTGATGCAATGAAATTTGGCAGTCTATGAACTGAACTGAGACCTCTGAAACTGTGAACACCAAATAATCTTTTTCTCCTCTAAAATTGTTTTTGTCAGTTTTTTTTTAAATCACAACAATGCAAAAGCTGACTAAAACACTAAACATCTTTAAAAATATGCCTTATATTTTGAATATCCCAGAGTGACTTCTAATTTGAAGTGGCAATAGGATAGTATTTCTTGAGTTACTCATTTTTAACTTTTCATTAAATGCCCACCAAATCTGCTAAATTTCAGGATCAGGAACAAGTAGCTGCAGTTGAGAACGTCAATATCATAACCCAAATACCAAAGATAGGCTACAAAAGGCCAAAGAATAGAACCATGTTTTCTTGGGAAAGCAGAGGCTGAAATAGACCTGTCCCCTGATTGATAGTAGCTAACAATGACTTAGGTTTGTGGCCCTACATAGAAGAAAAATAGAGAGTGAATCTCAGACTTCTGGTCTGTAAAAGTGAAGCCAGAATTAGACAGGCAGTCAGTTTAGAGAGGTAAATTGAATCAGGTGGGATGAGTCAGGATAATTTTGAGTGAGTTCCAGGAATATAAAGACTATCCCCCAGGAATTGAAATGTTCATTCCTTCAGAGCCCTTCCTCCACCCTTACTCCCCCCTGCCCCCGGCCCCAACAACCTGTAGCTAAGGTAAGCAGTCCCAGGAATTGCCTCTCCCTACAGGAAGCTAAAAGGCTGTTAGTTAATGTGTCTTTGGCTGCTTCCTCCTGCCCTTCCCCCTTCAGCCCACCTGCTTCCCACCTTTTGGCGGTCCCACGTTGCATTCCTGGGCCTACTCTTGCCGAAAGGAGAAAGATAAGGTGAAGAGGGCAGGAGAACAAAGGAAGCCTAGGACACATAAAAAGGGCAGAACACTTTGCTTCTTGGGATACTGTTACCGCTGTTGACCCGTGACGAGTTCTTGCTTCCCCGATGTTGAAGAATAACACCAAAGAAGCACGCCGAGGCAAGGTCAGAGTAGAGATTAGAAGTTTATTAAGGGACAGCAGAAAAGACTTCTCCCAGAGGAAGAAGGGGACCTAGGAGGTGGAATCCGTGGAAGTGCGGTTGTCTCCCCTTTTTATAGTTTTTTCAGTGATGGAATGTAGGTTGGAAGGCCTGAGGGTTGGGACACAGGTGGGCCTAATTATCACCTTTTGGGATGGGATTATCACTTCTCTGGGATGGGCTATTTCCAAATCTGTTGGGGCTGTTCGTTAACACTTCTTTGAGGTGGACTTTGGCCTAGGGCCTTTTCAGGACTTCATAAACATTCTATGAGTTGTCCTGTTTTCCCTGAGTCATTCTCAGTATGGCCTCCATTTTAGATTTCACTCGGTATTAGACCCGATTTACCTAACTACACTGACTACCTAACTTTAAATCTGGCTTCAATACCAGGATACCAGCTATGGCTTCTGGCTCCCAGGAGAAACCCTGCTTTATATGCTTGCCTTGGTGTGCTTCACTAATGTTCAAACTTCAACATGTGAGGACGCAGGAAGCATCACTGATAACCGGCAATATCAGAACAACCCAACATAAGGGAATAAAAGTCTCATATATATATATAATATATTATATATATATGCATATATATAATAATAAAGTCCTATATGTATAAAAGTATCATATATAAATATATATTATATGTAACATATTACATATATAAAATATATAAAGAATACATAGAAATATAAGGCAAAAACTAAATTCCATCATAAAAATGGAAAATATTAAATTTTTCTAAGAAGTGGATCATTTAAGCAGGTAAAATGTAGATGATTTGAAGAAGAGGATTAAAGAGCTTAATATAGTGGAAATTTATCCACACACAAATATATTCAGGTCTTGTAATTTAAAAATTAGTACATCTTAAAGTACAATACTGAAGATTATGATAAATGTATACATTAGTTGTAAATGTGATTAAATCAACTATATATGCATTCCCAGCTACAACAATAAGAACAATGTGATGATGATTATTATTTTTAATTTGTGTTTCCATTTTCTGAGGATATGGTTGAATTAGTCCATTGTGCATTGTATGTTTGTAGAGACTCATGTTCTGTAACAAACGCATCAGTCCTCAAGGCTCACTTTCTCATGAAAGCATAAAGAATTTCATGCAAAACTAATTGAATTTTTTAAAGCAAAGTAGAAGGCTACTCAAGTGTCCTAGAAACTAATGCTCAGTGTGACAAGAACCGAACAATGAATTTCCATAAAGCCTTATAGGGCCACAGATGCTGAAATAATTACAGATATACAGCAAAAATTCTATCAAAAATGATGAAACTAATAATCATGAAAAAGGCAAGAAATTGATAGATAAGGCATGTCTGTCAAAAAAAAACACTGTGCATAATATAATTAGAGATACAAACAAATATATGAACTTGTGGTTTCTGTTTTAAACAAATTGTAAACGCAGAAAACCTTGTGGTGTTTACAAGCCTGGAGGTATCAAATGAAAACCTGAATTCATGGCATTCTGCCAACATTTATCACTTTATAGAAATGAGGATATAATTTTAAAATAAGAACATATCCTGGAAGTAATGCTCTGTCATATAAAAGAATAGTGAAAATGCAAAGATTTGTCCAATAATAAACTTTCATACATGTATCATAGTGCAGATGTAAAGAGAGTGCTCTGGCTAATGGTGTTTGTTCATCCATGGGATATATTTATAAAAGACATGCGATTATCAACTATATTAAGAAGAGATCATTGGAATATTTTCTCTAAGACTTTAAGCATGTAGATGGATATTAAATTATTGTTTTATTTTGAAGTTTTTTGATTTGCTAAGAGAAATTTTGATCTTTAGGCATTTGCAATTACTTCAATTATTTTTAACTAAAACTTTCAATATGAGAGTTTATGGACAATATGTAAGATTATTATTAGAAGACAGCATGTAAAGATAAAATTCGTACACTAATGTTAATTTACAATGTACATGTGAATATTATGTATCCGTGTTTAGATCTCTCAAAGAATTGATTAAATGTTTGTTATTTTTTAGCCAGGCTACATATCTGAACTTGGATTCTCTTAGTATGGATTAACATCAAAAAATTAAAAATAATCTTATTTTAGATATAGAAACATGTTAACATGTTTAACCAATATTGAACAAATATCCTTTAATTACTGAAAAACCATAAATATTTTTATAGATTTCTCATTAAAAAACTTATTTCCTAATAAGTATTTTTGCAATCATTTGAATGCATTTTCAACTTATTTTTTAGTTTTATTTTACAATTTAATTACTAACTTGAAAGGGTTGTTACCTATTATTGATGGTATTATATTGTTTTTTCATTAATGCTAATAGCATAAAACTAAGTAGTCATGTAACTAAAAATTGAGTCAATATAAAACAAAATAATATTTGGAAGATTATATGTACAAAGTTATTGGAAGATTAAATAATTGGTGAGTAAATAAATGAAGTTTGAAAATCATTTTGCCATATAACAGCTCTTAAATATTTTAGAGTTTCTATCCTATAAGATATTATGCATGTTAGGTGTGGTGGTACATGCCTGTAATCCAAGCAGCTCAGGAAGCTGAGGCAGAAGAATTTTGAGTTTAAAGCCAGCTTTAACAACTAATGAGACCCTAAACAACTCATGGAGATCCTGAATCTTAAAAAAAAAAAAAAAAAAAAAAAAAAAAAAAAAAAAAAAAAATTCTGCAAGCAAAAGGAGAACTTTTTCTTTTTAAAAAATGATAGTAGTTAATATTCTTTCCTATGTTGAATATGGTAGTTAGCATTGTGCATAAACTTTTCTATTTAATTCCTATGAAAAATATGTTGGTTTTGTAACTATTTTTAAGGTGAGAATATAAAGCCCAAAGTGACTAGTAACTTAATCAAAATTACATCAGTAATAAAAAAATATGAAACACCTTTGAGTTCTGGCCTATCTCACTGTTCAGTGTCTAGCTACTTCAGGTGCACTCCCAGTCAGTGTTAGACATAAACAATGTAGTCCCTCTCCCTAGGCACCCACAGAAGAGATGCACATAATAAAAAATAATGTTTCAGAAATGTAGTGTGATTCCTGCATAGCAGTATTAAAAAAGTGAATTCTGCTCTGGGGATGAAAAATGTACTGAAAGGGAAAGTGGCAATTGCTTTGTGACCTGAAGGATGGGATGAACACAGCAGACAGAAGAGAATGACAGGATAGTTCAAACAGAGAGATAAGCAGGTGGATGGAAAGATCAGGTATGGCATCATCAAAATGAAATAAATGGGGTCAAAGCAGCCTCTGTACTTAAACAATTAATGTGACCCAAAGTAGCTTCTGTGTATGGTGATTTATAACCAAAATTGGTGTACAAGCAGACCCTAATCCAAGAAAAACTCTTGCTGTTAGGCAAATGTGCCTTAGTCATTCACAGTAGCTCAACCCTTACCTTAAACCAGGATGCCAAATTATAGCCAAAAAAGGTAAAAGCCCAACTGCAGCAATCAAGTAATCTCTGTATGCCATTTCCTGCTTTTCTTCTTATAAAAGTAGTTCACCTCATTGCTAGAGGAATATTCTGAAGCCATCTTTGGTGTGGAATGATGCCAAATTATTTAACCTTTCTCTTGGTCACCTGTACTTCTGTAAGATGAACTGACATCCGGATTTCTTTTAATAGATATAGTGCCCTTAGGAGGATCTGAAGTAAAGTTTTCAGCAACCCCAGGAGCAGCAAGTGACCATGAGAGTTACCATCGGGGGCCCTTAAGCCTGCAATGTCTCACAAAAACTAGGTCAGGGGTCTCTTTCTTGGACCCTAGCTCTTCTTGGCTTGTGTTCAGAGCTGAAATTTATACCACCATCAATTTTGATATTTACTTTTTCTTTTCACTACTGTACGGATTGAATTCAGTTAAGTGGCCTCTGTCTGATTGGATCAGACAAAATAAACTGGGCTTAGAGTTGAATTGTATTCAGCACTAAAATGGAATGGATCTATTTAAGGACCTTAAATATTATATATATATTAATATAAATTAAATATTATATATATATATTTATATATATTGCCCTAAGCAATTTAGTGAGACCTGTCTCAAAATAAATTAAAAAAAAATAAAAGAAAGAAAGAAAAGGACTGGGGATGTAGCACCCTTGGGTTCAATTCCTGATACCAAGAAACAAAAACAGTGTGACATGTTCTTTACTGAGTATGTGAAGACATCTAAAAGAGTAAATTAATCTAAGTTGTTTCCTTAGAAGATTCTTTGCAAAAAGCACATGAGAAGCTTAAACAAGGCCCATATATATATATAATATTATATTATATAATATTTAATTTATATTAATATATATCATATATTTTTATATATATTATATATATATATGTATATATATATTTTTTCTTTTAGCTTCTAAAAACAGGATTTTGTGTTTTGAGTGAGCATGTGACCTTGTAGTAGCCAACAAGTCAGTTACTGGCCAGACTGCACAGGTTCCCTCCAAAGTCAGATTGCATCCAAAAATTGAATTGGATTCAGAGATTTCAATCTGGGTCAGACAGAATCTGAACTAGGTTCAGGGTCAGATTGTGTTTGGAAATAAAGTGAATTGGATCCAGTAAAAGAAACTGGTATTCAAGTAATGGGTTCATCACAATCCAAGGAATCTAGAAATCCACCCTATAGGACTCCAGCTAGATTTATGTATCAGAATTTTAATCTCTGAACATGTTCATTTTTTGGAAAAAATGTGTCAACCTAACTAGCAACAACTTATAAAAGCAGAAACCACAATGGGAATATTTGACTGGACTGAGTTGATCATTTGTGAAAAACAGGGATCCATACCTCTTTCTAATATAAAACAAAACAAAACAACAACAACAACATCAAAAGAAAACAAAAAACAAAACCAAAAAACTAGCCCAGGGAGATGGTGCTTGCCTATAATCACAGAGGCTGTGGGAGCTGAAATGGGAGGATTGCAAGTTCAAAGCCATCTTAAACAATTTAGCAAAGCCCTAAGCAATTTAGTGAGACTCTGTCTCAAAATAAATTAAAAAAAAAAAAAAAAAAAAAAAGAAAGAAAGAAGAAAAGGACTGGGGATGTAGCACCCTTGGGTTCAATTCCTGATACCAAGAAACAAAAACAGTGTGACATGTTCTTTACTGAGTATGTGAAGGCATCTAAAAGAGTAAATTAATCTGAGTTGTTTCCTTAGAAGATTCTTTGCAAAAAGCACATGAGAAGCTTAAACAACAAGATTAGAACAAAATGAATATGGATGCAAAGGGTCATGGCCTGTCAGCTTAGCAAAACAATTGTAAAAATAAATTGGAATGCTTTAAAATAAAATCATAAAATCTCTTAGCAGAATACCATAGCAAAATCTTTGCTTGCTATCTGACTATCCATGGGCCTTCTCTGAGCAGGGGCCTACAAAGAACCCAATGGCTGGTTCTGCCCAATCCTCAGAAAGGGAAACAGTGTTCAGTTTCCAGGCTGATGTACTTATGACATTGTATTTTTTTTGTATGAAAATATCATTTTTATTGTTAAGTCTTTTAAGTATATGAATCAAAACATATCAATAAAAGTATTTAATGTGAATGAATGATACAATCCAAACTCAAGGTAGATGTTAGAACAAGAGGCACAGATAACAAATAGGGACTTGTGTGCAGAATGTGTTTGACACTGGAATTATACACAAGCATTCACCAAACAGCAGATATAAAGAAAGATAATTTTCAAAAAATAAATAAAAATAAAAGCAGAATAAAAGGCTCTCTCCATGAATACACCAAATAAATATATACTCCTGTTTTGAGTCCTAATTAAACTGTAAAGGAATTAGAGACACACACATTGGAAAACTAAAAAAAAAAAAAAAAAAAAAAAAAAAAAAATCTACCAAGAGATGAGTAAAATGCCCTTGAGCATTATCCTGATTAGAGCAATATGACATATTACTGGAACAAAATACCCAAATCCAGTGTTGATATGAAAAAGGAAGACTGATTTGTGTTTGAAATAAAGCATATTCAACTCTAAATTTCCTATAGTCCAGCACAGTGATTCCTTCTTCCATATCCATAATTGGAGTAGTCCTTACCATTCCACTTTTTTTTTTTTTTTTGTGGATGTGTAACCGACGTGATTCTGCAATCTGCATTTGGGGTAAAATTGGGAGTTCATAACCCACTTCAATCTAATATATGAAATATGTAATGTTGTGAACAACCAATAAAAAAAAGGTAAGGATGACATTGTATTGTTCTGTGGTTCTCTCTGTTCTCTGTGGCATTACACTTATATCAGGATAACAACGTTCATAGTCACAGCTCTCAGTATTCGTGTTCTCCTTACTGATCAGATTTGCCTGGATAGTAAGCATCTGCTTCAGCTACCGAATTCTTTTTTTCTCCCCTGCATTGTCAGGGATGGAACCTGGTGTCTCCCTTGTGCTAAGCAAGCAGTCTACAAATGCACTACATATCCAGTCCTAGGTGCTAAATCCTTGAAATATGCCTTCACCAGTTATTGAGTTCCTGTGACTTAGATATTAATTTGTTTTTATAAAAAGCACAGTGTCACTATTTTGATATCAGATAAATTTTACTCTTTAAAAAGTAAAATAATAAAAAAAAGACTAGAAATGTTTAGAAGAATATTCAACTAATATGATGAAAACTTTTATGAGAAGTCAGTTTAAGTATATTTTAGAAGTACCCATAGACTTCATGACATCATTAATAATATTTTATGTAAACATAAAAGATTTAACACCAGCCCCTCCTTTTTTTAAAGTAACTTATGAATATCTTATCTGGAGAGAAAAAGATAATTAGCCTTAAAAGTGTCAGGCCACTGAGACTTACTTAGGTACTATTTTTTTTTTTTAACTAATTTAAAGCATAACTATTCTGACTAATCAATGAATAAATTGTGCTGCTGGGTTGGGATCCCACCCAGGTAACAAGTCTGGGGATATGCCAAGCCTGGAGGCGGGAGGGGCAGGGACATTGCCTCTGCCAGCACAGGCTCTCCTGAGGAGCTCTGAGCCACGACCTCTGTGGGGTAACTGTTCCCACTGTGCCCTGAGGTGCTAGAAACACTCTGTAGAGGGTGACCTGGCAGCACTTCTTTTGTAACAAAAATGTGTCCTACTGAGATACGAGAGCGTGTACTAAATCATCATATCTGCCATCAAACTAGTACCAGAAGAAAGAAGTCATGTCTTGAGTGAACCTTACACATTGAAAATGTCACGAGGGAGTTTTCTAGTAGCTGTGGATGCTGTAAAAACAGATTAAATTCTAGCGCAAGAGATATCATTACAAATCTTATAAAAAAGATCAAGATGAATACAGTGCAGCCTCTATAATTCCTACTTCTCAGATCTCTCAAGGTTCAGCAGGGAACATTAAACAGGAGTGAAACTTTCACATCTGACAGCATGGGAAACTCTCCAGGGAATACTCAGTCTCCTGGGTATCATCGTTTAAGTTTTTTTTCCATTGAAAGAAAACTACTTCAAGGCAGCACTTACCTGCACACTCTCACAAACCTCCTATTTTAGGCAGTCCCTGTAATGTGTGTTTGGTGCTTCTCATCCATGGGAAAATCTTGAGGTGAATACTCCAATTTTTATTCACCTTAATCCAAAACTTTTTTGATTCTGTAAAAATCTTCAATTGGATGAATAAGCACAATATGACATCTCCTGATTCATATTAATTAAATGTCCAAAATGTAGCCTTGCACATCAAGGTTTGAACACTTATCATTGTAAAGGCAAAAGCATCTATTTTTTTCTCCATAAGCAAAGAATAGGGCTTACTTTTAAAAAGTAGATTTTTTAAAAAAAGAAAGAAAAATACTATTGGTGACTATTACACATGGAAAATGACAAACCCCCCAAATAGTGAGACATGGGAAAATGGAAATGAGAAAGAAAGCCATACATTGAGAACATTGACCCTTTCCCAGTACATTCTTTCCCGGTAATTAATAAAACAAACCCTGGGGAAGTGGTGTCCATCAAACCTAGAAATTCAGTCTCTGGGAATGTTATGCTCGAATTCAGGTCCCCCAAAAGACCACCAGAGACCAAGATCGATGTAATCAGCAAAGAGGTGTTTATTGTGAGCTAGTTTGGTCCTCTGCAAGCACACAGCAACTGGTGATGCTGAGAGGCCCAGAGCCCAGGGTTTACATTCTTTGGGGAAGGCAGGGACTTTACATACATCACAGCATCTCTTAGCAAATCATCACACACCATGGGAAAATCATAAAACAACTCTAAAACATGATTAGCACATTCACTGACTGGAACAAGTTGGGTAGAGATGATTGGTTACTACAAGAGGGGGATTTCTTTGAACTGATTGGTTAAGCCAAGAGGGGTATTCATGCAGAAATACATGGTTTCCCAACACCATAAACTACTGGGAGGGTCATCTGGCATCCCAGGTATTTCCCTGTCTCATGCTGATTGGTGGCTGCTAAGGGATTACTATGGGTCCCCACGTAGCCTGACTGAAACCTGTCCCAAACCCTATAAAAATCTCTGTATCCCCAAGCCCGGTGTGCCAGTTCACCAAAGCTCTGGCTGAGGTTCTGCTGGGCACCCGCAGGCGCCTGTGTCCCAATAAACCAACCTCTTGCTTTTGCATCCAGTGTTTCCTGTGATTCTCCTTGGACAGGGATATGGGGGTCTTTCATTGGATGGGGGTCTTTCACATGTGGGTTGGTAAAGAATATTATTCTTGCCTTAGACTTGCCCATTAATTTTCAGTTTCAGAAGAGCAGCGAATTGCACTTACCAGGAAATTCAGTAAGTAAATTATAACTTTAAAATATTTATATTTACTGAGGTTTCTGTATGTATGTAAACATAAAAATGATCTTTAGAGAAAAGAAATAAAAAGCGTCCATAAACCAATAAATCTGGGAAAATGATAGCCATGTTGATGTGTTAAAAGAAAACAAAAAATAACTAAATAAAAAACCACAGCTAGATAAATCAAAGGCAAATCTTCTGATTTTCCTCAAAGCAAAGAGGATGGAGAAAATGTGACAGAAAGAGGAAGGTGGTAAACATTGAATCCACCTAACTGCAGAATCAAGATTACTAGATTATAATTCAGTTTTCAAAAAGGAAGTTAACGTTTTCATCTTGAATACGTAAAACAGTTGAAAAACAAACTCAATTAGCTGTGGAGAAGAAATGATATATGGAAATTAAAGTCCAATTATATAATTTTAATACCATATCTCAATCATATGATAAGAATTTAGAAATATTACACAGAATGGTTTGACTGCAACTCCTCAGGTATGTGTGCTTTTATAGGTATAATCTGTGTTGTGGAAGCATGGGTGTTTTAAATTTTTTTTTAAACAATTTTCTGCCTTAAATCTCTTGGTGACGTTTATAAAGAATATTGTTATCACGTAAGTCTGATTTCAAAATGGTGTCAATACTGTTGGAAAACAACAAGATGGTGAAAAGACCAACTTGAATTATATTTTAAAATTCATGTTAAAAGACATATATAGAAAAGGAAAAAAAATCTCTAAAAGTTCTATATCTATCTATGTGCAAAGTTTGTGGAATATTGATGATCCTCCCTTTGGTTAAGAGGTATTATGGTATTATTTCTGTTTCATAATTTCTATTTATGAATTATACAAAACTTAGGAAAGAGAGATAAAGAAAGAAAATAAATTTGCCAAATACTGTGCATACCTAAGCAAGTCACATAGTGATAATAACTGTGTCTGTTTGCAATCCCATGTCACCCCACAAATAGTTTCCTTGTAAGCATTTTGATACAACACTGCACTAACTAGGAATACTTTTAGGTATCTTTTGAAATGTGTAAATACTCTTATATATCCACCCCTTTTAATATTTGACCAGAAACCTATTATCTGAACAGTCCTTTGTTTTTCACACTATTATTTAAGTGTGAAATTTAAGCTGTTGTACTTTTCTCTTACCCTGGTTACAGCACTATTTTACTCTTTGGTTAGTTCGGGGGATATTTTCTGGGAGATATTTAGTGATACCTTCCTTCTCCTTTTCAGGAACAAGAGCTTGCCATGATGAAAAGGGCATAAATATCTCCCTAGCGGATCTTGGAAGCCAGAATGAAATACAAGCCATCAGTGTAGATTGGTAAATTGGGTCAGATTAAAACAACAACAACAACAACAAAACGCAGAGCCCTAGGATGGGGGAGGATGGAGACAACTCCTAGGAGATTTAAATGTTAATGCCCCCAGATCCTTGCCAGTACAGCCCCTCCTAAAGAGTTGTTAATGAAGCAACTCCTGAGCAGTGGAGAGCTGTTAATTAATGCGCCCTGGGCCCGCTTCCTGCCCAGACCACTCCACCTTGGCGCCTCCAGCCCACCTGTTCCCACCTTTTGGCTTTGCCACCTGCATCTCCCTATCACGTTAATAGGATGGGGGTTGGGGGTGGGGTGGGAGAACAAGATAGTGAGAAGAATTCAGAGAACAAAGGAAATTTTAGATATATAAAAGGGATAGGATTTCCTCTTCCCACAGATTACACCTTTGCGTCCTTCTTCCATCTGGAGAAGTCTGTTTTACTATCCTTTAAGAAAGATTCTTTCTATTCTACACTTCCTCGCTTCCTCGGCCTGCTTCTCTGGGGTTATACTTCAACATTTGAGGAAACCTGACTCATAAAGGTAGCCGGTTACAGGTGGTAACAATTATATAGCATAGTAGTTACTTAAAAATAGCAATAGAATAGTATGAAAACAGCCACAAAAGTAGTCTTAAACTAAGAAATAGGGATATTTTTTTTTTCTGTATTTTCACTTTCAATCTCAGGCAGCTAACCTAATATGAGCAATATACAGGATTTTATATACATTTGTGAATTCATTGTCCAGTGAATCTATGAAAAAAATTGCAAATGAATGATCTCGAAGGCAATGGAAAGTGGCAGGGGATTATTTTCTTGTTTACTTTTATATTTGAAAAGAAGTAATCAATTTTTATTTATATTTTTTTCTTTTCGATTTTTCCTCCTCTTCCTTCCCTTACTTCTCCTTTTTTATTTTTTTTTTCCTTCTTGTCCTTCCCACTCGGATGGTAAGCTGATTTCTTTCACATGACTTTGTGAATTGCTAGGTCAAACCTTTCACCTGTTCTCTTATTTGCCATCTACCACAATCTCACTGTTTTGAGAGGCTCTTTATTAATATATTAACCAGTGTCTGCAAATATTTGTGCTTTTGTTTGTCCTTCTCTAAACTTTTTTCCTAAATCACTCTTTTTAAACAGATAAGATCAATAAGACTTTTTTTTTTCAGCAAGAAACCATGGCAGCAAAAATCACATTTAAAAAAAAAAAAATTAAAAGAAAGGGCTGAGGATACCTGAGTTCAACCCCTGGTACCAAGAAAAAGAAATCTTACTAAGTAGACAGAAAATTTTAAAGTACCAAAGACAAGAGAAAAATATTTAAAACAACAAGGGGAAAAAAAATATCACCTATGTAAGAACAGTAGAATGGCCCTCAAGTCTGTCTGTCCCATCCCAGCATTATTGATGTGTAATTTGTATATAATAAAATTTATCCATTTTAAATGTGAAAAAAAAATAAGGTCTGAAAGAGCCTATCACCATTTTTAATATGATTTTTGTCATTGTGTCATGATGAAAAAATTATTATCACAAATTTATATAAATGTATACAAATTGCTTTCATAATTTTATTTTTATATTGTGTTTTATATTTAATTTTTATTGCTTAATGGAATATTACAAAAATGAGTTACAATCATTTCCAAAACCTTAACCAAAGAATTGAATGACATTAATAAAATGTATAAATTCTGTTGTTATGGAATGCTGCTTTGGCAATCATCCATCTCTCCTTTATTCCTACCTGTCTTATCTGTCTCATTCTACTCCAGAATATGTGTACATAGGAAATGTCTTATGTCTTAAAATATTAATTTACTTTTTTGATTATCCAACCTACTGGGTTTTTATATTAATTTCTATGTTTTTCCAGTTTTATTTACTTTTTCCACTGACTAGATAATTATAGTAATTATTAGAGGGTGTTTAACAACACTTACAGTAGTCTTCATTAACACTCCTTTTGATTTTTTTTCATTGATTATGTTTCTTTTTCTTCTGCTTAAATGAGATATTGGTATTTGCATTAGATATTCTTTTTTAGTCTAAAGAGTTATTCTGTCAGTTTTCCAAAGCTTAATATAGTTATCACTGCATTTAAAATAAAAATTGAATGTCAGATTGTTTTGTGTGTGTGTGTGTTTGTGTGTGTGTGTGTGTGTGTATATATATGTATATATATATATATATATATATATATATATATATATATATTGCATTTGCTTCAATATTTCTCCAAAAAATTTCATGATGTAAATGACTTTATTGTCAATCGTGCCTGTGTGCCTGTGAAATATTTATATCCTTAGTGCCTCATTTGATGTTTCAAAATGTGTCACTTTTGCACTGTTTGCTTGTTGAGTCTTCTAAATATTTTGAGTTTCTGTTTATAATCTCTGTAGTTAAATGGTGTATAGAGTTAAAATTATGCTTTAATGCAAAGTAATAATCTTCATCATTTAATAGGAATAGGACATATGTAGAAATGTACTCTTGGAATGTAATCTTCTTTCCTGATTTTTAAGTGATTTTTAGTTATATTCTATTTTTAGCATTTTAAAATGTTTCTCTTATTAGCCTATTTCCATATGTGCATGTTCTTCAAATAGCTGAAAATTGGAAATAATCTGAATATTACTAAATAGCAGAACTGATGAATATATTGCAGTATATTGATGTGATGTTATATGGCAAGAATAAAAACTGAAAAATAAATCAATTGATCTAGGCCAGACAACTTAATAAAAATCACTTTTAAAATTTTGATGCATTCCATTGTTATTGGTTGATGCATACTTGTTTTTCTGCATTTGTCTTTAATCTTAATTAATCAATATTCTTATGATTTTATAAAGTTTAGAAATTGTGTCCTACTGTGGACATTGAAGGTGAGATTTATTTAGTGATAAATAAATATTAAAAATTTAGTGATAAAAAAATTTAGTGATAAAAATTTAGTGATAAACTACTTTGCCATTTTGCTTTGTACTAAAGATATTTCTTATATTTAAGTTTCTTCAACAAGACATTTTTTTCTGCTTCCTACTACTAATACCTTTACAGTGTTTCTATACACCAGTTTCCTTCACATCATTAATATTGATGAGTCCCATTGGGTGTATTTTTATACCCATTTTACAAATGAGGGTACTGAAGACTACAGATTAAATGGCTTGAAAAATTTATGGGGCTAGTAGGGATGGAGTTTGTAGCTGGAGATGTAATTTAGGAGAATTAAGCAAAGATAAATACAAAGCACTTAGACAGAAACATCATAAACAATCAAACTAGTAGATTATTTTGTCCAACAGATGATCTATAATGGTCTTATTGTCATTCCAAATAATTTCCTCTAGTTTTGTCACATGCTGAAGCTAATGTGATTCTACCTTAGAGCTTACCCATAAAAAGAGTGTTTGCTTCAATAACTTTATTACAGTCATTATTATATTAAATCTAACTGAATTATACTAAGCAATTTGTAAATGTATTTTCCACATAGTGAACGAATAGACTTGTTTTTATATTTGAAGACTTTATACATACAATGAATTATCTTATTAAACCTCACAGTATTTCTATAAGGATATTAAAAAATATTATCTTCAGTATAGTCAGAAAAACATGTGGATAAATACTATTTAAAAATCTTAGTACATAAATAATTTAGAAATTTGTAGCAATTCATTTTATGAGAAGAAAAATCTGTAGAAGTTGGACATTCGGGGAACATTGTTACAACACAGAATGTATTTATCTATAGGAATGTATTTATCTACTGCTTGTTTTAAATATCTATTCATTAAACAGATATTTATTTGTAGGCAAACAATTTCTGCTTTTATGGAATTTATAGTTTCATGGCAAGGAATATAAAATAAACAAGATTCTTAAACACTAGATGCATTGGATGAGTTCTGAGAAGAAACTGAAATGAAAGGGCGGGGCAGGAACACAGGAAGTGAGGGAGAGACTGTCCAGAACCAATGAGCACGAACCCTGTATATATGTATAGATATACTAAAAGAGAGGTAAAGTTACATATTTTCCAAATGTCTTTGGGAAAACCAGAAAATGAACATTTTAACAGGCTTCACTTGAATAAATTGTGAATTATTCAATATTTTAATTTTTTTCCGTGGGAGTTAAAATCTTTCTTCATGTAAGAAATTTTAATTTATTTAGTGGCATTTATAAAAATATTTACGGATTATGATTCTAAAGTGTTTGAACTTTTCGGAAATTATATTTTTATCAATGCGCACACTAAACACTTCATGGATAAGCAACTATTCAACCAAATTATTACAGAAAATAGATACATGGCCCTCCTCCATTTCTTCCTATCTGTTCATACTCACTTAGTAGGAGGAAGAAACCTAGTTCTCCAAAATCAGAAAGACTAAATCATTGAATTACTAGATTATGAGTTTCCTTTAAAACTACATCTAAATAGTTTACTCAGCTTAAAACTCTAAAATTTTCTGACACATAGAAGCACCCATACCAACTAAATTCAGATGGCAATTTTTTTCAAATGTTGTAAATAGTAATTCATTGTTTATGTAAGTGCTATTTTATTCTATAAAATAATGCTCTATTAAAAGTACTACTTTCTTTTGGTACCGGGGATTGAACTCAGGGGCACTCTGCCACTAAGCCACATCCCCAGACCTATTTTGTACTTTATTTAGAGACAAGGTCTCATCGAGCTTATTGCCTTGAGTTTGCTGAGGCTGGCTTTCAACTGGCAACCCTCCTGCGTTGGCCTCCTGAGCCACTGGGATTATAGGTGTGCTCCACTGTGCCCTAAAAATGTATTAGTTTCTATTGTAATTTTAAGGTACATTGTAAGATACCTAAAAAACTTTCAAGTTATACAAAAATTCATCATTAGTAAATTAATTATGATGAAAATGTAACTCAAATTAAGTATTTTAAAAATGAAAAGCTTAAAATGGAGTAGGATCTTAAAAATCAACATCTCATCAAGTATACTTTTGTATTATAATTATTCATAATAAATTGTGGTTTATCTCCCCTAAATCAATTATTTTGTTACACTTTTGAAATGTCACACAGAAATTTGGAAAATATCATTTTTTAATAAATCAGAGACCATACTCAAAATTCACTGTGTTTTAATTTTTACCTAGAATGCCACAGCATGAATGTACTACTAGTTATCTTCTCAGACTCTATTTGTAAGGGTCCGGCAGAGCGTCAGAGGGAGAGACCACACAAGAGACCAGCTTCATCCAATTGCAGGGGGAAGTTTTATTGAACCAGCATGCTGGGGCTCAAGGCCCACTCAGGAAGGGAGAGCAGCCCAGAGCCCTGAGCAGAGGTCAAGCAGAGCTTAAGTACACTTTTTGGAGAGGTTGGGGGGCTTTGCATACATCAGAACAAATCATCTTGAGGCGCGGGAAAATTGAACAACAACCCTGAGCCTTGATTAGTACATCTATTGGCGGGAACAATCTGGGCAGGGGTGATTGGTCACCCCTGAGCGGGGTACACATTTAAACTGATTGGTTTTGTGGCCTGGATGCTTACATCTGAGCTATTTGGAGCCCTTAGCTAATAAACAACCAGGGAATCAATGGAAATATTTACTGGGCAGTTCAGGTATTGTTCTAACAGCTACAGAGATTACAGGTTCTGGGGGTAGCAGAGGAATTTTAACAATACCTGGCCTATTATTATTATTTTTAGCCCAAGCCTTTCAATTTAGAAACCTTACAATCCCCAGTCTTTTACACTTTAACTCAGACTCTTGCAGCTTAGAGTCAGCTTAGAAATTTTACCTTTACATATTGATAGTTATTTTTTCTCATATTTTAAATAATATAATGCTTCAAGTGTGATCCTGGCATATGCATCAACAGATATATGTAAAAATAGGAAGTTACTATCACAAACTGACTTGTAAAGTGAGGAAATGTGTGCATTTCTTAATCTCATTTGTGACAGACTCTTTCCTGTTCTCCAGAAGTACACAGGATTTTATACTCCCAAGAATTATTCATGACTATCAGTTTTTCTTTCCTTCATTGTCACCATAGGTGATAACTAAGCTTTCTTATCTCACTAAGGGAAAAAATAGCTACTTAAAATTGTATTTATATGCAAGGTTGAACATTTTTCCCTCCATTTGTTATATATTAAGAAAAAAACAATCTTGAACAAATTATGCTGTATAAACTTTCTGTGTATTCTAAGTTTCGGTCTCATCACTTTCATGGCTTCTTTTTATTTTGCTTAAATCATGGGGTTTATGGTAGCCAGTATTCCAATAGCATTTATCAAACAAGTAAACAAATTTTCCTTCTGAGCAGAAATGTCATATTATATGAACTTCCCTTGTGATTTGAAGCTCGCTTTGTGTTTTCTTGCTTTTTCTAACACTATGCCTGTGTACAAGTTTTTAATCATTATAATTTCATGATTTAGTTCAATACTTAATAGGGTTAATATTTCATCATAACTCCTGGTTTTAATCTTTTCTTGGTGATTTTATTTATTTATAATGAAAAAATCCGTTAAATTCATAGCATGTGTAGAGAATTTCCCAACACAAACATATTTTCACTATTAAACCTGACCACATAATAAATGGTACATAGTTTTGAGTCTCCTTTCATATCTGCATATAAAGTTTCATAGCTCTATTTTAAAATATCTGTTCATTTTATACGCTTATATCTACATCTTAGTTTATCTTATAATAGAAATTATTATTAAATTCAAATTATATTCAATATTCATAGTTTATGTTTACATATATGCAACCATTTCTAATTATTGGAGGGGAATTGGTTCCAGGACACCTCCTCCCAGGACATTGACATCCACAGATGCTTAAGTCTCTTGTACAGGATGGCGTAGTATAGCATGTCATATATGCGCATCCTCTTATGTACCTCAGTGCATCTCTAAATAGCTAATACTATCCAATACTATGTAAGTGCTATATAAATGGTTGTTATACTGTATTGTTTAGGAAATAGTGACATAAAGGAAGGTTCTATACATGTTCAGTACTGAAGCAATTGTTCTCTCAATTTTTTTCAACTTACAGTTGGTTGAATATGTGGATGAAAAAAACTTGGAGTGTCAATGGTATGTTGTATGTCTGTATGTGTTTGTATTAAATACATACTATATATATACACATTATAAAATATACTATATATTATAATATTTTATGAAGGCAGTCTTCATAAAACATAAATAAATACTCTGTGTATATATACTTGCATATAATTCTATTATATGTATAATAGAATATTTTATTAAGGCTTCAGTATAGCAAAAATGTTTGAATCTGGTAAGCCAGAAATTAGTTTTTAGGCCTACACCCTGTTGTGGAAATATGACAGTTCATGAAGAAACAGTGGGTACATAACACTGAGTTGTGTCCTCATAGCACTTAAAGTCTAATAAGTAAAATATGTTATTGAAAACCAAGCAATAAAACATCAACACTAGATCTCAGTAACAGAGCTAGATTTTTTTGTTGCCAACCCCTGAGGGTTTCCATCTAATCCTCATGTCATTCTATTTTACAGCTAGACACATCAGTAGCCAGTATAACTGGCTTGGCCATGATGTACACTAGTTAACTGAACAGTGTGCATGGCACAATAGACAGTAGAGAAATACATAATTATTTTGAAAAAACAACACTGATAATAAAATTGTTGAAGCAAAAATGTTTACAATTCGAAGTACTTAGGTAACTGGTCAAATTTTTCAGTAGAATTGGCTTAGTGTGTGTGACTAAAGGAGATGTGCCCATTGAGATTTCCATGTCATATAATGAAATGGATCCTGAAAATTCCAGTAAAATATTCAGCCCTCTTATATGGGGACAATTGACTCATTTACTTTGATGTGAAGAAGTAATTTTTTATTCATTTTAAAAAAGATAAGAGGAAAAGCAATTCTGTGACCACTATTTTGTCACTATTTATATTATTAACATTTGCAGTTTAATTAAGAATATCTCCACATTTTTTAAAAATTGGAATTCAGAACAAAGTGTTAAAATGAGGTCATATTTTATCTATATATTTTGTGATTAGAACATTTTAGTTTAAAAGTCAAAATATTTTGAAATAAAATACCATTCTCATACAGGAATTTGAGAACTGGGTTTTTAATGTAAGTTATAACAAAAACCTTCCATGTGAATGACACAGCATATCCATTTTATGGGTTACAGCTTTTTTTTTTTTTTTTTTTTTGCAATCCAGATATTTTCTGTGTTCTTGCATCTTGCACCATGGTTGTATTTATCCAATTGATAATAGTGCTGAATATTATTTCCTAGAATATTCAGATCAATAAAATTAAATTTACAAAAGTTTTATGTGTGTTAAATGTGTAATCTTTCTATTCATAGAATCTTTCATTTGAAAAATGTTACTTTCATTTGACCAACACTGAAGAAAATCCATACTCATATAAATTTTTATATCCAATAAATCATATGTTTCTATCTAAAAACTCTATGAGATTAAGAAGACAATTTTCCAATAAAGTAATAACCAAAATAAAACAATTTACTTAATGTTTTATTCTTATTGACTTTCATTTCCATGGAATGCACAGAGCACTTTGAATACAATCAATTATAGAAACAAATAGAAGGCCAGCTAATAACACCTCCAATACTAAAGAAGTTACACATAAATATGTTTTGTCTCAAAGGAATCAATATTATCTTTTCTGTGGTGCACAAAACTGTCTAATATATGAAGAAATATAAAACAATACATTGATACTACATTTTTTTCCCGTACCTTTTGAATATTTATAGCATTGTCCCGTATAGAACAGAGAGTAAAAATTTCCAATTTTCACTTCCAAGGTCATTCCTATTTAGATGCACTCTTCCCTTTAAAACAATTTTCAGATCAGGGTATAGTCCAGGACAAGTATTTTAATGTGCAGAGATGAAAAATCTTCTTTCTCAAATTAGTAGAAAGTTCAATCTAACTAAAACTCATAAAAACATGACTTGAGAAATGAAAGAAACCACGTGGGCTCCTACTAAAGAAGCACCTTAGACCTTCATCAGAAATAATCATTTCAATTTGTAGTTTGAGGCCAATATTATATTTTGCAACATTATGCATCCATTTTGAATTGTATTTTCTTCTGAATTCCTTTAAGCAGAAAAACTATCCAAATCAGTTATTTCTGTTCTTAAGTACAGGTCATCCCAGCAATACTCTTACTGTTTATCTGCACACAAAGGATGTCTTCCACTTTTAAAAATCATTACAGAATATTTATAATAAAATAACAATTATTAATGTTATAGAAATCTAAGTGCAAAATTAGTTTTCCTCTTTTGAGCCAAATCAGTAATTAGCAGCAATTCTTTTGTGGAACTCTGTGATTCTTAGATTTTATTTGGCTGAAATGAATTTGCTTATATGAAAGACATTTACTGACAAGAGTTATTTTCATGTATGTGTTTTGTTGGGCAGTATTTTAAATATATTATGTTTTTCTTTAATCCTCCCAACAACCCTTTAAAATTATATATTATTATCTATATTGCCCTAACAAACAAATGGGGCTTAGCTACCTAGAGTAATTTCACCAAATTCACACAACTGCTTAGAGTTCAAGCAATGGTTCTAACTGGTTTTTCTAATTCTTTTTCATCAAGTGTCTTTATTATCTAAGTTATCAACTTTCACATGCCCATTTCCCTCCAAGAGGATCTCATATTGTAGATTCTATCCAGGCATAAAAGCATAAAACAAAAATTATTCTTCTAATCTCATTCCAGCTTATCACATTTTAGGTTAAACTCTTTTTTTTTTTTTTTAACATTTTAGGTCAACATAATTTTGTTGTACATCCCAACAATCTCAATAAGAAATTGATTATTATGAGGTTATATTTGACATTTTGCCAGTTTATTTTAATTCAACCTTAACAAATACAGAATAAATGAAGGCATAAATATATGAGTTGGGAGCCTGGTTCTGGGTCCCTGCTTCATCGCTAATAACCTTGGAGCTGTTGTACAAGAACGTTCATCAATGCACAAATCAGGTTTCAGTACAAATTCTGTAGTGATATAATCATGGATTATAAAAGTCCAACAAATGAATAAATAGAAACAATGCATAAGGAGGAATAACCAAAGACCCCAAAATGTATCAGCCCAGCCCCAGAGAGACACTCTCTCCTGCCACTGAGATATCCACTGCCATTTATCTTCTGGTAGACCAATTGCACTCCACAGTCATCTCATTTTCTAAAGGCAAGTGTGAGAAAGAACTCTCATGGCAATAGAAGTAACCCAGAACTTCTTGCTGAATAATGCAGATCTGGGGTCCTAACTAGAGAGACTTTGGGATGCTCTAGCGCCCCGTGCTGAGAGAATAGCTGCACACATCCAACAGGAGATAACTGAACGCAGCTTTACCCACTGAAGAATCCCATCTGATAGGTTTCTAGAGCAATCCAGGTGATTAGCTTGAACCATCTTCAAATTTCTCTGCATGTTGCATTGCAATTCATTTCCTTCCTCTGCAGAATGATGCCAGTAACCTTGTAGGCTCATTGAGAAGATTAAACAAAACTACATAAACAACAGGCAGAAAAGTTTCTAGAATATAGTAAAGTCTATATGTGCCAGTTATTATTACCAATTTATTCTGTAAAAATGAGCATCTTTCCAGAAAAAAAATGCCCTAGACAGTTGCACACATAATGAAAACAAACAATAGTACATTTAATGGAATGCATTTTCTAGTTTTAAAAATTTTGAACTGCATATCTGTTTTTCATAGAATGGAATACTTATTTGTAAACTACAACAAAGAAATGGATATTGGAGTCTAGTAGACCTTCTTTGCATTCATTTTTTGACATTTTCTACTTGAATGCCTTTAGGCAAGTTATTTAATGATGGTGAGCCTCAGTTTCTTTATTTTGAAGTCAGATAAAATTTATTAGCAGCGAACACTAGAATTATAAATTTAGATATGTGAATACTATCTTATATATTGTTGCTTAATTAATGCTAATTTCTTTTGCCACTATGCCTAAGAGATTCATAGGCTTCTCAAATGTAAGTGTACTAAAAACAAAAATTGTGATTTATTTGATTTAAAAATTGCTTAAGAAGCCAGACACTTCGGTTATTTAGTTGATTCAGCTGTCTAGTAGAGTTGCTTAGAATTAGAGTAGTATTATTGCTTGTGAATTTTTTATGAGATTGAAGTTACTTACATAACAGATGCTGTTGCCTAAAACTATAATATTAATAGTGAATTATTCTCCATTTGAGGCATTCAGCAGCTTTAAGCACTTTTCAGTAGGATATTTTGTATTTGCACAGCATCCCAAAATATTCAACCAAATCATTTGATAATTTCCCCTGAATTTTGAGGTCAATATCACAAAGTATGAAAGGGACATTAAAGCACAATGCATTCTAATGCTTTTTAGATGACGAGCATTTCTATTTCCTTCTTACAAAGCAAAAAAAAAAAAATCACTAGCCATTTAAATTACTGTGTGACAGTAAATTCTCTTCCACACGTCTCCCTAAAGGAATGCAAGATACAATGGGCAGTAGACTCACTAAACTTCAGCAAACCACTTCCCTGGTGCTGTAGCTATCCGTCTTCTCCACCCTCTGTTGCCAAGTGTATTCACTGAAGCCTTGGGTGTATCTCTCCTGCCTGGTGGAATTGATGTTCACACAGCCAGGCCTCCACATGATTGCCATGTTGTGTTTATGTGCCACAGTCCTTTATAGTTCTTTATACCTCAGAAGATAAAAGGCATGCTTCATTATGTGTTAGGAAGCATAAAATTCAGTTTCCAAACCAAAGCACCTTTGAGAGTGATACAGGGCACATTAAAAACCACCCCAGACAAGAAAATCCTGGGTCTGTTCTGAGCAAACCAGGCCATGTGGTCAGCTTACTCAGGAGTCTCCAATACCTGATTTGCAAGCTTTCCCTTGAACTTTATATCCTGCCATTACTCATCCTTTTCTGTAAATTTTGACTGTCTTCAAATGATAAAGCTTTTGGAAATAACTATTTGGTCCCATTGTCTCAATCCTTGTAAAAGGTTGACATAATCTGTCCTTTCAGATCAAATCATTATTTCTCTGATCTTATGTCCAACACTTCCCTTAAACTCTCATCCAGACATACTTGACTCCTCATTGTGGGAAACAGGTTCAATTCTGATCAGGACCATTTTAGCACTGTAGCTTTTACCTCAAATACATTATTTCCCATATAGTGTTTCCTCCTTCAGATCTGTACTCAATATCAACCTTCCTAGTGAGACCTTCCCAATTTAACCCACCTATAATTGTGATTCTCCCCTGACTACATTTTCAATGTAACTTCTCCGTTTTATTTCCTCTTCAGTGTCTATTTTCAAGTAAAACGTAAACATGGAACATACATACATATATATATATATATATATATATATATATATATATATATATTGTTCACTATTATATTTCAAGACATCAACAACAATGTTTAATTCAGGAGTATGTAATAATGTTTATGAATAATACATATTTATGGTTAATAAATATTTGTAAATTTGAATGTCTTTATGCCTTTGTACCTTCTTTTGTCTCTGACATCACATCCTCCTTGCTTTTTCTGGGTAATTTCTATTCATTCTTAAAAAAAATATATCAGCTCAGTTGAAACCTATTTTGAGAACCATTTCTGACCTCCAGGTCTCAGATTAATATAATTCTTTTTTAAAATTTGTTTATTCTAATTACTTATACTTGACAACAGAATGCATTTCAATTCATAGTACACATGTAGAGCACAATTTTTCATTTCTCTGGTTGTACACAAAGTAGAGCCACACCATTCGTGTATTCATACATGTACTTAGGATAATGAAGTCCATCTCATTTCACCATCTTTCCTACCCCATGTTCCTTTCTCTCTCCCTCCCCTTGGCCCTATCCAAAGTTCCTTCATGCCCCCCATGCTCCCCACCACCTCCATTATAGATCAGCATCCACATATTAGAGTAAACATTCAGCCTTTGGTTTGAGGGATTGACTTATTTCATTTAGCATGATATTCTCCAACTTTATCCATTTACCTGCAAATGCCATAATTTTATTCTCTTTTAATGACGAGTAATATTACATTGTGTATATATACCACAGTTTCTTTACCATTCATCTATTGAAGGACATATAGTTTGGTTCCACAATTTAGCTATTGTGAATTGAGCTGCTATAAACATTGATGTGGCTGTGTCACTGCTATTGACTACAACAAGCACACTTTTCACTGAGCTTATATCATTACTCATTATAAGTGTCTTTTTACCTGCCTACTTCAGCATTGGACTGGAAGTTCCTTTGTACCATGTGATGGCATTTGTTTCACTGATGCTTACATTTGGCCAACAACACTAAATAATTTATTGCACACCTCCAGTGATGGAACACTCACTACATTTAGAATGGAACTTTTTGTTTTACATGGATCTAATGCTCACAAATTTTTCTATAATTTATTGAATATTGACTATTCACCCTTCCACATACCTAATATTCTTTTGGAGAAGCACAACTTGATTACATCCTTTGCAGTTCAGTCCCATCTTTTGTGGCAGCTACTCTTAAATGAATGTGTCCTTCATTTATCCTCACATGTTCTTGTAATTCTGACTGTCAAGTGATTCATTTGTCCTCCTCTAATGCTTTTCATTTTTTTTAAATCTACATTTTATTAAAGTATAGTACCTAAAACTTAAAGCCTTGGATTGGGTATAGTCTCACCAATGTGTCGAAGTATGAGGTGCATCTTTCATTCTTTCAGTAGCATGAAAGTGAGTGTCTACTAAATACTAAAAATATAGTATGTCTTAAACTATAAGACCTTCAGCATTCATACTGTGATCTGAAATATATTACAGTTGCTATCTACCAACTTCTCTCAGCCTTATAATAATAATAGCCTAATAATAATAATATTGTTATTGTTATTGGATCTTGCAAATTTATATCATATGTGTATTTAATAAATATGTATCTACATGTTTTCAGCACAACATGAGAGTTCTTCTTTCGTATTCTTTAATCAAAATTTTTAATTATAATTATTCCACTTGATTTCCATATACCCATTTATTAAAACCCTACATATTCCCCTGTAGGAATACCAGGATCTTCTGACTATGCTGAATATTCTGCAACATGGGTGATAATAGTTGTCAGCAAAGCATAATATAAATTTTTCATTAACACATTGTAGAGAGAGGATTGTTTAGAAACAAAAAAAATCAATAATAAGAGAAATAGAAAAATTTTCTTAATTCTTTTCATTTTTGTCCTCGGCTTGTTGAATATTTTCAAATTTAACTTCAGATACTTGGGATTTGTTTTTTTACAGTAAAAAAGTATAGATACTAAAGATCCTTGTGCTTGTCACATTATTGCCTTCTGATTTTAGAACCTTAATTAGTCATTTATTCCACTTAGGTTGATTTTTGTGTTTATGTATTCATTACAGGTTTACTGATATAGAATTTAAGTATCCTAAAATTTGCTGATTGTCTTTGGACAATTTGATGATATTTAGTAAATTCATATTTTTATGCTAGAATCATCACAATCCAGATATATAGCATCACCATTATTCTCTATAAATTTCCTAAAACCCCGTTTTACTTAATCTCAAATGTGAAATCCAACCCTAGGAAAGCAATGTTTTTCATCACTGTAAATGTGTGCCTTCTGGATATTAAACGTCAATGTAGCCTTTTGTTCCTGTTTTTTGTTTTGATCTATTTTTGTTTTTATTTAGTACATGTGACAGCAATCCATGGCCTGTGAGAAGGCTATGTGCTTTTGTAAATAAAGTTTTCTTAGAGCACAGTCTTCCCATTTGTTTTATCTATGGTTGCTTTCATAGTACAAGAATAGAATTGAGACATTGTGGTAGAGAGACTGTATGACTACAAGTCCTAAAATATTTACTACCTGGCTCTTTAGTAAAATGTTTGCAATGACTGCTTAGTATATTATAATACCATCTACATCAGAATATATCAGAAGTTCATCTGTTTTACTGTTGTATGGATACCACATGTCATCATTTGATAGAATTTGGAATGTTGCTATTTTGGGGGTAGTTAGGAATAATTTTATAATATATGTTCATTTACAAGTCTTTGTGTTCATACATATTTTTCACTGAGCAAATTCTTAAGAGAAAAATAGCAGAGATCCATGGTGAGTTGGTTTTTCTTTTAAATATATATATATATATATATATATAATATATATATATATATATATTTTTTTTTTTAAATGGGTGATTCATGTAGGAGCTCAGAAAAACAGAATGCCAAGAGAAATACTGCAGACAGTAAAGACTGCACTCATGAGGTTTAAGAGTGGATTAGGGACTAGACTAGAGGCCATTCATGTTACATTCTGGCAAATAACTTGTCTACATTTTGCCCATGTTCTAAGATGTTGTGTGAAGATAAATTTAAAGGTGATGTACTAATTTAACTAGTGGAGGAAATTTCAAGGCAACACAACTTTCAGAAGGTGTATGGGTATTGCTGCTTGCTTTTAGTTAGGTGCACTGTAAACAGTAGCAGAAAGCAGAGCAGAAGAATTTTAAAAACTTGAAGTTTGTCCATAAAAAGTGCATATAAAGCTGGGTTCAAGTAAGGTGCAGTTGTTAAAGAGATTGCAGACATTGAAAAATCACACAGGCAATTAAAAAAATGCCTTGAGGGAATATCAGGAATTAGCAAGACCACATCCATCAGAGGCTAACAGGGTACAAAAGTAAAAATTACTTTGAGGTAAAACCATAGGGTCACCCTGTTATCAAGGGGGGATCTTGGAAGGTGTTCCACCTGCTCATCAACCCAAGCAATGATAGACTGCTGCAGCAGTGGTACCAGGAAAACTGACTATTGCTTAAGTTGGTGGAGGCTATTGGCTTCATTCACATGATGCTATTTCTTCAGGAATGCAGGGTGCTGGTGGAGTTACAACTTCATGGAGGCTTCTCTCAGATTTCAACGTAAGGCTTGGGAGTTCAGGCAAAATGAGACAGGGTCAAAATAATGGTGTGTTGCCCATAAGAGGTGAAGCTGTGAAAGTGAAATCAAAGCTGGAATGAAGACTTCAGGAATGAAGAGATTCCAGTAAAATGGAATGTCTATCAAGAAAAGTTTCTGGTTGCAGATATAGCCAGGCTAATAGAGAGGCCATAAAAGCTATAACCAGCAAGGCCAAAGGGGTGGGCCCAGTCCTTTGAATAATACATGTTTCCATGTGTGCCCCAGATGATAGGTGTGGAGCTATAGGACTTATTTACCCAACTGGGTTTTGCTCTTATTTTCATTTCATCCCTTCTTTATATGCTCCTATTCCTACTTCTTGAGGTATGTTAGGGTTTGGATATGAAATGTCCCTATCCCCAAAGTTCTTATTAATACAGAAATGTACAAAGAAAAATTGGCTGGGTTATGGTTGTTTCTGTAAGGTATTTATGTCACAATGACAGAAGGCTGACTAAAGCAGAGTGCCATGGTACACAGGATATACATAACTTGCTCTTGATTTTTAAAGGGGCTCACAGACAAGAGTTTGCCTTTAGTCTTACATGAGACTTTAGAATTGGACTTTTGGGCAATGCTGGGCTATTAAAACTAGGGGGATCTTAAGGATGGATTCAATGCATTTTGCATTGTGAGATGAACATGTTTTGTTGGTCAGCGGTAGAATGTTATGATTTAGATATGAGGTGTCCCCCAAAAGTTCTTATGTTATTGCAACAATATTCAGGCATGAAATTATTGGATTATAAAAATTATAACACAATTAGTCCAAACTAGTTTAAATGACAAACAGGGTACTAAGTAGGCAGATTGGGCATGGCTGGAGGAGGCAAGTCACTAGAGCCATGGTTTACCTTCCCTACTTCCTCGCCTGCCATAAGCGGAATCTCTCTCACACCTCTTCACCATAATGTGTTGCTTCACTTGGTCCCAGAGCAAAGGAGTTGGCCAACCATGGACTGAGACATCTGAAACCATGAGCCAAAAGTTGTTTTTGTCAGGTATTTTGGTCACAGCAGCAAAAAATCTGACTAACATATCTGCTTTATTTAGAAAGGTTTTGCTAATTTTTAAGAAGAGTTGTTTGTCATATTGAGATGAAAGAGTTTTTAATGTGTTTTGACTATGAAGATTTTATTAGACATAAGATTTGGAAATATTTCTTCCACACTTGAATTGTCTTTTTAATTTTCTTCAAATGGCATCATTTGAAGTGAAAAATGTTTGTTTTAATTTTATTTGAAATGCAATCTACTTTTTTTTTTTCAGTTTGTGTATTTGATGTCACACCTAGAAATCTTTGTCTAGCCCAAGATCATATAAGTTTTTCTCTTACATTTTCTTCTAGAAGCTCTATATGGTCATATTATATATTAAGTATATAATGCATATTTAGCTGGTTTTTGTTGTTGTTGTTGTTTGTTTTTTGTTGCTTTGTGCAATGTGAGGTAAAGAAGAATCTCCTTCCTCTTCTTCTTCTGCTTCTTTTTCTTATTCTTTTTTATGTAAATGCCCATTTTATTCTGCCAACATTTATGAAAATATTCCTTTTTCACGTTGGATCACAGTGGCACTTTTGTTAAAAAAAAATCAATTGAACAAAAGTAAAGATTGATTTCTGGAGTCTCAATTCTTTTCCATGAACCTTACCTATTCTTTCACCTGTTCTGTTTTATCTTGAGTATTATACCCTTGTGGCATATTTTGAAATTAGATAAGATCAGTCCTACAATCTTACAATTTTGTACACCTTTTTAAAAACTATTTTGGCTTCAAGTATGAACTATTTCCATATGATTTTTTTTAATCAACTTACAATTTCTCCAACAAAAGCACACAGTGATTTTGGTAAGAACTCTGTTGAAGTACTTATATAAAATTGGGTAGAAATATTATATTAGTAAAACTGAGTTTTCCAATAAAAATGTAGAATATCTCTTAATTCATTCATATATTTAATTTTTCTCATCATTGTTTTATAATTTGTAGTTTACAAATATTAAAATTTGTAGTTTACAAATATTGGAATTCTTTTTTTGAATTTATCCTTAATTCTTTTATGCTTTTTGATGTTACCATGAGTGGGATTTATCTTTATGTGTTCATATAACTGTGACCTTGAAGACTTGTTTAATAGTTCTTATTTTGTTTATTTTCCTTTTCTTTTTGATATGTGTTGAGAAAATTTTATATTAGATCCATCATTGTGTATCCTAATCTCCAGTTTGTTTGTTTTTTTTTTTTTTTTGTACATCAAATTCCCTTTCCCAATCCCCAAGTTCTATCTACAAGGGATACTAGAACATACTGGGTCTGTTTCATATACTTAAGGAAGAAGCAAAAAGGCATGATGACCAAAGGATTCTTCTATCTGCTCTTCTAAAGAAATAAAACCAAGACTTGAATATAAAACAGCAATATCTCTCAAATCTCTTTTGTCTATGCATTTTTATAGTTTTAGATAGCTTTCATATTAATATCTTATTTGATTCCAACATGAGCAGGTAAAGTATCTTTAATCATTCTACCCCTGAAAGAACAGCAATATGTCTCCTACAACCTGTTAAAGTCTCAGTTAGAAGAAGCTATTCCTGACCTCTTTCTAGAGTTTTTTCCATGGTATCACATTCTCTTCATTTGGTGGGTAGTACATAACAGTGTATACTGTCTCATGATTTAAGAAGCTGGCTTCTTGGATAATGTGTTCATGCCTGATGACTTGAGAATCTTAAGTCATCTGGGTTAATTTTAACTTTGTAATCTCGACTAATCATTTACAAGTCAAAATTGAAATAAAAGGCTGAATCATAAATTCACCAATGTCATTCCACACAGAAAAATGATACAGTTCTATTATTTTTCATAAAATAGTACCTACTTTTAGAAGATGTTACTGACTCTCCATAAAAATTCTCCTTGGATTTATAAAGGTCTATGCATTTATTTTTATAAGAATCAAGTTTAGAAAACAGGGAATGCTTCTAATTTATATTCAATGTAATCATCTGTTATCTACTTAAGCCAGATAGAGAAAATGAGATAAAGGAAATAGACACCAATTTACACTAGCTATTAACTTTCCCAGGGGTATGCTATTAGAACTAAAAAGAGGTTTGTTGAGATTGTCCTTCAGTTTAATTTCATTCAGTAATATCACTAATGACCTCATTAAAGACATTAAAAGTTTCCTTTTTGATCAATCTTTAGAATATTGAACTCCATAAAGTATCTACTGACTAGCCAGCTAAATAAATCAAGGTCACCTTTAAGACAGCATCCTAAAGCTAATTGTGGGTACACATCTGGTTATAAAATCTCTTCTAGAGGAGGTTATTTTCTTTAAGAACCAGTTTTGCACCAGGCAAATTACTCCACTTGCCTGTTCAACAATAATCTGAGGGAATGTTTACTCTGTAAAACTTTCAATAAATTGGAAGGAAAATGTGAGGTCATAACTTATTTGCAAATACAGCATCCTTATATAAATTGTATCAATATTAGTTTAGATCATTCTAGTTTACAGTAAAAAAGCTAATATGCAAATGATAAGTTGCTTCATGCTTCTGTGTTTAATTGTTCTTAGATTGGGAGGGGAGTCTAGAGAGAAAAGGTAAACTTTGTTTTATGTGAGCTGCTTACTATTCTGGTCCTGATATCAACACTATCTGTCATTGAGACAAATCACAAAAATTTGATCATGATGTTAAAATTTAAAGTTAATAAAATTTGCCCTTTCAAAAAACTTTCTCTCTTTCTCCTCTCCCCCCTCATATTTTTAACATTAATCTCTCTCTTTAGTCTTTTATTTTTTTTTCAGAGAAAAGTTAGATACAGCATGGTTTATGTATCAGAAAATACATATTGCTTTGCTAACTTGAACATTTGCTGTTCGACTTTTGGCATATCTCAATCTTCTCATAAAGAGAATAATAGTTGATATGGTTTGGGTGTAGTTTGTCGCATACTGATTCATGTGCTAGTAGTTTGTTTCCCCTTCTAATGATATTGGAAGGTGGTGGGACCTAGTAGAGGGGCACTGTGTCATGATCCTCTTTTTTGAGGGGATTAATACTGTTCTCACAGAGTGGGTTTGGTCTCATAGGGTCAGTTCATGAGAGAGTGGGTTGTTATTTAAAAGTATGAGGCTGAAACTTCCCCAGACTCTTGCTTCCTTTCCCATCATGTGATCTCTTCCATGTTCATTGCTTTGTACCCGCACACATGCTCCTATCATATGATACTAGGCAACATATTGTGATGTAGTGACAAGGTCCTCATCAAAGGCCCAACTTTTGGGCTTTTATCCTCTAAAACTGTGAGCTAAATAAATCTATTTTTCTTTCAAATTATCCAGTCTCAGGTATTTTGAGACTAACATGGACTAAAACACTAATCTTAGATTTAGGGATCATCCTAAATAAGGATAACCTCATCCTAACTAATTTCTTCTGCAAGATTTACAAATGAAATAACATGACCACATGGATATTTTGTTTTGTATTGGGGATTGAACCCAGGGGTACTCAGCCACTGAACTACATCCTCAGCCCTTCTTATTTGTTTTTATTTTGAGACATGGTCTCGCTAAATTGAGAAGCCTGGCTTTGAACTTGTAATCCTCCTTCCTCAGCCCCCCCGCCCCCCGAGTTCCTGAAATCACAGGCACATCCACTGGGCCCTGCTGGACATTTATTTGTAAAAGATTCTGCTACATATAGGCTGCTGCATACGTATTCAATCTTCTTCTCATTGCAATTTGTAGAAGAATTATCATAATATATCAAATGTTAATGTGAATATAAAATTACATTTGTGTTTTATTTTTGACCATATATGTAAAATTGTTGTACAATCGATTTTACCATATGTAACAGAATAGCAAATACTTGCAGATGATTAGATTGAAAACAAACACAAAATTGTGTACTCAGTATCATTCAAAGGAAATCTGTATCTAAAACTCATTATTTTTTTCTTAAGACCCCATGTACATAAAAAAGGGAGTAGAAAGAACACATAAAACAGCATGAATACCATCATACATTTGGAATAAAGCAAACATGAGAAGAAAAATAAACTTCAATGCAAATTTTAGTAAACTTTTCTTCTAGCCTTGGAATTAACGGTCTTTGAAAATAATTTAAAAGAATCATATCTCTTTAAAATACTACATGCAGAAGATTGATTTTGTATCTTCTTTTTCTGGCTAAACATTTATTTTATTTTTTCTCTAGAAGCAGAGACATTCTAATGCATTCCATTGACCTTAAGGTTGCCTCATAGTAGTTTTGTAGACATTCCATAAGTGCTTGTGGTTGCTTTCATCTTCATGATGGTGATGTTTTTTCTCAGTGAAAGGTATTTTTAAATGTAAGGTCTGACCCAGCATTTCTCTCCTTACTTGTTCTCATTTCCTCAAGTTATTCAAAGCTAACCTCAATATCTGACCCTTGAAAAGTTACTAGGGAACTGTTTCTCTTACCACAGTGTTGGTAAGTAACTCAGCTTTGTTAGACATGGCAAAAATTATTATGCAATTAACTCTTGAATAGTAGGAAAGAATGAAGACAATTAAGTGTATTATCAAATCAAACAAATGGACAATCAATCCATCAGGATTATGAAAGGCAATCAAAACATGCTTATTCAGAAATCAAAAATCAAAATGAATCTTAAAATGTTAAAGAATACATTTAAGCAGAATTTGCCTGGCCTGCTGGTTGGATAGCTCTTTTTGTCATTCTTTTTGTTCACATGTTCTTGGGTTCCTTCCAAAACTCTCCACTGAAATGCAAGACAATCCCTTTTTCAAATGAAAGTTTAGTCATTTCTTTAGTGATTTAAATATAGAAATACATATATATATATATATGTATATATAATATGGTAGATAGATACATAGCTATTTTTTAAGTCTATAGGGATAAAGAAGAAATCAGAACAGCAAGACACAAAAGACAAATGAACTTCCCAAGATTACATGGCAAATTAATGCCCAAAATAATTCAAGGTATTTTTTTTTTCACTTTTTTTTACCCTGACATGTATCCTGAGTAAATAATGCCACTGGTGAATGTAAGCAAAAATACATTGCTATATCTGGCAATGCAAGTCTGTTTTGATAATCAAATAATATATTCATTGCATAATGTGGGTTATCATTCTTTCAGAATGCATTTTTTTTTTTCAGGATAAAAGTCAGCCACAGTGTAGTGATAAGAAGACACTGAAATTAAGAAGTAATGGAATCAACTGCTGGGTGCTGAGGTTAAGGAGAAATTAGAAATAGCATGTAGTTGGAAGCAAAAATGCAAAGGGGGAATTGATGTTTTCTCCATATCTATTCATCCATCAAGTAGAATCCAACGGAACTTAGCAGAATGAGTCCAAAGGATCCACAAAGGGGTTTAACAGACAAAAGGTCAGTCTGATTTAAGTGTCTGCTTGTTCTAAAGTGTAATGCCCTCTTAGAAACAGCCATAACCAAGAACTTTAATGACAACTTCCACTTCTAGCAAGAAGTGCAGAAGTGTTAGCCATCAGCTTTACCTTCTCTCCTGAAGCATGCAAACTGTGACAATATCTATGAATCAATGCATTTCAAAATATTAGACATAAGGCATCAAGGGATTCTTGAAAAATCAGAAATTAATTAGTTAAGTCTTATTCTGAAACAAGTTTCCATGACAAGATACATACTTAATGTAATAGAGGTTCAGTATAGTCATTAGAATTCTACAGAGAAATATATATATATATATATATATATATATATACATACACACATATATACATATATGTGTGTATATATAGATACTTATATATCTATATCTATAAAATAACATTTTTATAGATTCATATAAAGAGTAAATAGAATGGATATATATATATATATATATATATATATATATATATTTAGATAGATAGGGATGTATATAAATAATTTGTGTGTTTGTGTGCATGAATGCTTTTTATAAAATAAATTTCATATAATTATGGGGGAATAACCAAGTCTGAATCTGTAGTTCAAGCTGGCAGCCTGGAAAATCAGACAGAATTTCTATTATAGTCCTGAGGCTTAAATTCTTCTTTAAAAAGTTCAATACTTAAAAAAAAAAAAAAAGAAAAGAAAAGTTCAATACTTTTTCTTAAGTCCTTCTCCTGATTACATAAAACCCACCCAAATTATTGAGATTAATATCCTTATATCAACTACTTGTAAACAAAAACATTCTACAAAACCTTTCATAGAAACATCTATACTAAAACATAAACCTATTTATTTTTATTAAACAATGGGTCCCATAGGCTGGTTAAGTTGATTTTGATTTAATCATCATGTCTAGCTTGATTGACTCCTTAAGTTGAGGGAAAGAGCTTTGAACTTGGTAGCATCATGGCAGCTAGAATTTGTTGTACACAATTGCCAAATAAGAGCAAACTGCTCAAAAAGAGAGCACAGTGGAGCTCGAGAAGACAACACACCAGTATTTAGTACAGAAATGACTTACATATGCATCAAAGATACCCCATTTGATTCAAATGTATGATATGTCAAAATCATTGTATTGTCATGAGCAACTAATTAAAAAAAAAGATGTCCTGAGACTAGGGAAAAGAATTACTTATAACTACTACCAATGATAGACCTTATGCTGACACAGATTTGGAACAGTGCCCACTATTGCGGACAGTGGGCGACTGTCAGCAGCTAGACTTGAAGAATCCATCAGTCATGAATCATGGGGTATAGTATTTGGGACTGATCATCTCTAGGCAGACCACTGCTCAAGAATCATAAAATGAGTCCTGAAAGTAAAACCTGAAAGTTCAAACTCTCCTTAAGGAACTCATCTGTATCCTACCACAAGGCTTAGAAAGATTTATATGATTGCAAAAATATCCAAGATGATAAAACTCACCATGTCTTGCATGTAATCACAAATTAACAAACATACAAAGAAGCAAAAATTAACATAAAAAGAATGAAAATTATTCATATGACCCAGAACTGTCACAGATTTTAGAATTAACAGAAAAAGATATTAGTATGATTAAAAATATATTTTACATATATTCCAAATGAAAGTAAGAACATGGAAGATATAGAAAGACTTGAATAATGATCATAAAGATGAAATTATCATATGTGACACAAATATACACTACTGATATTAACTGTAGATTATACCCTCCCAAAGGAAAGATTGTGAAGTTGTACAGACAGTAATAAAAACTATCCAAAATAATACATAAGGAGAACAAAACAATTCAGTTCAAAATTAGAACAAGAAAATAAACAGCACTTGGGACCCTTGAGGTAACACCACATAGTATAATTTCTTGGCTGCTTTATATATTGCAGACCCTAAATAGAAAGAAAAGATAGGTAAATAAAATATTTGGTGAAAATTTTCTACATTTAATAAAAATTATAAACCACACATTATAGAAGCTGAATAAATCCCACAAAAGGGGCAACAAGAAAAACTATAGCAACTTAAATCACAATTAAATTGTTTAAAATCGGTGATTAAAAATAGTATCAAATGTAATCAGAGTAAAGGGAAAAAAATCATAGTGCTTTGTACAGAATTATAAAGAGAAAGTATAATGCCAGATTTCTTACTGTAAAACAGTTCAAGAGAGAAGAACTTGAGAATCATCGTTACTACAAAAAGGGGAAAAAAAATCAACCCTATAACACATAATTCTATACTTAGCAAAACATTTTTCAGACTAAAAGATAAAATATGTAATCTTTAGGTACAGAATATTTGAAAGAATAAGTCACAGACTGACCTTTACTGCATGAAACATGAGAGTCTTTCAATAAAAAGAAAATTATATTAAATAGTAAAATAAATCTAAAAAAAAGATTAAAGAACTCTATAAATGTTTTTCATGGATAATATATAAGACTTTTTTGTTATTCAAATCTCTTTAAGAGAAAATTAATGTAATGCCTGATTAACAAAATATAATGTGTCATTTAAAACTTGTAAGTTTATGTTTGTAAATGTATATGTAAAATATGTAAAAATACATGTGCAAATAATATATAATGTATGAAAATAATGTAAATGGAATAATGGAAGTTTCTTAATACTATAGGAATTGTTAGAATAACATGAAAGTGTACTTGACTGATAGGTAAAAGATTTTTTCAATATAAAAATATATATGAAAAGATTTTTCAACCTATTATAAAAATTAAAAGGGCAAAACTAATCATTTTGTAGTTAATAAGCCAACAAAAAGAAAAGTGAAAAGAATTGAATGATATTATGCAGAAGATAGAAGATAATGGCAATCAGAAAAGACATCCAAAAACAACAAGAACAATAACAAAAAAAAAAAAATCAAAGAAAGCAGAAAAAGCACAGAGAAAATCAATAACAAAAATTGGGAATATATATTGACTTTAAAGACATTAAAGAGCAATAAGGGAATGCCCAAATAACTCCAGTCTCATTCATTAAAATAAAAGACCTTTAAGATTAAAAAGCTAAAACACAAAACATAACAATGTTGACTGAAAGAGGAAGAGAGAATTGGTATAATTTCATCCTTAAATATTTGGCAGAATTCATCAGTGAAATCCTCTGGCCTGTGCTTTCTGTTTTGCAAGGTGGTTAATCATGGATTACATTGTTTTTCTAAAAAAATATTAGCCCATTTAGATCGTCTAATTGACTGTTTGATTTTTATCTCTTGCCTTGGAGAATTTTCTTTTCAGATTAGTAATCCATAATATATTTTCTCAATAGCATTCTCACCAGCCTCCTCAGACTTGGCTTCATCATGATTTCCCTACCTGTACTCTGCATCTTTGTAGCCATGACAAACTGCTCTTTCTTGACTTACATGAGACAGGTCTATGTTTCTGGTCACTTCTTTGAATACTCTGTTTATGTACTTCCTAGATTTCATGGAAAACATATTGAGTCTTCTTCATAGTTGTGTTATTTACCTTTTCCAAACCACCATCCATGTGAACAATTTCTTAATAGTATCTTCATATTTTTTCCTTATTCAGGTAAGAGTGTTATATTTTAATAACCTCCAGTTCATTTCTACCATCATATTATTACAAATTCAGAATATTTCAGACCTATGAAATTCGTTCCTACTTCTAAATGTGTTTCCCTGTGTTGAATTCTGTACCACTCTCCAATCTCCATTTCTAGAACTCATATTCCCTCATCAAATAATTTTATAAATTCTTATATCTGAAAGTAGTTTTATAGATAGATATAGATATATATTAGTCATAGATAGACACAATGCCTTTATTTTGTTTATTTATTTATTTATTTTTATGTGGTGCTAAGGATTGAATCCATTGCCTTGGCAAGTGCTCTACCACTGAGCTACAGCCCCACCCTGAAAGTAGTTCTTATAATTGTGTTCACTTCTCAATTATCATTTTTATTATTATATCAAGTTCATTACATTTTGACTAACCCATTAAAATAGTAAACTAATTTATATCCTTGTTTTAATTATCTCTGCACTCCAGCCTATCTAATGAGCAGTCAAATTAATATTTCTATGGATCAATACCAGTGGTTGTATAATTGCTTTCAATAAGTATTCAAGTCCCAATGTTTGTAATGGAGTAAGATGTTGTGTGACAGATAGGAATAAATGAGAAGAGAATATTGAATGTTCAATCTGAAACATCTAAAAGAAAATATGGAACTTTTGCCATGGAAAAATAGTTTGCTGTCAAAGCAGAGAAATTGAGGCAAAGTAAGGAAAAATGAGTTGCTTGTCTAATTGCTCATGAATACATTGCATGCATATTTATGTGTTTATTGTTGTTCATGAGCTCAATAATCCTTACTGTCTGCTATAGCCTATAAAAGATCAATCATTGTATTTGGGCAGCCAAATTAAAATGACTTGGATACTGATCATTTTGCTCTTTCCTTGCCACTGTTTTTCTTACATTAAGAATATTAAGGAAGAGTCTTTTAACTAATGTTTGGAGACTCATATCCTGCTAATGGGTTCCTGAGTTTTCAAAGCTTTCATGGTTACACAGTTTGAAGAAATGACAAGTAAGTCAAGCAGACATTATAAAAGACAATATACAAGAGAAGTTTTGAAGTTATGGGTTAAAATAAATTCCATAGCAGTAAATTAACAATAAAAATGATGACATGTTGTATAATACATTATCATGTTTCAGGCACCATGAAATAATTAATGTTAATTTACATCCTGCCATTCATTTCACATAAATCCATGACTTAAGATGATTCTCACTATTTTATGTATAAGTAATAATTTGGACTAAAAAATTATATAATTGGTCATGATCACCTATAATTTCCACACAGAGACAAAAAGTGTTTTAGCACTGGGAGAATTATGGAGATGCTTCAATAGGCTGCAAATCTGGTTTTGTTCATTAGAGAGACAGAAGGAAAAAAAGAAAAGAAAAAAAATATGTATGTGGAGGGCTTTCCCAAATGGGAATAACCCAGGGTTATGTAACCATTGGTCTTTTGTAAGACATCTGTGACAGCATATGTGTTTGTTCATCAATGTATAAAATTTGTGTTTTCAGAATTTTAAAAGTGACATTTTTATTATTCCTCTCTTGCAAGCAGAGACAAGCCAGTAGTAATTGTTGCACCTGCAAAAGAACCCTGAATGCATTGCTGCTTAAACTGCAGGCAGGTCTGACCCCTCAGGTCAGTGGGAATGTACTGGCCCTTTGTGGTTGAGCCCCAGGGGGCAGTGAGGCTCCATTCAGAGCACTGTGTTTTCTATGGGACAGATAGCTTTGTAAATGATGGATTATTCTCTCTGGCCTTGTATTGTCCACTATTCAAATAGTTCTGATGTAGAGGAATTGCAGAAACTTAACTTCCTGGGCTATGGATCCTGGAGAATTAAGTGTACCTGAAAAAATGTGCCTGGATCGTCACTCACCCTTGGTTATATGTTTCATTTATAAAATGTCAGAATGAAAACTCCATGGAAGAGCAAGGGATAAGAGATACTATAAAAGGATGGAGGTAGTACACTAGGCAGTAAATGTTTTCCCCATCTTTCTTTAAAAAGGAGTGTTTGAGAGGCTATGCTAAAAATCCCTGCCAAAGTAATAAACAAGAATGTTCTATATTCAGAACAAAGAGAATCAGTGAATAAGGTGACTTCTGATGTGCGTTTTAGATTTTTATTTGAATTTGATTGTCCTCTACGTTCTTGGAAGGAAAAAAAATAATGCATGTAAAACTTTAAGAGGCCATGCAGATAATCCATTTTTTACCACTGTAAGAAAACTATCAAATAGAGAACTTAACAAGCTTTTAAACTTCAGTCTAGAAAAAAAAAATATGGCACATCTGGAAAAGGTATCTTGCTGCATTCTGTGTATTATTAAAAATACTTCCAATTAAATGATCCATTCTTTGACATTTAAGATTTATAAAATTAATCAAATCAACAATGAAATATCTCTGTATAAGAAACATATTCCAAACAATATCCTGAAAAACATTGATGTGAGCATTTTATTTCTATAGAAAATCAAAATATATAGGAAGAATTTTGTTACTTTATATCATTTATTAATTAAATATCTATTTACAATCATTGATTGTAACTGTATTGAATTAATCCTGTTATTTCATATAAAACTCAAATAATAATTAATGTCCATTGGGTTAGGGAAGGAGATAAAGAGCACATGGAAGTACAAAAATTATAGGGAAATCTTGCTCATCAGGATGATAAATTTTATGAACACATTGTTTGGGAGTGTTCCCAAAGTTTTCAGTACAAAACTGTACATATTTTGGCTTCCTAATTAGTACTTTTAGACTGATGAATAATTATTACATTTCTGAGGACCTAAGCTTATATATATATATGGGGAAATGATATTGCCAAATTCGATTTCCCAAATTTGACTTCAAAGCCATAATGCCATAGTCTCCATTTCTTGCTTGGCATTTCTACAAGGCACCTCAAAGGAAACATTACTGGGAATAACTTCACTTTGCCTTACCTCCCCTGATTACCAGTTACCCTTAGGAGCCACATATTAGAAATTTAATGTCTAGAAAGTACTCTTTATTAACATGATTAGGCTCAGCATCAAAAAAATGGTCTATCAAAGCATTCTGATAACCAAAATCTTATCTGGAACTGCGCTGGTACCTTAAAGGCATCATTAGCATTGTCATTCACATGTTTGTTTTGAGTTTCATTAGTATTTTTCTTTCTTCTCAATCTTATATTTCCTGTGATTGCTCCTATTTCATCACCTTTCACCTCTGTTGATAATAATCTAGAATAGTGTTTTCAGCTTTGATTCACTCTATTTGATATCACTACATACTACTATTTTAAAAAGTTTTGGTGGTGTTATGGTTTGGATGTTGAACATATCCAAAAGGATCATATATAGTTTGGTCCTCAAGGTGGCTGTATGGGAAGGTGCTTTGAAGTGGGGCCCAGTGGGAGGTTTTTAAGTCACTGGATTCTTGCCCTCAAAAAGAATTGTGAGGCCACGTGCAGTGGTGCACACCAGCAACTCAGGGGGCTGAGGCAGGAGGATTGCAAGTTAAAGGCCAGCCTCAGCAACTTAGCAAAGTTCTAAGCATCTTGGTGAGACCTTGTCTCAAAATAAAACATAAAAAGTCCTGGCGATGAGACTCAGTGCTAAAGTACCTCTAGGTTCAATCCCCAATACCAATACCCACCCCAGAAAAAATTGTAGGGCCCTGTCCTTTTCTCTTTCTTTCTCCTTCCTGGATCATGATAAGAAATCTTGGTCTCACATGTGTTCCCACCCTTGCCATCTAGCTCTCTTATCAGAAGCTGAACCAATAGGGCCACTTGAACTTCGAATTGAACTTCTAGCATCATAAGACCAAATAAAACTATTCTATTCATGGGAACCCTCTCTCAGGTATTTTGTTGACATAACACATAGCTGATTATATAAAAAAATTTATATTAATTTATATACATAAATGTATATAGTTACATTATATGTAATTAATGTAATTAATTTATATACATTAATTTATATGTGTGCTAGTTTGCAGATAAGACTATATTATAATTTCAAAGTAATGTTATTTTGAGATTTTTTTTTCAAATATAGAATAATATTATTAATGGAAATGACTCTATTTTTTAATTTTGGAAATCAGTAAGAAGGAGTTAAGTTGTTAGAATATATAATTATAGAGCATTAAGGATCAAGACTGTGAAAAGAAAGATGAAGCAAAGAAGAATCTGAGTTATATGAAAGAGCTTAAATATCTACAGAACTCTGCTACTATTTGAATGATTACAGTGAGTGTTAAATGTTTGAGGTCTTCTCTCTGTTTTCTAGAATGCAGGATGGGCTTGGAAGGTGGTATCAATCACCATGTTAGGTCCCACAAGGGACATATAATAGAAGTTAAATAGTCCTATTTTAGCCATTTTGAATTGTGATTTAAGAATAAGGACTTAGTAAAGAGATACAATGGGTTATGGAGAAAGGGTACATTTGGAGCCAAAAAAACCCTCACAATCCTGGTTCAGTCTCTTCTCAGGTGCTTGGGTGGATAGAGTCAAGGCACATAGTTAAGAAAGAGAAAGTAAAAGCTGTGGAAAGTAGAAAGTCTTCAGGGCCACAAAAGACCAATGACACTTCTGCCATGATAAGCTGGTACAGTAATTTTCAATGCTCTCTCTTAATGGGAAAATAGCCAAAAAAATCAGTGAACATAGGTTAGAAGCACTCAGCAAGTATATGAATAGTCATTCTTTTTCATGATCCAAAATGTTTAGTCAATAATTTCATAATAGGTTTTCATATTTACATTTACTTAGAATTTTCAAAATGTATCCTAGGACTACAAATAGGTTTATCTTCATATAATCATTTTTATCAACTACATTTAAGAAAGTTCTATGAATGCATAATCAAATATACACATTATAAATAAAATTATATTATGTATATATATATATACACTTAACTATTATCAAATACTTTTCTTTGTTTTTAGGTCACTGCTTATTTAAAAGAAAAAAAATATAGAGTTTATATTTCTAATCAAGTCTTCTGGATACACATCATAATGAGATTTACTCCATGTTACAATGTTTAGGAAAGGAAGGATAATGGAATTTTAGTGTTGGCTGTTTGGACTGGAGGAAGCAATACTGAAGATTTAGGAAGGGAAAAATAATGATTTCAGGGCTGCTGTTTGGGCCAGAGAAAACAGTACTGAAGGTCTCACTATTCTGTTTTTCATCCAGCAGACCAGATGGCCTGGATCAGAGTTACCTCAGGGGTTCAGTTGTGAAATTGTATAACATATACTTTTCACTGAAACTTAATTCCATTATGGTTAGTGTACAGCCTGCATGAAGCTGCACTTGGGTATAAATTTTTCTTAAAGTTAAGCAAATAAATATTACATAAAACTTTTAACCAGTTTTGATTCTAAAAGAGCCCCATAAATAATCTAACATGGAATCCCAAATGCTATTTTGTCAAGATATTAGATATGTCTGCTGATATGTCTATTAAGTTAAAATTCATAGGCATATAACACATAGGTGCTTATTTTAAAGAATATGAAAGAAACATTATGCTCCCAATGCTCAGGTTGAAAACATCTCATTACTGCACTCCATGAATTGCCTTGTGCCAGTTCTGGAATGCATCATCTCTTTGCTATTCTCACAGAGGTAATCTTGTATTTGAGGTTAACTTATTAATAAATCTCATACTTTTATTCCCTGTCTTTCTGTAATTTTGCCAATTTTGAACTTTCAAAAAAAATGGAAACAGAATAAATGCATTGCCTCGTAACTTGTTTTCTCTAAGTATTTATAAGTATTTATACTTGAGATTCATTCCTGCTGATGAAGCAATCCATATATTCATTTCTACTGTCTGTATATCCCATTGAAATAATTTCTCAATGTGGCATTCTGTTCTCTTGATGAATATTTAAATTCTTTGGGACACATATACAAACATTTCTACAGGTTTACAAATCAGTGGACTTACTGAGTCACTGGATATGTACATTTTCAAATACATGAAGAGAGATGGAAAGTTTTAATTAACTTGACTGGGTTCCCCAGATACATGCACAATCATTATTCTGTGGGTGTTTGTAATGGTATTTGGGGATAAAATTAACATTTGATTCAATGGGATAAGGGTAGCAGTTGACTGTCCCTAATGTGTGTGGGCCTCAACTAATCAATCAAAGACATGAGTAGAACAAAAAGACTCAATGAATAACTAAGATCTTTACCTCTTTGAATGTTCACTACAAGACAGTAGCCCTCTGCCTTCAGACTAGTGTTTGCAACACTGGTCTCCTGCATCTCCAGCTTGTCTGCTCATGCAATTGGGACTTTTCAGCCTCCATAATCATGTGAAATAATTTCTTGTGCAGAACCCTGATTAATACACTAGGTACTTTCAATCTTTCTAGGTTTCTCCTGAATGTTACTCGTTTGTTCCTTGATACTACAAAAATAAACAAAACCAGATAAACAACTCTGTATATGTAATGAACTCAAGGCCAAATTGTTGACTATATACTTTCTCTTCCACGTCAGGAGATTTTTTAGAACAAACAGAATGTTGTTATGGTTTGAATATGAGGTGTCCCCCCAAAAGCTTATATGTGAGACAATGCAAGAAGGTTCAGAGGAGAAATGATTGGATTGTAAATGTATTAACTTAATCAGAGATTTAATCCCCTGATAGGGATTAACTGAGTGGTAAGTGAAGTGCTAGGGTATAGCTGGAGGAGGTGGGAACTGGGGTGTGGTTTGGGGTATATATTTGTATCTGGAGAGTGGAGTCTCTCTCTCTCTGCTTTCTGATCACCGTGATGTGAGCTGCTTCCCTCTGCCACATTCTCCAGCTATGATGTCCTTCCTCATTTCCAGCTTGTGGAATGAAACCAGCCTTCTATGGACTAAGACCTCTGAATCCATGAGCCTGCTAATAAATTCTTACTCCTCTATAATTGTGTTGGTCAGATCCTTTATCACAGCAGTGAAAAATCTGACTAATACAAATGCTAAAATGGCTAATATTATAAATATTTTGTGTTATGTTTATGTCAGCAAATGTGTTTGTAATTTTAGCCAACCTAGAAATTTTTCTGCTTATAAAGATTTAAAAACTGATATACTTTCTCCAATTAAAAAAGATTGATATGGCTATTAAGTTAAAATTCAGTTTAAACAAACTACAGTATGTGAGTTCTATTTTGCCACATATTGACCACCACTTGATTTTAGACAATTTCTTTTTGTGCTACTATAGCAGGTGTGGAATGATAGGTAATTACATAATTCACTATGGATTTCAAGCATCTAGTGTACTTGAATTCTCCCCACACCTTTTAGTTGTGTTTTGCTTTGCTTTCCATTTCAAGCCACATTATTATCAGTTTTTTTTTTTTCTTCCTGTAGAAGTCAATACCTGCACCTATAAGATGATATGTTGACCTGGTGTTTACTTCTAGCAGTTGAAAGGTTTCTGGTCTAATTTCTAAGTCTCTGATCCATTTTGATTTGGCTCTTGTGTAGAGTGAAAGGTAGGGATCTAAATTTATTATTCTATATACGGATATACAGTTTTCTCAGCACAATTTATTTAAAAAAGATGCCTTTTCTCCAAGAGATATTTTTGGTACCTTTGTCAAGTATCAGATGGCTATAAAAATCTAGGTTTGTCTCTATGCCTTCTGTCTTTTTCCATTCATCTTCATGTCTGTTTTGATTTCAATACTTTGCTATTTTTGCTACTATAGCTCTGTAGTATAAATTGAAATTGGGTATTGTAATTTCTCCTGCATCACTTCTCTTGTTCAGAATTGCTTTGGCTATTCTGGGTTTCTTATTTTTCACAACCAATAAGTGGGCAAAAGAAGTACAAAGAAACTTCTCAAAAGAAGAAATACAAATGCTCAAGAAATATATAAAAATTGTTTAGCATCCATAGCAGTTAGGGAAATGCAAATCAAAACTACACTAAAATTTTATCTCACTCCAGTCAGAATGGCAATTATTAAGAACACAAATAATAAAAAAATCCTTATGAAGATGTGGGGAAACTGAAAAATTGTATCATTTTTGGTGGGACTACAAATTAGTACAATCACTCTGGAAAGCAGTGTGAAGATTTCTTTAAAAACTAGGAATGGAACTACCAGGTGATCCAGCTATCTCCAGCTGTCATATTTGTCGAAAAGATGTAAAGTCAGCATAATGCAGTGATATAGCTAATTCAATGTGTATAGCAGCATAATTAACAATAACCAAATATGGAATCAATCCAAATGCCTGTCAACAGATGAATGGATTAAGGAAATATGACACATATATACACCATGAAATTTTAGTCAGTCATAAGAAGAATGAAATAATAGCACTTGCCAGCAAATGAATGGAAGTGGAGAAAATCATGATAAGTAAAATAAGTCAAACTCAGAAAATCACAATGTCATATGTGAATACTAAACCAAAATAAGGAAAAGAAGCTGTTGGAAGAAGATCAAATATCATAAAGATTGGGGAAGGTCAGGGGTAGAAGAAGAACAAGAATGAGGGAGGAAGGAAGGGAAACTGCAAGATAAATGGGATGAATTTAACAAAATTATGCTCTACTCCTGCATATCAATACCAAAGAGAATTTCATCTTCATGTATATGTAGAACAAAAAAAAAAAAGTTCAGAAATGTAGAGGAGGGACAAAAGAAGGAGGCGCAGAGGAAGAAAAGGGAAATTTGGGCATTGAAATCAAATTCCTTGCATGTATGATTTTATCAAAATGAACTCAATTACTATGTATAATTATGATGTTCCAATAAAAAATAAATTAAGAAATAGGGTTAATGTTGATGTTATTGCATCCCTTAGTGAAATGCAGCTCCTTTGCTGCTCTGTTTGTTTAAATTGGATTTTTACTTCTACTCTACCTTGAGGCAAATGTGCTTGATGTCCCCATTTTATTTTATTCTTTTTTGGTAAGTCATATGTTGTGAGTTTTGTGTATTTTTCAATTTATTTAAACAGTGTCAGTCTTCTTCTATTCCCAGTTTATTTTGCTCAGTTCCATGATCTCTCCATGTTTGTTCACATAGAAGTAACTTCTTGTTTCTATCTGCCACATTATCCTACAGAATCTGTAGCCACCATACTCTATTCCCTAATAATGGATGCTTAGAATTTTGCCTCCATGTTGAGACTAGGAAAATGACCTGACTGTCACATCAGTATATTCCTAAGGATTCATGCACAGATATTAGTTACCTATCTAGAGGCCTGTATGAAACAAGCTATCCTTATTCAGTTTTGAATTTAAAATACATATGAAAAATAGATATCCTGGAGGTTTTATTTATTTATTTGTAATTTAAATTTTATAACATCTCCAAAATATTCCTATTTTTTGGTGGAACAAAAATATTAGCACATATTATATATATGCATATGTATATATAATATATATGTATATATAATTGTTTATAACATACTTTTATTTATTTAAAAAAATTAGTTGTTGATGAAATTTTATTTATTTATTTACATGCAGTGGTAAGAATCAAACCCAGTGCTTCACACATGCTAGGCAAATGCTCTACCACTGAGCTACAACCCCAGCCTTATAACATACTTTTATAATTTAAAAAATATCTGTTGTAGTTTTCTTTTAAAAAATATCATATATTTTATCTATTTTTTTTTATTAGTTACACATGACAGTACAGTGAACTTGACATATCATACCATTGAATCAAATGGGGTATAATTACTCCTTTTTCTGAGTATACAGGGTGCTGAATCACATTGGTCTTACAGTCACATTTATACATACAGTAATTATTTTATATATTTTTATCTGTGTATTTATCACTCTACTTTTCAAAATTTTTCTTTATTTAGTAGAAGTAAAACAAATATAAGAATTGAGACAGGACTTCAGAAGGATAGCTTTAAATATTTTTGAAAAATGTGAATTATTTTCCTTTAATATTTCTTACTTATTCTTTTTAGATATACAGACAGTAGAATGTGTTTTGAAATATTATATATACATGGAATATAACTTATTCTGATGAGGATTCCATTCTGTGATTGTACATTTTGTGGAATAGTCTGGTTGTGTATTCATATATGAATATAGGAAAATTACGTCTGATTAATTCTACTTTCTTTTCTATTCCCATCCTCCTCCCTTTCCTTCATTCTATTTTTAATCTATGTGATCATTCATCAGATTTTCTGAAGATCTGATTAATTTATAATTAAAACAATTTTGCTTTTTGTCTTTTATTTTCTATTTAACCAGTTTTTGAGTGTTATTTAACTTTTTCTTTGAAGTTCTTATGTTTTCACCCTCTAAAATAATAGATGTATGTAAAGCATTACTATTTTCTCCATACTATAGCTATGTATATAATATATGGTTTATAGTTATTTATGTTTCCTTATCTGTGAAATTTTCACTTCAAATTTTTTGTCCTTTTCAATTGCATTTGTTATCCTTTGCTTATTAGGATATTCTGGATATTCTTACTATGATATTTTTATAAGAATTCTTATGTATTCTTTCATATTCTGGAAACTAATTCTTTGTTAGTTATTTGTTATGATATATGTTCCATCCTATTTTTCTATGTTGTATCTTTCTATTTGTATCCATATCGATATGTCTCATAATGAGTATTATGAGTATCTTCACTTTGTATCTTGTCCTTTCATTACTTTTAAGAATTCATTAAACACATAGAAATTACTGTTTTTTATGTTCTTTAATTTATCAAATATTATTGATTATTTTATATTATAGTAAAGAATCTCTCTTAAGCCAAAATTGCACTGTTACCTTTATTTCTGAAGTTTTAGAAGTATTCTTTAACTCATTATGAATTTATTATAGTGTGTGGGCCTAGGTAAAGAGACAGGTTTGTTTTCGTATTTTAAACTTCTTGTTTTCTGGCCACATAATTGAATAGCAATTCTTTTGCCTACCATGTTTTTATACACAGGAGTCTGATCTTACTTTATCAATGATACCATTTTTAAAATTTTTCATCTTTGTGCCAAAGAGACACCCTATTTTTACTAATACAATGTTCAAATGAGTCCTGCTATCGAACTATTATTATTCTTTCCATGTTTATTTTTCCTCTTTTCAGGATTATCTTGCCACAATTAAGGTTGTAGAACTTTCCTAAGTTATTGAATCAATTTTCTAATTCCAATAAAATTTCTGTTGCAATATTTATTGAACTGTAATGAGTATAGAAAATTTGAATAAAAAACTAGTATTTTTATTATATTCAATCTTCCTGCACATGAACAGTTTTCATTTATTTATGTCTTGTATAGTCTTTCAGTAAATTTCTATATATTTTATAAATTTAAAGATATATTTCCAGGTAACATTGTTTTTAGGTCATATACAATATTTAAAAATTACTTTTATGAAAATATATCATATGCCTTGTAGGCAGTAAAAATATATGTGTGTGTATATATATGTATAATAATGCTCTTTTTGTTGGGAAATAACTTATATATATTGGAGACAATAAAATGATGGATATTTAAAATTAACAAGTAAAGTAATCTAATATGTACATACCACTCAGGGAAAAAAATGAATATTGCCAGGATTTTACAACTACTACAATATTGTTTGCAATAGAGAGAGGTGAGAGTCAAGAGGAGATTATATTATTGAATTAGCTATGGTTAAGTGAAACCATTTTTTTTTTAAATCTTGAAAGGCTGTCTGCAAGAAATTGTATAAATCACTTACCTGGATAGTTCATCTGTGGAAGAAAGTAAGAACATATCCATGCGTGCCCATTTCTCATTTTTCAAGGCTTTTCCCCATGAAGCCTTGATTTGTTTGCACATGTGGATTGTGTAGATACCATCTGGAAGTCCACAGAATTCAATACCAGAAGTAACAAATATGTAGTTATCTGCAAATGAACATTTCAATAGATAGTCCTCCCTCCTTTCCTGATATAATTTAATACTCAAAATATAAAGGAAAATCATTGTCTATGGATATATTGGTCTCTCTAAATAGAAAATCAGGAATGTTGGATTTATGGAGCATGGCTTTCTGAAAAATATTTTGTCAATGAAATGATTGTTTATATAAGTCATGGCTCTCTCGCATAATTTTAATATCTATGTGTAAATCTAGACAAAAGAGCATCCTCATGTGGCAGAGAAAGACCTGGTATGTCAGTTTGGATCATTGGACAAGCACACACCAAGATGGGAAATGATGTACATGAGATTTCGTGATGGAAATATCTAGGAAAAATATGGAACATGAGACAAAATGTGAGAAGAGTCCTAAGACAATGCAATCTGCCATCTGTGAAAGAGAGAGCCACATGAAGGAAGTTGAGCAAAAATAGTGTCATACAGAGAATTATGGAATCAAATATGTGCATTGGAGGAGTCCTCAGTCTCTCCGGAGAGGGCTTGTATGACCAGTTAGGGGTATAGGAGCAACATGGAAGCACAATATTGGTATGAATGTGGAGATGGATCCAGAGGGGCAAGTTCTGGAGCTACAAGGAAATAGTTCTTCCGACTCTAAGAAATCTCAAGCACATTTCTATGACTCCACAATTCATGCGTTCCCCTGCACAGGTCTACATTTCTATCTGGCTTCAGGAAACATTCTCCATGACTGAAATGGGCTCTTTTCCCTGTAGAGAAATAGAAGACAAAGGTCAGTGGAATAAAACATAGCCCCCATGGCTGCTTTTGGTTTTAGGGCCCCAATTCTTCCTTTGTTTCCTGTACTATTCCTTTTTAATTCTGTTACCCTCAGCTAATCCCTCTGTAGTCTTGATGATTTACCTAGTGGTCTAACCTAAAAACCATCATTGGTCAAAATCCTTTACAATTATGCTCTTCTAAGAGTGGTGTTGAACATGTTGCTTACAGTAACAATGGAGCAAATGAGTACCAAGGGTATCAAGTGTACCCCTTCTGTTTCAACTTATCCTTCCATACTTACATTGGATAAAATCTGAGTTGATTATCTCTGTTAATATGATGACTCCTTTCTTTGCTTGATTCAGGACATTAAGTCCAAAATACACTCATGGTAGTAATAGTCTGTAGTCAGCAGAAACTTGCTGTATTGGTAGTGAATTCCCTTTGGGAAACCATGATCTCCAATTCTTCAGACCAGGATTGTGGAAATGAGAAACAAAATATTCTGATGGGTCACTGGAGTAACAGTAAATAAATCTACTTGTGGTTTTATCATTTATTTCCAAACCCCTAAATTCTTCCTATTGGTTAACACAGTGCCACATAACAATCTGAGTAAATGCACAAATTTTAACATGAATAAAGGTGCTGTATTGGGGTGTTGTATTTTGCTAGAACATCAACTCTTTCTTTAGAAGAGCATTCCATCTGTACGAACAGTAATGCTTCATCTATATATGGCTACATTAAGTTTTCTGTGTCTTCCAGGTTGCTATCACAGGCCAAGAGTTGTTCTTCAAAGTACACAGAATTTTTTGCTAAAGAGAAAGTAGCCTTTCTCCCCTCCAAACTTGCTGTCATTATGAAAACTAAGCTCCTTGGATTTTGGTAGTAAATACTGCTAACTGCCCTCCACTATTTAGGACCTTATTATGGATATTTCAGCCCCAATCATTTTCACTCTCAACTTTCATTCAGAGGACAGCTACAATTGAATTTCCTAGTGATAGTTTTTGCTCCTTTTCAAAACACTCACAATGGACTTGGTCAATTATGTATTTCCCCAGGTCCTCCAGTAGACCTTAAAACTTTGGTGACTTTGTTCACTTGTAATATTCCAGAAATCATTTTTCTATTAGTCTACATTCTTTCCTCTAACATGTGCAGGGCAACTCAACCATGTCCATATGACTCTGCTTTGGCCACTGCCTTCTCCACTTTTCGAAGATCTATCTAGTGGTTAGCTTTCCTTTTGCCACATGAGACCATCAGCAGGGATATGTTTCAAGACTGTGTGGATTTCTAAAATAGTGGATAGTATTGAACCCTATATGGACTACGTTGTTCTTTAGGCATACATACTGCTTATAAAATTAAATTTATAAATTAGGTGCAGCAGGAGATTAATAATAATGACCAATAATATGCTAGAAGAATTGTAATGATGTACTATGAGTTATATGAATGTGATCTGTTTATTTCTGCAAGTTTTCATTTCATATTTTTGAGCATGGGTAACTAATACTTTAGAAAGTGAAGCCATGAATAAGAAAAAACTAACTGTAGTCTCATTCTTTTCCCCACTATGGGCCCATCATGCTTCTAAGGGGCCAATACTGGATGGTACCTCTACCTATCAGCCAAGAGCGGGAGGGTCTCTGCAGAGATTTTCACAATATATCATGATTATTCTAGTTTATTATGGGTTATTATTATTTATCTCTTTCTTGAGAGAATACCTCACTTTCACTAGGAAACTTCTGCAAATTCACAGGTTTGCAATGAGCCGGGTACATGTTACCAGTGTCAATATACTTGGAAAAATCTATGCAGATGATCTCATGCCAGGTTTCAAGCACCTCACAGAAGTTGTTATTTATTTATTTATTTATTTTATTTGGACTTTATATGCCTAATGTACCTTTGCTCGGTATACTCTAGAGCTTTATGACCTGGTCAGGTCTTCAGTTTGGTGCTTGACTTTGTGCCAAACATAAGAATATCTTTATAAGCTAAGAAATAGAGCCTCTTTATCTTGCATTTAGCTTTTAGCTGCTTACTGATGGTGATCTTTTTCTCATGCGCTCTCTTCAGTACGTCAGTACAAGTTAATAGTAACCAACAATTAAGGTCTCTTTTAGGCTTTGCTGCTCTTACCTTGGTCAAATGCCTGCCAACAGGATCACAATCACTTGAAAGCCACTTTCCCAAGTCACCCATGAAATATTAGCAATTATCCTGTTGTCTAGTGCCAAGTAGTCTCCTTTCCATATCCTGCTCACCTCCTTCGGTTTCTCAGACTTCTATAAATTTCCATTCATACCTTATAGTTATCTCTATACTTTTACTTACAGCAAAATTTGATATTGAGTAAAACTTATTCTTGTAGGTCTGACTGACACTCTCATTCTCTGTGTTATCTCAGTTTTATTAGTAAAAAAAAAAAAAAAAGAATCTCACCAATAGTTAAATGCTGTCAGTATTAAGTCAGTGTCATCTGATGCTTCAAATAGGAAGTGAGCCAAGTGAATTCCAAAAATATCTCCAATGTATTAAGTAAAAGAACTGTTTTGAACATTCGTTCACTAACTGTGTGATGTCAGATATTTTTGTGAATCTCATTTTAAATAATTCTTTTTAGAAGTTCAGACATAAATATTATGGAAAGAGTCTTTACTAAATTAAAAAAATAACAAAACAGGAATTAATTGTTGTATACATAATTTATATGTTCAACGCACTCTTATTTTTAACCAATTAATATAGAATCCATGGTTGCTATGAGAAGAGCTCACTACATATTTTTCATTGAATTGTGGAATTTAGGGACAAAAAAAAAGAAGAGAGCTCTTTTTGGGGGGGAGGAGGGGGAGAAGGACATGGAAATGACCCTAGAGTAAAGTTCTTATTCCTCATAGAGTCAACATTTCATGTCCATAATAATATAAGGTTATTGGAATCTTTAGCTACACTTCCAGAAGAAATTGACCAGTTCCAGGATGTATTACCCTCTGGAAGCCAGAGAGTATAGTCACCCATTAGGTCTTCAGGGTTCTTTCCCAAGGTTTAATGTTTCTTTAAGACTCTTCTTAAATTCTACTAATACTTATTCATTGTGTTTTAAAATTTTATTGTTTTATATTTAGTATACAAAATAGAGCGTTTCATTGTGGTATATTCACCGAGGCAAGTCATGGACATACAAGCATGTTGGACTATCTCAACTAACCAGGGAGAATAGAGTTAGAAATGAATTCAGGGTCAAATTATTATAAGAAAGGAAGTAGTTTTTACACCTAGAAACAAATATAGACTTAAATGGGTCATCAGTCAGTTACAGAAATGGATGACATATTAGGTCTTAATTTATTAACTGATTTGTGCTATGTTATTTAGATTTTTAGAACATTTAAAAATGTCTATGATTGTTTTCCCCTCTAATATTTTCTTTGCCTCGACATCTTTAAGAAAAGTGTTCTTTTAATATTTTCCTTTAAAAATATTTACATTTAGAAAAATTTAACCATATAATGTCCTGTTTCATTTTGTCTAACTCCAACTTATAATTTCTTGATAACAAACTATTTTGCAACCAATTCTATACTACAAATAAAATTTTCTGTAGAGTACATTATGGATATTAAAATGTAGACTCTTCTCCCTGAACAGTACCATTGCATCACTATCATTCTTATACATGTAAAAATCCTTTAATAAAACCCAACACCCAGTTAATGAACACACTTTTTAAATGAGGGTCTCATCTTGGTATATTCACCCATGCATATAACATAATTTTATAAAGGCTTTTGATCCAATAGAATAGCTAACTGCCAGTGGATATAAACAATCAAGTCACATAAAAAGAAAATCTAGACTTTAATAAAATTTACAGAAAAATCTCAGTCTTTAAACAACTAAATTAAAAATAAAACATGGCTGAGATACATTATTTATCAGATTAGCAAAGACTGAAACAGATTAATGATATCCAATTCCTTGAGGGGTTCCATGAAGTAATAACCGCAATAACTAATTTAGAGGGGTTTACTGTAAAACATCCTTAGAGATTAATTTAGAAGTATGTATCAAAATATAAAATGGACATATTTGTTTCCCCAACAGTGTTACAAATATAGAAAGACCTGCAAAGTTTCAGCTATGCAAATAAAAAAGATATAAAGATGACCAGTATTATAAAACTCATAATAGATAATTTGAGTGAAATTATAATGTAAAAAAATGAATATTGAAAATCTGGCACTCATTTAGATTTTAACAGAGTAATGGTTTTAACTATTAGAGTATGTTCATGGAAGCATAGGCATCATTTAAAAAGATTGAGGTAATGTTTGTGCATAGAAAGTAAAACAGCAAAATACATTTAAGTAGGAAAAAATGAGTAGAAGGCAAATACAAAAAAATGGCTAGTATATGTTACAGAGTCTTGATTTTGTATTTGTGTTGTATTTAAAAGGCTAGAAAGATATATATTAACTATTCTAAGGATTATATATATGGAGACATCTATTTAGGATGAATGGAGAATAAAGTTTGAACTATTTATTTTAACTTCAATATGCATAACTAAATTCTTACTTTGTATACATGATATTTATTTGCTTTTTAAAAGATAATAAATTTGTTTTAAAATAGCTACTGAAAAATAATTTTGCTTATATAATGCAATAGTAACCAAGAGGCACCTTGGAATCATGCTTAACTGGTAACACAGTTTCAGAGTATGTATATTATTTTCATTTCTTTTTAGAATTAAGACACAATATTTCTACATTGTTATGGGGTACAGCATGATTGTTTACATATATATACACAACATGTAATGATCACATCATGGTGATAAGCAAATTCATCTCTTCAAACATTAGTCATTTCCAGATGTTGAGAAATTTTTATTCCTCTTTTCTAGTTGTTTTGAAATATATCATAGATTGTTAAAAACGATATTTACCCTATTGTGCTATATAAAATCTGACCTAATTCCTCCTATTTGTGTTATGGTTCTTTTTATTTCACCTCTTTCTGTCTCCATTCTCCCCATTATTAACCTCTTGAGGGGCCCACACTTGGGTCCTTATAGTTGAAGAAAATAGGAAAAATATATATATTAAAATTTCCTATTTAAAAAATAATTAATCTTGTATTGTTTCAAACAAATTTGTAAACACTAATCTCTAATTTCATATAAGACATTAATATCCAGAACAGGAAAAATCTACAGCAGGTTTTACATTTTTTTCTTATAGCTCTGAAATTCATGTATATTATCTTTATAGTTTATGTCTCTGCAAACACTCAGAATGCATCAGGACAGGACGTGTTTTATTTGCCTGAACTCTGGGGAAGAGGATTCACAGAGAGCCCATGGTCTTCCCTATAACCAAGGTGTTGTGAAGGAATAGGGTGGAATTACTTAGTGCAATGGCCTCATCGTATTGAGTCATTAAAGTACCAGGGACATGAGAGTAGAGATGGAGATTTGCATGAAAGTTGAGTAGTATAAACAAAGTTGATTTGGTTCAGGTAACCACAATAGATAGAAATCAGTGAGAAGAAAAGATGATTCTCCCCTCAAGGCTGATGTTGCAGGGATGTGGAACAAAGTTCTGGCTACTTCAAATAAAACAAGAGTGATACTTGAGGGAACACAAAGAATCATCCTTGAATTTGCCAATTCTATGTGCTCTATTAATATTTATAAGTTGCTAGAGCTACTATCTATAGTTTATTCTACAATTTTCAATTATACCTGTGGTTTAAAGGAAGAACTCAACAACTAACATTCCAGACAACTTCTCATTTAAATGAGACTTGGGCAGCATATTTCTTTGAGAAAAAATGTTTTATGCCACCTATGCATTTAACATCTAAGAGGAGAGAAAATTCAGATATAAAAAGGAAAAAAATAGAACTATCATAATTTTAAGCATGTTTCAAGCGTTTGGCTCATATACATCAGAACAGTATATAAAGAATATTCTCCTCCTCTGAATGGCCTCTAGTCATGTGGTAGAATGGATCCATGTTTGTGGACCAGGTCTGGGTTCATACACACTTCAGCTGCTGTTCCCACAATTGCCAGGACAACATTCAGAAATCAGAGAATTGGCATTTTGTAGAAGGTGTTATTCTCTGGCACTATGATTCATCATGTGCAAATTCTTCAGGGTTCAGCTCAAGTTCAAATCTATTTAGTTAGCATGTGTGGATAAAACACCTTTGCTATCTTATTGCCTGTCACCATCCCTTTTAAGATCATCCTACTTAAGTCAAAATCAAAGTCATATCTTAAAATCAATAACTAGAAGTCATTATGGATAGGTGAATCAGACACAGAACTAGGACTACTAGGTCCACTTCAGAGATATTTGCAGGAAAATATAAGTCCTTGGTGTATATCAATCAATTCATGTTTAAAGTTGCCTTTCTTAGTGGAAGGCACCCACAGAGAGAATAATCACACAAGTTTCCTTATCCAGTTTGGGCAAGAAGGTTATAAAGAGATTATAAAGAGCCAAGATGAATACATGTCTCTGCCCTTCATTATGTGAGTGGAATTTGCTATAGATGAAAGCATTTTTAGTCAGAGTTATCATATTTATTCAGTTAAGTTATAGTGATTATTTGAAAGAAAATGTATATAATGTAGTGCATATAATATGTAATGATATATGATAAAGTTATAATTCTGTAATATCATATACATATATAATATATACATAAAATTCTGTAATATCATATACATATATAATATATACATAAAATTACTTAATTATATATAATTAATTATATATTAATTATATATAATTAATATATAATTATATATGTATATACATATATAATTATATATTGAAGTAACAAAATATATAGTATATACATGTATATAATATCTAATTAACCAAAGGGAAGAATTCTAACTTTATCTGTTCTCAGTTTCCAAAGGAAAAAACCAAAAGATATTATACGTGAACAGTTAATGCATTTGCTCAATATTGAAGAGCACTAATGTCCAAGGATGCTAGAGCAATCATTAACCCACGTTTTAAATTTTGTTAGCAAGTTAACATTTACAAAGGAACCCTTGTCATTGGTGAGTTAAACAATTACATACTACTCAATACATTACTCTAGCTTTTTTTCCAATTTTAAATAACATGCAATTCATCATCATCATAGTCAAGATACTCTTCAAGGGTGACACAGAGTAATAAAAACCTGATCTTAGCATTCACTAAAGATCAGAGAGGACAGTCTCACAATGAAGAATCCAAACTTCTCTTTTCATCTGTAAGGAAAATAATCCATACATAAAAGTGGCTAGCATGTGTGGATCTCTGAAATAGACAAAATAAAACCTCATGGGTATTAAAAATATTTGAAAAAAATTAATCTAAAGGACAGTCACACAATTAAATGGTCTGAAGTTCTTATAAAACTTTGATGTCACCAAGATATGTCTTGATATGGACAAGGACATATTCATTGCCTTCTTGGACTTCAAATACAAGTTACACCACAGTGAAGGTGCAAACTATCCTTTGTGCCACTACAGTGTTAAAGTGTTGATGGAGGCAGAGGAACAAAGTGGGAAGGAAAGGACAAGTTAAATATAAAATTAAAATGCAGAGGTTACAGAAAACAAGAAAATATTTCTATTATTTTTATCAAGTTGTGTAGCAACCATATATAGCAAAATTTTCCAAACAGAAGGAAAACAAAGCAAACCGAAACAAAACATCAGTACAGGCCACACATTGAGAAAGAACTTTAAAATTCTCACATGTCATTTCTGACTAGTAACAAGGAAGTAGTTGACATGCGTCAGGGTGATCTGGCAGAACCAGGACAGGAGCTATTTCCTGATATCACCTCAAGTTTGTGATCTGACCCTATTAAAGGGAGCTTCAAAGTCATATCCGACATCCTCCTAGGATCACTATAATTCCTTGCATGTATGCATATGTATTTGCATTTGTATATAACTATAAATAAGCATAGTAATTCTCCTCAAAACTTTTGTCATTTTTGTAAAATGAGATCAAAATCATCTTTAGTTTTACATATACTTGTATAAATTTGCCCCAACAAAGTATTACAGACTGGGTGGCTTCAACAATAAAATTTTTTTGCTCACTGTTTTGGGCTAGGTTCTTGGGGCTGGTTTCTTCTGAAGATCCCTCCTTGATGTGAGATGGCCGTCATCTCCCTGGATCTTCACAAGGTCTTTCTTCTCTGTGTGCCTGGGTCTGTATCTCCATCTTTTGTAAGGATATAGTAATAGCATCATAACCATCTTATTTTCAAAAACAGCTATATTGTGAGGTGCTGAAATTTAAAACTTCAACATTTGAGCCTTGGAGAAACAGTTCAGCCTGTAATAATAATCTATCAGTTTTTAGCCTGTGTTATATCTGTATATAATCTATACAAATTCTAATATATCTGTATACATGTCTCTTCTTGTCTCTAAAATGCTTATATGTTTATCTTGAAAAACAGTCAAGACTCTTCAGTCTTGATGATTTATAAGAATTTGAAGGCTTATAAGATTTAGAGGGAAACAGTGCCTAGGAATATATTTTACTAATAATGTCAAAGATTTTGAAAAATAATAGATAATATGAGGAATAATTTGTGTCTAAAAATACAAAATTAGTTATTATATTTTTAAAAGTTGGAAAGAATACATGTGTTATCAATCATTTTAATTTAATCCATGTTCAGTATTCTAATTTTACTTAATAAAGGAGTATTTTTATATCCGTGAGTATATATACATATACTTCATACATATTCTCTATCACTAGGAATAAATGGAAATTTTAAGAAAAAGTAAATTTTGTTTATATTCTTTAATTTTGTAATTAATACTAGACAGACACACACTTAGTAGACAAAACAAATTAAATTTTACCAAATGATTGAATAATATTTATTTCACATTTGTAAACAAGATGCAAGTATGCACCTTACATGTAAAATGTAGATTTTAGTCTGGAGAAATATTATGGAAGTCGTGGTATTCATTTATTTATTCCAAAAATTGATATATTAATTATAATTATATATAAAATTGGAATGCCTTGTGGTATTTTCAAACATTCACTTAGTATAATTTTATCAGTTTCATTCTCCAGTTCTTCTCCTTTCCCTCTCCTTCTCCCTCACCTTGGTCCCAGTTCCTACTCTACTGATCTCCCTTCTATATCTGAAAGATCTCCTTTTTTCATTCTTTATTTTTTCTCATTACCTTCCACATGTGAGAGAAAGCATTCAACCTTTGATTTTCTTAATTTGGGTTATTTCATTTAGCATGATCTTCTCCAGCTCCATCTATTTATCAGCAAACAACAAAATTCTTTTCTTCTTTTTGGCCAAGTAGAACATCATTGCTTATATAAACCATATTTTCTTTACCTATTCGGCTATTGACAGGCACCTAGACTGGTTGCATAACTTGTCTATTGTGAATTGTTCTACTATTGACTTTGGTATTCATGTATCATTATGGTAAGCTAATTTTAGTTCTTTTGGATAAATAACAAGGAATGGGATAATTGGGTAGGATAGAGGTTCCATTTCTAATATTTTGAAGAATCTCCAAACTGCTTTCCAAAGGAGTCATACTAATTTGCAGTCTCACCAATAATGTAGAAGCACATCTTTTTCTCCACATCCTTGCTAGCAAATGCTGCTATTTGTATTCTTAAAGATTGCCATTCTAACTAGAGTAAGATTAAAAATCTCAGTGTAGTTTTTATTTGCATCTTCATTATTGTGAAGGATGTTGAACATTTTTTCATACATTTGTTGGTCATTTGTATTTCTTCTTTTGAGAAATGTCTCTTTTTACCTTTTATCCACTGATTGAGTCGGGTATTACTTTTTGGGGGGTTAAGTTTTTTGAGTTCTTTATATTTTCAAAGATTGAAAGGGAGAAAAAAATACAGTGACTCTTGTAAGACTTGTTGTAACGTGACAATACCTAAAACATTTTCTCAGTCTAGAAAAAATATGGACTGAAAATATTCATAAGAATCATATGAAAAGAATTTGTCTATAAAACATTACTTTTAATAGTATGATTAATTTATAGGCATTTAGATTGTTAGTATAGAAAACAGATAGATAAGAAAATTTAGTTGCCCTTAAACATTTGCTGATGAAACCACAATGAATATAATCCATTCAGTTTTAGTCCTATTATGAGAAATATGTAAAGACTTTTAAATGTAGTTTGTAAAGTGATAAGGATGTTTGAAACAAAAAGAAAGTTTTGGAATTATTTACCCTTGTGATGTCAATGTACAAGAACTACAGGTATTTAATTAGATTTATTTCCTGTCAACATAAAGGGTTGATAATGACATGGTGGATAAAAAAATAAATTGATATTTGTGTTCGCTAAATAAAAAGATTTTCTGAGTCCAGTGTTTGATAATGAAAGATACCTATGTTAGGGAATGCTTCAGGAGAAGATCTTTGCAGCATTACACAACATTGATTGATTATACTGCATTTAAGTTCCTTTGTAAAATTCAAATTTATATTAAATTATGATATAGGTCAGAGGGAAGTTTTGATTAATATTTATAGTTGCTTCTTCAAAATATTTAATGCATAAACTCAACTTAAATTAAACCTCTGAACATGAAGGATGGTAATCAATTCTCAGGTCATTTCTATGCTGCATATATAAAGTTTCTAAAGTTATAAGTGTACATTGCTTATTATATAAGAACAGTACCTTTTAATTTAAATTTTTTGATTGCTAGATTAAATGAATAATTACAAAAATAGTACAGAAATTTCCCTTTATTCAACTTCCTCTAATGTTAACATCTTACATAATCATGTTACAATTATCAAAATTAAACACATTATTGTTGTTGTCACAGTACTATTATCTGAACAAAGTATTTTTTAGATGTCACAATTTTCCTCATTGCTATCCTCTTTCTGTTCCAGAATCTAACTTATTATATTCTGAATTTAATTTAGTCATCCTAACTCCTTAATCTCCACCAGGCTGTAAAAATTTATCAGTCTTTCCTTGAGGATTTTGAAGAGTACCGATAGATAATTTTGTCCAATGTTCCTCAATTTGAGTATTTTTGATGTTTTTTTTCTTTATTAGACAAAGGTTATACTGTTGTAAAGAATATCACAAAGATGAGGTATCCTCATCACATCAAGTCGGAGACCATATAACAACAATACAATATGATTTATCAATTGACATTATCCTTCATCATTTTAGTAAGATGCTGTCTGCCAGTTTTCTCCACTGTAAATTTATTATTGTAACTTTCCAATCTCTATTCTTTGGAGAAGAACCACTAGTTCAAACTGAGTTTGTAAACCATATCTCTGAGCAGGGAGGAGTTAAGTTGCTTCTCAAGGGTTGGGGGAGTATTTCAGTATGTTTGGAATCTTTGGGCAAAAAAAAAATGATGATTTGCTAATTTGTTTGTTCATTTAATCTTATATTTGTGGCAATATGAATTTACACATTTTTTTTATTCTTTGTGTTTTATATCATATCCATTATTCATTTGTTGTTGCTCAAATTGTAAGTTTGTTCATTGAGAGATCTTTCATGTTGATGCTTATGTCCTTTAGTTGGTTGGTTGGTTTGGGAGCAGGCAAGCATTCCTTACTTGCTGATAAAATAAGATGCACTCTTTTTACCTTTCATTTACTCAGTCCCAGAAATATAACCAGCCATTTCTTTAAAGTTCCTGTTTACTTTTATTGGAGAATAGTATTTAGATACTAAAATCTGGCTAGCAGGTGTGTTCATTGTTTCTGGGACTCACTGCTTCTAGATCTTCTCAGCAAACAGAACTTACAGATACATGTATACAGTAATCATATGTACATTCATTTTATATATCTATCTCAATATATGTTAAAGTAAATGAGTTTATACTGGAATGTTCAAGCTAATCCAGCAACAGAGAATCATTTTTGCTGTTGTTTTAATGGTACCAGTGAATGAAAATGGGATCTCATGCATGCTAAGCAAGTGGTCTACCACTAAGCTACATCCTTGCCCATAGCATTCATTTTATTTGTCTTTGCATTTTTACTAGTAACTTTTTGTCTGACTGTTATCTCTGACTCATTTATTTATTCACTCAAAAAAATGTATACATGTAAAATAGTTTGAGAATTGGTAAACCGTATCTCTGAAAGAAAAAGGTTTAATTGGATTCTACAGTATCCAATTTATTTACAGTTTTTTTTTCAGTTTCACAATACCCAGTGTTTCTAAAGGGTGTAGACCATCTCTTTCCTTAGTACTCTCTTTAATGACATTTTTCATTCAGACTCATTTCTTATAGTGCATATTCTATCCTAGGATTCATTGATGTCTTCTCCTTTTCCTCTCCACCTTCTTCTCTCCTTTTCTTCTTCTTCCTTCTTCTTTATTTGCATAAAGTGGTAAATACCATGCTTAAATGGGTTTCAACAAACATATTGGTTGCTATCTAGCACTTCAATATCATGCAGAATGTTGCCTTCAACCTAAAATTTCCCTTGTGTGGTCTTTGTGGTTAATCACTTCATTCCTGTTCATGAATGACCTGTTTTCTTCCCCATCATTTTTACTTTTCTTATTGTCGTAAATAGAGTCAACCACATGATATGTATTTAGCCCTAGCTTCTTTCACTTAAACATGCTTTTAGTATTCACTCAATTACTCAGCCATAAAGAAGAATGACTTTATGACATCCTCTGGTAAATGGATAGATTTGGAGACTATGTTAAGTGAAATAAGCCAATCCACCAAAACCAAAGGTGGAATGTTCTCTCTGATATGTAGATGCTAACCCACAGCAGGGCAAGGCGGAGGTGGGCAAGAATAGGAATTCAGTGGAACAGAAAAAGGATAATGAAGAAAAGAAAGGGGAGACAGACATAGGAAAGACAAGAGAATGGATCTGACATAATTTTACTAGGAACATATGAATACACTACAGTGAATCTCAACACAATTTATATCCACAAGACTGGAATCCTAATTAGAATAAGATATACTCCATGCTTGTATAAATAAGTCAAAATAGATCCTAATGGCATGTATAACTGAAAGAACAAATTAAGAAAAAAATTTCAAGAAAAAAAATTTTAAAAGATTCAGTCATGTTGTCATATGATTCAATAGTACATTTCTTTTTATTTGTGAACAGTAAGTATTCCATGATATGGATTATGACAGTTTGTTCACTCATTCACATATTATTAAAGAATTTACTGTTGTTTGTGACTGTGAATCAAGCTACTGCAAATATTCATGTGCAGACTTATGAAAGGAGAAACACTTTCAATTATCTTCAGTTATCTAGGAATGAAATTACTGCAATGTATTGTGTTATATTTTACCAAAAAAAAATCATTCAAGATGTATTTTTTTTGTTTTCCTAATAACAATGAATGAAAATTCCTGCTGCTTCCACATAAACATTTTAATTTGCTCTAAAATAATAATAGCATATGAGGGGGCTGGGGTTGTAGCTCAGTGATAGAGCACTTGCCTCACACATGTGAGGCACTGGGTTCCATTCTCAGCACCACATAAAAATAAGTAAATAAGATAAATATATTGTGTCTACCTAGAACTAAGAAAATACCTAAAAAAATTAATAGCACATGAGATGTCAGTTTCATCAATATCAAATAAATTTTAAATAATAGTAGCACATTAAACTGTTAAATGCTTTATAAATATGGCCTAATCAATTTGTATTTTTTTGACTTTTCTGAATACAAGCATCCAATTAAATGTCATTGTTAGTTATTAGCAGGTGTGTTTAAAAAGCTGCAGTGTTTGAAGGTTAATGTTAATTTTGATGTTACAGAAAAATTTGCTCATATTTTCACATTATGACTTTATTAATCATTTATTTATATAATTAATAATTATGTCAAATGTAATTTTATAATGTTTTGACATTTTATTAGTCATCTTTAGTAAATCTAGAAATTGGTAAAGCACAGAATTTAATTATAATTATATATTTAAAAATTATTTTGATGATTCTTTTTGTAGTTATTAGTTTTGTGGGTAATCTTAATTCCTAGAATAAATTAGTTACTGAAAAAAATTTATTTATTTATTTACTATTATTGATTTTTTAAAAACGACAGTGAAATGCATTACAATTCTTATTACACATATACAGCACAATTTTTTGTATCTCTGGTTGTATATAGAGTATGTTGACATGGATTCATGTCTTCATACATGTTACATGTACTTTAGATAATGAAGTCCATCATATTCCACTGATGCTAATCCCCTGTCCCCTTCCTTACCCTCCTATGTCTCTGCCCTATGTAAAATTCATCTATTCCTCCCATGCTCCCTTTCACTACCCCATTATGAGTCAGCCTCCTTATATCAGAGAAAACATTTGGCATTTGTTTTTTGGGATTGGCTAACTTCACTTAGCATTATCTTTTCCAAATTCATTTATTTACCTGCAAATGCCAGGTAAATAGATGCTGAATAAAATTTTATTGTGTATACATGCTACATTTTTAAATAAATTCATCCACTGAAGGACATCTAATTTGGCTCCACAGTTTAGCTATTGTGAATTGTGCTGCTATAAACATTGATGTGGCTGTGTCCCTGTAGTATGCTGTTTTTAAGTCTTTTGGGTATAGACTGTGGAGAGGGATAGCAGGGTCAAATGGTGGTTCCATTTCCAATTTTCCAAGGAATCTCCATACTGCTTTCCATATTGGCTGCACCAATTTGCTGTCCCACCAGCAATGTATGAGCGTACCTTTTTCCCCCACATCCTCACTAACACTTATTGTTGTTTGTCTTTATGATAGCTGCCATTCTTATAGGAGTGAGATGATATCTTAGAGTAGTTTTGATTTGCATCTAATTGCTAGAGATAATGAGCATTTTTTTTCATATATTTGTTGATTGATTGTATATCCTCTTCTGAGAAGTATCAGTTCAGGTCCTTGGCCCATTTATTGGTTGAGTTATTTATTAATTTTTTGGTGCTTAGCTTTTTGAGTTCTTTATATACCCTAGAGATTAGTGTTCTATCTGATGTGTGAGGGGTAAAGATTTGCTCCCCGGATGTAGGCTCTCTATTCACTTCACAGATTATTTCTTTTGCTGAGTTTGAGTCTTTCCCATTTATTGATTTTTTATTTTAATTCTTGTGCCACAGGAGTCTTATTAAGGAAGTTGGAACCTAATCCTCTATGATGAAGATTAGGGCCTACTTTTTCCTCTATTAGTCATAGAGTCTCTGGTTTAATTCCTAAGTCCTTGATCCACTTTGAGTTGAGTTTTGTGCATGGATAAAGATAGGGGTTTGATTTCATTTTGTTGTATATAGATTTCCAGTTTTCCCAGCACCATTTATTGAAGAGGCTATCTTTTCTCCAAGGCATGTTTTTGGCAATTTTGTCTAATACAAGATAATTGTAATTTTGTGGGTTAGTCTGTGTCCTCTGTTTTTGTTACTAAAAAATTGCTCTGTAGTACAGCACCCTTTCATGTTCAAAACACTAGAAAAATTGGGGATAACAGGAACATATCTCAGGATCATAAAGGCTATCTATGCTAAGCCTCAGTCCAACATCATTCTAAATGGAGAAAAATTGAAGGCATTCCCTCTAAAAACTGGAACAAGACTGAGATGCCCTCTTTCACCACTTCTATTCAACATAGTTTTTGAAAGGCTGGCCAGAGCACTTAGACAGACATAAGAAATTAAAGGGATATGTATATGAAAAGAAGGACTTAAATTAGCATTATTTGCTGATGATATGATTCTAGAAGACCCCAAAAGCTCCACCAGAAAACTTCTAAAACTAGTAAATGAATTTAGCAAAGTAGCAGGATATAAAATCAACACTCATAAATTAAAGGCTTTTCTGTATATCAGTGACAAATCCTCTGAGAAGGAAATGAGAAAAACTACCCCATTTACAATAACCTCAAAAAAAAAAAAGATACTTGGGAATCAACTTAATGAAAGAGGTGAAATATCTATATAAGAAAACTACAGGATCCTAAAAAGGGAAATCAAAGAAGACCTTAGAAGATGGAAAGATCTACCTTGCTCTTGAATAGGCAGAATTAATATTATCAAAATGACCATACTCCAAAAGAACTATACAGACTTACTGCACTTCTGATCAAATACCCAATGGCATTCCTCATAGAAATAGAAAAAGCAATCATGAAATTCATCTGGAAAAATAAGAGACCCAAAATAGCTAAAGCAATTCTTAACAAGAAGAGTGAAGCAGGTGGCATCACTATACCAGACCTTAAACTATAAAAACATGTTTTTACTTTTAATGAATAAATGAATGGAGGATCACTTCTTTTATGTGACATTTTTAAGAGCCTATATCATTTTTATCCAGTGTAAGTTTCACTATAAATTCCAATCCACAGTGCTAATAAGGTCAAATAAATAATTGAGCTTTTGTCCCTATGTGTCATACTTTATGTTAACAATGATTAGATACAAATTTTGCTAAAATGAATATCTGCATGTTTTGTGTTGTTCTAGTTGTTTGGTTGCAGTTATATCTACTGTTTAAGGACAAATAATCATAAAATATAAAGTAGAAGGACACATTGACTGAGGTAGGAATTGAGCCATGCCTATGATAAAAATGTAAAATAACATATTACAATATTCCAAGAATAAGAATATTTTATTGTTAATGGAAGAAAGTAAAATAAGATTAAAACTTAATAATTGTCTTAAAGCACACTAAAGATAATGTGGACTGACAGGAGAAATGTTAGTGATCAATAGTGTCTTTTTCCTTTGATAATCTCAGGCTACAATGATGATTTTTAGAATCATATTTTGAGATTTGACTTTTGGAATAACAAGACTTTATTAGCATACTTACAATTTTGTTTTCTGCACTAATATATTTGGATTCTAGGATTACAACCCTTTCCTATAAATTGTTTTCTTTCATTATTATTTATATAATTATAGAGAGCATGGTCTTCACCAAATTTGTTCCATACCTATACAGGGTTACATTCAATTCACACTGAAATTAATCTACAATTAACAATGTGTTGGAGAGTGGTGAAGATATATCTATTTTATAGCTTTGTTTAAAGTATCTTTATCTTAATAACAGGGGAGATAAGCTTGATAAAAATTTTTTTCCATTATTCCTAAAACTTTATTTAAAATTATTAAAATAAACATTAGGAAAACAATGATTTTATTCCTTCCTACTCTGTCCTTGAAAATCTAAATTGTCATCCAACTATAACTAACACACACCAAAAAAAAAAAAAAAAGAAAGAAAAAGAAAAACAAAACAGAAACAACAGCAAAAAACTAGCAGAATTGGAGGACAAGGGGCCTTTGAGTAAAAGGCTGCATGAATTTCATGAGCCACTTGGAAACCACGAGAATGTAGCATCACTCTGGCTTCTAATGTGCTTCTTGGTGGCAGCAACAGCACCTGCTAGGGGTAACATAAGGAGGGCATTCCCAATTTACTTTCTCTAACATTAAAAAAGCACTAATTTATCTGAATTAGTGCTTTCAAGGCTTACCTATCATTGGATTTTAAATAGCACATATTAAAATTATCTGCTGTGTGGTGATAATCCATCAGCTTAATACTCTCAAATCATTTGAAAACTTGAAGATGAACAACACATTAGGAAACTGGGTCATAATAGGAAAGCAGCCTGATAAACCACCAGGAACAAGTAATGTTTTGACTTCATTTATTTCCTGGTTAGTGGAGTATCTTCTCTAACACAAACTGTATGATTATGTTTATATGTGTGTATGTATATTGATACACACATGTATATGCATATGCATGTATGTATGTATATATTCAGTTAGTCAATTATGCTAAATGTAGACACAACAGAAATTCCAAGTAGAGATTAATGATAAGCATTTTTATTTAATTGTGTCTCAGAGCACCAGCATGCTGAATAAATATAGTAGTCATAAACCTTTGAAGCATAGATTAAATTTACCTTGAAGGTCACATCTGAATATGTCAAATAAAACACATTTCTAACAGGAGGATCCCAGCAGCCTATAAGGTCCAAAGAAAGAAAATTTCTTTCACAGTGGCTTCCATAATTATGTGGACATCTGCTCCTGTTATTTTTCCTGTTGCCTACAGGGTTCACTTTACATTTCTTAGTTCCATTGATCTCTTGGTGGGGAAGTGGTAGTCTAATGTATTAGTTTAGAAATATTCACTCTTTAACCAAGAGATTCAAAACACAGTGGCTTAGTACAATGAAAGCTTGTTTCGTTCTCATGAAAACTATAAAATCAAGATCTCAGAGCTTTGGATAGTTCTCCTTTAAGTGAAGCATAAGAGATGTTGGTCTCATGTCTCCAGCTCTACCAACTTCATCATATGGTGTTTAAGGCTGAGAAGTGATCTTGTATCAGATTTGGAGAATGGGGCAGAACTCAGAGAAGAGCAGTTTCATGGGTCAACTTTGGAATGGTACCAATCATTCCCGCTCAGCTTCTGACTAGAATTAACCACAGATCTAAAAGCTGTAGGTCTATGTGTGCTAAGATATGAAATGAAATAGGATTCTTGCTGCCCATATCCAATATGATTATGATAGCAAATATTTTCCTACGGATTTTAAAGTTGACCTAGTAGCTAAAGTTTTATCTATGTAGGGATCATCACTTTGGTCCTAGCCTTGATAATCAGCACAAATAGAATCTATGGAAAGAACTCCTTGCTGTTAAGAAAACACAAATGATTTCATGTACATTGAACCAAGCCAGAAAAAGAGAGATATGTCTGCATATGCTTTGGTAGATAGTTCTGTAATACGCCTGGGTTTATTATTTGCCTGAAATTATCATATTGATTTCCCAAGAAAAGCTTTTAACCATGAATAAATGGGATGCTCTAGAGTTCAGCATACACAGTAGAAATACTACTCTGACTCTATGACCAGTAAAAAATAATAGTATTGAAACGCTCATCTGTTTTCTCTTTTTTTTCCCCCTCTACAGTATCTCTGGTAAAATAGATTTAAAAATATAACCCTTGAAATGGCTCATTTTCCAAGAGAAAGTTAGAATGGCACATAAAGTAAGTTCATGACCTCGCATAGAAATGACCTAAAAATTTTGAAATTTTCAATAAAGATATCCCACTAGTTTGCAGGAAACTAGCTGATGATTTATATGAGATTTGCACCAGCCTACCTCAGGGAAGAACCACAGAGGGAATAACAGCCAATAAAAGGTATATAATTTGAAATGATGTAGCCTGGTGTTCATAGTAGCCTTAACATACTCATCTTTAGAGACACGTTTTCTGTGTTCAATATATAAAGCTAAAATTTGGCCAAATTGTATGAATATTACAGAGAGACTAAATAAGAGTTGATTCTACTAAACTTTTTCAAAGCAAGTAAGTCAAAGGAGAGCATCAAAGGGTTTTCAGTGTAGGAGAGAATTATTTGAATGCAACTTTCAGTTCTTTCAAGTTCCCTGAGTACCTTGGTAAAAGTACCTGTATTCAGTAAACCATGTGCCAACCATGTTGGCACTTCAAGCTTCCTACTGATAAGGCAAATAATACATGGTATTAATAAAGCAAATAATTCTGGGCATCACTCTCAGTTCTCTCTGGAATCAGAGGTAGTAGAAGGGAGGCAAAATACCCAAAAGAGCTAAAATACCCAGGGACCAAGAATTCTTAAAAAGCTCCTGAATGCCTGGCTTTGTATATGTGAAAAAACATTTTGGTAAAATGAATGTTTGGCAGGGCATGGTAGCACCTGCCTGTGATCCACTGGCTCTGGAGGCTGAGGCAAGAGGATTGCGAGTTCAAAGCCAGCCTCAGCCAAAGTGAGGTGCTAAGCAACTCAGTGAAAATATAAAATAAGGCTGGTGATGTGGCTTAGTGTTCTAGTGGCTTTGAGTTCAATCACTGGTACCAAAAAAGAAAACAAATCAAAATTGAAAATATTTCTGATTGTATTGTATCAATAGTCTGGCTTTTCCACCTTCTATTGGGAGAAATAAATGAGAGAGAAAGAGAGAGAGAGAGAGAGGGAGAGAGAGAATATGAATATGTAGATGCTGAGGTAGAGGTAAGCTTCTTTAATTACTGTAGCTGACACACAAATCTCCCCAACATCACAAATCAGTTAATGCTAATTTAAAATAAATAATATTGCTAATTTAAAATGAAAATATTGAGTTGCTTCTGTGTTAGTCTGACCTTGTTAAACTTTCCCAGGGTAATTACCAAGCTGTTATGTCATTCCCTGAGCCTTAGATGGGTACCACCTTTTATAACAGGACACTTACGCCTCAAGATTTGGAATGATTCTTGCCTGATATTTATCTGTCCCAGAATATACATGTTCCTCAACTAACAACAAGATTGCTTCCTGATAAAAACCATAAGTTGAAAGTATCATAAGCCAGAAATGCATTTAATTACTGAACATTACAGTTTAGCCTACCTAAATGTGTTCAGAACATTACATTAGCTTATAGTTGGGAAATAGCATCCAAAGCAGTATTTTATAAGGAAGTGTTAAATATCGCAAGTGATGTATTATATACTATACTGGAAGTGAAAAGCACAATAGTTGTATGAGAACAAACCTAATTAAACCATCATAAATCAGACACTGTATGTTGTCGATGTCTGACTCTGGAATGGCTAGAGGTACATGCTGGGGCTAGCGCTCCTGCACTGCATTCCTAAAACAATCCTGGTCTCGTGAACCAAGCCAAAGAGATGACCAAGTTCCCTTGCCTGTGCTTCTGCATTAAAGCCATTTTGAGCATTATTTCAGCAATTGCCTGCCTTCCTTGATGATTTGAGGTTTTCTTATTTTTTCTGGCCTTTTTCTCTCCAGACTAGGACTGAACTCTTGACTCTGAATCGCATTTCCCTTCCCCAGCCTCCCTAAAAAGAGACAAAATTGAAGGGGATTTTCTCCCTGTGATACCTAAAGCTCAGTCCTGGTCCCTGGTGTACATCTAAATAATGAGGACAAGGTTTTTGAGAAAGAGGAAAAAAACAGTTGTATTGATTTGCTAGCAAAAGGGAGGGTAGCGTACTAAGGTCCCCAAAGACATATGTTCCACACACATGGGGAAACAATGTGCTTTTAAAGAGAAATACAAGGACTGAACTCCAAGTGTAGTGATTATCAGCAGATATAATTAATGTCCAGATTGTCACCTTGAAAGATTTCTTGCTTAGAGGCACTCTTACTTATTTCCTGGTCAGTGAAGGACACAATAACTTGATCTAGAAAAGGAAAAAATGTTAATTTTCTTTCCCTAGTGGGTAAGGAGGGAGAGAAAGAGAAAGAAAAAGAAGAAACACACACACACACATACATACATGCAAATGCACACACACACAATAGTTTATATAAAAAAGCATGAAAAGGACCACTGTTACACCTGGATATCCTTTGGATCTTCCTCCAATGGGGATTCTGGTCGCTCATTATTCATTCTGTTCAATATCCTGTGTTCTGCCTGCGTGACTAAACATCCCTGGGTCTTTGAATCAGCTCTATTCTCTGTTCCTGCACACTATCCCTGGTTGGAAATAACAAGGAGAAACTAATTATAGGACTCATTCAAGGTATAAATATTAAACAGTTGAACGAACATAAATTAGTTGTAAAATTCCATCAGTTTCAAAAATATCATTAAAAAAACATTGAAAACTAAAGACTGGGTTTTTAGAAATGGAAAAAAAAAATAAACCCACTCAGAGAAGGGATGAAAAAATAAAGAAAAAGAAATAGAAGAAATTCCTGTGACTTTTTTTCTATCGACAGAAATAAGTACCTATGTAAGCAACATAGGTACTTATGTGGCTTCTTGACTCTCCCGCAAACACACTTTCCGTGTCACTTTTCAGAGCAGTGTCCCTAGACCAGCAGTCTGGATCCTCCAGCTAGCATCCTGCAAGTGGAAAAAGCCGCACCTATGATATCATCATCATGCCACATACTGAGGCTACTAATTTGGCAAAAGATTTTCTAGAACTCTTGCTTTTACTCTCAACATGACCTGTTAATTACAACAAAAGTCAAACTACATGAAAACTCCAGTGCATTTAATATACCCTGACTTATTTCTGTGGATTCTTACTTTGTGAGTTCTTTAACTGCCACTATGAGTCATTCTAAGATCCACATCTATTTTCCCATAAAGTAGATAGAATTAGTGCCTGAAAAGGAATGATATAGAGATACCATTTTCTTCTTCCCTTCAACTAATAACTGATGTGGAACTTTGACTTTGACAAAATGAACAATAAAAGAACTACTTGCTTAATTCATGCAGATAGGTAAAATCATTGTGGAACAGATGCTGCCTGTCTGTGTGAAGCAGCCCACTTACCAGTTTAAGTACATCGATGAAAATGACATGCTCAGTAAATGATCTCTGATAAAAACTGACACTGCAACATGCCTTTCTCCTGAGTTTCCATCCACTTCTTGCAGTCATTGGTTCTCCTTCTCATAACTAGAATTTGGTGTGCAGGATACCAATCATCAGTTTCAGGGAAAAATTTATGTCCTTTGTCTCTCAGCTCTTGCATTGACAAGTTGGTTCACATTAGATAAGGAACTGAAACTTCTCCCTGCCTTAGATTTTTATTTGTATGCTGAAAGTATTCATCTTTTCCATTTGCTTTACAAGGCATGACAGATAAATGAAATTTTAATATTGGTTCTTTAATATTTTCCGGGGTCTAGATAAAGTCCCTGCTAGCAATTCTTTGCCACCTTTTCTTACATCTAAAAGTGAATTTTAAGTACTTTGAAAATGGTTATGAAATTATTAGGACTCTTTAAATAGTACAATATATATGTACTACAATACCTTTTTATTCTATTGCATGAATAGATTATTAAATATTCCCAGCACTTTAATAATCATATCACAGATAATATTAAATTTGGATTTGATGTACTGCTGCTGCCCCCTGATATGCTAGTGTGTGCTCTGGATTTGTAAATTAATTTTAACATTTGTCAAGGAAAGCAGTGTTTAGAGCCAGATCATCTGAGAGTACATACAAGCTTGTAGAGAGTTTCTAAGGTATAAGGCCCAGAACATAAGCTTCTCCAGGGTCTATTCACCACACACTTTCCTCAGGGGACTGCACACTCAGAATCAGGCAACTTATGTGGCTCTTCCAACAGATCGTCAGCATGGAAACAGTATAGTTTAGGAATGCTAACAAGCTTCCCAAGTTGTTTCATTTCATATAGATAGTGAGTTTGCTCCCCTTTAGACTAAGAATGTTTTTGTTTTCCTCTGTTCAAGAAACAAAAACTTATCTCCATTTTTTTATGGTTGGAATAAAATCCCCATTGCCCACCCCTCTTTGAAACTCAAATCAAACAATTTCTGAATACTGTAATTGCATTAGTCAGGTTTCTCCAGAGAAATAAAACTAATATAATTATATCCATATCTATGAGTGCAATTAACTTAGTAGAATTAAACAAATGCATGTAAATATATAAATGTGTATATATTTATAGTATAATCTATATAAATGCTCATATAGCATATGTATTGTTTTAATGGATTGATTTATGCAATGACATTAATTTGGGGGACTGGCAAGTAAACAGAATCATGTATAATTTAATTTTGCTAATTGCTATGGAGAAAAATTGCTATGGATCATATGGGATAGAGTAACAATGCTAAAGGAAGAAGGGGATTAATTTTTATCTGGATGAGCTAAGAATACCTCTTTAAGGAAATACTTCCTGAAATATAAAGGGTGGGAATAGGTCAATTTTGCAGACTATGAAAAGAAAATACTTTCAAGGATAATATCATACATGGAAATCCTAAGGTGGTAAAGAACATGGAGCGTTCAAAGAATAAGGGGAAGACGAAATGTTTAGATGGAGGAAAGGGGAGAGGGAAGCCACTGCTGGTGACTATACAGGCTTGGTGAGGTGAGGGGTGAAAGATAAGGAAAGATGTCACTAAGTAAAGATGTCACTAAGAATTGGTTCCCGGATGGATGTTACTGTTGTCTGCTTTAATGAGGGAAAAAAAAAAAGTAGTTTGTCAAGCTTTGGAGGGACCAGTTTGGAAATACTGGGGTTATTTTTTTTTAAATGTAAATATTCAAGACAATTAGACACAGGTCTTTGGATCTTAGAAGAAAGGTCTTATATAGGAGATGACCTGAGAAAAATCACAGACGTTATCTATAAGAGCAATATATCTTTCCTCTATGGGATCTTTCCTAGCATGGTCAACTTATAGCTGCCATCAATCACTTCTAATTAAACACCTTGAGACAAAATGTTCATAATTGAATGACATTTAAATATTTGTTTACTTATTTTTTCAAGTGATAAAACCAGAATCAACAGGGTCTAGAATCAAATAAATGAATTAGAAAAAAACTTAAGTTGTGCATATTTGCTTTACAACCAATATTATTAAAATTTGCATGAATATTTTTGGTATGTATAAAAAGAGTTGCTAGAGTTCCTTCTTAGGGAGCCACCTAGTTTTCTTAAAAATCAATCAAAATTATTATTTTAACATTTTAAGAGATACTTTTTACTTTCTAACTTTTTTTTCATTGAAATTTTATATTAATATAGGAACCTCACTTATCAATGTATACCTCAATGTAAGTAGATAAAGAAAAAAATACTGATGTTGGGCACAGTAGTACATGTACATAATTCCAGTGACTCCAGAGGCTGAGGTAGGAGGATATCAAGCTCAAGACCAGCTGCAGCAACTTAGCAAGGCCCTAAAGCAACTTAATCAAGATCCTGTCTCAAAATAAAAAATAAAAAAAAGGGCTAGGGATATGGCTCATTGGCAAAGTACCCCTGTATTCAATCCCTGGTGCCAAGAAAGAAAAAGAATGTTGCTGCAACCTGTAGGTTTCCTTGTTTACCCTTTTGGTTACCACTCCTTGCCAAGGAACACTATTAATTTGGCATCTAATAGTACAGATTAGTTATGCTTGCAAATATTTTTTGTTATATATGAAAGCAGACTTATTGAAAGTAAACATTAGCACTCCGAGCTGAACCCTAAGGAAATTCGCCAAAGCACTAGCAAGTAGAGTAAATATTACTTTTCCAAGTCTATTGGATTATAACTTCCATCTCTGGGAAGATCACTAGTCTAAAGCCAAGTAAAACAATTGCCCAGGATTCAAAAAACACAACAAAAAATGTTGAGGTCACTTTGTCATATGAAATAAAGTAGTGAATATTTATTGTAAGAAGTACTGATGCTGAATTTTTCAGAAAGATTACAATATTATTAATGTTTGCATTCGAAATAGTCTTAAATAAGAGAGTAGTACAATAGTTAATGTTTTTCAACAATGGAAAATATATTATGTAATTCTTTCTGGGGTGTTTAAAGTTTAAAAGAATCTGGCATTCCATTTTTCTTTTTATAAAGACATTCCTAGGATGCCTCTTGGTTCTGCTTGGCTTTATATATATTAAAAAAAATTCAATCTTGTTGCAAATATATTTGTCTCAGAGTTTCTGGAACAGTTGTCACATTTCTCTCTCCTATAATTGTGTGAACTTGGACATGCTAATTTATCTCTCTAAGCCACTGTTTCTTCCTCTATTGAAACAGTAGTAATAGCAGCCTTCAAAACCCTGTATGAGATATTACAGTTTGTGACACAATATAAAGGCTTAAAATGATATTAATAAAAAAATCTTAGAGTCAGATGTAATTAGAGCCCAAGTGGGCATGATTATATAACCTACACCACTGGGAATTGTTTGGTTCATATATGAGTAGTAATATTGTACCTGTCCCTTTGTCTACTCTCAGATTGTGTGTGTGTGTGTGTGTGTGTGTGTGTGTGTTGTGCTCCAAAATTAACTTTACAAAAGTCAAATGTTAGACTTAACTATTCAAGTAACCTTTGAAATTCAGTCTATTACCATCATTATAGATATGCTGTCTTAGTATTCTTGCAGAAAAATAAGAAATTTTGTTTGTTATTTAAAGACACATGGGCTGTTTGAGGATGAATGGAAGGAAAGAACTCAAAGTACTCAATAGAAAATATGCCTATCTGGAAGAGCTATGGGGATTGGCCCATGGTCTTATTCACATTCCCCTTGTTCTCCTGACAATGCATCAGTTTATTCCTTGGCACACATGAGATTCAGATTTTCCCAATTCACTTTCATGCATGGTTTCTGAATTTCTCTTCGGATTTCATTTTCCAGACTTTTAAGTTCACAATATTTTGCCAAAACTCACTTTCATGAAGGACACAAGTTTCCACTGATTTTCACAGAGGGATTTAACTTCTAAATCAGAACAACTTGACTGCCATCACTCCCTGTCAGCTTTATGTAACCTTAGATAATTCATTCAATATCTTTCAACTTTAGTATTGTCATTTGTATGAAAGGGAAAATAAAACCTCATAGATTTTAATGAGGATTAAAATGAGTTAATAAAAAAGCATCTTGCCATGTACTCTTACACAGAAAAAAAAAAACAGTTTAGATTAAACCCTGTTTTATCTAACTCCTTCTTTTGTCAATAGAAAGCAAATATCAATTTAAAAATCCCATTCCCTACATCTCTTGAATTCTTTCCATGGCTGATTTATTTGCATGTGCAATTAAAAAAAAGTGACAGGATTTTAGGTTCACATTGTTTTTGTTTCAGAATCAGATTTGCAATGAAGCTAATGAAGGTCAGATTTCATTAGACTTTTCCCACACTCTCGTACTCCTTTTCAGACTTTGTTCAAAATTTTTGTTTTTAAGTCATATTTTTCTCACAATACCCCCAAATAATGGATATGTCAGGCCCTAGTAAACTGGGATCCTTTTCTGATTGTTTTTGCTTGTCATGATTCCCTTTCTCTCTTCTATTAGAGTTCCTTTTTCTAACTTTGTGGTCTGATTGAGCCATACATCTGCCACTTTTCAACTCCATCCCTAAGTACATGTACCTGAAACTGTCTCCGAAGATATGAATCCATTAATGTCTAGCTGCAAAGCTTTTGGAAAGTGGTATCAATGAATGAAGAGTTGCACTTCTAGTGAAGGAATGCAGACATGCAATGGAATAATTGAGAGAGAGAGAGAGAGAGAGAGAGAGAGAGAGAGAGAGAGAGAGAGAGAGAATTTTTCATATTTATTTTTTAGTTCTCGGTGGACACAACATTTTTATTTTTATGTGGTGCTGAGGATAGACCCCAGTGCCCCACACATGGAGCGAGCCTGCTACCGCTTGAGCCACATCCCCAGCCCTAATTCCTGTCTTTTTTAAAAAAAACAAAACTGCAGATAATAATAATAATGTGCTGTTATTAATATGCTCACTTATTTATAAATCAAAATTATAAAAGCATTGTTTTATATAGTCAAATTTAAATATTGAAAGTATTTAAACTGAAATTTGAAGAATTAGTCTTATTTGTAAACAACATAAAGAGTTATTTTATTGGAAATATAGTTTAAGTTAATTTTATTAAAACAGCAGAACATGAGGATTAAAGGCCACACCGCAGGAACAAACTGATTATATACAGTTACAAGGCTGCCACTCCTACCTACATGAAGTGGAATGCAGATAACAACCTCATTTATGGCCAAATATAATGTAGAAAGTCACCATGTTGCCTGGTAAAGTGATTAGAATCAACAAATTAGTTCCTATTGATAAAGGTCCTGAAAGTATTGAAGAAACTAAACACATTGGAGAAAAATGTTTTTAGCCTTTTAATATAGTGATAGAGTGCAGGGCACTCAACCCCAAAATATGACTCTTTGGCATTTGGAAATATAGCAGAAGCAGGAAAGCCACTCTCCCACTGGCCTCTTCTGCCTGTAACTAGAGGAAAGAATATCCTTCTCTCTGAAGACTGCACACTGAAGAACCTGAACAAATAAGCCTTGCTAAGTCTCTCAGACTGTCATGAGATCACACTTTTTTAATCCAATCAGATCCACTGTTATAGTTCAGGATATAAGAACATGCCATTGAAAGTGGGATGATACACCCTAAACCCAGGTACCAAGAAATTCGTATTTAGTATATATGTAGTGCATGTGTGTGAACGTGTGTGTGTTGAGGTGGGGTGGGACAGGGAGACAGGACTGATTCTCTGGAGGCTAGAAGTCCAAGATCAAGGTGTCTTTTCACTTTTTTCATGGTGAGGGTCCTCTTTCTGGGTTGCAGATGGCTGCATTCTCCTGTATTCTTAAATGGTAAGAAGACTCTCTAATATCTCTTCCTCTTCTTAGAAGGACATTAACCCCATCATGGGGTTCCACTCTCATGACCTCACCTAAATCTAAACTTCCTAGCTTCCAATGACTCACATTGAATGTTCAGGATCCACACATTAATTTGGCAGAGGAGCAGAAACAACAGTCTACTGGCCCTAGACAGGGAAGCCCACAGTCGCTTTTCCTCACACCCTTACTTCCCTCTTTCCTTCCTTCTTATCTTTCCTGCCTGCCTTCCTTTTCTTCCTACCTCCCTCTTCCCTTCCATTCCTTCTCTTTCATTCTATTGTTTCTGTTATCATCTAATTGTTTCACTGACTACCTAAATTTCTGGACAAAAAAAACTGGGATTCCAAATCAAGGTGGATGTCCTGCTAGTTTTAATTTAAGCTAATCTATTTATGAGGCTAGTAGTCATAGCGTAAGGAAACCTATTTATTTTAATCTACCTTTCTAGATATGTTTATTTTAGCTCATCTTTGTACTGCTTGCCCTTTCTTTTGCTTCTGATATTTTGTCTGTATTCTGAGTACATCCTCCAGGAAAAAATAAATACAACATTTGATTAGGGTGTTATTAGGGAAATACACCCTCAGTGGTATGAATGATTGGACTTATGCTCCATCTTTCACAATTCATTGGGGTTAATGACCAAATATAACCATTCTTTTGTCATTGGGACAACTCATCAATTTTAACCATCATTGTTAGTTCATTAATTGAATAAAGCTTGAGGCTGGGTTTTTTTGTTGTTGTTTTGTTACCGTTGTTTGTTTTTAATAAGGATATTAGAAAAGGAGATTGTAATGAGTCTTATTTTATGCATATATATTTATTTTTAATCATATTTTATGAAATGTACTTAATCTCTTGGAACTTACCAACATTGAACTTAATATTAAGTGTAGAACATTAGACACAAATATAAGTAACTTCAACCATTGATTATGATTTTTTTTCTGGTTAATTATTTACATAGTCTTTATTTTGAATGTTACTTAGTTCTATCTATTTTCTTTAAAACTAAGGAATCTACAGTGTCTTAAATTTTAAAAATACATGAATGTGTTTATTTGGAAGGGTTTGTTAATAGTATGCTATTTGGGTTGGGGGTGGGTAAGTAAGTGGTAAAGCACTTGCCTAGCATGTGTGAAGCTTTATTTTTTATTTATTTTTTTTTAAGAGAGAGAGAGAAGAGAGAGAATTTTTTAATATTTTTTAATATTTTTCAGTTTTCAGTGGACACAACATCTTTATTTTATTTTTATGTGATGCTGAAGATCGAAACCAGCGCCCTGAGCATGCCAGGCGATTGTGTTACCTCTTGAGCCACATCCCCAGCCCTGTGTGTGGGAAGCTTTATGTTGGATCTTCAGCAGCATACACACACACACACATACACACACACACACACACACACACAAATGCTATTTACATTTTGGTAGTACTTTGAATAAAACAGTAATAATAATCAAATAACTCTTTACATTTTGTAATCTATTTCCCCAAGCATTGTTTCATTTATTTTTCGTAAAATGTAAGTATTACACAATTTTAAATGTACAAAATAAAAGTCTCAGAGGAGTATTATTTCCAAAATCACATATGCAGCAAGTAGCCTAATTTTCTTTTTCTTTTTGTGTTTGTGTCTTATTTTCTTATGGAACAGTAATACACTTGTCTCTTTTAAACAACACCTAACAACTTATTCTGCTTACCTTCAAAGCCTCTCTCCTACACACATTTACAACTGTTGGCAAATTTCAAGGTTAAATATAAATTGTGAATTGTGGACTTCAAATACAATGTGTTATCAGAAGTATTATGCACATGTTTTTCTCCTAGTTTTTAATCTCTATTTTTAAATGTAAATAGTACCTCTTAAGGATCAAAATATTTTAATTTTAATAAAGTTCAGTATATCACATTTAGTATTTCATGGATCATGTTTTTGGTATCATAACTAAGAAATTCTCATTTAATCCAAGTCTAAAAAAGATTTTCTGTTATGTTTCTTCTAGAAATTTTATAATTTTAATTTCTACATTAAAGTGGATGATCCAACTTTGAGCTAATTTTCATATTAAGTATGAGGTATTTACCAAGACTCATTATTTTGTACATGGATATCCAAATGTCCAAGCACATTTGTTGAAAATTCAGCCTTTTCTCCATTATACCTTTTTGTAAAACTGATTAGCTTTATCTGAATGAATCTATTTCTGGAATCTGTTATTTTCCATTCATTGATATAGATGTCATTTCATTAATAACAGCCTTGTATTATAAGGACAGAACAAATATGGGCATGATATAATACTTATTTGGGGAGAAGTATCCTCTTATTCTTTCAGTTTTACCAGATTTTTTAACTCAGTCATTAGAAGCTGTGCTGTAGCTGGGTACACATTGACAATGATAATTTATTTGGTGAATTGATCCTGTCCTTCTTTACCTTTTAAATATTATTGCTCTGAAGCTTTCTCTGTCTCAAAATAGTTGTTTCCTTTTAGTTAATGTCTGTATGGTATAACATTTCTCATCATTTTTGCTTATCTATGTCTATGTTTAAAGTAGTATCTCTTAAATAATATGCAGTTAGGTATTTTTAAGTAAATCTTGGCAATTTTTATTTTTAAATTGAAACATTCAGATCATTTAATATAATTTTCTCTTGTTGTATAAAATATTTACCATCATGTGCATGTGTATTTTGATAATATATCTTTTCCTTTTTTGCCTGCTTTTGGGTTTAGTAATTTTTATGATTTCATTTTATCTTCACCTCTAGTTTATTAATTATGTCTTTTAATTTCAGAGATTTTCATTGCTTCCTTGGGTTTTATAATATTTTGGTATTAGGAATTGCACCCAGGGGTGCTTAACCACTGAGCGACATCCCCAGTTTTTTTTAATGTTTTATTTTAAGATAGGGTCTGGCTAAGTTGGTTAGGTCCTTGTTAAGTTGCTGAGGCTGACTTTAAATTTGCAATCCTTCTGCCTCAGCCTCCCAAGTGTCTGGGATTACAGATATGGGCCATCATACCTGGATACAATATACTCTTTATTTAGTCATATTTGACCTTTAATTAATATAATAGTGCTTCATATACATTATAACAATCTTAATGCAGTATGTTCTCAATTCCTCTCTTTACTTCTGATATTTTGTTTCATTTTTTACTTATATTTATACTGCAAAACAACAACCCTTACTACTACTTTTGCTTTAGGCAGTCAATTATACTTTGAGTAATTTAAAATAAGAAAATTGTTTTCATGGGTAGCTGTAACAGTTGTTGAAGGTCTTTATATGGTTTGTGTATATCTCAGTTTCTGTCAGGTACCAGTTTCTGCCTAACTTTCTTTGGTACTACTCCTAATAAATTATTTGATATTTTGGTACACCTAACACAGCATTTTTCATTTATTTTAAACAGTTGATGGCTGTTTGTTTTGTGTTTCGTTTTAGCTTTCCCTTTTCTTCTGGAATATATGGTTTGTTGTTTTCATTTGCCCAGCCTTCCTTAGTCTTCACATACATCCTCAGGGAACCAAGAGCAACCCCCTTCCCCCAGAGCTAAAAACCTTTGCTCTCTAGGGAAAAAAGATCCAGGCTGGACTTGATTCTAATTCTACATGAGGGGTCACTATCCTCTTTCAGTCCTGCACCACTGAAGGAGGCTTCAGGTTTCCCACACTGCCCTTTCAGTCTGTATTAATTATCTACCACTACATCATAAGTGATGCAAAATGAAATCATTTGCATATCAATGCACAGCTTCTGTGGTAAGGAATCTAGGAATAGCTTAGCTGGGCTTGTGACTTGGCATCTTTTGTAATGTGAACTCCATACTTTGGTGCAGGCTGCAGTTCCATCTGAAGACTCAACTGGGATGGCTCACTGAGAGGTTTCTGGCAGGATCCAGTACCTTACAGGCTATTGGGCTGAAGGTTTCAGTGCCTGATTGGCCAGTGAGTTCCCTCAGCTCTTTGTCCTGCAGGCCTCTGCAGCTTGTCCTTCAAAGCAAGAGCCTGTGGGCGGATGGGGAGTGGGAATAGCCAGCAAGATAGAAGCAATATTCTTTTGTATCTAATCTTAGGATCAACATCTCATCACTTTTCTGGGCTCATCGTACATATTAAAATAGAAGATGTTACACAGGGGTGTGAATACCTGGAGGTGGGGATCCTTGTGAGTCATTTAGAAACAAAGGTCACACTCACCTTCAGTCCCCCAATGAATCACATTCTTTCTAAATTCAAAGTATATAAAACCCCTACTAAGGAAATTTTAAATAAGTTTCTTTCCATGATAGTGGAAGCGTATAATCTCATTATCTAATTCAATTATATTTCTTAGAGTTAATCCCATGAAAAATATGAAAGTGAAAATATTTCCATTTTTATCTATGGTTACTAGGGTTGCTCTTTTTTAACACTAAACTTGAACTTTGAATCTACCAAAATTTTTACATAGATTCTTCTTATCTGATTATAGATTTTATCTGTGTCTTCTTTTCATGTTTTCCACAGGTGAGCCAGAGCATACCTTTCATCTCTGTTAAAAGGCACCTCTCTTTCCTTAGAGTTTAGACTACTTAATTGCTCTGAAACCCCAGATCTCTGGTGGGTACAGAAAAATTATAAACATGTATATCATACAATCCCCACTCCATCTCCATAGAGTTTTCTTGAAAAAGTTACTTTTTTCCAGCTGTTGTACATTAATAGAATCTAGAAGTTCTGACAGTGACTTTTGACCTCAAATTAGGTATTTGTAAAAATCACAATAAGCCACAGATTTATCTTTGTATATTTATTGTTTGGATCTTTACATTCATAATGTCCTGATGTAATTTCTTCAACTTCCTCATATGAGATTAAACATTACACTAAAACATTACTCTCATATGCAGGCTAGATCTTCCAAGACAGCTGATGTTCTCAGTAGCCCTTCTTAATCAGTGTCTGGTTGAAACATAATCCAATTATAGAAATAACTATATTAATGTGTAGATGCCAAACAAGTTAAGAAATTTCTTTTTACTATTCCTGGAAGTATTGTGAATATATTTCGAACACTCTTTTAAAATTTCAATTTATGCTTTATTGCATTGAGCATCTTTTAAAATATTAGTTTTACATTATTTTTTCAAATGACTAAACCACAAATTATTCATAGAATATCTTTTCCAAAGATGTGGGTAGCATCAGAATTTTCAAAGTGGCAACAACTATAATACTATATATATAATACTATATATAGTGTGCTTTAAAACTGATGGTGATCAATGAAACATTTTTAAAAATATGCAGTATGAATTGGTGAAATAAATATAATTTCCAAAGAAAAATCAATGTCTATCAAGTGAATAATAAATTTACCTCAGTTTATTGAAGACTCCAAAAAATCTGAGTGGAATTGGCAGTTTACCTGTATAACCTCTCAATCCATTGTCTTTCAAGTTGTTTGTAAGTGATTAGAAAAGTGAAAAAAAATATGAATTTTTAATATGTGGCTAAGGTGAAGGTCTTATTCTGTATTATGGAAAGAAATTTATTAGCAAATTTTTGTATGCTTGTGAGAGGTAGGTACAGGCAACTAAGTTATTTTGGTTACTAAAATATGGGTTCAGTCATACCATACAGAATCACCAATGTGAAGTTCTGCTGCAGTTGAGTCTTGTCATTGTTAGTTTTCTTCTGTCATAGTCCGGCTGGGCTAAATAACCGAGAGGTGACAAGCAACTTGAAGGTTGAAGCGGGAACACTTTATTGCCAGTGAACTCAGCAGGAACTGAGCAAGAACTCAAAGTAGTGGCCACCCAAGACAGCAGAAGCCACTTCTCTGCTGGACAGCAGAGGTATATATACTTAACTAATTACACACAGCTTAACTTAATTAACATCATCTAGATACAGCAGTCAGCCAATAAGAAATCCTCATCATCTTAATGACTCGCTGGCATTGCTTCACAAACCACTCCTCCTGGCAAAGTGCCAGGCACCATCTTGACTTGATTTGCATCCTCAAGTTTCTTTCTTTCTTTCTTTCTTTCTTTCTTTCTTTCTTTCTTTCTTTCTTTCTTTCTTTCTTTCTTTCTTTCTTTCTTTCTTTCTTTCTTTCTTTCTTTCTTTCCTTCTTCCTTTCCTTTTCTTTCCTTTCCTTTCCTTTCCTTTCCTCTTCTTTCTTTCTTTCTTTCTTTCTTTCTTTCTTTCTTTCTTTCTTTCTTTCTTTCTTTCTTTCTTTCTTTCTTTCTTTCTTTTTCTGATTTCTATGTATTCTTTGGATGAGAACATACTCAGTACTTTGAGAACATACTCAAAGTTCAGGTAAGTAATGGCACCATTGTTGAGCTTTGTTGCTTATTGTTCACAACCTGCAGCTGCTATTACAACAGGTGAGGACACTGGGCAATTTGGGAATGTACATAAGTGCTATGTTTTTACTACCAAAATTTTCTGGCAGAATTTCAGTAAAATTTGCTTGTTCCTGTACTTTATTCATCTCATACATGGGACACAGTGTCTTTGTTGTTTTAAAGCAAATGACACTACCACCACCATCTAGAGACATTTATAAACTCTAGGATCATTCAGAAAAACTCTAAGCCACAGAAAAATCTCTCAGTGGTTATATCACAATAACATGTCCCTTTATATGTCACACTCTCTTGCTGTCCCTATGCAGGGTGGAGGCACCTGAGCTCTCCCCTACATAGGCAGCTGTAGGCAAAGGTCTCCCTGTGAAAGTGAGGAGAGCTTAGTCAACAATTGGAGCTCCATGCTCTCCTGCCAAAATTTTATTTGAATGAGATAGCTTAGGTCCTTTATTCATCTGGTGAACGTGAAAATAACTTTCATAATCAATGCTTTTCTACTTAGGCATTTCATTTCCCACTGAGGAACCTATTGAATGTTTGACAGGATATGTTTAAAGATATTCAAGAAATATTTAGAAGGTTCCTACTGCTATAATCATGTGACTTTTTAAAAGGTACAAGAACCTATTACAAATACAGGAAGCAAAAAATTCATAAATGATATTTTATTGGAATTTAATAGTTCCTATCTCAATTTGATAGATCTGACATGTCTAAGATATAAGGTTGTATAGATATGTGATGTTTAATTTTACCCATTAAAAACTGAAAATTTAATGTATTGACTCATCAGGGAGAAGTGTATGATCAAGTATTTATTAGTTCTTTACAAACCCAGAGGGCAACAGAGTCTTCATAGTCTTCAGGGACAAGTGAAAATACAGGCAGCAAGAATAAACATACTTTAGAAAGTCTTATCTTTCGAACTTAGCTACAGCCTCTATTTTCTTACCTTCTTATTTCATCTTATCACTACCACTCACAACTTTCAAGGAAGATTTACTTTAAATTACTTGAGATGGCATTGTTTTATCACAGGATACTTCCTCTGTTTTATAAGTGCCTATTTTGAGTATGAGTTGCCATAAATATATATTTTTAATTTAGTACCAACAGTCCTTAATCTCAGTGTCCTAAATGATCTATATTCTCAATAATATTATTTTATGAGATTGGTAATGGAAGTCTAAGAATAAATAAAATCTAAAGTGAGTTCTTTATTTGGGAAGGTAATTAAAATAATGTTAATGCAGTTCTGGACTATGTAACAGTCATCTACTAAATATATAGATACCTTGTGTATTCCAAGAAAATACTGCTCTCTCTATGAAAGAGTGCATACTGAGCAAGTCTATAGCCTTGGGAATTGAAGTAAAGGAGAAACCGTAAATCTCAATTCTTACCTGTCATGGAAAGCATGTCAGGTATTTGTAGCCAAGCCCAGTGTGTTCAGTCTCAACTTGTAGGGAGGTTTATCCATAAGTGAATTGACATATGAAAAATGGCAATATAAAAATTACTGAATGAGGAAAGTAAATGTATATTTCTTTGATCAACAAAGATAAGTAAACATCAAAGCAATGCTCAGTAGCCATAAACTATGCCTATAAAAGTAAAACATTTTGATTCCAGATAAATTTAGTTTCTCAAAACAAATTTATCACTGTCTTGCTACATAAATATGTATAAACTTGTACTTCATAGATGAAAATGAAATAGCTATACAATAATCCTTTCCACACAATGAATAATGTGGAAACTTTTTCTGCCTTTGTGTTTATATTTGGTTTAGTAAACTTTATGCTTCTATTGGAAATAGTAGGAAATAATTTTGCTTCAAAGTGCAAACGTTAAAAAAAATTGGTTAGAAATTTAGATGAAAACATTATTATTTTAATAATGCTATCTGACCCATGACATGCTACTAATTATTTGTAAAGATATTAGAGTCCTAGTTGGTGGAGATTTTCTATCATAAGGTCTTGGTTCTGCTGATCAAGACAGCTTGGTTTGAAACATGGCTACCCTGATAATAGGACTTCTCTGAACTTAGACAAACTACTTAACTCAATATGCTTAAAATTACAATCATGGGTGAATTATGTATCCCAAATTCACATGTGGAAGTTCTATCTCCCACTAGTTCACACATGACTATATTTGGAGATGGAATAGTTAAAGAATTGATTGAGATAAAATGAGGACTTTAGGCAGGCCTTCATTGACTATGACTAGTGTCCTTGTTAAAAGAAGAAATTAGACACAGACACACAGAGGGATGATCATATGAAGACACAAGAGTAACACAACCATCTCAAGCTAAGGAGAGAGATCAAAAGAAACAAACACTAATGAAACTTTGTCTCAGACTTTTTGCCTCCCAAATCATGTGAAAATAAAATTCTAATATGAATTTTATTATACCATTATTTAAATTATTATTTAATTATTATTATTTTATTATACCATTATTTAAATTATACCATTATTTAAATTCCAAATCTAGGATAATTTATTATGGCAACCATAATAGATTAAAACCTAGGATTCCTTGGAAAAATGGGGAAAAATAAAATTATTTACCAAAGGGCTATTCTTGTGATTAAGTAAGTTATTGCTTATCACTAATACTTTGTCCTCAATTGTATTTCATAATTCTGATGTGCTTTATTACCCCTCTAATTGTCAGTTACATGATATTTGTCTTGGACTTCATTTCTTTTGCTTACTGAATCTGACCATATGTAGCTACTAATGGAGTGCTATGGCCATAGTTGGTATAAGTGGATCTGGTCAATCATTATTTTCAGCAGCATATAAACCAAATTTCATTGTTTGTATTTCAGATTATGATCAGTCAACTCCAGACACACAAAATCTGTGGTGGTAAATGCTGAATATACTTCAGAATACAAAGTTAAGGCAATCTGAAAAATATTAATAATGCTAAGTTGGTTAGCATAATTCAAAATAAAAATAAAAATTGAAATTTTAACTCTATGATTTGAAGTAAGTGAACCTTTATTGTAATAGGCAGGACAAAAAAGAGGACGTTGTGAATAATATAACTAGTTGAACTTGAAAGGCTTGTCAAAATCCTAAAGTAATCATTGACTAAGTATAAGGTTTATAGTTTCTAATTTAAAGAAAAAGGTATTTTTGATGAATTGAATAATTATTTTATTTTATTTTTTAATATTTTTTATTTGTTTTAATTAGTTATACATGACAGTAGAATGCATTTAGGCACTTTGATATATATAGATGGGATATAATTTCTCATTTTTCTGTGTGTACATGTTGCAGAATCATATTGGTCATGCAGTCACATATATACATACATTAATAATGTCTGTTTCATTCTACTCTTTTTCCTATCCCCACATCCTCTTCCCTCCTCTCCCATCACTTCCCTCTACGTAACCTGAGGTAACACTATTCTTCCCTAGTGCCCCATACCTTATTGTGAATTAGCATCCACATTTTAGAGAAAACATTCAGCCTTTGGTTTTGTGGGATTGGCTTATTTTGCTTAGCATGATATTCTCCATCTCCAACCATTTACTGGCAAATGCCATAATTTTACTCTTATTTATAGCTGAGTAATATGGCATTGAGAATATATATATATATTCACTGGGGTGAGATGAAATCTTAGAGTAGTTTTGATTTGTGACTTCCTCAACAAGACTTGTAAAGCTTAAGAAATAAAATCAAGAATTAATAAATGAGATGGATTAAAATTAAAAAGCTTTATCTCAGGACAGAAAACAATTAATAAAGTGAGGAGAGAGCCTACAGATGGAGAAAATGTTTACCACATCCACATCTGAAAAAGCGTTAATCTCCAGGATATATAAAGAACTGGAATAATGTTTTAAATGTCCCAGTAAAGAAAAATATTTCAAGAAAAGAAGAAATTATAAAATAAAAATTAAAAATCATGATAAGATTAAATATATACATCCAAATATGTCACAAATGACAATCAGCATTGGTGATTCAAAAATACACTTTTAAATATGAAATTTAGATGAACATATTCTCTCCCCATGATAAAATTGTTTTATGACATGTTTCTCTATTACATATCTGCAAATGTTAAACATATTTTAAAATGCTACCACCAATATAATTACTGAAAAGGATATGTCAAGTCAATATAAGAAAAAAGATTCTTTTTTGTAATTCTTTCATTTGTATGTTGTATCCCAAATATATTATTCTTTAACATTATTATTTAAAAATTACTTAGAATAGTCCTACTTTGCAAAGTTTTGTTAGAAAATTGATGCACTATTAGCATACTTGTTTCATTTATTTTATTTTAATATAAATTTTCATATTTATATTAATAACTTATGTAAGTGTATGAAACAAGGTACATTTTGAAAAGATTAACTTCCCTCATCTACTATTCAATACTGTTTCTTTCCTTTTCAAAAGGGTACTCAAAATATTTTTGTACTTCCATTTTTAAATATTATCAAGCATATACAAATGTATTCTTTTTTCATATTTGTATATTTTTTATTAATTTTTTATTTATATATGACAGCAGAATACATTACATCTCTTATTACACATATAGAGCATAGTTTTTCATATGTCTGGTTGTATACAAAGTATATTCACACAAATTGGTGTCTTTATACATGTAATTTGTATAATAATGTCCATCACATTCCATCATTATTACTAACCCCATGCCCCCTCCCTTACCCTCCCACCCCTCTGCCCTGTCTAGAGATCATCTATTCCTCCTACGCTCTCCCTCCCTACAACACTATGAATCAGCCTCTATATATCAGAGAAAACATTCAGCATTTGTTTTTTGGGATTGGCTAACTTCACTAGCATTATATTCTCCACTTCCATCTATTTACCTGCAAATGCCACGATTTTATTCTCTTTTATTGCTGAGTAATATTCCATTGTGTACATATACCCTATTTTTTTTTATTCATTCATCTGTTGAAAGGCATATAGGTTGGCTCCACAGTTTAGCTATTGTGAATTGTACTACTATGAACATTGATGTGCCCGTGTCCCTGTAGTATGCTCTTTTTAAGTCCTTTGGGTATAGACTGAGGAGAGGGATAGCTGGGTCAAATGGTGGTTCCATTCCAAATTTTCCAATAAATCTCCATATTGCTTTCCATATTGGCTTCACCAATGTGCAGTCCCACCAGCAGTGTATGAGTATACCTTTTTCCGAACATCCTTGCCAACACTTATTATTCTTTGTCTTCATAATAGCTGTCATTCTGACTGAAGTGAGATAGATGAAATCTTAAAGGAGTTTTGATTTGCATTTTTCTAATTGCTAGCAATGATGAACATTTTTAATATATTTGTTCATTGATTGTATATCCTCTTCTGAAAAGTGTCTGTTCAAGTCCTAGAAAGGAAAACTACCCCATTTACAATTTATAATAGCCTCAAAAAAACAACAATAAAAACAACAACAACAACAACAACAACAAAACTTGAGAGTAAACAAAAGAGGTGAAAGATCTATATGATGAAAATTACAGAACCCTAAAGAAAGAAGTCAAAGAAGAGCTTAGAAGATGGAAAGATCTACCTTGCTCTTGGATAGGCATAATTAATATTTTCAAAATGACCATACTACCAAAAGCACTATACAGATTTAATGCAATTCTGATTAAAATCCCAATGATATTCCTCATAGAAATAGAAAAAAAAAGCAATCATGAAATTCATCTGGCAAAATAAGAGACCCATAATAGATAAAGCAATCCTTAGCAGGAACAGTGAAGCACGTGGCATCGATTACACGAGACCTTAAACTATACTATAGAGAAATAGTAACAAAAAAAGCATGGTATTGACACTAAAACAGACGGATTGACCAATGGTACAGAATAGAGGATACAGAGACTAACCCACAAAATTATAATTATATTAGACAAAGGTGCCCAAAACCTGCAGTTGAGAAAAGATAGACTGTTCAACAAATGGTGCTGGAGAAACTGGAAATCCATATGAAACAAAATGAAATTATATCCCTATCTCTCACCATGTACAGAACTCAACTCAAAATGGATTAAGGACCTAGGAATAAAATCAGAGACCCTCATCTAATAGAAAAAAAGTAGACCCTAATCTCCATCATGTGGGATTAGGTCCAAAATTCCTTAATATAAGACTCCTTTGGCATAAATTAAAATCAAGAATTAATAAACGGGATAGATCCAAACTAAAAAGTTTCTTCTCAGCAAAAGAAACAATCTGTGAGGTGAATAGAGAGCCTACATCTTGGCAGCAAGTCTTTACCTCTCACACAACAGATACAGCACTAAGCTCTAGGGTATATAAAGAACTTAAAAACTAAACACCCCCAAAACAAATAACCCAATCAACAAATAGAAATGCATTATTTACATATTTTTATCAAATTTTCTTTTTTTCTTAGTGACAAATCCATAATAGTCTATGGTGTGTGTGTGTGGGGGGGGATTCATGCTTTTTAAAATGTTTATAGAGGTGTGGATTAGTCCATTGTGTATGTTCATTCAGCAAAACCATGAATGGGCATTTCAGTTATTCCAAAATTTTTACATTACAAGTTATGCTGCAAAAATCAGAAAAGAAAGCATGAGCATATTTTGTAATTTTAATACAAAATTAAGTAGGTTTACATTCCACTTATCTCCTTTAATGTATTAAGTATACTTCTTTTTGTTTCTGTTGCTTATTTAGTGATTGCTCTGTCTGAATGGGATCCCTAGGATCCAAATGCTGAAAAGCACCTACATGAGAGCATAAAGAAGTGGGGCCTTTAGAAGGTGATTAATAATCCTGACCCTCAGCCCTCAGAGGTGGAATTTATAGCCTATTTGAAGGATTGGAAGGATGGGGACTGTACCTTTCTTGCCCTTCCTTCCCCTCCAGCACATGAGCACCCAGTGTCCCTTCCAATGGAGGACACAATAACAAGGCACCATCTTAGAAGCAGAGAGAGAGCTTCACAGAATAGAGGTCCAGCTGTAACATTGTCTTGGGACACCCTGAACTTCTGAACTATGAGAAATAAATTTCTATTTATTTATCAATTTCCTAGTCTGTGGTACTTTTTTTCTAGTAGCACAAAGATAGTGATTATCTTTTGTCATATAATATGGCATTTAAATAATTCCAGTGAACTTGCTAGTAAGTAATATGCATTTGGAGTGTTCATTGTTCTTTTTAGATCAAAATTTGTTCTATTATCTTTTTACTTCTTTCTCAAGGACTTCCTTTAATATTTCCTATAGTTGTGTATTTCCTGGTGATAAAGTGTGCCAAATTCCATGCCACTGAAATTGTCCTTATTTTGCCTTTGTTTAAAAAATGTATTTTAGAATTCTAGGGTGCTTTTTTCTTCTTCTAATTTTTCTTTCAGTTTGTTAAATACCTTGATCTACCTTCTGGTTTATGTTGTTTCTGACAGAAATTTGTTTATCTGTATACTATGTGGTTTTTCCCTCTCTTAACACTGTTTTTAAGATTGTCTTCTTTTCACAAATGTTAGGAAGAGTCTATCATGCTTAGGATGCATTGAGCTTCTGGAATATGTATTCATTCATCATTTTCAACATTTTTAAAATGATCATAATTCTTTGAATATTTGTTTTATCCCAACTCTTCTTGTTTTGTTGCTTTACACACACACACACACACACACACACACACACATTAGGCAACTTAAAATTATCCTCTGCTCACTGGTATGATGTCCTTAATATTTAATCCTTTTTTAAAATTCTGTAATCTCTTTTTTATCTCAGCTATTATTTTTTTTATCTTCTAAAAGTTGCAATTTAAGTCTTTTTCATATCTTTTCTATCTTAAGATGCTCAATCTTTATCATCTTAAAAGGCATGAGTTAAATTATAATAACTCTTTTAGAGCCATTTTCTATTCTATCATAAGTGTCATTCTGAAACTCCTTCTACTGATTGACCTTTCTTTATTGTGGATCATGTTTTATGCCACTGTTGAATGCCTTGATTTTTTTCAACAGTTGCCAAACCTTGGGAGGTTTACCCTATTTGGAGACTTATATTGCGACAAGTGACATCTCTCATCCAGGGCTAATTTTATACCAACTCTGAGGCAAGGCACTTCTAAGCATCTATCAAAGCTGGCTAAATTTACAAAGGTTCCAAAGAGGCAAGCTGATATCAATAATTTCTATAAAAATTCTGAGATGTGTTTCTTCTGCATTTGTTTGGTGGTACTTTTCCCAGGCAGTGAGGGTTGGCCTATGCATTGGTCTATTTCATTGTGAAGGCTCACTTGGTCCTTCTCCAGAAGGCCACTATGAAGCATGGCCACTGAACCCTTTGCTCCTTTTTCCTCCTCTACCCTGTAAAGTCCTGCTGCCTTGGCTTTCCTGGACTCTTGAGCTCTATTCTTTCAATTTGTGGAGACTGCTGTAATCTGAGAATCCACTCATTGACCTGAATAGGTAGCTGCAAAACCCAGACAGCTCATTTTGTTTCATCATTGCAAAGATCTATGTCCCAAGTTGCCAAATGTCCCATTTTTGAAAAACATTTCTCCATCTTTTCCCAGTGCTTTCATTTAGTTCAGGGATATTCAATCTGAGTCAGCAGTTATTCTTTTTTTTCCAGACTTCAAAGATATTATTCAGTTTATTCTTACTTCCAACATTTCTTTTGAAGTCAGGTATTGATGTGATTGTCATTTCATTTAGATTATGCGTTTTTTCAAGATTAATTACTTTGATTTTCATGTTTCAACAGCTTGATTTTATGTTCCTAATGTGGTTTTCTTCCTATTTATTTTTGATCAATTTTGGAACATTCTTGAGTATTTTCAAATTTTTCCTTTAATTTTTCTATTTGTCTAAATTTCTACATTTATTAAAGCACCACATTTCATTTTATGATTTACAGAATGTATGGATGGCCTGTGATTATATGTTTTTGTATTTTTATTATTGTTTGACTGGTTATTCTTTTTCCTTTTTCATTCTCTTTATTTATCTTTGTTAATCTCAACATAAGTATTTTTATTTCACTATACCATTTCATAAGACAAACAGGTTGCATTGACTTTCTGGTATATACTTAATTTCATGTTTTGTTTATATACTTATGATTTTATTCTATTTTATTTTTCTGTGTAAAGATTAATGTGCAAATAAATAAGATATATTTACAAATGTTCACAGAATATTTATAAAGCAAGAATAGAGAGTTTCACTATACTTTGTACCCAATTTCCTGTATTATGAACTGCTTACATTACTGTTTGCTAAAATGCAAAGAAAAAAATAATATTAATACATTAGCAACTACACTGCATCCTTTTTTTTTATACTGGGAATTGAACCCAGGGCACTTTATCATTGAACCACATCTGCAGTTTTTTTTTTTTTTTTTTTTTTACTTTGCAGCAGTGTCTCTCTAGTCTCTCTAAGTTGCTTAGGACCTCAATAAGTTGCTGAGTCTAGCTTTGAACTTGGGATCCTCCTGCCTTAGCCTCTCATGCCACTGGGATTACAGGCATGCGACAGCCACAGTGCCTGGTCATATTTCCTTCATTTTTACCCAGTAAAATTTTTCTGTTTGGGTATATCCTAATACATTTAAACATGTGTTTAGGGGGAAAAGGTGACAAGAGCAGTATTCACCACATTGTACCAAGCATACAAATTGTCACAGAACTTCCAAGGATGATCGTGACCTTGGCTCCTGACTGATGCAAAGTTTGCCATATTTTTTCCGTTGTAAACTACTTCCTCTTTTGATATTATACCTTTAGAAAGAAGGCGATACCACAACCTATATTCAGGGGTGGTAAGATATCCTTTACTTCCTTCAGAGAAAGTATCCAAACAAATTATTTTGAGTTATTAATGATTTGGTAATCATTCATTGCTGCTTTTTTCATGTTATTGCTTAGGTTGCTTCGGCTTTGCCAGTGGAATGCTTGTGTTCTTTTGACATTGTCTGTTACTGTGTGTCTGTGTGTCTCTCTGTGTGTTTAGAACTTCTTTCCTTTTTGCCACAACAAACTGTTCTATGATTGTCTTGCATATTTCTTGTTCAGCCTCGGAGTCCATCATTTCTTCAAAGATACCTACCCCTTATTGAGTAATACTAGCTGCTAAGACCTAAGAGCTGGGTTTGTTCATTCTTACCAGGGTTTCATTACTTCTGGGCCATCTCTGCTAACAGGGCAAGGAAATATATGTGTGTGCACTAACCTATGTACTGACATATACCTATAAATATTTCTGTATGTAAACACCTATTACCTCTATTTAGCTAAACATGAATTCACACCAACATCTCAAAATCTAATCCATTACTATGTAGACCATCATAACCCCTATCCTTATATATCTATATCTATCTATCTATATCTATATAATCTATATCTATATATCTATATCTATCTATCTGTCAGATAGATAGATATTATATCTTTAAATCCCCACTCCAATAGGGACAAACTTTTCTACATTACTTGGTAATTACTAACTCACATAGGAATTTTTAACTTCTAAGACATATGTATGGGAGTTTCAAAATTGTTTATTCACATACCTGGGAATAACTTTTAGAATATATTTTGTACATTGTGATCACAATGTACAAAATATCTTGTAAAAGCACAGTGCTCATGCATAGTTTTATCTGCCTTACTCTCAAATACTTCAGTCACTTACAAAGGGAAATATTTTCCTTAATTACTTCAATTATAGCATATTTGTCACAAAGTTACCCTAGTTGAACAACATAAATTATACTTTTATTATAAAATACAGCTCACTATTCTCAATAAATATTTTTTTACAATATCATTATCAATATTATGTGTAGTCTTTATATTTAAAAAAATGTTTTAGAATTCTGTTATTGGTGCACATACATGTATAAAGCACTTTCTTTGTAATTTTGATTATTTGATATCTATTCAATTTTATTATATGTGCTAATTACACAATAACACCTTTTTGTACACATAATTGAACATTTCTATCTGTTAGATATATTATTATAAGTGAAGTTACTTGATCAAAGTTACTTTTGGTAAATGTTATGATACATAGCATTAACTTGTTTTCTAAAGAGACATTCAATTCATACCATTGTATAATGAAATTACACGCTTTATGTACTCTCATTGAATTTTACTATATACAATCTTCCTCAGATTTTTGTGCCTGATTAACTCACTGTTGTTATTAAATTTATATGATTTAATTATTTTCATGTTAATAGTAGATATTATTATATTAATATATTTTTATATTCTTTCAATTATATATATTTTTAGTTACAGATGGACACACAATGGTTTATTTATTTATTTTTATTTAGTTTTATGTGGTGCTGAGAATCGAACCCAGGTCCTCACAAATGCTGGGCGAGTGCTCTACCACTGAGTTACAACCTCAGCTCCAATTAAATTTTTAAATTATTGTTTCATACAAACAACTTTTTTGGAATAAAATTAATTATTTCCTAAAATTACAAAAAGTATATTCAGAGTTATTTCTTTATTTTGGATTTTTTTAAAAAAATTTGATTATAAAAGATTTTAAAATGTAATTGGTAGTAAATAAATAAAAATTTACTCATAAACTTTCTAAGTCTTAGGTCCTATGTCATGTTTGGAAGTCATATATATATGTTTGGTACCAGGGTTGAACCCAGAGATGCTTTACCACTGAGTCATAGTCTCAGCCCTTTTTATATTTTATTTAGAGACAGGTTTCACTGGGTTGCTAAGGTCTCACAAAGTTGCTGAGGCTTGCTTTGAATTCAAAATCTTCCTGCCTCAGCCTACTGAGATGCTGGGATTACAGGTGTGACCCACCACGCCTGGCCAGTCTCCAAAATATTAAAATGTTATGCTAAATTATATTTAGAATTTCATGTTAGCATTTCAACTTTTCCCCAGTGGAACTAATATTGATATAAGGAATGAATCTGAGATATTTTACTAAAAGTATTATGCTAATTGCTGTACTTATTCAAAATAAATGCACTGTCATTTACAAATGCTCCATATATTTTAGAATATTTTCTGGATTATCACTTGTGTTCTACTGATCTAGTTATTCTTGTAAAAGCCTCAGAGTTTCAATTCATACATCTTAATATACATTTATTTACTTTGAAGACCTACTCTGACACTGTGATCTCATTTATTTATTTAATTTTTAGTCTTTATTTTGATTATTTTAGAGTGCTGCATATCAAACCAGGGCCTCACACATGCTAGTCATCTCTTACTACTGAGCTACATTTCCAACCTCCATGAGCTATTTTAATGATGTAATTTTCTGAACAGATGCCCTTTTATTCAATCATATCCACAACACTGAAACCTGCCAGGAAAACACATTGAAATATAAGTTGAATTATCATTGAGTGATCATATGGAAGTTTTCAGAAGCATTTTTAATTTTACGGACTTTTCTATGTTGAATCAACATAGATTTAAATCTGAAAAGTATTAAATGATTGAATGAAATTGAGTATATATATATATATGCAGTAATTTTATTTCCTTTGACACAATGTTTCATAATATTTATGGACAAGAAATTAGTGCTTCTGAATCTATATTATATTTGTTTAATTATTTATTTGGAAGTACTGCAGATTGAACCACATTTTAGCTATATGCGATCTATATCCCCAACTCCTGAATCATATATTTTAAATATTTAATGATCTTCAATATATGGGAACAATTTGACTTGTTGGCTATTTTCAAAAGTTTTAAATTAAAAAATCTTAAAGCACAGAACTATTTTAAGAAAAGCATAACTGCAGTAAAACTTTTACTTCCTTTCTAAGCTACGGCCAGGCTCAGAGATATTTCATCCTAGCATGTCTATTTCACTGATGAGATAAAATGCATGTAGCATTCTGCTGCTAATTTGAAGCTGACCTCTGGAAACATAGTTTCAGTTGGTAATAATTCATGTAATGGATTGCCCAGTTAATCAGACACAATTAATTTATAGTCTTTGAAGCAGAAAGAAATCAGAGTGATACAAGCACCCACTCTCTTTGTATAATCATGCACTTTCATTGCACAGCAGTAACAATCAATACCAGTCACATCTGATTACCATCGTGAATATACAGAGTGCACTGCTATTTTACTCTCAGGGTTCTCAGTAAATGAGAATACAGCTTCAGGTTGAAAAGTGTGTAAATTTAGCCTGTATTAACCGAAGTACCTCATTTGAAACCAAATTCTAAATTCAATAATATATATTTTACAAAATCTGGACATGTTACTGAGTGTCCCAAGATTTTCCCATTATTAGGATGATTAGTTTACTCTTCCCATTCTCTTACTCTGAAAGCATGATAGTCACAGTTCTTTTTCATCATTTATATATTCATATAAATAAGTTTTTACATGTTTTATTTGTCCTTTTAAGATATGCATGACAGAAGAGTGTATTTTGACATATTTACATACAGAGAGTATAACTTATTCTACTGATGTGGAATTTCGCTGGTGGTATATTAATATATGAACAGAGGAAAGTTAAATTCAATTAATTCTACTGTCTTTCCTCTTACTGTCCTCTCTCCCTTTCCTTCACTCCCATTTGCTTAATCCACTGAACTTGTGCCCCCACACCTTGTTGTATATTAACATCCACATATCAAAGAGAAGATCCAGACTTTGGTTTTCTGGGATTGGCTTATTTCACTTAGCACAATAGTTTCTGATCTATTCATTTACCAGCAACTATCATAAAATCATTCTTTTTGTGGCAGAATAATATTCTGTTGTATACATATATTACATTTTCTTTATCCATTCATCTGTTGAAGGGCCCTTAGGTTGGTTCCATAGCTTAGTGAATTGGGCTGCTATAAACATTAATGTTACTGAGCCACTATGGTTGGTATGCTGATTTTAATTCCTTTGGATACATATTGAGGAGTGGGATAACTGGATAAAATGGTGGTTCCATTCCAGTTTTCTGAACAATCTCCATCCTGCTTTCCAGAAAGCTTGCACCAATTTACTTTTTGAAATCTCTCTTCTCAGGCCTTCAACTCATCTTCTCCATGAACTTGCCCTCCTGCCAGCCTTAACAAGTCATTCCAATGGTTATACCCTGGGGCTTTATCATTACCTTTTCAACTTCCCCAGAATAATATTTATAAATTTGAACTTGACTCCTACTGGCTCCTGTCTTTTCCTCTCACCTCCTTGTATACTGCAACCCTATTCAACCTCAGTTCCAAGAAATCTTCAATGCACCAATCTTGCCATTTTGAATGAAATTGAACATATCATATATATATATGATATGTTCAAATATATATATATATATACAGTAATTTAATTTCCTTTGACACAATATTTCATAATATTTATGAACAAGAAATTAGTGCTTCTGAATCTATATTCTATTTGTTTGTTTATTTATTTATTTGGAAGTACTGCAGATTGAACCACATTTTAGCTATATGTGATCTATATCCCCAGCTCATCTATTTTGCATGTTTCATTTTATTTATCAAGTGTAAATTGATACGTTTAATTCAAATGTTCAGTCCTTTTCCCACTTCCTTCATCCACAACCAACACTCCCTTTACTCTTTGATAGGTCAATAAAAGCTATACTTAAATTCATATAAACCCTAACCCTACATTTTACACCCTGCAAGTTAATGTGACTAGAGTAAAGTGCTAAACATTGCTGAAATTTGTCTTTTTAAATTTACAATCAAGGTGTTGCATTCTGTCTAAAAACTGTACTGTCTTTTCCTGTTCACTCCTTCTTTACTACTTCATGTCTTCCCTATTTACCTCTAACCCACAACACTGCTTCCTTCTGCTTCCCCCTCCCGTACTCAGCAGAAAATCTCACTATTTACATCATGGAGAAATTGATGTCCTTGATGACTTCCTGGATATTTGCCCAGAAACTCCAGTTTCTTTCTTGTTATTATGGCTGAATATTCCTTATTCTAGTAAAGATTAACCTCTCAACTGGAGAATTTGTCTTTCTCTTTGCTTACCTATTTCAATATATTCTCAGCACGAAAGCCAGAGGGATCCTGTTAACAAGAAAATTGGATCACATTGCTGCATTATTTGATCACTTGCTTGGTGAATGAGTATGGAATAGATCCTGTTTTATTCTGCAATAATCAATTTCCTCTCAAACCCTAGCACTTTCATTACCAGTGACCCTGTGCAATCCATTTCAATTGCTTGCTACTGTGCATACACATCTTATCAACAAAAACCTTTTTCCTTCTAAAATAAAATTAATAGATTCTCTAATGTTACTCACATTATTTATTCTTCATATTTATAAAATGAAATAAGTAATATATATATATGTGTGTGTGTGTATATATAATATATGTAATATATAATATATATGACTCTTATCCTGGAAATTCCAAAGTCCTGGATCATCATCCTTTCCTCTGACTTCAAGCTTTTAGTCACTTCCCAGAAGAATGCTTGCAAAAATTCTACTCTGGTAGCTATGACTGTATTCATCAAGTTATGCTACTGAGTGTCCTTGAAGAATTCAGTTCAAAAGCCTAGATTTATGCCATTGTAAATTCATGATGACAATTGTGTCAGGGCCACCCTCCTATTCAGGGACCTTTATTTTGCAAGACAGTTTTCTCTCTCATTCTCCACAGAAACTGTTTTACATGTTTTGTTCCAGAAATTCAATTATTCTTTTCTCCTTCTTAGCAAATTATCTTAATTTCATTGCAAAGAAGGTTCCTTAAGGTCTAAAAAGCTACACTATTGTGTACAATGTGTTTTTCCCTATTTCTTCCTGCCATGTCACTGATAGATGTTTCTTTGACCAGGGTCATCCTTTCTCTCTATCTCCATCTCCTCCTGAGGCTGACTGGAATCACAGGTCTTATCTAATCACACTTGTGGTGACATGTTTCATAGCCCTTCTGCTATTTTCTCAGTGCCTTTCCACCACTGCCTTCAGCTTGTCCCTTGAAGTCTGTGGTCACAGCACTCTCTGCTACATGGTCTCTTTTTATCTTGCTCTTCAGTCAGTCTCACCCTATCCCTAGTTTCAATTACCTTCTATCAATATTGCCATCTCAACATATATACACAGCCACTTTCTTCATGGACCCTTTGATCTACAAAAGACCTGTCTGATGGCATTAGTGGGAATCATAGCAAAATAAATTTACAACTGCTTTTTAGACTTTCGTACTTGGATGAATCACATTTACTTCAAACTGTCCAAAACTGAACTCCCCTTCTCCCTAAAATCTGTGCTCCAGAAATTCCTAGTTTGGATGAAAAGCATCTCCATTAACAAATTTTCCAAATAAAGGCATCAGGACATTAACTTTTCCTTTCCATTCTTTTTTTTTTATAATTAAAATACATGCCTTTCAATTTTTCCACTTTAAAAATACTTATATCCATCCATTTTATTTGTTGCCCTTCAGATTTTGTCTTAAAATAGGTATCAGCATTCCTTACCTAAATTCATTCCTTCAACTAAATTACTCACTGATCTCATAACCTCAAGCATATTCTCCTTCTGTCTTTGGTTCATAATGAATTCAAAAGCACCAACCTTTAACCAAAACATGAGCCAATAATTTTTAATTACTTAAATGATTTCTTTAACCTGCAAGTAAAATTCAAATTTGTTGAAATGGTTTATAATGGTCTATAAATTCTAGTTGAATTCCATTTTGAGCTTTTTCTCCATCACTTTTTCCAATGCAATTATTTCCCAGATAGACAAAAATATTGGTTTAGTTACATTATGTTCCATTTGTTTTTAGAACTTATTATTCACAGAGCTATCTGCCTAGGAAAATTTCATCCCTATGCCCTCTTCTCAAAAATCCTTGCTCATAGCCAGACATTTTTACCTAGGTGACAGATATGTTCTTTGCTTCCATAGCACCACATATTCCACCCCATCCCATTTATCTTACCTTTTTTATTTGCAGAATTATCTGTTTAATCAACAATGTTGCAGTTTCTCTGAGAGCGAGAGCAATGCCTCTTTTGTATATCATTTTTTATCTTTACAAAGTGACAGAGGAGACACTCACAATAATTGTTAACAAAATGAATTAACTGATTTTTCTTGCAGCTAGTAAATACAAAACATGTTAATCTAAAGAAGATATTTTAGCTTTCTTTAAATGGCTTTCATAGCAAAATAAATTAAATCTACTCTATAGTTTTTCAGGGTAGAATGAGGATTAGAAGGCAAAATTTATAAAGAAAAAGATTCATTTGGATACATTGAAGTATGTTCTAATAATCAAGATGTCTAGACATAGAATGTTATTCTCTAGGAGAATGAGTTCACCAAATCACAGGCTGGACAATACCAGTAGAGAAGTAATGTAGAAGCAATTGATTTAGTTGTCAAACTCTATAGTGTTTCACAAAATTGTGCTATATTGTGAATGATTTGGGGTACTTAGAAATGTGGAGAACCACTTACATTATTCAAAATCTGTATTGCATTTTTCCAATCTTACTCTGTATGTATGGAGAAATGGTGTCAGTATCTGTTGTTGACTTACATTAAAATTAGTTCCCCTGCAAGCCTGGACCTGTCTGTTGGCATTAGTGGGAATCAGAGCAAGCATGTGCTTAGACTTGAAGTAAGACCTTTCAGAGATATTCATAATTGGATTGAGATCCCCATGCTCTAGGGATTGTCTTTGAGGGCATTTTCACACTTTTGAGATAATGGAGTACATAAATCTCAATCTGTTTCACAGGTTGCCTCTGATATTGTCACTTAGGGCTCCATTCCATGTGTTTGTTATTCTGTGGTTACTGTTTTGAAATCCTTATAATTTTCTCTATAAACTTGTGTCTTGTAACTTAAATCTGATAGAACAAAGGAGCACATAGAAGTGTTTTGGTACCTCAGTTTACATATAGTCTAAACTCTCATGTCCTCCCGGCCTCATCTTCCCATCTACATATCCCCATAAGGTCTGCTTATCACTGTCCCTGTTCTTCAACCTGCTCTATGGCCACAGCTGCCCTCCATCTAGAGCAGTTATCAGAAAGTTTTAGGGATATGAGCAACTGACATATACATTTGATACCCTGCTCCACTGCCCATGAGTGCTTCACCTCAGGAGGGTTAGGGGCATTTCTGTGTTGGACAAATCAGTGAGTATCCCATTCTAGACTGACCTGGCTATAGTACATTTAATGAAAAAACCCACACTGGCCTTTCATCTACCTGCTATTCAGGTAATAAGAATATCAAGTAGGGGATTTGCATGGAAGTTGATTTTAATTTTGCAAAGGGTCCCACTAATTATGCAGGCAATACCGTCTATATGTCAAATGCATATTCATTTAAAAGGTGCTTGTACTTTTACAGTAGGAGTAAGTTAATGAGATGTGCAAGAGTGATTATGTATACAAATGCTGTGCATATCTGCGTTGAGTTTAATGAAACATTTCCATGTAGATAAACTTAGAAAGATAAATAGGAAGTTTGGAGATATTAAAACAACAATTAATTCTATAAGAAAATAAGAAAGTATCAGAAATGTGGGTTATTTTCAAGCCTGAGTTTGAGGTAATGATAAATATATAAGGAGATATTTTTAAAATGTCATTTAGCCAAACTTTGTTTAAAAGACTGCTGTACTTTTATATTGTGATTATAGGTAAATTGTTTTCTGTATTCCATGTTTCTTAATTGTATATACCACAACCACCATAACATCCAGATTAATTGCATCTATCCTTTTTTCTATTTCAAGTCTCCAAAAGGTTATTTGTTACATAAGTAGTTGTCTTCCAGAGGGCAGGACCAGTATGATAAACTCTACCTTCTGGAGTCTTTTTCAAAAAATAATTTAAAAATAATCTTTAATTCACATTGCTACAGATGCTTTTTCTAGATAGGTGGCCCAATAATATTTCCTCTTGTTTTTACCATCTTTATCTGTGGAAGCTAAAAGCCCTCGGATAGCTCCTATGAATGCAAATAAACCAGAATTTGTGTGGATAGGATGTATCCCAGTAACTTCTTTTGAAATACTAACTGATTTAATTTCAAGTGCCCAACCACTTTTTTGGTCCATTACCCCTTGGGACTAATTCATGGAAATTAAATGATACATTAACTTATAGGTCAAAGTTAAATGTGCCACCCCAGGCAGAAATTTGTTCAAATTTGCCATTCTGCTTGAAATAAAACTCTCTTCTTAGACTTCAGCAGTCTAAGTGTCACATCCAAGCTCTAAAAGATCTGACAACACTTTCTCCTAGGATTTTCCCCTGAATGGAAACTGTGTAGACATTTTCCCAGAAAACTCTTGCTGCTCTGTGTGCTCAGTGAGACAATATGAAATAAATTACAAAGATTTTTGTCCCAGGGCCAGGTAACTGGGTTTGGGATAGTTTAGATAATGCCTCTCCTGTAATTTTACATCTAGAATTCCTTCCAAATATAAGTTCTCCAGAGCTTAGGAAGTGTGAAATGAGGAAGCAAATGCAGATTAACCAAATCTATTAGAAAAGTAATACTGAAATAAATCGCCTCTTCATCTAGATATTTAAGATATATATTAGGCATATGTTCAAATATGCAAACATATTTTAAAATAATAATGAAAGTATAGAAAGGAATATGAGCCTTTACAACAACCACCAAAGGTCAACACTATGTGGTATCCTAATAATGACTTCTCATCTGAGAGCCCTACTCAGATGAGAAGGGCTCTTCCACAAAGATAGCTTAATTATTCTAAATAATGTGGCTTTTCCTCCCCTTTCACTTCTGAGACAAACTTGGTTATTTCACCCTTTTACGGGACAGAGGTCTTTCAGATTCTGTCAGGCATCTTTCTAACAAGTGTTTGGTCATCCTATTTTCTGGTGATTCTTTCACTCTACAATTTTAGACATTTCTAGGGGTTCTATTGTAGGTGGTGGGATTCATACTTTCATTTCTGACATTCAGTGTACACTTTTGTCTGCATTGGTTGAATCAGCTACTATTTCTTAACTCTTGTCTCTCTTCTTGAAATTGACTTAAATTATTAAATTACCAATTCCTTAAACTCCATACTTCATTTATTCTCATAAATCTATTAAGGCATATCAATTTTAATAGCTTTTCAGGAAAGGAAATGATAAATTTATTATCTATGTTTGGATGCTTGAATCCAATACTCTCAGCTAAGTTCAGCTGCAGCCATAGAGAACAGTTCTGTAAAACAGATTCAGGCTGAGAGCATCCCATTTCATGATTATTCTTTGCTAAGCACCTTCTGGGAAACATGCTTCGTCCATGTACAGTATGAATATAACAAGTAACACTCTGAGATGTACTTATTTGGAGATAAATGCTTCATTCTCTTTTCTTTATGTGAACAAATCTCAGAGTCATTATATGTAGGCCCAATAAGTTATGTGGACTTGTTTCCCATATCACCACATCACCTACTTCAGCTTCACCAGTGAGATACAACACCAAGGTTACATTAATGGCTTTCTGTGTTTGGAAGCAGAGAGGGAAGGCATAAACCTAGGCCTGGTTTAGAGAAGAATCAGCTCAGTGGGTGTTGAATGTATTGACTAAGGGGTGGTGCTGTACTGACCCCACAGTGGTGGAAGAAGGGTTTAAAGATGAGAATAATACTGGCATGTGGAATGGTGAGCAGTATATAATCCTTGACTACTTTATACTGAGTAAAAACTATACTGAGGTTAAATACATATATATATATATATATATATATATGGATTTTGGGCTGTGGCAAATAACTGTGCCTTATGTTCAGGGGAATGGGATGAACCAGATTAGGAGATCAGATGGAAGAAACAGCTGGACAGACAATAAAAAGTAGGTACCTAATATGGAGAACAGTTCAGGGTCAAAACTCACACATCAATGTCCATGTTGTTCAGAGGATAATAGCCAGACTGTTTTATCCCCCTTTCTTTTCTAATATGCTCATAAATGGAGTATCCATAGTGACAGAGATGACATGTATACTGTATAGTAAAGGTTCATTCTTATCAAGGGTAGTCAGTTTTAGCCTGTTTCTTATCATAAGCTTTCCTTGAAGAGAACAGGCAGTCACTGAGTGGTAGTTAAATCACTGCAGCCTCTTAACTCTGGATTTTCACACAAAGAAATTTTTGTCTAACTGTGACTTTGTTTTTCTACTTGATATTTCTCTAGCTTACCTCTGAGAGTCTAAAAGATGACTGCTATATTAATGGAGTGTCCCACATAGCATTACCTCTTACCAAGAAATACCTTTGATGCTGAAGTTCATGTTGTGTTTCTCACCTGATCATGACATCCAAGTGTTCCTACCAGAAACTGCATCCTTGGGAAGCCCCTGACCCTCCAAAATATTGGGAAAGCCCTATAAATAACTCAGCAAACGTATGCATCACAACTTTCAGATTGAGATAATGGTGCACACATTGAGCCAGCATCTTTGTACACTTGTGGGAAGCTCCAAAATAAGAACTCAAAGACTTGGAAGTCAGGGGGCACACTCTCCATACTATCTTAGTGATTGAGTTAATGATGTATTCTTACTTTCCTTGTCTACAACTCTAATTTCTGCTGGATAATGTCCTGTGAAATGGTAATTAGAATATTTTCCTATATGTCTGAAATTACAATGACTGACTGGTTAATTTTGTATTATCATGATAGTGGAGCAGCATGGACAAAAATTAATAATTGAGTAAATCAAGACCGTACGATAATGGAGTAGTTAACACTGGCTATCATGAAGAAATCAGAATTGCTACTACATAATAGTTTCTGAAAGAAGTATATTGCAAATTAGTAGACACATTTGGGAGTTTCCTGAAAATCCAGGTGAAAATAAAATTTGCTAAACCATAACTTGATGAAAGAAAGGCAAATAAAGATTTTGACTTGCTTATAGGTTTTTATCTCTCCATCAGAAAATCCAGACCAGTTAGGATGCTGAGTGTGAAAGCATGACATAATAACTATCATGTATAGCCTCAGGGCTCTTTGCAGGACTAAAGACTGTAGAGAGTTTTTATTAAATCTTATATTGAAAAGCAGATCAGAAGAGGACATTGAGCACATCAGAAGAACAGAGGAGAGAAGGGAAAGGGAAAATGCTGGGAAATGAGATTGATCAAATTTTATTATGTCTATGTATGAATATGGCATAATGTATCCCACTATAATGTTTAATTATAATGCATCAATAAAAAATAAAAAATGTGTTAAACTCAAAAAAAGGGAATTGGCAAACTACATATGTTGTTTAATTTTATGTGCCAATTTGAATATTCAGTCATATGGTTATATATTGATTCTAAGTATATCTGTAGAGATGTTTCCAAACGAGATTAGCATTTGAATGGGTGAACTGAGTAAAATAAATTGCCCTTTCCATTGTGGGTGTGCATCAGCTAATCCACTAAGGTCCTGAATGAAACAAACAGGTGGTGGAAAGTTGAATTTCTACTCAGCCAGATTGTATGAACTGGAATATGGAACTTCTGTCCTTTGGGCTCCCAGTTCTCAGGCTTTCAGATAGACACTAGAATCAAAACCATCAACCCTGGTTCTCCTTTGAAGTATACCACCAGCTTTCCTGCTTCTCCAGTTGGCCTATTATAAGATTTTTTGGCAGTATACTCCTATGAGTTAATTCCTTATTATTCTGTCTATGTTTTTGTCTCTTTCTCCCCCGGTCTTTCATATTGTTTGTTTCTCTGGAGAACTCTGATAATATACTCCACACCACCTATAAAAGACAGTAACAATTTAGACATAATGCAGAGCACATGCATTCAGCAGTACACTGGGTGGACTGTTCTTGAAACTCTTGGTTTCTTTTTCATAGCCCCTTGGTCCAACTCCGATTTCAGTTGCAGTTGTCCTGCAGAGTTCCTGCAAGGTTAGATTCTTGTCAATAGTTTCCCACTTCAAGAATACATTGTTTATTTTCCTGCTTTTCTTCCCAAAGGTTTTTTCTAATGACATAGTAACACACTCAGATTCTGTAAAAATAAATCTCAAAAGGACAGAAAGCTACCATAAGCCTCTTCCTGAGGTCACTTCTGACATAACCAATCAGCTCCCAAGTCCAGCTTATGATCAGTTTCATAGTACTCAAAACGTCACTAAATATGTAATTCAATTTATTTTTCAATGGGGTACATGATGCAAATGATCACAATTTTTATTTTTAATACATGGCTCCATACTTAGGTTAATGATACCACAATTGCAACATACATTTCATCTCCATTTGTTTCTTTCATGATAAACTCCTTTCTATCATTTTTTGGTGCCATAAAAATATAAAATATTTTTTATAGAAATATGTTTTTATAAATTTATAAAATAAAATAACATTTATAAAAATATATTTTTATAAGAAATATGAATTTTTAAAGAAAAATATGCAATATAAGAGCTAAGTAGAAAAAAAATTGGAAAATATACATATTCATTTTAAAGTACATGTATGTATATATTTCACTGTTTCTTTTCTTGTTTTGTAATTCCTTGAAATCAGGCATGTGAGTCATTTATCCTTTATTCTTCCTTCCCTTATATTGTCAGACAATATTTTTTTTATCACCAAGTTTGGATTAGTTGCCTCCTATCCTAAAGAAACTCTAGAAAAGTTATTCAACATCAACCCATGATAGTATGATTATTGATTTATACATTAGAAATTCTTATGAAACTTAGTGAAATGAAACTGCTATATATATTAACAGGAAAAAGAAAACCAGGGAATGAATTTGGGAAAAACAGAAATCTTTCAAAATATTTTCAAAGATAATGATAGTCTACCATTAAGAAAATGAAACAATACACTTGAATTTGATGCTAGTTGATACAAATCTTCTACATTTATACTTATTGGTGTGAAGTCAAACAGGATCAAGAAATAAAATTAAGCTATTTTTTATCATCCTACAATTGTGTAACTACTAGAGAAAAACAATGATCTGTTTTCCAATCACTTAGAGGAAGCATGTCTGACATACTTCTGTTTAAACTCCAAAAAGTAAACATAGATGAAAGTAGGAAAAACAAGAAGGCAAAAGTAGATTATTATAATTTCGTTTACAGTGGAAGAAGAGAAGTGTTGTTACTTTAGGCTGGTATAATAATTTAAAAAAAGTATTTGAAATTGAGTCGATTGTATGAAAGATGATATGTCTTGAGCTCTGTAATGTTTTGAACAACCAATAAAAAAAAAAAAAAGAAGAAAAAAAAAAATAAAAATAAAAATAAAAAAAGTATTTGAGTTTGAATAATTTAGGATAGGTACAGAAGATAAGAAAATGTCTTTGATTTTTTTTTATTTGATTCTTTTTAGTTATACATGACAGTAGAATTCATGTTGATATAATTATAAACGCATGGAATATATCTTATTCTAATTAGGACGCCATTCTTATAAAGTACATGATGGTGGGATTCACTATAGTATATTCAGACAAGTGCACAGAAAAGTATTTCAGAGTCATTCCATTTTCATGTCATGTATAATTAAAAAAAACAATAAAATTTCAGTATGAAGACATACTAATAATTTTATGGTGATTATATGCTGAAATTATATTTTTATATTTAATTAAGTAAAATATACTATTAAAATCAATTATGTTATTTTTAAAATGTGAATATTAGAAAAGTTAATATTATATACAAGGCTCACATCATTTTTTTGGGGGGGGGTACTAGAGATTGAACTCAGAGACACTCAACCACTGAACCACATCCCCAGTCCTATTTTGTATTTTATTTAGAGACAGGGTCTCACTGAGTTGCTTAGTACCTTGCTTTTGCTGAGGCTGGCTTTGAACTTGCAATACTCCTGCTTCAGACCTCCAAGCCTGGGATTACAGGTGTGCACCACTGCACCCAGCTAACACATCATATTTTTATTGAACAATTTTCCATAGCTTTCATTACATTCTCCAAAAGGCCTTTGGCAATCTTTTGCAAGTGTGAGAACTGCTTCACACTGAGTACTTTATTATACACGTTGTTATATATGACATCTCACACAAAATTAAATTTGAAAGCTACCATTTACCAACATATATATATATATATATATATATATATATATATATATTTTTTTTTTTTTTTCTCTGTTTTTCCTGACAGTCAGAATCATAGCCTCTGGGATGGGAGTCCATTGTGTTTCTCCACTGCTAGAAGAGCAATAAAACTTCTTTTTTCTTTTCATTAAAAAAAGTGTTTGAAAAGATGCAAAACAAAAGGGAAGCTAAATAAATACAAAAATATGTAGAATTTTAAAACAGGAAAAATTTTGTAGCATTTAAAATAATTAAATAGAAATGTTAAAGATGTTCAAAATTAGAGAGGTATATATTTAATACTATAGAGGAAGCAACACTAAATAAAAACCTGTCTGGTCTCTTGAAAATTATGATTGGAAATAAAAAAATATAACTACTAGTTTCCAATTATGATACTGGAGGAACACAGACACTACTATTCTTTAGGTCTAAAATGTTCCCCAAAAGTTCACATGTCAAATGATTGGTCCTTTGCTTTGTGCTAAAGTGTTGGTGGAGCGTTATTGAGGTGGAGTGGAACCTATTAGGTGCAAGTTATGTCATTTTGTCCCCAATTTTAATAGGAATATTTGAGACCCAACCCCTTGTGATTCTCTCTTTATTTCCCAGCCACCATGATATAAACAGACCTCCTCCTCCACTCATTCCTGCCATCAGGTACTGTGAAGCCACAGGCCCAAAGTGATGGGGCCAAGCAACAATGGACTGAAACCTATAAAAGTAAAGTAAAATAGTGAAGTAAAATAAATCTTTTCTCCCTATAAGTTGATCATCTCATGTATTTTGTCATAGCAACAGAAAGCTGATTACCACATTTTGAAAAATATACATGACAATTATAAAGGGCAATTGGCAAGGGCTAATATATAAATTTCAAATAGAGAATATACTCTAGACTCATAGGTTATAAGAGAACTTCATCAGTAAGAAGAATGATTGGTCCTGTTGTTGATATACATAGACATAACAAAAGAGACAAAAGAGAAAAATTGATGACAGATAAGTAATTAACAATGTATTTAGAGTAAAACCTGAAAAGTGAACAAAATTATATAAAATTTCCTCTGCACATCCAACACAAAAGCATATTAAAAAACATGAAAAAAGTTTTATCTGCAGCTTTGGAATTATAGTAAATATTTATTTATATTTTTATTAGTTCTTTTCAGATACACATGACACAATAGTGTATTTTGACATATTATACATACATAGAGCAATTTATTCTATTCTTGTGGTTGTACATGATGTGGTTTCACTGGAGGTTAATTCATATATGAACAAAGTTATGTTTGATTCATTCTACTATCTTTCCTATCCTATCCCCCCCCATCTTCACTGAACTATTATTGTCCTCCTCCTTGTTGTGTGTTAGCATCTGCATATCAGAGAATATTCAACCTTTGGGTTTTTGGGATTTTTTTTTGGTACTGGCTTATTTCACTTAGTATGGTAGTCTTCAGATTCATCCATTTGCAAAAGTCATAAAGTCATTTTTTTAATGACTGAGTAATATTCAATTGTGTATATATGTCACATTTCCTCTACCCATTTATTTGTTGAAGAGTACCTACATTGCTTCCATGGGCTAGGTATTGTGAGTTGAGCTGCTATAAACAGTGATGTGGCTGTATGACTATAGTACACTGATGTGAACTCCTTTGGATAGATACTGAGGACTGGTGTAACAACATAATAATGTGGTGTGAATCTATTGTAATTTTGTATATTTAGGGTCCGGTAAGCCTTCTCTATTTGATTTTCTGTTTCATTTTAAGTTTGGGAAATTTTTAGTGTTATTTTATTGAAAATAGTGTGCATTACTTTGGTTTGTATCTCTGAGCCTTCATCTAGCCCAATACATTTTATATTTGGTCTTTTCATGTCATTCCATATTTTTTTCAAAATTGTGTTCAGTTTCTTAACATCTTTTCTCCATGGTCAACTTTATTTTCTAGATTATATATTTTGTCATCATTGCCTGAAATTCTGTCTTGCAAGTGTCTATCTGCAGGTGATGCTTTCTATTGAATTTTTAATTTGGTTTATTGATTCATTCATTTAAAGGATTTCCACTTGATTTTCTTTAGACTCTCTATCTCTTTACTGAAGTTCTGTTTCTTTCCTGTATTTTATCACTGATTTCTCTCCTTGTATCATATTTTACTTTATACACCATTTTAACTGTGAACTTTCTAAACACCTTCTCTGACAATTCTTCCACTGTAGTATTGATGGAGTCTCTTATTGAAGTATTTTGGTTTGTTTTGGGTGGTTTGTTCCCTTCCTTTTATATGGTATTTGTGTGTGTACCCATGTAATAATATGTATCTAAGGCAATAGAGTTTATAACCTGTGAATTTATAGTGTCAATGAAGGTTTCAGTTACATCACAGTTTAGGGGGAGATAAATATTAACAACCAGTGCAAACAGTATGCACATTAAAACAAATATTTCATGCTGAAACATTTACAATGTTAATTGTAAAAATAAACAGAAATGATGTGATCAGTAATTGCCAACAGTACAAAAAGTAAGTTTTCAATATTGTTTACAGTTTTGAATGGTGAACAGGAAGAGAACAGAACAGGTGTAGAATGTGATAATTGTGAGGGAGGAAGAGAGAAAATGTAACTAAAAATTAATGGAAAAGTAAAAGAGAATAATAGAATCTGTCTGTTAGCAGAAGAAAAGAGAATCAAAAGAAACAGATAAGTGAGACAAAAATATATGTGTGTGTATAAAGCTTAAAATAAATAAATAAAATAAAAGAATATAAAACAAAATCAAAATATAATAATCAAACATACTAGCCCTCCAAACACTCAGACATAAAAATAAAACTGCCTTCAAAAATTGCTCAAAATGATAAAAAAAGATATATACATATATATATACATATATATATGTATATATATATATATATATATATATATATATATGTAATTGTCCACAAACCAATCAGCTCACAATTAAAGAGAACAAAGGAGAAAAATAAGTTCCTGATGAAAAGCTTAAGAATTATTCATGTTTGTGGTAAAAATTTTTTTGGTCTTCCCTTCTCAACAGTATTAGGTGGGGTGCAATGGAATGTGTGATATCTGGTTCACACTCAGGATGGGGTGGCTGGAGTATGAGAGGAGATCCCATAGGCAGATCTCCTAGAGCCAGGGTTTAAGCCTAGGTTCCAGTTTCTTCACTGAATGGAATTGTTCTGAAGATTTTAAATCAGCACACCTTCAAGGCCCAGCAGTTGCCAGCCCACACTGGGAGACTACCCTCCAAGAATCTCCCCTGGGTTCTATTCTTGTGGCAGAAGGGCTGGTACTATGTCCCTTTCATCATCCATGGACCCCGTGTTTTCTGGTCTAGTAGGTCAGCCTCGGAAGTTGATCAATACCACCCCACACTTTCAAATTCCCAGCCTGGCTTTTCTCTTCCAGCGGTTCCTGAAAGCTGCTGAACTCAAGGGGGTTGGAGAAGCTAAGTGGGTTTCCATGACCTGTATTCCCTTGAGTAAACTCCTCTCCATGCCCGACCATCTCCTGGTCACTTAGGCACTCTTTATTACATGGGATGTGGGTCCACCAGGCCCACACTTTGGGCCCACCTTGAGTTCGTCAGGAATCAGCCCCCACAGCTGCTGGCCCCAACAGTCTATCTTCAAAATGGCCTTTTCCTCTATCTGAAAGCAGCCAGTAAAGATGACAGGATAGTGTGTGGCATGCCTTTCAGTTTAATCAGTGTCTTTGATCCCTTATCTCTCTGTACCCAAATATGTGGCCTCCTAAAAAGACAGGTTATTTTAATTTCTTTATCCTTCCACTTTGCTCGCAGGGGAACCACTCTGGTTGGCACAGGTGATGGCAGTGGGGATTTTATTATATCCAACTTCTGAGTTCCCAGTCTGCTTTTGTGATAGTAAAAGCAAATGTGACTCCCATTTTGTTTTATGACTCCATTCTGTAAAAACAATCATGCCAAATAGAAGGTTCATGATCAGGACAAGATGTTCTTTTCCTTTTTGCTATAGAAACTTTAAGAATACCGAACTGCCTAATGGGATGTTATTTCTGTAACTAGGGTAATGGGACTCTGTTTCTGTAACTGGGGTGACTGGGCTAACTATGATTAGCTAAGCATCCCGCCGCCTGACCACAGTCTCCTGCTTCTGTAACTTGGCTTGCTTGAATATCCACTTTGAATATCCAGTATTAATTCTCAGTAATGTCTCACCCTTTTCTTCACCCACCTTGCTAAGAAGCTACTTATCTCCTTTCGTGGATTCATACCATGGAGCAGCCAGGAACACAACTTTCCCTATTCCACCATCTTCCCAAATCCCCCTTATTTATAGTTTTTTGATACTCAGACCACATTTCACTAATGACAGACTGAATTATTCAAAGACAATTTTTTTTGTGTGTGACTGTAAGGTTACCAATTATATATATATATATATATATATATATATATATATATATATATATATATATGGTTGATGGTTGAATCATGTTAGCTTCTTTTCAATGTTCAGGATTGTTTTTTTGAATTTGTATAATTTTCTAAAATATTAAGAAAAACAATTAAAATAAAAGTTATTAATGTATATTAAAAATATTAACTGTTCAGAACTTATACTAATGCATGATTGTGGGGGGGCAGACTGACCTCACTTAGAAATTCTAACAATTTCCATGAAAATTGGATTGCTTTTAAGTTGGTTTTATACATTGTTTTTTTACATTTACTGCTGATGATTCTCACCTTTATGCCTACACAGCAGAGTGGACCTTGCTATGCTCCTCCTGGAGAGCAATGTTGGTTTCATGGCTCAGAAACTTTATACTACTACATTTAAGAGGCCTGCTTTATAATTTATGCATGCTATCAGTGTACCCTTTGTTAAATACTGTCTCTGAATCAAAGGTCACTGTTCTTACATTCTTGTTAATGTTCATGCCCCTAAGTATTATATCTTCATTAATTTTCCATTCTTAATGAGTTGTTATGCACCACATGTTGTATTTGAAGCTTTAGTTATTCTTGTGCAAAAATAAAGGCCACACCAAGTCAGTTTCTGTGTTCATTGTCACTTCAATCATCTGTGTGAGTGTGTGTGTGATACAACACACATATATGTACATATGTATGTATACATATAAATATATATATACATATAAATATATATACCAACTATAAATAGCTATATAGATAGATAGATCAAAGCTGTACAGCAATGTAAAATTTCAATATAATATATCTCACTAGTTTGTGTTTGTTTGATTAGGTCAAGGTTGAATTTCATTTTGTTGCATAGAGCATAAATTTAATGTGAAGGAAAACGCTGGACATTTCTGCTCCATTGTACCAGGGAATGTGATGGGTCTTTCAATCCAGATGTAAAAAAAGTCCAATCTGTAGTGACTTGCCAGAGTAGGCTGTTTATGGCTGCATAGAGATTGATCAAGATTCAAATGCATTCTTTTTATGAAATAGGGCAGAGAACCGGTGTTTAGGGAAATTAGCTATAGAAATTTTCAAGCTCAGAAAAGTGTGTTTGGAGTGTGGTCTGATTTTAAACTCCACTAGATATGCACAAGACCAACTGATACAGGAAGAAGAATGACCCCTCTCTTTGGACATTGCTTAACCACGCATGCCGATGAAAAGAAAATGCACATGCCCATGGACAGAAAATGGGGATTTCATGAGCAGCCTGAACAACAGAGGAGGAAGACAAATCATAAGTAAAAATAAATTACAGAGCTTTCTATGGAAAATGAGAAAGAACTTTGACAAACTCAGAACAGCTGGAACAACATCCAGATGAGGTTAAACACTGGTTGCTCATGAACTAATTTATATATATATATATATATATATATATATATATATATATATATATATATATATACCAAATTATTGCTACATATTTTCATTTAAAAGAGAATAATTTTGTTGTGAAATTACAGAAGAATAAGCAAGCTTCAAATGCACTAAAATTCATTGTGGCATTGCTTCACACTACAAAAGGAGAGTAATTACTGCATCATATATTAGACTACTTTTTAAAATTATTTGCTTTTTCAGTAAATAATGTACCCCATATTACTTATTTCTATTACTATTATTTTTTTCAGTCTCCAATTGTGGCATATGAGAAAAACGGTAAGACTCATCTTTTTGTATGCCCTATCTACACAGTTAACTACAGGGTCAATATTACTTGTAGTTGACAAAATTCATTTTTTAGGTATATTATGGACAATGTCCACCATGTCAAATGTAGAGGGTTTCAAACTCTTGTTTTCCTTAAAAAATATTCATTATATTTTTCCAATTTAATCTTATCCCACATATTACATGCTAGAAATGGGGAAGTGTAAAGTAAGAATTATTGAAGAAATACTAGATAATCTAATACTGAAAGGCTCAAATATAGAGATTCAAAAGTATAGAGTCACAAAGAAAATACAGAAAAAAAAGTGTCAGGCATTTTGGTTCATACTCATAATCCCTGCTGCTTGGGAAGCTGAAGCTGGAGGATCACAAGTTCAAAGCCAGCCTCAACAATTTAGTAAGTGACTTAGGGACATCCTGTCTCAAAAAAAAAAAATATTAAAAAGGACTCAGGAATGTGGCTTAGTGACTAAGCACCTCTGGGTTCAATCTTCAGTACTACAAAGGAAAATAATAATAATAATAAAGAACAAATTATGGTGCACTTTTGCAATGCAAAGTGTTGCAATTTGTCCTCTCTGTGAATCTGATTCTAAAATCAAGATTAGAATCATGAAGTTTACTAGACATCCTTAGAATTAGTACCTGTAGAATGGAATTAAGGCTAGAACAATTTGTAACACTGCTCCTAAAGAGTCTTTAGCAAACTGTACCAAGAGTTGTTAAAAGAGAGTCTTGAGCTGAACACAGGAGTGATAATTTTATTACTTTATTGTTTGGTCATTAGATGTGTTCCAAATGGTCAGATAGCATGTTTTTGAGTAAAGCATTATTTCTCAACTGAGGCAACCTTTGTAAAAGGGAGACAGATGGAGGCTCTGTGCTGGAAGAACTTCAAATGACTAGGAGAGTGAGTTACTCATTCCTGTAAGGATATATGGTAGACTCATTTCAGAATCCATTGTACCATGCAGCACTATGTTGGTCAAGGGAAAACTGAAGGTGAAAAGTTCCTGTCTGTTTACTGAAAGTCCCAAAACTGAGGAGACAACTTAATGTATTTGGAAAATTCCAGGAGTTCACAGGACTTGGTCACAATTGTGACATAGTCATAGACTATGGTATGTATATCCCATTAAGAAATTTGAGTTTTACCATATGAATAATGAGAATTTTGAAGAAGGTGGTAATAGAATAATTCAATTTATATTTTAAGGGAAGCTCTTGATTTGTTAATAAAATTTAAAGCTTTAAAATCTTTATTTTTAGATGATGAAAGCATCTTAATTTCTTAATCTTGCTTCTATATCACACTGTCTTGAATACAAAAATCAATAGATGTGTGTTAATGAATAAATAAATTGAACTATTTGCATGGTTCAGTGGTAATGATTTTGATTTGAACATGTTGGGTGCCATGAGAAAAGTATCAAAGATGACTAACGAATTTGAATTGTGTGTTATAGGATTCATCAAAAAATGCATACACTTTTGTGTCAGGAGCAGTGATTGAATTATGGGTTTTGAACTGTCCTGTGACAAAAGGTGATGCCTCTCTTGGGAACTCTCCACGAAGGTATAATTCTGAGACTTCCCTTTGCTATGGTGATACTCTGTTCAATATGGTTCTGTACACAGAGCTATTCAGTTCTTGACCTTACTGGTTCAGATGCCATCTGCTCAGGGGTAGAAAGTTATTTGTGCAAGCTGGTAATCATAATTGCGATAATCATACTCATGACCTTGGTTCTGCTTACTTAAAGAAACTTTCTCACAATAAATCCTTTTTATGTTTATACCTATATAAATAAATGTGCTAAGCTTGTTGTGTTCACTACCACTCTATTAAGGAGGAATCAACCACCAAGACCCAGCTTTGTCTCTGATTGTGTGTGTGTGTGTGTGTGTGTGTGTGTTTGTATGTGTGTGTGTGTGTGTGTGTGTGTGTCTGTATGTCTTTTATCCATCCCCTCATCACCAGGTCCAGGAACCTGAATTAATAGCCATGTAGGATGCTCCACTTTTGAGTAGTTATTTTCAAAGCAGAAAGGACATTAGGTAAAATTCAACGTTTTTTAAAAATGCTCCCAAGGTCTTAATGTTTTTCATCCATTTCAATACTTTGTGATCCTTATGTCATTGCTAATTGGAAAATGTCTTTTATGTATATTACCTAACATCATATTATATTAAAACAAATGTTCATTGCACTCTCAATCTAATCTTTTACTAGAAACAAGCAAGGTCAAAAAGAAAAAAAAGCAAAATTACTTCATATAACAAATGCCACACCATTATAAAGGTTAATAAAAATATGCAAAATTATTCTTAATTATTTAATGGTGCTAATCTTTGGTGAAAATGACTACTGTAAAACACTATATCTACTTATAGTGAAAATTTATTTTAATGCTAATTTTAGCAATTAAATCTAGTCTGTACAGGTAACTGTTTTCTTAGAATTTTCAGCATTCTAAATGTGTAAAGATGTGTGTGTTCGCATAGTTTTCATTGCTGCATTTTTAGATTTTAAAAAAAAGAGTAAGCAAATGAAGCAAGAAATAAGTGTTTGATAATTAATAACTGTTTCCTCAATTTCATTAAGTAGTAGTTAAACTTACGTAAAAAAAGAAATCCAGTAGTCATATTATAGTCAAAGTTCTATAAATCAATCATGCAAAAAAAAGTTTTTAAGCCATTAGAGTAAAAAGTATTCATTTCATTTAGGGGAACACTAGTAAAAATTAAGTGAAAATGAACTCTATTCAGAAACAGTGCGTGCAGTTGTATCAATATGTTCAAATACCTGAAGTGGAGTTCAATACAGAATTCTGAGTCCAGTAAACCTATCTTTTAAAAGTACTGGTGGTGAAATAAGTATTTTGTATTTTAGTTGACACATAATTGCACATATTTATGTGAAATAGTTTATTGTTATGCATGTGTATATAATCCAAACTGGATTGAATTCATTGTTTCAAACAATACTAAAAAATGTTCTTCAGTGATAAGGAAAATCACACTGCTAAGATGTACATCTGAAGAAATGAAGAAAACTTGAAATGTTAAGTGTGTTGTAAATGCCATAGGTTTTTAAATTTTTAATCTCTTTGAAAATACAACCTGCAGTGTAAAGCAGCAATTAAAACACACACACACACACACACACACACACACATACATACATATATGTCTTTTCTCCATCCCCTCACCTCCAGGTCCAGGAACCTGAATTAATAGCCATGTAGGATGCTCCACATTTATATATATATATATATATATATATATATATATATATATATATAAATGTCCATAATAATAAAATGATCTTAGGAATTAACAAGACTATGCTAGGTGCAGAGGTGCACGCCTGTATTCCTAATGGCTCAGGAGGCTGAAGCAAGAGGATTGTGAGTTCAAAGCCAGCTTCAAGAAGCTAGTGAGGCCTTAAGCTACTCAGAGAGACCCTGAGACAATAAAAAAGGGTTGGGATGTGGCTCAGTGGTTGAGTACCCCTGGGTTCAATCCCTGTACCAAAAACAAAATAAAACAAAAAAATGACTAATCATCTTTTAAGTAAAAACACTTTAATCTTTAGTGCAACACAGAAAATTGATAATTTATAACTCAGGAGAAATTAATTAAATTGTAACATTAAAATATTCAATAAACCAATATAGAAGACAAGTGTATTTATACTGTGTTTCTGCTTTAAAACATTACCTCTAACTTTGTGGCTTCAAGTGGCAAAATATATTCTCATACAGTTCTGGATGTTAGTTATCAAAAATAAGACAAACCTTCTGTTATGTTTTTATTAGTGCACTATAGTTAGACATAGTACTGGGGTTCATTTTCACATAATCATGCAGACATAGAATATAATGTGTTCTACTTGTGTCCCTAGCCCTTCCTCTTGGACTCTACTTATCCCTGTCCCTTTCCCCTTTCTATATTCTACTAGTCTTCCTTCTATTTATTTACATTTTTTAATTAGTGCTTCATAGATATGCTCTGTGGAATCTTTATATATGCAAATGGCATAATTTGGTCAATTTCCTTCCATCATTTCTTCCTTTTCCCATTTCTCCTACATCTCCCTCAAACTACTTTCTTTATTCTGCTGATATTCCTTTTTATTTTCATGGGATTTCCCCTACTCTTTTTTTTTCCTTATTTTTATCTAGCTTCTATGTATGAGATAAAACATTCTATCTTTGACTTTCTGGATCTGACTTATTTCACTTATCATGATGTTCTCCACTTCCATCCATTCACTGGCAAATGGCATAATTTCAGACATTTTTAGGGCTGGTTAAAACTCCACTGTTTATCTATATTCTTTATTCATTCATCTGTTGACAGACACCTTGGCTGGTTCCATAACTTGGCTATTGTGACTTGGTGCTGCTATGAGTATTGATGAGTCTGTGTCACTATAGCATGCTGATTTTAGTACCATATGATAAATACCAATAGTGAAATAGCTGGGTCATAAGAGTTTCAATTCCTAGTTTTTTGAGGCTTCTCCACACTGCTTTCCAAAGTAGTCATACTAATTTTCAATTCCATGAACGATGTACAACTGTACCTTTCCCCCACATCCTTGACACCTATTATTATTAGTATTATTACTAGTATTCTTGATGATTAGTATTATTACTAGTATTCTTGATGATTGCCATTCTAACTGGAGTGAGATAAAATCGCATTATGGCTTTGATTTACAATACTCTGATTGCTTGGAATGGTGAAAAAGTTTTATATATTTGTTGGTCATTTATATTTATCCTTTTGAGAAAGTGTCTGTTTAATTCTTTTGTTATTTTCAAAATCAAAGAATTCTCAGAATTAATTCTTCCTGGAGGTTCCAAGTAGAGTCCATTTCTTGACAAATTCAGTTTCTAGAAGCTGCATCATTTCTTGGCTCTTGGCCACATTACTCCAGCCTCTGTTACTCTACTCTTTCATCACAAAGTTTTCCTCCTGTGACTCTGACCCTTCACGAGTCCATCTCATAAGGACCTTGGTGATTGCTTACATCAGGCTTGCATGAATAATTTAAAATATTATCACCCTATCAATATCTTTAGTTTATGCTTAGTTGCAAATTTCCCCTTGCAACAGTCATATTCACATACTCTGGGGATTTATTGGGGATGAGAACATTATTTAGTCTAATACTGCAGGAAAGTTGAAATTAAAGGAAAAAATGGGATACATAGAAACTAAACACTAAAGTAGCACAGCTAATTCCTATTATGTCAACAATTGCATTACACATGAATTAACTAAGCACTCCAATTATGAGTCGGGTTATCAGAAAGGATAAAAATGAAAAAAAAGCAAAAAGCAAGCCAACTATCTACTGAATAGAAGAAATGCACCTTAAATATAAAAACAGCACCAAAAAAATTAGAAAAAGACAAATCATGCAATTATGAGAATAAGAGAGCTGTTGTGGTTATATTAATACAAGACAAAGTAGACCTTAAGAACAGTCATTGATAGAGAATGAGAATTTATAAAGATAAAATGTTCAACCCATTATGCAATACATATGTAGCAAATAAAATAGTTTAATTTTTTTAAAAAAGTAATGGAATAAAAGGGGAAATGTACAAATCTCCAAATATAGTTGAAAATTTGAGTGCTTCTCAATACTTATACGGTAAATAAGCAATATAAAGTAAGTACACAGAAGAGTTCAAAAATAAAATCAGCGAATCAGAAAGTCATTTATAGAAAAATATAGTAAAATAATTCATTCATTAAAATAATAAAATCTTGATTCACAAGTACCGAACATTTAAAAAAATGAGTATTAATAAAGCAAATGAATAAATTTTTAGGAAGTGAGAAAAGGGAAGAGGAAGAAGAGCACACAAAGTGGAGAGAAAAAATAGAAATAAAGACCAGAGATATTATAAGAATGAGGACATGCAGGTCCTTATAGGTCAAAGCAAAGATTTTTCATGTTTAAATCAGAATGATCTTATCAGAGGACTTTTAAATATACCTGCATTCTCTCATGGTGAGTAAAGATTTATAGATTCTATCATGGTTATTCTAGGAGGAAAAAATGTGTACTTGAACTAGTTTTATAATCTCATACAGCAGAATAGAGGAGCTCATGGACAGATAAAAGGTAAAATGGAAATAGAATTATAGTGTATATATAAGGGCATAGAAAATAAGAAGAGAGTATTATCATACCTTGTTTACTCGTTCTTTGCTCTCAAATGTTATATTTATTAACATGTTGGCAAAATCCCTCCAATGAACAAGTATGTCAGATTTTCTCCAACAGCATGCCACTCCATGCCTCTGTGTCACATTTTAGTAATTATTACAGTATTTTAAGCTTTTTAATTTTTATATCTGTTGCATGATCTGTGATTAGTGATCTTTGATATCAATATTATTATTAATAATAATACAGGCAGCACCGACCCTGATATTTTGAAATGATGTTTTTTAATAGTAAAGGTCTCAACAGGAAGCTTAAAATATTCAATAAACTCTGTTGTGACTACACACAAAGTATCACCACTGTTTGTTATTCTTTTTATATAGCAAAGATAGAATAGATTTAGGATAACCCTTAGGGCCCACAGGATTTTGGAATTGTAAATAAGCAGTGGAATTAAAGTAACCATATGAATTAGCCTGTAATAAGAGTGAGTCTGTCCTTTGAAGTTTGAAGTCAGGCATTAACTTCTGCTCTTTGGCAATGAAATTCCTAGATATGATCTTCCAAACAAGGATATTCTACCTACACTGAAAATCTATTGTGTAGTGTATTCATGTTCATCAATTTTCTTAGCTTGATCTTCTGGATGACTTGTTGCTTCACCTAATACTTTTGTGTTACAGAGAAAGCTTCTTTCCTTCAACCACAAAACCAATCGTTGATAGCTTCACCTTTTTTTTTTTTTTTCCTGAAGCTTCCTTACCTCTCTTAGTCTTCACAGAAGAGAGGAAGAGGCTTGCTCTGATTAGACTTGGAATAAATAGAATACTGTAGCTGGTTTTTTCTTCTATCCAGAGAGTGAAAACTTTCTCCATTTAATTAACAATTCAATTTTACCTTCATTCATGTTGCTACTGGAGTGGTACTTTGTGCCCCCCCCCTCTCCCCCACCCCCCCCCCCACCCCCCCCCCACCCCCCCCACCCCCCCACCCCCCCCCCCCCGCCAACAAATTACATGAATTTTATTTGTAAACTGATTAGTGAATAAATAATGTATGTGCACAGAAAAAATATGGAGTTGTACTTTATTCACAATAGGCTAAATGCTGGCACAGAAAGCCTTGCTTTTGGCTTATCTTGGTTTTTAATATGACTTTCTCAGTAAGCTTAATAATGTTACCTTTATTTAAAGGAGGAGACGTGACAATTCCTTTCACTTGACCATGTGAAGGTCATTGTAACATTATTAACTGGCCCAATATAAATGTTATCTCAGAGAGTAGTGATGCCTGAGGAGTGGGAGAGAGAGGGAACAGCCAGTTAGTGGACCAAAGAGAACACACAATGCTCTCAATGGTATTGGAATAGTGAATCCTACCCATATATTTTCAATTTACTGTGTCCTAATCCAGTAGACTTATATATCACTCATAAACTGAAATTTTGAGACAAATTAAGCCTTTCTTACTTTTAAAATTTATTTTCTCAGGTATTTTATCACGGCAATGGAAAGCTGACCTAAGGGCATTCCAAAAGGCCTCACCTACACAACATCTCCCAATAGCACTACTCTGGGGAACAACCCTTTACCTCAAGGACCTTTGGAGAGAGACTATTTATATGCAAATAAACCTTAACAGCTGCAGATACAAATATCCATTCTGCAGCCTGTCGAGGAAGAAATAATTTTGACTTTCAATTCTTATTATTTAAAGAATACATATCATGGGAATCTAGCTATCAGGAGAGTCACAGACTCTTCATCAGGGAACAAGCCAGCATCTCTTAATGGTCAGCACTGTCCTCCCGACATCCCTGAGCCTGTGCGCCTATCCCATCTCTGTGAGTTGGGATGCATTGAGAGGTGACCTACCCTTGAATGATATACTCCTACGAAATCAACTGCCAGTAAACTTTCTAACTTGTATTTTAACTGTTAAAAGATTAAAATTTTACTTAGGACATTTCCAAATTATAGACTGTGTTTTTTTTTTTAATTTTAGAAATTATTTTTTTTAATTTTAAGACTTTAAGAGAAAAAGAAAACTCCTTCTGAGGATTGATGAAGGTATTGATGTGTAAATGTGTTGTCTTCTCTTCATGCTGCCATTAAGCCAAAACAAAAGCTGTGAATATAAAAAGTGCTCAAGAAGAGTGTGTGTAGATGAGAAAGCATTTTATTTACAGACCAGAAGTCTTTATTTCATTAAGCTACCAAATATTAGAAAGAATGTCACCTTTTTTTTTCTTGTTACCCAGAGATTATGGAATGTGGGGGGGGGGAGTTGTTTTTGTTGAATTTTTGATGCTGGCACGAAGTTTTTTGCCCACTTATTGTCTGACTCGGGAAGGGACATTGGTATGATAGGAGTAGCAGGAAATAATCAGAAAAATGGTGGAAGTATAAAATCCAAGTAATATGGAAGCAATGAGTTATTAATTAATCAATTAAATAATATTAATAAATTTTTTAAAAAGTATTCTCAGAGTTTGAGAATACTGACTTAATTTTGAGGGAATTTCTACTGTTGCTAATGTGTCATAAAATAGCATTAAATGTTACAAAGAATTATTCCAAGACAGGAAGCGTAAATCAGTCATACAAACTTCTTTTTCATCTTAAGAAATTGCCATAGTAAACCTGCCCTTCAGCAATCAACACTCTAATCAATCAGTAACCATCAACATCAAGGCAAGACCCTATACCAGCAAAAAGATCATAACTCACTGGTCAGATAGTCATTGGCAAAGTTCACAATAAAGTACATTTCAATTAAAGTATATACATTATTAAACATACTGCCATTGCATATTTTATGGATTACAGCACAGTGTGAACATAGTTTTAATGGGCATACGAATTATGACTCAATTCGTTGGAATATTTTATTTTCTGTGCTGGTTTGAAACTGAACCTTATATATCTCTGAGGTATGACTGTACTATTACCTATATGACTTCTAGCTGACATAACTGGAAGGTTGCACAAATGTCTTCCTACAAAGAAAATACAGCACAGTGCATTTCATCACTATGTACATCCATAAGATACTATGTAAAAGAAACAAAACTATAAGTAAAGAGCAGAAGATCAATAGGGTAGGGAGAAGGAAACAGGCAGAGGGAAGGGTGGAAGGCAAAGTACTAGGCACTGAATTAGAACAAATTATTTCCCATGCTTTTATAATTATGTCAAAATGAATCCTATTGCTACATATAGCTAAAAAGAACCAATAAAAAAGAAATAGGAGCAGAAAAATAACATCACTTCTACTCAAATGATTCAAGAACACAGAAATAAAAAAGCAGTTTCCAACACAATATACAAAGCAAATATTATGTTCACATTAAAACAAGATGAACAAAATAAAAATAAAGAAAACTATAGGCCAATATCTCTCATGGGTATATTTTCAAAATACTCTTCAAAATTTACAGAATAGAATACTGCAAAATATAATATATATATAACACTGTAACAAATTTGGTTCCATACAGAATTCAAGAATAATTTAGCAGTGACAATCAATCACTATAACTCACTTCAACTTCATAAAGACTTATCTATGAAAAATTCATGATAAGTATTAATAGCATACAATTTTATATATATTAGAGACAATGAAAGGAAAAAAAACCCAAGAAAACAAAATGCACCAGAGAATGCAGAGACATGGTTGCCTGTAGCTAAGTGCTGAGGGGTAGATCAACTGTCATGAGTGTTCTATTTGTGGTGATTGACATGTTCTATTGTATTTATATGGTTATATTAATTTACCCAAGATCATCCATTAAAATGTGTGCATTGCAGTATAAATTACACTTGAAGAGGTAAGAAAAGAAAAAAAAATCTCATAAAATAGCTGAAAATAATAAAATAATAAAATGTAACTGAAGAATAAAACATTAAAGGAAAATATAGTACTCTAGAACTTTTGAGCATCATTTCAATAAGAGTAATTAACACTACAGATGTTAATTGGTTCACAAAAATGTCTGTTAAGTTAATTATTTTAAGAAAATAGGGAGAATAACATCCATAAACTATTAAAAATGTAAAAACCCACAGAACTATTATTCAGGTTTCCTTCACGTAAACTCATCTGAACTGAAATAAATATTATTTTAATGACTTTTTAAAAAAATAGTCTCTAGTAAAGTTTAAACTGCTCAATAGTTTCCATATGTCAACAAAGGGAAATTGCCATAAATCATATAATATTAGCTTAAATAAATTAAGTGCAAGAAAATATTTTATCTGTACTACAAAAAATTTTATCTGTACTACAAAAGACAAATCTAAAGCAAACTTAAGGCAGAAGATAAGCTTATAAAACACTTACTAAGCAGAATGGCTAAAGTATGGACAGAGTGAGAGTTAGAAATCAAGAAACCATTGGAGGGAGATGATAAACTGCAACTTGTATGTTTGGGGAGGCTCAATAATAGATCCTCCAGAAAAAAGAGAGGTTATACTCCATTTATGTAGAATGTGTCAAAATTCATTCTACTGTCATGTATAACTAATTAGAACAAATTAAAAAAATAGACTCTAAAGAAGCTATCTGATGTGATTACTGCATATGATCTCTGCTAAATCCATTTCGGAATTTATAACAGGGCAATCATAACATAAAATCAACCTTATCTCACAAAATTTCAAGCCTCCCAGTGTAGCACCTCCTCCAGAAGTCTGGATCTTTGAAAAAACATTTCTAGACTACTTTGTCTTCATTGCTGCTAGGCATCAACCATTTTGTTTCCCCTCCTGATTCTGTTAGAGTGATATTTCTTTTTACTGACAATTTCAAAAGTTCCAGAAAGGCAAGTCCAGCAAGGGGACCAGATATGGTGATGGCCAGAGACAGAGTGTCTAGCGTGAGCCAAAGTGCCAGCCCTGAACTATTGCTCTGTGAAATCTATGGCAAGCTACGGAAGGCCAATGAAAAGTGCTTTTATCTTTTCCAAATATGTAAAGTAATGAATTAATTCTTATAAAAAATATTTTTAATTATACATGGACAAAATATCTTTATTTTGTTTATTTATTTTTATGTGGTGCTGAGGATTGAACCCAGTGTCTCACATGTGCAGAACAAGCACTCTGCCACTGAGCTACAACCCCAGCCCTGAATTAATTCTTTATTAACTTACATAATATTTATTTATTTAGCATTCAACAACCTTGTTTTATGTTCTGTGCAAGGGTAACCAACTAAGCAGATAAAGTCTTTGAATACAAGATTTTGTGGCACCAAGGACTATAAAAACTAGAATCAAGCTTTCTCTAAATTTTCTTTTAAATTTCAAACTCTTCACTCAGGCTTGGATGCATGTGACTTCCTTTGTCACTTGCTAGCATATTCAGAAATACCTGTTCATCTTTCCTTTGACTTTTAAATAAATGAGTTCATCCAAATCTTTTTTCATGCTCTAGCTATTAGCTTCTTACCATAAACTCTTGATCACCCAAAGGAAAAACACTCCAGCCCATCTTTCCAATCTTTCCAGCCCCAGACATGTTTTAAATATTCCACCAAACACAGATTTGGTATAAAATGGTATTTTTATTATGAGTGGTTTTAATGAAATGATTTCTGTGATAAGGTAGAAAATTTGTAAATACAAAATCTGATGATTTATATTAAGAGATATCCACATGCTCCAGGCGAATATTCGGAAATCACTAACTGGAAAATTCATTTTAAATTAAAAAAAATTATTTGAATACTCTCATCAAAATACGAAGTTAATTACAGAGGGGCAAAACCAAGATCATCTTCAGATATTCATTTTGCAGCAGTAAATATCATTAAATACAGAAGCAATTGACAAGAAAGAATGTGGTCCAAGTTTATACATCTCCAAAACCATTAGCATATGAAAACTACAAAAGATATTTAAATCATGTAATTTATTGGATACTGACAGCCATATTTTTTGTTTTCCAAAATGGCTAAAATATGTTATTTATGATAATCAGTAAGTATCGAGTTGTGAAAAATTACTTTTCCACATAACTTGAATAACTTTTTTTGGAAGATACAGAGGATAGTCAACAAATACTCAGTTTTGTAAAATTTAGGATAATTTCCAAACTTGATATTCCACTTATGTGAATTATGTTCTAAAAACTGACTCTGAAAATAAATTTTATTATAAGGTATTTCCTTTTAATATTAACAAATGTTTGGAATAAATTGCACATTTAGAATAGAATTATGACCATAAATCAACACTGTGGAAAACACATATTTTAATCATCATGCACAGTGTACAAAGGGAAGGTTAAAAATGCCATTAGAAATCTCTTTTTGGCAAATACTTAATGCTTTCATTCACAACACAGAATTTTAGAATGCTATGGTGAACCCATCAAATTTATTTCTAATATTGTGGAATTAAACATGCTAGAGGCACTAAACTTAGTATGGTGTAGAAAATAAATATTCTTCGCATTACTTATTTGGTAGCATGTAATGAATAAACACTTATTGGAATTTATATCTCCCACAACCTAGCATTGATGAAAAAAATATTAGTACATAATCTAAATGGATGAAAAAGAAACATTTTCTTTTACAAAGTATTGTCAAATGTTTTGGAAAAATGAGATATTCTAGTTGTACCATGAAAACTATTGGCATTGTGTGAAAATGTCATAAATTTAAAAAATTCAAATAACAAATCTGTCTCACCATATAACTTATATTCTCCTGAATAGTTAGGTAATTTTCTGAAATAATTGTCTTGTAGCAAGAATGTGAGTTCTGGATGATTTTGAATAATCTGAGGCTCATTGAAGAAAATGATTACATCTCAATCCAACAATTGTATTCACTGGGAAATTCTACTTTCACCAGTCCAATTACTTCACTACATTAGACTTTTACCCCCTTCTTACTCCTGAATTACTCTTTCTTCTATTTTATTTTCCCTTCTGAATTCTATTATTCTTGTGTATAAATTACTGTCACACTTATATTTCCTGCCATTTTCATTCCTCCCTATCACACCTGGAAGTATCCTATTTAGAGTCTTACTTTTCAAAAAAAGTAGAACTCTTCCTGTGAATCTCTCAATTTAGTCATGAAATGCTAGCTTTCTTATCTCAAAAGACCCTAGTATATCCCTCCATTAAGTGCTTTTAACTAGACTGGAACAAGATTATTAATAAGTTAAAAGAGTTGCTATTCATTATGACTTTACATCTCCCTAACGTGTTTAGTACCAAATGATGAATGGATAAAAGAAAGAAAGAAAAGAAAGAGAAAAGGAAAAGAAGGAAGATTGCTTTTACTCTGCCTTGGACTTTTTCTTTTCTCTCTTTTCTAGAATCTCTACTCACGAAATTCCTTGCAGTGCTTATTCTTGATCTTCTTGAAGAACAACTTCTATTTCTCTATTTTAAATATTTAACATACTAATATTTCCAAAGATTCTTGTTCATATTTACAAAGTTTCCATCTTAACTTTTTCTTTTCTCTAGCTGTTTTTACTGTCTTCCTCATGCCACTTGTGTCTATTCTTTCTCCATAAGATGCCCAGTTTTTACAGACAAAATGTCCCTTTTAACTGATATTATTCTTGAATTTTTAATAGACATCTCTAATACCAAAATAACATTGTTTTTAAATTTTTTTTTTGTTCTATTCATATCTCTTTCCATATGTTGTGTTTTCTGGAAAATGCTCTCTGAGGTTAATGTTTAATATTAAAATATTTATATGAAAGTAGCTTTGGACTTTGTCCTTGCAGACGGCATAAGAGAAGCAGGATTACACAGAAGTGACATGCAATATAGGCCTGATGAGAGCACTGGACACTGAGAATGAGTTTAGGGTTAAGAAGACCCATCAGGGTTGTCCTGAATTGGGTAAAGATAGACCACCATACCCATGAGTCTTTGCACATGGTCAAAAGACCTTGAGCATGGCAGCTCTCTGATGGGGAGACCTCTGCAAAGCTGACAGCTGCAATCTGAGTTTATTCTCAGTATGTGGATCTAAGTCCATACTTAATGTTAAAGAGCAAGTTTCAGCCAATGTTCATTACACAACTTGCAATTCCTTTCCTGGTATTAAAAGACATTATCATTCCTTCAAGCATGCCATTTTCTAGCTATGTCTTCACCTAAATCAAATCGACTGATGTATCTAAATATCACGTGATATACGTGGATATTTTAAAATAAACATTTTAGTCAAGAATAATTCAAGCTAACAGAAAAATTACAAAAATATTACAGAGAAGTTTCAGGTATAAAATGTGCCTGTCCCATTTACTAATCATCTGTGCTAGGGCCATGAGATAGACTTCCAAGAGACTAAGGAAGAGCCCAGAGATGGGGTATGAAATAGAGATTTATTGAGAAATGCTTACATGGGAGATCTTGTAGCAACAGGCTGGACAAGTATTTCACCAGAAGATTCAGAAGCTATAAGCTCTGCAGGTATTTTGCCAGAAAGCCCTGTGGTGACAGACTGGACAGGCGTACCTCTTCTGTACACAGTGCCTCTAGTACCTCACCAAAAAGTAGCACCTTCTATCCCTCTCCACATTTTGTCCAGGAGTAGGCACCTAGATGAGCATTTTTCTCTCCACAGCACTCTAGTCCACACCAGGTATCATAGGGAGGGGGTGCAATTATATAAGCAGCATCAGCTTAGCTTTCTTTGTTTCATTGTATGACCAGAATCTCAAGGAACTGCTATCCTGGCATACTTGTGAAAAATTAGCTTTTTACAGATAACTCTAATTTGCTCTAATTACTGAAGATACATGAGAAAACACAGTGTCCTTCAAGATAATATATATCTGGACATTCCACTCCAGATCTACTTTCTTTTTTTCCTTAACTAAACTGGTGTTTTCTGAATGAAAAGAGAAATATGATGTTTTATTTTCCCACTGTTTTTTTTTAAAAGGATAACACAGTGCCATAAAGCCATAGAATATAGGAATATATCATTAATGAAAGGAACATCTTGAGACATTGATGTTCACTGCCAGCTTTCCCTATTTTTAACACTTTAAAATGACATGACACATTTAATAAATAGATTAATAAATTTATTCGTTAATAATATATACATAATATTAACATAATAAATATGATTTTAATATAACACTATTCTACATATATTAAATATTAATAAAATATATGTACACATTTAATTGAAGGAGTGCATGATTTAGAGTACTGAAGTGTTTTCGAGAACAGGAGGTAGAAGTGATTAGAAGGCAAATGCCAGAAGTCACAATTTGGGGAGTAGGGAAGTTACTTACAGTATGTAGTGCTGTTGGTACAATGCTTGGCAGATATTAAATGCTCATAAGATATTAGCCACTATCAATGTTTAAAATTATTTATTTTTAGGAATGTTATTTAGTAATTTCAAGGTGAATAAAATAATATTGATTTGTTCTTGTTAACTAAAGTTCATACTTAAGATTTCCTTAGTTTTTACCTCTTTTTTTTTTAACTATTTGTTTCAGTAACCTATTCAAGAAGCTTTATAACAATTATTAGTCATGACTTCCAGGCATTGATGGCTTCTTATGTTTTTCTTTGATGAGCTTGACATGTTTAAAGAATGATCTTTTTTTTTTTTTTATGTTAAGCTGAATGGTTTATACTCATACCTCTAGCACTGTTTCATTACCATACAGACTATTCTAACTTCATTTTTTTTGCATATCTGTAAACTCCCTTTTCAATAATAAAAAATCTGGTTTAACTGTTCTATCCTAGTATACATATATGGTGGACATATTTTATCAATGAGAGTACAGTGATTGTATGCAGTTCTCTCTATCTCTCCGTCTCTCTCTCTCTCTCTCTCTCTCTCTCTCTCTCTCTCTCTCTCTCTCTCTCTCTCTCTCTCTCTCTTTTGTTTGTGCTTAGTCTTACAGAACTCACATTTGTGCAAAGGTACTTCAGTCAGCATCCTTTTCCCCACCTTCTTTTTTAAAAAAATTTAATTTGTTATATATGACAACAGGATGCATTATAATTCATATAGCACATATAGAGCATCATTTCTCATATCTTTGGTTGAACATAAAGTAGAGTCACTTCCTTCATGTCTTCATACATGTACTTAGGGTAATGATGACCATCATATTCCACCATCTTTCCTACCCATTTCCCAGCCTTCTTCATTGAGAGTTTTGCATACAGTGAAATCATTTGTCACATTTTACTTCTATCCTGGGATCCCCAAATCCTAAATGATTGGTTTTTAATGTGTATATATATTAAGGTTTACTCTTTGTTTTGTAAACTTCTATGAGTTTTGAAAAATTCAAGGTATCATGCCTCTATCATTAAGCTATCAAACAGAATAGTTTTACAGAGATAAGAACTCATTTATACTTCATCTGTACAACCTTCTCCTCTCCTTGAACCTCAAGCAGTCTGACTTTTTGCATGCATTTAAGGTTCATCTATCCATGTCTTGTCATAACTTGATTGCTTATTTATTTTTATTGCTGAATAAAATTTCATTGTATGATTATGCTAAAGTTTAATTTATTCATCTTTTGAAAGACATCTTACTTGCTTCCAATTTTTGATGAGTATAAATTAAATTGCTATAAACATGCTTGCAGGTTTTTGTGTGAAGACACATTTTCAGATTGGTTGAGTAAACTCTTAGGGACACATCAGTTTATGTTCACCTTGGTATGAAACTGCCAAATTTTCTTTCGTTTTCCAGCAATGAAAGAGAATCCCTATACCTCTCTATCTTTTCTGGCACTTGGTATGATTACTTTCTTTGTTCTTGTTTTTTACTCTTTGATGTTGTAACTTTAGCCATTCTAATAACTAAAGATTATTATCTAATTGCTGTTAAATTTTGCAATACCCAAATTGCAGATGAGATTGAATATAATTTCATATGCATAATACATAGCCCTTTTGGTTAGGTGTCTAAATGTGTACCTTTTTAAAATTTATTTCTAATTTTTTTACTTTGAAAAAGTTATATATCTTCAATTTAAATTCTTTATTACAAATGCATTTTGTAAATATTTTCTTTCAATATAGAACTTATTTTTATATTTTCTTAATATTTTGTCTTTTGCAATATGAAATTTTTAATTTCAATGAAGGCTAACTTAAATATTACAACTTTCATTCATAATGCTTTTGGTGTTTTGCATAAAACCCATTTCCAAATTCATAATTTCATACATATTCTCCAATTTTATCTAGAAAATTTTATTTGTGCATTTATTAAATTTCATCAATTCATTTTCAGTTTCTTTTTGTGAAAAGTGTTGTTTTCTGCTTAGATCCATTTACATATATTTTTTGCACATAGATGCTCATTTGTTTTAAAACCATTTATTGTGAAAGCTATTCTCTCTCCAATTAATTGACTTCATCACATATCAGTTGCCCTTTGCTGTGATTTATTTCGAAAATGTCTATTCTATTCCAAAGATTCGTGTGTTCATTCTTTCACTGAGACTATTCTCTATTTAGCACTATATAGCTTGAAAGCAAGTCTCAATAGGGTAAAAATTCAACTTTACTTTTTCTTTCAGTCAAAGTTCAATCAAAGTTCCTCCCTTCTCCCCACAACCCTCCCTCCCATTATGGGTCAGCATCCACTTACTGGAGAGAATATTCGGTCTCTGTTTTTTTGGGAGATTGGCTTACTTTGCTTAACACGATATTCCTTCAGTATTATATTGGTTAATGTAGAATGTTTGTAAATATATATATATATATATATTCTTACAGAATTTTGACCAATTTTTAATGCTGTACCATTTTCTGTTTGATGTTAGTATGAATGGTATTGTTTTATTTCAAATGATATTCATTAGTTGTATGTATGAAAAAAATGACTTTTGTATTTATACTTTATATTTTGAAAGCTTCCTATAATTTCTAATTTGTTGCAATATTTTATTGATTAATTGGAATTTTCATCATAATTGTCATCTGCAATTTTAAACAGGTTTTATTTTCCCCTCTCTTTGTATAGCTTTCCTTTCTTTGTGTTTTTTCTTATTAAGTAGTTGTGACTTTCAGCACAATTTTCAATAAGAGTAGGAGAGCAGCATCTTTTTCTTGTTGTAGTCTCAGAAATAAATTGTCCAGTTTCTCACCATTTGCTATGACTTCTGTAGATACCCTGCTTCTATTGCTAGCTGCCTGAGAGATTTTAGCATGAATTAGGGTTACATTTGGTAAAGTTATTTTTAAAAAATCTATTGATACAAGCATATGTTTCTTCTTTAACTTCTTTAAAATAATTTTTTTTGTACTTTTATATGGACAGAATGCATATATTTTATTTGTTTATTTTTATGTGGTGCTGAGATTCAAACCCAGTCCCTCATACAAGCTAGGCAAACACTCTGTTGATGAGTACAGCCCCTTCTTTAACCTCTTTATAAGGTGAAATACCTAAATTATTTTATTTGTTCTTTTTAGTTATATATGACAGGAGAGTCAATTTTGACATATTTGTGCAAACATGAAGCTTAAATTATTTTTTTAATGCTGAACCAGTCAGGGATATATAGCATAACTTCTGGTATCTTCATTTCATATATTGTTGTATTTTATTTAGTAATATTTTGTTTCTTTTTTTGGCATCTGAGTTCTTGAGAGGTATTTATTTATTTTTAATCTGAATTTTCTTTTATTTTTTAAATACATGACAGCAGAATGCATCACAATTCTTATTACACATATAGAGCACAATTTTTCATATATCTGATTGTATTCTCCAATTCATGTCTTCATACATGTACTTTGGATAATGATATCCATCACATTCTGTCATCATTGCTAACCTTACCCTGCCTCCTCCCTTCCCCTTCCACCCCTCTGCCCTATCTAGAGTTCATCTATTCCTCTCATGCTCCCTCTGCCTATCCCACTATGGGAAAAAGCTATACAAAGACTGAGGGTGAAAGGTTGAGAAAAATCATACCACTAACTTCTTTTTTTCTTGCAATCTCTCTAATTTTAGTATCAGTGCTATGTTGGCATTACAGAATGAGGTAGAAAATACTCCTTCCACTTTTACTTTCTAGAAAAGATTGTTGATAATTGGTATCATTTCTTCCTTAAATGATTGGTACGATTCACAGTAAATTGGGCTTGGCACTTTCTGTTTTAGCACTTTTGTTATTTTTCATTGTTTTCTTCTTTTGTTATTGGTTTACATAATATGAGTTTACTCATATTAAACCATTTTTATGTCTATTTATGATTAATTTCAAAGAACTATTGGATTCACTACTTTGTGTCTCTTTGATCTCTGTTGCTGACTTCATTTACTTTTGTTCCTGCCATATATTTTATCTTCCACTTTGGTATTATTTGTTCTTCTTTTCATGGTTCCTTAAGTATGTATGTTTCTGATTTGAGATGAATTTTCTTTATTTTTCCTTCTATATATTTATTGCCTTTGTAAAATTTGAGTTTTATAAGTATGCATAAAGGTAGAACTAACAATGTATAGTCACATATGCATGGATTAATTTGGTCAATTTTATTCCACAGCACTTCCCTTTTCCTATCCCACTTCCTCCTCCTTCGATCCTATTCCACTATTGTATTTTCATGGGATTCCCACTACTTTATTTTCTAATTTCTCTCTTGCTTCTGCATGTAACAGAAAACATTTAATCTGTGGCTTTCTGACTGATTTATTTCACTTGACATCATGTTCAGTTGTAGTCATTTACCAGCAAATGCCATAATTTCATTTTTCTTTATGGCTGAGCAAAACTCCATTGTGCATAAATGCCACATTTTCTTTATTCATTTGTCTGTTGACAGGCATGGGGTATTCCCATAACTTGACTATTGTGAATTGTGCTGCTACAAACATTAATATGCTCATGTCACTATAATATGCTGATTTCAGTTCCTTTGAATAAATTCCACAAAGTAGGACATCTGGATCATACAGTGGTTCCATTGATAAAAGGAAAAGAAAGTATAAAATAGGAAAAATAACATGTATGTGTATATATATATGTATATACATATATATATACATGAATTAATCAGCTAATACAAATAAACAACAAAATTTTAAAAATAAATATATTAAAAAAGAAAAAGAAATTCTTAATAGAAAATTATGTTTTTTTTTCTACTGAGGTGGCAAATATTGTGAATATTTACATACAATTCCAGAATGTTCTTCTGTCCATCTCTTCTTAGGCTATTGGCCACTTAGAACAAGGGCTGAGTGTTATTAAACTTATCCTCATCTTGTGATTTTTGCCACTCCGATTGCTGGAGTGGCTTGGAAGAGTAGCTGGTTGAAATGGCTCTTAGCTTCTCTACTCACTATCCCAGAGGGATTGGAATTGAAATACCTTCCCCTGGGATTTTGTCTGTATGTCTTAGATATCTGCTTTTTCTGGTTGGAAGTGGTGCAGAAATGTTTTTGGGAAGTTCTGAAAGATGGAATTGAACCCTAAATGGAACTTTGGAACTTCATTTTGGGTATCTACTCCAGAGTGATTAAATATTTGCACCCATATGGCAGAGTAGATAACAATCTTTTATGAGAATCTGGATTTTTTTAATTATTAATTTTTTAAAAATCTATATATGACAGCAGAATGCACTACAATTCATATTACACATATAGAGCACAATTTTTTATATCTCTGGTTATATACAAGTATACTCACACTAATTTGTGTCTTCATAGATGTACTTTGGATAATTCCACCATCATTTCTAACCCCATGTCCCTTCCCTTCCCCTCCAACCCCTGTGCCCTATCTAGAGATCATCTATTCCTCCCATGATCACCCTCCCTACCCCACTATGAATCAGCCTCCTTATATCAGAGAAAACATTTGTCATTTGGTTTTTGGGGATTGGCTAACTTCACTTAGCATTATCTCCTCCAACTTCATCCATTTACCTGCAAATGCCATGATTTTATTCTCTTTTTGATGAGTAATAATCCATTGTGTATGAATGCCACATTTTTTTTATCCATTTATCTACTGAAGGGCATCTAGGTTGGTTCCACAATTTAGCTACTATGAATTGTGCTGCTATAAACAATTGGGCACTAAAACAGACTTGTAGACGATTGGTACAGAATAGAGGACACAAAATTACAACTATCTTATATTAGACAAAGGTGCCAAAAACATGCATTGGAGAAAAGAGAGCCTCTTTAACAAATGGTTCTGTGAAAACTGGAAATTCATATGCAACAAAATGAACTTAAAACCCTATCTCTCACCAAGCACAGAACTCAACTCAAAATGGATCAAGGACTTAGGAATACAACAAGAGACCTTGTGTCTAATAGAAGAAAAAGTAGGCCCTATTCTCCATAATATGGGAGTAGTCCCAAACTTCCTTAATAAGACTCCTATAGTGCAAGAATTAAAATCAAGGATCAATAAATGGTATGGATCCAAAATAAAAAGCTTCTTTGCCACAGTCTGGCTGGGCAAAATAACCAGAAGGTGACAAGCAACTTGAAAATTGAAAGGGGAACTGCTTTATTATGGAAGAACTGCGGTATTATATACCTAATTGATTACACACAGCTTGACTCAATTAGCATCATTCAGATACAGCAATTAGCCAATAAGGAATCTCCACCATCTTAATGGCTCAGTGGCGTTGCCTCACAAACCACTGCTCCTGGCAAACTGCCAGGTGCCATCTTGACTTGATTTATGGCCCCCAACACTTCTTTTCATCAAAAGAAATAATCTGTGAGGTGAATATAGAGCCTACATCTTGGGAGCAAATTTTTACCCCTCACACATTAGATAGAGCACTAATCTCTAGGGTATATAAAGAACTCAAAAACCTAAACACCATAAAAACAAATAACCCAATCAATAAATGGGCCAAGGAACTTAACTGATACTTCTCAGAAGATGATATACAATCAATCAACAAATATATGAAAAAATGCTCATCATCTCTAGCAATCAGAGAAATGCAAATCAATACTACTCTAAAATTTCATCTCACTCCAGTCAGAATGTCAGCTATTATGAAGACAAACAACAATAAGTGTTGGTGAGGATGCGGGGGAAAAAGGTACACTCATACACTGCTGATGGGACTGCAAGTTGGTGCAGCCAATATGGAAAGCAGTATTGAGATTCCTTGGAAATTTGGGAAAATGAAACCACCATTTGACCCAGCTATCCGTCTCATTGGTCTATACCCAAAGGACTTAAAAACAGGATACTACAAAGAATCTGGATTTTTAGTGTCTCATAGAGTTCTGTTTTTAGGAGGTTAACTGACTAATCTCAGTGGATGACATAAGGCAGATTTCTCATAGCACTCTTCTCCACAAATGGACTTCCAAGTCTCCTTTCCCAAATATAAATACACCTACCTTTTTTATAACTTTGATTCTTTTCAGCTGGCCATTTGTGCCATAGAATTCAAAGGGAGAGTGGGTTGTACTCTCCTGACCTCAATTTAATCACACTTGCCTGTTCACTTTAACCAAATTCTTTTCAGTTGATCATTTACAACCATACCCCCACCAAAGGAAAGCAGTTAACATTTGCCTATTGCAATGAAATCATGCCCACCTGTTCTATCTACCCAAAACTTTTCAGTTGGTAGTTTGCACCACAGAGTTCAAAGAGAGAGCTGGTTAAACTCTACTGATCCCAATATAATCATACCTGCTCATGCTTTTCAGGTGGATGCTACAGAGCTCAAAGGGAGAGAAGTTTTCATTCTCTTCCATTTCTGTGTTTTGAATCACCTTGAATCCACCATTTTCTGTATTGTCTGATTTATCAGGTGCACTTTAGGTCATGCAGTAAACACTGGCCATGACAGAGTGGAAGCATTTGCTAGGAACTCTCAAGTTCCTGTTGGAACAAAGCTTAGTATAAAGTCTTCAAGCTGGATCTCCACCTCTATGCTTACAAGTTGGGAACACAGAGTACATTTCCAACACCAGTTTGCTAAACAGTCTTTGTAGCAGCTAAGTACAGCCTCATTTCTGCAGGTATTTATGTGATCAATGAGTTTGCTGTTTCCCTTTGTGTTGCTCCTCTCTTTGTGGTGACATAGCATAACTACTAATGCTGGGCTCAGGGGTACTCCTCTATATTCCTCATCCACAGCACCAGAATCTGAGGCCTCTCTCAATCTCTGGCAAATAAATATTGATTTATAATTATTTTATTCAAATGTCCATCCTGTTATGAAGCTGTATGTTTGTCATTTCAATTCTGAATGGCAGAGCAAGTGAGAACTACTTCCTTTCTCTATTCCACAATATTGTAGTTCCCTACCACCTCCAGTTTTATTTATTTATTTATTTATTTATTTTTCTGTTTACTACCTCTGTATTTCTTTTTTTTTTATTGGTTGTTCACAACATTACAAAGCTCTTGACATATCATACTTCGAACAATAGTTTCAAGTGAGTTATGAACTCCCATTTTTACCCCAAATACAGATTGCAGAATCACATAGGTTACACATTCACATTTTTACATAATGCCATACTAGTGACTGATGTATTCTGCTACCTTTCCTATCCTCTACTATCCCCCTCCCCCCATCTTCTCTTTCTATCCCATCTACTGTAATTCATTTCTCTCCTTATTTTTCTTCCAATTCCCCTCACAACCTCTTTTATGTAGTTTTTTATAACAATGAGGATCTCTTTCCATTTCCATGCAATTCCCCTTTTCTCTCTCTTTCCCTCCCATCTCGTGCCTCTGTTTAATGTCAATCTTTTCTTCCTGCTCTTCCTCCCTACTCTATTCTTAGTTGCTCTCATTATATCAAAGAAGACATTTGGTATTTGTTTTTTAGGGCTTGGCTAGCTTCGCTTAGCATAATCTGCTCTAATGCCATCCATTTCCCTCCAAATTCTATGATTTTGTCATTTCTTAATGCAGAGTAATACTCCATTGTGTATAAATGCCACATTTTTTTTATCCATTCGTCTATTGAAGGGCATCTAGGTTGGTTCCACAGTCTTGCTATTGTGAATTGTGCTGCTATGAACATCGATGTAGCAGTGTCCCTGTAGCATGCTCTTTTTAGGTCTTTAGGGAATAGACCGAGAAGGGGGATAGCTGGGTCAAATGGTGGTTCCATTCCCAGTTTTCCAAGAAATCTCCATACTGCTTTCCAAATTGGCTGCACCAATTTTCAGTCCCACCAACAATGTACAAGTGTACCCTTTTCCCCATATCCTCGCCAGCACTTATTGTTGTTTGACTTCATAATGGCTGCCAATCTTACTGGAGTGAGATGGTATCTTAGGGTGGTTTTGATTTGCATTTCTCTGACTGCTAGAGATGGTGAGCATTTTTTCATGTACTTGTTGATTGATTGTATGTCCTCCTCTGAGAAGTATCTGTTCAAGTCCTTGGCCCATTTGTTGATGGGATTATTTGTTATCTTATTGTCTGATTTTCTGAGTTCTTTATATACTCTGGATATTAGGGCTCTATCTGAAGTGTGAGGAGTAAAGATTTGTTCCCATGATGTAGGCTCCCTATTTACCTCTCTTATTGTTTCTTTTGCTGAGAAAAAACTTTTTAGTTTGAGTAAGTTCCATTTGTTGATTCTAGATGTTAACTCTTGTGCTATGGGTGTCCTATTGAGGAATTTGGAGCCCGACCCCACAGCATGTAGGTCGTAGTCAACTTTCTCTTCTATCAGATGCCGTGTCTCTGATTTGATATCAAGCTCCTTGATCCATTTTGAGTTAACTTTTGTGCATGGCGAGAGAAAGGGATTCAGTTTCATTTTGTTGCATATGGATTTCCAGCTTTCCCAGCACCATTTGTTGAAGATGCTATCCTTCCTCCATTGCATGCTTTTAGCCCCTTTATCAAATATAAGAAAGTTGTAGTTTTGTGGGTTGGTTTCTGTGTCCTCTATTCTGTACCATTGGTCCACCCGCCTGTTTTGGTACCAGTACCATGCTGTTTTTGTTACTATTGCTCTGTAGTATAGTTTGAAATCTGGAATCGCTATACCACCTGATTCACACTTCCTGCTTAGTATTGTTTTTGCTATTCTGGGTCTTTTATTCTTCCATATGAATTTCATGATTGCTTTCTCTATTTCTACAAAAAATGCCGTTGGGATTTTGATTGGCATTGCATTAAACCTATAGAGAACTTTTGGTAATATCGCCATTTTGATGATGTTAGTTCTGCCTATCCATGAACAGGGTATATTTTTCCATCTTCTAAGGTCTTCTTCAATTTCTCTCTTTAGGGTTCTGTAGTTTTCATTGTATAAGTCTTTCACCTCTTTTGTTAGGTTGATTTCCAAGTATTTTATTCTTTTTGAGGATATTGTGAACGGAGTGGTTGTCCTCGTGTCCATTTCAGAGGATTTGTTGCTGATATACAGGAATGCCTTTGATTTATGCGTGTTGATTTTATAACCTGCCACTTTGCTGAATTCATTTATTAGCTCTAACAGTTTCTTTGTAGACCCTATTGGGTCTGCTAGGTATAGAATCATGTCATCTGCAAATAGTGATAATTTAAGTTCTTCTTTTCCTATTTTTAAGCCTTTAATTTCTTTTGTCTGTCTAATTGCTCTGGCCAGTGTTTCGAGAACTATGTTGAACAGAAGTGGTGAGAGAGGGCATCCCTGTCTTGTTCCAGATTTTAGAGGGAATGCCTTCAATTTTTCTCCATTCAGAATGATGCTAGCCTGAGGCTTAGCATAAATTGCTTTTACAATGTTGAGGTATGTTCCTGTTATCCCTAGTTTTTCGAGAGTTTTGAACATAAACGGATGCTGTACTTTGTCGAATGCTTTTTCCACATCTATTGAGATGATCATATGGTTCTTATTTTTAAGTCTATTGATGTGGTGAATAACATTTATTGATTTCTGTATATTGAACCAGCCTTGCATACCAGGGATGAATCCTACTTGATCATGGTGCACAATTTTTTTGATATGTTTTTGTATCCGATTTGCCAGAATTTTATTGAGGATTTTTGCATCTAGGTTCATTAGAGATATTGGTCTGTAGTTTTCTTTCTTTGAAGTGTCTTTGTCTGGTTTTGGAATCAGGGTGATGTTGGCCTCGTAGAATGAATTTGGAAGTTCTCCCTCTTTTTCTATTTCCTGAAATAGCTTGAAAAGTATTGGTATTAGTTCCTCTTTAAAGGTTTTGTAAAACTCTGCTGTATACCCATCCGGTCCTGGGCTTTTCTTAGATGGTAATCTTTTGATGGTTTCTTCTATTTCCTCAATTGATATTGGTCTGTTTTGGTTGTCTATATCCTCCTGACTCAATCTGGGCAGATTATATGACTTAAGAAATTTATCGATGCCTTCACTATCTTCTATTTTATTGGAGTATAAGGATTCAAAATAATTTCTGATTATCTTCTGTATTTCTGAAGTGTCTGTCGTGATCTTGCCTTTTTCATCCCTTATGCTAGTAATTTGAGTTCTCTCTCTTCTTCTCTTCGCTAGCATGGCTAAGGGTCTGTCAATTTTATTTATCTTTTCAAAGAACCAACTTTTAGTTTTGTCAATTTTTTCAATTGTTTCTTTTGTTTCGATTTCATTAATTTCAGCTCTGATTTTAATTATTTCTTGCCTTCTACTTCTGTTGCTGTTGCTTTGCTCTTCTTTTTCTAGGATTTTGAGATGAAGCATGAGATCATTTATTTGTTGGTTTTTTCTTTTTTTAAGGAATGAACTCCAAGCAATGAATTTTCCTCTTAGAACTGCTTTCAATGTGTCCCATAGATTCCGATATGTTGTGTCTGTGTTTTCATTAAACTCTAAGAATTTTTTAATTTCCTCCTTGATGTCTTCTAATACCCATTGATCATTCAGTAACCTATTGTTCATTCTCCAAGTGATGCATGATTTTTCCTTGCTTCTTTTATCGTTGATTTTTAGTTTCATTCCATTATGATCAGATAAGATGCATGGTATTATCTCTGCTCCTTTATATTGTCTAAGAGTTGCCCTGTGACATAATATACGATCTATTTTTGAGAAGGATCCATGTGCTGCTGAGAAAAAAGTGTAGCTGCTTGATGTTGGGTGGTATATTCTATATATGTCAATTAAGTCTAGGTTGTTAATTGTGTTATTGAGTTCTATAGTTTCCTTATTCAACTTTTGTTTGGAAGATCTGTCCAGTGGTGAGAGAGGTGTGTTGAAGTCTCCCATGATTATTGTATGGTGGTCTATTAGACTCTTGAACTTGAGAAGAGTTTGCTTGATGAACACAGCAGCACTGTTGTTTGGGGCATATATATTTATGATTGTTATGTCTTGTTGGTGTATGGTTCCCTTGAGCAGTATGTAGTGTCCTTTTTTATCCCTTTTGATTAACTTTGGTTTGAAATCTATTTTATTTGATATGAGTATGGACACTCCTGCTTGTTTCTGCAGTCCATATGAGTGATATAATTTTTCCCAACCTTTCACCTTCAGTCTATGTATATCCTTTCCTATCAAATGCGTCTCCTGTAGGCAGCATATTGTTGGGTCTTGTTTTGTGTTCCATTCAACTAGCCTGTGTCTCTTAATTGGTGAGTTTAAGCCATTAACATTTAGGGTTATTATTGAGATATGGTTTGTTCTTCCAGCCATATTTGTTTATTAATGCTGCTAAACCTGATTTGTTTTCCTCTTTGATTATTTTCCCCCCTTTACTGTCCTACCTCCCACTGTTGGTTTTCATTGTTGTTTTCCATTTCCTCTTCCTGTAGTGTTTTGCCAAGGATTTTTTGAAGAGATGGTTTAAAAATATGGAACGCTTCACGAATTTGCGTGTCATCCTTGCGCAGGGGCCATGCTAATCTTCTCTGTATCGTTCCAATTTTAGTATATGTGCTGCCGAAGCGAGCACCAGTGATTTTATTTTCCTCAGTACATTTGAATTATTAACTATTGTCTTCTCATCTAAACTGAAGGACTCTTTACAGTACTTCTAGTAAAACATGTCTTCTAGAAGTTATTTCTCATTTAAAGTTTATTTAAGAAAGTCTTAATCCATGTTAATTTTTTAGGGCCACTTTATTTTTATCTTATGGAGTTTCAGTTGACATTTTTTTAATTTCAAAAGTTCAAATATATGTTTCCACTAACTTTCTTTTTTTCCTCCCTCTTTTCCCTTAGTGCTAAGGGTTGAACTCAGGGCTTCACTCATGCTGAGTAAGTTCACTACCAAACTAAAATCCCAGCCTTTCCCCTCCCGTTAACGTCTATGACTGCAAAATCACTGGTAGGAATTTAATTTTTTAAATTAATTAATAAATTAATTTTAATTATGTATATATGACAGCTGAATACATTTTGATTCATTGTATACAATTGCAGCAAAACTTTCATTTCTCTGGTTGTACATGACATAGCATCGCACCATATGTGCAGTCACACATGTACCTAGGGTAATGATGTCCATCTCATGCCACCATTTTTCCTGCCCCTAGATGACCTCCAATAGGTGAGTGAATAAAGAAACCATGGTGTATATACACAATGAAATATTACTTAGCATAAAAGAGAATAAAATTATGTTATTGGCAGGTAAATGGATGGAATTGGAGAATATCATGCTAAGCGAAGTAAGCCAATCCCTCCACCAAGAAGGAATTCCATTGTTATTTTTACTGAGTGTCCTTTGAACAGGATCAGTTGTTACTTTCTGCTACTAAATTACCTTTTTGTTTTTGACTTTGAAGACTTTGGCACTGATGATTCTAAGCTTGTGTTTCTGTGTTTATCTTATTTAAAGCAGGTTGACTTTCTCTCGGATAGTTAGATTAATGTTTTGCATCAGTGTGAAAAAATGTGAGTACTATTTTTTCAAATTTTATTTTCTATTCTCTGCACTATAAAATTTTATTTTCTATTCTCAAAATCAAAACATGGCAATTCTAGAAATTGGTTTGCTTGCTCTGACACAGCAACAACAGTTACTGTGACTGTCCTGGTATTTTGAAAGTTGTGAAAATTTGATTTTGACAATTTCTATCAGTGGTTTTGATTGCTTATAAAGGTATAAATTTTTGAAGGTTTTTATTCTGCCATTCCAGATTGATTCCTGCTAAGTTTTATTTTTTAGTTTTAGTTTGCTTTTTCTTGTGCATGTTAATAGTGCTCTCTATTACTTGAATATAGTTGTTGGATAGCAATAATTGTTTCAATATAATTTGATTCATTCTGTTACTCTTTTTTATGCTACATACATTTTGGCTTTTTGATATTTCTTTAATTTAAATTCTTTCAGATAGTATATATATATTTTAATGTCTTCACAGTAATAAAATCTATTTTTATTTAAGGTCACAATTTCTGCTTAAAGGAACTTAAAAAAAGAATATTATTTTTAAATTATGAAATATACATTTTTTAATATTCAGTCCTAAGAATGAACTAGTATCTATTAGTTCTTTATTTTATGACAAATGCTTCTGTACAAATGCTTCTATTGGACCACCTTGTACTGTTTGCTTTATATTTATATGTACCTAATCTAGTTTTGTTGTATGCTTCATATAAAAAAGTCATTGTATGAGTAAAAGATCTTGACCACTAGTTTATTTTTGTGAACAAAATTAATGATGCAGTACATTAATATTTTTTCTCTTAACTTTGGTAATTTTGAAAAGTTATATATAGTAGCTATAATTTATTGAGTTTTTACTATAAGAACCTAGTAAGTCATCCCATTACATTCTTTAGTTCTTATCATTTTTATTCAAAATAAGAGGAAATGACAAAATGTAGACTATCAGAAATTCAACTTTTGACATCAACACAGTTGGTATGTATGGAAGGTAAGATTTACTTCTGATCCTCTCTGACTCTGATGCCTATACTTTAATAAGTATCATTTCTGACCCTCCAGGGATTAATGACTTGCACTATCCAAAGGAGAATGTTCATAGCAAAAATGACTATTGATTCTTTTTCCTTTTTTTTCCCATTTACTTAAATCCATAGTGAAGTGTTAGGGAAGTATCACATAAAAAATATGAAGAGGAATTAGGAAATCCCTAGTTCATTCTCACATAGATGTCTAACCGTGAGTGAGGTTGTGAACAATGAATGCCATTGTAGTTAGTTCAGAAAAATAGCTTCATCCTTAAACATATATCACTAGAAGCTAGAACATTCTTTTGTTCAAATTGTGTAGAATTGCCATATTTTCAAGAGGATTACTACCATGTGTTTTCTAAATTTTATCCAAAGAGTCATATTATTAGGTAGAATTTATAAAAGAATCAGCAGGCATCATTTGAGATTGTGCTGATTAATTTTGAATATGCTGCAATAACATTGCTGGATACTTAAGGGTTAGGCTTCACATGAAGCATTATTAAGATTTCTTAACTCTGTAGGTGGCTTACACAACCCAAGAGTATTTATAAGCATCTATCTTTGTCTCTTTCTCTATCTATATATAACAGTATTATGAAATATATTAAAAACACTCAGTTATTATAGCATTCAGAAATTTTCACAGAACCCAAATATAAATGTATCATTTTATACTTAAAGTCACTAACCTTTATTCAGATGGCTATTAACCATTATACTCACAGCATTGCTTGAAATATGTTTCTTTTAAGCTTTTAAAAAAGGTTGAACTTACATATTCTAGACCTCTACAGCATATATTCTTTGAATCATAAACGTGTACCTAATACCACCATGGTTCCTACAAACATTCACTATCAAGGAATGGAGAAAAGCTGGTTAAAATACGAAGTAGCTGTAGACTCTACATTGTGGTTTTAAATTTCATCAGTATCATTCATGGTATTATACTAATAATATTCTGATATTTTATTATGCTGCATGAATTTATTTAGACTTATTAAGCACGTTTTCAATAATAATCCCTCAAGCTCAGAGGAAACTATGACAGATGTAACTACATCTATCTCAAAGGCCAAGAAACTAAAGCATACATATGAAGATATATAAGTGTGTTTGAACTTAGTAATGAAACCTAGGCCTTAATTTTTTAGAGTTTTTTTTTCTTTTTTCTTTTTTTTTTCACGTGACAGTAGAATGCATTTTGACATATAATACATACATGGAATGTAACATGTTCTAATTGGGATCCCATGTCTTGTGATTGAACATGATGTGGTAGGTCATAAATTTTCAACTATGCTCTTCTTATATAATTATATATACACATGCACACATGAATAAATATATGCACATGATTATTTTCAATATGCATGTATAAATATATACAAACTATAAAATTAATGCACACTTCAATTCATTTAAATCTGCTATTATACTTAATAGTTAATATATTTAAACTAATATTAATGTTTAGCATAGAATAATATTAATATTTAGAATGTTTAGGATACTAGAAAAGCGGAGAAATAAGATGATTGCTAAGACAGAGGCTAATGGATTGGCTCTGACATCTCTAATTTGTTTTAAAAAGCTGTAGCAAAGCACATTGAAGCTTTGTAATCAGAACCTCTAAATCTATACTGGGAAGAAGGACATTTGAAATAAAAGATTTAAAGGAGCCAAGAATCTTGAAGTAGGTTTTACTGTATTCCAGCAGACAATTTTCATAGGGACAAATAAGTCTCTGAAACCCAGTGATTTGAGGACCTTTTCAAACAGAAGATCCTCATTAGTCATATAAAAAGAGCTATGGTAACATCTATAGGCAAACCACTCTATCTCCCATGTCTTGATAACAAAGGCTATTTGTTGTTATAAACAGTTGAACATGAACTTGATGGAACATTGCTAATGGGCTGAACATAATATATCTTATTAAAGTAGTATAAGAAGTGTCATCATTAATTGCTCTAATAAAGGGCTGTAGTTCATTGTTTTGGGTTATTATTAAAATAAAATGATGTTACATTGGAAAATAAATTTAAAAAACAAACCAATGTCTGGAAAAAAATAGAGTTATAAGTTGATGTATGCAAACACTTACATATAAAAACATATATACACAACACATATGCGTGAGACATAGATTTGAATCCCGGTGTAGATTCTTTCTGTGTAGAAAAGAGAGTGTACTGTCAAAGCCATATTCACTGTGAAAAAGTGAAACAACCATAACTACATATTTATGTCATATAATTATATTTGTTTTGAACCTATTTTGTAGAAAACAATTTTTTGATTATGCATGGTTTTATATGTAGATTTCTCTACCCATAAAAAGTAAATTTGGCACCAACTTCACATATTCTACTTACTTTCTATGATATTTCCTGATTGTTTTACATCAACATATCTATCATACTGATATCTGCCCCAGACTCCAAGGCACTATAACGAAAAGCATATTAACCTCAAGGACCCTAGAAATCCCTGAGCATAAACAAAGAACATCTTTGAACTTCACAGCTGATAGGCACAATATTCTAAATGTCTAAAGGATTTCATGATTGCCTCCATCTCTCTCCTTTTACAGATTTCCAAAATACTGGTTTCCTCCTGTTTGTTAAAGGAGCAATAGCACACAAATCTTACAGGTGATATACCACATTTTTATTTAAGACAAATTTTTAAGACAGATTTTATGAAATCAGTGTATACAGAAGAACAATAATTCTGGAGATCTTCTTCAGAAATATGGTTAGAGATATTGTCAGTATTCTTAGAAGCATTAGGAATCTTTAGGCATTAATTTTTGGAAAAAAATATTCTAAGGAAGATCCTCACATTATTAAATGTTATTACTTAAACCAAATCTCTGGCTCATTACTTTCTAATTTCCCATTTGAAAGAGAAAAATAAAAATCATAAATAAAAAAAAACTTTAGTAATGAACACCAAGAAAATTATTTTTTTGCTTATGAAATAGAGGCTAATCTAAAAAAATAACTGATCGAAAGAGCAAGGAGGCCCCATCAACATGAAACTTTTAATTATAAAGTGTGAGACATAAGGATGATAATGAATGTGTGATCAGGTAGGACTTGTTTATTGTGCTGAAAATTTGAGGAACCGAAGTCCATGGTATTGATGGGAAGAGATTTTGAAGCATTCTCATGAAACATATTGTATCCAAGGAAGCAGATAATTTATGATTATAGAGAGATCCCCAAGATGGCCCCCTGCATGCAACTCAAAGAAACCTTTACCAGTAGGACAGCATTTCTGTGAATTTCAATTCAGTAATTCATATTACTCATATATGTAAGTAGAGGCTTTGTCCCAGCTGTGATAATTATGAAGACATTCAATCACCAGGAACACAATCAGCTTGCTCACTGTCAGAATCATTAAGCTTTATTTTACATCTTAGTGTGAGAATATGGTATGCACCATAAATGGGGGCATTACTATTTAAAAGTTGTGAGATAATACCTCTAAGGATTCATATAATGATTATATTCATTTTCTAGGGCTGAATTTACTAAATACAAGAGACTGGCAAGTGTAAACAACCAAAATTTATTTTCTTACAGTCCTAGAGATTGGAAATTAAAAATTGAGGTGTCAGTAGTGTTGAATTCTTCCAAGATCTCTCTTCATATGTTGCAGGTGGCTGGCTACTCTGTGCTCTGTCATTGCAGTCTTTGGTCTGTGTGTTTGCAGATCTAGTGTTCCTCTGGGTGTCCAAAGGTTCTCTTTATATAAGGATACATGTCAAATTGAATTAGAATATTGCTAGTAACACCATCTAAAATTAATCAGATCTTTAAAAAACATTTCCATATGTGTCACTTTCTGGTGCTGGGATTAGGACTTCAAAATATGAATTTTGATGGGACGTAATTCAGCCATATTATGTCTGGAAAATATAAGTGACCAATGGCTGAAACAGATTTTAAAAGTTCTTAAAATTATTCTGTTATTTTATTAATCTATGTACCGAAATATATTTCAGTTAATAGAAAAAAGACTTAAAATTAATAAACTCGTATCTTTTTAAGAGTTGACATTTTAAAGGAGGTTGACTTTGTGTTTTTAAAGCAGGTTTTTTTTTTAATATTTTTTAGTACTAGGGATTGAACTCAGGGGAACTCAACCACTGAGTCACATCCCCAGCCCTATTTTGTATTTTATGTAGAGACAGGATCTCACTGAGTTGCTTAGTGTCTTGCCATAGCTGAAGCAGCTTTGAACTGAGAATCCTCCTGCTTCAGCCTTACAGGCATGCAACACTGTGCCCAGCATAAAGCAGTTTTAGATCAACAGAAAAGTTGAAAGGAAGATAGATATTTCACATCAAGATAATGGTACATGAAAACAAACCAACAGATTCATTCCATTCTTTTTTCAAAATTACTTAAATTTTAAAATGAACCAAAAAATTTCCTATTAAGATTCTTATCAGATTAATAACATATAATTTTTTGAAGATCTGTCTTACATGATCTTCTTACAGCTTGATTTTAAATTATTTTTAAATTTAGTAAAGTATATAAATGGCTTTTGTGATCAGGGTTCAGTAAAAATTAATAATATGAAAACAATAGGTTTTGTATACCTAGAAAGATTAAGTAGAAATTAAAAGAGAACAAAATACTGTTCTAATAGGGGGAAAATATCAGAAAGAAGTTTAACAAGATATATGAAAGTTTTAGGTATAAATTTATAAAGAGGCATAAGTAGCATTTTTTTTCCTAAAATTAGCAGCATAAGATACTTTTAATAGAGAAACAAAAGATTTTGGAGAGGACTTTAAATAATGGGTATAAATTATTTCTTAATAAAATAAAAGCTACAAAATTGTTGAAGGGAGAAAGAGAACAATAGGCAGGGACTGAAAGACAGATTGAGGCTGAGACCTTGTACCATGATAGGCCCTTACTCTGATAACTATATGTGCCAGTTCTGGCTGTGTATGCACATGTGTGTGTGTAGTGGGGGTGGTGTGTGCGCGTGTCTGTGACTATAAAATTATACTAGGGAATTTTATTTATAGAAAGAATGTCTTAAGATACAGCTACTTTTGCCATTACCTGAGCAATTATCTCAAATTTCTAAAATGTCTTTAATTTAAACTTGCTGTTTTTCTTGATAATGCAATTCTGATAATACAAGATTACTTGACATCTCTTTATCTCTAAAATTATATATAATTGTACAATTGCTTTTTATTTCTTCAGTGTTCTCTGTATTCACGAGGGTATAAAAACCATTTCTTTGTGGTAGTCTTAGTTCAAACAAAAAGTTTGAACGTCTGTTTTCTTTAATTTATACTTTTGCCTATTTTTATATTGGCAGCTAAGTGTCCTCTCTCCATTTCTTTTCAAGATTATCCCTCTTTCACAGAGGATAGTGCCTTGACGGAAGATAAAGTGCCTTCCTTTTCTTGATGATAATAAGACTTTTAACCCATATGACAGCAGTAAGAGGCAAGTTATACTAGTGCCCTCATTTTGAAGATGACATGGTTCCATGGTTTGTGTTTTCACGTCGTTGTCTACACTGGAGAAATAAAGAGTGATTTACGCAAGTTCACAATGTGGTATTTATATTATTATACAGTCTGCATCATTTAAAAGAACCTTTTGAAGTGTCTGCTGAGTGCCCTTATGGAGTGAAAATTAAAGATGAACATTATGACAAAAATGATGTCTCCTTTCTACAGGTTCAGGGGAAATTGGAGCATAAGTATACTCTTTCCTTCTATGATTTTAACTTAGAACCTATTTCAGGTGAAATTCCAAAATGGAAGCAAAGGAAAAAAAAAAACTGGCTTAGTGCAAATGTTTTAATTAGGGGGATGAGAAAAAAATCAGGATTTTTAAATAAATGGAAAATGAAGCATGAAGTTGATTCAAGTTCAAAGATTGCAGCAGAGTTCATTTCTCTTTCTTACTTCAACTACTGTCTCTCTGTCTCCCTCTCTTTCTCTCTTCTCTCCCTCTCTGTCTACCCTCTTCTTTGTCTCTCTAACCTGAAGATTTATTCCTGTATTAATGTGTTTTCCTCATGGCCAACGGAGTATCACAATAGATATGGGTATGATTTTGGTGGTAAAAGATGGATAGAAATGTTGTCCTGACTACACAGTAAAATACATATATCAGCTTCTTGGGTAGGCAAAAATAGTTTAGCTCAGACTTCAACAGGAGGTAGCTTTGGTTTCAAGCTAAAATGCTCCAACTTGTCATCCATGCTTATGTTTATGTTAAGAAAAATGAAAGCAGAAATAGCCTAGAATTACTCATGATCCACAGATGATATCAGTACCCTCTGATGTGTTTCGGTGTAACAGATATTTCTATCAAGAAGAAATTTATGCAAGTCTTTATTGTCACAATTGGTCTCTTAAGTAGACTCTTATTGACTACCCTTGCTCATTGTTAATTTTATTTAAATATTTTATAATACTTAATGTTAAATATTTTATCATAGTTTCAATTACTTAAGTTTTTCTTTTTTATTATAATCTCTATTTGGTTAATTTATTATTTAATGGTATATACTCATAGCTTTCCAATATATAGAAATCTATAATTAATTTTAATATTTTGCAGTCAGTACATCAGATTTTTCAAATAATTTTCACATGAACAAATAATGATAATGTTGAATACTACCATCTGTTGTTTATATCCATACTATTCTCAACTCACTCCATCAGTGGAATATTAAAATATAGTTTATTAGTGGGGTGATAGAGGTTAGTTAGTACTGAATTTTAATGAGAATGTATCAATTTTCCAGCAATTAATTTATTGCTTATTAAATTATTTGTCCATTTTTCAAATGCCTGTCATTTGCTAGACATTATATCTGGAACTTAAAATTCTTATTTTGGATTCATCTTTAATATTGATATAAATTACTGAATTTAAGAAGTGTTCTACTTTATGTTTATTATGGATTTTTATTAGAAATGGATGGTTAATATTTAATTTGCTAATTGTTTTTAGTCAATTATATAATTAATTTTACCAAAGTAATTTTAAATGATAAAATATCCCAATTATCATAATAAAATTTTCATAATATAACTTTCCATTGGGGAAACACGAATTTAAAATTTAATTGATACATGAATCTTTGAGATTATTTATTTGCTGCAATTTGCATATAAAATTAGGTTATATGGAATATATATAATATGTTATAAGTAGTGTATATATGTCATATATGTCAACATTAAAAATGGTTACTCTATGCAGTAAAATTAGAGGTTTTTAAATTTTTGTCCTAATAATGTAAGTATTCATGAAAATTACCAAAAAGAACATGTATTGATTTTCAAATGAACTTTTAGTGATTCACAAAAAGCCCTCTGGCTACTGGTAGAAAGTAAAAAATTTATTTAAAAGAAAATTCACCTTGGTGTGTATATAAAATGTAAATATAGATATATCAGTATGCTTAAGTTCACTGGTAAATCAGAAAATTAAAATGGATTAAAAATATCTATGTCTTTATTTTAGTATTAAAAAATACTATCAAGTGTAATCAAGAGCTTTGAGAAAGTTAAAATCCTTTTGCTCAGAAGCAAGGCAAGAATGTACTCTTTCAACATTTGTGTTCAGCATCTGACATCATCACAGCAAAAGTTTAAGACAAAAAAGGAAATAACTGGTAAGAATAAAACTTTGCATGTGACATAATTGTCTATGTAAAAAATCATAAAACCAACAACAATAAAAGAAACTACTGAACCTAGTAAGCAATTATAACAAAGTTGGAGAATATGAGATAAATATTAGAAAGTCCATTGTTCCCTATATACTAAAAAAAAGTGAAATTTGAAATTAAAATAAAATATGCCCAAGGTCTCTGTGGGGGAAATTGAATCTAATTAAAGAATTCAAAGAAGAACTAAACCAGTGGAGAGATATTCTACATTCATGGTCAAAAGACTCAATGTTGCTAAGATGTCAGTTCTTCTGAAACTAACTTATAAATTCAATGCAATTGCAATAAAATCCCAATTTTTATTTTGTGGTTTTTGACAAACTGATTTTAAAGTTGTTTCGGAAAGATAAAATATTTAGAATGACAAATTCAAGAAGACCAAATTTAGAATATTGAAACCACCCAACTTTGAGACATACTATGAATCTACAGTGGTCAAGGCAGTATGGTATTGCTGAAAAGAAAAGACAATTGGATGAATAGAACAAAACAGAGCCCAGAAACAAACTCACTCACTGGAATATGGTCTTCTGATCTTTGACAAAGGATCAAAGGCAATTCAATCAACAAATATTAGCCTTTTCTACTAATTGAACAACTTAATATTTGCACACAAATAAATAAATTTACACACAGAACTTACATACTTTACAAAATTAACACAGAAAGGATTATGGACCTAAATGTAAGGCAAAATTATAAAACTCCTCGTAGATCACAAGGAGAAAATTGAGATGATTCAAGTTTTGGCAGTAACAATTTAGATACAACACTAAAGGTACAATCCATGTAAAAATAATTAACAAGCTTGTCGTCATTGAAGTGAAAATGAAACAAAACTTCTTATAGGTGAAAAACACTGTCAAAAGAATAAAAGTATGAGCCACAAATTAGGAGAAATGTTTGCAAAATATAAATCTGATAAAGGACTATTACCTAAAATATACAAATAACTCTTGAAATTCAACAATAAGTATAACCAAATTAAAAGATACACAAAATATTAGAAGATATACTTCACCTAAGTTAAGCATATGAAAGAATATAAAAAAATATGAAAGAATGTTCAACATCATATGATATCATGAGATTGCAAATTAAAACCATGGGATACCACTATGCATCTATCAAGAGGAAAAAAACCCAAAACACAAACTTCAAATGTTGTGTGGAAAGTGAAGAAAAGGGAATCAATATTTATTGTTGTAAAAATGAAAAATTCTACAGCCACTTTAGAAGAGAGTTTGGAATTTCTTAAAATACTAAAATATTTTTACAATAAAATCCAGTAATTATTCTCATTAGTATTTACCTAAGAGAGTTAAAAACTTACATGAAAACCTGAATCCAAATGTGTACAATAGCTATTTATGTAAATTGCCAAAATTTGTATGTAACCAAGACGTTCTTCAGTAAGTAAATGAATTAATAAATAATGGTGTATTTAGACAAAGGAATATTATTAAGCTTTAAAAAGAGATGCATATTCAAGCCATCAAAAGATATGGACAAAATATAAATGCTATTACTACATGAAAATGTCAATCTGTTAAGGCTACATACTGCATGATCCTGACTACTTGACATTCTGGAAAAGACAAAACTATGGAGACAGTAAAAAAGATCAGTGATTTCCAAAGTTTTGGGGAAAGGAAAGAATATATGGAATACACTGAACTTTCAGGGTGTTTAAGCTATTCTTTATGATACATTAATGGTGAACACTTCATTAAACATTTGTCCAAACCATAGAACACACAAGACAAACCCTTATGAAAATTCTAGACTTGAGTGACAATAATGTATTAATGTTGGCCCATGTTACAAATGTATCATTGTGGTGTGAGATGGCAATATGAGAGGAGGTTGAAACAGTAGAAAGCCAGAAATTTATAGGAAGTCTATACTTACTGCTTATTTTTGCTTTGATTCTAATACTGCTCTAAAAATTTACAGTTCATACTTTTTGTTCTTAGTAGTTACACTTGATAATAGAATATATTTTAATGTATGATCCATATATGGAATATAACTTCTCATTCTCTGGTTGTACATAATGTAGAATTACATTGATCATGTAATAATATATGAATAATATATGCACAGAAAGTAATGTCTGATTCATTCTATTTTCTTTCCTATTCCCATTCCTTTTCTGTTACCTTCATTCTCCTTTGTCTAATCCAAAGTACCTCTATTCTTCCTACACCCCACGCCCTTATTGTGAGTTAGCATGCACATATCAGAGAGAACATTGGGCCTTTGGTTTTTTGGGATCGGCTTATTTCCCTTAGTATGATAGTCTCCAGTTACATCCATTTACCAGAAAATGCCATAATTTCATTTCTTTTTTTGCCTGAGTAGTACTTCATTGTGTGTGTTTGTGTGTGTGTGTGTGTGTGTGTGTGTGTATACACACACACACAATGAAGTATATATATACAAATGTGTATATATATATATATACACATTTTCTTTATTAGTTCATCTGTTGAAGGGCACCTAGGCTGATTTTATAGTTTAGCTACTGTGAATTGAGCTGCTATAAACATTGATGTAACTGTGTCACTGTAGTATGCTGATTTTGAGTCCTTTAGCTATATACCAGGAAGAGGAATAACTATGTCAAATGGTGGTTCCATTCCAAGTTTTCTGAGGAATCTGCATACTGCTCTCCAGAGTGGCTGAGCTGATTTACAGTTCCACCAGCAACATATGAGTGTATCTTTCCCCCACATCTTTGTCATCATTTATTATTATTTGTATTCTTGATAATTGCCATTCTAACTGGAGTGAAATGAAATCTCAGTGTACTTTTAATTTGCATATCTCTAGCTGCTAGAGATATTGAACATTTTTTTTCATGTATTTGTTCAATGATTGTATTTTTTCTTCTTTGAAGTGCTTGTTAAAGTCCTTTGCCTATTTAATGATTGGGCTGTTTTTTTTGTTTTTGTTTTTGTTTTGTTTTATTTTGTTTTGTTTTTTTGATCTTAAGTTTTTTGAGTGCTTTCTATATCCTGGAGATTAATGCTCTATCTGAGGTGCAGATGGCAAAGATTTTATCCCATTGGCATTAGAACTGAGGCCCTGCACCTAATAGAAGAAAAAGTAGGTCCAAATCTACATTATGTCAGCTTAGGAACAGACTGCCTTAACAAGACTTGTGAAGTACAAGGAGTAAAATCAAAAACCAAAAAATTGGATGGAATCAAACTAAAAATTTTCTTCACAAGAAAGAAAACAATCAAGAATTTGAAGTTTACAGTACATTTTTAAGAGATCTTTTGCATCCTCCTCATAAAAATATCTTTTGAGACTTTATAACATTACCATAACAATTGGATTTCTATGAATGCAATTATAAAAATTTATCACTAAAGTCTTGCTTTGGATAATGAAAACAAAATATTACATGAGTGCTCAAAATAAAAGATTAACTATTTCAATTACAGTTATATACGTATGGAAAACAACATTAGCATTATAATTAAAATGTTCACATCAGAAATATTACATAATTGTAAGTAAAAAGGTAACATATACTATATTGTCATGGTTCACAAATTTATGATTCTTACATATTATATTTGTGTTATTTTATGGGTGGTGGTTTATGAATATTATTTTTTTCCCTTTCATCAATCTTTACTTCCTGAACTACTTACACTCAGTGCATCAATTCTCTAATTAAAGTGTTTTTTAAAAATTTTTAATTAAAATTTCATTGATATTCTTTATAGAACTATAAAAAGCCATCATGATATTCATTTGGAAAAATAAGAGACCCAGAATAGCCGAAGCAGTCCTTAGTAAGAAGAGTGAAGCAGGAAACATCACAATACCAGACACTAACAGAGCAATAGTAATAAAGTATTTTTTTAATATTTAATTTTTTAAATATTTAATTTAATTTTTTAGTTGAACACAACATCTTTATTTTATTTATTTATATTTATTTGGTGCTAAGTATCAAACCCAGGGCCTCGCATATTTTTTAAATATTTTTTATTAATTTTTTTATTTTAAACATTAGAAATTTATTGGTTGCTCAAAACATTACATTGATCTTGACATATCATATATCATACATTTGTTTCAAATGGGATATGAATTCTTATTATTCCCCCATGTACAGATCGCAGGATCACGTTGATTATACAACCACATTTATATATACACATTTTAATTGCATTGTTTTGAGCTTTGGATCATTCAAGACTTATATCTTCTTTGTTCTTTACTAAGTCTCACCAATATTCTGAGTCCTCCTGAGTTTGCTCTTTCTTCTTCCACTTCTGCATATAATCAGATGGTGATGAGAGAAGGCACATGGAAGGTTGTTAACTAAAAGCCCAGAACCATCTTGAGAGAATGACCTTATGAGAGCACTTTTTAAGAAGTAGAATTGATTTTGTTTGAAAGCTCCTGCTTTCCTTCTTTCCTGGTGCTATTCACCATTGATATCAGAATTCAATTTTTATTATTATTGCTAAAAAATGGAATACTCCCATGCAGATTATTCTTCAGAGAGTCTGGTCATGGAATCATCCTAAAATCATAGAATTATGTGGTTGAATAAATATCCCTGTATAGACAAATGGGTAAAGTTTAGATCTATATAAATATAATTTATCAGTCTATCACAGCCCAAGAAAAGAAATGTAAGTTGGTATGCATAGCTTTATTAACAGGTTCAATAATATTTCAATGTTACATGATTCAGAAATACAAAAAAAGTCATGTAGTTATACATTTATTAACACAGATTTCTTCTGTATAAGTGACTACTGCTTTTAACTCTTTAATTTAGCTATCTATATATAGACCTGTTATATATATTATACATATATACATGTATATATTTATATTATCAGGATATATATATCATATGTCATGTAAAAGTAAATTCAAAGAGGTAATGTCTTTTTTCTCTTTGCTACAAATAAAATAATAACATGCTATACACAATATTCTGTAGCTTCTTTTCTCAAAGAAAGATAGTAGTATTTTCATATTGAGTGTAATGAGATTTCTTATTCTTAGGCATAAAATGCTATTATATTGATATATATTAAAATTAAACGCCTTCCCATGAATATTTAAAGTGGAGTTATATTATTAGTATTATAAACAATGTTGTAATAAATTACTTTTAGCATAGTTGTTTTTGAAAATGTATATGAGTCTAAAAGGCAAATTTTATAAATAGAATTATTGTTTATAATGCCTTTTAAAAAGTGACTGTTCAAAGACATTCTATTAATGTGAACTCTTACCAGCTACATATGCTTTTTACCTCCCATGATCTTTTTCTTACAGACCCCAACATAGGGTACTGTTAAGCTTTAGTATCTCTGCCACCATAACTGGGAAATTAGTAGAGTAAAATAGCTCGCCTTAATGTTTATACACTTATTTTTCTAATAGTTATTTTTAAAATTAATTGGCAGGAGCACATAATGTGTTTAAAAATGAGATCTTTTGTCTATAAGAACTATTTTTAAAACTTTTGGGGGATTACATTTTGCATACTTGGTTTATAATTTAAGTTACAGGTTTACTACTGAAACCAATTTATTGTTTATCGATTATTGATTCAAGTAATAATTACAAAGCTCCTTCTCAATCTGAATCTATAAAAGTAACTACTACTATAATAGTTATATATCTATATCTATATTTATATAAATAACTAAAAGAAATCCATACACCTATGCAACAGATTATATACAAAACAACATTCAAAATTGCAGTATCCATAGTAGCATATAAATAAAAACTATTCACATGGCTGTCAAAAATAAGAATGAATAAGTAAAATACCATAGAGTTGCTGATGGGAATAATATGTAGTAATTACAAAAAAATAAATTTGAGCACCTTGCAACTATCAGGAATAATCTCCCAAACACTATTAAGATGAATTTTTTATTTTATGTACTTATTAATTTCAAATAATCAGGCCCTGATACACATGATGTGTGTAACCAACAAATATTATACCCAATTTTTTAAAAAATTTTATTAGCTCATTATAGTTTCACATATTACTGGGATTTGTTGTTACATAGTCATACATGCACACAACATTATTTCTTAATTTCACTGCCAAGTACCTTCCCTTTCTCTCCCCTACTCCCATAATCATTTTAAAATTGTTTTCTTTTAATAGTTTTCATATTCCTGCCATTACTGTCTTTATTGAATAACTGAATATTTCATAAGGTTTATTTTTCTTATTTATTATAAAATAGGTAATCAATTTTCTCATTCTTTTCTTTTATTCTACCTAATTCTAGAGCATATATACATATATATTTTGCAGTGTTTCCTGATACTTGTGTTTGTATTCTGTTGCCTTATTTATAAATGTGATCGACAAATTATTATTAAATTCAAGGTACTATATTTCTTCTATATTTTTATGTATTCCAATGAATTTTCTTCAATGTGTCCTGTTGTTAGATTGGCCTACACTTTTTCTCCTCTATTCTTTTTTTCCCCCCTCTTTTTGGAATCATCACACAGGTGCTCATTTTTTTTTTTAATTAACTTGTACTTATATTCCAAACAGACAAATTTTTCTGATCTATCTTTAGAAGAGTTTTCTGAAAGATGACAAAAAGTCCAGAGCACTATTTCAAGTTTTGTGATTTTGTCCAAGGATGTTTTATTTTAACCTTTTTTTTTTTTTTTTCTGTTCTGCAATTTTAACTTGGTTCTTCTAGAGAGGAATAATGTGTTGTTGCTAGTCTGTTTCCAGGTCACACATTATTGTTATACATTTATATATTTTAGGCCATGCATTTTGGAGATTGCCATCATAAACAGATAAAGGGCTTTCAACTGTAAACTGGGCCTTTCGCTGTAAGGAAGTGTATTATGCCAGCTCTTTCCCATCTTGGAAATGCTTATATTTCTCCATGACATATGTATTCTCTCAGGTTCTTCCTTCAGGGTCCCTCTCACCTGTGCCCTTCTATATCTTTATTTGATGTGTGAGGATTGTCAATTTTTCCGAAACTAGAAACATTGTTTTCTTTCTTCTGTTTGTTTACTTAATTTCTAGGAGTTGAAATGGTAAATACTGAATTTTACTCACTGTATTGAAGATATAAATCTAACATCTCTGTTTTATGTAAGACCTGAGATGCTTGTGAACTTTGTATTATCAGTACATAAAAAGTATCAGAAATGCTTACTGCCATCATCTTCTGAAAACCATGTTACAGATTGTGCAATACATTTGAGATAGCCACCTGCAAAGGTATTTGTAAAAGATATCCCAGGGCAGCAAATCACATGGTTGTGTTTGAAGGGAAATTGTATTTCTCTCAAGAGGAAAAATAAATTAGGAAGTGTATTTTTATTCATATTGTTCTGCAACAATTTGCATTTAGTAATTGTTAAGGGAATATCCAGCTAAAGTGTCTTTAATCAACACAATTGAGGATTGGGTTTCTTGTAATAGCCAGACTACTTATGAAGTACATATGTACTTATTAGCACATATTATTAATAATAATATTATTATTAATAATAATATTATTATTAATAATATGTACTAATCATTTAAAAAAAATTAAGTGCAAGATAAACATTTTCTGTAATAAATTCTATTTTAGGTACATTGTTTGAATTCCACAAATTGATTTTCTTTAGAAATCAAGAGTTGAAATATAAAAATACACTGGATTAAGTTTATTAAGATATTGCCTCACAGAAAAGAGGAGAAATTTCCTCATTCTCAAGAATACATATACTTTTTAAAAAAATTTTTAAAACTTTTATTTATTTATTTTTATGTGGTGTTGAGGATGGAACCTAGGGCCTTGTATGCGCTAGGTGAGTGTTCTACTGCTGAATCACAACACCAGCCCTACATAGCTAACTTTTGCAGAGGCTTTTCTCTGACATTTTTTGCATCGATCCAACTTAATTAAAAGTTCTATGTGTGTATGTGCATGTGTTCTGAACTGCATCGCTGCCCTAAAATTTTCTTGCTTGTCATATTGCTTCTATTGAATTCAAAGATCATCTTAGATGCAATTTGAACAGCTCCTTTATACTAAGATTTTCTTAAAACAAAACTTTGTTTTTCTTTTGATTTTTAAAAGACTTTGGTTTGTGTTTTATGTGGGATGGTGTCTTCCCAAATTCAAATGATGGATCCTTAGCTCTGAGTGGCTGTTCAAAATGGGACTGACTGTATTTGGAGATAAGCCCTGTTAATGGGTATTTAAGTTCAATTGAGGTCACTATCATAAACCCTAATCTGATATGACTGGTGTTCTTATAAGAAAAGATCAGTAGGACACAAACCCAGAAAAGACCACAACACAGAGAAGGCATTGCTGTATGAGTCAAAAAGAGACAATTCAGAAGATCCAATCTTGCCAAGGCCTTGGTCTTAAACTTTTATCCTTCATCACTGTAAGAATATTTTCATTATTTAAGCCTCTCAGTTTATAGTACATTTTTTGTGCAGCCATATCAGACAAACACAGTTTGCATATTATTTTGGGATATTGCTGAAGATCAAAGAAACAAGGGAATACAATATAGTCAATTCTATAGGATAAAGAAAATGAGTGTCTCTAGGTATGTGAGTATGCAGAGTGATTGTATCTTCTCTCTGAGATGCAGGCATTATTCCACATAAGTCTAAACCTACTGTGACCACCATTCTCACCTCCTGCCAGCCTCTGAGGATCTCCATACCAGTCCCAACCATCTGGGAAAGACATCTGAAGTCCCTGTTTGGGTCAAGGGTCTCACTATGGTGTTAATTACTAATGTGGTTACGTAAATTTAAGTGTGGTTTTAGGTCACTTGGCTCAGCCATGGCTATTCAAAAGTGATTGGCTTCTTTTAAAATTTTATCTCTTCTGATAAGATTTGTAGCCATTTAGTTTTTTAAACCAAAGAGAAGAAAAATTACTATGTACTCCTGTCCTGAGATGCATTTATGTTTGCTCATTCTCTTGTGCTACCCAATTTGGGGATTAAAATTATATTTGTGCAACTTAACTCTTTCATTTAGTATAATACAACATTCATTTTTTCACATTTCTCAACCATTTTCTGTGCATACAGTTTAGAAAAAGAAAAAAAAATACCTCACATAAAAACAGAAGTTGTGATATCTAACCTTTCCCCTGTGTTTGGGCATTTAGGAATATTATAGATTTGCTATTCCTGCTCCTGCTGGGGTAGACAGATGGAGGCTCCTTTTGGTGTTTGCAGGATGTGCTAGTTAGTAATCCACAAGTTCACCCCTGGGGAGGTTGACTGTATTTCTCCTGTCTAGTTAACCATGGTGCTATCAGCCTGGCCACTCTGTAGGAAGTGGCTCTTAATAAAACATTCCCCATATGTCCATTCAAAAGTAATCTCTAATTCTGCTGAATTAATCTACAAAGCTAAATGTTATATAATATATATTTCTATGCCAATCAATAGGTAAGCATAGAAAAGTAACATCTGCTATTTAAAAAGATAAAAAATACATGTTTTATATAGTATATATTATATTTCATATTTGTCAGCAGATTAAGAATAGAAAAAAATGTATAATCTATTCTCTCAAAGTATAATTCAAAGTAACATGTTATGGTGGCTTCTTAGAACACATAATAAAATGTTAATGGATACAATCAAGATGAAATACTTTATTTTTTTAATGAGAGTAATATTTGATCTCTAGTGATATGGAGTGCAAGTGCTTCTGATCTTGAAAAAATTCATCATGACTCTGTTTATATTTTCGTAAATTTAAGTCTATTATATGTCTTTATTTCTAGATACCCAATTTCATATAATCTTGCTGAGTTTGGCAACAACAATCCACAATACTTATTAGATTAAATGTTTGTTAGTATTGTCTCTGCAACATAAATACTTATGGTCAATGCACTCATAAGGCAATTAAAAAATTTTTGATGAGGGCAATGCAAATTAAGCCCATAATGTAACACTCTTGTGAATTCATAAAAATGGCAAAAATGAAAATGTCTATTAAAATCATTTGTTAAAGTGTAGACCATTAAATCTCTTAAACATAACTTTATGAAATGCTTTGGCATTACTTAGCAAAGTTGAAATTCACACATTCTGTAAAATTACAATGATATTCTTAAGTGAATAGTGAAGAAAAATTATTGAACAGTTACACAAGCTCGTAAGACAATGTTTATAGGAGAATCCTCCAAAATACAAATAGAAAATGAAAATAATTCAAATGCCTATTAGTATTCTCAATAGATTATTAAATCTTTGTTCATAGAATTTATATAACAGAGTTACCCATTGCATTCAAAATGATCTGGATCTCCATGCACCATTGATAAATAATTTTTTCCAACATGATGTTGAGTTTATAAAGTCCAGAAGGAAACAAAAGAAACAGAATACCTATAAAACAATATCCTCTTTATAAAAAAATTCAATGCACTTAAAACAAAATTACACATTATTTTACACATATATATGCATAATAAATAAACATACATTTAGTATATGGACTCATATATATGTGAATGTGTGTGTATCAAAGAAATAAAAAATGAAAATTTGAGAATATTAACTATCGAGAAAGAAAATGATGGAAGAAATGAGTCTCTCAAATAAAAAATATATGATCTAAGTAATTGAAATATCTATAAATTGAAATGTCTATAAGAGATTCTTAATATCTCACTCCTATGTAGATTCACTATCCTCCCTTTATAGATATTCATGTTTAAAATTTCTAGGAAAATACTAGAACCCTTTTATATTTCTAAACTGTTTAATAGACAACTGCTGGAGCAAACCTCTTTCAAATGTATCATCATTTTTCGATGTTTCTATCCAACAATAAGTTACTTTTTCCTCCTCTGCTGAGTCAGTAGGTCTCATCTACTCAGGTCCACCTCAGTCTTGACCTTTACACAAAGTGCGGAGGTACACTTAACTCAGATACAAAAGAAAACCTGTCATTTTGATGTATCTAGGAAATGGTTTGTAGTGATCCCCAGTCTCTGACTGATGAACCATCTGCTTCCCACAATTTTTGCAATACAATTTAAACATGTTTGTATGTTTGGGTATATCTGTGCATATAATATATATGTATACAGATATATTTTAATGATATTATTTGGGTTCTCTTTATTACCACAGGAAAAGAGAGTGGATAGAATAGAAAAATATATATGCAAACTGATATAATTTTTTTCAAATTACAAGTTTATAAATACAAAGGGCTCATTATCCTTAAGGAAAAACAGAGACATACATTTAATATAATAAGCAAAAATAAATTTGGGATAGTGGATTTTCTTGAACCAATGAGTAGCATTAATCTAATCTAAATTAATCTAAATTTTCATAATGAATAATCACTTCACAAATATTTCCTAAGTTCTGAGTTTATTTGTATATACTGATTATATTTGAAAATATAAAAATAAATTATTCACTGTTCTCTACCTTTTGAAAATTTAGTTGAGGTAAACAGTTTTTAAAAATTAGTATAATAAATGTGACTTTAATTACTGAGTTTTGTACAATAAAACCTTTGCCAACAAACATTCACCCTTAAACATGAAAAGATTCTTAGATGTTATTAAGCTCCAAAAATGTATCCAGTCTCTGAAAAATTAATCTCCAAGATAAATTTTTGTCTTGATAATCCTTTATCATCACAAATAGTATAATAAAAAAGTATTTAATAGTGGGTCATCTCCTGTCATTCATTTCCTTCTGTGCTATGTTGACCAGATTTCTGTTACCAAAAATTTATTTTTATTTTTAATGAAATTATAAGATAAAATTGTATTAAGACAATAAAAAACTTAAACAATTTTCTCACCCCACAGAAGACAGAATATACCATACTTTTAACAAAATAGAGAAAATACAGATATAAATTTAAGCACATGTAATTATTTTCCAAGATCCCTGTGTTTTGTATGGCATACTACAGTCTTGTTCCTTTGTTATTTTCTAAATGTTGTTAACTACTTTTACTAAATAACTTACATGCAAGTTTATTTTTTTTCTCAAGTTCTACTTCCAGAATGCCCCCAAACTGATGGAGATTTGATTTTACCATATGGGTACAGATTTTAAAATAAGAATCTGAAGCCTAAAGTCTATGTAATTACTGGACACAGAAGTAACCTTCAGGAAGCATGATTTAAATATGAACTGGATGGATTATGGGGCAGATTCTTCAATGTACTAAATATCATATAATTCTGCTTTTTGTAGAAAAAGAAATCAAATTTATAGATAGGCATTTAAAAATCATTTTAATACTAGTATTTTCATGACAGTGTGGGTGAACTTAATAGAAGAGGATACAATTTTTGAAATTGTAAAATTTTGTATTTATGCTCCCCAAATTTTGATCACAGAGTATTTTTTTAAATTTCTAGTTTCATCTAAAAATTCTGTATTTAATTTTCTAATGATGAATTCAAAAGTAACTTGTCTCTCTTCTGTCCTAAAACTAGCTACTTTTCTTTCCCTAAGAGGAAATGACCCAAGCTTCCATTTTGGCATAAGGCTTTGAGGGCCAAATAATGTTAATTTTTTATCTCACCAGTTTTAAAATCATAGTATCCTTTAAAATTTGGATAGTCTTTTCTGTCTGCTCAAATGTCCTTGGAAATGGACAGCTAAGTAATTCACTTTATTTTTGCACATTGGTAATTCTTAGATGATTTTTCTTTAAATTAAAAGCAAAGCTGAACAAGCTAAGGTAATTTCTTGTTTGCAAGATCTGCAACATATTCCAGTCTTTAATTCTTGTCTTTTCAATGCTTCAAATTGGCTGATGTTAAATGCAGATGTTTTCCAAATTTTATTTATAAGATTTTAGCAGCTTCAAATATCATGAAAATAAAATAATATACTTAGAATATTCTGCACAGTGTCCAAGCAAACGCTTTTGGTTATACAAACCAGTGGGGTTATACAGGGGACTACCATGCAAATAGCGTGCTGATGAAAGCACTGAGTTACTTAGCATTACTCATCAGATCATTGATATGACTGTGAAAAATGAAAGCAATCTAAAATAAATGAGAGGTTACCTACCCAGCACACTCTTTCCAATCTCTGCTTTCTTATATCAGCTCACAGAAACTCAGAATTTGGATCTTGAGATGGAAAAATTTATCATTTTATGCATATTATGGCAAAATACCAATGGCACTAGTTTGACAGTTTCAGGACATCAAAACTATAAATCCTATCCCATGGAGATAAAAGGACCTCCTCACCCTCCTACCTGCCTTTAAGATAATCGGCACTATGTTGAATCATTTATAAAGGGCACATAGACATATTACCTCAGTGACATTTTTCGGCAGAATAATTTATGTGTATATACAAAGTTTTATTTTCTTAATATACTTTAAAGCAAGCATATTGAACAAAAGTAAGATTTTAAATGTACAGTTCTGCTGTTTTTATTGTTTTTTCCCTCAATTTATAAGGCCAATCTCCACGTTAGTGACATTTGTCATCAATTACGGTCTATTATAATTTATTGGTTTCTGCTTTTTCATTAAAATAGATGGGAAGAAATAGGAATGAGTCTCCTCCCATACTGTTATGACACCCAGTCAAATTTATGATTGAAGTTAATGTATATCCTGAAGAAAGTTCATAGGCATATTTATAATATGAATTCAGAATGACAAGATAATATTTTTCATAAATTATTAAGAAGTAAAATATGACAGAAAAAAAGTCTATGGACTTGTCACATAGGTATAGGTTTATTCATCCCATTCATCCCATTCATAGTATAGGTTTATTCATCCCATCTAATGATTTTCTCCAAGTGATAAGAATTGAACTGAAAGACTCACTGTCCAATCTAAGCCATGTACTTACTCCTTGAGGCCAATTAACAGTCTAAGCAGTTAGAATATAAGCTATCGTATCATTTTGAAGTAATATGGTATCTCCAACTCTCTTCATGTTAGTTAAAACACTATTGGTTAAGAGTTATTAAGGAATATTAATCAAAATCACATAATCATTTAAATGTCTAAGTGTGTATGTAGTATGGTATACAGACATTTAAACAGGATAAGAATTACTTTTCAATTTTGAGAACTTACTAAACCTCTGTTACTATCAATTTACTTTCTTCTAGAAAGTGGCTCATAATTCCTTTCTTTGTGAATTGCTCTCAGATTAGAGATTACAGATTTACCCTGTAAATACCTGGCATGAGTTTGCCCTCTGCACATGGATAGGCCAGGGGGCAGGTGCTCTCTGGAATACTCCTTGAGAAGTTACTCAAGAATCTTCTGACATTGCTCATTGTTGCAGTAATGGACACCAACTTGAAGTGTGATTACCTGCATAGCATTCAGATTTTTTTCTTTGTCTTCGCTTCTGAATTCTCCAAAAAGATAAAAAGAAAACTGTACCTTCTCTTACAAACTTCCTGTACATTAATTCTGGTTATCGAACATGAGAGTAGATCTGGGGGAGACAGAACCCTGTGGTGAATCTAAGTTGGCTTCAGTGGAGGGAAAGGAGGGGCCAAGTCAAGACTGAGGCTGGATGCCCTGAGACAAACCCTGTGCTTTGGTTGGCAAGATTATAGTCAAGTCACAGGCAAGAGAGACAGAGGGCCCAGTTGGATAGGCAGGTCACATGGAGAAGAAGTTTGACTTTGAATTATTGTCTGCCTGGGATAAAGACAGAACAGTCCATAGACTAAAGTGTTAACAACCGAGATATAAGAAGAATCCCATAAACTGCTCCTGTGAAAGCCAGTAATGCTTCTTGAGGACTACAATGGGAATAATGACCCATTTTCTGTAGTAAAATTATACACTGGAATTCTTTCTCAGAGGCAGCTAGTTGTTTGAAGAGACTCATGCACTGGGGACAGTGTGATTCTGTTGAAGACCCCTTAGGGGTCCCTGTCTATGGTGGCTACGCCTCTTCTTTGGTGGACTCATTTTCCTTTTTCTGTCAGATAAACCTCTTGAGACTCTTCATCTTCTTCCTTCAAATTCTTTCTCCTGAACCCTGTCCCTTGTAATTTTACACCACATTCATGTAAGTAAATTTGTATGTGTACTGTTCCATGGTTTACAAAGAGGGAAAAAATGCTTTTGATTTGTGATCAACAAAATGCTCACAAAATAATTGAGAATGAAATTGTGTTCTTCTCACTCAATGCAATATTTCCTTCTACTTTAGCTTTCTCCTACTTACTCCATGAAAATCAATTTTCTTTTGTATTTCTTCAGATATTAGTGGATCCATACTTCTCTTTACATTGATCTATTAAGCTTTGGTTCAAATGTTTACCTGGTTTCTCCCTCAAATTATCAGACTTTGAAGGTGATCACTGTTGCATCTGTCTCTCCTATTCTTCCCCCATATGCAGTTATCTCTGGATGCATTCTCCATTCTCATGAACAAATACAGACAATTGATTCTTTATTTTTTACTTCTATAGTCTCGAATATTTCTACTCCAGGGGAAGAATAATGATTTCAGTTAAATTCATCAATGTTGAATTTATTAATCAAGTAAGTGAATCTCATAGATCAAATTAGTCTATTACAAACACTTAGTTTACATGACCTTGATTTCCACAACTATGCTCTCCTTATTTTTGTTTTTATACCTCTTTGGATAGTGTCTTTCAGTTATGTTTGAGAGTCAGCCTTGAGTCAGGTTTTCTGTTTCTATATTTTCTGTCATTTTTGGCATTTTTTAGAACTCTGTCATAGATAACACTGCTTTGTCATTATGTGTATTTTTTTTGATGATTTCATTAATCCAGAGGCTTTCATTATCAGGTATATCCTAAGGGTTCACCTAAATCTGTTGCTCTGTTCTCTTAAAATTCAACATACCTCTCTGCCTGCTGACATTGTTACATGAGTACTCATTAAGTACATCAGATTCAATGTTCCTGACTTGAATTCAGATTCTTTGTTGCTGAATTTCCCCTGCAGTATTCTTCATTGCCTCCTAATACTTAGATCAGAAGGGTAGAATTTTACTTATTTCCCCTTTCCTTCTCCAAGTATGATTCTACTCAAAATTGCCAGAGGCTAATTTTGTTTCTCATGTACCTTTCTGATGTATTCAGCTTATTTTATTCTTGCTAGCACCCCCAGCAGCACAGTCCATATCATTTCTCATTAGAACTGAAAACCACCATTCCTCCTCCCTGCTCAAGTTTCTTCTTGAGATCTGGAAGACGTTTCCATACCATGGTGGTTATCAGGGAACTATCACTGAAAGCCCATTAGTAATTTCCCACTTCCTATATTAAATTTCTGATTCCTTAAATGTCCCATAGGGTTCTCCATGGCCTTTCACCTTCTTACTTATACAGGTTATTTCTCAAGACTTTTAACGTGAAACTGCATTTTTGATAGAGAACTGTTGCTTCATTTTTCCTTTTGTTCCATGCTTTGTTTTGTATGGTAATTTCCTACATGGTGGTTCATTTTACTGTGTTTTATTCACCTTTACCGAGTTCTGTCTTACTATCCATTTTTTTTTTTTTTTACTTTAACTTACTTATCACTTCTCATGGAAGTCTTTTCCTATCCTCTTAGAAAATTCAACTCTCCCTAATATATGTTTTCACAGTTCGATTTTTTTCTATTTTGTCTAAATTCTTTATAGAGATGTTTTATCATTATTCTTTCACTAGATATTAGCCTTGAGAGGGCAAGACCTCTTTCCACCATGTTCACCACAGAGCCACAGTGTCTTCATTAGTTAATGACATATTAGACACTATTGTACGGGTGAGATTTTTCTGTTTTGTCCTAGATTCCTGGGAGGGAACTTCTAAACCTTTGGGATTTTTCAGAGTGATGAGCATTTCTTTGTTATTTATGGTGGACTCTTAAACCACATCTGAGTTTTTCCTGAGAAGATAACTAAGAATAGAGTCTGATCATTGTGGAAAACCTAATCATATGATTACCAGGTTGGAGATTTGAGCCACATGATACCATCAACATTCAGACAATGGAGGGCTGCAGAAGATTGACTTTAGTCACTTTAGTCTTGCCAGTGTGGTGAAATTCCAATCAAAATAAACACATAAAGATAGCTTTCTGGTTGACAGACAGAGATGTATGGTTGGTATGGGGAGAGAACTCAAAAAAGTATGGCATTTGGAACCTTTCCAGACTTCACCCTCTGGCCTCTTATTTGTCCGATGCTGATTCGTAGCCTATAAAATGAGAGCCATAATAAATAGAGCACTTTCCTGAGTTCTTTCAGTCATTGGAACCACTTATTAAACATGAAAGAACTAAGGAAATTTATAGGCATTTGGTTAAAAGTGTGGATAGAACTTGTGGCTGGTGTCTGAGATATGGCAGTGCTGGGAGAGTTGGCTGGTGCTAGGCATCTAAATTGCAGATTATGTGCAACTCCAGGTAATTAGCATCAGAATTGAATTGCACTGCCTGGAGCTATAGTGCTCACCTGTAATCCCAGTGGTCCTGGAGGCTGAGGCAGGAAGATTTTGAGTTCAAAGCCAGCCTCAGCTAAAGTGAAATGCTAAGCAACTCATTGAGACCCTGTCGCTAAATAAAATACAAAAAATAGGGCTGGAGATGCAGTGCAGTTATTGAGATCTATTCCCAGTATCCCCCTCACCCCCCAAAAGAATCGTATTACACTACTGCAGAGGCACTTTTAATTCTTTACTAAAGGAAGGAATGAATGAATAATGAATGAATGAATGAAAAATAAAATTTCAACTTTCAGAGAGATGGGGGGTATTCATGCAAACTTTATATATTTTATGTTGTGGTCAGCAGATTTCTAAGATGGTCATTGAAATTCTAATCCACCACTGGGTATGTCCTTGGACTGTAAACAAGAATTTGGTAAAATGGGATAGTCACTCCCTTGATTATGTTATGTAAATAAGACAAAGGTAATGGTATGCAGTAGACCCCTTTATACACAGGGTATGCATTCTAAGGCTCTCAGTGGGTGGCTGAAACCATGGATACTATGAAATCCTATCTAGACTGTTTTCTCCTGTATGCCTAGCACCATTGCTGCACAGTATCAAAGTTAACCTTTACTTCCATGTTTTATGCTAGGGTGACTATGCTAATACTACTTTTGCACCTTTAGCCATTATTAAATTAAATAAAAGTTACTCAAACATAAATACTGAGATATGGCTACTGTTGGTATGTTATATGAGAGAGCTACTGAATACCATCTACAGCATGGATATGCTAAACAAAGGAATGATTTTTTCCCTTTATGGGGTGAAGTGGTTTGGCATGAGATTTCATTCCATTACTCAGAATGACATAAAATTTAAAACTTTTGACTATTAGATTCTGGAATTTTCCATTTAATATTTTTGGACCATGAGTAATTGAAACCATAAAAAGCTAAATTACAGATAAGGACCAGAACTACTATAATCATCATTATTTTAGGAGACTGGAGACTTCTGTTGGTTTTGTGGAAATAAGCTGCCATAGGGTGAGAATGTCACATGCCTAGACCCTGAAGGCAGCTCTAGGAATGAGTGTGAGCCCAGACAACCAACAATAATAAAAGAGGGAACTCCTCTAAACTGCCAGGAACGGGATTTCTACAACAACCACTGTGAGTCTGTGAGAGAGTATCAGCTCCTGATGAGAACAGGGTGAACACCACAGTGGACCCTCATGAGTGTTAAATTGTACACCTTTGACTTTTGAATCCCTGAGCATAATTTCCAATCACACTCTACCTGAATTTCTAACATATGGCCACAGACAATAAACACGTGTTCCAACCCATGAACCTTGTGGTAATTGGTTATGAACAATAGAAAAATAATGCACTTCTCCTACACTGATTGAACAAAGGAAGAAATTGTTAGCAACATCATTGTTGAGTTTTATAATCAAAACTTGAAAGACATTATTTTATGTTGTTGATTAAAGGAAATTCTATACTTTTTGGTATGTAAGCCAGCTTGTAGGAAAAATGGAGAATATATCAGTACATTTAAGAAGAGAATTTCATTTTTTTCCATGGCTTCTTAAAATATGCATCAGAGTAATGAACATTCAGATATATAGAGTACATAAAAAACATCAAGAGGAAAATAAGTAATGCTATCCAAAGCCTTTATTTAGAATGTCTAACGTTTCCAGTTAGAAAGTTTATTTATAAAAGAACCCCAAATTAACAACAGTACAAACATAACCTATTAAAACGTCTTACTCTTCAGGTACCAAACAAGAAGACTCATCATGTCAATAACAAAAGACAAATGTAAACAGAGGAAAACATTTTCTAAAAATAAACAGAAATTCAGAAATAAAAAATAACTAACTGGGTTTTAATAATAAGTAAACACATGTATCTCTATGTGATTATGGGATTGGACATATGATTCAACAGCATTAATTGTCTTCTTCAACCTTTTTACCTAGAAGCCTTGTAATGAATTCTTTTCCTAAATCTGGATTACAATTAATGCAATGTAAAACTGAAGAGTTATCTGCGCAAATAACAAATAATTGCCCAAATGATTTCTGTCACAATCTTAATCTTTTCAACATATTTCTCTATTTTGTATTTATGAAATTTAGAAAATAGAATTGCCCACTGGTTTTATTTTTCTTCTCACTCACTGAGACATATCTGTTAAAAAAAATCAAAGCTTGTTCACTGTGAACACCAATGAGCTGTTCAGATATCTTAAGATGTATATTGCAGTTGGGTCTCTCCAGTAGCTGGATAAGTGTGTCATCTGTGCTATCTGTGATTTAATAAAAATGTTGCACCGAATAAAGCCAAGGATGTTAACATAAATCATTTCATAGAGATTCCCATTCAGTGGGCATGTTTTTTTTACTCATCACTCTTTGACTATGATTGCTCAGACCATTTTTTATTGCTATAATCCAAGAATGAGCACAAATAAATCCTGAAGAACCCTGAAAGCAATATTGTTAAAACTCAAGTAAACTACACAGTGTAGGATTTCCTGGATGAAACTGTGGATTTATGTAAATTTCTCAAATGGTTTTGGCTTTAGCTTTCTTTAGCAAGATTTAGATAACAGCCTATGCAAGAGACGAATTCCACTGGCTTGTATATGCTGACTATTTCAGACTTTATGTAAGTGTCCTTTAAAGTTCCAATTGTGTTTCTTTTGCCAAGTTTTCTTTTGGAAGAACTCATGTGGTTATAGTTATACGTATTTTTCCTTGCTCCTCCCAAGACCCAAACACCAAAAAAAAAAAAAAGAGAGAGAGACATCATTTCATTATCCCATTTACAAAATTTACCTACTTTCTGGTTTGTTTTGTTACAATATTAATTTAAAATGTTAAAGTACATTTTCTGTATTTTATAATCTCATTCAATAATTTTTAAATATGATGTCATAATTCCAATTTGCATGAACTTTTTAACTTTTTTTCGGAGACAATTTGGTAAGCTTGCATTTAAACATAGCCCCAGAGCTTCACACACTTTTAAACTGGTGAAATGAAGCTTATAGGACAATGGTGTTATTTATTATGGTGTGTTATCCCATTGCACTGCACCTGTCTGGATCATAGGTTTGCAATAATGCAATGAAAACGATTTGAATGGGTCACAGGTCTAATGTGTTAAGCACATAAACAAAGACTGCCCAGAGAGAGTGTTAATCCATGCTCATTAATTTTTGAATTCACATTCTGCAAGTTCATCCAAAAATTTATGAAGCACGTCAGAGTTTGGCTTCAACAGCAATAGAGACATACTGAAACATATGGCTGGGGGGCAAAATAGAGTCCTTGGCAGTGCTCCTGCAGAGAGCCAGGTGAAGTGAAACCCATTAGAACTTCTACCACAGCCATGAGAGTCACAGCCCACAGAAGAGGGATGCTTCCAATATCTCTGAGACGTGAAAGACAGAAGAGACTCATTTCAATCACTCCCACAGAGACTAGCACTTCTCTAGTCTAGTGGGTTCTGTTTATTAGAGTACATCTTTATGCATGACTGTTTAAATTAGGTGAAATTCATCAACCTTATTATTCCATGTCCCATGTATATTTAGATATACCTGTGTGTACTTGTATATAATATATAGATATACACACATGAGCCATTGCCTGACACATTGTCTTGTTACAATCGACCTTTTATTTCCAACTGTAAAAAAATGTCTTTCAGTATCTTTTATTTTATAATTCAGTAATGGTATACATACTCTTTTAATACTAACATTATTTTATCAATATTTTTATTTTTAATGGCAATAAGGTGATTAAATATGATTATGTTTTTTGAAACCTTGGCTTAATACCTAGTGATATATGCTAGTCTGGTTATTTTGAGTTAGTAATTTTTCTAATGACTATCCTACTTGGTGTGATAATTCACAAAGGTATAAGGACACATGCTGCTTATTTTTCTATAATATAATATGATATAAAATTTCGAAGTAGATCCCATAATTAGTGGTATCAACTTTTCCTGATGAAATGGAAATGATTACTTAAAAAATTTGTGTACAGAAAAATTCCTTCTTTAATGTGTTTTGAAATAGATAAGTAGAAAAGGTTTTACTTACTCAAATATTCAGATACAAATGTTCCAAAAGACAACAAAATAACATGATTTGTCCACTCGCCTCCTACCTCTAGCTTCCGTGGTAGAATGTTCCAGGTTTGAAGTCTTTATGCCACAGGCACTGCTCTCTTTGCTTCAGTTCCACTAGTTATTTTTAATATTTTGGTATTCCATACTGCTTCTTCTTAAGTGCTTCCACAAATTTTACTTGATACTCCTTAATTATTGTTTTCATTTTGTCACTTTGTCATTCCTTTCTCAGAAAACCCTTCTCTGAATACCAGATACCTGGGGCAGAGTCCTCCCAGGATCCTCTACAATCAGTCTATTCTGCAATCATTATATATTTCTGCTCTTAGACTGAAAGGACTTTGATGACAGAGGTTCCTTGTGTCCTATTCACCAACAGTCTCCCCTTCATTGTTTAGTGACCTTCACTTAGACTCTGAGTAAATAGGTATTTGAAGAAATAAATTAAAAATTCAAACCAAATAAAATATGTTCAAAGATGGAAATGATTTATATTAGAAAAAAAACCCAAAATCTATGAGATTAATTTAAAAAGACTTATGCAACTACAATAAATTCTAAGTTTTTTAAAAAAGGAATGCACTCCATTACTCATTAATCCTTAGCCTTTAAGCCTGATCTGTTTTTCTTCACGGGATGTATTCATTCATCATGTCATTATATTACATGAATTAGTCTTATATATTTTTTTATTTCTAACCCTATAACATTTAGTTGGAACTGCATCTTGCATTTCTAATTACCATTCAGTGACTGGCATACATGTGATAGTAAATATTTACTGGATGACTGAATGGACTTGAACTATCTAGACTTCATTTTTCCATAAAATGTCTGAAGAGAGTCTAGCTTGTTCCTTTTTCCACAGCAAGTTGAAGTGTTTCCACAGATCATCAAAAATAATGATATCCTAAAATGGTTTTCATATATATTTATACATTAGTGAGGTCTAAAGACATTGTACAATATCACTACTTCTCAGAAATAAGACCACAAACTCAACCTTTGGCTTAGCTCCCTCTATTATGTATGGAGTAAATTTTAATTCACCTTTCTGATAATTTAATCATTGTTTTCACTCAGCAATTAGGATTATCAAGAAGTATTGTCAAAATCTTCACCAAATTTTTTATCCTTTTACATCCTTTTAATTTACTTATTGGTGAATTTTTTGTTGTTGTTGTAATTGTTCATCAACAACCAGTAGCTAATACTTTTCTTGGCTTTATTTTAGATTTTAATTTGGCTGAATATGAAGTTCTACTTTGGTTATAATGTTCTCTGATATACTTGAATGTATACATTCAAGAACATATATGTATGAGAATATGTATGAATGTATATATGTGTATATATGTTTATGTGTATATGCATAAATATGTATGTATGTATGCATTTCCTTAGAACTATTGAAAAATCCACTTCTGGCCTGACTACAGTGCATTCATAGATGTCTATTGTTCCTGGTCTCATGAGTTGTTCACTTCATCCTTATTGCTCTTTAGATTCAGTGCTGACATATCTTTTATTGTGTTAAATTCTTTAGCTCTGTCAATTTCTCAAACATTATTATCTCTAAAATAATAATTTTCTTGATTTGATCCTGCTATACTTATCATGAGAAGTATGGCATAGCTGTGATGCTCCTGCATGTTTTCCAGATTCTGTGTCATAATTTCCATCTCTCCATTATTCTTGAGCTGAAATCTTAATTTTTAGCTTAATACTGTGTTCTAAAAAATTATAATTGACACCTTATTTGGATATTGATATTTACTGTACTAGTTGTTTTTCCTTGACTTTTTAAATTTGTTTTTATCCTATACACAAAAGCATGAAAATCATACACATTTATGGGATATCATGTATATTTTGATACATATATACATTGTGTAATATTTTTATTTTTTATTTTTTGAGGTACTGGGGATTGAACCCCAGGTCTGGCACATGCTAGGTAAAAGCTCTATCACTATGCTATACCCTTAGACCTATACTGTATAATATTTAAAACAGGGTAAACATAAATATCTCCTCAGTTAAAATTTATTTAGCTGAAAACATTCAAAATCTTTTTTTCTACTGTTTTGAAATATAAACTAACTTATTGTTATCTTTGTTCTATCATCTAAAATTTATTGCCTGTTGATTTATCTTTCTCTACCACATCCCTTTTCTATTCTTTCTAGTCTTAGGTAATCACCACTCTGTTCTCTACTTCTATGAGATCAAATATTTTAGATTCTGTATATGACTGATATCACACAGTATTTATCTTTTCTGCCTGGCTTATTTCACTAAAAACAATGACTCTCCAGTTTCGATCATGTTGTTGCAAATGAGAGGATGTCATTTCTTTTTTATGGATGAATTCCATCGTGTGTATGTGTACCAAATTTTAAAGTTCATTCATCGGTTGATAGACACTTAGGATGGCTCCATTGCTTAGCTGTAGTGAATGGTGATGCAAGGAACATAGGAGTGCGGATGTCTCTTCAATTCACTGATTTCATTTCCATTGAATATATACACACTAGTCAAATTACTAAATCATAGAACAGTTCTATTTTTAAATTTTTGAGAAAACTCTATATGCTTAACATAATGGCCATGTTAATTTTTACTGCCACCATCATTTTAACCATTAAATATCATTATTTTTAACTCAATAATAATAATTCTGATGCCCAGATTATCACTGAGCAGATTACTTCAAGGGGATTATAAAAGTGTTCCATTGCTGGTTTACCTAATTACCTCAAAAATAGCATCTTAAAACAATAGAAATGGGGCTGGGGGTGTGGCTCAAGCGGTAGCGCGCTCTCCTGGCATGCATTCGGCCCGGGTTCGATCCTCAACACCACATAAAAAGATGTTGTGTCCGCCAAGTACTGAAAAATAAATATTAAAAAATAAAAAAAAAACAATAGAAATGTATTATTTTACAGTGCTAGAGTCCAGAAGTCTATGGCCAGTTTATTGGGCTTACATGTGTTTTCAGGACTGATTCCTTCCACAGATTCTAGGAAAGCATTCTTTTTCTTCACTTTCCCAGGGTCTGGAGGCCACCTGCTTTTCTCTGGATTCATAACTTTTCTTTATCCTCAAAACCATAAATGTATCAACTGAAAATCTGTTTCCAGTATTGTTCTCTCTCTCTCTCCAACTTCTTGATTTATAAGAACTATGTGTCACAGTAGTCCAAATTTTACAATCCAGGAAAAGTTTTCTATGTCGATAACCTCATTTTAATTATATTTGCAAACACTTTTGCAATGTAAGGTAATATATTCACAGATTTTGAGGAGTGGGATCTTGAACTTTTCAAAGTCCAAGAGGAGTAGAGGTATCCCATTCCCGAAAATAGAAGTCAAGACAAAGGACTTTTTCAATTATGACACTCTATGTATAAACTAGGGCATTTTTTCTCCTTGGAGCATACTATAACCCTGGTGACCTCAATGAGCCATATTTATATGTATATATATATACACTATGACCTCAGCTGGTTAATACTCACCTTTTTCCTGAGCACATCTGTATGGCTTAGTTTGGTAAATTTAACATTAGCAAGAGCAATGAAACTTGAAATTGGAAACACATTTGGGAATTGAGGTTTATCCTTAGTGAAATCTTCCTTGTTGTCACCAGTTACCAAGCTGTTCAGAAACTTGAGATAGACTTAGAATAATAAGAAAATATGAAGAAATACATCTAATTTTGGATTTGAAATGTCTTCTTGGAAAGCCTGCCCTCCTATGCACTCCCAGCTGAATTCAGATGCAGGTGAGACATGATCAATACCATACTGGGCAGGTGAATGTCCCAGCTGATCACACTGCTAGATGGTAAGACATGATAATGATAAAGCACTGCTATTTTATGCCATTAAGTTGTTAATTGGTTTGTTATGCAACAATAGATAAATTAAGAACTCACAGACATTGCTATATTATTCACTAACAACTTTTTCTTTCCCATTCAGTACAAGAGGAGTCAAGTCCAAATAAGATGTTAGAACAGGGCTAGGGTTGTGACTAAGAGGTAGAGTGCTTACCTAGCATGTGTGAGGTTCTGGATTCTATCCTCAGTCCCCCATAAAAACAAATAAATAAAATAAAGGTAAAAAATATTTTAAAAATATATTAGAACAGAATGAACTTGCTCTCCTCGTGTCATTTAGTGTAAGTTATACAGACTAGAAGGTTTCACATTTTAATTTTCTAGCTGTTCATATCTACATATATTATCTCATGTAATTTCATGATTTTCTTAAGCTTCTTTGTGACATACTTCCAGTGTCTGTTTACTGTGACCTGAATGTTCTCCTTTTACATGTCCAATAGATACACTTTTGTTCTTGTATGCAGACTTGATCTTAGTTGGAAAAATTCATCCCTTGATTTTACTTCTTCTGGGGAACAGATCAATACAATAATCTTTAAAATATAGAAATTCTTCTGTTTTACTATTATGAAAGGTAAAATGAAAACATATATCTACTTCAAGTTCAGCAATCATATAATATAGGAAATTTTGATAAAGATTCTGATTATAAATAGCTAACTTTCAAGGACTGAAAAGATAGATAGATAGATAAATAGATGGAAAGATCAAGCTTGATAGACTTTTTATTTACACTTAGATACTATCATAATCAAGTATGAAATTTGTCATTAATTTGTATCTATGTCTTATGTTAGGTCCATATGCACAACCCTCCTTCACAGAATCTTTAGTGCAAGATAAGGTATTTCCATATCAGGTAGTTCCAGATTAACATGACCTGGAAACCAAGAAAGAACCTTGCTCCTGCAGGTCACAAGATGATACCACTAGCTCTTTGGAGCACCATTTTATTAAGCCAATAAAGTTCTACTATTATGGACTCTTCACCTTATAGGCCAGCCATAACCCTTTCAGGAGCACTAATAGGCAAATATAATAACTTTAATTAACTTGATCAGAAAAGACCCAGTGTTGCTCATTATTTACCCCCATCAATTTAGTGAGACAGTATGGCTGTCTCTTAGATCAAAGCTAGGCAACTTTATAGAACCTGCACTTTACAGGAACCCAAGACTCTACTTGTTATGCGGAAAATGAACCTACTCTATCTTATGTAGTGACAGGTGAGGAATCTTAATGGCAGAGTGAAATTTAATAGTCAAAGCTTAGACCCTGGATTTATAGAATATGAACCTCCAGGTCTCCTGATTTTCAGATGATTGATTTTGGAGCAAGTTATTCAAACTCTCTGTGCCTTAGTTTCTCCATTTCCAAAATTATCATAATAGAGTATGCCATATACTAGTATCATAAGTTGTAAATATGTTTTCACATATAGGGCACACAAAAATCTGATAGGCTTTCACTATATATTTCTTATAATTATTATCTGGTGGCATTGTTGCTAATGTAATTTAATGTTAGTGAGGAATAAAAATGAGCTATTTCATGTATTGTCACTGAATGAACTTCATTCTATTGTGGAAGATGCTTATTAGTCTAAACAATTGAACTTTTAAATGAAGTTTAATAAATGTGTACTATTTCTCATTACAAATTACAAATTTCAAATCACTTATATTTTTATTTGGGCCTCAGGAAAAATGAAGTTTAATGCTAAATTCTATAATCTAGAGATTTGTGCCCTCTTACATTTTTATGTCAATCCCTAAGCTCCAAGGTATTAGGATGCCTTTAGGAGGTGATTGGTTCTATTTTGAGGGTTCCTTCCTAATGAATGGGAATGTTTGTTATTGCCTGAATGTTGGTGTCCCCCAAAGATTCATATGTTGAGGACAATCCTCCAGGTTATAGTGTTAGAGGAGGTAGGGATCTTAGGAATCTATCAGGTCATTTGGGAGAAGCATGGTATTAGTGTCCTTGTAAAAGAGGTGTGAGAAAGCCTGATTCTTCTTTTTACCATAAACTGGGTTGCTTAAGACAACAGAAATTAATTGCTTCATAGTTTTGAAAACTAAAGCCAAGGAAGATTATTCTCAAGTCTTAAGATGTAATGTTTTTGCAAGTCAAGTGAGATTTCATCTCACTCCTGTCAGAATGGCAATCATCAAGAATACAGGCAACAATAAATGTTGGCGAGGATGTGATAAAAAAAGGTACACTCATACATTGTTGGTGGGACTGTAAATTGGTGCAACCCTCTGAAATCAGTATGGAGATTCCTCAGAAAGTTGGGAATGAAACCCCCCTTTTACCCAGCTATGCCACTCCTTGGTTTATACACAAAGAATTTAAAATCAGCATACTATAGTAACACAGCCACATCAATGTTTATAGCAGCTCAATTCACAATAGTTAGACCATGGAACCATCCTAGGAGTCCCTCAATAGATGAATGGATAAAGAAAATCTGGTATATATACTCAATGAAATATTACTCAGCTTTAAAGAAGAATAAAATTATGTCATTTGCCAGTCCAATGGTTGGAGTTGGAGAATATCATTCTAAGCCAAATATGCCAATCCCACAAAACCAAAGACCAAATTTTTTCTCTAATATGTGTATACTAACTCACAATAAGGTGAGGGGGCACTAGGGAAGAATAGAGTTACCTTAGATTAGGTAGAGGGAAGTGATGGGAGAGGAGGGGAGAGGATGTGGGGATAGGAAAGAGAGTAGAATGAAACAGTATTACTGTATGTATATATGTGACTGCATGACCAATATGATTCTGTAACATGTGCACTCAGAAAAATGAGAAATTATATCCCATCTATGAATTATATATCAAAGTGCATAAATATATTCTACTGTCATGTATAACTAATTAAAAAAATTTTAAAAATGTAATGTTTGCCCTGTATAATTTTAGATTCAGTTTGTAATGTTACCCCTGTCTTGTGTTTTTGTTTTTATGCTTTTTCCACTCATACTTGTCCCTTTTGAATTTGGTATGTCTATCCTATTCTTGTCTCCCCATCCCATTGTGATTTGAAAACACATAACATATTTAGTTTCACAGATTTATAGGTGGAAGGAGGGGGATTTTCCTTAGGATAAAACACACCATTGAGTCTGATGTGAATGATATTTGCATGAGACTCTGGACTTCGACTTTTGAGTTGGGTAGAAGAATTTAAGACTTTGGGGGCTACTGAGATACAAGGAATGTATTTTACATGTGAGAATGACATGAGTTTGTGGGTAAGAATGAAATGTTATAGTCTGAATCTTGTTTCCCCCAAATCGATATAGTGGAACCTTATCCCCCAATGCTATAAGTTCAAGAGGTGGACACACTTGAGAGCTTTGTCCACACATATGAAATTGCTGACTGTATAAAGCAGACTTCAGGAGGGGTATTTGTTCCTTCTCACATGTGAATATGCAGGAAGATATCATCCTGAAAGTAGACAATAAGATAATAAGCCAACACCAGCTTGCTGGCACCATGATCTTGGACTTCCTAACCTGCAAAACTGTGAGAAGTAGATGCTTGTTTATAAATCACCTAGCTGACATTCATTTTTTTTTTAATAGACCAGTGGACCAAGACTCCAACAAAAGCATCAGCAGCCATCATTAGAATCCATAGGACTGCTGCCTATTCTAGAAAAAAAAATTTCTGAGAAAATATTTCTTAATTTCTGATGTTGAATTGTCTTAATCCTACCACTGTTTAGTATTTAGTATATTTTCTGATTGTAACTTTTATAATTTAAAAGTAGACTACAGGCTCTGTCTTAACAGACTGGCCAATCTGACTAGTAGAAGGCATAAATATGGAAGTCCCTTCACTTCCATATTCTCTTCTAACTCTGCAATTCTAGAATCCAACAGTGCATCATATTTTCATGCAGTGAACTAAAAGCTCCTCACAGTTTTCCATTCTGCTTTCCCATTTCTAAAGTGCCTTATAATATATGATTCTATACATAGAATAGTATAACTATATTAGGCCTCTGCACCATGAGGAAAGTCTTGCACTGACTTTTAATGATTTTTCTTATTAGGGATTACAAAAACATCTTTTAGAAAACAGGTTGTCAATTTGAGGGAACAAAGATACAATTTGTTTTCATCACAATGTCTAGCTGGAACATACCTGTGATCTGGTTAGTAAGTAGATACATGTGAATTTTCCATTCTAACTTTCCTAATCCTATTTTTGGTAGTTTTATTTAGTGGCTTTTTTCCCCTTTAACCTTATGTTGGAGTCAGCTTCCGTGCTTCTACTTCATAAAGTTTGATACATTTTCTAACCATTTTAATCTCATTAAGCTGTGTTGCCTCTTTGTCTTACAATGTTGTTTCCACACAATCATATCTTTTACAATAATTTTACACTGAAGTCATAAAAGGGAATTTTTTACTGATGTTCAGATTTATTTTCAATATTTGTTATGTAGTCTTGGTATCCTTTCTTATGAAATCTGTCATTCATCAAGAGCATTAATTTTCAGACAGTATAATGGGAAATTCAAAAGGTAAAAGAATAGATTTATGCAAAGACATAGGAAAGAGGTGGTAGGCCCGGACAGTGCTGAGTTAGCAATAAACAGTGATAATTCAAGATGCTGAATGATGTCCTACTAGGTGTACCAGTTTTCAAATGCAACATCCTCTATCAGGATTTATTCTCATGAAAAGAGCTTATACTAACTTCCCTAACTATTTCATTTCAAAAATTACAAATGTTGCTTTTCCTAAATTGTGTTTTGCATGTACAACTCCCTATTTTGTCTTTAAGTATAACTAGAACACTATATAGAGACATTTAGTAATTTCCTGATAATTACACTTTGAATATCTTTTCAAGAACTTTTTACATATTGCCAAAGTTCTTCCATTTAATTTCACCTCATTGGAACCAGTTTTATCTTACAAGTGAAATATGTGGTGACCCTGATGTCTGAACCCCAAATTGTGAAGTATCAAGCTCTTTAATTACATTTTTAAAATTCTGTAACTGCCTCCATAATTGGCTAATAGAAAGGGTATATATTATATTTAAGTTCTCCCAAAATATTACTCCTAGAAGTTTTCTTCTATAATTAAAGATTTAGCAAATGCTTTAATTTTTGGAATTCCTGTTACTGCATAGCACATTTTTAAAACACACACACACACACACACACACACACACACACACACACACACACACATGAAAACACAAAATAGAAAAGGAAAGAAACAAATTGCAGTATTATCAAAGAAACATTTTTTTTTTTGTTTACCAGAAAGTTTATTCAAGAGTTATTTATTCAAGAGTTTCCTTTCATTCAAGTTTCTGGATTAACTCACAGCCTCCTTCCTTCTTTTATCTATTCAGGCAAAGTACATTGACTGAAATTTAGTGGCTTAAATAAACACACATGACCTCAGAGTATTAAGTGTCAGGCATCTGAGCCTGGTTTAGCTGGGCTTTCTAGGCAGAATCTCACAAAGTTGTATTTAATGTCTCAGCTGGGCCACATACTCATCTGGAGGCTAAGCTGGGAAATTCCCCTCTTCAGCTCACTCCAGTTGTTGATGAAATTTAGAATTCATTTCCTGGTAATTATAGAACTGATGTCCCTATGTTCTTATTCATATCAGCTACAGACTTACCCTTAGTTCCCAGTGCTGCTAACTGTAAGTGTCCCAAACTAGCCACTTGTCAGGTGAAAATAGGACCTCTAGAGCAAGTCTGCTATCCAGAGTGCTGAATGATGTAGCATAATCCCACAAGTGGAATCCCATTTCTTTGCCATATTTTATTGAAGTCAGTCAAAGTTCCTTCTAACACTAAAGAGGAAGGAAACCTGCAAGGGCATGAACATAAAGAGGTGGGGCTCACTAGGAGGGTGGGGACACTGGTGTCTCTCTTCTCTGCAACTAGCATCTAGATGAACCCTAGATAGCACTGAGCATCCTGTATCTGTCTCCATACACTTGATTCCTTTAGTGAAAGTTTTGGACTAAAGTAAAATATTTGATCTCCACCAAGTCAACAATAATTAGTCTTTCCTTTTCATAATAAAGTAAGTAAACATTTCAGAACTCTAAGGGAAAGAACTGTCAATAGAGTTTCACAAATGAAATGTTTTTATATTTAAGTTATATACAGTGATAATTAACATTACCAATACTACCTACTTATATTTCAATTACCAAATCTTTTTTTTAATTATCTCATGTACTTAAGCAAAACTTGAGAATCCATTTTACCCCAGTTCCTCATCCCAGAGGCCCACCACCACTCTGCTATTTTATTGCACACATGCCAGGGTTCTATAAGGTACATCTCTTTGAGGACAACCTTAATTGCTTTTTTTCCCAAGCTTCCAAAATAAGTAAGAGTAAGGATATAATCATATACCTTTTTTCATGTTTAAAACAGTGAAATGCATGTTTCCTCCTACATCAATGATATATAATAATACATGTGATATTTTTATGATACAGTGAACAATACAAATTCTTTCAAGTATCCTATAGATTCATATTTTCCACATTCTAAACATTATATAGAATATTCAAGAGAAAAGAAGCAGCCAGCTCCTTAATATTCCTCTCCCTGTGTGTGTGATACAATAGTCAAAGCCTATCTTTACTTCATATGTGACTTTTCTAAAAACATTTCTGACCTATCAGTCTGATATTTTAATGTGAATGACAATTTCAATTTTCTATATTTCTTTTATCTTTTTTCTGATTCAATTTCTGCTGCTTTTGATTTGCATATATTTTCCCAATTTCTTGTCTTTGCTTTATCTCCTTAGAAACTCTTTTCCATGTATCTCATGGGAAACTCAAGTTTCACTGGTCCATGAAGAGGCTACTTCTTGCTATATAAATAAAGCAGAAGTGAAGAGGACATTTAATTCATGTCATTGGAGCACAGATTATTTGTGCAGCATTTTGAGTAGCTAAGGGATGTATGACATCTGGGTCAGGTCAACCCCCATACCATAGAGTTTCCAGGCAAGATGGTAGGAGGGAAAGCTTTATTAGATCTTATTGATAAAATTCCTGCTATGTGACATCAAATGCAGGGTAGACTCTTCCTGGGAGCTGTAGATTCATAGAACACTGCAACCTCAAACTGTTGACTGGCAAAAATCAGTTCGTCTGGTCAATAGGGTGCTTCCCTTGTCTCAGATTATTACTTTGACCATATGGATAGTGTCATGTGGTTCAGTTGACTGCCAGGGTCCTCACAAAGAAAAGTGTGAATGAAACACCATAGCTGTTGCTTGGCCACTGTACAAAAGAGAGAGAAGGTGGCAGACATGCATATTTCAACATGCACATTTTACAGAATTTTTTCTGAAGTTTCTTTATAATGACCTACATTGTTGAATTTGTAAGTTTTGTTTTTTTAAATCAATGAATGTAGTTTCCCCAACATTTTGAAAAGTCATTCTGCAACCTCATCTTTATTAGGGTCTTCCTATCTTGGGGAGTGTGTGTGTGTGTGTGTGTGTGTGTGTGTGTGTGCGCATGAATGTGCACTCTTGTCTGATGACTTTTTAAATGCTTTCTCTATCTTCTGCCTTTGTTCTTCCTTCCCTACTTCAGTATTCCAATTCCAACATGACATCTTGAAGGAGGCTTCAAAACAGAATCTTCCTTCTAACACTGGGTAACTTGACATAGAGTTTGGTTGTTGGCTATTTCTTTTCCCTCTGTCTATCTTATGCATTAGATTAGACACATCTGGTTTCTGGATCTGGCAGCAGCAAATGACTGTAACTTTATTTCTCTTCTGTTAAAGTTTAGGAAAGTTGAAGGGAACCTGCAGTTTTTGCTTAGGGTTCTTCATTCAACCCACTGACACATTAAGGTTCTAGGTAAGAATGTTTCTGTGTTTATGATATACCTAGCCTAGTTATCTCATTAGATCAGAAGCCAGCTTGTCACAAGTTATGAAGGATTCATTTCTGTTTTCTGTAAAAATATCAGGATGTATGTATGGCCTGGCCATTAGTTGATGTTGTAAAGCTGATTGGAATGCCTGCCCGTGCCCTGAACTCACCTAGGTCCGGTTTTCCCTGACCATATAACAACCCTTTCCTAAACCTTAGTGACGCCTCATAAATTCTGGCCTTCCCTGGCCGGATAAGGACCCTCTCTGAGTCTCTAAGATCTCCATAAATTCTGATGCCGGGGCCAGCAAAAATGTAAACTTGTGTTATGCTCTTCAGAGTGTTGTTATCTGTAACCCCCCTTTGTGTAACTTTTTGGGCTATAAAACTGGGCCACAAAGAAGCCTCGGGGCTGTCCTTGGCTCCCACGATTTTGAGGGGCAAGGCAGCCTGGCCAGTCGAAATAATAAGCTTGCTTTAATTTGATTTTAATTGGAGTCAGTGGTCTTTTCTTGCGTCGTGGTCTAACATTTATACTACTTGGAGATCAATGAGCTTCTTGGATCTGCAGAACAATGATTTCATCAAATTGGAAAGTTTTGACCTTTATTGCTTAACGATTCTTTTGTCTCTTACTTTTACTTGTTTTCCATTGTCCCATCTGTGTCTGACACTCTTATTTTTCTTCCATGTTTCTTCATTTTCTTTTTTTCTCAATCTGAATAATTGATGATTCATTCCTTTGACATCTTGAATCTTTTGTTGATATCTCCTAGTGAATTTATTTTAGTTATAATATTCTCTAACTTCAGAATTTCCATTATTTTTTTAACTTCATTTATTTATTTGTTTATTTATTTATTTATTTAGTATAGGAGATTGAACTCAGTCCTTTTTTAAATTTTGAGACAAGGTCTTGCTAAGTTGCTCAGGGCTTCTCTTCGTTGCTGAGGGTGGTCTTGAAGTTGTGATCCACTTGTCTCTGCTTTCTAAGTCATTGGAATTACAGGCATGCACCACATTGCCCAGCTCTTCATTTATAATATCTGTAATTTAACTGAGAATATTTGTTGATTCAATTTGTCATACTTTCCTTTAGTTCTTTAAACCACTAGGTTTATAAAACATATTTAATAGTTGCTTTGAAATCCTTGCTAAATAGAGACATGTAGGCACAGCCAGCTTTTATTGATTGATATTTTTACTAACACTTTATTGAGATATAATTCATTCATATAAAGTATCAAATTTAGTTGTTTTCAGTATATGTGCAGTGATATGGGTTGAATTATGTCCTCCAAAACTCACATGTTGAAAGCCCTACTCACCCTGCAATTCCTCAGCATATGACCACATAAGGAGATTGGATCTTTATAGAGATAACAGATTAAAATGAGATTATTAGAATGGGTCCTAATCTAATAGGACTGGAGTCCTTAAATAGGGGAAATGTCATATGCAGAAAAGTCAGAAATCAGTGATGCTTTTGCAAACCAAGGATGACTAAAGACCAGCAGAACACTAAAAGATTAAGAGACACAGATCTCTCACAGCCCTCAAAATGAAGCAACCTTGCTGACCCTTGACCTTGGACTTACAGCTTCAAAAATTGTGAGAAAATAAGTTTTTATTGTTGTAGGTACCCACTGTATAGTATTTTTGCATTGGAGCCCTAGAAAACTAATATACAGATATAGGCAAAAATCTCCCACAGCCAGTTTTAGACTATTTTTTATCATCTGAAAAGAATCCTTGAACATATTCTATTGCCCTACTCTGTCTCCATATTTTACCCATTTTGAGTATTTCACATAAATATAATATATTGTTTTTGTGTCTAGCTATTTTTCTTTGAATAATGGTCTCAAGATTCATCAATGTTGTAGTATGTGTCAATATTTCATTACTTTTTTTATAGATGAGTAATATTCCACTCTATGAGCAGGCTACATTTTGTTTATCAGCTGATGAACATTTGAGTTCTTTCTTGTAGCTTTTAAGAATAATGTTGCCATAAATATTCATGTAGAAGTTTTTGTGTGAATATATATTTTCACTTCTTTTGGATATATACTAGAAGTGGAATTGCTGGTTCATATTTCAAGTCAATATTTAACTATTAGAGGAGTTGTCAGACTATTTTTCAAAGTTGCCCCAACATTTTACATTCTTACCAACAGTGTATGAAAACTCTGACTATGACATATACTCATGATCCCTTGAATGTGGATTTTTGATATTAGCAAAAGATCAGAGTAGATTTGAAATGTTGTCTTACTGGGATTCTGATTTGCATTTCCCAGTGACTAATGATTTTGATCATATTTTCATGTACTTATTGATCATTTGTATACTTTTATTTGAGAAATGACTTTTCATATTCTTTATTCTTTCAAAAATTGGGTTATTTTTCTTTTTATTACTGAGTTGTATTAACTCCTTTAAAATTTTGGGTTCAAATTTGGAAAATAATTTCACCATAAGCCATCATTTTACTTCCTCTTTATTTAAAATCATTTAAATGTCAAATACAGATTAAATATTTTCAAGGTGCACCACACAATGATTTTATATATGTACTTTTTATATACATATCTCTTTTAAGATACTTATTTCATTTCCATTGGATATCTCATATATTTGATAATAGCTTAACAGGTGTGATGTGCAATGTGATTTTGATTTGTATTTCCATTGATCATTGGTGATGTTAAGCAACATTTTATATGGGGTGGGTGGGGGCAATGGCCAGCATCTCATTAAAGACTTCTTTTTCCTGCCAGGATAATCCAAGCCACCCTAAAATTTACAATCTCAAATAATTAGTGAATAACAAAGCACAAATACCTAGAAATATATTTACAGAAAGCAAAGACCCAGATGAGATCTAGTCCACATGGGTTCTGCAACTAGACAAGACAAAAAGCTTCTGGTGATTTATTTAAGAGGGTACATCAAAGGCAGAGGTCAGGTTTCAAGGGCAGAGTCTTGCTTTAAATCTTGGCAGGTCACACCCAACTCAGGTGCTGTGTGGGCCACAGCAGAGAAGCATATAGATTTACATTGTCCCTGGGCAACTGACCAGAAGAAATGTCCACTGGTCATTCCCAGACACCAGATGTCTCTATCCATGAGGCTTCCATGAACCATGACCCAAGCAACCCCTGGAAAGCTTCTGACAATTTTATATACTGCTTGGCCATTCATATTTGGGAAAATGTCTATTCAGATAATTTCCCCCATTTTTAATTGAATTATTTGATTTTTGCTCTTGAGTTGTGTAAGTTACTTATATATTTTAGATGTTATTTTTATTAACTATATGATTTTCAAATATTTTATCCCACTCTATAGATTACCTTTTAATTATGTTTATTTTAAATTTGGTGGCATCACCATTTGATCCAGCTATCCCTCTCTTCGGTCTATATCCAAAAGACTTAAATACAGCATACTACAGGGACATAGCCACATTAATGCTTATAGCAGCACAATTCACAATAGCTAAACTGTGGAGCCAACCTAGATGCCCTTCAGTGGATGAATGAATTAAAAAAAATGTGGAATATATACACAATGGAATTTTACTCAGCAATAAAAGAGAACAAAATCATGGCATTTGGAGGTAAATGGATGGTGTTGGAGAAGAAAATGCTAAATGAAGTTAGCCAATTCCCATAAAACAAATGCTGAATGTTTTCTCTGATATAAGGAGGCTGATTCATAGTGGGTGGGGAGGGGGAGCATGGGAGGAATAGATGAATTCTAGATAAGGCAGAGAGGTGAGAGGGAAAGGGAGATGGTGGGGGATTAGCAAGGGCGGTGGAATGTGATAGATATCATTATCCAAAATACATATATGAAGACATGAATTAGTGTAAACATACTTTATATACAACCAGAGATATAAAAAATTGTGCTATATACATGTAATAAGAATTGTAATACATTCTGCTGTCATTGTTTTTAAAAAATCAATTTAAAAATTAAAAAATAAAGAAAAATAAATAAATAAGTAAATAAATAAATAAATAAATTTGGTGTCATCTTATTTATTTTTGCTTTGGTCATCTGTCCTCCAATGTTAAGGAGATTTTCCCTGTTTTTATCTTCTAAGAGTTTTATAATTTCAGCTCTTATATCTGAGAACTTTCTTTAATAGTGCACTATTTCAGGTAAAAATATTTCAAAGTTTGATGATGCCTTATTATCTGTTTTTTACTTCTGTCAGTTTAGATTTGGTGTCACACCTAAAAATAAATTGCTAAATACAAACTCATGAGGATATCTTATCTATATCTATAAATGCATAACTACATATATAATTTTCTTTCTGCCAGTACCACATGGTCTTGAATTACCATTGTTTGTTTTGCAATGGGAGGAATAGATGAATTGCAATGAATAATTTTTAGTATTTTTATCTTGTTAATTTTTAACTATTCTGAGTCACTGAAAATTACATATAAATTTGTAGTTAGTTTGTAATTTTTTAAAAAAAATTCAGCTGAAATTCTAATATAGATTGAATTCTATTTGTCCATAAATCTATTTGGAAATGGTGCCATCCTACAATATCAAATGGAGCCTTGGAAAGTCACTCAAACCATATCCAAATCATATCAGAGGCTCTAGATAAAGTCCACTTCTGTCTTATTCAGGTTGCTGTCAGAATTCAGGTTCTTTTCTTTCTTACTGAAGGTTCAAGTCATATTAAATCCTCAAGCATTAGATCATTGTATTTGGCATCTTTTATTTGTTTCTATTTCCAGATGGAGAAATTCCTTTTCTTTCCAAAGCTACCAGGAGCTCTGGAGGCTGAGAAAGGAGGATTGCGGGTTCAAAGCCAGCCTCAGCAAAAGCAAGGTGCTAAGCAACTCAGTGAGACCCTGTCTCTAAATAAAATACAAAATGGATCTGGGGATGTGGCTCAGTTGTTGAGTGTCCCTGAGTTCAATTTCCAGAACCAATCAATCAATCAATCAATAAAAGCTAATGTGTTTGGATCCACCTGATGATTCCTTCCGAATCTTCCTGTTTTAAAGTCCCTATAATTAATTTTGTCTTAAAATTAGTTTTGCTGTGTAATATATCAAATTCTCAGATTGCAGGGCTGGATTCCCAAATTATTATTATTATTTTTGGAGGCTATTGAGAATGGGGCAGTTTTCCTAATGTCTTTCAGAGTATTCATCACTGATGTATAGAAGTTTTTGGATCTTCTAAGTGTAGAATCATGTTATCAGCAAATAGTGATAATTTGAGTTCTTATTTTTCTCTTCAAATCCCCTAAATTTCTTTCTTTAGTCTAATTGCTCTGGCTAGAGTTTCCAGGACTGTGTTGAATAGAAGTGGTGAAAGGGGGCATCCCTATCTTGTTCCAGGTTTTAGAGAGAATGCTTTCTATGTTTCTCCACTTAGAATGATGTTGGCCTTGGGTTTAGCTTAGATAGCTTTTGTAGTGTTGAAGTATGTTCTTATTAGCCCTAATTTTTGTAGTGTTTTCAACATGAAGGGGTGCTGCATTTTGTCAAATGTTTTTTTCTGCATTTATTGGGATGATCATATGATTCTTGTCTTAAAGTCTATTGCTGCAATGAATTATGTTTATTGATATCTGTATGTTGAACCAACCTTGCATCCAGGTATCAAGGTATGAACATTTTTGGGAAAGAGGATGGGGAAAGGGTATATATATATATATATATATATATATATATATATATATATATAAAATCAAGTGCACATAGTTGATAAGTTCCAAACCAATAATTAAACCTTAGAATTTATATAACAAAGTCTACATTGTTATACTGCTACTGTCAGTATTAGTTGTAATTTATACTAGCTTTTTCTATTTTCCTTTGAATACATTTCTTAAAAAAACCTTAAGTATGAAGCTTTTAATAATTGTTTTACAATGTCTTTGAATTACTGCAGGTTTGTAAATTACTTTAATGTCTACTAGAAATAATGAAACTGGTTAATATTCTGACAATGATATGACTGTAGTGAACAGTTTTATATGTATCTCCAAGGTTGTTATAAATGTATGCATATAAATATACTTGCATTGCATTTTTGTTAATAATATTTTATTTGACATTATGATGCTAGCTCCCATTATCTTTTGAGATTCTTCTAGAATAATAGCTTAGTATGTTTTACCATAAAACCCACAAAATTTCTGTCAATCTTTTCTTTAGTTTGGGCATTTGGGATATTTCAAATGTTTTTCATTGTATAAAAAAGTTAACAATAAATACATTTTTATGATAAAACATTTTCTTTTCATATGAAGAACGATTTTCTAGATTCCTTAACAATAAAAACAGGAGCAAATGACATAAAATCCAGCCAATTTTGGCAAAGGATGGTAAAATTACACTTGCTATGTCAAGTTGACCTATTTTATTTGGACAATTAGGAATTGTGAAAGCATTTGGACAGTTCTGAGGTGTTTGTTGGTCAATTTAAATTCTATAAAAGTAAAAAAAAAGTTTCTCATTCGTGTATTTATGTAGTTTCCTAGGTACTTTGTAAATAATAAGTAAATGAAAACAATTTGTTGCACAGAATGAAGGTCTATTAAACTGCATTGAATTAAATTTTGTATCCATTGTCAATTTTCTTGACTTTTTAAAGAAAAAAAACTCTCATGAGGATAATGGAAAATTATTATCCTCAGCTGAAGTAGGAATCAAAAATATTTCTGTAAGTGTTCAGATAGTAATTTTTTTTTCTTTGCAGGCCAAACTTGTCTCTGTCACATAGCCTAGATTTTTTTAAAACTTTCAAATTATAAAACTTTATCCTCAGGTCATGAGAAATATAAATATAGTTAGTTCATGGGAGGATTTTTGCCTATGGAAGCCAATCTTTATTTTCTTTGTTCTCATGGATGCAAAGTTTTATCAGTAATTATACAACTTCCTAAGGAAAAAAATGGTAAAAATATAATATCAAAATTAATTCATGAAGAAAAAATATGTAAATGATTTTAAAAAGAGAAGATGTAGAAGTGATAAAATAACCATTCTAGCTATGAATAATACTGGGGAAATAGGTTGTTTAACAAAAGTGTGTTCTTCATATCTTTCAGTTACAAAGATAGCCACACATTTTTATTCTTTTTCACACAGTTGTACTGAACCTTCATCATGGCTGTTTCTTTGGCTAAGTGACAATTCTTTTCTTTACAAAACATCTAATTTTGAGGTGTGCAGAGCACTCATCATTTTAAGAGTTTGTTTTATCTCATGGCCAGTAATTCAGAGAAAAATACACTGTGAAGATGCATCATGAAGAGGTAGAAGCAGTTGTGAGAATATAATTTTCAGAGTTGTACAGATAAACATCTATAAATATGCTGGATAACTTCCAAAAAAATCTTATTTTTAAAGAAAATATTGGTGTGACTAGAGCAATAGAATAAAAATTTTACCCACTTCTACAGATTGTATAAAGATGAATTTAATTCTTTTGCCAATAGTCTGTTGAGTTGAATAATTAAAAAATTCTATTATTCCTATTTGGAAAAAATAAGACCTTTAATGAAAGAAACAAATAAGAATAAATTATACAGATTCAGGAATAAGTTAGACTCTCATATGGCTAAAAACAAACAAAAAATACTGTTTAATTGGAAGGGAGAAAAAAATTAAAAACATTTTCAAAGCCAATTACACCTGACCAAAGTTTTCACAATCAGCTTTGATTTTTACTAAAATGCTACATTCATTGTGGGACATTTTTAGATAAGATTGCCTACAGTCATTCAAATTCACACTTTCTTAAAATTCCTATGGAATGAATAGCTCCTTCAGAGAAACATAAGTTCTATTAAGGAATGGGAGTTTTTCTTTTGTTTATATTCTGCTAAATCCACAATACCTAAAAAGGCACATCTCAATTAAAGGTGCTCAAATAAGACTAAGTAAAGAACATAACTTCAATATATTTCTAATACTTACAAGATCTTTTTAGGCCAATTATCACACACACACACACATACTTATATATCCAAAACACATACAAAATATACATGGATGTACATATTTGTATATTACATAAATATGTGGGTTTTTAAGTATGCAGTTTTAGTCCGGGGGAATTTTTTGTATGTTTGTGGCCGGGATGTTTAGTGCTCATGATATAGCCTTTTGCTATCCTATATTTCCTAGCCTCCCTTGAAGAGCTTTGGGCTGATATGCAGTGGGTTATTTTCAGGCTAAGACTTTTGAGAGATTGTGTCTTCACTTCATTCTTCTTGTCCCCTAATGCAGCATCCTTGAAGAGCCCTTACCCTTAAGGATCACAACAGAGAGGGACTTGCCACACTTCATTTGCTTTAAAGATTAATCACTTAAGATCTTGCATTTGTGTGTTATATCCATAGTCTATCCTATCATACTTGATGCAGTTGTTCAGTGCTACTGTGCAGCTAATGTGTTATTGTACCTTTGCCTCTTTCTGCATGAAAATTTACAATAAAACCATGATCTGTGGGAAGCATATGTTTATAAAATCCAAGATTCTTTGGCAAGGCCTACACACAAAGTGGACATACATGGAAGGTAAAATGAGTAGATTAATACTTCTCTACCTCCCAAATGTCCTCTGTTCTCTTCCCAGTTGACAATACATCTAGATATGTTCTCCTCAGGCTGTCATCTTAATCCCAACCCTTCCTACTTTCACTTTCTCTGGGATTCATCTTCACAATCCAACAAACAACCTGTCTCCAATTCTTATTCCTTTCAACAATTTTTTACTGTATAAAGAAGAGCTTCTAAAAATAATGTTACTGGCAGAGAGCAATAGCACGTACTTATAATCTCAGTGATTGGAAGGCTGAGGCATGAGGTTTGCAAGTTGAAAGCCAACCTCACAAACTTAGCAAGGCCATAAACAACTTAGACTCTCTCTAGAATTAAAAAAAAAATTAAAAAAGGGTGGGGATGTATGTCAGTGGTTAAGCACCCCAGAGTTCAATTGCTGGTACTAAATAATAATAATAATAATAATTATTATAATAATGCTGTTAATAAGGTTGAAATGGAGAAAATTATGTTATATACATTTATGAAATTATCAAAGCAAACCCATTGTTTTATATAAGTCTATTAAATTATTCCTGCAATCTGGTTTTCATGTTCATCATACTCTTTAAAAAATGTTTCTACTAATGTTTTCTGAACCCTATGTCCAATGACCTATTATCAGCCATTTATTTCTTCAAATCCCATCAGCACTTGAAAAAGTGGATCATATTTTAGAGCACTGTTCTTTATTTTAATTTTAAAGCATCAGTTAAGGTTAGGTTCACTTTCTTCCATAGCACAAAATTTTCTCCAAAATCTGCATGAACATGAACATTAAAAAGTCAAAATTGTTTGCATCTATAAATATTTTTCTTATTCTTTCTTCCCTTGATTTCTGTTTACTCAATAAGAAAAAAACAAAAGGAGAAAGGGTGAAAAAGTGAATACTCTCTGATTAGTGTTTAATACTAGAAAATGAGTATATTATCAGTGAGATTTCTATACCAATTATCTTTCCAGGCTACCATGAAATAATAGATAAGAGTACTGACACTGATCAAGAATAAGGACCTGAGGAGATCTCTGGGAGTATAGGACAAGTTATTCAAACCCTCTAGGCTCTTGACTTTCTTGGCAAAAAAGAATTTTAAGATGATGCTTCAGGTTTCAGTAGCAGAAGAAGAGGTTTACTATGAAAGCTAAGGACACACTCAAAGGGAGTGTGGGAGTATTCAGGGGCTGAGTCATGCCACAAAGAGGTGAGGTGTGGTTTATATAAAGGGAGTTAAAATTCATAAGTGAGAATTGAATATGGATGAAATTCTCTGAAATTATGAGGGCCTTTTGTGGAATCCAGCTCAATTTTATTAGTATTTAATTATGTAGCTAAGAGGTGTGTGAGTGCATGTGGTAGTTCATCTAATGAAAAGAAAGATGAAGTTTGATCAAGGGATTCTTCTGGTACAGCTTCTGGAGAAAGTAGTTGGAGTTGATGCAAGAGTTAGCCACTATGGTTATATAGGCTTTTTGTACAATCAGAAGCTGCTAGAATTCCTGTGGTTAAGACAGTAGCTTCTGCATGAGTTATGCAATCCCTGCCGATAAGCCAGAAGCAGCCTTTGCATGAACCCTGATCAAAAACTGCCTTCCTGAGCTATTTCTTCACACCTCCTATTATGGTTTGAATATGAGGTGTCCCACCAAAAGTTCCTCTCTCAGTACAGAAATGTTCAGATGTAAAGCAAGTGGCTTGCGAGAGCTGTAATCTACCCAGTCTATCCTAGTTTATATGGACTGACAGGGTAGTAACTGTAGGCAGGTGGGGAATAGCTGGAGAAGATGAGTCACTGGAGGCATGCCCTGGAAGGGTTCACCTACCCTAAGGTCCCTTCTCCCTCCCTCTATTTCTCTCTCTATCTGATTCCTGACCCAGCCATAAGATGAGCAACTTTATTCTACTGTCTCCTTCCCCCATGATATTCTGCCCTTCAGTGAGTCCAAAGCAATGAAGTAATGGAGTTGGCCATCTATTGACTGAGACTCTGAAACCGTGAGCCCCAAATTAACATTTCCTCCTCTAATTTGTTCTTATTGGGTATTTTGGTCACAGTGGTGCAAAAGCTGACCAAAATCACTATTTTCTATTATTTCCTATCTCAGTACCCTTGTTGCATTTGAAAATCGAGATATTTTATAAATCTTGTTACACTATGTGGTGTCTTTTTCAAATATATTAATTTTTTTAATTTATTGGTTACACATGAATTCATAACTAAATTCTGCATTTTCTGTTTGGTTGTAGACTTCTTGATCTAGAATCAGACCTTGACTATTTCATTTCTGGATTGATCATTCATTCATCTTGTCTCTTATAAATTAGGAATACTTTTTTCTTGGAGTAGTAATTTACTTCCCGTTCTTTATATAAATTTTTTATTACCTGTTAAGCTATTTTCAGAGATCAAGTTAAGTAATCCTGTCCCTTCAAAACTGGTTTTTCCCTTTTCCTATTCGCCCCTTTCATTTCTATTCTAAATTCCATGATTTACTCTTTCAATTTAATCTTATGTTCAATTATGCCCTACATGAAAATTATTCTTACATCAATTTAGCCAATATTGAAATCTCTTCAGGAAAACCAGATCTGGGTATTAAGATATTGAGTAGAAGTTTATAATAAGGAATAGGAAGTTAATAGTAAGATGTAGCCTGTTGGAGCAGATACAATGGATTTATAGGGGAATACATTGTTGCTTATGATGATAGGTGCACACACTTCCCAAGTAAATTTTCTCTTGCATTCTTGTTCATTATAAATAGAAAATTGTGTATAAGATTATGGCCTTTTTTTCACAATTGTTGAGAATAACATTTTAAGCTTCCCATAAAGGCTAATGATCTAAAATGACCTCAAGAATCCCCAAGAACAACCTAATAATAGAAAAGTGAAAAGGGTAGGTATGTTTCTTCTTTAATTTATTGCTATTCAAGATAATTTATCAGTTAGGATTGCAGTATTATTCTCACGGGCATATAACTGGAAGTGTTAGTAAGCTTTTGGTTGCTGTGACCTAAATACCTGAATAGAACAACTTAGAGGAGGAAAAATTTATTTAGGTTCATGGTTTCAGAGGCTTGGTCCATGATTGGCTGACTCCATTGCTCTGGCTCTGAGGTGAGGTTGAACATAATGGAGAAAGGGGATTGGGGTGGATCTCAGCTCATGACAGCTGGGGCACAGTACAGATAGGCCAAGCCCATACCTCCAATGACCTACTTTCTGTAGTCACACCCCATACAGTTACTACCAAGTAGTTACTACCCAGTAGTTCATTTAGTTTATTAATCCATCAAATTGGTTAATATACTGAAGAGATTATAGTTCTCATAACTTAATCTTTTCAACTTGAATATTACTATGTTGCATAATGTTTGTGGGACATTGCTAGATCAAACCACAATACTTAATGACTTCATTACTGAGAATAATATTAAAATAATGTATAATCTTGATATATTAATCAATCCATGTTTTATAATCTCAAACATAAACTTCAGTTTTTTGGTCTTATATAGGCTTCATATAGTTTTTATACAAAGCTTATATAAGACCTATATGTATATATGGCTTATACATAAGACATATATAGTCTTATGCAGGCAAATTCTTTGAAGATCTCTTCTATAATTAATTACCTTGCACTTTCTTTCATGGGAAGATAAACAAGACTGAGTCAGAAGTTTAATATTTACATGCACATAACCCTCTCAAATTTGATTCCAGATTCCTGCTATAACCACTTATTTTTTTAACAAATCATGTACTGGATCTCATTTAACAGATATTCATGTAATGGTTTCCATGTGACAGGTTCTGCTTTTAGCATTTGGGATTCAAAATATATATAGTAAATATCTATGATGATGCACATTCTCTAAAGCATTTCATCACATTATAAAGTTTATAGCATTCCTGGTAGAGAGCATATTAATTGTACAATTTCTGAAAGCTTGAGTGATGAGAGAAAGGCAAAGAAGCTATTGTGACTTAAACACCCTTACCAAGTAAAGGAGCACTTGGTGTCAAAGTAGGAAAATCAGGATTGCGAAGCATTTTGTGGACAATGGGAAATGCTAAAGGATTTTTCAAAGGCAATTTTACAAGAATAGTTTTTGAATCATAGGTCACTGTTTTAGTTCCTTTTTGGGTCTCTGTGACCAAAATCCTTCACAAGAACAACTTAGCAGAGGAAGAGTTTATTGGGGGCTCACAGTTTCAGAGGTCTCAGTCCACAAATAGCTAACTTCATTACTCTGTGCCCAAGATGAGGTAGAACATTATGGGGAAAAGGGAGTAGCAGAAGAAAGTTGCTTAACTTCTTCATGGGGTCAGGAAGCATTGAGAGAGAAAGAAAAGGAGTCACAGGGAAGATGCATCCATTTAGGGCATACCCCTAATAATCCCCAGGCAGTCTCACCCCAATAGTTAACACCCAATAGATTTATTCAATTTAGGATGGATGGATTAGGTTACAGCTCTCAGAATCCAATAATATGCCTCTACATCTGCATGAACAGGAGCTTTTTGGGGGACACTTCACATCCAAACCGTAACAGTCATTGTAGGTCCTGATGGAAAATAAATTGCAGAAAGCAAGAATATAATCCTAGATACCAACTAGTAAATCTCCTGAAAACAATTGAGAAATATGTGCATCTTTCTTATGAATACCCAACTTATAGTTTGTATCTCAATATCATTCTCCCAATGAAATGTAGCTGTAAACATCCCTTTCTCCTATATTAGAAGCACAGAACAGGATAAATAATAAAAATACCTTAAAATAAACTGAGTAACCCCCTTCCCGCTTTCATGATGAAAAGAAACAAAGAGTAAAAAAAAAAGAAAGAAAAGAAAACAAAGACTCTTACTTCTGTTCCTTTCATTAATGTTTTGTCTGTAACATTGTGATATAATTTTGATCTCTTTCTTGAAGTACTAAATCCTGGCTTTTTAAGTGAGGGAAAAATATTTAAATAGAAAATTGTCAGTGAGATCAATAATATGTTTAAACCAGTGGTTTTCAAAATTCTGCAGGCAATGGAATCCCCTGAAGTCAATACACATCATTCAGGATCTCACATAGAATTTCTGATCCAGAAGGCCACCACAGGGCTGAGGAATTTTTCTAACAAGTGAGGCTGATTGATCAGGAGTCAATATTTTAGAGCTATGGTTTTAAAATTATATGACTATCTTTGGAATTTAATTAGAGTAGAACACTTAATGAAGGTGTTTTAGTTTTCTTTTTATTATGAAAATAACCAAAGAACACAGTCTTGCATTCACAAATTATTTTGGGTCATTCTTCTAACTTTGTTTCTTAATTTAATCAAAATGTTGACAAATATAATAATTTTACTGTAATAATGTAGTTATCCATTATAATTATTAATATATTGTATACTTAATAATAATATGATTAATTGACATATATAAGCAATATATATAGTTAATAGCAATTTTTAAAGTTAGATATTGGGCTAGGTAATGGCGGTGCATGCCTGTAATCCCAGTGGCTCAAGTGGCTGAGTCAGGAGGATCATAAGTTCAAAGCTAGCCTCAGCAAAAGTGAGGTGCTAACAACTCAGTGAGACCTTGTCTCTAAATAAAATACAAAATATCACTTGGGATGTGGCTTAATGGTCTAGTGCCCCTGAGTTCAATCCCTAGTATTCCCCCACCCCCACCAAAAAAGAAGTTAGGTGTTGAATATATCCAGATATTTTCTGAAATTCAGAAAAGAAAAAAAAAGGATATAGAAAAATGAAAGGCTGGGAGAAGAAAAATGGGAAATGAGGAGGAGGAAAGAAAGAAGATGAAGAAGCATACACTTGGTTTCAATAAATTGCTTTGTGGTAGAAGAATATTGCAATATATTATACCAAAGCATGCTTTCTTTCCTTTTGAAGACTTTTCAAGAATTTTCCATTGATAATTTAATTAAAAAAAATTAGATTTTTAGAATTGACCCAGTGTTACATAAACCAGAATAGCAATTTGGTATTTCTGTTATTTTTAATTTGCTTTGGTCTTTAATCATAGTAAGATCATTAGCTTCAGTTTTTACCTATAAAAAGGAGAGTTGCTGTGAGGATAGTAATAGATATGATATTTAAAGTTTTAAAACACTACCTCTCAAAATTTCTTTTCTTCCTTATGCTCAATATAATTTATGGATTTTTTTAAACAAAACAAGATTGAGCACAAACTGTAAGGGGGTTAAATTTTGACTTTCTAAAATCCATGTCAATGTGGAATTTCAGAATGTGACCTTATCTGGAATTAGGGTATTGGAAGATGTGCTTTGTTAAAGAACTAGATTTGATATTCAGAGTAATCTTTAAAATTAATGACTGGCATCCTTATAAAAAGGGGAGAGGATCATTTTTCAACTGAAGAGTAGGTAATGGGACGGTGGAGAGAAAATCCAATTATATATTTTTTCTACATGCCAAGAAGATTTGGGGACAACAGAAGCTGGAGGAGGCAAGAAAAGGTTTCCTCTAATAGCCTTCAAAAGAGACTTTATCCTGCTATAATCTTGATTTTAGACTTACAGACTCTGGAACCATGATAGATTGTATTTTTGTTCTTTTAACATATTAAATGTACAGCAATTTATGATGGAAGTCCTAGGAAACTAACACACATGTTGAATATCTCTGTTTACAAAACTTTCCATTTTTAATTTTTTTAGCATATTACTTTCGCGTCTCATTTTCTTCTGCCCCCAAGTGGATTGTATTAGATTCTTGTGACTAATGCAACAAATTATAATATATTGTGTTGCTTAAAACAATGTAAATTTGTTCTCGAACAGATTTTGAGTGTAAAACTCTGAAATCAGTTTCACATAGTTAAAATCAAGGTTTTACCTGGGCTGAATTTCTTCTGGAGGCTTTGTGGAAGACCCCCTCCCTTTTTTTTTTTTTTTTTTTTTTTTTTTTTTTTTTTTTAGCATCTCCTATTTCTCAGCTAAATTGTAAAGATGAACATATGGGGTTATCAAAGTTCAGTGCCACCAGGCACACACAACAAACTACCCTGTCATGACCCCTCGCCGGCAAAGGAAACACGACACAGGATTCTTCTTTCAGCAGTTTACTCAGGACCTTTGAATCATGATGAGAAAACAGGAACAAGCAAGGAAAGAGCGCGAGCGGTCGGTCTGCCCTAGCTTAAGTACCCAGCCTCGCCAATGAACTAGCACCACGTGGAAAAGTCTAATAGGTACAGCGCAGCGGAAGCAGGCCAGAGCCCAGCCCCACAGCCTTACAAGGAGTTGTTTACTTCTAACAACTCTAACCGCTAAGTCATCAGAAGCAGGAGGCCAGCGCCATTTTCAGGGTGCGGTCGCCGGCTCCCAACACTACCCAAGTTTTAGTTTTGAACCAGCAAGTTGCTCATTGAGAATATAGTATCTTTTCTTCACCTGCTTATCAAAGACAAAGTGATGTCCATTATCAAAGACAAAGTGATGTCCATTCTGATACATCTCCAGGACTTGGACTATGTGTAGAAATTAAATAAACTGCCTCCATGTGTGTCTGAACCCAAACTGAGGTCTTAGAAATTTTACTTTTCTATTTACACACTTTAAAATATTGAACAAATAGCAATTGCATGTATCTCTTACATTAAATAATTATAATCAATTATATATTTCACATATTTTTTAAAAGGCAGAAAATTTACAAGGAAGCTTGGATGAAGGATGGCATGCTCTTTTCAATAGAGTCATTCATTTGTTGGTCTCCTGGGTCATTGGTTCCAAAAATCTCCATGGACTACAAAATGCATATGCTCAAGTACCTTATATTAAAAGATGTAATATTTGCGTATCACCTATGCACATCTGTTTACTTCAAGTGATCTCTATAATACTTATAATTCCTGTGTAATATAAATGCTATGCAAATAGTTGTTTTATCATATTGTTTAGGGAATAGTGACAAGAGAAAATGACTTTACATGCTCAGTACAATTTTTTTTTTCTCAAATACATTTAGTCTGTAGTTGGTTGAATCTGTGTAGGTGTAGTTGACAGACATGGAGAACTGGCTTCAGTGTCATTGGCAAGTATTTAAATACTGGAAAAACACAGATGTGATTTTGCTTCATTTTTTTTTGTTTGTTTGTTTTTGGTTGCTTGTCTATTACACACACACATGTGTGTGTGTCTCAGAATTTATTTTTCTGTTTATACTAATATTAGTTTACATATCTGGACAAATAATTAAATGCTTTTTTTTTTCTTCACTCTAAGTTACTTTAAAGTAACTGAGGGTACATTCTTTATGAGCTAGCTGTTCTCATGGTTTCAGTGACTTTTTTTTCTCTGTTATTATTCCCTGAAGTATAATGTAATTAGGATGTTGTAAATATTTTAGTGATTTTGGAAAATAATAACTGAATGGAAATGGGTCATTCAAACAACCACTGAGGAAAATAGTTCCTTGTCCTAAATAAAGAGAAAGGAGTGTTTTCGGCAGGTCGAAGATGTCTAGGGGTTTAGTGGAGTCCCCTTAGGGATTAGAGCACTTAGCCATCACTCATCTCTGCTTCTTTGGAGCACATCTATATCCTACACCAAAGTAAGGCTGAAGTGAACCTGAACCTCTTTTTCCCTGTGTAGAATCTCAAAGCTTAAATAAATCATAAAAAGCTGAAGAGGGCTTGGGTTATAGCTCAGTGGTAGAGTGCTTGCCTCACATGCATGAGGCCCTGTGTACAATCCTCAGCACCACATAAAATAAGTAAATATAAAGATGCAAAAAAAAAAAAGGCAGAAGAAAACAATAGTTTGTTTATTCTATCACCAGCAGGCTTTCAATGAACACTTTATGGGATGGTTTATCTTAAACAAATTGGTAAAACTATAGTAAAATTACACCATGATTATAGTGCAAAATTAGAAAGTGATATCTTATAAAAAAAAACCCGATACTTTTGCTGTGGTTCTTTATAAAATAATTTCATAAATTTATATGCACAGTACCATGGTAGTCAAAAACACATGGAGAAAACATTAAGGAATCCTATCCTAATAAATTCATATGAATTATGTGTCTTGTTAGTAGAAATCAGTAATTTCTTTTTTACTCTCAATTTCTGCATTTTCCAGTTTCAAAGTTCTGTCCCTTGAAAAATATGTATGTTTTCAAGTATTTGATGAAACATTGGAAGAAGCTTTCTTGAAGTATAAACAGACAAGTTCCTGTGCTAAATTTAGATTTTTGACTCACAGAATTACTTTCATTGTCTGTCCACTCTCTGTCACCCTATCTCATTAAATGGAACTAAAATCAACACATTTTGGTGAGCCATGTTTGATACTTCCCCCCGCATCCCCCCACCACCGCTTTTCTCTTCTTTATTCCTTTTATCCCACTAATCTCTCCTTGAATCAGTCTGTTTTTTGAAATATATCTCTTTTTTCACTTCCTCTGCATCTCTGTTACCACCTTGTTAGTTAGACACCCTCATTGTCTTCATGCTGCTCTTGGACAGCTGATCATCTTGCTTCCAAAAGTTCTCTATGGGGAAGCAAGAATGATTTTTAAAAGCAAGTGTGTCTTGTCATATCCATTTAAGATATTGCAATGATTTTTCTTCCTCTGCACCAGAATTAAATTTTAATACCTTAGGAAAACCTTGCAAAGCCTGCACACTGTCATCCCTCTACCTTTCCAATTTCATGGGTTTTATTGTTGTTTCGTTTTTTTGTTTGTTTGTTTTTGTTTTTGGTGCCAGGGATTTAACCCAGGGGTACTTTACCACTGAGCCACATCTCCAGGCCTTTTTATGTTGTGTGTGTGTGTATAATTTAGAAGACAAGTTCTCACTCACTGAGTTTCTTAAGGCTTCACTAAGTTGTGGAGGATGGCTTTGGATTCATGATTCACCTACCTCAGCCTCCGGAGCCACTTGGATTACAGGCATGTGCCACCAATTTCAAATCATATCAGTATCTCTCTTCCTCATGTCTCTGTACCCAAAATGAAAGTTAGAAACAATACTTTAAATGGAAGAGTTCCTATCCAGGAGAGTATAACCTGTGCCTCCAGAGATGCATTCCAGACAGCCAATAGTTCTTGGGTATATTTCTTATCTCAAATTCCCAATGAGTGGCCCTCTGTTGTCCCATGGCCATGACAGTCAAAGAGCTGTCTCAACTAACCCAAACTCAGTTGTTCATTAATGGAGAAAATGGTTTTTATGTTAGACTACATCAAGATAGAGAGAGCACAGCTCATGGAAGATGGTGTGCCAATGGGCAGGCTTGGTAACCCATAATTCCTGGCATATACTCATGCCACTGAAGTAGAAATGCTTTAGCATTTATTAGTGCAAGAGAAGCCTAGTTGAAAAACTCTGATATGATAGTATCCATTGATATCACAGGATGATATTACTATTTTGAAAGCTGTTTTATTACAATTCTCATTCCATGTTTAAAATTACTTTCTGTTATAACTATTCATATTATTTATTGCTCTTTGGTTGGTAACTCAACACTTGGCATGAAAGTATAATTACAGGAACTCTAGAGAAAAATAAGAGATTGTCAGTAGCAAAGAGTGAAAAATTTGGGGCTTAGTTTTGGTTTACTTGGAATCATTTAGAAATAAAATTTTGAAAATTGTATGTAAGGAGAAAGAAAACCAGGAAATATAGCAGATAACTCTGGGTAAGGATTGTGTTTCTGTGATGCCACTTAAAATAATCTTAATCTATAAAGTTGTTAGCAAAGCACCATTCTTTTTTCCTTTGTAGGTGGTATAACAACAAGGAGTTAATTTTGTCATCATTATTTATTAATAACAATTAGATTTTTAGGTCACTATGAACATAAAAATTCTTAGGAATTTACATGGCACATGCAGACAAAATAAAACATTTTATTTGTAAAATAATTTCTTAATAAATATAGGCTTTGGAAAATATAAATAAACTATAAGATAAATTGCAAAAAATCTTCAAAAGTCTCCAAAACCAAAGGCAGTTTACTTTGTTTATTATTATTATTATTATTATTATGAACTATTATTAAGCCTGGCCTCAAAAAATTAGGTTAAGACTCAGAATTGTTCTTCTCCACAAAATTTTTAACAAAAGGCAAAAGGTTTACATAACCTGAGGGGAAACCAAAGTATAAATTTACTTTCTTAAACATGGATATGTCCACTAGTTTTTATTTGCAGTAGTAGGATATAAATGGGAACTACAAATAGTGAATTTTATTTAAAGTCTTTTGAATATATATGCAACCAACTAAATTAATATATGTCTCCCTGTTCAAGCAAGAAGTCATCAAGAAAGATGACATAAATTTAGAGTGATTTAACATTTCAAGATTCCTATATTCACTTTTATTTGTGAATTTAACATGATATTTCTTGTTTTACATTGCTTCTTAATCTTAAATAATGAATCAGCAGGCTAAATCTTCTTTTTTCTTGTCCTTATTTTACTTCCCATTTGCCTGAGGTGCTTGCATAGATTTTAAGTGCTATAGCAAGTGTTGCATCCCTTTACAGGGCTTTCAATTGCATTATGTGATGACAACCATCTGCTCAGGATCTCTTATCTTTTCCATTGAAACAACTTGAAATTAAAATTGACAGTAATGCTCTTCCACAGGCACTTACCCAGAAAGCAAAGTGGTGTACACTTATGCTGATCGAAAATAGAGTATCTTAATACTTAATACTTTCGTATTTAATTACAGTGTTGTATAGTAAGCTTTGTAAAAGCAAAGTGATGCTGCTGACAAAACACAGATCTAATCAAGGAAATGGTATGGGTAGTTCAGCAAAACTTATCTCCATGCCAGAATATTAAACAGGGAATGCCGACATCTGGATTTCTTGGACCAGCATAGAACCCACTTAGAATTGTAATCTTGCAAGCATAAATTAACTCCTGTAATTAATTACTTTTATTAGTAAGTGAATTCAAATTAACAACTTCTTCCAACATCACTAAAAGCTCTGTGATAAGAACAATATTCTACTTGGATTTAGAATGATTGCCTTTCAACTCCTATGTGACTTTTCAACCTAGTATAATTGAGTAAATATATTAACTTCCCTCTGTCTGGTGCTTTGTCAAATAGGAATTGTTTAGGAAAATAATTAATACAGTCTGTTAAAATTTCTTTAACAGAAAATAACAACACATTGCATATCATTTTATGCAGGGTTGAGATGCAAAACCTATCCCTCTCTGCCTTGTATTACTTTCTTCATGGTGGACTCAGGCAAATTTGAAGATCCTTGGAGCTGGGTAAAGTTGATAGGGAAACATTGAAATGTAATATGGAAATGAGTTAAAAATGTGAATCATCACATATTTTCCATATGTTGTTAAAATTCAGTTTAATACCATATTAATAAGTAGTTCAAATATAGTTTTAAAACAAAAGTAAGTTTGTTTGGCAGGGATTAGTAGATGCACAGTGTATTATGATCCTTGCCCCCAACCTTTGTAAAATTAAGGATATTTCCCCCACTACTGTCAAGATAGTTGACTCCTCCATTCTAACTCCATTCCTCACTGGGGATTTGCTAAAGAAGTTGACTTGATCCTTAGTCAAAGCCCATTCAATGCCTTCACAATGAAGAGTACAAAAATTGGTCCTTTTATTTCAGTTTTTGACACATTTTCAGTGTGATTGCTGATATAGAATTCTCCGTAAGACCAGCTGTTGTTTATTGCATGTTAGCCATAGTTCTACTTATTCCTCTGCTTAACCCTATTTCCCTCAATCAATATGATGTTATCCAGAGATCTCCTTCAAACTAAATTCTCATATGCCACACTTTCTCCCAGAATCTATTTCCAGTAATGGTTCTAAAACACTTTGTTCCAAGAGGAGCAATAAGAAGAAAACTCTAAAATTGAATTTTGGAGTTCTATCTCCATTAGCCCACTCCCTGCCATCCCGGCTCCCGGAACCCCGGCCCTCCATTGCTGGTAGTTGATGAAATACAAAGAGTCCTTGAGATACTGTGATAATCCAATTAAGAAAATTTTCAGTGGCGTGAACTATGATAGGATGCCTGTGGCTGGTAAAATATCTTAGATGTTTGAAGAGTATAGGGAATAGTTCTTATGTATCATGGAATTGGATATCTGTTGTTGAATGTTATTGGGAGTTTTAAAATAATAATAAAAGCTGAAGTGATCAGTTATCCGTTTTAGGTCCCCTTGGAAGCTTAAACAATATTCTAATCTTTTTCAGTATGAGTAATGAATAAGCTAAATGACAAACGCAGGACTCAAGTTTAAAGGTGAATAACTTCCAAAGAAAGTTGAATTCTCTACCCTGCAAATCCATGACATGCAATTCAAGGTTTTGATTTGAAGAACGAGTGACCTGATAGCTGAGACTGTGATGTTCAGATTGATGTGAATAAGGACTTTACATTTCCAGATGTGCTCTAAAAGTGTTGGTCTATGTGTAGCTCACTTCTTCTTGACAAACACTAATGGTTACTGTTTCCCTGTAAACAAAGAGACTTCTGCTTTGCAAGCCATCAAGTACCATACATACAGCATCTACTGCTAACTCTATTTCTTCCCATCAGACAATACTTAATTCAATTCAGCAAGAACTGTGTTTGCTATTAGAATTAAAAGGGATTGCAGGATCACATTGATTATACAACCACATTTATATTACTGCCATACTAGAGTCTGTTGTATTCTGCTGCCCTTTCTATCCCCCCTCTCCTCCCCTCCCCTCCCATCTGTACACATGGAAAAATAAGAATTCATATCCCATTTGAATCAAATGTATGATATTTCAAGATCATTGTAATGTTTTGAGCAACTAATAAAAAAGAAAAAAAAAGAATTAAAAGGGATTGCCATGTTCTCCATGACAAGACCCAGTTTAGATGTACATGGTCAGACACAAATGATGAGTTAGGGGAAGAGAATGTATACTTAGATGAGGAAGAATTCAGAAAAATAGGAGAAGGAAAAAAATGAGTAGATAACACCCTCATAAAGAATCTTATGGGCTGGGATTGTGGCTCAGTGGTACAGCGCTCACTTAGCATGTGCGAGGCCCTGGGTTCAATCCTCAGCACCACATAAAATAAATAAAATAAAGATAAAAAAAAAGAAACAAAACACTTAAAAAAAAAGAATCCTATGTGTACCTAATATGTGCTAGGTGGCTCTTTGAATTTTGCTCAAAATAATAGCTCCACAAACATGATGTATATCTGTAAGAAATTCCAAGAATAAAAGCAGAGAAAAATCTTAATAGAAATAGTTAGGAACTTTGCCCTACTCGAATATTTTTATTACATAAAGTTGAAGAAAGTACTAGTTGACTATGCTCTCTGGAAAATCTTTAAACACACACTGCCTGTAAGGAATGTCCTATTGATGAAACCAGCATACTCACTGAGAGAATTAGTAGTCACTGGCTTCTTTAGGTTTAGATGACTGTTGGAGATGCTATTACAGGGCTTGGTTTTCTACAACACTGGACATGATAACAATGCTGAAATAATAGGGCCAGGGTGCAGAGCTTAACTTTAGGAAGCAAAACAGACACAATTATCATAATGATCAGCAAGGCCTGAGTGACAGCCATGGGTTCCTGACCTGCAGAACATTAAGAAATGTTTAATAAAACATGGTGTACTAAGGGCAAGTGAGATGGACATCGAAGAGGATAATACTTAATTTATACAATAAAAATTAAATCATGAAGGGGTGTTTTTCAGTTTCAAACTCCAAAAATTAAAATTAACAAGTTTTTATAATCTCATCAGAGAAATGAAATCACAAACTGTCACCTGCAAAACTTGGGGTATAGTTAAATACAGACTGGCACCTCAGATCAGTTTACCAGAGCAGAAGATGCTAGAGCAAGTAATGGATAAGAACACTGAATCGACAATCCTGATGAATGCCGGAAGACGAGTGTGGGTCAGCTTGATAATTAAAAGCCCCTTCAGTGTGGAACAACAGCACACTTTCATGGGTTTTACCTCTAGGAGTTCCATTAGGTTCCCATGGTAAAGATTAAGAAAAAATATCCCTTCTTCTTTCCAGAAGAAGAAAAGTAAAAAATAATTGTTTGAAATACTTTCAGAGTTTTCTCTATAACAAAAACTGTCCTCTAAGGAAAACTACTCTGTACCAAAGCCTATCTGACATGAATTAAGGATAACACAAAAATGTCAACCCTTCTTGTCTTACTGTCTCATATAAAGGGAGAGGAAATAAAACTAAGGAGGACTTCTCAACTTCACTGCCCAGAGACTCAGAACCAGTTTAAAAATGAGATATAATCATAATCTTACAAAACACTTCCTCTCCTGGCACCTTTCCACTATGTGTAAAGGGCTCCAGCACACCCACAGCAAAATACAGCTAAAAGTTGCAAGACGCAGACTGTAGTCAAGAAGTTCTTAGGGAAACACAAAGGTGTCAGTGGTTATAAAATAAACTGAAACAGGAAAATGAAATAATCTATTACCTAAAGTTGTAGAAAATTAAACAAAGCAAGACTCCTATCCATATTAACATAAAATCTGATATGAAAAGCTTTAATACCCTAGATTCTATTTTATAACACATCAGCTTCCAACAAAAATATACAAGGCATATAAGAGAAAGAGAAAAGTTCTAATTATCAAAGTGAGTATCATAACCAGATTCACGTTAGTAGATTTTGAAATCATCAAGTAGTTATGATTAGTATATCAAATGTAACACCAAAAATGCATTTGAGAACACAAAATAATGCAGCCAAAGATCCACAAAGCTCAGAAAACTAAGCAAGATAAATACTCTCTCATTTCATCTATTTGTCTCATATCCAAATGGTAGAAATCCAAAATGTTTTGGATATTCGTGGTCATTTGTGATATCTCATGAATTTAAAATTGTTTTGTTCTGTATTTCTATGGGAAAGTACGATTGGCATTTGGTAGGGATTGTACAGAATTTACATGTCTTTGGGTCAGATGAACATTTCAACAATAATAATTCTTCCAGTTTATGAATGTGTACTGTTTCTATATGTATCTGTTGCAACTTCCTTTCATTAATGTTTTATGGTTATAAGTATGCAGATCTTACAACTCCATGGATAAATTTATTCTATGCAATTTATTATTTTTGATACATTATAAGTGGAATTGATTTTTGATGGCTCATTATTAGTGTTAAAAAATCAACTGTTTTTTGTTTATTTTTAATAATTCTTAGTTATTGATAGACCTTTATTTTATTTATTTATTTATCTATCTATCTATCTATCTATTTATTTATTTATTTATATGTGTTGCTGAGAATGGAGCCCAGTGCCTCACAAATGCTAGGTAAGTGCTCTACCACTGAGTTACAACCTGCAACTAGTTTTTACATGCCAATTTTATACCCCTTACGTTATGTTGAATTTATGAAATAGGAGTAATAACTTTCTGGTGTGCTTGTGTGTGTGTGTGTGTGTGTGTGTGTGTGTGTGTGTGTGTATGAAGTCTTTAAAGTCATGTATACAGGGGAAATATTCTTCTGTTGGATTTAAATGACTTTTTACTTCTTTTCTTTGTATGATTTTTCTTGATAATACTTTCAGTACTCTGTTAAACATAAATGGCAATAGTGGGTAACGTTGTCTAGGATATACAGAAGAAAAGTCTTTTGTTTTTATCTCATTGATTATGATGTTAGCTATGGGCTTTTCATAAGTAATGAGAAAATTTCACTGAGAGATTTTCTTTCTGAACTTATACCAGACCTGGGCTTTGTTCTTATCCTTTCCAGTAGCAGAATGTCCTTCAATATGTGACAAATAATATCCTATGTCCCCTGAGGTATAGAATGTAGGGCAGACTACTTTCTGGGGTTCCTCAGTTGTAGTAGAATTGGGCATACCCAAAAGATATTGTATCAACCATGAGCAGCTTTCTTGAGCATTTTGAGAATCAATCCACCTTAAATCCTAGGTTTCTTCTGTCCTTTGCTGACTATTTGTAGGTAATAAACATACTTCATGCAATTCACATGTGAACATGTTCTTTCTCACCAGACTTATTTGAGTAGTAGGAATTTCAGCTTGAGATTTAGTATACCACAGTAGTGACCCATGCAAAGTGAACCAATTTGCACATATGTTATAATTTGAAAATGAATTTAAATTAGTTATAAATGTATATTGCAAATTGTAACCAACTGCTGTTTTATTACTATATTTGATGTATAAAGAAAGAAGAGTAAATGGAAAAATAACATGTTCAATTAAAACTGGTTAATATTTATATAATATCTTTGAAATCTGATATTAGATAGATATAGCTATTATCTATTAGGTAGAACAATGTAGTACTATTAAGGCTTAAACAAGGAAGTAGATTCCAATACTTTCTACAAAATAGATGAAAACTGAAGACATGCTAAGTGAAATAAGCCAATTAGTTAAATATCGAATGATTCTATTTCTATTCAGTACCTAGAGGAGTTAAATTCATAGAGACAGAAAGTAAAATGAATGCTTTTTTTTTTCAGATGCCAATGAAGGGAGCTAGGGAGACTTTTTGTTTAGTAGATTAAATATTTCAGCTGTTTAAAAGAGATCTGGAAATAAATGGCAGTGACGGGTGTCCACAAATATGTATCTAATACCATTTAAAAATGGTGAAGATGGCAAATTTTGAGTTATGTGTATTTAACATGATAAAATAAATAAGATTGATAAAGAAATAAAGAAAAAAGGAAGATTTCCACCAAGTAGACAAGATTTATAATCAACAGAGAAACTGACCCAATTTAGTTTTAATCATTCTGTGTGAAGTCTAAATATATCGATTAAAAGACACAGACCACAGACTGTTAGAACATATTTTTTAAAAATATGCAACTCTATGTTGTGTACAAAAAAATTCATGTTAAAGTTACAAAATATACATATCAAAAGTAAAGGAATGGAAAAATAAAAGCTGCATGGATGATAATAAAAAACAAAACTGAAGTTATTGAAACTATAAAATTTGTAGGCATAGTCATTTATTATCCTAATGATGACAATGGTATCAGTGTTGATGACCCTTACATAGCAATATGCTCATTTCTTCATATTTCTGACTATTTCTCTGTTAGTATATGAATGTAATCCACTATGTGTGTAGGTGAAAATTTACTATGCTAATAAGATAGAAAAGGATAGGCAACAGAGAGTAAAGAACGAACAGTAAAAGGTGGACAAGAGGGCAGGCATGAGAACAGCTATTTTAACATGCCCCCACCTATTGTAAAACAGTGCCTGTTCCTCAGAAGGGGCAAAGTTTCTGCGACTGGACTGTGTGATGAGGCCTGAGGGTAGAAAAATTGAAATATCAAGAACCAATCAACAAAGCACACCTCCCTAGTAACAGTGAAGAACCAATCAAGAGGAGCTTATCAACTTCTTATGGGCCTTTAAAAGAAGAAATCTGTAATACTTAGAGTGTTCTGGCTCCTCCCAGGCTTAGCGCTCTGAGTGCTGATTCTTTCTTTTATCTTCCTTTTTAGTAAAATCCCTTTTCACTTGCTTACCTATGTGTTCGCAGTGTTTATTCTTTGACTTCATGCAACACAAACCCAAACTTGACTCCTGCCAGTAACATTATTTAAAATTATACAATAAAACCCACATAGTTTATCAAATAAATGATGTAAGCCTCCTAAAAATAAAAACACAGTATCAATCTTCCACACTTTTAATAGAAATCTAATAATATTTAACTTTTATGCATATTAAAGATACCATTTATACATATTAAATTATTATAAAAAACTAATGCTACAACAAATATCCTCATTGCCTGTGGAAAGTTTTGGTAATTGCTTAGGGAAGTGAGCAGCCACAGGTTTGCAACTTTTGAGTTATTGTGTAGTGATTGAGAACGGTAATCTGATATCACATAAAGTTTGTGATATCTGATAAAGATTACAGCAAATCAGTGAAAACCTGTCTCAAAAAAATAAAAAAGAGCTAGGGATGTGGCTCAGTAGTTATGTGTCCTGGGTTCAATCCCTAGTACGAAAAAAACCCAACAACAACAACAAAAAATTATTACCCATAACATACTTGATGAACTGAATCAATATGTTGATTTTTACATTGATCTTATTTTCATTTAGTTTCTGCTGTTTATTTGGTTTGAACTTGTTCTTTTTAAAAAAATAATTTCTTAAACTGGAATGTGAATTAACTGGTTTAAAATACTTTTCCTTTCTAATTATACAATTAGTACTACAAATCATCATCCATATTCTCCTTTATCTGAATTTCACAAATTACATTAACATTTTTGTTATGATTTTAGTTTGGTTAGAAATACTTCCTTACTAACCTTTGTATTTTTGTAATTTACTCAGGATTATTGGTAGTGCAGTATTTTATTTCATGTATTGGAGATTTGCCAAGATCATTTTATTTCTAACATTCTTTTTCATTCAATGGTAGTAAGAAAGTTCATTTTGTATTATTTAAACAATTGTAAATTTAATAATACTTTATAGCAGAAAATTTGATCCATGTTGGGAACTATTTCATGTTCAAAGATTTTTAAAAATGCAATTATTCTACTTTTTAGTAGAATGATTTATTTTTATCAACTATGGTAATATTAGTTGATTCTATTTTTTATTCTTGATCATATTTTTGTCAGTGCATGCTATTAAAAACTGAGAAAATAATATGGAAATTCCAGTTATAAGTATAGACTTGCCTATTTCCATTTTTTTTCTATTAGTTTTTGTCATATATTTTGAAATTCTGTTTCAGGTACATAGAATATTTCTTCTTGATGAATATAATCTTTTCATAATAAAATGACATTCCTTTTCCCTATTGATCTTTTGTGATCCTGAATGTACTTTCTTTTTCTTAATTTTTTTTTTTGCTTTTCAAACTTTTTTTTCTTCACACATATTAATTTTATATATTAAGTGTGCACTGATCAAATCTAACCACATTTTTTCCTACCTTGCCTCCCAATTACCCTTCCCAACCTCTCACAAATACAAATTTCTTTTGGGGGAGAAGGTACAGGGATTGAACTCAAGGGCAATGGAAAACTGAGCCACATCCCCAACCCTATTTTTTATTTTATTTGTGTACAGGGTATCACTGAGTTGCTTAGTGCTTCACTTTTGCCGAGGCTGGCTTTGAACTTGCAATCCTCCGGTCTCAGCCTCCTGAGCCACTGGGATTACAGACATATGCACCACTGCATCAGGTGCAAATACATATTTCTGCTTTTATTCTTGTGGTAAAATATGCAGAATTTACAAGTAAATATTTTAACCACTTGAAGTGTATGATTGTTTTACTATCACTGTACTTCATCTCCAGAATTCTTCATCTTCCCCAACCAAAACACAATATCTATTAGAAAATAAAGTATCATTCTGCCCTTGGCATAGTTTCTGTCCTTATAAATTTGGCTTTTTAATATGCGTTGTGCTCTGTGCTGGTTGAATTATACATACAGTTGTCCTTTTTTTATTGGCTTATTTTATTCTGAATAACTATCATCAGGGTTCTCGTAGCATGTGTCTGAATCCTCTCCCTTTCCAAAGGTAATAATACTCCACTGTATGTGTAAAACATGTTTTGCTATTCACCATACATCAGTGGAAATTTGTGTTTCTTCTACTTTTTAGATATTATGACTAATAATACTGAGGTGAAGCAGAAGATGTCACTCCCAGAGTATGCCACACTTGTATGAGAAATATTTTGAGCTGAAGGTAACTAAGAAACAACATTAAAAAAAAAAATGCCTCCTTGCCCTCTCTCCATTTGCCTAAAATGAAACCCAAATTTTCACAGGTGTCCTTCCTCTCTTATCTGCTAGGAAGTATTAACTTTGATCAATTAGATAACTTGAGACCTGTAGCTAACTGGAGATGGCACCAGAGGAATCTAGACAACAAGCTTCACTAGCTCTCCTTTATTGAGCATTAATTTCCTAAATATTTACTGTCCTGCGGTTCTGCTGTTCCTAGGGACTCAAGTTTGTTTCCCTTCTTTTGTCACTTTTCTAAAATTCATTGTCCTTTGTTAAAGATGGTATATGGTATAGAATTCTAAGCCACCTCTTTGGGAATTACTGACTGCTAAGTACATATGAAATGCACATGTGTTTATTTTTCTCTTGTTAGTGTTTCTTTTGTTACAGGGAGCCCAGAGAAAATTCATAGGGATAAAGGAAAGATTATTTCTATCAATAAACAAGGGCTGTGATTGTTTTGCATGCCCATTTTCATCAGCTTATTTGTCATTGTGACCAAATGACCTGACAAGAATAATTAAAGGAGGAAATGCTTACTTTGGCTCACAGTTACAGAGGTCGGTTTCTTTGTCAGAAGATTCCATAGCTCTGGGATGAAGGAGAGGCAGAACACCATGGCAGAAAGGCATGGCCAATGGAAGCAACTGGGGACACCACCACCAGGAAGCAGAGAGAGTTGCATTCACCAGGAACAAAATTTAAACTCCAAAGTCACTCCCCCATTGACCCATCTCCTCAGGTAACTTCTCACGTGCCTAGAGTTACCACCCAGTTGATTGATCCATGTCAGTGGATTAATGATTAGCTTAAAACTTCATAATATAATCATTTCATCTCTGGATGCTTTTACATTATCTGACACTTAAGCTTTTGGGGGACATTTTATATCTAAATTATAAAGTCCTTTGTATCTAAACTTCTTAACTTCTGGGTTGGTTGGTTGGTTGTAGATTTCACTGATTGTCCTAGCAGCTATGACTTGCTCTATTTTAATTAGTGACATCACAGTATAGATTTCTTCTAACCTTTCCCTTTAAGCCATTTTGGTCTTTACATTTAACATCTGTATGTTAAAATCAGGATGAATTGGATCTTACCTTTTTTTTTTTCTTCCTCTTTCTCTATTTTAGTACCAGGGATTGAACTTGGGGGAACTCAACCACTGAGCCACATCCTCAGCCCTATTTTGTATTTTATTTGGAGACAGAGTCTCACTGAGTTGCTTATCACCTCACTAAGTTCCTGAGGCTGGCTCTGAACTCATGATGCTCCTGCCTTAGCCTCCCAAGCTGCTGGGATTATAGTATATGCCACTGTGTCCAGCTGGGTCTTGCTTTTTAATCAATTTATCTTTTAATTAGGACAAACCTAAGATTCATACTTTATGTGATTCAGTGCTTAGATATCTCTATAATCTTTCTATTAATTTTCTATTTCCACTGAATGGCTTTTCTTCAAAATTTTCTTTTGTCTTATTTGAATTAACTGACCATAATTTATGATTGCATTTTATTTATCTGTTTTGATAATTATTTTCAGTTCTTTAGTCAGGATTTTTATAGTCTAGTTTCAGGTGAAAAGTCCATTTCATACGTAGTATAAGAACCTTACTATATTTCTCAATTCTTTCTCCCTTTTCAAGCCTTATGCTATTATTTTCATGATTTATTCATGTATCATAAACTCTACAGTACACTTAATATTTTTTTCCTTTTGGTACCAGAAATTGAACTTAGAGGTGTTTAACCACAGAGCCACATATCAAGCCCTTTTGTATTTTTAAAATTTGAGAAATGGTCTTGCTAAATTACTTAGGCCTCATTAAGTTGCTTAGATTGGCTTTGAACTTGAACTTGCAATCCTCCTGCCTTAGCCTCTGGAGCCACTGGGGTGACAGGCATGCACTCCTGCTTCCAGCCTAGTCAATTATTTTCGCAAAATATTTCAACTGTAAGGCGACATTTATTTCCGAATTTAGATAATTTTTGTGATCTGTTTTTCCTTTGCATAGTACTCTTTCCATACAGTATAATTTATTTTTCTTTGCCAGAAGAAAAGTTTTTTTTTAACATTGCTTATGATTCAGTTGTTCTGATGAAAAATACTTTTAGACTATTATGTATGAAAATTATTTTATTTATATTTCAAAACATTATCTTTGTGAATATCCTTCTAGGTTTACAGTTTTCTTTCCTTTTATCTCAGTTTTATTAAGATGTTTCTCATTTTTTAAATTTGCATTGTTTCAAACAAGAATATTCTTTCATCCACCTCTTCATTCTTTTGTAGAAATATGCTCCCTCCCAATACCTGACAAGTTTAAAAATCTAGCTCATTAATTTTGTGTATTTTATTATGATGTGCTTTGAGTTTATAGATTTCATCAAATTAGGAAAATTTTTCTCCAAGATTTCCTTAAATATCTTTTCTTGCCTTTTCCTACCAAGAGATTTAATATTTGTGTAGTTGTTTCATGAATCATTGAAAATCTTTTATTTTTGTTTAAATTTTGTTTTCTCTAATGCTTTATTTTAGATAAAACAGGAAAGAATTCTTCTGTTCTATTCTTTAATGTCAATCTGCATTAATGTCAGTGAGCATAATGTTCACTTCAGATATTGTGTTTTTTTTAACCTGTGAAAATTTGGAATCTTCTATCTTCCATAATTTTTGACTTTCTGAACACATATTATGTATTTATAATAAAGGCTGTAATGTCCATTTCTGCAAAATCTCACCTTTGTATCAGATTTGATTGAATAACTTTATTTTAATGTGTCATGTGTTCTTTTGCCTTCCTGATAATGATTCATTTGATGACAAGCATTGCAAAGTCTTCATTTTCGGGACTGTATGATTTTGTTTTCTTACAAATGTTATATAAAGTTTATGCTTTTAAGATTGGCAGGTGGATTCCGTTTAACCTTTATTGAAGGGCTCTTTATTCCTTCCTACTAAGATAAGCAGTTTTTGAGTGCTCATTCAATGCTGATGAGGTTTGAGACCAGATGGGTGGTAATATTTCTAATGTAACATTTTATAATCCAGGAGATGCATTTTAAATTCTGGTACAATAGAGCTTGGTGTGCATTTATCATGGAATCTACTGAAGTAACTGCACGTGGAAAGAACCCATTATACCATTAAAAATGAGAAATTCAAACTGGGAAGAACAGAGACCTTCTATGGCCAGAAGCTTGAGTGTAGACAATTATGCTGATTTATTAATCCACCCTAAAAAATTTATCTGTCGAAGTAGTCAGGATATTCACATTGTCAAGATCTTCCACTCCCCACCCTGTAAAGGTAGGTAAAGGGCAAATTAAATGATTAACTTATTTTTGAAGAAAATTGGGGGGAAATTTTTTGTGACAAGGGAATTTTACCCCTTTCCACAGAGAGTAAAATGAGTTCTCAGTGGAAAAAAAATACAAACACACACATGTAACACTAGTAACTACATGCTTAGAGAGCTCACAATATATACAGTTCTAAACCTCTGACAAAGAATTTCTTCCATTTTCTCTCATTTTTATTCTACAGAGAGATAAATACTAGAAGTTAGTTGCCAAAATTTTTCTTCCCTAAACATAGCCGTTACCAATTTTTTCTTATAATTTTCACTTGTTTTATGATTCTAAACATTATCAGTTTCCCATGTTTCTGATGTGTGTGCTCTTGTCTTAGATAGATTTTTAGATTCCATCTGAATGTATTTATCTTGAAAGTCATTTAATCCTTTGTAGTATATTTCATTTTTGTCTGCTAATACGCTGTTAAAATTTGCAGCTTAACACAGGAAGGCAATCATCTTTTCCTCTATTTAGAGAGCTCTTGCAAAAAAAAAAAATACCTATTTTAACTTGGAATTAGTGACAAGAAGGGCCTGCATTGTATTAGATTCTTCCTGAGTCATAACCTAACTTAAGTTAGAGTATTACTCAAGATATCATTAGATATTTTAAGTGGTTGAATAACATAAACAGATCACACCTAGCATTCAGAAGTGGAGTTCTAATAGCACTCTAGAAGAACAGTTTTGCTATTTACAGTGTTATTTCCTCGAATGGGTTGGGCAGTCTCTGATCAGAATGAGTGTAGGGGCTAGTCACTACAGGCTGAAAACATGGCATATAAATCAATGAGTTTCTACACCTTTGGAATATCCAGTGGGGTTCTAAGGAAAAAATGGAAAGTTTTATGAACTTTTTATTCAGTAAGACATTATTTCAATATTTTAACTGCTATGACCTTAGCACTGGGTGTTTGATAGATATTGTTGTAGTGGTGAAGTGATTGGGAAGAGGGCAACATATTAATGCAATGTAGAACACCAATAACAACAAACAAACAACAGCAACAACATAGATTAAAGTTCTGAGAAAAGGTTTTTTATACTGCATCATTTTGGAGAGCCCATATAGGATACATAATAGAATCATTTTTTTTGGTCTCCCAAGTATTATAATACTAATTTATTTCATGGCATTATTACATTATTTAAAATATAACACATTCACCATTATCATGGCTTGAATTTTCATATAGAAACTTGCCAATGTTTTCATTTCCATAGAAGTCTCAGTAACAACAACAACAACAACAAAAACTTCAACATAAAATTTGCTTACTGTAGGAATGAAAAATTTCTTCTTTTTGTTAATTCCTAGATTTTAAGGAAAATGAAGGCTAGCACCTTGTACTAATGATCATTTCAGTGACAACACTGCCTAGCTTTAATTAAAATTTTGTTAGAAGATAAAGTTTGTGTCTTACAGATTTATCATAGAGTCCATAACATTGAAAATCTATTAGAATTTAACCCAGAAACCATCAAAGTAGTTTACATCACATTTGTTAATCATGGCAAATTCCCAATGTAATATGAAATTTATTCATTGCCAGGAACCGTGGTGGAGTTGTTTAAAAAACAAAATCCCATTAGTCTAAACAAGGCTGTAGGGCATATGCCAAATACTTCTCCAATGTACATGGACCAGGCAATGAAACCATTTTGTCAGTCTATGAATTCTTTCCTCTAAGGAAATTCACAACCTCGTGAACAAAAGAAGCATCACCCATGGTAATGTTTGATGCCAAATGTTCATTTGCTCCATCAACTATATTACCTCAAAACCGTAAGATAAAAAAGGATAACTAAATTCACTGAAATGGAGAACACTTCATTTTCTGAAAAATAAACTCAAGTCATAATCCACACTCATAATAAGTGGTTGTGTTCCTATAGACTATGTTATGTATCATGGAGATATTATGCTGTATGTTTTGACTTTGCTTAGTTTTTTTAAAAATTATATCTGGTTCTATCTGTGTATTAATCTATAGATTTTACAATTTATACAAAATTATAACAATTAAATAAAAGTTTATATTAAATAATAATTAAATATTTTACAAATATTGGGCAATGTCTGCTCATAACTTCCTATTTGTTTAAATTCTTATAAAATAACATAAAAGCTATGTTGAAAAATATGCCTAAGAGCTAAATATATAGTGAAGTCAATTCCAAAATTTTGGAATTTGGAGATGACTGTTATCTCAATTGGCTAGGGATGAGTGAGGATGTGTGTCAAGTAAAGAAAAGAACAACTTGACAGATTTAATACTTTAGCCAGTCCTTTGAAATTGAGTATTTGAGGGCTGGGGGTATAGTTAAGGGGTAGAGCAATTGCCCAGCATGCATGAGGCCCAGGGTAAAAAGAAAAAAAGAAAACTCAGTACTTGCATTATGGACAGGAATAAGAAAGACATTAATTCCAGAGATTTATTGTGCCAAAGAAAAGGAAGATAATATGAAAATATCAAGATCTAAGACAAAGCATTTAACAATGATTAGTATTATTGGAAGTTGGTTCCCACTAGGTTGTACTGGGATTTAAGTAACAAACAGTCTTAAGAATTACGACTAAGTCATAAGTTTTGCAGAACAGATATTATTTTGGACAATGAAACAGCTAGCTGAAAATGTGGCTTATTCACATTTTTATGTACCCAAGTAAGTGATTTCTTTTGTCAGTTACTCAAATTATGGGGTATTTCCATTAATTGCCATTAAGGCCACAATTTGGGGTCTTATCCCTGGGCATACCTTTGAACTTTGGGAAAATAATGTCCATTAGCTTTCTCAGGAAAGAAAAAATGCACACACACACACCACCATCTTTATACCAGTGATACCAGAATTTATATACTTCTGTTTTTTCTGTTACAGATATTTCAATTGCACTTTCAACATTTTGATAAATGTGTCTCAAAAGCTATAAAAATTGATATATTAGAAAAAAAAAACATGATTCCCCACCCACATCTGGCTCTCTACCAGGAATTCCTATCTTAGTCCCATAGTCCATTCACTCTGTAAAGTTCACCTCTAGATTCCCTGCTCCTTGATAGTCTGCCTTTACCTTATCTGTCATCATAAAATACTCCACTAGATTGTCTTTGTTTACTTCACTTAATTCTTTTTACTTCTTTTGACATTCTGGCCTAAACTGCCTCTGTCTCTAAACTGAACACTCCGAGTCCATTGTTGGTCTTTTCATTTCTTTAAAGTAAAAATGAAGTTTGCACAACACACCTATCACTATTTCCTTTGAAGCTTTTAGTGACTTACCAATCAAGTAAGCATAAAGATCAAAATGCTTCATGGCCAACTTCAAGTTCTAGATGTGAATAGACCTCTAGCTAACTTGACATGTCTATGTGTTCATGTTTCTGTTTCTCATGTGAACCCCTGTTTTAGTCATTTTTGTTTGTTTGTCACTGTGACCAAAAGACCTGACAAGAACAATAAGAGGAGAAAAGTTTATCTGGGGGCTCATGGTCTTAGAGGTCTCAGACCATAGATGGCCAACTCCATTCCTCAGGGCTCCAGGTAAGGCAGAGCATCATGGCAGAAATATGTGGCAGAAGAAAGCAGCTGAACACATGGCTACAGGAAACAGAGAAAGAAATCTCTGTTCAACAAGAAAAAATATAAATCCAAGGGCACGTCCTTCAGGGACCTACCTCCTCCAGCCACACTCTACCTGCCTATAGTTACTTACCACCCAGTTAATCCCTTTCAGGGATTAATGCCCTGATTAGGTTAAGACTCTCAAAACCCAATCATTTTGCTTCTAAGCTTTCTTGCAGTGTCTCACACATGAGCTTTTGTAGGATAGCTAATATTTGAATCGTAACAACTCCCTTCACCAATTTTTTCCTCTGTAATAAACATTATGTTCCTTTCCTCTTTTCTAGTGACATCATTCTCATTTTTTTCAATAATACTTTCAAGACTTAGTTCATGTGATTTCCTTAATAAAGTCTCCTCTGAAATCCCAACACTGCCCATAAGAGCTCAAAATTATTTATGCTCTCAAAGATATTAATCAATGCACAATTTTCCACTTGCTATTGTAACTTCAGTATATCTTGTTCAGTTTCCTCATCATTTGTTTGGAAGCTCTTTTGTTGTCTCCACTGGATAGAACAATTAGCAAACTAAGAGTGATAACTGTGGTTAGAAAAGTAAACAAGTGATGAATGAAAAACAGAGGGAAAGATGAAATGCCCAAAGAAATATTGGTTCTTTGAAAATAAAGAAAGTCAAAATCCTTTTGATTTCTGGCCTAACATATTCAAAGAGCATGATATACTGCATATAAAACAAATTATAGTCATGCATGAAGAATTGCTTAGTCCTTATTAATAATATTCAAAACATAAAAACCGCTTGTAAAAATCTGAGAAAATCCATGGAGTATTCACATCCTAAATCTTATATGCTCAGAATCCATAGAGATTTACATCAAGCTATTAAGTATTCCCAAATATAAATCAGGTTTTGATTAATAGAATTGCTAAGCTGAATTTCAGAGTCTGTACCAAAAGCACAAGACCTTACTTAAGAAACTTTAATTAATTCTTAATGGAATCCCCAACACTCAGTTGCTATTTCTAAAGATTTAGGGGTTATAACACAAAATTGGATTAAACATATATATATATATATATATATATATATATATATATATATATACAAAAAAAACCCCACACACAAGTATATATATGTAAATCTTTGAATTTAAGATTTATGTAAATATTATAAGGTCAGGATTATTATTTGTTTTGTCCATTGCTGTTTCACAAGTAACTAGAAGAGTGTCACACATATATAGTTGCTGTTCTTTGAATACAATTATTTTAAATAATTCCTTGTATGGACATTTATTAATATTACACATATCTGTTAAATACACACTATGTGAAAGATATATATCTGATACTGATGACAAGATGTAACCACACCCTTTCCACACTCAAATGACCCTGAATTCAGTGGGAGAGATTATGGTACATTAATTTTGGATAAGCAGATACACCTGATTATGTGAAAAGGACTGTGTTGGATTTATTGAGTAGAGTTGCATGTTGAAACAGTAGCCAAGGAAGGAGAAATATATCCCCAGGAAGAGAGGCAGTGAACAAGGAAAGACAACTCAGAAATAGGTAATCATTTAGGCACATACAAGGCATTTATGATTGAGAGTTACATCAGTGAAACATGAGTGTCAAACTTGAATTAGAAAAATCCTCCTACAATGGTTCAGAGAATCACTGGGGTACAAGGAGGCCAAGGCAAAAAGGAGGGCAAAATTCATCTATGAAAGAAGATAGCATACTTGGAATAAAAGTGAATGGACTAAATTTAGCACAAATTAAGGAGAGAATCTGTTTCAGTTTAGAGAGAAATCTTAAATGTACAAATCAGGGAGGAAAAGCAAAAAAAGTCATGGAAGACTTCTCTCATCAAATGTATACTATAACAGTTTTGGTGCCTAACACTATAAACTATAAACCCATTATGGTTGGTATGTGAGTCAGGTAAATGTTTTGTCCTAGAAATCTTACTTTGAAAGCTAAATTAGGGTAGAGACTGATGAAAATAAATTCACATGTAGAACAGGGGAAATATAAAAATGTAAGCTACATGTGAAAAAAACTATAAGATGAAAGATTAAGATGAACATACTATCATACTATTTGGTATCACAGGAATCAAGGACAATGTTAAGACAGACATCTCCAACATAGACATAAGTTAAATTCAACAATAGTAAAAGTTAATTATTATTTTTAATATTTGCTATTTTAAGAAAATGAGAAGTCATAAAATATATGAGTTTGGATGAAGTCATCCTCTTGAACGGAAACATAATGTATTTTTATTAAAGAAAACTATTTTAAGTTGTATGACATTGCCAGTCTGGTAGATGATTTCTAACTCTCTAGAATGAGAATTACATCCAGTAATAGACTTGTTGGAATAGGAACTGTATTGATTGACTGAGCAAGTGAAAATTAAAGCAGCCCTTTAGAATACATTTACTCTCATAGATTTTACTTAATATTTTTAGAATTTTTCAAAGTGCAGTGTGAAATTGACTAATATACAGCAAAAAATTATTTTCTTGTATATTTCTTTTATTTGCTTACTTATTTTGAGGTCAGAGGGAGAGTTACATCAAGTTATGGATTGGTATCATATAATGTCTCTATACCCCTCAGCTACCTCAATATGCCCCCTGCCCCAATTCTGTTAATCATGCTATCCTTTGAATATTTAATAATTAAATTACAATTTAAACTTAATCTTGTGCAGCCTATTCAGTCACTAAATATATAAAAAGAGCCTAGTATATGCCAGAAAGTCCTAAGCATCCTATTACCAGAAATAAAAAAACATATATTTTGGAATTCAAAGGCTTCATGGCCTAATGAAAGAAGAAGTGCACAAGTTTAAAAAGAACAGAATAATAATAAATAATTTAGATTTCTTCAGGACTAAAGATAAAATTAAGCTAAAAAAAAGTGTGAAAGAAAAATATGTCTCTAAAGCTGTCTGCTTGGAGGCACTATCACCTGAAGCACTTGAGAGAGCCATCAAAGAATCTACAAAATAGGAAGGAAATATGGTTCTTCAATTCCAGATCTGTGTATCATTAGAGCTGAACCAACTTCCCAGTTATCATTATATCTCTCTGTGGTCTGAAATATTAAAAAAATAAAGCTGTTCAGTTTAGAACCTCATGTTTGTCTTTAGAAGCATATGAAAAATGCCATAAAAACTTAATTTATACACAGATATTGCTGTTTTTACGAATATGCCAAAAACTCTTTATATCACCTTCATTTTATCCAGATGTTTGCCTTTTGATACAATTTTATTAGCCTTATAATTATATTCACAGAATAAAAAAAACTATTGTGCAACTGACCTTATTTTAAAGGATAAATCTCTTTATTTTTAGCAGAGCACTTGCAGTGCAAGTAACTAAGGATTAGGGAGCTAAAATCCCTAATTAAAATATCATCAAAAAAGAACCAATGTTTCAGTATTGAACTAGAAGTTCTCCTGGTTTCCAGGGAGCTAGACTGGTAAATGAACAGAGATGTAGTTGGGTGTCTTCATGTGCAAGTCAGCAATTTTTCCATACTTGATTTTGGTACTTGCCATTACTAAATTGAATTAGACTTTTTTTTTCTTTTTTCCATGTCTAACAAGAATGCAGAAGAGAAAACTAGTTTGAAATCTGCTTCTGGTGCCAACAGTATTACATAATGAGGTAAATGCTGGTAATTGTGTTTAGTTCAATAACACTTTTAATTATGGTTGAGCTCTCCTTCAGAGTCTATGGATTTTACTGATGCAAAATAAACAGCTGAAAGCCAAGTGAAGGCACCTTCATGGATTTCTATTGCCTAATTAAAGTACAGAAACATTGCTTTTCCCACTGTGGCCTTGAGCAGAATAAGCTGTTTGCCTATAGTTTCATGGTCAAAAACCACATTTGTTTTAAATAGGACATTAATAATGTGGTATCTCTAGTCTCTGTATATCCTATGCACTTATCTTCATCTCTAGAACATAAGTTTCTTTATTCATTTGTACTGAGTAAGGAAAGGATAAAATTCACATATAATTTTTTTCTTTCATTGATTTGAGTATTTATGAGGCACAATGGTTAATGACTCCTATTTTCAAAATTTCCTCTACACTGTTCCACCTTTAACATGTTAAAGTTCCTCAGATCCTCTCCCATTTTCATCCTCAAATGAGAAATAAAAAGGACTACTAATATACCCGGACCTGCCCATCTCCTTGTTTCTGAAAACTTTAAATTCTATTGGAAAGTTTCATGTGCATTTACTAAATACACAGTGACAAAATAAATCAGTGATGATTATTAGGAATAAATCTTAAGCTTTGATTTTTTTTTTTTTTTGCATGGAGGTGGGGAAAGGTAGAGTTATCCTCCAGAATTCTTTCTATTTTCTGTGAAAAGGGCCACTTCCTGTGGCTATGCCTCTCAAATCAATATTTCTAAATGAAACATGCCAGCAGAAATGGTGTAAAATTTATTAAATAATTATATTTGCATTTTTTTTCTTTTTGCACCTTAGTTTTGGGTCATAAGTGTTTCTAAGAGAAATAGACTCATTTTTAAAACTATGGGAGTCAATTTATGGCATAACATGAAAAATAATTAAATGCATTTTACAGAGCACTGAAAGATAGGAAGCATTCAATTATTGTTTCTGATAGGATCTTCTTTCTTGACTTCCTTTTATTCGCCCCCCCCCCACCAGACAAGTTGTCAAGCTTTCTCCCTAGAAAATAACATTTCCCCAATTGGCAGCATGTTTGTTCAATAGGAAATTTCCAGTAAAACATGTAAAAGTATGATAAAATATTCAGAGATTGCTGATGGAAACAAAATTGGAATCAATAATTTTTTTTATAAACCCAGAAATTGCATAATTCCATAAAATGTTGTTCATTAAGATCCATTTTCTGGGCTGGAGTTGTAGCTCAGTTGTAGAGCACTTGCCTAGCAAGTGTGAGGCATTGAGTTCGATCATTAGCAACACATAAAAATAAATAAATAAAATAAAGATATTGTGTCCATCTACAACTAAAAGAAAAATATTTTTAAAAGATTCATTTTCTCAGCAATCGACCTGAAGACTATATGTGTACTCTAGCAGATGTCATTCTCAGATGAATGAGAGCTCATCTCACTTTATATTAAAAGCATTTAAACATCAAAATTCAGAGTTTTATCTACATGAGAGGAGGATTAAACAAAATATTTACCTTAGATTTATAGATGTAGTTATTTTATCCCAGTGGCTGCTTAAAGTTAAGAGGCTTTCTACTTGCATCACAAATTAACATTTTAGGGATTTGTAACTAAATAACAATAGCAATTCAAATGAAAATATTGCTTTTTATGTTCTAATAGGAAGGAGTCAAGAAATGTATCATTTTGATGATGTTTGCTTTTGCATAAAATGAGCTTTATTTAAAAATAAATGTCATTTTTATTCTACTGTTTAAATGAATTATATGTACTCTTCCATTTTTCACTGAAATCCAGTGAAGTTCGTCAGTGATCCAAAGTAATAAATATAGTACTCAACATGTGGCTTACAGAACAATCTGTTAGGCAGTCTGTGATTTGGAAAAACTGTGAAATGAAGAAAATACACACTAGAAATTTTTAAAAAATGTTTTAAATGAATCTTTTCTATCTCAATGAAATTAGATCATAACATAGATGATTTTGCTTTGGGCTAAGTAAATCAGCTTTCAAAAAGAGAAAGTCGATCACTTGACCTAGGTTCAATTGAATCATTTTTCATTTCTACTGATTTTTATTTCCCTATGTTAACAGAATGACAGGGAAAGAAATGATGTGGTGATTTTCCTTATGGACCATTCCAAAAGAGATTTTATTTTCAGGTCACAATTTAACAAATCCCTATAAAATTATGTGGAAGAATGGATGAGAAAAGTTAAAGTTTTACAGAACTAGGATTGTCTGTGACAGATGGTTTATGGGGACGTCTCAGGTGTGAAGATACATCTCACAGCAACACAAGAATTAAAAGATTAAAGGTTCTACCAGTAGTAGGTGAACCAGGAGCAAGAGGGGTATGAGAAACTTTGTGTTGATCCTGGGAAGGGAATTGGTAGGTTCTAACAGTAATACAGTAATCCTTTAATATTGGCTCAGATTACTCCAATTTCTACTACATAAAATTTTAGGAAATAGCAAAAAAAAAAAAAAAAAAAAGAAAAAAAAGAAAGCATTAACAGTGACTCAGTGTACAATCTACTAAGTATATGACTTTCCTCTGGGCAATGATGAGATGAAGGGTGAAATGTGGGAAATGCTTAGCTGTTAAGGTTACAGAGGAGCTTTTGTGTGTCAGAATAAAAGGCAGGACAAAGGGAAGGATGCTCAAATGAATGACCAAAAAAGTATAATAAAAAAATTGAGAAAAGTAGTTTAAAATACTTTAAGAGATATAAATTCTGGTTTATATGGTGTTTAACAAGCTAGAATCTAGTATATAGCTCAGGTAGATTGAGGAGACAAAGGGGCAAAGGAAACACAGAATGAAAGAAAGGTACATTTAAAAAGAGATCATTGTGTGTGTCAAATATACACATGGACTATAGGAAGATGTTTGCTTATTCCTTATTCTTTAAAAATAGGGAAGCTGGATTCAATTCAGCTACTAGGGAGATTAAGGCAGGAGGATTGCAAATTGGAGGCCAGGCTAGGCAACATTGAGAGACCCTGTGTCAAAACAAAACAAAACAAAAACAAATTTAAAAGTTAAAAACAAAGAAACAAACAAAACAAATACATATAAAGGAAATTGGGGCCTAATCCAACATGATGGAGATTTGTGCTTACGTTTTCTTCCATTAGGTACAAGATCTCTGGTTTGCAGGTCCTTGATCCACATTGAGTTGAGTTTTGTGCATTGTGAGAGATAAAGGTTTACTTTCATTGTGTTACATGTGGGTTTCTGGTTTTCCCAGCACCATTTGTTGAAGAAGCTATCTTTTCACGTTTTTGGTGCCTTTGTCTAATGTAAGATAACTATAGTATGTGGACTAGTCTTTGAGTTCTCTGTTCTCTACCATTGGTCTATAGGTCTATTTTGGTGCCAATACCGTACTATTTTTGTTACTATTGCTTTGTAATAGAGTTTAAGGTTTGGAATAGTGATGCCACAAGCTTCATTCTTCTTGCTAAGGATTGTTTTGACTATTCTGGGTCTCTTATTTTTTTCAGATGAATTTCATGATTGCTTTTTCGATTTCTATGAAGAATATCATTGGGAATTTGATTAGGATTGAATTGAATCTGTATAGTACTTTTGGTAGTATGGTCATTTTGACAATATTAATTCTGCCTATCCAAGAACAAGGGAGATCTTTTCATCTTTTAAGGTCTCCTTTAATTTCTTTCTTTAGCCTACAGTTTAAATTGTGAAGGTCTTTCACCTCTTTCATTAATTCCAAAGTATTTTTTTTTTAGGCTATTATAAATAGGGTGGTTTTCCTAGTTTCTCTTTCTGAGGATTTGTCACTGATGTACAGAAATGCCTTTGATTTATGGGTGTTGGTTTTATATCCAGTTACTTTGCTTAATTAATTTATTAGTTCTATGAGATTTCTGGCATAATGTTTTGAGTGTTTAAGTATTGTCTGCAAATAGTGATAATTTGAGTTCTTTTCCTATCCATATCCCTTTAATTTCTTCTGTCTGTCTGATTACTCTGGCTAGTGTTTCAAGAACTATATTAAATAGAAGTGGTAAAAGAGGGCATCCCTGTCTTGTTACAGTTTGTAGAGGGAATGCTTTCAATTTTTCTCCATTTAGAATAATGTTGGCCTGGATCTTAGCATAGATAGCCATTACAATGTTGAGGTATGCTCCTGATACTCCTAGGTTTTCTAGCATTTTGAACATGAAGGTATGCTGTATTTTATCAAATACTTTCTCTGCATCTATTGAGATGATCATATAATTTTTATCTTTGAGTCTATTGATGTGATGAATTATATTCATTGATTTCCATTTGTTGAACCAACCTTGCATCCCTGGGATAACCCCTACTTGTTCATGGTGCACTATCTTTTTGATATGTTGTTGTATTAGATTTTTCCCAGAATTTTATTGAGAATTTTTGCATCTATGTTCATTAGAGATATTGGTCTGGAGTTTTCTTTCTTTAATGTCTGGTTTTGGAATCGGGGTGATATTGGCCTCGTAGAATGTGTTTGGAAGTGTTCCTTCTTTTTCTTTTTCATGAAATAGTTTGAGAAGTATTGGTGTTAGTTCTTCTTTAAAGGTCTTGTAGAACTCAGCTGTGTATTCACCCTGTCCTGTACTTTTCTTGGTTGGTAGGCTTTTGAGGGTGTCCTCTATTTCCTTGCTTGAAATTGATCTTTTAAATGGTGTATATCATCCTGATTTAGGCCCAAATTGCCATCATGTCAGATTAGGCCCCAACTTCCTTAATATGACTCCTATAGTACAAGAATTAAAACCAAGAATCAATAAATGGGATAGATTCAAAATAAAAAGCTTCTTCTCAGCAAAATAAACAATCACTGGTGTGAATAGAGAGCCTACAGAATGGAAGAAAATCTTTACCAAAAGCACATAGCATAGAGCACTAATCTCTAGGATATATAAAGAACTCAAAAACCTTAACACCAAAACACAAGTAACCCAATCAATAAATGGGCCAAGGAACTTAACAGACATTTCTCAGAAGAGGATATGGAATCAATCAACAAATATATGAAAAAATGTTCAACATCTCTAGCAATTAGAGAAATGCAAATCAAACCTACTCTAAGATTTCATCTCACTCCAGTCAGAATGGCAGCTATCAAGAACACAAACAAAAATAAGTATAGGCAAGGATATGGGGAAAAAGGCACACTCATACATTGCTGGTGGGACTGCAAATTGTTGCAACCAATGTGGAAAGCTGTATGGAGATTCTTGGAAAAGTTGGAATGGAGCCACCATTTGAGCCAACTATTCCACTCCTTGGCTTATACCCAAAGGACTTAAAAACAGCATACTACAGGGACACAGCTATATCAATGTTTACAGCAGCACAAGTCACAATAGCTAAATTGTGGAACCAACCCAGATGCCCTTCAGTAGATGAATTGATAGGGAAACTTTGGCATATATAAACAATGGAACATTACTCAGCATTAACAGGGTATAAAATCATGGCATTTGCATGTAAATGGATGGAGCTGGAGAATATAATGCTGAATGAAGTAAGCCAATCTTATCTTAAAAAACCAGAGGCCAAATATTTTCTTTGATATGAGGATGCTGACTCACAATGGTAATGGAGGGGGAGCATGAGAGAAATGAAGGAATTTTAGATAGGGCAAAGGGAAGGGAGGTGAATGGAGGGGGCAAGGGAGTAGGAATGATGGTGGAATGAGTTATCCTAAGTACATATCTGACAACACAAATGGTGTGAAAATACTTTGTGGACAATCAGTGATTTGAAAAATTGTGCTGTATATGTGTAATGTGAAATGAATTGCATTCTGCCATGGTGTATAACAAATTAGAATAGATAATAAAAATTACATATATATATACACACACACACACACACACACACACACACGTATGTGCACACACATAAAGGGTTAATGATTCAGCTTAGTCATAAGAGCATTCCTCCTTCAATCCCCAGTCAGGGGAGGGGCAGTCAGGCAGGAAGAACAGATCAGAATGGAGCACTAAATAGAAAACCAATTTCCTCCAAGAAGTAATTAAACCCAAGATTTCAGAAACACTTGAGTCATACTTTTTTTTTTTTTTTTTTGGTACTGTAAATTGAAACTAGAGATGCTATATTTGCAGTCTTGCCTCAGTCTGAGGAATTGCTAGGATTACAAACCTGTGCCATTGTACCCTGTGGCAGCCTAAATATTTCTATACATGGTAATTCAGAAAGTCAAGTGCTCAAGTAAGCTCAGGCTGTTAGTAATTCTGACACCTGGCTTCAACACACTACTTCTGAAGTAACTGCAATTATGTAGGAAGAAGAACAGTAATTTTAACATATTTTCTTTTCCTTATTGAAACTTTATTTAATGAAGATAGAAGATGCATTAAAAATATATGCTGGTATCCCAAGAGAAAAATATATTGCCAGTCTTTCAGTTTTTGTTAACTGTTCCAGAGATTGTTTCTGAATGTAACTATATTTTTAAATATAATGACTTAATGATGGAGAGCAATAAGCCTCAAGGAAGATGCATTATGGATGTGTTATGGTGTGAAAGAGTAACACCACAAGAGCAGAGGGATATGCTGATGTTTTCTGCGAAAAGAGATGCTAGTCTCTAATGAAATAATAATTTACTATACCATCTTTGAAGGGATATTGATTCAGAAGCCAGTGTCCTAATCAGCTTCTCCCTAGCTATTTGGCTAATATAAAGTTAATTAATCTTTCTGAATTTTAGTTACTCTTTTTTTTTAGTTATCACAAGGGTCATTTTTAAAGCTTTACTGACATAAAGAGCACACTTTTTATTCATTGTAGATAGGCACAGCCACGCACCAAAAAAAAAAAAAAAAAAATCTCCCTTGACCACTTGTATTAGAACTAGGTGTTTGTTTTAAATAGGTCTCCTTTTGATTCTTTCTTTGCAAATAAGCACACCATCTAGCCAGTGGTAGAACATGAGATTTCATCATATGGAATGCTCTTATTCTCAAATACTAGCTCAATGTTACATGAAAACTCCTTGGGGGTGGGGGGACTACTACTCGGTATCTATTCTTGCAGTGAAATCAGAACATTCCAAGTCCAATGGTTATTCTGTTTTCAGTGCATATGATCGCTTGAAGTTATTTCCATGCACAAAATTGAAACATACATAAAGGGACTCATGCCAAGAAGATGGTTGGGCCTAGTGAGGTTGCAACAAGTGAAGATTTTTTTTGGTCACACCAAGAACTTGGTTGTCATCTTCATGCCTTTGTCAACTTCCTCCTCACTTGTCACTCAATTTATACATGTCTTCTAGATATTTTAGAATGTTTCCTCTGCCCGAGAAGAGCTAAGAGAGTTTGAAAGCCAGATCGAATCCATGGTTGCCAGGTCACAGAAAGAAGTGTAGAATACAGTAGACTATGAAGTTACGAGAAAAGCTGAAAGTATGTTTTTGAAACGGCAAATGTGTTTTATAAGAATTATGTGACCTCAGCCTGGTGTTGAAGGGAAATAGTTAAGGATATTTTGTTGTTGTTTTTGTTGTTTATTTGTATGTTATTGACTGTTTTAAATAATGAAGCTTAAAAAAAAATAGAGAATCCCAGTACCTTACAGAATTATTCCAGAGATTTTGCCTTTTTTTTTTTTTTTTTTGTGGGGGAGATAAGGGGATGGAAGTTAAGAGAATCAAGATAAGAGTAAAGTTATATTTTAATTCAATTTTCTTTACACAAAATAAAAATGATATAGAATATTTTTAACATGCTAATTGTATTGTTATTACATTAGCAATTAAAATCATAGTTTTAAAATTATCTAGTATTTTTTAAAAGTACACCTATAAAGGAAATGGTAATAAAGAAATAAAAAATGACCACAAAAAATTATAAGCAATTTATGTAAACTAAAACTTGTAAATTTCTATAGAGTTTGTGAGTGAAAATAGAGACATTTCAGATCTAATACACTAGAAAAGCTTTGGTTGTTAATTTTAAGTTTGAGGGGGATTTGAGGAGCAAAGCTCAGTAGTAGGATGCTTGTCCATCATGTGTGAGCTGGTGCATTCAATTCTCTGAACAGCAAAATGTTTTGTTTTCCACAGAGAAATTGGGCTAATTTTATAGTGATCTAATGGAAAACAAGCAAATCACAAACAAACAACAATCCATTGACTGTGGAAATAGAAACCATCCTTCACCCTGGTTCTAATTTATGATGTTCTCTGGAAAAGAGCAATTAACTATAGTGCATGGGTCTCCGTTCAGGAGAATCTGATGTTGACTCTTCCTGAATCCTACAGATTTTCCATGGTTTTAGGTTTGACCGTGGTGCAGGGCAGAAATGTCAGGAATTATCTCCCTTTCCCCATTTCCATTGTTCTACTTACTTTCCTCTACAATTCAGTCCCAAGATGGCACCTGGTGAATAAAACTACCCACCCAATCAGTCCCCATATCAGTTAATGTTGTTTTCAGAGGCTAAGGCTATTAAAAAATCAACACATACTGAGCAATGAATTTAGGTAGCACAAAATGAATCCAAACATTCTTTAAATAGTGGCCCCAAACTCAGAAGATTTTGTATCCTCCTTCCTGAATGCTTTTTTTTTTTTTTTGTATCCCTTCCTTATGTTTCTTATTAAATATTAAGGGAGATGCCAGACTACTCTGATTTGTCTGCTCATTATGTGAATGCCACAGAGAATTTCAGAACCCTTGCATATGTAGTAGAATGAAACTAAACTGCTTTAAAACTTAAGCATAATGACACAGATGAGGCAAAAGTAAAAGTGTGCAAAAAAATGATCGCACTTGAACAAAAGTGGAGTTATTCACTGGGAAGATAATAAATGTCCTTGAGAGACTAATGTACTTACATATTATTCATATAGATAGGAACTCCAATAGATAGAAGAGTAAATTATATGTATGAAATAAATTCAATGAATTAGCAAATACTTTTTGTCAAATTATATCCAAATATGCTTTTTAAAAATTTTATCATTGATACATTGTGATTATACACAGTAGAATAGATTGTGCACTCACAGATGCACATACTAATTTGGTCAGTTTCATTCCCCCTACCTCATCTTTTCCTTCCCCCTGCCCCCTCTTCCTGATCCCCTTCCTCTACTGGTCTCTCTTCTATTTTCATTAGATCCCACTTTTTTCCCTCTTTTTTTTTCTATAATTCCCATACATGTCAAGAAACATACTCTTATGATTATTTGTTATTTCTTTCTTCTAAGTTAAGTTCACTAAAAATAGTTTTGATTTTATTCATTGTACAGGAGAACTGGTATTCAATGGTGGGGTGAAAAAATACGCTAGATATTCCCTTATGAAATCACTTATGCTAAACTAATGTGTTTGTTTTTACCCAAATGATTGTATAAAAAAAGTTTCCTGACCAAAATTGTCTTGGAGCTATGCAGATTAAAGTCTTAACATTTAAGGAGAGGATTGAAAGAGATGACAGTGTATTTCACTAATTTTTTTGTGAGATATGAAAAAAAAAGACATAAAGTGGTTCTCTTAACAATGATTATGACCACAGAAGAGTTGATAAAAAAGTTCATGTTTTTCTATACCATCAGCAAGATTTAGTATATAACTATAAAATTTTAGCCCAGATGGATAGACAGTGGTGTCCTCTGCTATGTTTAATTTGTATTTCCATGAGTAACTACTGTTATCATGCTTATTACATGGATATCATTTTTAAAAAATTTCCTGTTGGATTGTCTGCCTTTCTCTTAATTATTTGAAAAAAGTTATTACATATTCTGAGTAAGAGTTATTTGACAAAAATTCTATGTGCTACAGATGTCTTCTTCACCATTTTGTCTTATGACCCTCAATTTTAGCTCTATGTTCCATCTCAGATTGATTTTAAATATGAAGTAGCCATCAGGATTCACTTTTTTTCCCCTATGGGTATCTAATTGTTCCAGCACATTTACTAAAGAGATCATTCATTTACAGTGCAATACAATAAAAACCTTCTCATATTTTTCTATTTATTGTGTGTTGTATAATATTATTTCTATAACTTATATTTTAATTTTCTGTTCTATACCAATATCTCTTACTTTCCTTTTTAAATTACTATCAATGAGATGTATAAGCACTTGAGATTTCCTCTTTAAGATTCACTTGATCATTTTTAAATGATCCTTTTAAATTTTCATAACAATTTTTGTATTAGATTTTCAGTTTCCACGAGTGGATTTCTTGCCTTTAAATTTTACTTATAATTTTGACAAACACAATTTTTGTTTTGTATTTATCAATAATCTATAAATATTAACCTTAAAATTATCTTCTGATAGTAGACAAGTTATATGAGTTTTAGAAAAAAGATTTAATGATTTAGTTTCTCTAAATGTTTTATTTGTAAATACAAACCTGTACATTATCTCTAATTTATTTGAGTTCTATAAAAAATAGAGTAATAAATTTATAGGTTTGAGTTTTTATTAGCTTTTCTAAATAAATTATCAATTTTATAAAATTAAGTCTCAACAAAATTAATCTATTATATTTTTTGTTGTAAAACATTTTGAAAAAAATAACAAGAGATAAATTCTTGGAAAGGGATCACATGGTGAAACTGGCTTGATGACTGCTGTGGTCACTTCAAAATCTAATGTTCTTTTGTTATTAGTTTAAATGTGTTGCAAAATTGAGAAGTAAGGAATGTTTGTCTTCTTCAAGTACACAGGCATTCAATGGTTGAATTAAAACTAAACAAAACAATGTTACATGATTTTCATTCAGGAATCACAGTGAAATAATACACAATTCAATACTAAAATTGCAGTTTTAGGAAAAACAGAACATCTCTTAATTCCAACTGTTTGTGTATTACTCCTAAAAATGGGTTTAAAAAAATAAGAAAGGAATGAATGCTATTAGTGTTCAAACATTTTTAAATGACTCATTTCATGTAATTCATTTAGATAAATTGGAAATTTTTTTAAAAAATGAATAACATATTTTTGCCTGATTTTGAATGTTTTTTTCCCTAACAACTTATTCACAGTACTTGTATTTATTAAATAGCTATCATTTAGATTATCTCTTTTATTTTCAAATCCTAAAACCCCTACTATTATTGGAAAGCTATAGAAGAGACATTTTGGTATTATAATAGTCAGCAGATTCAGATTTAAGATTCCTTTTTGGGTGTACTTCTATCAAGGACAGTGATACAATGGAAACCTTATGAGAGCTTATTTTATCAGTAAGTAGAGAGATGGGTAAATAGGTTTTCAGAAACAAGGATAGTAAGTGTTTGAGAGTGTTAAAAAAAAAAGCTTTCTATGACTAACTTTTTTTGGTATGTATAAAAGTTAAATTCTGTTTCTCAGAATAATGTAACAGACAAATGTTGGGACCTATTGCTCTCAGGGATAACTTGTGGGCTACACCAGGTCTTCTACCAGGTCACTAATGGTTTACAATCTTTAAGTCCTCTTTTCACAACAATCTTTGATTAACCTGCTCAGGTCAAAAATATCAAAAGAACAAACAGCAGCAGAGAAAATCAGATGTTCCTGTGGGACAAATACCAGAGCAAAGATCAAATTGACAGGACCTTAGATTCTCAGATTCATCAGGCTTATGAAGCTTGGAAGTAACGAACCTTTCAAAGTTGTGCTGCTGAAACAGACTGCTTTAGTCTTCCACTCAGTTCCAATTTGAGTATAGTTCTCCATAATCCACCAGTGTATGATATTATGTCTCTTACCAATTAGTGAAGCCCTGACCTTTATACTAATGTGCTTTATATGCTTCACTCAAGATATTAAGATGCTGAGACATGATAGCCAAACAGATTGCACCTACCTAAAGAGCTAATATTGTTGTCTATGAGCCTGTGTTCAGGTGATGTGTAGGGAGCCCTTTAGCTGAACTTCATTCCTAGGACAAAATGTGAATTTCTTAAACTTTAATGAATCTATCCCAAACACTACATTGATATCTGTGAGCCTTGTTCTCTGTACTTGCTAAATGTACTCATTGCCATTCATAAATGATAAATGAATTAAAAAAAAATCTCCATTGGCCTGGTGTTGGCATGCAGTTCTACAGTGCAGACATGCTTGGGAACAAAGATAAAATAAGCTGATAAATACAGCATGCTCACATTATATCAAAGTTTAATATTTAGATACTGGAAAGCCCTTTGAGACCAGATTTATTCCTTCTTCTGGATCTTTCTGTCATCATTTCATGGCGGGAATATGCACTCATGAAAAATTGAATGTTATTCCATGGGTCATTATGGGATAAGTAAACTATTTGGTACAAAAGAAATTTGTAGTTCAATGACCATTTATAATTACTGTAGTTATTTCTCTATAAATCAGAAAACTTAGTGGTAAAAAAGGTTTGGATATAATAATGTGTTAGTTCTTTTACTAAGAAGAGATTGTAGAATCATATTACTTCAGTGAACACATGACATGTAATACTACTTGATTTACTTATTGCATATATTCTATGTTAATAGAATATATGTACTTCATGTAAATATATAATTAGGTATTTGGGTCTGTGATACAACACATTCCCCATTACGGGCATATGCATGCTTGCCACACTTGATGATAAAGCCAGGAAAGTAAACTTGTTATTTTGGGGCTTGAAGATAACATGTAGTCTTAGTTATCATCAGTCTCTTAGAATATAACTCTAAACGCCTAATTTAAGTTTTCCTGACCAAATCAAACTTATTATAAGTAAATTTTGATGATCTGTAAATTACTTTCCATATATAAAATTAAAATCAATGTTTCCAAAATTGTCACATGCTGCCTTCAGTGACTAGTCACAGTGAAATTAAATTTTTAATGTAAATTTTCATAGCCATTTCATTGTTTGCTTGTTGATTCTTCTCTCTCAACAGCAAAGTCATTTTGCTGGTATCATGCCCCTAAACTTTCTATATTGTTTTCCTGATTTTATAGGTATATGGGGATGTCCTCAGATTTTATGCACATAAATTAAACATCTACATATCTTCATTTTTTATTTAAGCCATTTATTTATTTGCCATTTACTTCCAACCAAATTACTGTCTAAGACATAAAGTCTAATAAATGAATTAATTTTTTTTATCTATGAAGTTAATTGACTTGATAACATTTGTAAGACGATTTCTTCTTGTTACCACTTATTAAATTGATTGCTACCTTGAAAGACCAACTTTTCTTTTTTTTTTCAAATCTCAGGCCTGTGGTTGGATCATGCTTACTTAACAGTAATCTACCTAGAATTGCCTGCCTAATTATTTCTTTGTAATTTGTTTCTTACCTGCTTTTTCTTTCTTCTCACTGGTGAATGTGAGAATAGTGAAATGGAGTATGTTATACATAATGCTTGTGTCCTTCTAAAAACTTCTCTAAGGAAAGACTCCAAGTAGACTCTAGTTTTTCACTTGTCTATTTTGCTTATATAATCAGCACTTTAGAACTAGAGCTATCAAATATCAACCATTCAGGACAAAATTTTATCTTTCCAAAAGACGTATCTAGAAGCTGATTTCAAACATACACTGTCTGCTTTCTATCTAACTCCTCCAATTCCAAACTGAAAAAAAGCAAAACAAAACAAAAAATAGCAGGCGTTTTCACTTGGCACTACCCTTAGGCAGCTGCCAAGCAAATAACATTGTCACATAATCAGATATCCAGCATAGTTCACATCTGAGGTCTTTACAAGCAAAATGAAAAATTTCCAGGCATTGGGTGAATATATGGAAATATAGAGAAGCATCACTAGATACCAACCCATCTTTTATGGCAACATCATCAATGACTCTGCTGTGAAATGGATATGACTGTCTTCCTCAAAGATTCATATACTGGAACTCGATTTTCACTAAGGCCTGGTTGAGGTAGTAGAACCTTTAAGCGGTTGGCCTTCGTAGAAGGTAATTTGGCCCAGGGGACTTCACTCTGAAAGAAATTAATGCTGATCTTGCAGAAGTGGATTAATTTGATAGATGGTTGATGGGAGTGAGCTTGGCCCTTCCTGGGCCTCCTGCTTCATTGCTCTCACAGGTGTCACTTCTACATTAGACTGTCTGCTTTTTTTTCTACTTCTCCACTTTGTTCTGATACAAATAATGGTCACACCATTCTGTTTGGATTTTCAAGTCATCACATGGAGAACCAAATAAATCTCTTCTTTATATATTACATAGCATCAGGTATTCTGCTTTAGCAACATGAAATAAAGACAGATGAAAAGAAAGTTAAACTATGATATTGCCTTTGAATTTGCCACTCTCATGTAACACGCTGATACTTTTCACTTTGTGCTCTCAGTTTGGAAGATACTTAGCCTGTACTAGAAATTTAGATTCAAAATACTATTTGCTGGGTTACAGAAAAATCTCCAATACAATCATTACAAGGTACCTGTACAAGAAGCTCAACTAAATTAACTTGGTTTTGATGAAACCCTCTCAACATTACTATGGCAAGATAATAAGAAACGATTTTCTTTTATAGCCATAGAGAGATGTTAGATGGCAAAACAGGACTGCTCGATGATACCTGCTGTGACTCACCAAGAAAAGTAAGAAAAATAAAATAAATAAAGATGAGAAAAAATAAATGTCGAAATGTTTTCTTTTCCGTACACTTTTTATTTTTCTTAAGGCTGCTCAGAAAATGCAAAAAGTGGGGGATAATACACACAAAAGTATCAGAACAGAGCAAAGGGTCAAAAAAGATTCTTTTTACCTTACATGTGGTGAGCCGTACTTATAGACCGTGGCCGCCATTAGAAGATGGCGCCGGCTTCCACTGTAGCCTGTGATAAACAACTCCTGATACGGAGAGTTGGTGCGCAATCCCTTATCACCCTGGCGGCTTGGGATTGGGATGCGGGGAGCTTTATTAGGCTGTGCTTGGGTGTGTGGGGTGCGGGCGCTAGCAGTTGATACATGAATCAAGGCCTGAATAAACTGCTAAAAGAAGAATCCTGAGTCGTGTCCTCCTTTGCCAGCTGGGGGTCGTGACAATTGGTGGCCCGTACGGGGAATCGAATATTCCTGGAACCCAGGATCCAGAACTTTCAGCAGTCAGGGTGGTGCACCAGTAAATTCCCAGGTAAGTGGGAATCCGCAAGCAAATAGCGGGACGCTCCTCTGTAGATAAAGAGAGAGCGGGGTTTTTGTACTTTCACTTTCTTCATAGCTTTGAGAACATTATGGGCGCTACCTCTTCAAGCCCAATTTTGTTGGCCCTGGATGGGTTGCTACGTTCAAAAGGACTTAAGGTAAAGCAGAGCACTTTGCAAAGGTTTTTGAGGGAGGCTGATACAGCGGCTCCTTGGTTTGCCTTTTCAGGGAGTCTTACGATTCCTAGCTGGGACAAATTAGGAAAAGATCTGGATTTTGCTCATGAGCAAGGTACTTTGCAGGGTGGCGTTATACCACTTTGGAAGTTAGTTAGAGGGTGTATAACAGATGATAACTGTCAAGAAGCTGTGAGTGAGGGTCAGGCCGTTCATGAACAACTACATGAGGAAAAATCTGAAGGGTCACATAGCGAACTGGCAGAGAGTATTAAGAGTAAGAGCAGTGAGAAGATAAGAGCCTAAAAATAAAAATAAGAAAAGGCTCTATCCAGACTTGATCGAATTCAAAACACCAGAGGACACAAGCGGCTCAGAGTGTTCTGAGGACCTTGATACATTGTTGCAGCAACTACTTAAGATAAAAATAAAAAAAAAAGGGGGAGACACAAGGCACACAAGCCTACTGTAAAAAGGGGGAGGGATCTAACATTGGTCAACAGAATTCTGAGGAGGAGGAGGTTGAAAATCTAGAAGAAGATATGATGCCTGTTGCCCCACCCCCGTATGTGGGAGGAAGCCAAAGTTACGGGAGATCTTTTCATACGCAAGTTTGGAGGACAGTCAATACAGATATGGGACTTGCGTACCCGGTGTTTCAGGACAATAACAGGGGAAGGTATCATGAGCCTTTAGACTTTAAGATAATTAAAACCTTGACAGAATCCGTCCGCACTTATGGCATAGATGCCGCATTCACCCTTACTCAGGTGGAGGGACTTACTAGATTTTGCATGACTCCCTCAGATTGGGCTAGTCTAGTCCGTGCTTGTGTTTCCCCAGGGAAATATTTGGACTGGAGAGCATTTATGCTAAAGGGCGTGGTAGAACAAGCTGCCCAAAATCATACAGCGGGACGCCCTGCCTGGGATAAGGATATGCTTCTGGGACAAGGCAGGTTTGCTAATCAACAAACAGGATACCCCCCTGAGGTATATGAACAGATTAATAACATTTGTATCCGTGCATAAAAATCACTCCCAAATAAAGAAAAAGTGTCTGGCAATTTGACTAAAATTATGCAAGGCCCCACAGAACCTTTCTCAGACTTTGTTGCTAGGATGGTGGACGCCACAGAAAAAATCTTTGGTGACCCCGATAGAGCCATGCCCTTGATTACACAACTTGTTTTTGAACAATGTACTAAAAAATGTAAGGCAGCTATAGTGACAGCTGTGGCAGTGTCTGCTGCTACAGCGGTTACAGCTGGAGTAGCCATGGCCAGCCAGGTACAAACTGCTGCCACTATTGATCAGGTTATTCAACAAACATCTACCATACTTAAATCTCAAAGTAAAATTAATCAACATATTCTATCTGAGATTTTGGCTGCTAATCAAAGGATAGATCTACTTCAAGCTCAAGTTGAGAAATTGTCTGACCTAATACATTTGGGTTGTATTGATCAACGTACACATTTATGTATAACCTCTGTCAGATTTAATGATTCCAAAAATGCCTCCTGCATCATCGAAGAGTAATTATCCGAAACCTGGTCCATGGAAACAAAAAACTTGATCCAGTCTCAACTAACTCAGATTACTGTTTTAAATAACACCCGTGTCAAACCAGTGACTTTGGGTCAATTCACCAGTTAGCTATCCTCTGCCTTTTCCTTTTTTAAAGAATGGGTGGGAGTGGGCATTTTTGGTGCAATGTGTTGCTTCGGTGTTGTGCTTTGTTTGTGGCTTCTCTGTCGCCTTAAAACTATCCATGCGCAAAAAAAGGCTATGATCGTACAAGCTCTTGCGGCCTTAAAAAATGACATTTCTCCACAAATCTGGCTTGCACATCTTAAACAGTGATTTCTGGACATGGCCATTGCACCCCAAGTTATTTTAACATTGCACTGGGATTGGCATGTCCTCTTCTTTATGCTCTCCCAGTGCTGGATAGCCCTTGCACTCTACAGGTCTTGCTACCATTGCATGCAAAAGGGTTTCAGGACTGGTGTTTCTTCTCTGCTATAAAATCTATACCTTCCTCTTGGGCTTAGGGATGGTGTTGCCAACTTAATTTTTGTCATTACTACCAGACTACCTGTGTTATCCTACTTCTCGCCGTCGTCACGATACAGGATGCGAGGCAAGGCACTACACTTAAGTGATCCCTCAAGGGACCTCAAGGAAAACATGTCCTATTATATGCGGGTTTGACGTCCACGTCCCGCCCTACGAAAAAAGGTGTAGGCTGATATGGGGTCAGGTCTGGGGAAGGGCCCTCCTTAGGACTGAACCATACACTGCAGCCACTTCTGCACAGTGGGATAGGACCTCTACTTTCGCCTACATTGTTTTATAAAACAGAAGGGGGAACTGTGGTGAGCCATACTTATAGGCCGTGGCCGCCATTAGAAGATGGCACCGGCTTCCACTGTAGCCTGTGATAAACAACTCCTGATATGGAGAGTTGATGCGCAATCCCTTATCACCCTATGAGAAAGGTCCACGTGGCGGCTTGGGTTTGGGATGTGGGGAGCTTTATTAGGCTGTGCTTGGGTGTGTGGGGCGCAGGCGCTAGCAGTTGATACATGAATCAAGGCCTGAATAAACTGCTAAAAGAAGAATCCTGAGTCGTGTCCTCCTTTGCCGACTGGGGGTCGCGACACTTACAGGCACTGATTCCCAGTTCTCCTGACCTTCTTCCAGTTATTGCAATAATGGCAGATCTGGGTGAGATGGTATTGTAGAGATATGGGGTGTGAGGCCTATACAGCTCACTTAGGTGACAACATGTGTCAATGCAGGAAAGGACTGGGTGATACTTTGACTTGCAAGTTGGAGCTTTGCTGAGGTAGAACTGTGTGTGTGGTGTTTTGCTTTAAACAGGAGAATAGAATCTGGAGAAATATTATGGATTATCCCAAGGACACAATTGCCTCTCAGAAGATACTGGTGATACATAGAAGTAAATTGTAGGACAAATTCCATATGGAAAAAGCAATGAAGGATTTTGACATCTCAGGGAAAGTGAGGAGGAGATCTTTCCAATGAACAGTGAGCTGTCAAGTGGCTAAGCCCTAAAGAATGTCCTTAGATATTACTCAAAATAAAATAGCTGAGGAATTTTTGAGTTTGAATTTACTGAGAAAATACTAAATACAATTTGAGGACTCAGAAACAATGTAAGATCATGACAGATACTCAAAGCTGAGTTCTATGGAAAAGGTATGTTGATGAATTACTAAGCTCTAACTATAAAACACAAAGCCACATCTTTTTCTTTTTCTATTTTTTTTCCTTTTTATTTTGAAGTAGTAGCTAAATTTTGGTCATAGTGAGATTTCTCAGTAATAATGAATGAAAATCAAAATATTTAAAGATTCTTTTAAAAACTCCTTCTTTATCCTCAGGCAAAAAGAAAAATAACTCTATAATTTATTTTCCAATATTTTTGATATGGTTGCAAAGTTACCAGCCTAGAATATCTCACGTCTTCAAGGCTTTGAAGCATGGAGAATCTTTGAATATTTCAATATTTTTTCCTCTTGCAATTCTGAAGAGAAAAATCTGATTCCGGAAGTTGAGGAAAAGTATCCCTTCACCTCTTAGTCAATATTTGATTTCACAGAAGGTAGAAAAAAATGTAGATGACGTTTGGAAAAAGTATCACTAGCACTATGTAACTCAACCTCATGATCAGCCAAACAAAAATGGATTTTTGGTTATATACAGTTGAATAAAGGAACCACTTTGTTGATGAAATTCATGAGGCTAATTATAAATAGTTAAAATTTAATTTAACAATTTCAATTTCTAACATGTGATGTCAAATATTTGGGAGGTTTTCCATTGCCTATTTTCATCTTTAGTAATTTATTCATTCATTCATTCATTCATTCATTCATTCATTCATGTAGTTAGTTATTGCAGTACTGGGAATTGAAGCCAGGGCTTTGCACATGCTAGACAATTGCTCTCTACCACTGAACTACTTCCCCAGCCCTTTTATTGCTTTTATTATTAGTCCTTGTATGAGATATCACACTGACATAAAGAAGATTCTGTATTTTTAGATTTTAAAAAAAAGAGAGTCAAGCAACTGAAAGCACTGTACAATTGAGATTTGAATCTTATTTTGAGCCTGCTATGGGTTTTCGAAGACTGTAATAGAGAATGCATACATAATCAATACTCAATAAGTACATTTCAAATAAAGCGTCTCTACAGTTGTGCTTTGAAAGACAGCTGTGTTCACAGTTTTAAGAAAGGACATGTCAAAAAAAGTTTAATAGAGTTCTTTGATTGAGCATTACGTAAAATTACCAGTCAGGGCATCATAAACTTCTGAACAGCAGCATTTCACAGATTTTTTTACCCTACATTTTTAAAGGATGTTTATTTAGTTCTGAAAAACAGTTTTCTTAGAAAACCAATTCAGGCAACTCTTGCTTAGAGGAATTTGTAAAAGTGAACTCTGAGAAAACAACTTTTCATAAAGATTTTCTGTCCATTTTTTAAAAAATTCTCTCCATTTTCAAAAAGAATACATTGTTCTTGTAATATATGTATTTATTAATATACAAAAGCTTAACTGAACAAAATATGTTACAATATAAAATTTTCATTCCAAGCTAGAATCCTGTAATCTCTGAGAACAATTTCTAATAAATGAAAAAAAGGTTTACATAAAAGTATTAAAATACGAATAGGTCTTATACACATTCTAGCCATACAACCCGTTTTTAAGTGAATCTTCAGTGAAAACAGGAAGAGAACAGAACTTAATTTTCCATAATCAGAAAGGCATCTGCATTTTCATAGAATTATTATAGTCAAATAGGTCAACAAAGATAATGTTATAATGAATGAAGACCCAGGTGTTCCAAAGAGTAAAGGAACTCAATAAATGAGTGTGCAAGCTAAGAAAGTTACAATGAAAACTGATGGGGCTCTATAAATGTAAACTTTAGTAAGAATATTTTCTAAATGCATGATAAAATGATTTTAATACCAAAATGTACTCAATTCAAAAGTCTCCATGTGAGTCAGAAAGGTGTTTATTTTTAAAGTAAGAATTAAGTAGGTATTGTGATATTTGCTGTATGACTTTTATTTAAGAAAATTATGATAAATAATTCCAGTTACATTGAGATGATTGAAGCTAATTTTCAACAATAGAACTAGAAGTCTCATTGTTGAGGAATAAAGGGATTTCTTCTGTAAAAAGACACAATTCACAGAAAGCTGTCCACAAAGGTCTCACATGGGCACCTCTGTGTGATAGAAAGAATCCAGTTAACTCAGGACACTTTTAACTAAAGAGCAAAATCTGCAGGATGTTCCCTACTGCAGTAATTATTTATAATAGTTACTACTAGGAAATGACCAAAGAGGCCATCCATAAAGAACTGAATGAATGAATGAATCAATCAATCATGTATATCTATACAACAAAATACTTCACAGTCTTCAAAAATTTAAGAAATATTTCTATGCAGGATATGCAGGATATGTCACTGAGTTAGACAAAGAGTGGAATAGGATACATGCAGAGAGACTTTTATCTTCATACAAGGATTAATGACAACTATTCTCTTATTTTTTGCTAAAAGCAATGCAGATTTTATTAAAAAAATTAAAAGATATACAATTAGTTACTGGGGAGTGGGTGAAATAAAGGCATAAGGCATAGAAGTCAAAACTCTCTGAGTGTTCCAATTAATAGGATTTTGCCTTTTGCACTGTGCAAATTTACATCCAAACATGTAAAACAGAAAATCCTAAAATAAAGCAGAAACAAATGAGCCTAATGGTACATCAAATTAGCAATCTGTTCACCCATAGAAAAGAATTATTTTAAGGAAATGAAACAAGCATAATGCTCATTCTTAAGGATATATTTCAAGGATAATATAATTTGCAAATAAATATTAGATTCCACTTAGAACGTTTTTTGTTAAGAGTTTTATGAGTATTGTAAATTAAATACGTTGAAGGTCAAAGCACTTAAGTAAATGAGTTATCATTGCTAGAAACCAAGGTCTCACTTTGTATAAAAAAATTAGAAAATATAAAATTTAAAAGTAGGTAAATGCACCAATGGTAAATTTGAATTCCAAATAGCAATATGAATTCATGTTTTTTTTTTAAAAATATTTTCCTGCCCTGCTCACTGAAAGAAAACAGATGATAAGATATTATAGCAGCACTCAATACATAAAGCTCCTCTCCCTTAAACTTAACTTCTAAATATTACTCTCCTCTAAGCAAAACAGACCCTGTTTTTTATCAACTGGTAAGTCAGTTGGTGAAGTTTTATTCATTGTCACCTGAATTCAAATTATACCATGGTAGGAGAAAATATAAACAGCCTTTCCAGTTAACTCGGTCACTTTCAATATGATCTGCTTGCCTAGGTTCCCCCTCTTTCCTTCCTTTGTTAGGATAAACTACAACCATATAGAACTGCATGTGGAATATGCATAATAATCGGTAAAGCTACAAAATGTGTGATGGTCTATCCTTGAAATATATTGTATAGTAGACTAAAATAAATGCAGATAGATTAACTATAAAAGGATGAAAACCTATTGAAAGTGAGATGAACATATTAGATTTTAAAAATCTGTGCATGCATAGAGCTTTCTGAAATCAGACACAAAACTGAACAGAAGTAGGCAAAAATTGGCAAATTTAAATTATATTAAAAGCAAGAAATTTTTATTAAATTCCAAAGATTAAGGGAAAATATATGCAGTAGAAAACACATAGACATTATTAATATTCAAAATATTAAAAATAATTTACAAATTAATAAGGAAAATGAGCAAGCATTATAGTAAAGCAATTTGAAGCAAAAAGTACAAATAGATAATGTAAGATGAACTACATTCTGCTCCACTGATCAAGGCCATGCAAATAAAACAATGAGAAATCAGGGTTGTTTTGCTTAATCATTTTAAAGAAATGATTGGTTTACATATAATGTTGGAAGAAGCATAGAAGATCAGTTATTCACAAACTATTAATCATATTTTACACTGAAAATGTAATTTTCTGGGGATAATTTGATAGTATCTAACAAAAATGAAGGTGGTACACATCTGTAATCCCAGTGACTGGGAAGGCTGAGGCAGAAGGATCACAAATTTGAGGCCAGCCTCAGCAACTTAGAGAGGCCCTGTTTTTATTATTATTATTATTATTATTATTATTATTATTATTATTATTATTATTATTATTATTATTATTATTTGTAGTTGGACACAATATCTTCATTCATTTCTATGTGATGCTGAGGATCAAACCCTATGCCTCACACATGTGAGGCATTCGCTCTACCAATGAGCTACAGCCCCAGCCCGAGGCCCTTTCTTAAAACCAAAAAAGGATAGGGATGTAATTCTGCAGTAAGGGCCCCCAGAGTTCAATCCCCAGTACAAGAAGCAAACAAACAAAAACAAAAACAAAAAAAACAACATAGGGTAGGTGGATGCCTTTTGTTGAGTTGCAAGAAAGTTATGAAAACATAAATCAATTTTAACTCTTTCAATAATTTTGTTTTGTTTTGTTTTGGGAATGCAAAAACATAGTTTTAATCAAAGCATTAAATCTAAGCATTATTAAGCCAAAACACACATCATTAGGGAAAATGAAAATTTTCAAGAAAAATACTTTCTTTTTTCTTTCTTTCTTCTTTTTGGGGGGGTGTAGTAAGGATTGAACCTAGGGGTACTTAACTACTGAGCCATATCCCCAAGTCCTTTTAATTTTTTTTATTTTGAGACTGGGTCTCCCCTCTCAGCTGAGGCTGACCTCAAACTTGTGATCCACCTGCCTCAGCCTCCTAAATCGCTAGGATTGTAGGCATGAGCCACTAGGCCTAGCAAAAACAACCCATTTTTATTAATTATGTTCACCATGTTGTTTAATATGTTTAACTATGTTCACCATGTTGTTTAATACCTTAAACTTACCCCTTCTTTATAGTTGAAATATTGTTTCTTTTGACTAACATCTTCCCAACCCCAGTATGACATTATCTTCCAACTCTAGATAGTGGCAATAAACTCTCATTTCCTAATCAACCACTTTTTCATGCAGCTAAAGAACTGATACTCTACAGTGTACTGTGCTGTTAAACTGTGGTGTTCAGGAGTTTATATAAAAATGCATTTAAAAAATATTTTTTGTAGCTGTAGATAGACAGAATAACTTTATTTTATTTGTTTATTTTTATGTGGTGCTGAGGATCAAACCCAGTGCCTCACGCATGCTAGGCAAGTGCTCTGCCACTGAGCTGCCAGCCTTAGGCCTAAAAATGCATTTTTGATGTATGATATTTTCAACTTACGATAGGTTTATCAGAAAGTAACCCCATTATAATTCAAGGAGTGTTTGTATTCTATCTCTTGGCTTTTGTGGTTACCTGAATAAACACTTTAAAATTATGTAACAAATGTCCTATGGTCTACATTAATATACAACCGTATTGGTTTAGCTACTGTTAGGAATATTTTTAATCGATTAGTTGGTTTTATCACTAAATATACATAAAGCAGCACATAATGGAAAGAAGGTGGGATTTGGGAGTGAACCGGAGCTAATCACACATTCTAACTTCATGACTCACAAGCAGAGAAAAGTTAGTCAAGTTGATTCACCTTTCAGAATTTCATTACTTATTTTCTCCATGGATAAAAACCTAGCTTCACAGGTTGTTGTAAGCTTTCAAGGAAACACTGTAATACAACAATAGGTGGGTGACACATAGGAGTGCACTTCTTCCCTTCCTCTATTTGTTATTTCTCAAAGATAGCCATGAAGTCAAGAAGTACTGCTTTCAGCAGGAGTGATGCGAGAGGTTATCTGACCTTACTACTTTCACTATGTACGTAATAGACAACAGCTGCTCTCTGTTAACTTTGGGCTGAAGACATTTGAGGAAAGCTTGTTACCAACACACAGAAGGATTCCTAAAAGGAATTACCAGGTAACTACAAATTGAAAGACTGAGTCAGAAAGCCAACAAGAAATTTGTGTGTAACCAATTGCAACCGGAGACGGTCCATGGCAAGCAATTTTTGAAGTTCCTGGTGAGCAACTAAGTTTTAAATGCAATAAGTACCTGGAACTTGCTCTTAGAAAAGCACTGTCAAGATTCTCAATGTCTAAAAAACTGATTTATTTTAGATTTGGAAAATATTCTATACATTAAAAAAATAATAAAAATGTGAATCAATACATTGATGCCTTATATAAGTTGTTCTTCATCATTTTAGTGCCAGGAACCTATTGTTCTTAAAAACCAGGATGCATCTATAAATGTTAAACATAATAGGGCTGGGGCTGTAGCTCAGTGACAGAACACTTGTCTAGCATGTTGGAGACACTGGGTTTGATCCTTAGCACCACATAAAAAATAAATAAATAAATAAAAATTAAAAAATAATAAAGGCATTCTGTCCATCTACCACTACAAAAAAGAAACATTTTAAATGTTAACCATATTAAAAAATTGTAATAAAAAAATTTTAAATGTATGTCTTAAAAGTTTTGTTTTAAAGTAATAGATTTATTAAAGGTTAGCACAAATAAAGTAACTACTTTTCAAGTGAAAAATATATTAAGAAGAGGAGCACTGCTTTATACTCTGCAAATATGGCTTAATGAAAGACACCTTAGTTGCCAAATTAACTTCTGTAGTCCATTTATTGCAGTACATATATTGCTATCTCTGGTAAACTCTACTGTTCATTCATGAGAGAGTGATAGAGAAAATAAAATATTTTTAGAAAATAGTTCTGCCCTAGCAGAATTCGTGAAAGGTTCTTGAGGACACAAAAATCCTCTAAGTACCATCTGAGAAATGACAGCAAGGCAGTTCTGAAGTGTAGCAAGTAGATGCAATAAACAGGACGCCCCGGGCTGTCTCTGCTGGCATGTCAGCATCCCCGCAATCCTTCCACACTGTGATCTCTTTAAAGTCCATGTTTGAAAGGGAAAGAGGTAAGAAAAGGAAGCATCAAAAGGCACACAAATTGAGGTAGGATTCTAGATTGCTCAGATATTTTCTGGTGTGACATGCTGTGAAGTCACCAACACTGTGTTTATTCCATCTACTTCCTATCTCTCCACTCTTCAGAATTGAAAAACTACAGACTTGTCTCAAACTTCCTGTCAATTGGTCTAGATTGCCAAATAGCTTTGTTTTCAGAATTGACTTAAACATATACTCGATTTCTTTTTCCTTTGATGTATTTACCTGGTAATAGAAATTGAAGGCTATATACACAAAAATAGATATGTAGGCATATATAAAATATACATATATATACATATAGATGTATAGATATATACAGACAGAGGTATTTATATGCATATCTGTAGAGAGATACAATATATATAGAGAGAGGTATATATATATATATGTATATATATATATATATGAATAGGTAGTGTGTATATATACACATATAAATATAAATATTTTTCATGAAAAAAGAGATGAATACAGCATATGCTGATAACTCATACTCTCCCATTTTTCTCTGAGCTTTGGAGGTCAGAAAAACTGTGGAAGTGTCAGCTTCTAAACAGAAATGTTTGCTAATGTATATTATTATTTACAAGGGAAAACAATTCTCATTTTATACAGTTATTTAATGATCAGGATTGTTGTGTTTGCAGTCTGACTTTGCTAAACTAAGTTTAATTTTCTTCAAAATTAAGTGTAATGATAATAATATCTACCACATTATGTGCTGAAGTAACTAAATGCAAAACACCTGACATGTAGTAAGTGTTCTTAAATGTAAGTTGGACTCCTATTTTGCAATGATCACCAATAGCATCTAGCAAGAGCAGCAGATTTTCTGGGGATATCACAGTACCTCTAAATGTGGCAATTTTATGGTATACATGGAAAATGCCATGGAAAGAGAATGAGACACCATAGATGATGACTCACTCTTTCCTCCAGGCTCAGCATTATCCTAGGACAAAACATGCCACATTTCAGAAAAACCTATTTGTACTCATTACTAATATACCTGATACATAATTGTTCTATTCTTTAAGAGAACTTTTTCTTAAATCTAGTGTAACCCACAGAGATTAGTGGAGCTGTTTTTTTTCCAGAAGTAAAATTCTATGACAATTAAAGAGTTTGATTTTTAAATTTCAAAAATGTAGTTTTTACTTTTAAATTTATTTTAACTGATGCATACAGATATAATAATTGAACATATTAATGAGGAACATGTTTCAACATATGTACACAATGCATCCTGCGGCCCCAACAGGGGATGGTGAAATCAGGGGCTCTCGGAGTTCTGTTCCCCATCTGGCAACATGTGCATCATCTGGGAGCTCATTAGAAAGGCATATTTTTATTCTTGCCTGAGACCTCTTGAATTAGGAAGTCTGGGTTTGGGGCTGTGTGTTTTCTAAAATCTTCCCACTAACTTTAATTCACTCAAAATTTGAGAAACACATCTTACCTGACCACAGGGAAGCCTGGCCAGAGTTGGCAAATGAGTTGTTCAGAGTCTGGGAGCTGTGTAAGTCTCACTCCACAGTAAGTCTTGAATGTCCTGCATGTGCCCCACAGAGACATATGTGGCACAAAATATCAAAAGTACTGAAATTGAGAAGTTCTAATCTGGATGCACATATGTAATAGACACATACATTGAATCGTATCATTTAATCTGTATTTAGTCCATTTCAATTATTGCAAGATAGTTCCATTTTACTTCATAATTTCTATGAATTTCTCTAATGTTAATAAATATAATAAAGAGTATAATAAATATAGTTATAAGCAATTTGAATAATTAATGTGAGTCAATGGAAAACACTTCTTTGCTGTGCAAATGACCAGAATTCAGGGGCTTTTCCATCTTTTTCTTTCATTTCTCTTAGGCGTAAAGTTACAACCTCAGAAACCCTTCACATAGTTCAATTTATTTGGTTCAGCAAAAGAATAGAATGAGAAGAACTATTATATGTGTATTTGACTTTTATCTCTTGCTCTTTAAGCTTCAGCAATGATAGGGGGAAAAAAAGTGAAAAAGAATTCACTAAAAGCTATTTGAGACTGACTAGCTTCCTTTTTATCACACAAATTGACTTTGGCCAATGTTTTAGTCCTATTGCCTTCAATTGCATAAGAATTAATTTTGCCTGGCACAGTTAGTGCATACTTAAGGTATAATATTCGAAAATTTTGCTAGTAATTCATTTATACTGTGTCTATTAAATAGACGTAAAGCTATCTTGAAATTAATTGGTAGGCCAATTTTTTACACAACTAACAGGTGAATCATCATATACTTTTAAAAATAAATTGAATCCTGTCACATCTATATTGTGACTATATAGATGAAGCCATGCATGCTGACTATAAGTAAGGAAGAATTAACACATAAGATCTTAAAATAGGGCTTTCCCAAAGCTTCAGCCAGAGACACAGTTACCATATCCATTCCTGTCATGTTGAACCAAATGAATTGGTCTGGTTTCACCTGTGGTGGGTGGTATACTGCAGGTTAACAAAAAGCTATCATGTTTTGATTTTCTTTTGTATGTGTGGGCAACAACGTGCAAGCTAAAAGTGACATATTTTATGTAAAATTTTTCTATTCTTTGATTTTTAAAAAGTTTGGAAACCAAAAAAAAAAAAAAAAGAAAGAAAGAAAGAAAATAAGGTTTTCCCCAGATATCAGATTGAAAATAGCAAGCATGTTTAGTTGTTTTTCTTTTAGAGACTATAAATTTGAGACATATTAATGAGGAACCATGTGATGTTTCATGTGAGATGTTTGTCACATGGACCATACATTTTCCAAGTAGAAAATAGAAGACTCTGATGATATGTTTAATGTTACTTCTTCCTGTGGAACTGAAATTCAATGACTCTGTCTTGTATATAGTATAAGAGTCAAGTATGTGTATTGTACTATTATGCTATTGGTATATGATATGTATTATATATAATATGATATAGTGAGATCTCAATTTAAGCAGACAAATAAGAACACTCAGCTCTTCCGATAGTGTACAATTATTCTTTCATTTGTGTACATAACTTTAAGGTCCACTACACACACAATCATATTAATTTTGCTCATTTATTTAGTACTGTTCCAGGTAAATTCTACAATTTTCTTGGTAGTTGTTGAAATAAATATCCATGTGCTAGCTATGCACCCCTAACATGTATAAGATAATATATATTTATGCACTGTACAGAAGAATATTATTTCCATCAAGCATGATGTCACATGACTATAATCCAGAAACTCAGGAGGCTGAGGCAAAAAGATTGCAAATTCAAGGTCAACTTCAGGAATTTAGTGAGATCCTCAGCAACTAAGAAAGAATCTGTCTCAAAATAAAATCAAGGAAGTGCTAAGGCCATAGCTTAGTGGTAAACTTCCCATAGGTTCAAACTCTCTCTCTCTCTCACACACACACACACACACACAAAGAATAATATTATTTCCCACAGTATTTTTTTGCTAGGACATAGATAAAGATTGTAAACATTCAATGGCAGATTTTAGACATGAAATCTTGTGCAGTAGGATTTTTTCATACCCTTTAAGCATTATTTAAAAGTTTAAGTGGCAACTTCCTCATATCCACACAAAGATAATTATTTACTCAAATGATCTGATGGAAAGGTTGCTGAGATGCTATATTTCTACTTCTCTGGATTTGAGCAGAGGAGGTATGTAGTGTGCTAATATTTTCTACTGGGTTTGGAACTGAATAAATAGCATTTAAAATACCACACTGAGAGTCATTTAAAATTATAAATGTACTGAATAACATTGAAATGTTTCAGGATTTTCTGGTGACTTTTCTTATTAAATTTTATCTTTATCTATAGTCAAAATATGATGAATTAATTCAGCTTATTCAATGTTATTGAGACTTGTTTTATATGGCCCAAGATTTGATAAAATAATGTCTCTTAATAATTCACTTAAAAGAATGCATTGTGCCACCTTAGGGCAAATGATCATAGATATATATAAGTAGATGAATACAGATGGGACAAATAAATTTATGTATTTTATTCAATAGTCATGAATAAAATATGTATATATTTAAATATCCCATTTTTTTTGGGGGGGGGACCAGGGATTGAGCTCAGGGGCACTCGATCACTGAGCTACATCTCCAGCCCTATTTTGTATTTTATTTAGAGACAGGGTCTGAGTTGATTAGTACCTCACTAAGTTGCTGAGGCTGGATTTGAACTTGCAGTCCTCCTGCCTCAGCCTCCCAAGCCTCTGCGATTACAGGTGTGCATCACTGCACCCAACATGCTACTCATTATTTGACCTTCTCTTTATGTTATATTTTTCTTCTCTTTCAAAGTTATTAATTTTTACTTTCAAATTTTGTTTCACGATTTGATAAGTTATAGTAAATGAAGCATTAAATAAGTTAGGAATTTTACAATCTAAAAACACCTCTCTACAACTAAGAATATTTTAGTTTGCATTCTTTCTGACTTTTCATATTGTAAATATTTGAACACATATGTATTCAACAAGATGAAATTATAATGGACATCTTTTGAAACATTACTACAAATGTAATTCTGGTAACAAAATATTTCTATGACATCAGGTGATCATTTTGTAATGAATGCATGTTATTATATCATGCTAATTTAATATTCTCCTCTCTTGTCCAAATAGTACAAGCCAAAGGTGGGGCTGTGTGTGTGTGTGTGTGTGTGTGTGTGTGTGTGTGTGTGTGTGTGTTTGGAGCATTGATTACAGCAAAAAGCCATTCTAAAACCTCTCTCTCAAAATTATATGAGCTGATAGATCAGTTTCTTATTCAACTTAGGAAAAGGTTATATTCTTTCCAGCTTCATGAGTACATGAAATGCTGCATTCACTGCATTCACATATTCATATATATATATATTACATTGCCACGTAGAAGTGCTGACATATTTTCTTCAGGTTTTTTAAAAATAATTGCAACCACCTCTTCTTTTCATGGGTCTAAGGTGAGACCATCTCATTTCAGTGTTAATACCATAGGGAGAAAGCTGAGGATGAGCAGTCAGAAAAGCAACATTGGAGGATTTATTAGTTTCTGATGCTCTATAGTTGAACAGTAATTCTGCCATGCCATTCCTAGCAACTCCTCCTGGGCAGATGTCTCTAGAAGAAATTGAATAGGGCTGACTGATGGGGAAACAGACGACTCCTTCTTATAAGCCATGAAGCAAACTGAGCTTCTTTTTATTCTTATAGTGAAAATAGGACCACGACCATTTGTATGAATTTTCATAGTAACACCTAATTCTTTTGTTTGATGAGAAATCATGAAATGTTTTCTAGAGAAAGTAAAAGTATATGTTTTGATTTTCAGTAATATTGATCATTGTTATTTAATGAAACACTGGTATTTCATTTACCTATTTATTTATTAAAAATTGGGAATTTTATTAGCTGTGTAAAAGTAAGCAACCAGACATTATTAATTTTAATTTTAAATGCTAAATAAATAATTATTGAAGAAAAGTCCACTGTTGTGTAAGAGGAGTAATAAAAGAAAAAATGTATGTGGCATATATACATTTTCCAATATAAAAATACACATACACATGTATGCAGCATGTATGTATATTTATGTGTGTGGATATGTAATCTTCTTACAGAAGCACTTACAGAATTAACACTGCAGAGCTAGCAAAAGTTATTTTCTTCTGCAGTTAAAGCCTTCACTCTAACTAGAACTTTTTGAGGAGTAATTGAAATTATTTTAAAAACAAGAACTTTCATTTACATATGAAATTAAATATTTTGCAGATCAGTTGATCTGGTTTTGGTGAGAGCTTTAATAAGAAGCAAAATGCCATTTATTCTCTTGAAAATTTTGGTAGGCATTTTAGGTTATGAATAAGCATATCAGACACATAATCCTTTCTACTTCCAAATTTGTTATTCATCTCAATCCCATATGGAGGCTGATCAATGATTTGTTACTCATTTGAGCAAGAAGTCATTAATTTCAAAAATTTTTATATTAAAGTATCAAAAATGCTTTAAATTATTTATGTGACTATGAAATTAAATATGAGTAAAAGACTGAAGACTTTAAATTTCAAGTAAAAATTTTAAATTTCAGATTCTTTAAGCCCGAGTGCAATATTTAAAAGTTTCTAGGCACAATAGTTTTATACCAGTCAAAACGTAAAAGTGCATTCATTTAAAGGGATGCAGAGTTTGGAGACAGGTTTTCCAATGAAGAGGAATTCTGTGGAGAAGCAATGTGGTATGGAAAATACATTTCGTTCCCATTCATATTTTTTCCTATACTAGCTGATGCACTCTTTGGCTTTTTCCTTCAAATAAAGTGTTTCTCATGACAAAGCATTAATTTTTGTGATGTGTTTTAGGATGTGTTTCCTGGTGATGTATTTTTAATATTTTACAAATGAAACTATTTTTATATAGAATGTCATACAGGCATACCAATGGGAAGATAAACACTATAAAGTGAGGAATAATGGAAAGAGAAAAATATAAGATAAGTGCATTTTAGTAGAAGGTAACTTAGCATGAAATATTGGAACCCAGGTGGTGGGGATTGCAGGAAAGTTAATTCAGCATGCCTGGGTTGCTGAAAGCATGAACATATCCAAAAAAGGCCTGTTTTCTCATTTTCTTGACTGGCTCCTCAAAACCACGCTCTTGGAAAGTCTGATAAGAGTGTCTTTGCATGCTTGAAGCTTTAAGCCACATTATGCTTGAATGTCCATATAACTTACAATAACAACATGGTTTATAATGTATGTCTGTTCTTTATCTGGGAGACTGAAGCTTGAGTAACTAAATTCAATTGCACAGGTGCTATATTGCAGTGTGTGGCAGACTCCCATAGCAGAATTCCCAATAAAAACCACTCATAGGCACTCAGGTTCAGTGAGCCTCTCTGGTTTGGCAACATTTGGCATATGTTGTCACATATCATTGGTGGGGAAATCAAGCTGATCCCTTGAAACTCCTCTGGGAAGGGACACCTGGTGCGTTCCAGACTTTAACTCAATCTGTGAACTTTTGCTGTCATACATTATAGTCATGAGTGTTACTGAGTCCTGAGTCCTGTGAGCTTCTCTAATGAATTATTGATATTGAGGATGTATACTCAGGAAAACAAAACCTAATGTCATGGTTTAGATATGAAGTGTTCCCAAAAAGTTTATGTGTGAGATAATGCAAGAAGTCTTAGAAGTGAAATGATAGGTTTATGAGAACCTTAACCCAATCAGTGAATTAATCTCCTGATAGGGGTTAGCTGAGTGGTAACTGAAGGAGGATGGGGTATGGCTGGAGGAGGTGAATCACTGAGGGCATGCCTGGAGGTATATATTTCATGAGATGAACTTAGTCTCTCTCTGCTTCCTAAATATCCAGGGCTGCTTCCCTCCACAGCACTCTTCTGCCATGATATTCTGGAGCACCAAGGAATGGAGCTTGCTGTCTATGGACTGAAATCTCTAAAACCAGGGGCCACCAAATAAAATTTTCCTCCTTTGAAATTGTTCTTGTCAGGTCTTTTAGTCACAGCAGTGAAACAGCTGACTATAGCCAGTACCTGACTAGGTCTGTATACAAATGAAAATTCTCAAAGGTATATAAACTGATCAGTTTCAGTAATATGTAAAAGAGTAATATATTGTGACCAATTAAACCTTATTCCAGAAATGCAAGATAGGTTAAACTTTCAAAAGTTAATCAGTGCAATTATCCATATAAACAGACTATAAAAATTTAATAGTATCTTTGCAATTAATAATTATAAAATATATTTTTTTCAAATTTACCCTGTAATAATGAATAAAGTCTTTCAGGAAATTGCAAATAGAATGTTATCAGATTGTAGATAGAATATAGTCAAACTGATAAAATAGTATCTACCCAATTCCATCAACTAGTATCATGTTTAGCAGTCAAAAGTTTGAAAGGTATTAATTTTCCTCTTAGTAAACAAGTCACGAATGTACACTATTATCATTCTTACTCGACTGAAAGTTCTAGCTGATATAGGAAGACAAGAAAGAGAAATAAGAGACTTATGTTTTTGAAAGAAAGAAATAAAACTGTCTCTATTCACAAATGAAATCATTATTTACATAGAAATATCTGAAAAAATAATGTTTTTCAGATTTACACTATAGGGTTGAACTTACAGGATACTCTACAAAGATCAAAACTTATGGGATAAAAACAAGGTCAGTTGTGCTGAAAAATGGAGAGTTGGGAGAGTTTACCTATAAGGGTATATGAGCAAAAGTTTTAAGTGATAAGTCTGGTCTCTATCTTAATTATGGTAGTTCTTACATGATAATATCTATTTTTTAAAACCCATAATTGTGTGCCAAAGAGGCTGATTTTACTGATTGCAAATTTATACCTGAATTTTAAAAACTTTTCAATTTTCTTAATAGTATATTCCCCTCTGAAGATATTTCTCAGCATTGAGGGAGATTTATAACGGCACAGTCAGTCAGGGCAAGGTGCCTTAGAAGGTAGTCAGGAACAGGTCCAGACAGTTTGAACACAAAGAGAGTCCCCCAATAAGGTCAGCTTCTAGGTGATGAAAGTTTTTGTGGACACAAGCAGGGGACCCTATCAGGTACACTTTTGTATTCCTGGACATAATGAAGATGGAACAGAAAGACTAAAACAGATATGTGGATACACGATATCAAGGAGCCATAATAAGGAGAGCATGGAGAGGGGGCAAGATAGAAAAAGGAGGAAAGTCTAAAACTTATGTAAAGAGTCAATACTTTCTTATTGGACTCCTGGCTTTAAGGCCCTTTCTCTATGGAGAAGTCTGTAATTTGTTACTTTTGCTCTTACAGTCAACCTGCTGCTTGTTTGCTTTGTATCCTGTTCTTCAATTCTTGCTGAAATAAGGAACCAGGACCCCTAGACAGTAACATCATGGACAAATTTGTCATGTCTTTTGCATCTATTCTATTCCTATGATCAGTTTCTATAACAATATGCCAATCAGTGTTTTCTTAAAGCAAGTTTAAAAACACAATTTAACTAACAATTTAATTTGTTAGTTCTCTGTCATTAATTTATTTCTCAGAATAATTTTGGATAGTCTCAAGCATTTGAACTTTCATCTGACTTTTTTAAAAATGTCTATACTAAAGATATCTGCTGAGATAATACTGGAAATTAACTAATATTCTTGGATTTTCATCTTTACCGGGAGATCATGGTTCTACCATGTTAAGTTTTTTGTATCTGAGAGAAAATCATATTTAAAATGATATATCCTTAAATCCTTGAAAAAAATATCTATACATACATTGATTTGAAAGTTAATTTGATCAAAATAATCATGTTTTTATTTAAGATTCATCAAAATTAGATTTCTGAAGAAATTACAAACCAAAGTAATATATACCTTATTACATGATATATAAAATCTAAGTTTAAAATTCTAACTTTATCACTTTTAAATTTAACATGTTATTTAATACATTTATTATTTCAGTTTTCTACCAAAGATATCTATCACATGTATTCATTTAAGGTTGTTTTACCTTTAATTTTTTCTTGACTGCTTTTGTCGGTTTCTCCTTTAGACCATTGAACATCATCTGTCTTCCTTTCCTCGCTATTTTGACTTTTACCACGTTTCTCTTTTCATCTCCTATGCCTGGTCTTAATAAGATCTATCTTCCTCATTTCTGTTGTTTCAATATCTGCTTTCCAATTTGCTTTATCTAACATTTATTTCATTTTTGCAATGGATTTACTCGTCTGCTTTAATTCTCAGTTTTGCTTGGTCTGTTTCCTCTCCCATTGCCTAGAATCTTCAAACTTTAGTTTCTTTGAACCTCTGACACTGAGATATTTCCTTTCCCATACAGAAAGATGGTCTTTCATGAGTTTTCCATTATTCTATTATTTGTTTTTATAAACCTGTAACCTGCCTTTGTCTTATCATATCTGTTCATAGGTAAAAAGTCTTGGTAAAAAGTTTTGGTGAAAGATTACTTAAGGTAAACGTGGTGTAGGGAGTGGAGAAGGATAAGGAAGTGTGTGTGAGGACAGTCTGTTGCAGCTGATCCTGAAGCTGCAAGATCTGTCCTGCAGGTTAGAAATAATGGGAAGGATAGAGCATATTCCTTACTCTTTATGAAAATTCAGCAATAATAGTGTGACTACTTTTGCTTTTTGTCATTATTCTAAGAAGATTATGAATAGGGATAAGTATACTTTAATTTGAATATGCAAATATATTATTTTGTTATTGAGAATCAAATTAATTTTTTTGTATTCATTCTCTCTTCCAAAAACATAGGAATCTTTGTGTCCAGGACACAGATAAGGAAAAGCTAAGTAAGATGAAAACATAGATACTCAATTTGCAGAAAAGTAAGAAGGGATAATGAAGGAGATAGGGAAGGGCAAAGACAGAGAAGTGGAGTGAGAGGGAGGAGAGACTTGGAAAAACAGAAGAACAAAGGCCTAGAATTTGGGGACTTTATTAAATTCTTAGAACAGTCTCTTCATTCCCTTAAATTCTCTTCCACTAGACCCCATTTGAAATATGTAACTATGGAGGTAATTATCTAATTTAACTTCCGATGCCAGAAGGCACCCTCAGCAAATGGATTTAGACTCTATTTTTCTAATCCAGTTATATCCAAACCCTTCCCTTAGGCTCTAACTCCTCTCTCCCTTTCAAACTCTATATGCCTTCCAGGACCTACTGTTCTTTAGCAACCAGGAGTCAAGAGTTGTTGATGGCAATAGGCTAGAAGGCTAATAATTGAAACATTGTGACAACATCAATGTATGGTAAGACTCTATGTTACTGTGATGTCTCCCAAGGAAGCAGAGGTTGGGGGTGGGGGGATCAGGAGTTGGGGGGTTGTGTCTTTCAAACTTATAGCCTTGGCAAAGAAAATAAAAACATTAGAATTATGTAGACTTATCCAGCACCTTAAATGTTTGTGCTTAAGAGTTTCTCATCCAAATTTTCTAATAAATGTATGAATTAAGTCCTGTTCAGGTCCCTATTATACAAGGTTGAAAACTGAAGCCCAGTGCCTGTGGTTTGCTGGGCTGGGACTAGAGCTGGGGAACTGAATGTAGAAACACAGTGTTCCTTCTTTCCACCTCATTGGTCCATAATGTACATTAAACAAAACATCCAAAAACAAAAGCATAGTTTACTTGGGAATGATTTTGAAAACCCACTCTTTTAATTAATTTAGTAAAAATGTGTTTATGTTATGTAATATTCCAGACCAGGGAAGATTATAGTCAAAGAAAATATATAAACTTGGTTTTCAGCAAATTTATAGTTTCGTAGAAAAAGAGAATAAGCAAGGTTAATACTAATTAAGGAATGTTCAAAATGAGGAACATCATCCAGAAAGATGAAAATGACACATTGGAAAGAATTGCAAGTAAGGATGTTGAAATGTCTGTTAAGAGGTTTATAACTGACCAAACACCTGTGTTTTGTAGATCATGGAAGAGAACTTTTATGAGGAAAGAAACAGCACATACAAAGGTCCAGAGGTGTGTGCAATGGTGGTGTGTTTGAAGAAGCTACAAGATGCTGCTGTCATTGAGATGAGTTGGGAGAAAGTAAGCAGGAGACAGAGTCAGACATACTGGTGTATCAGGTTGTCAAGGACTTTGTGGTGTAATGGAGGTGAGTTACCTTTTCCCATGAATGGGGTAGGAGGCCATGAAACTATTTTCAGCAAAGAGCCCTCATAATCTATAAATGCCTTGAAGGGCTCAATTAGCTATTATGGTAAGAATGCATAGTGGAGAAAAAAAAGGGTAAAAGTGAGGGACTCAGGAAGAGATGACGGTAATGATCAGAATGAGCAGTCAGCATTTATGGCAATGGAAATTATGAAGAGTAGCTACGTTCAGATTGTATTGACAGTGGACCAAAAGGCTGAAATGACTGTGTGTGGAATTAAGTAAAAAGGGGTTAGATAGCTTCCTATATTTATCAACAGTAGCAGTTGGAACAATTAGGTGTAAATGAATTGAAAGGTAGACTCAGAGTGGAGCAGGTTATGGTCTTGTGTTCAGGTTAGTTATCTGACCTTCAGTGGTAATGCAACCATGGCATCTGGGTGGCTTTGTGGTTTTGCTGTTTGGTGAAGTGTTCAGACCCAACAAAAAACCTTAGAGAGTAAATGTGATATTTCATGCATTAGAATCCATCAACTAACCAAAGAAGTGTGTGAGGAGAAGGAAAAGAGCTTAAGGATGGAGATCTGGGATAATTTGGTTGAGACATAAGGAGGAACAAGAGACAGAGAAGAAAAGGAAGAGGCCAGAACAAGTTGGTGCTCTGGAAGACAGTGGGTTCCAGGGATTTCTAGAAGAAGGAGATGACCACTTGGACCAAATGTTGTATGAGGTCAAGTTTAAAATTTAGAATTTCTGATTGGTAGTTTCAGGCAAGTAGAGGTAGATTCAGTGTGTGTTTGGTATCACTGATTTTAAAGGTCAGAGATGAGACTGAATACGTGGATTTGGAGATATAATTAAACCATAGTTTTTGGCTATGCATTGAGATCATGAAAGAAGATGGCACATGAAGGTTGAAGTAGAATTCACTAAGTCATTAAGGTTTTACTTTTTCTCTCTTTTTTTTTTCCATTATGGGCAAAATAGCAAAATAACAGTAAAATTGTAGGAGGTAAAATAAAGAAGTAGGAACTGATGTTACTAGAAAGGCCAGGAGAGGGAGGCTTGCCTACATACTTCCTGAAATTTATTCCTATAAGTAAGAAGATTTGGGACCTTGCAGAAATGATTGGAACTATGTATGGAGAGCAGGAGGGAGAGAGAAGGGTAGAGATTTGATGGAAGTTCTGATATAAATAAGTAAAAGGTAAAGAAGGCCTTGTGGCTGGAAGAGAGAGGAAAGTCTAAACTTTGAATTGACTGAAAATACGAATAAATTCAGAAAATATGATACTGAAAATTATAAAACTTTATAATCAACGTTATTTTTTGGTTTACTGTGTTATCTGGAGATATTTCATATGTATTCATTTTAATCTTCTATGAGATCTCATCAGATGCATTTATTATATTAACTTTTCTCTATGACAGCAATTTATAGGATTTCAAAGATTTGGGAGTTTCATAAAAACAATAATTTAGTTTTTATATTCCTTTAGATTCTATAAACACTCCATAAACATTGGGCAATAATTTTTAAAAGTAGTTCAGATATTCAGCCATCGAACCCAAATAAAATACCAGTCAATTTTTTTCTGTTCAACTTTGATTTTTCATGATTTTTTTTATGAGAGGAACAATCTGTGGTAATCCTCATGCCATTCTGAATCTCCCATGAACTCATTAGGTAGAATAAAATGACTATTCCTTCTCTTGGGGGAATGTTAAATTTAATAATAATTGTTCATGCCTCCAGCACAAATTATTGGCAGCAAATTGAACACTGGATGGGAAAGGGGAGATATTTTTAAAGATGATGTTTTTTGAACAATACCAGAAAATCGGCTATTTCTTCCCTGACAGGAGCTTGTTGTCAGAGAAGCCATCATCTCATATTTCTCTGTGACACGACAGTGAAATGACTGTAGCAAGACACAGAAGTTTCTACAAGATGTATTTAATGTAAATAAGAATTTCCTGGATGATGTCATAGTTGGCAAACACCAAGAATTTTTTTAAAGAGATGGTGATGGAATCCCTTTAAATTCTATATTAATTATTTTTAAAATGAATTTTACATTAAAATCATGCCAAAAGTGAACAAATATTGTTAAATAAAATTTCTGGATAACATGTAATTTGACTGAAATAAATATACATAAAAGTAAATATGTGTGTGCATAATCTTTTCTATTGTGATTTCTGTACTGGTACGATTTAGAAAACTGGACAAAATTTAAAATTGAGAATTATAAAACACTTAAGTGAAGTCAATATTAATAGTTACACAGGACTTTCACATCATTGAAATTATATTGTGTCCATGACTTTTAAAATTGTACTTCTCAATGGACAAAAAGAGGGATGAAGATCATATAATATATTCCTCAGTTTCTCGTGTTTTGAGAGTTGCACAGTACTTCCCATATCACACATTTTAATCTATTTGCATGCATATGAATTTAATATTTCATGCAAATTTTTAATTTCACATGCAACATTTTTGAACACTCTTATAAAAACTTTTACTTTATATATTCAGAGAAGTAGAGGCATCTGAATATTTTTAAATGAAAAAATAATAATTTCATAACCACTGACAATTTTTCTTTTAAATATGCTTGTTTAAATTTCTTCTGTTAACATAGATTGCATAAGAAAGGTCATTTCTTTGAAAATTAACATTCTTGCAAACTGGAACAGAAAGATGATGATATTCATCATCTTTGTTAAATGTAAAGGTGTTTCCTTGCTAGTGTTTGAGGGCAATGCTCTCTGGCTTATATGTGTGAGGATTAGAAATTCTTTGCAGGCCTCTGTCTTTTTTTCTTGCTGAAAAGGAAATAAGGATAGAATCTAATATCCACACACCCTAGTCCCCATGTCACTGAAAAACTGTTTTCCTATTGCAGTTGTCCTACATTTGTCAGTGATATTTACAAAGATACATATAATTGCCCTATCATTTTTTATCATGTTGAGTAAAGTTAATTTCTCCCTGAATTCTATCAACACTATACACAGTTTATTTTATAATGTAATTTCTTTCCATGTAGTAAACCTTCATATTGGATGCTTTTGTTTCTCTTTATCTTTTTTATTATTTTATGTTCATTGTTTTTTGTTGTCTTCATGATACCATTTTCCCATTTATTCACCTTTCCATAGAATGTAGCTAGTGCTGGAATTTTCTGTGAAAATTCATTAAATGAACAGATTCTAAAATTCCCCTTGGTTGCTGGAAGAATCAAACCTTCCTATTTTTAAATTTGAGATTATGTTTGAAGGGCTTTGTTTGTAGCCAAGATTGTGTTGGCTTTGTTCATTGTATTTAGTATATGTGTGTGTGTGTGTGTGTGTGTGTGTGTGTGTGTGTGTGTATACTCATCATGGGATGTTTGTTAAACCTATTTCCTAGTAAAACCTGCTTTGTAGATAACGTTCTTTCCTCTTCAAATACTCCAGCAGGTTCTGAGGATCAGATCATTACTATCTGACCCCTGCATGAGTCTCCAAACCCATTTCTCTGTAATCCCCCCTCATCATCTAGGAACTGCTGTTCTGGATCATTATCAGTTCCCTAAAAATGCCAGGATTTCTCTAATGTTTAGGGATTTACACATAAGTTTTTAATCTGACTGAAACACTCTTTTCCTACCACTTCTTTTAATTAAAGCATAAATTTACTCAACTCATTGTCACTTCTCCCAAGATGTATTGTTTAGTTTTGCTTTCTTATTCCAAATTCCTTCCCTTCCCATGATCTGATTTTTTTTAACTCTCCTCTATGTTCCCATGACAGCCCGTTGATTTATTTTGTCGTATTTACATTCAAATTCACTGTCTTACAAATCACTCTTTCCTCATGTATATTTCTCACTAGATTTCAGATCCTTTGAAAGAGTCATTGAATTACCCATCTTTGCATTTCATATTACTACACGTGAACCTGACACATAGTAGGTGCTTATTAAATTCTTTAGGAATTACTTGATGGATATAGACTTTATTTTAAGCTAAGGAATTTATTTTTAGTTGTGTGAGTTAGGGTATTATGCTGAAAAAAATAATATTTACTCTAAAGTAGAAAATATGTATATTGCGACTGCTAAGGGAAGCCCTGACTTGTCCAAGTGACTCAGGTTTGGAAGTACCACAATCACATACAATAAAAAAAATTTGGAGGCACAGGAGAATGTGTGTTATTCTGTGTGCCTGCACATTTGATTGCACTGGCACAACATGTTCTTTGTAGATGTGTAGTACAGCCCCAAGCATATATACTGTTGCTATCTCAGAAACCTTGACATGTTTTCTTCACTCATACTGGAAGGAAATTTGCTGACATCTCTTTCACCATGTTTATTCTGAATAGAATTATTCACCAGGTACATTAAATTGGAGGAAATTGCACTCAATCTCATGCTCTCACTTTTTTCTTATTGATGATCTTCCAAATGCACATTCATCATCCCTCACTTTCCAAAGTTGCAGCATGTCCTTCTGCACAGATAATTACTTTCCATCCAGTGATTATCTTGGAGAGATCACATTTTGAGCAAAGGAAAATAGTGGCTTTGGCTAACAGAGATGATATGCCTTTTTGTTAAGCATTAGCATTAACATTATTTGGTGGGCTGTGAGTTTGTATCCAGTTAAATGTAGGTTTTGCTGCAAGTTGAGTTTAATTTCTGCTTTTATCACTTACTAGTTATGTAACCCTGGAGATTTACTTAACCTCCCTTTATATAGAGAGTTCTAATGGTATATTTAGAGGGAGTTAAATAAGATAATGCATTTAACACAAAGCCTGGAACGTAGTAAGAATTCTATAACTGTGATATAATCATATTACTATTCTAGGAAGTATTTGTGTACAAAATTCCTGCCATTTCTAACTATGTGCTCCTATGCTATACCCTGAGGACTACATACTAGGCTTCACGTATGGAAACATTTCAAAAGTTTGATGGATCACTTAATACTAGATGCAGTGGTTTCTGAATCTTTGTATATTGACATGAATATTTCAGGGGATGGAATAATAAAATTATACACACACACACACACATACACACACACACACACACACACACACACACTGGGGATTGAACTCACGGGCACTCGACCACTGACCACATCCTCAGCCCTATTTTGCATTTTATTTAGAGACAGGGTCTCACTGAGTTGCTTAAGTGTCTCCTTTTTGCTGAAGCTGACTTTGAAGTACAGATCCTCTTGCCTTGTACACATATTTTTGCCTCTGAACTTCTTTGTGTACCTGATTGGTTTATATTTGTTATTATAAGTGTGAAAGCAGACAGGACATTCTTGAAAATTACTTTTTTCTTTCCAAAATTATTTTCATCCTGAAAAAAATAACACTAAAAAAGTCAAGCTGAGAGACTTTACCATGGTGAAAAACTGTTACTAAGGCTCTGCTAAGGATCCTAAAATCTCAGAAAAAAAAAAGAAAAAAAAACCTTTTCTTTTCAGTAAGAACAGAATTCTCAAAATATAAGATATGAAAATTTCTCTTTTTTGCAAAGAAAAAAATGTTAAAACTACATAAAATCTCAAATAACATAATGTACTCAGAAACCATAGTTATTATTTCATACTTTTTATAGTACTTATTTGCTATAATCCATGCATTTTTATAACTCATTAATAGTAAGTTGTAATGAAATGTATGCTCCATATTTGACTACTTAAGTATATATAATTAGTAGTTCCTTATGTTTTATTTTATTTCACTGCCATTCTGAGTCTATCTATACTCAACAAACAAAAGGATGAGAGCTGAGTATTCTCAACCTTCATTTTTTTTCCAATGTTATCAGTAAGTAGAAATGGAAAGCCAAAATAATTATAGCTTTTTTCTTACTTTCTCTTGTTCACATCAAATGATTATTGCATTTCCCTTTCTTTTTCCAAATCTGTTCAGTCTAAATGGCTTTTCCCCTAAAATCTTTCCTTTATTTCTGATATTCTATACAGAGTATTACAATCAAAATAGGTACTACATAAGTAATATCTGGCATTAGAAATAAACAGGAACAATATAATATTACATGTTTTATCACCTTAATGAAAATATTTAACTTTAAACTACCCTAGTGTTATCCAAAAGAATAGAAGCATTGTTTTTAGTGTAATTCACAGTACACTGATTTATTAGTAGCCCAAATATACTCATACATAGGAGACGGATGGATTCAATGCTATCTGCAGATTGGCACTTGAATAGAATCAGATTTGAAGAGGAAACTTTAGGTATATTCCTGAATTGACACTAAGGAACTTTCTTGGACTTATATGCAGATGATCTCTTTGTTTTATTGCATTTTTATTGTAGTAAAAACATTTAACATATCTAATCTCTTAATATATTTTGAAGTGCATGCTACAATTTGTAAACAATAGGTTCACTATTGCACTGAAAATTTCTACAAGCTCCCCAACATTAGGTACACACTCTACCATGAAGCTACAGCCCCAGCCCAAGTATGCATCTTGCACAAAGAACACTTTATTCCAGTCGCCAGGCAACTCCTAGTTGATCCCTCCCCTCAGCCCCTGGCACCCACCATTCTACTGTATTTCTGAAAGACTGCCTATGATAGTAGACACCTCAGATAAGTGTAGACATGAATTATTAAGTTTTCTTCTGTGATTTTTTTTTAATTTACTATAATGTTCTCCAAGCTATTGTCATTTATTGAAGGATTTCCTTTTTATTTAAGATGGAATAATAAAGCAGACATTTTAATACATTTGTGAAGTATTCAAAAAATGGAATAGTTAATATTTTAATTCAAAATTAGAACACATAAGCCACCATATATTTTAAGAAGTAACTTCATGTTTCTCCCAGTGTGAGATATTTGAAACTATTGTAAAGGTATTTCTTTATTTTGTTATTGTTCAGAGATTCTATTTATGCATAAGAACAACCAAATAATAAGGAAATAACTGTTATTGCATAGTTTTGTCGTAATTAATCTCAAATTTCTATTTTATAAATTTCTTAAATGACATGTTGAAGAACTGATTGGTTTACATTTTTACTTATACATGATAGTTATAAAATGAAATGTTTAAACTCAGAATTGATTTGAGTATATATAATAAGGCAAGAAGGAAACTAAACTAACAGGTCTGCATCATGGCAGTTAAAACAATACCTTTACCTTAAATAAAATGTCATGCCCTCACCTAAAATAATTTGTGGTTAGTATTAATTGTATTGAACCACTCTCAAGTGCATTTACTTAAGGTTCCAGAAGTTTTCTACATGAAATCCACTTGGAACTGTATATTTTTTTTTATTCTGATACACAGGATGGAATCCAGGGCCTCAGGCATACTAAGAGAAACTGTACATTCTTAAATATTTTACATTATTCTGTAGGAAATAATAAAAATGTTTGTATTTCCTATTATAATTAACAGTTATTAGATTTTGAATATAAGCTAAGATTTAAAATCTTATTTAGATACATTATTTTTCATCTAAGAACTTGGTTATTTATAGACTGAAATGGATTTTTCTATAAAAAGCTTAAGTTCACAGCCACCTCAATGCTCATTCTGTTTCAAATTTTATCTCAGAATAGTTCTGAAACACACTCCTAAGGTACAGTGTGCTTATTAGCAAAGAACATTCACCTGTTTAAAGCCTTTGACTAGCAATAACAAACATTGATCCCATTGCTTTGTTCTCTTTCAATATTTTGAATATTACATTTCTGCAATCATAATTAGAAATTTGCACACATGAAAATATCTCATTACTTTTTAAAAATAGTAATAACTTTCTGAGTCACAATTGAGCAAAATCTATGGCTGATTCATAAAAATAACTACAAATTTTTAACTCCTAACAATACTGTGGAAGAGAGAGCTTAAAGGGTCTTTTTTGTTGTTGTTTGTTTTGCTGTTGTTTTTTGTTTTGTTTTGTTTTTCTTAAATACTTAGTTATTGTATAAATCACGTGAGATATTTATTCATATGAGTGCATTGCTAAGCTTGTAAGAAAATAAGGCATATGAAAGTGAATTAAGAGACTTTTTTGGGGGGTACATATTTATTTATTTATTTTTCTATTTGTTTTTGAGATGTATCTTTGAAGAGTGACTAAACTTTAGCCCTGCTTGATAGTATTCCAGAGACTATCCTGTGGATGTTAACAATTTGCCTAATGCCTATGTGACCAATTTGTGACCTAATAGGAAACTTGTTTATATGGGTATATGCCCTTATGACGTCTACCATCCAGTTTATTCTGGCTAAAATATTCAGTCTTTAGGAAAGCATTCTCTGGGCATGTTGATCAAGTGTGATAAAGAGAAGGAAACTCCAACAAAACAAGTGAAATATCAGAAGAAGTGCATTTTGTATAGATCTCAGAGAAAGGGCAGCAGACCTCTATAGGCCAATATGAAAGGGGTATTGTCTTATAGTCAAATAGTGGGTGGGAAGCCAGAAGAGAGTGCAAGGGACCTAAATGGGACCTAAAGCCTTTAGTGGTATTCTGGACATTACCCATGTAGAATTGCTGCAAGAGGCTCTAATTGGTGGGTTAAAATAGTAAGTAGGTTTAAGTTCTGTGGTGTAATGGTAAGTGAGGTGGTCTCTCTGTCTTATCTGCACAGTCCTTGTTAGTGCTGGAGTTGATGTTGGCAAGTCAAGGAGGTTGTATCTAGCTGTCCCATAGGGAGGTTTCAGGAAGCAGTTGTATAAGGTAGATACCTGCATCAGTCCAACTCAGGAACTGGGGGGAGGCAGAGAACTAGAAATAGTGTCAAGGGTAACTAAGCTCTGCCTCTGGCTTGAAAAAATCCAACTTATATTTTAAACATGAAGGTGAGGCAACATAAATTATAGGGATCCATGACAGAGGTGAATGTCAATCTAAAACTAGACATTAGATATCCTGAGGACAAATATCCAAGAAGAATAGTTTTTTTTTTAATTTTTAATTTTTCTTTTCTTTTTTTTTAGTTATACATGACAGTAGACATGTATAACTAAATTTAATATAATTATATAAGCATGGAATATATCTTGTACTAATTAGGATCTCAGTCTTATAGATGTACATGATGGTGAGATTCACTGTGGTGTATTAATATATGTACACAGGAAAGTTATGTCAGATTCATCCTATTGTCTTTCCTACTCTTATCCTGTCTTCCTTCCCTTCATACCCTTTTATCTAATCCACTGAAATTCTATTCTTCCTCTTCCCCCCTTAATGTGGATTACATCAAAAAATAGTTTTATTTATGATGATCAAGATTACAGGAAAATGTCTATCAGATCTAATATCCACAAAAGCCCAAGGCATTTGAAGAGGCTATAGGGAACAAGTGGAAGTCACCAATCAATCCATCAACCAAGCAGCCAACCAAACAAACACACATACTCTATCAATTTCTGTCAGGGTGTAGAATAGAATTTTCTGCTTGTGCTGCTAGCTTGGACTGAGAATCTTTAACTATTGACCTATTCTAGTATAAATCTTTTATTTCATTTTATATTAACTTTATGGTTATGAAAATTAGATTTTAAAATTTTATTAAATAATAATTATAAAATACTCAACAAAAAGACTAGATATAAGAGTATACAGAGTTCACAAAAGATTTGTTGAACTAGAGGATAGATCAAAATAAATTGTCTACAATGCACATAGATATAAAAGGAGATGATTAATTTGAGGACAAGAAGTTTAAAAACGGAAGGAAGAAATGGGAGTTTAATAAACATTACACTTATTACAGAAAGAGCAAAAGAGATATGTGAGGGAGGAAACCTTTGAAAGCATCAGTGATTGAAAATGTATAGACTTAATGAAAAATTGAGCTTGCTCATAAAAGACACAAGCATACTCTAATAGAATAAATAGAACAAAAACATGAAACTGGAAAACAGTGAAACCAGAAAGAAATAGACTAAGTTAGTGAAAAGTAAAATTACAGCAAATCAATATGTGCACAATGTGTGCTTGAAGGCAGAGCATAGTGGAAAAATACCTTCACTTTGTTGATGGAAAATAATTCTCAATTAAATATATACAGCAAAATAATATTTTTAAATGAATTCAAAATAAAGATAATTCCAGTTAAAAATTGAGATATTTTGAGACTTATTTTCAAAAGTTCTCTACTAGAGAACTTCCAAAAGCATATTTCAAGAAGTAACATAATTTTGGGAAAAGGTTTAAAATGGAATGAAACAAAATAATTATATTGGAAAATATAAAGAAATATTTTTACTTACAATAATACATTTAATGCTAAATTTGAAAGAATAAAGTTCATATTAAAATATAAAGCAATTATATACTAAATATGGAGTAAAACACTATATACTTTATGTGTTATAGTTTCATGTCTTAATAAACAAATGGGCATTTTTTAATTAATCACTGAAACACAGTGGTGATAGAGTACATAAAAAAATAAGATATGATGTAAAACATTTTAAAATAAATGAAAAAGAGGAAATGATGGAGGGAAGGAAAAGACATAGGGAAGAAAATAAAACAAAGAAAGTACAATTCCCTAATATATTCAAGGAATGGCAAAAGGTGGGAAACTAGTTTACAGTAAGCAACAAAGCAAAATGATGACAATCTCAATGTACTTCCAAGAGCCACAAATATAACTGGGCTGAAATACCCACTAGAAAAGAGAACTTGAGATTGTATGAAGAACATGTTTACAGAAAATTTTAAATGAGTGTAAAATATATCAAAACAGAATTATGAACATGTTTCAAAATGTGTCTACATATAAAAAAAATTTAGGATCAAATAAGTTTAACTAAAAAAAATTATAGAAAAAATGAAGATATTGTTTATTTTGTTATCAAATAAAGCAGACCAAAACATCCAGAAATAAGAGGTCTCCACAAGTATAAAATGTAATATTTGAGAAATGTTGAATTGTATGCTTGTGTGAGAGAAAGTTAGCCATTCTAAATTTAATATTCACATTAAAAACTCAAATCAAATTACCACTGACAACAAAACAAAATCAACCCATAAAATCTGTCTTAAAAGCTTATAAATGAAGGAAAATAAATTTTTAGGTGACATTTTTTGAAGGTTAGTTTTATGTGTTAACTAGTATGCACTACCAAATGATTTAATTGAACATTACCTAGGTGTTGCCATGGAGGTATTTTTTTTTTTTTTTACAATTTTCCTAGAAGCCAACTACAAAGTCAGCTTGCCTCAGTCTAGTTGCCAACAGACCTAGGACAGCCCAGTAGGCCTCATCTCCTGGAGATTCTGTCACTTCCCACCACCATAGCACATGGGCCTCTGGGTGGAACTCTGAAAGAAAGAAGCAGAATATGTACCTTCCATCAAATTTAGGTTTCCAGGGTAGAAATAAACTGTGATAGAAAGTTAGAGGAAGCAGAGGAAGATAATTTAAATAGAGGAAGAGTGTGGAGTTAAAGGACTGTTAAACTTGATGGTTCTTTGTTGGAGAGTGGTCAGAAGACAATTTACTGCCCGAGTATGACTGAAAACTTTTGGAATCTACCAGAAAATCCATTCGGTAACAGAGAGAAACTACAAAGAGAGTTTAAAGGAAATAGAGGAGAATAAAAGCATTCTCTTCAGGGTCCCCTGAATCACAGAATCAACGCATCTTTATCCAGAATTCTTACTTCTGAATTTCAAGGACATTTTACAAAAGAAGTCCTTCTGCTGCTGCTCCATGGTGCCTTCTTCCTGCCTTGGCCTCTTCTACACGACTTTATCTTCCCTGGTGAGAGCAATATTCTCTTCTCAGGCAATATTCTCTTCTTGCTCCTAATGGAGCAGCCTCCAAATTAAAGTACCCCAATTTAAAGTAATAATAATTATAATGATAATAATAATAATAATAATATAAAATAAAATATTTCTGATATTATTCTCTAGCCCTATACAGAATCTTCTTACTTGGGCTTTGGAGGCCTTTTGATGCTGACTCAAATTTATCTTTCTTAGGTGTTCACACTGATAATTTCCTCTATGTTATAGGCACACAATAACTGTAAGATTCTTCAAAATGTTATGTAATTTTCTCTACCTGAAGGAAACCCATAGTGTAAGCAAAAATAACCAAAACGGTTTCAGCACCATTATGAAAGCACAAATAACCGGGATGGAAGCAGACCTCAAACAGATCAGAAAGCTTTCTTTTATTCAGCAGCAGAGTCAATCAATCAGGCATGGGAGGGCTCATTTTTGAGGTAGAAAAATGGTCCCAATTACAGAGGAAGTAAGGGTTTATATGAATTACACACTAGGAGATGATATAACCATTGAAGCCCTTTACAGAACATCAGTTTGGGCATTCAGGAAATAGTTTATGAGAATTTGAAATATGTATTTACTGGGCAAGAATGGACAGTTTAGAGTTCAGTATTCACAGTGCTTATATCTTCCTTTCCAGGGTCTATTGTACTGTCACTGAAAAAGGATTTAATTGGGGGAAGGATCCATATTATCAATGTGTTGCCTTCTTTTTCTCTTCCTCTTCCCAGGCCACACCATTTGGGGGTTGTCATTTCCACATCCTTCACATAGAATATATAGAATGTAGACTTTCAATAGACAATTGCTACTTACTAAATACCTACTTAAGCTACTCTTGACATTAGACTTAATGTTTCTTCACTCTTTAAAGATGGATACAATGGGCAATTTTAAAGGTTTATTCAATGAGTTAAATGAAATAATAATATAATACTTGACACAGAGTATTTGTTCAATACCTTATATTATTATTATAATAATTATTACTATTATCACATCATATTATTGTTCAGCTACTTTATTATAATTTATACATACATTTTTTTCTTCCTGGAATACTGGGTAAATTTTCACTATATCTTTTAGGCTTCAATTTCAGCTCTAGTATCATCTTCTTTACATTTTTTTCATTGCTATTTATTAAATTCACATAGCTATTTCATCAAAATTGGAGAAAGAAATTTTATACCTTTTACTTAATAATGAAGTATTCAGTAGCATGGGTAATCTATTTAGATTTATATTTTCATAACGTCTGGCACCATATACAGGCTCCATTAAATCATCATAGAGTGACAATGATTTGGCAGATGCTCCAGTAGAATTCTAGAACATGTATACTGTCCATCCTAGTGCAGTGATAGAATTCCTGTGCTTTTCTGGTGTCTCCCTCATGCTTCACACTGCAGCAGTTTCTATTAGACCACTTTTTAATGCCACTCATAGCTCCATTCCCCCCCAGAATTTGCTTCTTTGTTCCTTTGCAAGAAAGCTCCTGGCAGGTGCAGTGGCATACACCTGCAATTGCAGCAGCTAGGGAGGCTGAGATAGGAGGATTGAGAAGTCAAAGCCAGCCTCAGCAACAACAAGGCATTAAGTAACCCAGTGAAACCCTGTCTCTAAGTAAAATACAAAATAGGATTGGGGATGTGGTTCAGTGGTTGAGTGCCCCTGAGTTCAATCCCTGGCAAATACCCCCTCCCCCCAAAAAAGAAAAGAAAGCTCCTGATAATTAGTGCATAACTGATTGATTCCATGGATACAGGATCAGGTGAACAGAAAGTCATAAGGATTCCTTACAAGATAAAATAAAAAATTATTCATTTTCCGCTGCCATTCTCTCACTTGACCTTACCCTTGCATTCCTACTTCTCCTTTCCAATTCTCTTTAACCACCTCATTACATTTTTTAAAAAAATTCTAATTTGTTATATATGATGGCAGAATGCACTACAATTCATATTCTACATATAGAGCACAATTTTTCATATCTCTGGTTGAACACAAACTAGAGTCATACCATTTGTGTCTTCATACATATACTTAAGGTAATGATGTCCATTTCATTCCACCGTCTTTCAGACCCATATGCCCCTTCTCTTCCCCTCCCTCCCTTTTACCCTATCTAGAGTTCATCTAATCCTCTCATGCTCCCCCCAAATCCCATTATGAAACAGCACCCTTATATTACAGAAAACATTCAGCATTTGTTTTTGGGGGATTGGCTAATTTCACTTAGCCTTATATTCTCCAACTCCATCCATTTACCTGAAAATGCCAGGACTTATTCTCCTTTTTAAAATTAATTTTTATTTATACATGACAGCAAAATGCATTGCAACTCATATTACACATATAGAGCACATTTTCCATATCTCTGGTTGTATACAAAGTATATTCACACCAATTAGTGTCTCATACATGTATTTTGGATAATAATGGCCATCACATTCTACCATCATTTCATAGAAATGATTTTATTCTCTTTTAATGCTAAATAGTATTCCATTTTGCATATATACCATATTTCTTTAGCCATTTATCAACTGATGGGCATCTAAATTGGTTCCATAGTTTATCTATTGTGAATTGTGCTTCTATAAATACTGATGTGGCTCTGACCCTTTAGTATGCTGTTTTTAAGTCCTTTGAATATAGACTGAGGAGATAGATAGCTGGGTCAGATGGTGGTTCTATTCCCAATTTTCTAAGGAATATCTATACTGCTTTCCATGTTGGCTGCACCAGTTTGCAGTCCCACGAGTGTCCCATGAGTGTGTCTTTCCCCCCTCATGCTTGCCAACACTCATTGTGATTTTTTTTCATGAAATCTATTTCTATGTCATTCTACAAAAGTTCAATTACTCTTAAAATATCAAAGTTCATATCACATTGGGGTTAACTTATTTAAACTGGAGAGGTAACTCTGTGGTAGAGCTGTGTTTAGTATGCATGAGAACCTAGGTCCCATCTCTAGAGCCACAAAAAAATCAAATGAAATAAATTATCAGGTCATTGGATTTAACGCCTGAGTTATGCAACTGTTTGTCATTCTGAAAGACAACGAGGTATAATAAGCAAATTGTCCAGAGGATTTGATGTTTTATTTTACTTTTTCTTGTTTGGTCTGAACTTCAAATTCAGATGGAAAAGTTAGGCAAGGTTTTCTCTTTACAGCAGAATGACTGTAGACTAATACTGCGGAAAGGCTGTAATTGTCTGTTTTCATTAAGTGAAATTCCTTTTATGCTCATATTTCTACCAACACTTAACGTTCAGCTATTTCTATGAGACTGAGTAAATTAGTATGTGTAATTAATATAGAATTATATTCTACATAAACAATGTTGATATGAAATTTTATATGTGTAGCTAGCATTTTTGCTTTTACACAATATAATGTTAAGCCTCTCTTTTGCTAGTTAGCTCTGAGGGTTTTTCTGTTGTTTATTTTACCTATGTGCCCTTAGCCCATTTTTTCCATGGAAGTTGTTGTCTTTTTTTTTTTTTAATGCAGTATTCCTGGTTATCTTCTTTCATAAGTTCATTCAATTTCCCAATCTGCATATTAACAATGATGATAATGTCCTTTTGTAAAGATAAATTACTAATTTTTATATAATTAGATTAATGCAATTTTTCAAGGTTTGTGCTTTAGATGTTTTGCTTAAAATATCGCCTATATGCAAATTTAAGAAGATAGTTTTCTACATTTTTATCTCAATAATAGTTCTGTATTTTAAAAATCATCTTGAAATCCACATAGATTTCACTTTTTAATTTGTAACTCTACAGCTTGGGCAATTTCCCCAACACCATGTTCAGCCACTTACTCTTTCACCATCTGTTTATATTACAACCTCAACTGTATAGTTAGTTCCCACACATACATTTATCTGTTCCTGAGCCCTTGTTGGTCCTCTATTAGATTACTCAACTTCTTACTTTATTAATACTATAATTACCAAAATATGAAGTAAAAAGTTTAGGGAATAAGTAAGGATCAAGAATATTTGCCAATTTTCAACACAGTATAGAGATACTATAAATTGGACAACAGATCAGACTTTTTTCTCCAGAATGGACAAGGGGTCTCAAGAATTCACAATAGGAAAAAATATGTTCCTAATTATACAGGATCATATATATGGATAATAACTGGAGAGATTTTAATCAGATTACTGATAAGAAAGAAGACAAAGAGTACATTTTTAGAAATGTGTTTTGTTTATTAATTTAGCATGTAAATATTTATAAATAACATACCAAGAATATGTGGTTGGGGACTTCAATACTTACATTTTTCCCCAAACTAAGAATGACCTCTTAGTTTGATACAAATCATGCAATATTGAAGTAATTTGTCACATAATTTAAAGTCCTATATTAAAAATGTTATTTGCATTATCTCTAATTTGTGCTGTTATCTTATTTTTTAAATATACATTTATGTAATTTCTAATTTTTCCATAAATATAGTCTTTATAAGCAGAAATAAATATTACATTTTAAAAATATTTTTAGTTATAGATGGACACAATACTTTTATTTTGTTTATTTAGTTTTTTTATGTGGTGCTGGGGATTGAACCCAGTACCTCATATATGCTAGGCAAATGCTCTACCACTGAGCCACAAACCCAGTCCCAAAATAAATATTACATTTTTAATGATAGTCAGATACAATTTTTTTCGCCCTTGCTTGTGAAACACCATCATGTCAGAGAAAGTCCTGCTGGGGCACTACAGTATGTGACCTACAGAGGCTCTGGGGAGTCTCTGAAATGTCAGCACAAGTTGTGATTGCCTGCAGATTGCTTTGACCTTTTGTGGTAAAATTACAAATAAAAATAAATAAATAAATGTGTCTCACTCTGAGTGCTTTCGAAGAACAGTTTCCCTTTTCCAGAATTACTTTTTCTCTTGTCCTTTTTAAACCTTTATTTCCCCTAGTTGTATACTTTCTCTCTGCATTTGGGATCCCCAACATCAGCTTACTCTGGCCTGGTTCCAAAACTTGGCTGATAGTGAATTGAACTGCTATAAACATTGATGTGCAGGTTATCACTATAGTATGCTGATTTTAGTTCTTGAAGGCCCATCACTTCCTTTCTTTTCCTTCTTCATCTCCAAGGGCTACCAGGTCATTCAAACCACAATTTCTTATTCTAAAACTATTGTGCTCCCAACCGTTCTCATTGCTTATGTATATATCCCAGCTCTTTTTTTTTTTTAATGTTTTCTGGTGGTGACTTCTCTGACTGCCCATATGTTGGACCTTTTGCAATACTTCACCTCATCATTTACAGGGAGACCTATTCTTTCTTATAGGATTATATCCATCACCATGAAAAAGCAGCTGTCTTTCCTCATTTCTGTGTATTCTCAGATTGATTTTCTGCTCTTGTGTATGAGATAGAGGTGGTCCTTCCTTGTTTGCCTGAGTGCAATTAACATTTAAGCATAATTGACATTTCGAGTATTCTCTGTCTCCTATGTATGTTCTTCTCATGGGTGTTGAATGGCTTTGTGTGCTCCAATTTTTTAGCTATGTAATTTTAAAAGATTTATATAGAGAGATGAAATATTTTGGCTTTCAGTTTCTTGTGGGAATCTCAATTTTCCTAAGTTTTTCTATACTTAATATCAGAAAATGAGATCATTTTCTTGTCAAAGGAACATTTTGTAGTATAAATGATATACATAGTGCCATAATGGGGCTACCTGTTATACATGTATTTAACAAAGATATATAAAATACCTAAAATTGTTCTTATTGTTTCTATACCAAACATTTGCAGGACATGATTTCCAAATGCAAATTTACCTTTTTAAATATGACTGTGTTGGGCTGGGTTGTAGCTCAGCTGTAGAGTGCTCACATAGTACATGAGAGGCCCTGGGTTTGATCCTCAGCACCACATAAAGATAAATAAATAAATTAAAGGCATTGTGTCCAACTACACCTAAAAACCAAATAAATATCTTTAAAAAATATGACTGTGTTAGTTTTCTGAAACCACAAAATATGCCTGAGATAATTAATTTAGAAAAAAATTGATTTTAGCTCACAATTATGGAGGTTTCCATTCATGACTGATTTACCTTTTGCTTTGGGCCTCTGGTGGCACATTATGGCAAAGTAAGTGGTGTAACAAAACGGCACACCGAATGATTAGGAATCAAACAAGACAAAAAGGCCAAGACCAGCGACCCACTTATCTTTGAGGGCATGCCTCCAGTGACCTGAATACATACCACTTAAGAGCCTTGTCCAGAAGATCCACTACTTTCCAATAGTACCAAGATGGGGCCAACATTTTAACACATGAGCCTTTGAAGAAGCTAGCACATATTTGTAAATTATAGCTATCACATTATTATAAATTATATATAAAAATCCACAAATCTTTCATTAAAAGCTTATAACTTAGAAAAACAATCAGTGCTCTAGTATTGATATGAAAAGTGTTACAATGCACCTATTGCAGGAGTTCTTGAATTTCATTATATATAGAAAGTCAAGTAAATGAGAACACTATGAATTTATTTATTTATTATTTATTTGCCAAACCTGAATAAATTCTGAAGTAGCACATCATTGGATTGAACACCAAGTTTCTTTATTTCTTATAAGTAAAGATCATTAAAACATCACAGGTTATTGAGATATAATGTCTTATGCCTTTTATATTATTTTGTTCCTTCTGTCCTTGGAGTTTGCATTAATTATGCAAATCACAATTCAGAATTACTAAATATATTAGTACTAGATTTACATAGCGTTTATCCATTCCTCTAGGATATACACTCTGAGAAGGGTTATATCTGTTTTGTTCTGCATGATTTTCTTAGTACCCAGAACAATTTTTTTGTGTGTATTATAACCAGCTTATCGATACTTAAAAAAATACAAATGATTGAAAATGATAAAAGTAACTGAAATCAAACTCTTGATAATCACATGCAGGTTACTAAATAAAGATTTATCAAATAAAATTTTATGAAATATATCGAGTTACTTTTATTTATCTTAATGTATATTTTTTATGCCATCGATTCCAGGCAATTAAATTGTTAAGACTTCCAACAAGTGAGTAGTAGCATAAGGAACATAAGCATGTACAAACAGTTATTTTAGGTAGTTTTTAGGAATAATCTAAAGTCTTCATTTTAACTGTGGAGAAACTGATGATCATAAATATTAAGACATTCCCTTCCTGACAGAGCCCATTATCTGCTCCACTCAAGGTCAATGAGGACTGAGGCCCAGAGCTCTTCCCTTGACAACTTAATGCTCTTCTGAAGTTTGCTTACTTTTGAATAAAATAAGGTTAGCCAACACATTCAGGATTTTTCCCTAGTTTAAGTTATGCTATTGAAATTAATATTCAAAAATCATGGCCCCCTTCAATAACTTTTTAATATTTTTCCTTTATTACTGCATGTGGTTTCCCTCTTGTTCCATATTCAATGGATATTTAATAGCCTTTCCATGTAATTCTTTTACAATAACATTTACTTCCAACAAACAAATATGGATTAGCTCTATCTTGGACATTCAAAAAATGAAGCTAATTACTTTATGCATTGTGAATTATTGTAATTTAGTGTAAAAATATAAATCTGCCACATCCAGTTCTGATCATTTACTATATTTAGACATGGTACTGACTGCTTTAGAAACATCACTCCATTTATTCCACAATGCATCTTTGCAGTGAATATATAACCATCTCCAGGATATAGATGAGGTCATTGAAATTCAAGCAGCACTTCCATTGAGATTCTGCAATCCAGCATTTGTATTTTCATTTATTGCAGAACTTGTAAATTGTCCCTCTAAAAGTTATATTAGGCAAATCAAAACACAATTGGCACAGAGGCAAGTATTAAACTTTAGGTAACAGAGTAAGCCCTGTCTTCCCTTTCTTTATTCTCTGTTTACCGAGAACCCTGTGGCTGGAACTCTCCTGGGCTCTTATTTCCTACTGGAGGATGGACTGGGCATTTAAATCTTGAGGAATGTCTTTCTTGTACTGTTAGTTTCATCTCTTTAAGCCTCCTGTGCCTAAGAATAGGTCCATCAAGAAAATCTTAGAAATGGTCGCTGTCTTTGATTTAGAGTCCATTGTCCTTTGCTTTTCTTTTGATATTAGTTGTAAAGTCATCTCACTTAATTCTAGGTTCTGCAAACAGCAAAACAAGTAAAACAAGATCTTTCATTATCTAGTTCCATTGCATAAGTCTTCTATACAGAAAATGCTCAGGTCATAACACGGTTTAATTATTTAGCCAATGTCAATTTTTAGAGAATAATTAACATTTCCTGTCTACTTTTATAGCACTTTAAATAACATGAGCATTTGTGTTCTCCTGGTTTCATAAAATTAGTCAGTTTATAATCTTCCTTCTCATTTAGGAAATATATACATATATATATATATATACATGTGTATATATATACGGATGTGTAAATATATATATATATATATATATATATATATATATATATATACATATATATATATATATTTATGTTTGGTACCAGGGATTGAACTCAGGGGCACTCAAACACAGAGACACATCCCCAGCCCTTTCTTGTATTTTATTTAGAGACAAGGTCACACTGAGTTGCTTAGTGCTTCACTTTTGCTGAGGATGGCTTCGAACTCACTATCCCCCTGCTTCAGCCTCCCAAACCACTAGGATTACAGGTCTGAGCCACTGTGCCTGGCTTAATATATATATATATATATATATATATATATATATATATATATATATATACATTCAAATTAAAACAACTTGAGGGCTTCAAAATATAGAAAAATCTTATTTCAATGCTGCTTTACCCAGACCTCCAAAGCATCAGTTCTCTGAGCTTTACTAATTAATATTTCTTTTATTTTTTATCTACTAAATCTGGTCCCCTTTTCTCCAAGCCTGATCAATGAACACTAATAATATACATGCACCCTCAATATGGCACTGATACTCACATGTGTTTATAACAGCTAATATTTTATTATAATCAGTCTTGTGAAAACTTTGCTTAGATGATTCTGAGATTTCAAATATGGGTACAGACCAACTGACAATTGTGAAAATGAAGAAGGAACATGGCAGGCTGATTGTAGTTATTGTCCAGTATCTTCTATAGATGCAAGTGCCTAACAGATTTTCTGGAATGAATACAAGAACTCCAATAGATGGGAACGTCTTTTGTGTACAAATATTTCAGTCCCATAAAAGATAATATACCATGTCCCCAGCGATCAAAGATGAGAAACATTATGTCAGTTACTTTATATTTTGTTGAAGTCAGACATCAGAGATCTAAGTTCCCATTACATTGTGGCTCTCTTTCATTTTACTTATATGATGCTTTTAATACCAAATACCTAAGAACAAATCATTTCCATTTAAAGAAGGGAAATTAAATTCCATCTACAGGATACTTACAGTTTTCACACAGGATTGTGCTACCCAACCTTCAGAACAATAAAGGATGTGTGCATTGGGGAAGGAGTGTTAGAAAGTCTTGGTGTGGGGGATTTCCATTCAAAGAGAAGCATGTAGTAAAGATTAGAGGAAACTTGGAATCTAGATAGAAAGTAACAAAGAGAATCTCAGTGGTTAATGGGTAGAAAATAGAATATGAATGAATATGAGGTTTTATGTGTATGTATCCAAGTAATACAAAGTTATAATTTTCTCTCTGACAACTGTCTTAATTCTGTTCTATAGCTTTGGGAATATGTAATACTTCTGGTTTATATTAGAATACAGAAAGCTCAAAGCAACCCAGTTTTCACTTGTCTAATGAACCAAACAATGACAAAAATTCAGGATAGTCTATAAAATCACAACCTTCTTCAAACTTCTAGAAAGTTAAGGGCAGAACAACACACTATGGGAATATAGAACAGGGAAACATGCACACAAGCAGTTCACTACCTGAAGTAGGCATGGGAGGACAGAGGAGTTAATAAAAAGCATTTCATGAGATTTTGAGTGACTTACTTAAGATCAAGTGTGGGAAGATGTGAGAGAATAGAAATCCTGGGCCCTGAAGACAGGGGAATTCACAACTTCTCACAGAATTTTCTCTACCTGCCTTTCAAGAAGGAATGGAGGTACAGTGTGGCATTTACAGTAAAATCTCCATTGAAGTGGAAGTGTGAAGGAAAGAATAGTAATCCTCATGGGAAACACCAATTTCCACTGTGGTCCTTCACACCTATATACCCCCTGGTCCAAAAAGAAAATGCTGACTGCAGAAGCATTGAAAACTGTTCTTCCCATTAAAAATCCATTGCAGCTATAGTAAGGCAAAGGAGAGAAAGATAAAAAGAAAAAGAAAGAGGGAGGAAGGGAAGGAGGGAGGGAGAGGAGAGCATCAAGGTTATTATACATCCCTGTGTGTCCAGAATCTGCTGAGAACAGGGCTCTGCACCTGCCTAGGAGTGTGGAGAACCAACACATTTCCTGGAGAGTAATGATCTTTTTCTATCTCTGGTTTTTATTGTTTTGGACAAGAATTTCATAGAAATTTCAGAGCAAACTTCTGAACATTTCTCCCTGGTATAACTGGAAATATTTCATCTAACTATTAAAGATATAATAATATGTAGAAAATTCAAAGCATTTGTAATGCATAAAAGTCAATGGATTTGGAATAAGCAAATAACTTTTATTTTTGATTGTCGGGAAAGGCATTTTTTAGGAAAATGGAACTCAATGTCATACTTAAGAAAAGAACTATTAGATATGAGAATTGGGCCAGTAACTTTCACTGAATTTTCAATCAGGAATATAAAAAGAGTGTGTACAAATTATGGGTAGATCAATTTGGCTGAAGAATACTTACACTTCAGTAGAGATGAGAGATGTTTAACATTAGTTTACATTCATATTAGGAATGGTCTCAATCAAGTTCAATGGGTTCATATAATAAGAGAAATATGTGAAATGTACTTATTGAATAATAGAAAAGTTCCAGTGACCTCTAGAGTGACTAAGGCAGAAGGAGTTAGAATATCAGGATTTTCATAAAATACCACAAATTCTATAAGGGTTAATTGAATCTTGAACTAATGCAGTGGCATAGAAATACAAAGGAGGGTCCCTATCTAAGATGATCCACTAGGAATTAATACATAAACCTAATAGACTGAAAAATAAATTTTGGTCCTTCCATAAAATAGTAATATATTTGAAAAATAGTCTTTAATATATAGTCCTATTGTTCTTTCTTTGAAATTATAGTTAGGAAGATTTCTGCAGTCTATGTCTTGATATCTAAAAACTACAATCTTGACTTAAATTCCCAGTCCAAATTATACAATACAACATGTTTAACATGAAGTTTACCATAAACAAGATAATTATAGGCCATTTCATTGGATCTTATTAGAAAATATGTTTATTCAAATTCTTACTCTAATACTTTTGGATATGTCTACAGTGAGGGTACCAGGGATTGAATTTAAGGGAACTCAACCACTAAGCCACATCCCCAGCCCTATTTTGTATTTTATTTAGAGATAGGGTCTCGCTAAATTGTTTAATGCCTCGCTTTTGCTGAGGCTGGCTTTAAACTCAAGATCCTATGTTAATATTATTAGCATAAAAATTGAGATTGAAGTTGATAATAATAAAATGTGATAAAATAATAATTAAAAATAAATAATAAAAATGTGATAATAATAAAATGTGACTCAAATAATGTCATCTACATAAGCATATCAATCAGAAGAGAATGTTAAGATTCTATGACAAAAGAAAAAATAGTGGGGAGACAAAATTAAGCAGTCCTGAAGAACAAAAAGTTAGTATCTATCCACATCTCTGGGACTACAGCCATCTCTTGAAAGACTGCAAAGGAACATTGCAAAGATAACAGATTCCCCAAATATAAGATACATATATGAGACATATATTTCATATTATACAATATATATGTATATATCATAGATATATACATAGATAATAATAGATACATATTGAAATTGGCCATATATATAAAGATGGAAATAGCTCAAGAGTTTAGGAACCTTGAAACCCCATAAGCTGTCTGCAAAATAGAAGACCAGGAAAGCAGTTGTACAATTCAAATGATTCCAGTGATATGAGACTTGGAATGAGAAAAAAAAAAGAAGAGGGGTGTGCTATTGTAAGTGTCAGAGTATCAAAGTTTAAGAATAAGGAACACTTATATCCAAAGACAGGTGAAGCTGGATGCCTCAGTTCATGAAGGGAGTTCATATTCATTCTTCCTCTCATTTTTTTGTTCTATTCTGGCCATGAGTAGAGTGAATAGTGTGATCTTCTTAATGAGGCAATTTCCTTCACTTAGTCTACCAATACAATTCTTATCTCTCCCAGAAATATTCTCATAGACACACTGAAAAAGGATGGTTTCCAGCTATCTGGTCATCCCATAGCCCTATCAAGTTGATATATAAAATTAACCATTGAACTAGCCAATAGAACCAGGAATAAGCATTCAGGACAGAATTTTCTGTTTTCTCCTTGGCTCGTAAGTTGGAATCACACTTAATCACTGCAGAGATGAGTTTTTGACCAGCAAGTAAGATAATAGGGAAGAAAAATTATGCCAAATGGTTTCCAGCTCCCAAACTATGAGCAATGGCTCCCTTTTCTCAAGTTGACCATCTACAATACTTAAGAGTCTGACCATAAATAATATATTTTTGTGTGAAAGTTAAAATGAAATTAATGTTAACAAATTGGAAATAAGGACATGATGCTTCTATAAACTCTATGAAGCATTACAAATAATCTTGCACATCCATCTGGTAACTGTCTCCTTTATGAATTGTATTTTACCTACTGAACATTGACATCATCTAGGAATACTTAATTTACATTATGAATCCTGTAGAAGTCCCTTTGAAGTAGCAGGGTTTGCTCATAGTTTAATAGAAAAATAATGATTTATAAAATTAGTAAACTATGTACATCATTAAATTAAATAGTATTTTGATTATATTATTTGACCATAAATCCAACTGAAAATTAATGAACTTGGTTAACCATGAAATGATTCTCTATTTGCAGTGTACTCCCTCCAATTAAGCCATTTATTTACTTCCACTTTTTAATGCCTTCTACGTTCCAGGTACTAAGAACAGAATTGGGAAATAAATTAGTTATGCTTCCTGCTACAACTAGGATTTTAACTTACTGGAAAGGAAATATTAATTAAAATAATCTCTGGAATATTTCAGTGTGGGACATGCTAAGAAGAAAAAGTATTACAGTTAACAAGAAGGTCATGTAGGAAAAATAATCTTATATTTAATCTTCAATGAGAGAATAAGTCATCTTTTAAGTGGATGTGATGTCCTAGTCATTGTTGCCTACTATGCTAGTTCTCAGTTTGCATTCAGCTTGACCAGCCAAAACAGGCCATTTTCATCAGCAACATTAAGGTTCCAGGCAAAATTCTATTTTTAGAAGGACATACTATGAGTGAACCAATATATATTTCTTTCAAAAATCCACATAAAAATTTACTTATATCTAAAAAAAATTATTGTGACAATAGAAAATATTTGGAAAAAATAAGTATTAAATATCACAGGTTATGATGTTAAATGAAGTGTAACATTAGAGGGGGATGTATATTGTTTTATACTATCTTAAAGATATGGAAAAACATAAGCAGTTAGTTGTCAGAGGTTAGCCATGGGGGTATCCAGTAGGGGAGTGTGATCATAAAAGAAAGGATGAGATAAATTTTGGGGGTGATTCAGTAGTTCTGCATCTTGGTTTTGGTGTGAATGGAAGCTTAAATTGCTCTGTATTCCCATCAACTTAGTATCTCCATATTAACATTAGAAATTTGGGTGAATGCATCATGGTATCTCATTAAGGCTTTAATTTGTCTTTTCCTAATGACTAACAATGTAGAGCATATTTTTTGTCTGCTTACTGGTCATTTATAGAACACTTTGTGAAGTATGTACTCTTTAGCTAATTGGTTGTTTTCCTAAGAGTTCTTACACAAATCCAATGTCAAATATAGGTATTGCAAATATTTTCTCCTAGTGTGTGACTGATCTTTTCATTTTCTTTACTGTGTGGCTTGAGTAGCATAACTTTTAAATATGACAACCATAATTCTAAGATGTCCTCAAGATCACCACTCATTAGTGTACAAAATTGTATGCTCACCTCTGTGGGTCACTGAATAGGACCATATAGCCTCTCCCTCTACTGTGTTGTGTTATTTAGAACTGTAACAGGCACCTATTGCCTTTCAAGATCTACATCAGCTATACTCTTAGAAGTCAGTATGGCTAGAATGTGAAAATAGCTGTCAAATCCAACTAAAAATCAGGGGTAAAAAATAAATTAATAAATGAGAGGAAGGAAAGAAGGAAGGAAAAAGGAAGAGAGGAGGCAGGGAGGAAGGAAGGAAGAAAGGAAGAAAATCTTAGGAACTGCAAAACCTAACTTTAGCCAACAACTTAAATAAGCTTGGAAAAGGACACAGAGCCTCAGATAAGATAGAACAACATTCAATTTTACTAGGTAGAAACTGAGTGGAGGATTGAGTGAAGCTGTGCCAGATTTCCTGATCCCTTCAAAGTGTGGGACAAAAGGCATATATTAATATATTTCAGTACAATTGCAGAATTTGTTAGGCAGCAATAGAAAAGCAACACAATTTCCCTACATCCTCTACTAGACTACCCATCCTGAATTCTAGAGGAATATCACCAATATATAAGAAAATAAAATGTGCATCTTGAATTAGTAATTTTGTAAATAGCAATGTGAAATGCATGTCTAGGGTTTGCATAAATAGACAATGAGAACTGAATTATAATCAGTGATAATTTGGTCCTGAATACTGCAATCTAGGTAATAAGAATTTTCCAACATGATGCTTTCAACTTACTTTCTTAGCAGCAACCTATCTAGTTTCAACTATTTTCCATGTGCTGTGTGGTTTTTACCACTTTACAATTCAACTCAAAATGGTATAATTTAAGCAGAGAATAACAAAATCAGCACTATCTATTCTTTTGAAATTCCTACGCAAATTTAGATGACAGGTGTAGAAATTGCATGACTAATTCAGAGGATATGAGATTGAAAAACCATATACAGGTTGGCACATAAGATATTCCCATCTCATTCAATTCAGAGAGCATAGCCCTTAGAATTACCTTTTATTAGCAAAATGTTTGAGAACTGATATAAATTTGAATGAGTGGCAAAGCAATTTGTCATAGATCAAAATGTCTTTCCTCTTTTCCTACTCGAGCATTTAAAACCTTCTTGAATGTTTATGTTCATTAATTTCATTCCATGGGCATCCTATAGCATTACAAAGCACTGGGAAACAAAGTATCTGATAAGTACTTTAAAAGTCTGCCAACTGTAAATTGAACTCTCTGTATAAATAAGCTGAAAGGAAATAAATATTTATACTAGCAAACCTGGAAAATACAGATAAACAAAATAAAATGACAGCAGTAATTCCAGAACTCAGTTTTAAACATTTTTAGAAATATAAACTATATGGATGTATGTGTTAAACATTGAAAAATAAAGACCTTCCTTATTTATTAAAAACAAACTATAACAAGGTATTTAATCAAACAATACCATTTACAATGGTATCTAAAAATATACTTAAGTATTTTCTAGTAATACTTCAGAATAAACTTAACCAAGCAAATAAAAAATTTGCATAATGAAAACTAAAAAAAAATATTGATGAATGAAACTAAAGAAGCAGAAATAAATGGAAAGATACCTTGTGTTTATGGATTCAGTGACTTGATACTGTTAAACTATCTATACTACAAAAAATACAGATTTATCATAAAGCTTATCAATATTCCAGTAGCATTCTGCTACTGTCTGAATGTTTATGCTCCTCTAAAATGCACATACTGAAATCCTATCCTCTAAGATAATAATGTAATTATTTATTGGGGGTGATAAGATCATGAGAAAAGAGCATCAGTATTGGATTAGTACCCTTCTAGAGGAGATCCTGAAGAGCTAGCAAGCCCCGTCTGCATTGACATTATAGTGAGAAGATGGTTGGTTATAAGGAGTGGGGCTTTCACGATAGTCTGTTTTATTATAGAAGCTTAAAGGAACTAAGGCTAGTATGTATAACAATAGATGAAATAGTCTTGACATTCATATGGAACCACCAAAAACTTTGAAAAGCCATAGAAATTGTGGTCTCATATTCCTGATTTTAAATATAATACAAACTCTAATAAACAAAGTAGTATGACAAAGTAGTATGAAATCAAACATAGAGTCCAGTAGAATGGAATAGAAGGCCAAGAAATAAATTCACAGATTAATATTAAGTAATCTTCCACAAATCTGCAAGGGAACATGGTGTGGAAAGGACAGTCCCCTTCAACAAATGATACTGAGAAAACCAGTGTTGTGATTTTTCAGATTTGTTTTTGAGATCTCTCTCTGGAGAGTGGCTATTAATTCCATACCTGTCCTGATGTGGCTTCAGAGGATTTGGCCATGGATGCTTCCAGTGTTCCTTTCATATGATACTGCTTTATCCTGAATGAGGACGGATGCCTAAGTGTTCAACCATTACCAGGTGTTTATAGGAAAATTGTTCATACTGCAGACATATTGCAATTTACTCCAGCCAAGATTTTCAGTCACTAGGAAAGTCCTGACCAGGAGAAAATGTTCACTTGAGTTTGTTGGTCAGATGAGACACAGAGGGAGCAAATAAACAATAAGATGAATTGTCAGAAGCAGTGTGTTAGAGAACACAGAAAGAAGGCAGCACACTCATAGGGCCAATGGGAAGCAGGAACTATCTAGGAAACCCATAATCAACCTTCAGGTGGTGAGTAGGAGAGGAAGCAAGGGATCCTTGGGCCAAAGTCTTTACTGGGGTCCAGGATATTATTATAAAGTAATTTTCCTAATTGGAAAACTAATTAGGTGGTTTAGAGCAGCATGCCTGAGAAGAGGTCACTGTGCAATATGAGCGCCAATCATGTGGGGCCTCTGGCCAGTGGGCTGAGTAACATAAGTTATACCCAGGAGTCTGGTAAGGAGGTAGTTACTAACAGTTGGTTGTACATGGCAGATGTTTGAATTAATAACACTGAGGAACTTGGAAGAAGCAAACAACTAGAAATCATGTTAAGGGTGACTAAGTTCTGGCTGTGGTGTGAGAAAGTCCAACTTATATTCAAAACAGATACTGAGGCAGTATGTAATTTGAAGAACTCATTATAACCACATGCTAAAAAAGGGAAGTAAACATCCATCTTATAGCATACACAAAAGTTAACCCAAAATGGATTAGCAATTTTAACTTGAGACCTGAAACTATAAAACTTTTGAAAGAAATCATCCAGATTTGTGATGGTGGACTTTACAATTATTTGTTGAATATGGCACCATGAACTTAAGTAATAAAACAAAGTTAATAAGTAGAACTATATCAAACTAAAAACTTCTGCCACTCTAAAGAGAAAAAAATCAACAAAGTGAAATACAACTTATAGAATAGATGAAATACCAGCAACAGATATTTCATAAGAGGAACCATTCTGTATGGTTTTTAAATACACATATGGAATCCCTAACTGAGTATCAAAACCAACAAATAACCCAATTATAAAATGGGCAAGAAACTTGAATAGATATTACTCCAATTAAGACCTACAAATGACTAACAATTATACAAAATATGAGCTATATCAATGATCATCAGGGTTATACAAATCAAATTCATATTTATTAGGAGGGCTATTATCAAAAAGATGAACAATAAGTGTTTAGAAGGAAATAGGTAAATTGAAATCTTTGGACACTACTGATAGGAACATGAAATGATGTCACTGCTTTGGAAAATAACATAGACATTCCTCAAAAAATTAAAAATGGAATTACTGTGTGATTCAGCAATCCCCCCTCTGGTCCTTTATTCTAAATAACTGAAATTAGGATATAGGGAAATATATGAACTCACGTGTTTACGGTAGCATTTTTCATAATAGCCAATATATAGAAACAACATAAATAACATTAAAGAAACAACATAAATGTACACTGATAGATTGAATAGGTGACAACAAACATAGCATATACATACAATGAAATATGACTTGGCCTAAAAAAAGAAGGCAATTCTACCAAAGTCAACAGCATGAAGGAGACTGGAGATCACTATGCTAACAAAATCACTATGTTCTCCAAGATAAACAGTGCATTATTTTGTTGATATGAAGTATCTTAGAAAATATGATGTTGTTTACATTTGTATATCTTTGATTTATGTAATATTGAACTTTTTAATGTAATATAACCATTGTTAATTTCTGTTGATATTTAATAAAAAAACTTTGATTAAAGTATTTTGAAACATTTACTTATTTTTATGAGATGTTAATTATTAAATATGTTAGAGTATTTTCTAAATATTTTACCTGTGTGGTTAAGTGCACATGCATTTCTCTGTGTGTAATTTGACATTTGGAGTTTTAAATATTCATGTAATCAAAGGCAATTGACCAAATATTTCCTGATTTTTCTCTTTGGTCTCAGACTTTAGAAAACTTTTTCTCATCACAAAGTATATAAAAATATAGCATGTGTAGAAAAGTAATTGGCAATGAGAAACCACTGAAAGATTCCCATTTATCTCTTAACCAGTAAATCCTGTCAGCAAACATATGCCAGAGATTTTGTTGTGAATTAGACTTACCTCATCATCCCTAAGAATGGAAAATGGGTTACAAACTCACTTTTAATCCTTTTCTTTAATTAACTTGAAATTGAATCTTTTGAAGTAACAAACTAGGAGCTTTTTTATGCACATATATTTTATATATGGTTTTGTTTAGAGGAAGGTTGGATTGGGAATACCCTCTATGATTAAGCTTCACTAAGTTTTATGGAAAGGCAAATATTCTGATTTTCTGTTTATTTTTAATATATGGTTTTTTAAATATACAATTTGGATTATTAGTAAGTTTGGGGGAGGGAATATTAACACAATGCCATACGACTATGATTATGTTCCAAATCAAAGAGCTGTTAAGAAGACATTCTCTGCCCTCATCACTGCCTTATCCACAGCAGAGCAGAGGATCTGAAAGTTACATAGAATTAGGTTTGTCTGATACTCATTAAAGAACCCAGGTCTTCTGAAAGATCCACGGGCTCTTGGATCATTATGGAATTTAAAACATTGTTTTGGGGCTGGGGTTGTGGCTCAGTGGTAGAGTGCTTGACTAGCATGTGTGAGGCACTGGGTTTGATTCTCATCACCAAATAAATAAATAAATAAATAAATAAATAAATAAATAAATAAATAAATAAAGGTATTGTGTTCATCTACAACTAAAAAAAATAAAAAAGAAAAAATATGTATTTTAACAGTACTAGTATAAAAATAAAATTGATACATTATATTAAATATAAATAACTATAAAAATAGAATAAAGAGGTAAATCCATCATAAGGCTACCAACGAAAGACACCCATTTTTATCATTGGCCAATTTTTTTTAGAAGGCACGTGAGACAAATTCTCAGGTAATGTGTTTAAAAGCATCTTGCTATAAACATTTTTACTATAATCATCATTTTCATTAAAATTATTTCTCTTTAATTCAAATTGTATAATTAAATAGAAAACATCATTTTAAAGACTTTTCTGTTAAGTTAAACACTATAAACAGGATTCCCAATATAGACTTCTTTGGTTAATACCTTTCCAAAATTTTACCAGAATTTCTCTGGTTGTTAAATCAGTTTCCAAATTATGAAAGGTGCTCTAGAAATATTTTTAGAAGAAATGATCAATGTATAGAAATTTGTGAGGAATCATATTTGAGAATGAAGTATTAGATTTCTAGTTAGCTTTTATCCAAGTTTAGAAGCATGAAGACACCAATTTTAAAAATACTACATCAAACTTTAATGTTTTCATGAAATCCAGATATCATTAAACTACATAAAGAGGCCTAACCCCTATAGTAATATGGAAAATAAAATGGATGATCCAATTTATTTACACCTGTATTGTGGAGTGCATAGGTTATTTGGAAATTGTTGATGGAATAGAGAAAATGGGAGTTTCAATTCCTTAAAGCAATAAATGATTCTGCTTTTAATTAGAAATTACATATAATAAAAAATCAGTTTACAAATCAAACACCATTATTTACTATGAGGCCCCAGTTATACCAGGTAAAAAAAACGAACTTTTAATTTGAAAGAAAAATAGTAGAACATTTATATTGTAAGTTAGAAAATTCTTCCTTACTCAATTAAAATTTGAAATTAAAGATAACATGAAAAAACCACCTCAGCCATGCAGGTATAATTAGCAGGGCCATTTGTCACTGCTTCTATGATGTTCACAAAATTTAAATAGGCTCAGAATCTCAAAAACCTGAATTAAATGTGAGGTATATGATACATTTGGAAAAAAATCAAGTTTAAAGTTAATTTTCTTCTGCATAAATCAAATCTGATTGTTCTTACATTCACTGGCTCTCAATTGTCCTCCTTGCTTCTGTAGAAATTAGTCTCTAGCAAAAAGGAGTCAATCATTCAATTGCTACTTATGGACATGAAGAGTGCTTGAATAAGAGTGCTCTGGGTACGTTGCATTTTGGATGTTCTGGTCCTCAGATTAACATAGAAATCACATCATTCACATATGTGATTCAATCTTCATTTGTGTTAACTTCTTTTTCTCTGTTAAAGTTTTCAGGTATTCTCTTTATTCAGGCAGAATCTCATGCTTTGCTGATCTGAATTCTGAATGCAAATTAAACTGACGTCAGCAGCAGGCTTAGATCTCATCACTCATGTAGAGCAGGTTTCAAAATGGAAGATCCTATGATGAAGCATATGACTTTTGTAAGCCTCCTCATCTCTTCATCTCAGTCATTTTTATTTATTTAATAAATATGTGTATGTGTGTACTTGTATATATGTATATATGTGTGTATATATACATATGTGTGTGTATGTGTATATATGTGTTTTACCATCAGGTCTCTGATTTTTAAAACAGTTTTAAAATTATGAAAGATGCTCTAGAAATATTTTTAGAAGAAATGATAATGTTTAGAAGTTTGTGAGGAATCATATCTGAGAATAAATGGCTAGATTGCTGGTTATCTCTTATCCAAGTTTAGACACATAAAACCATCAATTGTGAAGACACACACACACACACACACACACATAAGTATATATATATATATATATATATATATATATATATATATAGAGAGAGAGAGAGAGAGAGAGAGAGAGAGAGAGAGACTCAAGTATGAGTTTAGGACCACTGTAGATTCTGGAGAGAGGAGAGTGAACTGAATGCATAAAAACATAATAACACCTTATTAAACATGCAAGATGATGCAACTTCTATCCATGAGGGAAAAAGAAAAAACTAGAAATTGCTACCAAAGTGTGGGTGTTGGAAAAGTAAGAAGGGCTATAGGGAAGGATCTGCTGAGGAGAAGACAGACTTGAAGAGAATAAAGGATCCATGAAGAAGAGTCCAAGTGGAAGAAGCACAAGTGTAAGTTCAAACTGTCTAAGCTGGGAGAAATCAGCAAAAGGCCTATGGGTTGGTGCAGCAATAATGGGCGAGTACCAGAAGTGACTGGAGATGTGCCTAGAAGAAAAAGGGTGCAGGACACTGTGGGACCTTTATAATATAGTAATGAGCCACATAATAATGATCCTGTCAACAACAGATTGTTTATTTGGTGATGATACCATAAAAATTTTAATGGAACTGAAAATTCCTATTTCCCCAAGATGTCATAGCCAACAAAATTGCAGAGCACATGTATTGTGAGGTGCTGGTATAAAATATTACTGCACTGCCGTCACGTTACAATTTTGTGCTGTATGTTGTACCTGATAATAAATGACTATGTTTCTGGTTATGCATTATCATACTTATTATCATTATTTTAGAATATAATCCTTTTCTTAATAAAAACAGTGTACAGTAAAACGCATGTTTATTAGTCAATGTGACTTACATATAATATATAAGTCAATGTGACTGAGCCTATTTTTCTCTCTGAAAAGGTTTTTATGCCTTAAAAAAGGCATATGCTTTCAAAGGGGACATGTAACCAACCAACAGGTATTTTCTATCTTTATTTTTATATATTCTGAACTTTTGTGGCTAATGGCATTCACCAGCTGACTGTCCAAAAATGAGTGACTATGTGGAGATTTCAAATTTTCTATAATATTTCTTGCATTCACCTTAATGAATAATGATGGAGGTAATAACATGTGTAATTAGGATTTATCAAGGCTATAATTTCCTTTGAACATGTAAGGGAAACCACTTCTCAATTTCTTCTACCAGTAAATATCACTATCAATATGCTTGGCATCTTGAAAGATGTAATAACATCTGTTGCTAGTAATTTTGGCTAGTAATTAAAAATTAGTAAAAAGCAAAACAACTAAAAATTATTCATAAATTATCTATGGACTATGTGACATATTTTACCTTGGACTTATAGAATTAAAGAAAGGATTGTCTTTTGCTGAGTTTGTGACCGAATTCACAGAACACTAATCATTTTGCAAAGTTGATTACAATTAGTGTGAACCACAGATTTAATGCTGCCTAAAAACCACAAAGGGAAGCTATGTTGTGGAACAATGGAAGACATTTTAAAGTAGGATATATATGACATGCCTGAATAAAAATTAGAATTTGGAGAGAAACAGATAACATAATAAAATCAATCCACCTGCAGTAAAAGAAAGAAACAAAGAAAATTGTGGATTTTCTTCTTTGCAATCTCTCCTGTTTTCAGATTATTTCTTCTTCTTCTTTTTCATGTTAAAGGCCCCATTTTTAATAATGTGATACCCTACAGGAAGTGTTATGCTGATGGTTAAGGCATTAATTTATTTTCTTTGCTATGTATTTTCAGAAGGGTAAAGCAGAGGGTAAACCTCCAAGAAGGTAAACTAGGAATAATCCTCTCTGGTTTTCCAGGGAGGGTCCTTTCTTCTTAGTTATAAGATTCCATCAGCCCATAGGACTCTATGTCATCTACTTCAGAATGAAATTCTCCATAGGAAGTTTCAACATGCTTTTAATGTGGACTGTGGAGGAAGCATCTTTCCTGCTATATTCTTGTCCTTCTGGGTTCTACACTGGTCTTTTGGATCTAGACATTCTGTATCTTACTTTCCTCTCTCGGAATGGCTGCTAGAATTCATCAAGTGGAAATTTGATTGCTCTCTTTCTCCTCATGGTAGCCTTTCCTTTCAGAAACAGTTTCATTATTTTGGACTGTTTTTACTGTTGCTTTCTCCAAATTTTAACCTCATTCCTTTTAATGAAAAGAATTTTGTTAGAGTTTCCTCCAGTTACTTCCCAGATTTTTTTTTCAAAGAAAAATAAATTTCAAGTTATCCTACCATACCTCATTAAATCCACTCCAGTTTGCAATTCATTTACAGAAATATCTTAGTCTTTGAAAGATAGCTTTCACAGTTTTCAGCACCACACACAACTTTTCTCTATGTAATTTCTCAAGTTTTTCCAAGGGAAGAATAAATGTAGAGTTATGCATCTGTGGTATATTGTTTTTGAACATAAATCCTGACATTTTAAATAGAAAAGCAGGCACAAATGAAAATGTGAGGAAAAAAATAGGTCCTCCAATAGTATCAGTATGTCATTAAATACAAGGATAGGAAACACATTTAATTCAAACACACAGCAAATATTTATTGAAAATAAATATTTATTGAAAATAAACCAATCACAATTGGTTATTGTTCAGGTATCAGAAATTCATAAGGAACACCATGCAACTTTTGTATTCAATCTCTAATATAGACTACAAGGGAAAAAGAAATACTAATTTTTTTCTATATTGTGGCTAAATAAATGACATATATTAAGGCATATTTCCTATGTGGTTATAGAGAAAATGTTAAATTTAGTTTGTAAAACTAGCAAATATATTGTCAGAACACTTGTATTGGTTCCCTTTGTCCATATTTTTAAGCAAGGCCAAAGGGAAGCCTCTAAAACCATCCTCCCACAGTCATGAAATAATGGACTTGGGGAATTGGTAGGCATGAATGCTATTATTTCCTAACTCAGATTAACAAAACTTTAGGTATAGGATGTGTGGTCAATAATCTAGCCACTTTCTTTTCAACTGTTGCCATCACATGGACAAACGGTATCAATGACATTTGATTTCCCAAAAGAAGTAGTAGAAGTAACCAGTAAACTGGAAGTCTTAGAAAGACATATGTACTTAATAGGTGGGAAAATTTTTTGAGAAAGTTTCAATTGTTTTCTTTTCTCCTCCCCATATTTCTTAATTGTGCATTATAATTATACATAATGTTGGGATTTAATGATACCCATTCATATATGCACATAATATAACAATATAATATTCCCCAATATTTCCTGTTTCCTTTTTTTCCTGCATCTCCTTGGTCTCTTTTCTGTACTCTGCTGGGCTCTCTTCAATATTCATGAGACACTCCCCATCTTTCTTTTTCTTTTTCCTCTCTAGCTTCCACATATGAGAGAAAACATACAACTCTTGAGTTTCTAGTTAGGTTTATTTTGTTTAACCTAATTTTAGCAAGTTCCAACAATTTTCTCTCAAGTGACATAATTTTGAAAACACAAAATATTCTACTGTGTATATATACACCACATTTTCTTTGTCCGTAGATGTGGCAAATGATGGCTATGAAGGAGATAAAAAATAAATGCAAGAAAAAAAATAAGTAAAGAGAGAGAGGAGGAGGAGTGAACAAGAGAATTTGGCTCTTAGAGGGAAAAGAAAGGAGAGAAAGAGAAAAAAAATAAGAGAAACAAACAAAAACACAATAAACTAAAATCCTAATACTCAAAGATAGATACCAAACACTAAAAGAATGCTAAAAATGAGAAAAAAGAAAAAAAAGTGTTTATGTATATCTATATCTTTACCTACATCTAGCTACATCATCTCCACAAAACAATCAGCAAAACAAGAACATTGAAAAACAAAATCTTAATGAAGATGAAAAAATTGTCTTTCCTTATCATAACTGTAGACAAGAATGGCTGTTCAAGGCCTGTGCCTGTCCTTCCCATTTTAAAGGCTAGGGACTCTTAAACTGTTCCTCTTGTTGTGTTTGTTGCTTACTGCCTGACCAGCTGGAGTGGCTTAAAACGCAAGCTGGTTAAAATAGTTGTCAGTTTTCCTTCCCATCTTATAAGGTATTACAGAATGAGAAATACTGTCGACAGGAATTTTGTCTACATAGATCAGATCAATGCATTCCCAGGGTGGGGCTACTACAGAGTTGCAAATGGAGGATTCAGGTGGCTAGAACTTAGCTCTAATCAGGTCCCTGGGGCTTTGTTGGGTGCTATCACTCTAAAGAGATGAGCTCAACACAGTTTTAGGGCTGGGAAGATGCCCATCTCTGGTGAGAATCTGGATCTCGGAGGCCTGCTGAGAATTGTACTTATATGGTTAGGGGAGCCAGCCCTCCACAAGTCTCTCACATTTTGCCTTCCACAAATACAGTCTTAGGCTCATTCCTCCAGTGTAATCATGCTCACCTCTTCAGCAGGTAGTGTGAGCTACCAGAATCAAAAGGAAAGCGAGTTGTCCTCCCTTTGTTGTCTCTGACATGAATCTCCTTGGGGACAATATTCTCTGTGCCTTCTTCAAACACACTCTGCTAGGGTTACATTAGGCCACATGGTAGGTCCTTTCTGGGACAGTAAGGCAGTATCTGCTCTGATCTCCCAGGCTCCCCTCCCACAGCACCAAGTTGCAGCTTGGCCTCTTCAAGGTAGCTCTTGCCTCATTTCCACTTGCCAGTTGAGAAGCACAGAGCAGTTTTCAAACACAAGCTCATTCTGCAGCCTCTGGTTCAGCTCAGTTCAGACTGCTTTTCTGTTCTAAGCATTTTTCGAAGCCAAATTTTATTGTGTTTCTCTTTCTGTTTTTGTTACCCCTCCCCTCTGCGGTGAAGTGGCGCTGCTATGGCTGACTGCCTTGCAGCTGGCTGGATTCCAATGTACTCTCTCTTTTTTTTTGGTCTTTTGTTTAATGCAACTGGATTTCTGGGTCTCTCTGAGTCTCTGAGTGTCTGATATTGAATTTTAGTGAGCTCCTTCTTTCACCCACCTTGCTGAAAAGCAGTAGTCCTTCTGCTTGAATCTTTAAATTCAAGCAGCCTTCCTCTAATCTGCCATCTTGAATCCTGTATTACTAAAAATGTTAATAGATCAGAAAATTATGGTAGGAATTGCCCTCCAAAGTAAATGACATATCACTGCATTCCCATTTCTGAGATGGGAACCCCATGTTTAATAGGCTTCTTGGAGATAAGGCAAGAATAAATATTATATACCTGTGAATGATGTAAAGTCCATTTGTAATGTGATCCCAAAATTTCTAGCTTTAAGTGACACTCAGAGCGGAAAAACACTCCTCTGAAAATTTAGGCTATAGCACAAGTCCACCTTCCTCTTGGGCCATACAACTTAGCAGATTTTAAAATATCAATGTACCTGTGATGGGAAAATGTAATTTAGAGTGTATGGTAATCCCAGTACATAAATTCCATGTCCTAGACCTCCAGTTCTCTCTGTGAAAATTCATAAAACTTTCAAAAAAATAGCTGCTAACATGCCGGAAGTAACCAGGCTCATTGCTGCATGGTTGTAATTTGGGCCCACATACTCCTATTTTAAAAATTGAAAATTCTCTTTGACCTAGGTTTGTTGAAGAGATTACCTTTTTTATTCGTTTTTGTTTTTTGTCTTTTAATTCACTTTTGATTTTCTTGATATCATAACACTCTAAACATATATCTGAGAAGATGTTAAAAAACATAATGTCTTTCCTGGAAAATTCACAACTGTCACTAACATGTCTCTCTCGGAAGGCTTATTTTAAAGTTTGAAATTTAACAGTTAATGTTAAATCTTGAATAAAATTAAAGCATATTTTGATAATTATTTTCCCAGCTTAGGCATCCTGAAATATGCCTCATAAGATATGCCTTATATTATGATATAAAATGTATGTTTTTATTGTATTGGGAACATATATTTGAATGGTTCATTTTTGTAAGCCTCTAATACTAAACAAAATGATTTAATATCTTAGTTTATAAAGTAATATTGAAGTAATGTATAAATTGAGAAAACATGGAAGGAAAGAAAGGAAGTAGAATGGAAGGGAAAAAATATAAAGGAAGGAAAGAAAAATACATTTTTCAATCAGATACAATCTACAATGTGAAATTTTACCTAATTAATAAAATTAAGTAGATACTATTTTATACACATTTAATAATTCATTCTATCAAATTAATCTATGTGTCCATATTACTGCTTAGTTGTAACAACTCTTCAAACTTTATATTAAACTTAAAAAAATTTATATCTGAGGGCAATTGAGTCATAATTTAGTTTTATTTTCATTAAAGAGCTAATTCTCTACTTTTATTTCTTTCAATCATGCATTACAACAATCTCCTTATTGGGCTGGCGATGTGGCTCAAGTGGTAACGTGCTCGCCTGACATGAGTGCGGCACTGGGTTTGATCCTCAGCACCACATAAAAATAAAATAAAGATGTAATGTCCACCAAAAACTGAAAAATAAATATTAAAAAATTCTCTCTCTCTCTCTCTCTTTAAAAAATATCTCCTTATTATTCTGTTTATAAATGTTGGTATGCTTGCAATCTATTTTTGGTCAGGACTTCAAATTACATATACCTGCATTATATATATTACATGATTTAATTATGGCATCCTAAGACGACCTAACCTGGTTGAGGTCTTATTAAAATACAGTTCCTTTCAATTTTTAAAAAATATTATTTCATCATTTCAGTTAAATAACATATATAACATAATTAAACTGCAGAATACTTGCTAAATAATATGTATGTTTTTCCCAGAGCATAAAATCATCCATTCAGTGTACAAATACTATAATTCACAACACCACCCAATAGCAATTTAGGAAGCATTTTGTAAAACACTATTTTCCTAAATATAGTATATTAACTTTGAGACACATTTCACAAATATAACTACAAAGTTTAAAATAGTTTATAAATCCTGTATTATGAAATAAGATTTTGAAAAGATTGCTTAGATCTTATGTGGCATATACTGCTGCATTACTGCTTGATATAATCCAGTAATAATGATGTTGATTACTGAAACAGCTATTGAGAATCTGGAGTATAGCTCATGGCTACAACATAAGCTCAAATTACGCAAGGCCATAGGTTGTTTGTACTCTTTCTCCATCTCTCACTTTCTCTGTCAATTTATCCATCCATCCATCCACACCATGGAAACCGTTGTTACTTATATTTTCTAATGATTAAGGATAAATTACAAATGTGCTCAATTTCCTTTGACTTTTAAACTAAGCTTGGACTAGAGTTCATACTCCAAGATTTTTTTTTTCTAGTTGAAGATGCTTTTATTATGTGTTAGTTTTTCAGCAGTGATATCCAAATAACTGACAAGTACAACTTAGATGAAGAAAAGCTTGTTTTGGCTCAGTTGCAATGATTCAGTCCAGGGACAGCTAATTCCATTGCTCTGGGATTCCTGTGAAGCAGAATATCATGGTGGAATGGCATGGTACAGGAAAGCTGCAAAGCTCAAGGTAGCAGGAAAGGAGATGGAGAAGGGAGGGTGGGGAAGGAACAAGGTATTCCTAAGAGCTCACTCCCAGTGACCTAGTATCTCCTGTCATGTCTCACCTACCTATGGTTACCACCCAGAAACACATTAAAATTTTCAATCAATCAAATGGAGCAACCTGCTGATTTGATTATGGTTCTCATAATTGGATCATTTTATCTCTCTGAATATTCTTACATTGTTTATCACATGAGCTTTTAGTGTACCTCATATCCAAACCAATACTATTAGAAACAAAATATGTTAAATAAAATATGCCTCAATTACAAACTTGATTCAATAAAATGTATATTTTCTCACTTTATTGTTCAAGTGATATAAAAAGTCATGGGTAAATTTCTGCTCTGAGTTATGATTTAGAGACTTGGGTTTTGTCTAAATTATGTCTCTACCTTACAGAGCTCACTGCTCAGACAGAGAAAAGGGCACAGAAAGATACTCACACATAGGGTTTGCTGACCAAATATGGATGGTGTTACATCACTTATGCACATGTTGCATTATACACAACATTATCACATGCCCTCACATAAAGAAGGCCATGGAATATATTCTAGGTGAACTTCAGAAAAAAAGTAACACATTCATTGGGGAACATTGCTATCTCTGCCACAATGTTGGGGCACTTGTTTCATGAAATGGTAGCCATGACCATTTCTTTAAAATGCCTATTATTTTACATTGTAATAACCTGGTTTTAGTATGGATTAATTGTGAGTTTATGGAGAATGGAGAGACTTCTCTTGCATCTGACAACCAGATTCTTCATTAATACTTTGCATTAAGTTAACACGTTTTTCATGATTAATAAACTAGCATACTTATATTCTTTTAAATGAAATCTGTATTTGAAATCTTTACTTTCACACAATGGCATTACAGTATCACATTCAAGATACTATATTATATTTAGTCTGGTGACTAATTGTCTGATGATGTTTTTGCCTTCTGTTTTTGATTACCATGCCAGTTTGTGGAATACTGCTCAGGAGATATTTTGTAGAATGTCCCCAAATTGTGATTAGATCAATGTTATAGATGTTGGGAATTTACAGCACAGACCTAAGTTGCCATAAAGGGAACAACTATCAACTTATGACTATTGATTTTTATATTCATCCCTTGGCTAAGATATTGTGTGTCATATTTCTCCACCTGAAAAGAGCCCCCCCCATCTCCATACAGTGTCCCTTAGAATGAAATCATCATGAATATGCCACAATTGGAGATCAAGCAAAATTTTTAAAATAACAATAGATGATGAAAAATGTAAGAGGTGAAATAAAAAATTAAATCCTTGAATCAAAGGAAAACAGTGATACAAAATATCAAAATCTCTATGAAAGTGGTGTAAATTGAAAGTGTAAAGCATTAAATTTCCACTTTAAAAATATAAAAAGTAAATAGATAAATAAATAAAAAAGCAGAATGATCCCAATGGAAAACATAATGCTACAACCCAAGGCTCTAGAAAATCAGAAAAAAAAAATTCCAAAACCAGTAAAAGACAGGAAATAGTTAAGATCAGAGCTGACACTAATGAAACAGAAAAAGGTTTTAAAAAAATACAAAGTATCAATGCAGAGATAAGTTGGTTTTTTAAAAAATATAAACCAGATTTTAAACTCCTAGTCAAACTAACCAAAAGAACAAGAGAAAACTTCCTAATAAATATAATTGAGATGAAAAGGAAGATAAAACCACAGACAATTTTGAAATCCAGAGGATCGTTAGGGAATATTTTGGAAAGTTCTATTCCAATAATTTGGAATACGTAGAAAATACTGAGAGATATACAGATGCATCTGAACTACACATATTGAATCAAGGATATAGAAATGAAAACACACCAACATCAATCAGAGGGATTGAAGAAGTAATAAAAAGACTTTCTTCAAAGAGAATCCCAGGAACAGATTAATTCTCAGCCAAGTTCTACCACTCCTTCAAGGAAGAAATAACACCAATCCTTAAATTATTCCTTACAATAGAAAGTGACAGAACACTTTTAAATTAATTCTATGAAACTACCATCACTCTGATACCACAATCAGATGAAAGACACATCAAGGAAGGCAAAGTACAGTCCAAACCATTGTGAAAAAGGATGCAAAAATCCTAAATAATATATTCCAATCTGCATTCAAAATCACATTGAGAGAATTGTAAACCATGATCAAATTGGATTCAACCCAGGATGCAAGGTTGGTTCAATATATGTAAATCAATAAATGTAACATCACATAAGTAAAATCAAAAACAAAAATCACATAACCATTTCCACTAATGCAGAAAAAAATTCAACACCAATTTATGTAAACATTGAAGAAAATTAAAAAAGAAGGAATGTAACTCAACATCACAAAGGCTGTATATGATGAATCCAAGGCCAATATCATACTGAATAGAAAAAAAAACCTGATAGCATTTCTTTTAAAATTATGAACAAAATGAGGATGTCCCTACCTACAACTCATGTTCAATGCAATTATTGAAACTCTAGTGAGCAATCAGTAATCAGAAGGAAAATAAGATACAAATAGAAAAGGAAATCAAAGTATTTGTTTGCTGATGATATGAGTCTATATATAGAGGACTCAAAACCTCATCCAGAAGCTTTGCAGATGTGATAAATTAATTCAGCAAAGTATCAGGAAACAGAGATCAAAATACAAAAATCAATAGCTTTCTTAATTCTCAAAAATAAATCTGCTAACAAGTAAATTATGAAAACTAGTTTACTATTTCCTTGAAATACTTAGGAATAAAGCTAACTAAGAAAGTGAAATATCTCTAGAATGAAAATTATATAACACTCAGGGGAAAAAAATTGAACACAAACTTAAAAAATGGAAAGACCTACCATGTTTTAAGAGTAGATAGAGTAAATATAATCTAAAGAGCTTCATGACCAAAAGACAGTTACATATTCAATGCAATTCCCATCAAAATTCCAATTTCTTTCTTCCAAAAAAACTAGATAAAACATGTATAAACTTTATATGGAAGAACAAAAAGACCCAAAATAACCAAAACAATCCTGAGCAGCAAGAGTGAGACTAGAGTCACCACAATACCTGATTTCAAATTATACTATAGAACTACAGTAACAAAAACTGCATGATGTTGGCATAAAATCAGATATGAAGACCAATGGAATGGGCTAGAAGACAAATCAACAGAAACACAATTTTCTGATCCCTGATAAAGGTCCCCAAAGCATCTTTCTACATTGGAGAAAACATAATCTTTTAAAAATGTTGCTTGGAAAGTGGATACTCATATACAGAAAAGCAAAAGTATAGCCTAATGTCTTACTCTGCACAAAAATCAACTTAAAGTGGATCAAAGACATAGAAATTGTACCAGAAAAAGTTAAACTTTTACAAGAAAACAATTGGAACAATGCTACAACACACACACGTGCAGGAACTGACTGAATAAAATTTCTAAAGCTAAACAAATACAAGCAAAATCAGCAAGTGGGTTGACATTAAATTAAAAAGTTTCTGCATAGCAAAGGAAACAAGAATGTGAGTAGAGAGTGTAAAGAATGGGAGAAAATATTTGCCAGGTGCTCTTCTGACAGAGGATGAATAACAAGAATATATTACAAACTAAAAAAAGCTAACGCCAAAAGGAAGAAAAAAGCCACTAATAACCCACTCAGTAAATGGGCAAAAGTTCTAAAGAGACATCCCTCTAAAGAAAAAATAAAAATGACTAACAAATGTATAAAAAATTGCTCAACATTTTTAGCAATCGGGGGATGCAAATCAAAACTACACTGAGATTTCATCTCACACCAGTTAGAATGATAATTGTCAAGAATAGAAATAATAATAATCACTGGCAAGAATGTGAGGGAGAAAGTATACTTACATTGTTGGTGGGACTTTAAATTAGTATAACCAACTTTGAAATCAGTGTGGCAATTTCTCAAAACCTAGGAGTGGAACCACTATATTACTCAGCTGTCCCATTCCTTGGTATCTATTCAAAAGAACTAAAATCAATATACTGTGGTGATAACAATAATTGGGATAAGCATACCACTGTTATAAACATACCAATACTTAGAGCAGGACAATCCATACTAGTCAAGTTATTGAACAAGCCAACTTACTCATCAATATACAAATGGATAAAGAAACTGTGGTATACATACACAATGGAGTGCATTTTTAAAAGGCACCTTGTAAAAATGCAAAGAAGAATAATATATTATAAGAAGGGGATTTAGGTTGAAAAAAAGGTATTTAAAAGGAGAAAAATGTGGTAATGATGTGGAAAAAATGATGTTATATGCATGCATAAATATAATAATGTGTTTCAATTTTATATACAACTATAATGTATCAACTATAGATAAGTAAATAAGTAGAAGGAAGACAAATAGAGTAGAAGAAGGGATCAATGGGAGTTACCAGGGAAAGAAAGAGGAAAGATTTGAAATTGAAATGGAGTGAACTATGTTATATGCATTTATGAATATGTCAAAATGAACCCCACCATTGTTATAACTATAATGAAGTAATAAATATTAAAACCAATTATGTATTACTCCCTTCATGATTCAAATAATATGAGTAGAGGTGTCTGGATTTCTGCCTCCAATATGTGTTATTTTGTTGTTGTTGTTGTTGTTTGTTTTCATCATAAGTAATTATGATGAAGTGGTATCTCTATGTAGTTATGACTCACATTTCATTAATGATGACTTTTAGTACCTTTTCACATGCTTGCTGACAATTTATTTATATTTTAGAGAAATGCCTATTCAAGTTATGGACCCAGTTTTAATCAGCTTGTTCATTCTTGTTGCATTTCAATGATTTGAAAATTGCTCCTTCCATTTTGTAGGTAGCCTTTTCATTCCGTTGATTAGATTCCATGAACATACAGAAGTTTAAAATTTTTATTTAGTCTGTTTTATGCTTTCTTATTTTTTAACTGTTCTTTTGGTGTCATGTTAGTGAAATTATTTTAAAATCCAATGTCATGAAGTTTTTCTTCCAATATTTTCTTCTAATAAATGTGTATTTTAAGTTTTATGTTAAGGTCTTTGACCTATTTTGAGTTTATTTGTGCACATGTCTATGACAAGAGTCCATTCTTTAATAACTGTATATCCTATTTGATCAACATCAATTATTGAAAAGAAGCTCCCTACCCACTAAATATCTTCACAAATTTATTAAAAAAAAACATTTGACCATATATGAGAGAGTTTATTTCTGTGGTTTAATACAGGGATATCTTTTCTATTATACAGTCCTATGTGTCTATCTTTTTACTCTAATATTAAATTATTTTGGCTACTGTGACATTGTAAAAATACATGTTAAAATCAGGAAATGTGAAAATCTCGCTTTGCAGAACTTTTTTTTTTTTTTTTTTTTTTTTGTAGAGCTTAGGTTTACTGTTGATTTAAACTAGTGGCAATTATTTACCACTGATCTACATCCCAAGCCCTTTAGTTGTTGTTATTTTGTTCACTTAGTTGCTTAGGCCATGCCAGTTGCCAAGAGGCTGGCCTTGAACTTGTCATCTTCGTGTCTCAACATCCCAAGCCACTGAGATCACAGCAATGTACCACTATGCCCTGTAAACTTGTAGAAATTTTTCAAGATTACTTTTGCTATTTAGGGTGCCTTGAGATTATGAATTTTAGGAAGCATTTTTATATTTCTTTAAAAAGTTTTAATATTGATTTTATTAAATTAGATGACTTTTGATAGCATGAATATCTTAACCATAGTAAATCTTCCAGTCTATGAACTTCAGATATCTTTTGATTTATTTGTGTATACTTCAAATTCTTACAGCAATATTTTAGATTTGACAATATAAAAGTCTTTGCCTCTTTAGTTAAGTGTATTCCCAAGTATTTTATTTTTTATTGTTGTCATTATAAATAAAATTGCCTTATTAATTTCTTTTAGAATTGTTCATTTTAGTAGATAGGAACAAAATGGAATTTTGAGTATAGTTTTGTTTCCTGAAAATTTGTGGATGTGTTTATTATTTTAGCAATAAACATATTTATTCATAAAATAATATTTTTATGAGTGTAAAACATTCCTCACTTACCCCCATTTATCTTTATCTTTATTGCAAATCCTCTGGAAGGAGTTTTTGTATTTTCATTCCCACAATTTATATAAATAAAATATATATTTTAGTTATTGATGGACCTTTATTTTATATATTTGTTTATATGTGATGCTGAGAATCAAACCCAGTGCCTCACACATGCTAGGCAAGGGCTGTACCACTAAGTCACAACCCCATTCACTCCCACATTTTTGTGATCTCTTCTTGATACCATGGGTTATGGGTGACAAGTTCTGCTTCCTCACTTGTTGAAGTTTGAATAATCAGAGGAGCACACTGAGGCAAGCATATAAAGAAGGGTTATTTAAAAAGGGGTAACAGAGTTCTCCTGGGAGGGAGAAGAGGTATACTGGTATCCCAAGAAGCAAGGTGTTCTGCCCTTTTTATATGTCCTAGGCTTCCTTTGTTCTCCTTCCTTCTTATCCTTAACTTTCTCCTTCCTATGACTAGGCCTAGGAAATGCATGGTGGGATGGCCAAAATGTGGGAAACAGGTGGGCTGAAGGGGAAGGGCAGGATGATACAGTCCAGGACACATTAATTAACAACCTTATAACTCCCTGTAGGGAGGGGCAATTTCTGGGACAGCTTACCTAGCCACAGGTTGGAGTAGGGGCAGGGTCTTGATAAGAGTGGAGGAAGGGCTATGAAGAAATTAACATTTCAATCCCTCAGGGGACAGTCTCCAACTTTCTGGACTCCAAATTGGCCTCCTTGATTTGACCTGACTTTGATTTACCTGTCTATACTGACTGCCTGTCAAATTCTGGCTTCCTTTTTATTATGAGATCTTCTTTTGTTTTTCCAATTGTATGTTAATGTCATTTTGAAACACAAATGATTTACTTCTCCTTTTCCAATTTGGATGGCCTTCACTACTTTTGCTTGCCTAAATGTTTTGGCTAGGCTTTTATTTTGTGTGAAATAGAAGTGATACATATAGACATCCATCTCTTGCTCTCCTCTTAGAAATTTTTAAGTCATCATTATTGATTATCATGAGCGCTTAACATGTCACAAAATAGTCTTTATTATATAGATATGGTTTCACATATTAGCAGTTTTTAAAATTGTTTTCTTTTAAAAATCTTGAAAATTCTAAAGTGCTTTTGTCTGATCAAATATATGTTTCTGTGTGGCCCTTTTTTTAAACAGAGTGTTGCTCATTTTGTTAATAATTGGTTCATTTTCATGTGATGAAGAACCTTGCATTCTGTGACAAATCCCACTCAGTAATACAGCATAATCCTATTAGTGATCTGTTGAATTTTGTTTTCTAAAGTCTTGTTGAATATTTTTCCATGAGTATTCATTTGGTACCTGTCTTCATTTATACTACAAAGTTTTTGTTTTCTAGAGCCTTAAAAATTCAACACATTCATTAATTTTATTAGTATTCTATCTCTTTTTAAAAAGCAAAATTTGTGAAATTCTTCACAATTTTACCCAAATCTCAACCCTGCAGTTTTTATAACCAATTGATTCAAAAAATTCAAAATCTACGGATTAATATTCAAGGTAATGCAATTTTGCTACTACACTCCTAATCAAGTTAACTCCAAATACTCATGCTATCCTAGACCTACACTCAACTCCTGTATTTGCTTATTTCAGTGTCTCCTAGAAATACTTTGCAGAGTTCTCTCCCCATTCTTTTGCTTATGACTTTTTCTGGGTGTGTGATCTCCTCCTCTTTTCCCATAAAGTACATGACAAAGGAAATTTTGCTGTTCATTTATGCAGATTGATGTATGATATATATCCTCACTCAAAATGTAAACTGCCTTATAATCTTTAAAAGTTAAGTCTGAACAATTAAAACTAGATCTATACTTATATACCCAGGTGTCTAATATGGTAAATCAATTGAGAACAAGTGATACATGAGCCCCCTGAAGAGCAAATAACACCTGATTCAAGGAAGCATTGATTTCTCCGAGGCAGGAATACTTTGTATTCTCTTGCTACGGTGGGTTTTGCCGGGGATAAAAAACTCATAACATGACTATTCAATCAATTTCAATATAATTTTTAATTTTGATTAATTACGATGTTGCTTTTTTTAAAACGTTTTTCTTTTCTGTCTTTTGCAATTAAAAAAACATTTAATCTTTTTTATTATATAAGAGCACTTCAAAAATTTAGAATGCTATTATGAGTGTCTTAAGTTACTATTTTCCAAACTAAACACATTCATTTATCTTTCTGACATGATTTATAGACTCTTCAATTCCTGATCACTAGTTCCTTGATGTACTATAATTATGTTCATCTGGTGTAATAAAATACTATGGACCTTTGTGATGACTTAATTAAATGAAGAAATATATCAAGTTCATGAATAAGAAAACTTAATATTCTAAAAATGTCAAATTCAACTAATTTATTTAAAAGTTAAATAAAATTATAATCTCAATATAAGATTTTAAAATTGATATGAAAGAATAAAATAAATGGCTTAAGTACAAACAATGACAGTTTTAAAAAGAATGAATGTATAAAACCTAATATTATGAAAATCATATAATTAAAATAGTTTCTTATATCTCAGAAATACACAACTAGTTTAATTTTATGTGTTAACATACATAACCTTATGTATATTCATACATATTAGTATGATTAAAAGGTATTTTAAATGTGTTCCAAAAAATATTCTTTTATACATAGTGTTAGAACATGGATTGCTTATTTGAAAAATAAATAGAAGTTTATTCAAAGCTCATCCCATTCAGATAAATACATTTCAAGGTGTATAAAATCCTAAATATAAAAAGGAAACTATTCTAGAAAAGTAATTATGGAAGGTCAGTCCTTCAGCTGTGTCCTTCGCCTTCTGCCTTCTCAAGTTTTCATGGATTTTGTTACTGCAATTAAACTCTCTTTTCCTGATGGATTATTATCTCCATTATAAAAATACATCTCAGATCATACATATTTAATGCCCTCCCTTGAGTCTTCACTTCCTCTATTACCTCCTTATTCTTTTCTCCCACTTAAAGCATAATATCTTTCATGGTTTTCTATATACATGCTTCCAATTCCTCAGCATCCATTTCTCTTCAATTCATTTCAATCATATTTCTTCCCATTTTCTGCTTTGAATCTGTTTTCCAGATATAGGTCATTACAATCCTGTAGCTTGCCAAACACCTTGCTCAGGACTCTGTCCTGATTATAATCAGTTCCTCACCACATTTGTCAGGGGTGACCACTCTCCCCTTGATCACTCCTGTCTCTGTTTCTCATAACTCCAAATTCACCTAGTTTTACTTTGAATGACTGTCTTGACCTCCTTCTTCAAAACATTAAACTTAACTCTTTCTTTCTTTCTTTCCTTCTTTTTTTTTCTTTTTATTATTGACTGTTTCAGACAAAAATGAAAAGGGGGAGCAGTTATATGATATGCTAAGGTAGGAGAAATATTCTAAGTATCCTAAGTATTCCACTGGATGAAATAAAACTATGCAAGAATGTGTTCAATACTTAGAACAGTACTTATGCCTTGGCTTCAGTTGTATAGACTTGAAAGGAAATATGGCACTCTTATTAATATCATTGTTAAAATACTTCACAGTTGCTAGACATTATAATAGATCAGAATTTTAGTTTTAGAAATGAATTTTTTTAAAGATCTTTCATTACTGTTTTCTGAAATTTGCTCTTTTACTGATGTGTTCCTTGATTAGGCATTGTACTTCCTCAAATAATATAGCATTCTAAAAATATTTCAAAAGTATAGTATGCTAATTTCATAATCTACTGATGGTATGAGTTCTTTACTCATAAATTTAAATGCATAAATTACTCACTTTAGTTTTGTAATAATAGTGATTAATAAGGGCACAACTATGTATTTTCTGTACAAATTACTCAGAATCCTGAAGGTTAATGTGCATTTTCACCTCCTTCCTTGTGTGTGTCCATATGACTCCAGAGATGATAAATATTTTCAAGCCACTCTTCCTTGTGCAATTTCTCCCTAATAATCGTTAAACACAGGTCTTATAGAAAAGCAGGCAATAGTGGAATTTTATCAGTCATCGGTATGACGCTGTGATCACTCTAAACTCTCTTTTATTTCTCTTGGCTTCCAGAAGGAGATAAATTCAAATAATCTAAGCCAGCCTCTATTCATATAATTAAATAAAATGCCCCCAAAACTTTATTATCAGTTGTTTTACTTTATTTGTGTATATTCTCTTCCAAGGGATCTCATTTAATCTCAGAGTTTTAATATCACATGTATACCTCAGACTTCCTATTTGGCTTTAATACAGTTGTCTCTTAGATGTTTACAACTTCACAAAACTCTCCACTTCATTTTCCAAGTACACATTTTACACTTTTTCCCCCCATCTCTACAGCTACATGGTGCTAATCCTTGCTAACTCAGGCTCCAAAAAAGTAAGAATTCTTTTTTCCTCTCATCTTAAATCCAAATCTGAACATAGATTCCATTTATTATGCTAAATAAAAATGTTTAAAACTAGCTGATCATACAATTCCTACAATCAAACTCTATCCTCAGTCACCAACTCTCTGGAAATACTCCCCAAAAGAAAAAGAGAAAACAGTTCTGCAAAGAGAACCATCAAAGCATGGTTTCTAAAGCCTCTACTCTCCTGCCAGGTACCTAGATTCAGACAGATTTGTGGCTCATTAGCTATGTGTTTGGTAACTAGCATTCAAATCCTGCTTAATTTGTGTATATGCCTCTGTGACCTTGTTTCTTCAATTATAATGAGGCATAGTAATAGTTTCTACCTCAGTGGATTATTAGGGGTATAAAATGTGTCAATACATCTCAAGTGTACAGAATAAACAGTAATTATATAACATGTAATGAATTAGTCAAGGAACATTCTGCAAATTTCACCATTTTACAAATAACATCACTGTATCACAGAGATCTCGAAAGCAAGTTAAGAAAAATAATAAGAATAAAAGTACAGGATATCAATGATTTTTTTAAAAATCAACAATATTTAAGAGAGTGTGGCAATAAAACAAAAATAGGAAAACAAATATAGTCTAGAATTAGACATATAGAGAGATGTCAGATTTATAAAAAAGATGCAAAGAATCCACTCATTATCTATCTAGATTTACCTTTAAGTGTCTGTAAAGTAGAAGAGACTTGAAAAGAGGCTTTTGTTTCTTCCTTAGAACAGCAATGGAAATAGTTGAACTTTAAGGAAATGATACCGGATCAGTTAGATATTCATATCAAAGAACACCTTCATTACTAGTTCACAATACATAAAAAATTTTAGATATATTATATACCTAAATGAAGAGGTACAATAAGACCAATTTTCTAAGATAACATAAGTTACTATGTTAATGCCAGTGAAAGAGATAAATATTTATTAACCTGCTTGCAAAAATACTAGCCATGATGAAAATAATGACATTTATTAAAGTCAAGAAATTATATTTATTATAAAAAAACATAAAAACAAAAGCAAACTGCAGAGTGAAATTCACTGAATATTTGCATATGTAAAATATTAACAAAAAGCTCATATCAACATTATATAAAGAACTAAAATGTGTAGGAAAGGGGAGGAATCAATAAAATTAATAATTTTCTAAATATGTATTTTACAAAGTTGACAATAAATATAAGAAAAATGTGCACAATATCATTAGACATCAGGAAAATGCAATTTTAGTGTAATTTAGAGTTCTTATACATCCTGTAGAGTGAATAAAACAAAATAAACAGAAAATAGCACATGTTTAGTGAATGTGGAAATAACTATTATAAATGAATATATTCCTTCTTATGACTCAGCAATTCCTCTTTAAGCATATATTTGTGCACTAAAAGACATGTAAAAAAATGTTCATAATGGTATTATTTGCATTAGTCAAACTCTGGAAAGAAAAAAAGTCCATTTACTAGGAGAATAGATCAATGAAAGGCAAATTTCTCACAATGAACTAAAATATAACACACACACACACACACACACACAAAAGTTAAAGAATCAACAAGATCAGTGTATAAATCAAACTGTTGAAGAAAATAAGGCAAAGAACACATGGGTATACATATTCCCTGTGTATGGTACAATTTTCTGAGTGGTGATAGAATTAAAGATAGAGATAGCCATATAAAGTGATGAGATAGAGATAGACAGAAATATGTATCAACTCATCTTCTTTTCATAATGCACATAAAATCTTGAGATATATTTTATTTATCTTTAGGACATCCAGTGAAGGTTGTGGATGATGTTATTCCCAAATCTGTAGGTAGTTCATTAACTGGGGGATCCTTTATGTATGTGCTCAACCACAAACCCTGGAAAAGAACTGCTTAGAAAAAAAAATGTACTTCACTTCCCAACATGGAATAAATGGAAAAGATGGCTAGTCAATGTAAATACAATAACAAGAACAAGTGAGCATATGATTACATTTGTGAACTGTGAAAATACAATCCCCCCAAAATATGGTTACTTGGGGAAGAGGGGTTGGTAACATCCTATTTATTTTGAAGGCTATCATATACATGATATTTTCTTAGTGAAAAATTCATCAAGCTTTACACTTAACTATTTACACATCCAGAGAAAGTGGATTGAAAAAATAAAACCAAAAGCACAGAAAACATATGGATAGAAAATTTCTGAATATCTGAGTGAGAAAATTAGCAAAGAAACAAAATTGTATCAGCTTGAGAGGGTGTGAGATGAGAGAAATAAATTGTATATTTTGTGTGGACTTATTTTACAAGGTATATATTAGCAAATATGTATGTGTGAAACAATTCATTCAATAAATTGTAATATTAGTGATGCAACAGAAAAACAGAATAAGAAATGGAACACTTGGAAATTAATAAGTGTATAGTATGTAGAGATTATCCATTGACAGAAGGATAAACACTTTACCTCCTGATAGGAGGAAAGAGAGAAGATATAAAATTTAGATAAATTAATATAAAATGTGGCATACTCATTGGGACTTTGAATAAAATGTAATTTTATTAAAATTATCTTTAAAAACTTTGGTACACAATAACTCTCTCTTGAAACTATTTAAATGGAAATATCCTCTGAGGTTAAAAACTGTTTATTGAACATGTTGTCAAACAGAAAAGATGGTCCAACTGCAGTGACCTCCAAGAAGGGTACAAAATTGACCCATTCATGAAATAATTGCTCATTTATTATTTAATATATAGCATCCCTTTGTGGCAGTACATTTATATTCACTCATTCTTCCTTTTCACTCAGAGCATTGTCTGTATAACATGGGCATTTTCCTTGTATATACTCTACCCTTTACTTATTTCCAAGGCTCTTACCTTCTTTTTTCTTGATTTCACTTGAAATAATTATGCTTCTCGAGGCGTCTTTGGCCCACTTATCAGTTATATAATTGGGTGGGTGTATTGCCTTTTCATCCTCTCTTCCATGAGACACACTGATAAATTCCCTTCTGATCATTCTAGTAGCTCCTTTATTACTTCAAATCATTATCTCATCCATATTTGTCACATTTTTGTCAAATTGCATTTTTTTAAGAGAGAGAGAGAAGAGAGAGAGCGAATTTTTTAATACTTATTTTTCAGTTTTCGGTGGACACAACATCTTTATTTTATGTGGTGCTGAGGATTGAACCCAGCACCCTGTGCATGCCAGGCAAGCGTGTTACTGCTTGAGCCACATTCCCAGCCCCTAAATTGCATTTTTTTGAAAACTATAGTTCACTCTTAAAAACCCAGGTTTTCATCCAGCTGGACTTTCAAGCTGGGAGGCATATTTAAGTTTTGCCAACTTTCATTTTAAACAATTTATTAACATTTTTGTCAAAATGTCCTAATGCAAGTTGTTTATTACTTTCTTGGTATAATTAGAATTCATTCTTTCAACCAAGTGTGTAGAATATAAGGAAAGCAGAATCTCAGCCTTGGCTAAGTGAGGACCTATAAAAAATTTGGAAGTCAGAAAAAGATGCAAATATCTGAGGGAAAATGGTAAAATTAGAACTTAGTTAATATCACAAGACAATTGTTGTTTTCACAGATAATGGATGAGCCCCACAAAGGAGTAAGGTGTCAGTGGTGGCAGAAGTAGGATCAGGAAACAGTATTCCTGCTGAGCACACATAAAACACCTTTCAACCCTCTATCCTGTTTTCTCCTCTTTGCTTTGCCCTTTTTTTTTCCCTGTTATCAGCTCACACTTTCAGTTTCTGGGTAGCATGTAATATTTTCTTTTATACTTTTATATATTTCCTTTCTTTTTCCTACAAATAAGTGAGTAACAGTCACAAATGAACTATGTGTGCACATTTCCACAAAGAAGAAGGGATGTTATCATAAACTGTCTCTTTGGTTTTTTAAATTAAAATTGCTTAGACTGGTGGTGGGGGAGGGGGGGAACAACAACAAGAGTCAAGCCCTGCCTAAAATCATTGGTCTTGGGATGTTCCTGATTTGAAAAAAGAAGTTCTGTAATTTAGACTTGAAATATTAGGTTAAGAAATATGAATCTGTTTGTTGAATAAGTGCAGTCACAAAACTCTTACATTTCATGAATTACACCTGAGTTGAACAAAAAAGAATTAAACTTAAATCCCTATGCACAGGGTTTTGTATTATTGTGAGTGACATTTGATATGGCATAATTTATTTTTAGCACTCTAAATGAAGAAACATACAAGTGATGTGACTGACTTATCTTAAATGTACGGATTCTGAAGAGCCGATGTTGTAGAATATATTAGCTTCAACTAGTTATTTCGTAATTACAGTAAATTATCACCAGCTTTCCATTCCACTACCCTGAGGGCTGTGTAGCGATGAAGAAATAGCTTAGCTCTCTTCTGGATCTCTTTTACCTCCTGTTGATCTAAATAAAAGTAATTTTGACGCATGGGATTGAAAGAATAGTATATAATTTTACTTTATGTTTAGAATATTAATCATGTCATGATAAGGTATTTCTTTGGTCCATTCTTTCTATATTTTCAAATTCCTTTTTACTGCATATTTAAAATGCTTAACTGTTTCTCAGCAAAACAAAAGTATTTAATTAAAATTTCAAACAAAAATATTTAATTAAAATAATTATATGAATTTTAAGACTCAGAATTAAAAACATATTACTCAATTGAAAAGAGACTTGGTTAAATATACTAACTAAGCTTAATTATTAAAACATGTCCAGATATCAGGAGTGTTTGGACATGAAGTGAAAAAAAAAAAAACAAAAACAAACATTTATCCTAAGAGTACATACAAGTTGCCAATAAACACATATAAAGATATTCAACATTACTAATCATTAATGAAATTCTCATTAAAATCCAAGGAATGTGCCACTTTATACATAGTAGAATGGATATTATAAACACACACACACACTAATTTTTGCATAATATTCAGACATGCTGAAGCCATTAACCTTTTCCTAGAGACTGAACCAAGTTTAAAAAAAAAAAAAAGTCCCAGTAAGAGACCTTAGTTTCTTCCTCAGAAACTCATTATTGAATATCCTTAGGCAAGACCTTCAAAGTCTCCGCAGCATTCTCTGCCTGTCTATGCAGGTTAGAGGGGTCTGTAGGTGTTTCTCTATGTAAGGGTGTTTCCCTGGTCTAGTGGCACAGGTGCAGATCAAGTTGTTAAATTGGTGCCTATCAGCAAGTCAATCCATGTCCATCACATCTCAAGAGGCAGTAAGATGCCCCTTGTGAGACAAAATCTATTTTAAGGATGAAGGAATTCTTGGTATTGTTTTTCTTATAATCATTTATTTGAGTTCCTTAAATCCTGCCTTGTTCAATATTCTGTTGCATTGTAGCATTGCGTGAGATCTCATCAACATAGGCTCCTATTGTTGATGTTGTTTTGGTTTGGCTTTCTAATAGAGGCTGTGATGTGATGACTATTTATGGAATTAAGCATAGAGTGAAATTGAAGCACTGTTCTCCTAAAATATTTAAAATTAGGTTTAGTTTTTGCAACACAAATCAAGTAATCTTAAAGATCTCCTTCAGGGTCTACCTAAGAAACTCCTAATTTTCTATTCATGTAAAAGATTCAGTTTCCTAGGAATTATTAATTTGTTGCATTTTGTATGTTAACTTGCTTTGAATGCTTCCACCTTTTTTTTAACATCACAGAGCATGCTACATTTATTTGTTGATGAAAGGCAACAGTCCAAGTTATATTCTTGTTATCCCTAAGGAGAGGAAGGAGGAACAAACAGAAGGAAAGAAATCTCTGTTTACTTGGTTACATCATGTTCTTTAGTCTTAGATAACAACAACAAAAAATAAAATCCTCTGAATTCAATCAATTTGAATGCATTACAATTTCATGAATTATACAGATATAGTTTTCGGGGTATGTCCTAGCATGTATAATATACAAAGTTTATTTGATTTTCACATTCTATAATCAATCTCCTTTTAAAAGTAAAAGACCTAATAAACTGGGAAGACAAGTAAGTTTACAGGTAACATTTTTAACCCTAGAGGTATTAAGTGGCTGAGTCAAGAATGAAATTCCACTGTTTTGATTTCAGATGAAAATTATCTTTTCAACACACCGTACCCAGGTCTGAAGAATAACAAAGACAACACTGTCTATGCCTAAGTACCAGCACTGAAAAATTGTGACAACATTCAGATCTCAAGATAAAAAAATGTGGCAGCTATACACAATGGAGTATTATGCAGCACTAAGAAATGACAAAATCATAGAATTTGCAGGGAAATGGATGGCATTAGAGCAGATTATGCTAAGTGAAGCTAGCCAAGCCCTAAAAATCAAATGCCAAATGTCTTCTTTGATATAAAGAGAGCCACTAAGAACAGAACAGGAAGGAAGAACATGAGGAAAAGACTAACAGTAAACTAAGGCGAATGGGGGGAGAGAAAGGGAGAGAGAAGGGAAAGCATATGGAAATGGTAGGAGACCTTCAATGATACACAAAATTATAAGAGGTTATGAGGGGCAAGGGGGAGGGGGGAAAAAAGGGAGAGAATTAACAACAGCAGAGGAGGTAGAGAGGGAAGATGGGAAGGGAGGGGAGGGGAGGGGGGATAGTAGGGGATAGGAAAGGTAGCAGAATACAACAGTTACTAATATGCCATTATGTAAAAATGTGAGTATGTAACAGATGTGATTCTGCAATTTGTATTTGGGGTAAAAATGGGAGTTCAAAACCCAATTGAGTCAAATGTATGAAAGATGATATATCATGAGCTCTGTAATGTTTTGAACAATCAATAAAAAATGAAAATATGAAAAAAAAAGTTTAATTAAAGTTTAAATTAAAGAATGGAGTTCATAACATAAAAAAAAGAACTAAGTTTTAGGAAAGATTGTTAACTAAAATGAAAATGTTGTTTATTCAGGTCCTTCCTTTGTGTGTGTGTGTGTGTGTGTGTGTGTGTGTGTGTGCGTGCCCACACACACACAAGTGCATATTTATAAAAAAACTAAAGAGGTGGTGTGAGAGGCTTGTGGTGTGAGAGGCTTGTGGTGTGAGAGGCTTGTGGGAAGCTAGTGGTGGCAGTTGGGCCCTGAGGGTTTTTCCTGAGGAGCTGTTTTGTTTGGCCTGTGTGGTTCTAAAAATAAAGTTCCTTTCTTTTGACAAGTGGCTCCTGAATTGTGCCCAGCCACACTGCGGCATTTGGTGGCTCGCACGGGGAGCGACTGAGGAAATAACTGAGGGGATCCAACATGGCGGCCGGCGAGGAAGCAGCGATTCCAATGTTTCCACTTTAACGGGATCAGAAAGACCCATTGGAACAGCAGCAGCCTACCTACAGAGGAACATCTAGCAAAATTCCCTTAAGAGGAGAGCTGCCGATAACTGGTAGGTTTATTGGAAGTGACAGTTTGTCCCAGAGAAGTGGATCTTGGCCGGCCACGCGAGCACAGAGGTCTAGTCCCGCAGCCATTAGCTGCTCCTGCAAGCGGCTCTCCCGGGAGGCCCAGTTCTCGATCTGGGAACAGCCACACCGCCCGCCGGGATCTTAGCCACACAGCCGCAGCTGCCCCGCTCTTCAGGCGGCCCCCGACAGCCTGACTCAGCTAGAAGGGTCCCCACATGGCCCAGCACATGGCCATGCCCTCTGGGCTCTGCTAACAGCCCCACCCACCTGGCGAATGGCTCCCCCCCTGAGACCACATGAAGGGAATATAACCAAGCCTTTACGAAATAGCGAACTGGAAACTAAAACCAAAGATCGTGTCAGACTAGAGACAAACCAGTTCCACCCCTCCCTTTGAACACTCCGGCAAGGAGCCAGGGGCCTGCCATAGCAGAGAGGGGAAGTCGCCAAAGCTCGGCCAAAGAGATTCCTTCCCAGCGGAATCTACTTTAGCAGGTGTGTGACTCCCACACACATCAGATACAAACAACCGGGAAACTTCAAAATCTCTCCGTGGGTGTGACCATAAGGGCCAAAGGACTCTTGACTCCCAACTCCCCCTACTGCCAGAGACAGGCAGACCTGTGACCCACCAGCGGAACAGGCCTAGAGGCATGCCAGCGTGGTAGACACATCACACCAATTGGAGTAGGGACAGAGCAGAGCAGCCGCCCGCATCTGGATCAGGCCCAACGACCCAAGGGCATGGTAGTCACGTTACCACAATTGGAGTGGGAGCAGAGCAGAGCCATCACCCGTGCCCGCAAGGTGGGCAGACCTGCAACTGACCGGCAGAGCAGGCCTAGCGGCCCACCAGTGCGGTAGACAGATCACCCCAATTAGAGGAGGAGCACAGCCACTACCTGCCCTGCAAGGGAGATTTTTCAACTATACAAGAGCAATATAAATAATTAGGGGGAAAATTTCAAAAACACAACAGTTTCACCAAGCAGAAAGAAATGTGAGCAGTATGAAAAGACAAGGAAAGAAAGGACCACAAGCAATCCAGGTCAACTCAACTTTAGAAGAGGTAATAGCTGCAACAGATGGAATGTCAGATAAAGAGTTCAGGATATACATGCTTCAGATGATCTGGAGTCTCAAGGAAGACATGAAACAGCAAAATCAGACAATGAAAGATCACATTGACAAGGAACTACATAAACAAATACAGGAAGCAAAAGATCAATTACACAGGGAGATAGAGGTAATAAAAAACAAACAAATAGAAATCCTAGAAATGCAGGAAGCAATAAACCAACTTAAAAACTCAATTGAGAATACTACCAGCAGAGTAGATCACTTAGAAGATAGAACATCAGACAATGAAGACAAAGTATTTCAACTTGAAAAGAACATAGATAGCTCAGCAAGACTGCTAAGAAACCATGAGCAGAACATCCAAGAATTATAGGATAACATAAAAAGACCAAACATAAGAGTCATTGGGATACAGGAAGGCATAGAGCTCCAAACCAAAGGAATAAACAATCTATTCAGTGAAATAATACAAGAAAACTTCCCAGACTTGAAGAATGAGACAGAATCCCAAATCCTAGAAGCCTACAGGACGCCGAATGTGCAAAATCACAAGAGATCCACACCTAGACACATTATAATGAAGATGTCCAACATACAGAATAAGGAGAGAATTTTAAAAGCTACAAGAGAAAGGAAGCAGATTACATTTAGGGGTAAACCAATCAGGATAACAGCTGATCTTTCAACACAGACTCTGAAAGCTAGAAGATCCTGGAATAACATATTTCAAACACTGAAAGAAAATGGGTTCCAACCAAGGATTGTGTATCTGGCGAAATTAAGCTTCAGGGTGGAAGATGAAATTAAAACCTTCCACGATAAACAAAAGTTAAAAGAATTTGCAGCTAGAAAACCATCTCTTCAAAAAATCCTTGGCAAAACATTACAGGAAGAGGAAATGGAAAACAACAATGAAAACCAACAGTGGGAGGTAGGACAGTAAAGGGGGGAAAGTAATCAAAGAGGAAAACAAATCAGGTTTAGTAACACTAATAAACAAATATGGCTGAAAGAACAAACCATATCTCAATAATAACCCTAAATGTCAATGGCTTAAACTCACCAATTAAGAGACACAGGCTTGTTGAATGGATCACAAAACAAGACCCAACAATATGCTGCCTACAGGAGACTCATTTGATAGGAAAAGACATACATAGACTGAAGGTGAAAGGTTGGGAAAAATCATATCACTCATATGGACTGCGGAAACAAGCAGGAGTGTCCATACTCATATCAAATAAAGTAGATTTCAAGCCAAAGTTAATCAAAAGGGATAAAGAGGGACACTACATACTGCTCAAGGGAACCATACACCAACAAGACATAACAATCATAAATATATATGCCCCAAACAACGGTGCAGCTATGTTCATCAAGCAAACCCTTCTCAAGTTCAAGAGTCTAATAGACCAACATACAATAATCATGGGAGACTTCAACACACCTCTCTCACCACTGGACATATCTTTCAAATAAAAGTTAAATAAGGAAACTATAGAACTCAATAACACAATTAATAACCTAGACTTAATTGACATAAATAGAATATACCACCCAACATCAAGCATTTACACTTTTTTCTCATCAGCACATGGATCCTTCTCAAAAATAGATCATATATTATGTCACAGGGCAACTCTTAGACAATATAAAGGAGTAGAGATAATACCGTGCATCTTATCTGATCATAATGGAATGAAACTGAAAATGAACGATAAAAGAAGGAAGGAAATATCATGCACCACTTGGAGAATGAACAATAGGTTACTGAATGATCAATGGGTTTTAGAAGACATCAAGGAGGAAATTAAAAATTTCTTAGAGTTAAATGAAAACTCAGACACAACATCGGAATCTATGGGACACATTGAAAGCAGTTCTAAGAGGAAAATTCATTGCTTGGAGTTCATTCCTTAAAAAAAGCAAAATCCAACAAATAAATGATCTCATACTTCATCTCAAAATCTTAGAAAAAGAAGAGCAAAACTACAGCAAAAGAAGTAGAAGGCAAGAAATAATTAAAATCAGAGCTGAAATTAATGAAATTGAAACAAAAGAAACAATTGGAAAAATTGATAAAACTAAAAGTTGGTTCTTTGAAAAAATAAATAAAATCGACAGACCCTTAGCCATGCTAACGAAGAGAAGAAGAGAGAGAACTCAAATTACTAGCATACGGGATGAAAAAGGCAAGATCACAACAGACACTTCAGAAATACAGAAGATAATCAGAAATTATTTTGAATCCTTATACTCCAATAAAATAGAAGATAATGAAGGCATCAATAAATTTTTTAGTCATATGATCTGCCCAGATTGAGTCAGGAGGATATAGACAACCTAAACAGACCAATAACAATTGAGGAAATAGAAGTAACCATGAAAAGACTACCAACTAAGAAAAGCTCAGGACCTGATGGGTATACAGCAGAGTTTTTCAAAACCTTTAAAAAGGAACTAACACCAATACTTTTCATGCTATTTCAGGAAATAGAAAAAGAGGGAGAACTTCCAAATTCATTCTATGAGGCCAACATCACCCTGATGCCTAAACCAGACAAAGACACTTCAAAGAAAGAAACTACAGACCAATATTTCTAATGAACCTAGAATGCAAAAATCCTCAATAAAATTCTGGCGAATCAGATTCAAAAACACATCAAAAAAATTATACACCATGATCAAGTAGGATTCATCCCTGGGATGCAAGGCTGGTTCAATATACGGAAATCAATAAATGTTATTCCACCACATCAATAGACTTAAAAATAAGAACCATATGATCATCTCGATAGATGCAGAAAAAGCATTCAACAAAGTACAGCATCCTTTTATGTTCAAAACTCTAGAAAAATTAGGGATAACAGGATCATACCTCAACATAGTAAAAGCAATCTACGATAAGCCACAGGCCAGCATCATTCTGAATGGAGAAAAATTGAAGACATTCCCTCTAAAATCTGGAACAAGACAGGGATGCCCTCTCTCTCCACTTTTGTTCAACATAGCCCTCAAAACACTTGCCAGAGCAGTTAGACAGATGAAAGAAATTAAAGGTATAAAAATAGGAAAAGAACTTAAATTATCACTATTTGCAGATGACATCATTCTATACCTAGCAGACCCAAAAGGGTCTACAAAGAAACTATTAGAGCTAATAAATGAATTCAGCAAAGTGGCAGGATATAAAATCAACACGCATAAATCAAAGGCATTCCTGTATATCAGCGACAAATCCTATGAAATGGAAATGAGGACAACTACTCCATTCACAATATCCTCAAAAAAAATAAAATACTTGGAATCAACCTAACAAAAGAGGTGAAAGACTTATACAATGAAAACTACAGAACCCTAAAGAGTGATATAGAAGAAGATCTTAGAAGATGGAAAAATATACCCTGTTCATGGATAGGCCGAACTAACATCATCAAAATGGCGAAACTACCAAAAGTTCTCTATAAGTTCAATGCAATGCCAATCAAAATCCCAACCGCATTTCTTGTAGAAATAGATAAAGCAATCATGATATTCATATGGAAAAATAAAAGACCCAGAATAGCAAAAACAATGCTAAGCAGGAAGTGTGAATCAGGCGGTATAACGATACCAGACTTCAAACTATACTACAGAGCAATAGTAACAAAAACAGCATGGTACTGGTACCAAAACAGGTGGGTGGACCAATGATACAGAATAGAGAACACAGAAACCAATCCACAAAACTACAACTATCTTATATTTGATAAAGGGACTAAAAGCATGCAATGGAGGAAGGATAGCATCTTCAACAAATGGTGCTGGGAAAACTGGAAATCCATTTGCATCAAAATGAAACTGAATCCCTTTCTCTCACCATGAACAAAAGTTAACTCAAAATGGATCAAGGAGCTTGATATCAAATCAGAGACTCTGCGTCTGATAGAAGAAAAAGTTGGCTATGATCTACATACTGTGGAGTCGGGCTCCAAATTCCTCAATAGCGCAAGAGTTAACAACTAGAATTAACAAATGGGACTTACTCAAACTAAAAAGTTTTTTTCTCAGCAAAAGAAAGAATAAGAGAGGTTAACAGGGAGCCTACATCCTGGGAACAAATCTTTACTCCTCACACTTCAGATAGAGCCCTAATATCCAGAGTATACAAAGAACTCAAAAAATTAGACAAAAAGACAACAAATAACCCAATCAACAAATGGGCCAAGGCCCTGAACAGACACTTCTCAGAGGAGGACATACAATCAATCAATAAGTACATGAAAAAATGCTCACCATTGCTAGCAGTCAGAGAAATGCAAATCAAAACCACCATAAGATACCATCTCACTCCAATAAGATTGAGAGCCATTATGAAGTCAAACAACAACAAGTGCTGGCGAGGATGTGGGGAAAAGGGTACACTTCTTCATTGTTGGTGGGACTGCAAATTGGTGCAGCCAATTTGGAAAGCAGTATGGAGATTTCTTGGAAAGCTGGGAATGGAACCACCATTTGACCAAGAGCATGCTACAGGGACACTGATACATCGATGTTCATAGCAGCACAATTCATGATAGCAAGATTGTGGAACCAACCTAGATGCCCTTCAATAGATGAATGGATAAAGAAAATGTGGCATTTATACACAATGGAGTATTACTCTGCATTAAGAAATGACAAAATCATAGAATTTGGAGGGAAATGGATGGCATTAGAGCAGATTATGCTAAGTGAAGCTAGCCAATCCTTAAAAAACAAATGCCAAATGACTTCTTTGATATAAGGGGAGTAACTAAGGACAGAGTAGGGAGGAAGAGCAGGAGAGGAAGATTAACATTAAATAGGGATGAGAGGTGGGAGGGAAAGGGAGAGTGAAGGGAAATTGCATGTAAAGGGAAGGTGATCCTCAGGGTTATACAAAATTACATACAAGAGGAAGTGAGGGGTAAGGGAAGAATAATACAAGTGGAAGAAATGTTTTGCAGTAGAGGGGGTCGAGAGAGAAGAGGGGAGGGGAAGGGAGGGAAGGGGGGATAGTAGAGGATAGGATAGAGAGCAGAATTCATCAGACACTAGAATGGCAATATGTAAATCAATGGAAATGTAACTGATGTAACTGATGTGATTCAGCAATCTGTATATGGGGTAAAGGTGGGAGTTCATAACCCTTTTGAATCAAACTGTGAAATATGATATATCAAGAAAGATGTAATGTTTTGAATGACCAACAATAATAAAAAAAAAGAAAAAAAAACTAAAGAGCACTGAAATACTACAGAATGTAAGATTAACTCTCCATCTGATTTCCAACTTGAGCTGAAAGTAAGGTCTATTTTCTCAGTTTCCTTTTCCATTGGACACTATTTGTTATAGGGCAAGGTAATTATATTACTGTACTTACATAATATGATAAAAAATAAAATAAAACTGAAGTAGAGCAACCAAGAATAAAATAATTTTGGAATTAATGACTCATCAATAGATATTAGCAAGATATCATGTGCAAAAGTAGAGGAAACTAGGAACATCTGTAATACACAGAGGGTTTGAAATCATGATTCTTAATTTATTATACCTGTGCTTTACTCCAGAGGTAAAGGTTTGTTTAAATAGAATAAGTATGATGTGTCAAACCTGTGTCCTACTCACAGACAAATCGCTAGGATCCAATTCCTTTAAAGCCATTACATATTCTTTCCCCCCACCACTACCATTTTCTTAGTGGGATGACTTCCTTCAGTTAGAAATTGGTGACTAGCAGTTGTAGCAGTTGTTTAAGATACAAGAGAAAAACTTCCATCTAAACAACCTTTAGGGTGCTCTCATGAAACAAATTTTAATTATAACTACTTTTTGAATTAATAGGCATTATTGAAACTTTGAGTGAAAAATAAATTTCCCCTATACCTCTGAACAACCCCTTCATTTCCTCTATGACTAACATCTTGCTTCAGAGCGTCACATATGTTTAAAATTGATGATACAATATTAGCACATTATTATTAACTGAAGTCTATAATTTTATATCAACTTATTCTTTGTGCTTCATGGTCCTGTATGTTTTGAAAAAATGTATGATGATGTGTATTTACTACTATCACTTATCCTTCACCTATTTCTGTCCTCCCCTCTGCAAGTCTCTCTTATTTCTATTCACCGCTATTCATCTCTACTCATCAAACTATAAATCCTCCAACACCTGGTAACTACTATTCTAGTTTGTGTCAATGATTTTACAATCACGGGAACATCACAGAAGTATAATTTTCATGTGCCTTTTTGTAGTTTATTTCTTTCAGCATAATGTTTTTAAGACTTATCAAAGTTTATTATTTATCAAAATTTCAGTTTTTTTTAAGACTGGATAAAATTCTTTTGTAAATATACACTACATTTCCATCATCCACTTATTTGGGATGGATATTGGGATTGTTTCTACCTTTTAACTATTGTAAACATTGTTGCTGCTATGAACATTAATGCACAAAAATCTGTTCAGGTCTCTGATTTCAATTTCTTTCACTATGCACCTAGAAGTAAATTTATGAATCATATAGTAATTCTATATTTAATTTTTTTGAGGTATCATGAGATTATTTTCCAGAGTAGCTGAATAATTTTACATTTCTATGAGCATAGCACAAGGGTTTCTATTCTTGCCAATCATTAGTGTGTGTGTGTGTGTGTGTGTGTGTGTGTGTGTGTATTTATAATAGTCATCCATGCATGTTTAAAATGGCACATCACTTTGGTTTTGATATGTGTTTATTGGCAATTTGTATATGTTCTTAGGATAAATGTCTTTTTTTCATCTTTTTTTTTTTTGTTGTTGTTGTTGTTGTTGCTCTAGTGATTGAATTCAGGTGTGTTCTACCATTGAGCTGTATCCCCAGAACCTTTTATTGTTTCATTTTGAGATAGAGTCTCACTAAGTTTGCCAAGACTGATCTTGAACTTGAACAGTCTGTACTATTGGTGTCATATTTAAGAAACCATTATCAAATTTCATATCATAAATATGAGTGCTTTCAAGGGATTTTATACTTTGAGCTGTTATATTAAATCCATTTTGAGGTACTATTTGTATGAAGTATGAAGTAAGGATTCAATTTAACTCTTTTCCATGTGGATATCCAGTTTTTTCAGTACCATTTATTGAGAAGAATGTCTTTTATCCATTAAACAGCTTTGGTTCTCTTGGCAAAACTCTTCTGACCATATTTGTGAAGGTTTACTTCTGACCTTTCTCCTACTCTGTTGTTCTTTGGGCCTGTGTTTATGACATTGTCATATTGCATCAATTGCTAGAGTTTTTTAGTAATTTCTGGAACTCAGGAAATCTGAATCTTTCAACTTTGTGCATCTTTTTTTCCAAATTAATTTGGCTATTCATTCTTAATTCAATATGAAATTTTTCATGAAAAGAAACACTTAGAATTTTGACAGTTTTTATAGTGGATGTATTTTACACTGGACACCTGACCAATATTGTCTTCTAGTCCATGAACAAGTAGAGCATATCCATTAATTAATATACCCTTTACTTTAGTGCAGAACATGAATATTTTTTAGTTTTTAGTGGAAAAGCACATTTTCTCCTAGGTTGAGTCTCAAATATTTCATTATTTTTTATTCTAGTACAAATGAATTTTTTTAATAATTCCCTTTTTAGATTTATCATTGTTAACATACAGAAGCATAAATTATTTTAATGTGTATATTTTGAATTCTGTAATTCTGCCACTTGTAAGTAGGATTAACATTAATTCTTCCTTTCCAACATCATTTCTTTCTCTTGTGTAATTGTTTTGGCTAGATTTCCCTATACTATGTTGAATATAAATGTTGAAAGCAATGATGCTTTATTTTTTCTGTTTTCTTTTTTTAACTATCTTCAAACTAATTTTGCATGTTCATAATTTTTTTTCATTTTCTTAGACTTGGGCTTACTTTACTTTATTTTTTGCTATTTGTTTTTCTTAGTTCCTTAGAGTATAAAGTAAGGCTGTTGACTTGAGATATTTCAAGTCAATGTAAGCATTTATGACAAAAAATTTTCCTCTTAGTATTACTATCAATGCATCCCATAATTATGATTTGGTATATAGTGTTGAAATTTTCATGTTTCAATGTATTATCTAAATTTCTTGGTGATTTGATCTTTGACCCACTGTTCATTTCCATGTTTTTGTAGCTCTGCTAGTTTTCCTTCTGTTATTAATTTTTATTCTTTTATTTGTGAATGCATAAGATAGTTGGTATGATTTTGATCTTTTTAAACTTACTACAACTCCTTTTATTCTCTAGTATATGGACTGTCCTCTAGAATGTTCCATATACACTTGAGAAAAATGCATATTCTGCTCTGTTGAATGGAGTGTTCTAAATATGTTTATTAGATACAATTGCTACACAGAGTTTTCTGTGTCCTCTATTTGCATATTGACTTTTTTATTCCTTTGTTCTTTTATTGAGAGTGAGATGTGAAAGTATCCATTGTTGTAAAGCAGTCAGTTTTTCTGTTTTACTATGGTTGTAAGGCAGTCAATTTATTCCTTTAAAATGAGAATATTTGCTTCACATATTTTGGAGCTTGGATGTTGGATGTATCCATGTTTACAATTGTTATATCTACTTGGAGAATAGATTATTTTATCAATATATATTATCCTTCGCTCTTATAAAATTTTTGACCAAGTTTACTTGTTTTAATATTAGAAGTCCACTTTAGCACTCTTTTGATACTATTCATTTTTAATTTTTAAATTTTATTTTTAACATATATAAACAGATATTGTACAGATTATGAGGCACCATTGATAATCTGATGCACATGTACTTTATATATTTAAATCAGGGTAAACATAGTCTATCTCCTCAAACCTTTATCATTTTTTTGTGATGAAAACATTCAAAATCCTTCATTATAACTTTTGAAATATATCATAGATTATCATTTATTATTATTATATATCATTATATCACCTCGTATGAAAGAGCACAACAGAATTGTTTCTTACTCCTAACTATAACTTAGTAGCCAGCTGTATCAGTTCCTCCGGTTTCTGCCGCTTCATATTCTCCCTAGCCTTTGTTCCATTCCACTGTCAACTTCAGACTGGGGTACAGCTCTCGCCTAACATGCATATGACACTAGATTTGATCCCTAGCACTGAAAAAAAAATTACTCCCAATTTCTATGTGATCAATTGTTTTATATTTCACACAAGAATGAGATCATACATTATATATCTTCCTCTGCCTGCATTATTTCATTTTATATAATGGTCTAAACAAAACTGCTCAAATAGTCATCTGTATAAGAAAGAAAATTAACATAGTGAGAGATAATATATAATGTAGAAGAAAATATTTGTAAATTATGCACTTAATAAGGAATTAACATATAATAACCTCAAAAAAACTAATAGCAAAAAGCAATTAAAGGGCGATCATAGATCTAAATAGACATTTCTCAAAAGAAGACATAAAAATAAGCTGAGCATAATGGCACATGTCTGTAATTCCAGTGTCCCAGGATTCTGAGGTAGAAAGATTGTGAGTTCAAAGCCAGCCTCAAATAAGTAACTTAGGAGTCCTTGTCTCTAAATAAAATATAAAAGGGCTAGGGATGTGGTTTTATGGATAAGCGCTCCTGGGTTCAATCCCCAGTGCAAAAAAAAAAAAAAACCAAAAACCAAAAAACAAAACAAAACAACAACAACAACAACAAAACATAGGACATACAAATGACCAAATGATGAAATAATGTAAGCATAATTAAGCATGAAAATGCAAATAACAACTTTCTTCCTTAGAATCAACCATATTTCCTATTTCATTTGTATCTTGTGATTTTGTGTGCATAAATTTGTGTTATTAAAAATTGGGCTTTTTAAAAAAATAGGAATTTCTTCCAGGCTGTACAGACTTGATCTGTGCTGTTACAGGCACGGATCACTCATTAACTCAGTATTAACCCTTTTGCAACGGTATGTTCAGGTTTCTAAGCAAACATCTTACTGGAGTTAGTATGTGACTTTTTTATTTCTCAGTACACAATGCCGCTTTTTAATATTGTAATTGAAAAATAGTTGTAGATGGACACAATATCTTTATTTTATTTATTTATGTTTATGTGTTGCTGAGGATGGGATCCAGTGCTTCACACATGCTAGGCAAGTGCTCTACCATTAGGCTACAACCCTAGCTCCCTTTATATTGTCATTTCATAACATCTTTCCTGTTATGATTTAAATATGAGGTGTACCCCCAAAAGCTCATGTGTAAGACCATGAAAGAAGGTTCAGAGGTCGAATGATTAGGTTATGACAGCATTAACTTTATCAGTGCATTAATCCAGTGATATGATAGGCAGTAACTTTAGGCCAGTAGAATTTGGCTGGACGAAGTAGGTTTCTGGGGAATATAAGTTGGGTGTTTATATTTTGTCTCTGGTGAGCAGAGAGCTAACACACTCTCTCTCTCTCTCTCTCTCTCTCTCTCTCTCTCTCTCTCTCTCTCTCTCTCTTTCCTGGTGCCTGTGTTCTGAGCTGCTTTCTTCTATCACATGTTTCACCATGATATTCTGCCTCACCTCAGGCCCAGAGCAATGGAGTTGTCCATCTATGGACTGAGACCTCTGAAATCATGAGCCAAATGAACTTTTGCTCCTGTAAAATTGTTTTTGTCAGGTCTTTTGGTCAGAGGAGTGAAAAAACTGACTAAAACATTACCCACAATTCTCTTCAGATTTTCACTGTACATTTTCTACCATAAATGTTTGCTCTGGATAACTACTAGTCTTTACTCCTTCTGTAGTTTTCATTAGCAATGATCTTTGCTTCTCTCTTCTGAGACATGAAACAGCTACTTGTGCTTTGGGCAGCTCCTAGACATGTTAAAATGTTGCACAGCAACTATGATCTGCTGCCTCTGGTTTGCATGATGGAACTGGGCTCTGTACTGTTGTCTCCTATCTAAGACTGTACGTGTACAATGCTAGGGAAGGAATGAACAAAATATACTTAAAAGCCATGACATTTATTATTATATTTAATGTAGTATATTTTTAATTTAATGTTTATTTGTATATTTCACTGCTCATATGAAGTTATTTTAGACAGTTTATGGATGTTTAAAAAGAATGTTTTTTATAGGAGAACAGAGACTCTTGGGTTCTTTTCTTTTAAATTCTGTATAATATTCCATTTTATAAATGTACTACAGTTAGTTTGTACATTCTCCTTTTAAGGCAAATCTTGATTGCTTCCAATTTTTGTTAGTTTGTTTGTTTGTTTTTGTTGTTGTTTTTGTACCAGGGATTGAAATCAGGGGCACTTGACCACTGAGCTACATCCTCAACCCTTTTTTATATTGTATTTAGAATCTCACTGAGTTGCTTAGTGCCTCACTAAATTGCTGAAGCTGGCTTTGAACTCCTGATCCTCCTGCCTCAGCCAAGGGAAATGTTGGGATTACCTGCATGGGCCACCACTCCTGGTGAAGCCAAATAGACAAGGGTCAGATCTAGAGAATGGAAGAATTGAGATGTTAATGCCTTCAGAGCCCTTCCTCCACCCTATCAAGATACCTGTCCCTGCTCTAACCTGTTGCTTAGGTAACCTGTCCCAGGAATTGCCCCCCCCCCATAGGGAGCTATAAGGTTGTTCATTAATGTGTCCTGGGCTGCTCCATCCTTTCCTCCCGGATTCAGCTCACCTGTTTCCCACATTTTGGCCATCCCACTGAGCATCTCCTGGGCCTAGTCACAGCAAGAAGGAAAGAGATGGAAAAGAACCGGAAAACAAAGAAACCTAGGACATATAAAAAGGCAAAACACCTTGCTTCTTGGGATACCAGGGTACCAGCTCTGGCCCCCTTCTCCTTCCTGGGAGAAGTCTATGTTACCCCTTTTTAAATAAACCCTACTTTATATGTTTTTCTTTCTGTGCTTCTCTTAATGTTGTACTTTAATGTATGAGGGAGTAGAACTCATCACCCATAACTGGTAGTTATCACTGGCTGCTTCCAAGTTTTGAGGATTATGCATAGCATTGCTATAATTTCTTTTTTTTTTTTTGCCCAGGTTGTTGTATGGACATAGGTTGTTAATCCATTTTGGTAACTACCTAGGAGCATAATTGCTGGGTTATATGGTGATAGCATACTAGTTTTGTATGTACTTGCCAATCTTCCATACTACACATTTTTGCAGTTTCACCAGTAACAAAGTGAGTTCCTTTTGATCCACATCCTCACCAGGATTTGTTGTTGTCAATTTTTTCTTTTTTTCCTTTTTCTTTTTTTGTCCTCCTAGTAGGTATGTATTATTAGTATCATTTTAATTTGCCATTCTGTAATGGCATGTGATACTGAACATCTCTTGATATGCTTAGTTGCCATCTGTGCCACTTTAGAGATGCATGTATTCATATCCTTAACACATTTTTAAATTGTCTTGTTGTTGAGTTTTAAGACTGCTTTGTATGTTTTGGACATCAGGCCTTCATATTATATGTGTTCTACACGTGGATACTCAGCTGTTTCACTACCATTTGTTGAAAAGTCTACTTTTTCTCCATTGCATTGTCTTTGGTCTTTGATAAAACTCATTTGCTGTATGTATGTTAAGATGGCAAAAGAGAGGAAAAACTCCCACAGTTATGGGAGACTGGCAAGTACATTCATAGGTTAGACCATCAGGCTCAGGCTGGAGACATTCATCCTTTCCCTGGTGGTATGACATTGACCTTCATTCCAGGTGGATCTGTGTCACTTGAAGTCCTGCCTGGTTGAGTCCTTACAGTGTTTCATTGACTTTAAGCATGGGGTTTGGTAATAATAAAAGGTACCCTAAGGGGCTCCTGTATTCCAGACATAACTTTTTTACACCTCTGTTGTGGAATAGTATTCAAATTCTCCTCAGTATCATGATTATCACCCCTGCCAGCAGAATAACTTCCTTTTTTTGCCTTTGGATTGAGAGGCATGAGGAGTCTAAAGACACTGAATGGCACTCTTAACTTCCATTTCATTAGAATCTCTGCTGTGTCTCCTGACAAAAGCATTCCTTCTTTTAGAAGTAGGTCCTGTAGGTCAGCAAAACACAAGCTCATAGTTGGGGAAGAAAATATGTTGCTAGTGGATCACCAGGGGTAATAGGTACTAGTATCCCTGTCATTTGCTCTTCTCAATTCCTGAAACCATGAATCTTGGCTATAGGGTGCTAATTCAGAGCAAATACAGCCTCACAGAGTACCACACCCCAGAAGTGCAAGAGTCTTCCTAATGCCATTACATATTTTATTAAACCAGATGCATGAGGATGGTTGGAAACATGGTAAGATCAAAGAATTTTAATGATCATTGGCCCACTGATGCACTTTTAATTTTAATGACTACCTTGATTGAAAGCAATGCATTGGGAAATACTATTTAGAGGGATAAGTCATTTTCTAAGTCCATAAGTGGTAGTTTGGGGAACCAACTTGTTTTTCTCAGATATTTTTATTTCTGCCCATATTGTACTTTATTTATAAATCCCAGATGGCCGTTTTAACCATACATTTGTATGTGTTATTCTTTGGCTAAAAGCACGTAAGTCCAACTCTAACTAAAAGTAATGTTTTATTTAGGACAAATCATTTAAAAATACAATGAAACATGAAATTATTTATTTTGTGCTGAAATGTAAAGGTGTCTTAAAAAGGGGAAAAAGATTGTTTAATCATGAGGACAGAATGCCAAATACCAAGGTATTCAGTTCACTATACCGGACCATATATTTTATTGCATAATCACCATCTTTCTTCAACTCACAGTCAATTCTCAAGAAGCGATGTCTTTGGCCAGCTGGGCAGCTTTCATGGCAATTAACTTAACATTTAAAAATAGGTAGTGTCTTGCTTCTAATGCTTAAAGGCTGAGTTATATTCAGAATATCTTTTTACTAGAAAGATGTATGCATCTATTCACTTAAACAGATGCATGTGTCTGAACAGCTGCTGATTTCAGAGTTATTTCCTTCACTTATTTATCAACATTCTGAACACATTCCCTGATGCTACCCTGGCATTGCTATAAAATTAAAAATAAAAAAAAAAAATAAATTAAAAAAAGAGAAAGAGCTTCCAGATGCTACTGACTCTTTGAGCAGATCCACCATAGGAACCAGGCACATAATTCTAGTACTGTGCATATAATTCCGTGAATCCTGTGAAGCATTCTACCTATCTGAAGATTAATTGAAATTAAAAAATTAAAAAATCTGCCATGAGAGTTATCACAAATCAAAATGTGAGCTGTGGTTTATTTTTTAATAAACAAAAAAATCAAATTAGTATTTTAATGGTAAAAATAATTCAAATTTCTCCAGGTTCCTTTTGTCTTTGTGAAGTGTCTCTATTTCAAGTGCAACTACTCAAAGTGCAGAAGCTGAACTGTATAGTTTATATTTGTTGCTAGAAGGATCCTGATGCAGCTGACATAAGGATCACTTTAATGTAATCTGAACTTTCTCATCTTAAGTAAATAATGAAGATTTTGCAGCAAAGATATAAGTAATGCACATTTACTTTTGTTTTATAAGTATATCCATATAAATCATATGGCAAAGGAAATTTTGCTGTTCTTTTATACATTACAGATTGATGCGTGACATATATCCCCATTCAAAAATGTGAACTGCCTCATAAAAAGCCAAAAAATATTAAGTCAGAATGATCAAAAAATTTATCTATTTGTATATACACAGATATTTTAAATCCTATAAAATGTATATTCTGCATACTGGAAGGAAGTTTAGTTATAGTTTTTCTTCAGTCAGAAGAAAAAGGGAAATTATTTAATCCTCCTTGTCTGAATAAAAAAAGTGGGCATATCAGGTAATTAGAAAAGGCAAACCCTGCCTCTGTGTAATTACAGGAAGAATAGAAGGCAGTACAAATGATTTTAATGTTATTTATGTAAAAGGCACAGATGTGCTATTTATATGAACATTTCTATTACTGCCCCTAAATAAGAGTTTTGATTATTATGTAAAATTCAACCCATTTTTAGGCTAAAATGAACTATTACAATGTATCATATTGCAGGTAGTCATTACCTCTAGAAATTCTTTTCTTTTTGATAAAATTAATTATAGCATAATTACATTTATTTAAAAAAACTACATTTATGTGTCTGACAAAATTCAGGTAGCTCACAAGGAACCAGTTATTCTTTTCATTTAATAACAATATTGTGAAATTATCTCACTGTACTATTTTTATTTCTTAAATTTTATGAAAATTTCATTGAGAAATTTAATATATCACTCACCCTCAAGGTCCTGTATTTAATAAATTAGTAAATTTTGCATTTTATGGGCTTCACTCACCCCTCTTATTTCTCTAAAATCTTCTTATAGGTTTTACAATTATGGTTTTGAAAAGGTCCTCAAGTTTTATACATAATGAGAGCTAACATATATTGAGCAATATTCATGCCAGAGACTGTGCTAAAAGCTTTATATACTTACATCATTTAATTCACAAATGAATCCTATTAATCTCGATTTTTTTAAAAAGTAAAGAACATAAAGATTTAGTGACTATTCCCACTTACACAGCTCAATTATTTTAGAGAGCTGGAACATAAACCCAAATCTATTTGCTTCAAAAGCTTATATTCTTAGTCACTACTATATATTGCAATAAAATATTTACTTTAACAATTTACCCTATGGTGTATAGTAAGTATATAAGAAAATTATTCTGCCATAAATAAATTTAGAAGAATTAAGAAAGACTTGAAAAGCAAATAAATTATGCACTTTCTTAATAAAGACATTTTTTAGAGTGCTTTTACTGAAAATTATCAATTAACCAAGCAAGAGAGTTCAGCAGCCTAAAATATGTCCTTTACCAGAATAATGTTATTGATGCATTTCTGAACCATGTTTTACACTAGAGCAAGCAAATTCCTAGAGGAGGACAAAATATCACAGACAGATTTGAAAGCAAAGTAACCCACTTCCCTGGATTCCAGAGAAAAGCTATAAGCAGAAAATGTCACGTATTAAAGGGATCCATCCCTACATTATTTCCAGCTGTAAGGTCCTAAATGGTAGGTAGGCGACCAGGTTACCTGTGTATTCACAGGACTTTTGCAATGTCAGATGCAGAGTGAGTGCTCATTGTGTGTTTACTGGATGACTCTATGAATTAAGTAATCTGAACTTTAGGGTAAATTATCAGTTCTGTTGTGGCATTGATCTGTAAATGTTCATTAAATCCCAATTCTGTCCAACTATTTGGACAACAAGACTATATGTCCTAAAATTATTGTGGAATGGCTAGGACCATGATTTCCTTTAGGAGACATAGTACAACAGTTTCATAATAGTTTTATGTGTCATCCTAAATAATAGCTTCAGATTGCTCGATCTCACTTTCTGTGTTTTTTTCCCTTCTGTTTTTCATGATATAGTATGACCTAATATCAATAATTTGTCCTCCATATACAGAGTTTTCAAATTTTAGTTGATGCATCTTGCCCTTTGTTAAGTGAGTCCTAGGTGGACCAAATGAGTAAACATTCAGGATTCGTTGGTTTTCTGTAGGTCACGTGGTTTCATTTATAAGAGAAATGTGAAGTGTAATCAAAAGGATTGGAGGAACCTCTCCTGCCATATAGATAGTAAATGAGCATAGTGTGTACATAGAAGTGCTGGCAAGCAGACTATATGTGAAACATGATAAAATAATTTTGAAAGAGTCTTTTGAAAGTAAAATTTATTGTGTATATTTAAGCTACACAACATGATGATATAATTACAATATGAAGAAAATTAACATGTCCCTTATTGTACATTGTTACACATTTTTTTTTTTGTGTGTGTATGTGACAAGGGTAGATAAAATACATTCATTTTGCAGGAATCACAAATACAGTACAGGTTTGTTGCCTATAGTCCTCATGTTGTAAATTAGATTCCCAGATTTATTTATTCTATGTATCTTCATCTTTTTATCCACTAACATCCATCTCTTCATCCATCAACCTCACCCCTGGTAACCACTGTTTTATTTTCCATCAGTATACCTTTTATATTTTTTTAAATATATATTTATTATGTAACTGAGAACTTGGTCATTCAGGGTCTTACACATTTAGGATTATTGGTTCTATATCTGTGAAAAATTCCATTTTTTATACATATTACATTGAATTTGTATATTGCTTGGATAGGATGACTATTTCAACAAAAATCATAAGAATAGAATGTTTATACTGTTTTAATATACAACGCATAAAATAGATATAAAATATTTTAGATATAAAATATGCTATAGAAACAAAACAATAAGCACACATACTTGGAGACACTGCATATTTGCCATGTATTACAGGTTTTGAATATAGTTTTTAGTTGTACCTGCATTTCTTGTTTTTCCTTCTTTATATTTAAAGATAACTATTTTGCTTTAAAACCAAAGGATTTTTATGTTCCTTGGCAATCCATTTTTTCCTAATAGAAGCTGTTAAACTCATCAATCATTTGTGCTGAGTCCTTGAATCACAAATATTATTTAATCTATTAAGTTCTGCCAGATACACTGCTGTATTAGCAGGATTGATAAGAATTTATAAAGAATTCCTTGAGACAATAATCATGTATTCTAAGCTACCTGGGATGCTAAGATCTTGGAATTACTTACATTCATTTATGTGTGTGTATGTGTGTGTGTGTGTGTGTGTGTGTGTGTGTGTGTGTGTGTGTATATATATATATATATGACAGATATTTGCAAAGATAGTGCAAAAAATTCGACATACCCCACACTGTGTGTTCTCTATTTTCAACAACTTATGTCACTATGAAACTTTTGGGTCCAGAAAATAAATCAATATTGACACAGTAGGAACTTCATTAAGATTTTCTTAGTTCTTAATCAAATGTTATTTTGATGTTCCAGTATCCTATCCAGGATATCATTTGGCATGGCTTAGTTCATTTTCTGATGCTATAACAGAACATCTGAGAATGAGTGATTTATAAAGAACAGTAATTTTATTCAGCTCACAGTGCTAGAGGCTGACAATTTAAGAACAGGTGACCATGGGTACTCAGCTTCAACGATAACACATGCTGAAAGGGAAATCAAGAGAAAGCTGGAGAAGTCAAACTCACTTTGCAACAACTCACTCCAAAGTGATAAATGCAGTGCTAGGAGAAAAACAATCCTTTCTTGAAGCTCTAACTCCATGATTAAAATGCCTCCCACCTGGCCCCAACTCCCAACATTGCCACATGCAGGAATTACATTTTGATGGGGATAAATCATCTCCAAACAATATCAACACATTTCATTATTGTATCTCCTTATACCTCTTTTTTTTATAGTTCCTCAGATTTTTTTTCTTGTTTTTGAATCCTCTTTGAACATTTAGAAATACTGTCCAGGAATTTTGTAGAATGGTCCTTTGTCTGGAGTTACCCCACTATTAGATTGAGATAATGACTTTTGAGAAGACTACAAATTAAAATACTATTTTCACTGTATCATGTTGAGGGTACATGCTATGAATGCTGAGTTTTAATTGCTGTTGAAACCTTAGTCATGTTCCTGGACCAGTGTTTGTCAGGTTCCTACCCTGGAAATTTAATTTGCACCACCCCTACCCCAGGTTTTCTATGGTAATCTTTAGAAAGGATTCACTATGCTCAGACCACAATTAAGTGCTAATAAAATGATGACTATAGTGAAGCAAATTAATATGTCCCTTATCTTACATTATCATCCATTTTGTTTGTGTTTGTGTGGCAAGAGCAACTAAAATGTATTAATTTAGCAGGAATTACAAATACAGTACAGTTTTGTTGCCTATATTTCTCATGTTGAATGTTTTTAGCAGACTGAGGTCTCTGAAACTGTGAATGCCAAAAAAGGTTTCTTCCTCCTCAATGTTTTCTTATCAGTTCTTTTGATTGCAGTATGGAAATCTGACTAAACACACACACACACACACACACACACATTTACATGATAAGTTTATATAGAATATTAACTCTTAAATATAATAAACATAAAAATAATGAAAATTTAAATGGCAATAACATTGGACAATTTACAAAGAAGATACATAGATCATAAATATATAAAAGTGTTCTCAACACTACTTTTCTTTGCAAAAATGCAAATTAAAACTAAAATAAATGTCATCACTTACTTGTCAAGGTCATGGAGGAGATAGAGCTCTCAAACATTAATAGTGTGAATCAGAAGGGGTGCAACCATTTTGAAAACTTTAGGCAATTGCTTACATACTACCAAGAAGTCTTTTGTATCATTTAGCTGAAATATTTACCCTATAAAAAAAAATTAAAGTGTATGTGTATGCAAAGCTTTGTAAAGGAATATTCACAGCAACTTTATTTGTAATTATAATAAAAAACTAGAAGCTATCCAAATATTCCCCAAAATGAATTATATATAACAGATTGTCATATGTTCATTCCTGCAATAGAATATAGTCCAACTTTTTATTAAAGGAATGGTCTGTTGCTGTGCAAGACATGGATGAATCTCAAATAATTATGTAGTATGAAAATACATGAAGAATAAAAGTGCACATTATTTTTATGCCATTTCTATAAAATCCTAAAAAATAGAGACTATTCTATAGTGATGAAATAGAGCAAGAGGTGTTTAAGTGATAATAATGGGGTTAAGTGAGAATAAGAGGAACAGAATGAGATTAGGAAGAATAATAAGAAGTACTTTCTTTTATTTAAATTTGTGATCATTCTAAATGTGCATTCACAAGTATTAGTTTCTCATCACTATAATAAAATATCTGAGGTAATTAATTTATAAAGATAAAATATTTCTTTTGACTCACAGATTTGGAGGTTCCATTCTATGATTAGTTGGTCTTGAGTCTTTGAGCCTATGGCCAAACAGCAAGCACATCGCTGTGGGAGCAGGAAGTAAAGGGGAGAAAAAAAAAAGGGGTTGAAGTCCCGTAGTTTCCTTTAGAGACACACTCCTACTGACTGAAAGGCCTCCCATTAGGCCTTACCTTCTTCTACCACATCCCAGCAGTGCTACCCCAGACATTGAGACTTTAGGTTTTTTTGATGGGGGATTCAAGATCCAAATTCTAGCATCATATGTTAATGTTCATCATATTAATCACTTTAAATATGTATAAATTTTGCTAGGGGGTCATGGTGCAGGCCTGCAATCCCAGCAGCTGGGGAAGCTGAGACAATGAGGATCAGGGGTTCAAAGCGAGCCACAGTAACAGCAAAGTGCTTAGTAAAATTAGTGAGACCCTGTCTCTAAATAAAATACAAAATAGGACTGGGGATGGGGCTCAGTGGTTAAGTGCTCTTGAGTTAAATCCCCAGTACAAATAAAATAAAATAAAATAAAATAAAATAAAATAAAAATGTCTAATTCTTACCAACTTCATCTCAATTATACTTAAAAAAACTTCCAAAATATTATAACAGATTTTGCATCAAATATTCATATCACTTTATATTCTTTTATTAAAAATGAATTCTTTTCAAATTTACTAGATAAGAAAAACTCAGCTAAAATGCTAATTATCAACACTGAAGAGATGGGTAAATATGTCTGGTATATGCAGAAAAAATACTATTATTCATAGGAAGACCAGGGCCAGAAATGCATACATCATATTCTAAAGTATTAAATGAGAAAAGAAGGACAGTTACCAGTTTTGAAAGTTGAGATTTTTTTTTATATATATCTATGCATCTAGTCACAAGCAATCAAAATTGTGGGGAAAAAATAGGAAATAATTATTATGACAAGAGGAATAAGAAGAAAAATACTTGCAATAGCTATTTCAACATTGCACTTTTAGTTCAAGAAAAACCAAAGAAACAAAAAGAACAAAATTAAGTATGGATATACCAGATGTTACTAATATAGACTTTATGCCTATACATACAGGTATTATACAACTTAATTATAAAATTTAATTAGAGAATGTAACCTCTTGCATTTCATATACAGGATTCACAAAAACATGATAAACTAAGAGAACAAGAAGACCTCAAGAATGCCATAATTCAGGAATAACATGAACACTAGATATAGTTCAGGAAACTTTAATATTAATGTTAAAATTACCAACAAAAAAAGAAAAAAATGTTTCATTTTATTTGGCAGTGAGGAGGAAGTCTACTAAAAAAACTGGGAAAATTAGTTGATATAAACTAAAATTACAGAATTTCTAAGAAATAATACTAATGAAATATTATATGTATGATTTTATAAGAATTAAAATAATTTATCAAAAATTATATGGCTTTAAGCATTTTACTGATAAATGTGAAATAATGAAAAAAGTGACATGCACACCTTAATACGCATGAAAAATAATTCAGATTTAAAAAAATAAAGCAGAAATAAAAAACAAAAGTTAATCTAACATAGTTTTTTTTTTCTTAAGAGAAAATAATAAAGGATACTGATTAAATGAGTGATGTAAACCAGAAAACAAAAATAGTTTCAGAAGATGTTGTGAAGGGAAGAATCATGATGTAAATGGATTTTTCTTAAAATTGAGGGTTTTGAAAATGCAGACCAAATAAAAATTTTAAACTAGAATCTAATATGTCAGAATTGGCCCCAGTAAAATTGAAACATCTAAATATCGAACTCTGCATATCAACAGGGTGAAACAGAGAAAGATGAAAGATAGTATTTCACAAAGAAGCACTAGAATCACATGAACTCCCATAGAATTTTTCTTGTATTTAAAAGTCTAGGTATTTCCAATATTACTTAGATTTATAGACAACAAAACAAAAGATAACTTTTAATTATTTTTATGAATCAAATATTATGTTACTGATAAAAATTGCACAAAACCTAAACAGAAGACCAAAATACCATAAGAATTCAATGCAACAATCTTACATATAATGCTATTAAACATAATAGAGCAATATATTAGGGAAAAATAATATTCTATGTCCCCAAGTTTAATTACAGGAATATAAAAGTGAATCTTTAAACAATTAATATAGTCTACAATTTAATGGAATTACTATGGAAACATTATATGATTTCTGAGATGTTGATAGGAAAATGTTACCTATTTCTATTAAAAGCACTCAAAATATCTCACTGGCAAGAATCTAACCTATACTTCAGCCCCAAATTCAACAAAACTGCCACTTAATTAAGGGGAAAACAATAGAGATTATTACCACTGAATTAAGCCCAAAGCAAGCCTGTTGATCCTCTTCACTATGGTTTTTTAGCATTTTACTGAAATAATAACATAGGAATCCCTTGTACCTTGGAACTATCTGCAGCTCCTAATTCTCACTCACAGAAACAGAATGGACATGTTCTCACGATTGTTACAACAATCATCTTAAAGCAACACAGCTCAGCAGTACCTGAGAAGCTGCCCATCAAATAAATGAAACTTCATAGGAGTGAGGAATAATTGGAAGGCTATATTTCATGGAAAGAAATATGATAAAGTAAGATTTTTGAAAGCTAGAAGTGGTGTTGTATGCTTTAAATCACAGCAGTTTGGGAGGTTGAGGTAGGAGGACCACAGGTTCAAAGCCAGCCTCAGCACTTAGGGGGGCTGTAAGCAACCTAGGGAGAGCAGCAGTTCTCCCTAAAATAAATAAATAAATAAATAGATAGATAGATAAATAAATAAATAAGTAAATAAATACATAAAATGGCTGGGGCTGTAACTCAGGGGATAAGCACCCCTAGATTCAATTCCTCCTACCAAAAAATAAAATTAAATAGAGCTGGAGTTGTGGCTCAATGGTAGAGTGCTTGCCTAGCATGTGCAATGCTGGATTCAATCCTCAGGTACATAAAAATAAATAAATAAAATAAAGGTATTGTGTCCAGCTACAACTAAAAAATAAATTTAAAAATTTAATAAATAAAGAGAGAGAGAGACTTATTTGGAAATGAACATGATGAAGATTATAAAACTTACATCACTTTTATCAAGAGAAACACATTAATACCTGGGAAAGCTAAAGACTCAGGTTCCTACCACATGAGCAAGCAACTGTGTGTTTGTCCAAGGTGATATAGACAGGGTGATTTTATAGCAATTTTCACTACGTAAACAGGCAAATCGATATTTTAAAAATGTTCATATGAAAGAGAAATGTGAAAATGCATTAGTAAGGTTAAAAGTATCAGTAGAAATATCTCAAAAAATGGAGTAAAGCAAATTCTAAAGTGAAACATGTAATGTGATAGCATTTATATAAAGGTTTTGAAATATGCAAAATAATGCTATCTATGACTGTGATGTATTTAACATAGTGAAAGACAAAAATACATGAAAAAGTGAAGTATTCACTACTTGGGGGAAGAATTAAGATAAAGATATTTTTTTAAAGGGGATTTGATTTGTATGTTAAATTTGTATGTTAAATATAAAGGTTTGTAGTATTTCTTAAACTGGGAGCACATGTCTTGCTATGTTTAAATTACTTCATTTAACATCAAGAAAATATTTGGCAATGGAATAATCAAAACATTAAAATTGTTTCTGGAACAATGAAATGTTTTATTTTTAATGATGATTATTAAAGAGCATGCTGGATGGAGGATGCACTGATAAATAAATAAGGGGGTATTTTAAAAACCAGAGCCTTCATTTTCTGAGTTGCATTCTCTCTGGGAACATAAGAAGTGAATATATATAACAGGGAAATAATTATCACTTGTATAAAGTCGACTGAAAACAATATGATCATATAAGATGTTTTGTTTATCAGGGAGAACAGCAGCTACTTCTTTAATTGAGAACTCAGGAAATGGTGAAAACTGTGCAGAAGAGATTATAAGATAATGTTTACCGGGGCATGAAAAAGAATGGAATGGGATGTGTTACCACACATGCAAGAGAGATGAGGAAAAGCAGGATAAAATAAAAAGTATTTTCTACTCAGTTCTTCTTGGACCTCTCTTCTACTTTATGAGTTTTTAAAATAAATAAATTTGGTCAATGTATATGTCTCACATATACAAGTGCTATATTGGAAGTGCAAGAGCTTCAGAAAGTGCTGAAAGTTGCACCTGTAAATTAAAAAAGAAAGAAAGAAAGAAAGAAATTAATGTGGAAACAGGTTTTTCATAGAATAAATTGTACTTGTAATTTTAAATATACTGCTGAATTTTATTTGTTAGAATTAAATTAAAATGTTGGCACTATCATCATCCCTAAGACATTCTGGAGTTTCATTGTTCATTCTATCAGGAGTTCTATGTCAGTTTTTTGGTATTAAGGTTATTTTGTTATTCCTTAATGAATTAGGAAGTTTTCAAACTTTTTCAATGATATACAGAACATTTTCCTTATATCCTGAAAATTTTCTTGCAACTTAAGTTACTTTTCTCAAAATACAGGCATTTCCTTTTTATAATTTTAAATTTTTAACACTTCCCATTTGCTTCATAATTTGGAACAAATTTCTGCTTTTGATGAATTTATTTTATTAATTTGTTCTGCAAAAACAATTTATCCATTTTATTATTATAGTGTTATCAATATGAACCAATAGACATTTTGGAAGTATTTATGTTTTATATATACTTATTGTTACTGGCTATGACTATGCATTTTATATCTCATCTAAGAAAATTTTGGCTATAAAAAGGACAAAAAATTAATCCTTTATTACTCATGGAATTTTAAACTTACAAATTTAAGTTTTCAAGATATTTCAACTCAATTTTGTATGTAGTAAGAGGTAAAATTTGTAGAGTATTTTTCCTGAGGGATATCTGGTTGTTCCAACAGAAATTGTTAAAAAAAAAATTAGTACCCAGTAACAATTTTGTCAAAAATTCATTGTCCACATATAATGTGGATTTACTTTTGGGCTCTTGAGTCTACTGTACTGATCTAGATATCTCTCCCTTCACCAGCTACATACTGTCTTGAATATTGTAACTGTATAATAAATTCTGAAATCAGTTATTTTAAGCCACAATGATCTGTTCTTTTCAAAATTATTTTAAGTGTCATAACTACTTTACATTTCTAAATAATTTTATACTGTTTGTGAATTTTGAAAAAAAATTCTTATGAAAATTTTACAATTCAGACTACCTATCTCTGAAAATAAATATGGGAACAATACACAACCTAAAATTTGAGAGCTCCTGTTAGTATGTTGAAAAGGAACCAAGCATCCTTTCTTTTCTTTTTTTTTTCATCCTTCATTTATTTATTTTTTTAAACTTTTATTTATTTATTTTTTACATTAGCTCTATTATTATTATTATTATTATTTGCATTACAATTATTAATACACCTTTATACCACAATTTATCATATCTCTGTATACAAAATATGTTGACACCAACCAAGCGGCTTTTCTACCCTTCTTCACTGCTCATCGGGTTTAGTACATGCAGAACACTTTTGAAACCAAACCAACCAATTCTCTAGAGAATTTCAGCTGGGTATATAATAATCTAACTTGATTCTGACAGTATAGAGATATAATTAGATACTATAGATTAAGGTCTCAATCCCATAAAACTGTTTCCCAGGTCAGGACAGTTGCAAGACCTGGATTGCAATCTGTGCTTTTAATCAACCAGCTTTACATTTGGGTTTCCACAGATTCTTTCTCTGGTTTGATTAATTTGCTACAGCAGCTCATAATCCTGGAAATACTTATGTTCACCCATTTATTACAAAGGATATTACAAAAAAATAGAGATAATCAGTCAGATAGAAGTGATGCACAGAGAGAAGCATTTGGGGAGGCACATAGAGCTTCCATGCTTTCTCTGCAGTGCCACCTGCATAGTATTTCCATATTCTAGCAGCCCAGAAATTCCTTGAACCCTGTACTTTAGGGGTTTTGTGGAGGCTTATTACATAGTTATGCTATACCAAATTTCTGGCAATTGGTGATCAAGTCAACTCCAGCCTTCTCTACTACTGAGAGATAAGGGATATAGGCTGAAAGTTCCAAACTTGGAAACTAGCTCCTGTTCTGAGTCTATTCAGGATGTTACCAATTGCCACCTTGTTAGAATAATAGATACTTATGTCATTCAAGAAACTTCAAAGGTCTTGGGAGCTCTGACTCAGGAAATGAGATCAAAGAATAAATATTAGAACCAAAGATTCTCCTATCATATAAAGGTTGAAGGAGCTCTATGTCAGGAACCAGGGGCAGAAAGTATAGAAGGTATGTATGTGCATACCTCCTGTAATGAAAATTTTGAATATCACTTTGACTAGCATGAAGGATACCAAGAGATGAGGTAAATCATTGTTTTGGGATTTGTTTGTGAGGGTGTTTCCAGCATTTTAATAGATATTTTAATGTTCTTGTTTCACTTCTTTCATTTTTAACTCTGTTTTTCTGGATTAAGTTATGTTCTAATTATGAAGCATAATTTGGAACTTCTTTGAACATCCAGAAAATTTTGATTGAGTGTCAAATACTTTAAATACTCTACATTTTCTTATATTCCTTTTTAGAGGGTTGACGTGTATTGGATCAGACAGTTGATTTACTTGCTGATTATCTGGTCATTTTATGGCAGAATTCATTCTAAAGCTGTTTCCTTCTACTATTAAACATGACTTTTATTGGACCTTTTCTGATTACAAGTATTTAACAATGTATGTTCTTTTCTATCTGGTGGGGTTTGAGTGTCTTCCAGGCTTCAGTGAAATTTGGAAAATTTTCAACTTTGTTTCCCATTCCATTTTCCCCAGATTTGGAGTTTTCACTTTACACATGGGTAGTTTTTATTCATTCACATATTCAAAATAACCCAAGAAAAAGTTTTAGAAATGATTCTCTGTATGTCTCCTACTCCACTGGTACTTCTGCCTGAAATTTTCAGTTATTTTTGTCTCTTCCGAATCTCAGTTCCATCTCCTGAAATGACCATAATGACTGTGACCCATGTAGACTCTCTCTAGATAGATAGATAACTTGATAGAGGCTCTAGATAAATTGCTTGAACAATATGGTGTCTCTCAATGTGTTTCACTTCTGTCTCAGAGTCACAGTTCTTCATTGGGCAAAGAGATGTCTCCAATATTATGTCTGATTTTTCCTTTGTTTGAGTGACTATAGGGCAAGTTTGATTCTCTTACTCCATCCTGGCTGGAAGCACAAGTTCAAACACATACTTTTTCCTCATGATAATGCTGTTTCTTTTTCTTTTTCTTTTTTTATGAGTAAAATTTCAATTCACAAACTGGTATTCAGTTCACACCACTTTTCTCAACTTTTGTTCTATGTGACTTATTGTTTCGTTGAAAGACATTATGGTGTTACAATAGACTCCTAACTAGAACTGAAATTTATGCCAACTGTACTAAATATTTTCCTATTACACTCAATAATAATCAACTGTCCAAATACCAGGAGGTTAGCTGAGGATCTTCTTTCTCCACTCTTTGCTGCATTTTCACTTAATAAAGACTAAACATGAAAACAACATGGTTCCTGGTTAAGTGAACAGATTCTGGTGCCATATCACTAGATTCAATTCTAGTTCTATCACTCACCACCTCTTTTGCCTTGGACAAAGGCTTCATCTTTCTATGTATGTTTCCTGTCAATAGGATGACAATGAAAATATGGCAGTTTTAAGGAATAAATGTTTATAACGCAAATAAATTCATATCTGGAAAATTATAGTGAACAAATAAGTCCTTATTTAAAAACACTTTAGATGTATTTAAACATCTAAAAGTACTTTTATTTTCTATGGTTCCCCATTGGCAATTCCTCCATTCAAAATTATCATGGAGTTTTATATCAATGACATAAATAGTCTGACACCAATATTGCCAACTTTTTCTTAAATTCATTTCACATTGAAATATTTTTTTGTAAAATGCACCTCAGTTTATTACACATGAAAACTTAATTTTTGCTTGTTTGATGATACCCTTAAATTCCTTTCCATGACATCTTTGCTCTTAACTTGACCTTTACTTATTCTCCTAGAAGCATCGATTTTCCATCTCCTTTTGTCTTTTTATATCGAATCACTTGCAATTCTTGAACTAGAAAATGTTTTCTCATGCCTCTATTTAAACTTTCTTCCTTTTAAACTCCTATATCTACAAACTTTCCAACTATGAGCTTTGTTGTTTTCTCTGATCACTAAATTCCTATACTATTTTTTTAGTTAGATGCAACCTTCTTTAATTCCATAACACATTTTTACATAGCCATTGCAGTGTATACTCATAACTATACTATAATTATTTGCCTACTCTTCATAAGAACTGCATTTTTAAGAGTCATGTTTTTAAGTTATTTTCCCAATGTGTATTATCCATTCACTGTGTATAGCACAAAGATTCACCAAACCAAGAAAAACTGAATATTTATTAAATTAATAAAGTGAGAGTGTTCAGATTTTAGGTATCATTTTTCATGATATTTGTGATTACTGCAGATAGTTCATTAGAAATGACCAGGGTTAATTTAGGAAAGAAAATTCCTCATTATGAAAATACACACACACATACACACACACACACACACACACACACACACACACACACACTTGTGCATACCTATAAGTAAACAGCAAATAAAGACTAGTTGCTCTTTGGGTTTTCTTTTTGAGTCTTAGAAACAGTATATAGATGGATATTAATTTGTATATTTTAGTCCCCTTAAATTATTATAGAACAAGAATACTTAAAGGTCAGTAGTTTGGGGCCTCAGACTGTTCACCCCAGAGTAACTCACAACACTGGGAAGTTTCCTACTAGCAATTTCCTAAGTAATCACTTCATGGTGAGGCATGGAAAATAAAGATTACATCTGTAATAATGTGCTGACAAATAAATGAACATATTATTTAGATTTCTTCTGATGAACTAGGAAAACTTGAAATGGAAAAACAAATCATTCTGTTTCCTAAATTCAACCCAAATATAATAAATCCATCTGTGAAGTGGTACTTGTATGAAATGTTATGCTTTCAGAAGATTAAATGAAAGTCTCCACAAATTCTTCCTGTCACTGCTTTGACTCAGCTATAATTATCATAAAACTAACTCTGATTGCACCATCACTTGGTTCTCTGGAGAAAGCTAAAGATGTTCTTCTGTATTTATAAGAGGAAAACAAAACAAAACAAAATCCCCTACAAGACAGGTTGTTCCAGAAGCTTTCTGTAGAAACAGGATATAATTGCAATGGACCATGTTGATGCCTCCACTGTTTCCACTGCCTTATCTACTCATCTTCTGCTGTCTTACATCACCTCCCCTTGTTGCTGAAGTAGCCTTTTCCAAGGGCCTGTGCTACACACTTACCTGACAATAAATGCTGCCTTCTCACTAACCTACTTCCAAGAGAGTCCAAAAATCTTAAATGAACTCAAGTTTTTTTCCACTACCAAGGCCTTTATCTTCTCACTTGCTCAATCCCCACACATAGAGCCTACCACACTGCAAAAAAAAAAAAAAACATATAATGTGTGACATAAAATATAATTGTCATGGTCTAGAACAGGAATCCTGTGAATTGCAGGAGTACTTGAATGAAGTGTTGGAGGATGCCCAGCATCAGACAGTGAATCAAGGAAGAAAACAAGCTCATGTGACATGCTGTCAAGGAATAAGGGACTTGTCTTGGGGATCTGATAGCTGCAGCTGAGGCTTAGGACCATGAAAGTATGCTGAGGCTAGAGTCTTATTACCTGGCAATCCCAGAAAACAAACTGGAAATCTCTTGAGGATAACAGGGTATGAACTGCAGGATGGGAAATGCCAGCTAGAAGTAAAGCAAAAATATGGTGGACAAATAAGCCTAAAGTGAGTCCCAGGCTAATATAGGCCATTAAAGTAGTTGAGGAATAGTATAAGTATATACATTTGTGTGTACATGTGAATGTATCTACACATAGAATCATTGGGCACAAGGACAGATTGGATGGATTGGAATGAAATAGATTTATGAGTAAAAATAGAAATGCATTGAGAACATTTTGAGTTTCCAGAGCTAATTTATATTAATTGGAAGATGAAAAATAGAAGAATTTAAAATTTGAGTTAAATTGAAGAGGTCAGCAACAAAGCAGTAATATTGTGAGCAAGAGGCCTTAGAAATAATTTTAAATACAATTTTATTATTTTGTCTAAGACTGAAGAAAAAATGAGAATGTGAATAACACATTATACCAATTTAGTCACTGTCACATTTACAACTATTACAGATTTTGTTCAACTATTTAACAGCAGACCATGCATTTTCATATCAAAATAGGTGTTCATTACAGCAGCAAAACATTACCACAAAAACTTGAGAAAATATGTATTTATAAATATTCATAGCTGGTTTTTTAGAGGGGAGTATGGAATAGACAAAAGATTTGCATGACTTCATTATACTTCTTATGTTTTATGGTTTATGAGTCTTGCTTTGAATCTCATAAGTGTGTGTTTGAGAGAGGTATGGCTAACACCATCCTGATTCAAGCTCATGGATCACTGTTCTCACCAAATATAACTTAAACAGTTCTTTCTCCAAGACAAGATATGAAAGATTTCCTTTGTGTTTTTATCATCACTGAGTGTTTTTGGTATTTGGAAGGATCTATTTCTATTTGCATATTGCAAACAGTGTTATCAAACCCTACTGTAAAGAACTATTGGAGAGTCTTAAGTTCTTTTTCCCTATCTGTAACCTAACAAGTTAGCCAGTCACAGTTTTGTGATTGCTAGCAAAAAAATCCTAGGCAAAGGACTTATTATTCCTGGCACAGCTGGCATTATGAGATTATGTGCACATCAGTTTCCAGCCCCCAATTCTATTTGGGTTTGTGGAAGGTGGCCCAGATGTTGAGTACACAGAAGATTTGTGTAGCAGCTTAGAAAACAGAGTTTAGGGCATCTCTAGTTTCTTTATGAGAGGATTCTGGGTAAATCTGCTCAACCTTTGGTTCAGAAAGAGATTGTTCCTATCCGGCCTCCTCCTAAGAGGGAGACACACTATCTTCCAAGGTCATTTGCTATATAAACATTATCACCATGTAAGTCTGTAACTAAAGCTGTCAACCCCTCTTCATAAGATTTGAAGAAATTCAGATTCATGCATAATTTTCTCCCAACAATTACCTATGGTTCTTTTCTCTGCATCTTAGAAAAGGCTGCAGCATTTTACCAAGATATTGTTTTTAAAATTAAGAATGCTAGAAGGATATTTTACAATGCTTGCAACTTAGACTATTCCTAGATCTATACCAAATGGAATTTCAGCCTTTCCATAGCATGGGCCCCACAGATCTTTTAGAGGTCAATTATTTAGTATAGGTTACAACAGAAGTAGAAAATTAATGTCACAATCATATTGATTTTTGTCTCAATGCAGATTTGTTCAGGTATTATAACATTTCCCAGAGAATGTCCAGGTCATCAAGTGATCTAAGAATGCACAGACAATAAACTACAACCATGTTAAGTTTAAAAACCATGCTCTGTCAAGATATTGTCTTTGACTTTGCCTCTTACGTGATGATATGATCCCAGGTTGCTATGATCCCAGGTGTATGATGAAATAACTTCCAAATTAAAGTACAACACAATACCTTTCTATGCTATCATCTTATTCCTCTTTCTCTTAAAATCTACATTAATGAAGAACTGATAATGTACTGGTTCCCAGTATCTATTCAGGTCTGCTCCTCAGTTTCTAATAATTTGACATCCTCTTCCAGAAGGGAGTGAAGATCTGCCAATGTTGTTCCTTTCTCTCCTCTTTTGGCCCCAATTTCTAGTCTTCAGGAACACTTACTTGAACAGAAGTACTTGTCTCTGCAAGGATCAACTATGGTTTTCAATCTGAGCCCAACTCAGATTTATATGTAGAAGAGTTATTTTAAAAAGTGGCTTGGCACTTACGCAAACACCTAACATTTCATTTTATCACTTGAAAAAATGTAATTGAAATTGATCCCCAGAACTCCTGTTGAGCTTCCTAAATATTCTCATACCAGGAAGTGTCTTTGCTCCACATTTAATAATATAACAAATTTTCAGAGTTTTCTCAGACCAAAGGAACAATGCATATGTTGAATTCTAGTCTTTAGTCCTATCCAGAAAGAAAAAATTTACACACATGTAATCTCGGTTAGAACATTTTAGCAAATTTTAAAAATATTTTTACTTTCAGCCATATTTTTTTTTTCAGAGATACAGATAGATGTGTTTAGGAAAGCAGCTAAACATACAAGGGAGAATGTGGGGCTTCTGGAGAGTGAGAAGCAGCCTCAACCCAATTTGTTACTGTAAACATTTGAAGATTTAATCTCATTATTTCTTCCTTTCGATGCTTTATAAAATAAATATTTTCTGATAGTAACTAAATGGGCTCGTTAGATGAAGTGATGATTATCTAAGAAGTTCAAAATAAATTGTAAAATAGCAGAGATCAAAGCTATTCCCAGGCTCCACTAAAGCTGATCCTGACTTATTAGTGAATAAATAGCCATTTTTAAAAATCTGAACATGTATTTTCTGATTACGTACATCATTATGGGTATTGCAATGCATAGCTCATGGCTTTTGAAATGGAAAAGCAACTTGGTTTCTCAAAGTGTTCTCCGTTTTGGTGCAGTATACTCACAAATATAATTTACTCTTGAGATAGGAATAAATTCTTTCTTTAACTGAAACAAAAATAGGGTAGTTCTTTGTTTACTTATGTAAAATTATGTTCCTATACTACCAGTTTGGTAGGTGTTTGGCCCCAGGTTGTGCCAGCATGCTGGGATCTTACCTGGTGAAACAGTGTCACCCATGCATGGCTCAGTGAGGAAGAGGAGTTTAGATCCCATGTCCCTACCCACTGTTAGCCTCTTGTAAGGTATCTACCTGACTGTGCTCCTTCTGATACAGGCTCCAGACCAGTCGCCTGCCATTTCTTATCCAAACCTTCACAGCTTAATTTTTTTTTCTTTAACAAAGTAAAATCATATTCTCTCTGAAAACAAAAATTCATTTTCTCTTTTTTCCCTTGGTACTACTTATTTGTTACTCTTTCACAGAATAACTTTATTGTTTATTAAATCTTTGGTCAGAATTACTGGGAAGCTAATAAGCTAATATTATAAAAAATAAACAAAGCTGGATGCTAGTTAAAGGCAGTCCACTGAAGTAAGTAAGAAAATCCAGTGTAAATTGTGCACATCTTGGATGTGGGCAGAGGTGGTGTGGCATTACAAAGGGAGCATGAAGGAGAAAAGAAGGTAAAGATTAAGGACCTGAGAGAAGTCAGAGAAATAAAAGTTACAAAAGTGGGTGAGCAGATTGGTCAGTGTCAATGCAACCAGACCAAATGTTTCTGCTAAGACTCCCTCCCTCAGAGACTGTCCTGTTGAAGACATTACAGTGGAATGGTGGTTTTCAGGTCCTTGAGAAAGATGTTTTTGAGTTGAGGGGACACTTAAACATCTCAAAAGAATAGAGAAAGGCTTTATAATTTTGTGGATTGTTTAAAAAATAAATAACAAAGGAAGGTCAGGAGACTTTCACCAGATGTTTTTTGAAACAAAGGGTAAATTCTTTTGGATGCTCTACATTTCCTAGACAAATGCTTAAGTAGTGACCAGGTCATCCCTGGGTCTTGGGCTGCTGGGTGTCAGGATGTAGTTTGGTCAAAAGCAGACACTTTAAGAATGGTCCTTTAACCATTTTGCACTCCTAACAGGTAAGTGAAAGGATTTAATTTAATCTGTCTGTTCGTATTATCTGAACATCTTTATAAATACATTGTTCTCCCTGACCAGCAAAGCTTCTTCCTTTCTTCCCCAACACTGGCAGAATCAGATTATTTCAGCCTGATTTCCTCAATCCAGAATTTCATCTCTCAGAGTTCTATATTTAGGAAGAAGTTTCTGTGGCCTTTCAAGGTAGGCTCCCCTAAATTGCCAGTCAGGGAACTTCACCAAGATCTCTATTCCCTGATGGTTTCCAAGTACTTACATTTAATATAGTTCAAGTCATAAATTAACCATACTATTTCCCAAACTTGAATTAGCATTCTGTACCTCACAGTTTCCTCTTCAGTTCACTGAAGACCACAGACCCTTCCATATAGAACATTTCATTTTTTTATTGTACCAGTAAAAATTAATTTATATCCTTTACTAAATTATCTTGAAACTAAAGCAAAGATATGTTTCATATAATTAAAATGCTTTCAAATGAACATTACAAACAAATGTGAAAAAATTAAACTAAAGTTAGTTTTGCTTTTTTGACCAAAACTTTTCATAATCAGTTGTAGATTAGAATTATTGAAATATTAGAACTATGTATAAATATTACTGTATCTTCAAATCCCACATGAAGTATCACACATTCAATATAATGATTTAAATACAATGTGAGTCAGGGATAAACTTGTAGAGACCATGTAATATTTAGAGACATATAGGAATGGTAAAATTATGAAATAGTTAATGAAGATAACATGCATTATCCACAATATCACTTTGCAAGCCAGTGGGAAATTTCTACCCACATAATTTATCTCTACAGTTATAAATAGAATTTTAAAATTCATCTTTACTAACAGGGAGACTATGATATAAACTTTAGTGAAAATTCATAGGAAATAACAGTGAAGTTAAAACATCAGTGTAAAATTAGAAATCTAATAGGCCTATAGGTTTCATCTGATGGAAGCATGACTGCAATACATAATAAGGAAAAAGAAAGACAAATAAAACATAACACTTTTTTTTCTTAAATCTATCAGAAAGTAAAGTCTGGCAGATGGAAAAGTGGAAGGAAGGGAAGAAGTTTGGGTACTGAAATATATTCCATGCTTGTATAATTATATCAAAATGAACCCAAATATTATATCTAGTCATAATGTAGTAATAGAAAGTAAAATGAAGACAAAGGCAAAAATCCAGCTCAAAATCTGAAGTTGACAAAACCCACATGGACAAGGTCATAAGCCTGTGCTTGCTTAGGAGAGATGTGACTCAACTCCACATAATCTAGGAAAAAGATTTAGGTAGTTTAGTGGGCAAAATACTGACTCTATCAAATGTGCCATAATCTCTGGAAACTGAGATGATGCTGTTACATGGCAAAAGGGTATCTTCAGATTTTCTTAAGGTTACCCTAGTTTGTTCAGTGGGCTCAATATAATCACATCAGCCCTTTATAGAGGAAAACTTTCTAGCTATTGTGAAATACATATTTTCTTGTTAACTATATGCCAACCAGCCATAAAACAGAACAGCAAACTTATTTCTCCTATTGGTTCACTTTGTACAGGATGTCCAACCTTCCCATGCCCCTCCCCAGTAACTTTCCTGGATATGCTAATTAGCACTCTACTTTCTACTTCTATGAAATTGACTGTTATTAGAGTCTACTAATGAGTGAAAGAGGAATTTGAATGTCCTCACCACAAAGAAATGATGGATGTTTGAGGTGATGGAGAGGTGAATTACTCAAACTTGATCATTATATATTATAATATTACACACCTATATTGAAACACCACATCATTCTCCATATATAGGCACACATATTATATATCAGCTAATTTTTTATAAATAATTAAAATTTAAAAAAAAAACTTCCTCTGGCATGTTGTTGCTGTCTCTGAGATGTAACCGTCTATGTGCAAGGACTAGAAAGAGGACTCTTGGAACCAAGGAGAGCCCCCAGGTGACATCCTACAAGGAACCAGGTATCCCAGGCTTGCAAACACAGGAATAGGACACTGTCAGCAGGAATCCCAAGCTTGCAACACAGGAACCATACTTTGCCAGCAGCATGATTGAGATTGAAGGCAAACTGTGCTTCAGTGACTCTAAATAAGAGCACAGGGTGACTGACACCTTGATTTCAGCTATTTGAGTACCTAAGCGAAGAACCACTGAGTAGCTCTGTACGCAAACTTCCAACCCATGGAAATTTTCAGATATGTTTGTATTGCTTCTAATCATTTGTGCTTATTTGTTATGACAGCAATAGGAATTTTTATGATCAAAAAATTTAAATGAATCACTGGACACCAGGTCTGAGCTGCTATGCGAGAGTATCAGGTTCTTGATGGCTATACTGAAACTGGAATCCCTCTTGTGGTGGTCAAAAAGGATTTGGCCTTGAGGTGATTAAGTCATGAAGGCTTTCCCTCTCAAATGAGATTAGCAGCCTTATAAAAGGACTTTAGTTTAAAGGAAGTGTTTTCTTCCCCTTCCATGCTTCCACCATGCAACATATCTTTTGGAGAACACAGTGACAAAGTTCCATCTTAGAAACAGAGGGAGCATCTGCCAACAGACTCCAACCTGTTGGCTCCTTGATCTTGCACTTTATAGTCTTCATAATTGTGAGAAATGGATATATAGTTTTTACAAGTTACCCAGTCTAGAGTATTTAGTTATGTTATAGTCTGAATTTAATCAATACAGATTATAGGTTAATGGAATATTAATTAATAAGCATAACAGGATTATAAGGTAAATGTTATAAAATTAGGAATGTTAAGTTACTCCAGTCTGCCCTAGTTGTAAGATAAAAGAAGTAATAATACAATAATATAATCATTATAAGACATAGGATTTAAGTTGCTAACAATAAGATATAGATAATGTGAGGTGATAAGTGTAAACTCATAGGTCTAATATAGTTATAGATAGTTAGAGATGAATATAGAGATGGATATAGATTATAGAACAGTAGTTAAGTATAAGAAATAACTATATACAAGCATAAGTAAGTATAGCCATAGGGATTTCATCTTCTTGGTTCCCGTGAGAAACTTGTTACATAGTCTGTTCTGGAGATTTTATTTATAAATTGTTTTCGTGTAAGACTCATACAAATGAAGATGTAGGCCTACACAAATGAGGATGTGGTTTTCTGGTTTTGCTCTGCTAACTGCATTTTCAGCCTCCGTATTCTGCTTGCGTGCAATTTGCAAAATCTTACAAAATTCCATAGTAAAGTCCCCAGAGTCTGATTTTCTTGCTTAAAAGATTTATTCACAAACAACTCGGGGCTGCTCTTCTTTCAGAGAGCTACTCAGTCTCTGACAGAAGCAGACTCTGGCCAGGTAAAATTGGCAAAATAAAATTCTTTGATTTGTTTCAAATTCGCACTTAGTGTGTTTTCGGAGTGGTCTTCCCATAACAGTTATAGCATCAGTGGTTTATATACTCATTGTTTTTTTCTTCTACAAACCCTACCATATGCTCACAAAGAAGACTGGGAAAATCCTGAACTGGACCAACTTGGGGAAGGAAACAGCAGCCTCCAGTAATACTTCATGCTCTACCTCCATTACAGAACAAACTTTATCCCGAAGGGGAGGCCATCGAAGCCTGAAGAGGATGTGGTTTCCTAACATTAACTAGTTATCAACAACAAGGGCACTGCTGGAAAACCATTAATGTGGAGGAACTGAGTAAGTAAAGATTGAAAGGGGCTCTACCTCTAGGGAAAGGGGGGATCATATGGAAAAATGTCAGGACCTTTGATGAAGAACACCCACTCCACATGTCAGTGTCCTGGTACCCTCCAAAGACTGAGAATTAATCAGAACATTAGGGAATCCCTCCTCTTAAACCTCACTACTCCATGTTGGCAAGCATTGAATATAGTAGCTGTGAAATGCAGCTGGAAGACATGAAATTTCTCTGGGAAACGAAGAAGGGATAATACAAATTTAATCAGAAGCAAAGCAAGGTGTCCTCAGAGGAATTTGAAAATGATGAGCTGACAGTAAACATAACAGCAATCTTAACATTAACTAGTTATCAACAACATTTAACTAGATTAACACAAATCACCATATTAAAGAATTAATATTAGGAATGCTGGGCATCATGATGGCACATGCTTATAATCTCAGTGATTTGCAAGGCTGAGGCAGCAGGATTACCAGTTCAAGGATAGCCTCAGAAACATGGCGAGAACTTCTCTCAGAATAAAATAAATAAAAAATAAAAAGGACTAGGGGATGCCACTCAATGTAAAGTGCCTCTGGCCTGGTTTCCAAACCTAGTACCAATAAATAAATAAACAAATGAAAAAATAGAAAGGCATGCTTATTTTCAAGCATAAAAGAAAATTTGATTTTGCATCTGTAGTCTTTAAATATGTCAACCTTTCAAACAAACAAACAAACAAACAAAAAAGGCATGCAAAAGGCAAGAAAAATAGTCTAAAGAGATAAAAGGGTGTTAATGTAAAACTATACTGATTTATCAGCCTGCTAATTTTAAAATAATATTATTTAATATAATAACATTGCCCCAAATAGGATAAACAATGTATGAAGGTTCAAAAAATTTCAGCAGAAGATTATAACCTATGAGAAATAAGTAAATGGAAACACTAGAAACGAAAAACAAAATAAGAGATATTTAAAATATGTTTGATGTGGTTGTATGTAGACCTCACAGAGCCAAGAGAAGAATCAGTGAATTTGAACATGAAGACACAATAGAAATTATCCAATCAAATTCTTTCTCTTTGGGAGGCATTATTGACACTTTTTATGGAATATGTCCTTTCACTTGTTTTTGTGTACCTTTTAAAAGATCTAGAATTTAGGTTGGTTGTCTTTACAATACTTTAAATATATGTTACTCTACTTGAATTATTTATGATGAGCAGTACAGTATAACTCATTTTCCCTTTTAACTTGGTAGAGAAAGTGATTTTGTACCCAGATGGGCTACCTTCAAGTATATTATCTCTAGTTGTTATATTCTTTTTATTTATATTTTTAATATTTTTTCAATGCCTTGGATATTCTGACATCTGTCACTAACTTAGTAAATTTGTGGCTACTTTTCTTCAAGTTTTATTCTATCCTTCTCTTTTTGTCTTCCTCTTTTCAGATTTTAATCCAGCCATGTGCACAATCACAGGGAATTTTAAGGTGGCATGCACATTTAGATGATGTTTTGACTTGGATATCTGATTCTATGTATTTTTGAAACCCAAATAGTTATGTAGCACCAAGAATAAACTTTACTGGCTACAAGATAAATGAAGAATCATGCAGGGTGCTGGATGATTCCAGAAAGGGATTCAGATTACAAAAAAAGTATATTCTTTTGTATTACAAGTGTTGACATAATCTCACCGGAAGGAAGGAAGAAAGAAGCGGCTCACCCAGGTAGATTTTAACAAGGGTGTTTAACTTGGAAAGTAAAGCTCAAGATAGAAGATCCGAACACAAATGAGGCACTCCAGTGAGTAAAGTCAATTCTTATGGAGGTAGAGGTTAGTGATTCTTAGAAGATTAGACATGTATACAGGGATTGAAAAAAAAAATCAATAAATGGATAGAGGATAATAGAAGCAAGATTTCTAAATGTTGGAGATTGAAGTGGCATATCCAAGAAGGAAAGTCTTGATTAAACTCATGGTATTATATTAAAGTAATGAAAATCAAATGTACTCATACTTGACATTATGCACATACATGTGTATATTATATAGGTATGAGAGCATAAGCATGCAATACACCATGAAAATTTTAAATTTTAGCTTACAGGGGAAATATTCTAAACTCACAAATTAATGATTTTGTCTTCTTATATAAATATAATTTTAATAGCTAACATATGAAAGTATCTTTATCTCTCTTTGGTACTTATTTCATATTAATGTGTTCTTGCATTTGTATGTGTAGTTACATTTTAATAATATTAAAAATATTTAGTTTTAGCATATAAATGAAATAGTTACTTATACTTATTTATATGCCATAATTTCAGCTTGACTAATACTTGTATAATATAAGTTATACGTATAATAACAATTCTGAAAATAAGTTATTCTTTATCGTATTTTCCTGGATAAGTGTGATCATTATTCCAAGGAAGCCAAGTCAATGAGAAGGCCCTGTGGTCACAAAATATGATGGAACATAACATAAAATTAGATAATATCATCACAGAACTCCCTTCTATTTGTCTATTCACCATTTTTGTATGATTAACTACTTACATAAGGATCCATTATAAATTAGCTTTTCAAATAAACACTTGTATTAACTGTTGGGAAGAAAATAAAGATATGGAGGAATTTTTATTTTAAAATTAAATTGAGGGTAAAAGTCATGAGCAAGAACCTATTAATAAATTTATTCTGAGTGATGAAAATAGAATTATAGAGTGTTTTGGGAGCAATCTTGTTAGAATCTCATTTTAAGGGTGCAGACCATGGTAACTTTACTGACATCATAGAATTCCCAATGGAGGTGGGATTAAAATGAAATAATTTTAGATTTCCAATTTTGTACTATTTTTTTTACCATTCTATATCACACCTGAAAAATAGCTCATAATGTTATTTGATATGAAAAAAAAAACACTGTGTGCTAAACCCCTGTGAATATATACTCCATGAGAATGATGTATTGATGAAACCTTCAAATAATCCACCAGGCAAGAAGTGAAGTATTCAACCACCAGAGCAGCAATACAGCATGGAATGACTGAGTTTGAAAGACAACATCTTTGCCAAGCTCTTGTATGTTGGGACAATATTAGAATTAAAGATAACCATTAGGTTATCTATCTGAACACTTTTGAAGAAGACTTTCATTAAGCCATGTTTTTCCTAAAGACAACTCCTTCTAAAAAAAAAAAAAGTTCTGGAACCATGTATACATGTGCCTGGCATTGTGACTACAGGCTATTGACCATGTGTCCATCGCCACATTCTAAGTCAAAGGGGTTACTCCAATTAAGAAATGTTCAACAGTTACACAGCATGGAGAATTTATTAAAAGTTCATCTTTTAATAAATCCAAGGATATACTAATTTATGGCAAGAGTAGAGTTTATTTCAGGCCAAAGAGCATTTTGAGTGAATATTCACTTTTCACTTTCTAAGCTCAATTTTTGTACTGTATTATGAAATTAATAGTAAGATAAAATTGAGAAACATTTATTTAACACTGTTATCCATTATGCAGATTACTATAAATCTCTAAATTATCAGTGTATGGAGAAACAACATAAAAGCCATAGTAAGTTTTGCCTATCACCAGCTGGCCGGACTGGTGATATGAGTTGGATTCAACGGAGCTGGCTGTATCAATAATTATGAAAATGGCAAAGAAACCACACAGCACACAAACATAAGTTTCTAAGGCAGGATGGCTCGGTGAACCAAGGGTTCACCGAGAACCAGTGCTGGAAGGAGCAAGAGTGCTAGCACACCGGAAAATTTCTACTTATTGGGAAAAAGACATTCTATAATGTTCGACCCAAATAAGGCAAGAGATTGGATTTCTAAGGGTGGATTCTTGCTTGGTGATGTCTTATGGCCAGCAGGTTTATTGACATCTTGGAACACCACACCTATCTCAAGTACTGTGTGGGATCACAGGCAGAGTGAGAGGAAAGGCACACATGTGTCACACAGCCCAAGAAGTGTGTAATGCCAGTCCAGTTTCATCATATTCAAATGTGCATGGCTCACACACACAGCCCATGGATGGCTCCTGACATTTGTCCCTTAAATTTTATGAATTATTTTAGTTTAATATATTAGATAATTATAAGAAGACAAAAAATGCATTCCACTATAACACTGTGTAAGCATGTATAAATTTGTTTCATATAACTTGCTAATCTGAATTGCTCATATTCATGGCTATTTTCCCTTCAGAAATATATGGTTTAAAACAATATCTTCTGCTTTGCAGGTAGATATAATTTAAAATGTGTCTTATACTTTTCATTGACTTTTATTAAAATTAATACACTATATGCAAACAGAGAACAGACTCATAATTCTTTCTGTATTGATTATACTTTAAAAGAGAAACAAGTCTTTCTATAGTAATATATTTTAGGTAACTTTCTTTCATTGAACACCTTCAGTCTCTAAAGGTCAACTCTTAACATTTTAGAAATAATTATTATTTACTGAGGACATTTGAAGCTAATTACTTCGATATCTCTATCATTTATTTTAGGATTTAATGCTACGAGATTGCCTGACTTTGGCAGAAATTGGAACATCAATATAGCATCTGAAACTTAAGTGGACAGGAAAATTTTTATCATGGATCCTATTTTTAGCAGTATAAAGTGGTTATTTTGAACTTATGGATGGAAATAAAACTTAGACCTGACCTTGTGAAGGCTATTAGAATACTCTAGAAAATTCACCACATATAAGAATTGAAAGACATTATTAGGTAATTTCACACTTTGTAAGTAAACCCCTGTCTTTCCATTTGTAACAAGAGCTGAATTTAATTAGAAAAATGTATTCCCAGAGACTCTATGTAGTAGATTAATTTAAAATAATATAGGTAACCAAGTCTTGAAATACACTTGCTATGAATGTGTATGGTGTGTCATTAAAATGTAAAGAATGAAAAATAAAATTAAAAAATCAAAAAATGAAACAAGAAGAATGATATTTTTCCATAAAAATTTGTTAAAACTTTATGGTAACAGCTATTAATCATAATTATATTTAACTTCTTCAAGTTGTAATCAATGAAATTTTAAGGGAACCATAATTTTAAAATAATGCTTTACTAAAACATCCACAAAATAATGCCTGGTTTTGCTTTGCTTAGTGTTTTTTTTTTTTTTCTCATAAAGTTGATGTATAGTTTACCTTGTTTCATGTCCTTAAAGTCATTCTTTCTTCTACTCATGGAGTATTTATTGAGGTTCCCTAGGTGATAAACACCACAAAAGACATAGGTGCTACACACACAAAATTAGATTTAGTCTTTGTCCACCAAGAAATTATAGTCCAATAAGGGCTCACCTAGTGGTTTTTTCGACTTGCTGCTCCTTGAGCTTTCTGCTATCTTAAATTTGGTTGATTATTATTTTTTTCATCAAACTCTTTCATCACATTCTCTCTTTTCACTTTGGGGATTTATTCATTCTTGACACTACTACCACTACTTCTGCCTACAAATACTTCTCAACTTTTATACTCATTCTCTCAATTATAATCCACTCTTCTAGTCAGTAATTATTTCAGTGTCATCCAAAGGGAGATACCACAACAGACATCCTGAGATCAAACACTCAGTTTCTCTAATTTGTGGCAAAAGAATATTCATAAGGTTCTCAACAAATATTGTCAATATGTGTTGCATAGCTGTATATTTATTCTTTTTACTAACTTGCTCTGAGGTCTAGTGAATCAGTTGAACTCCACACCAAGATCTTCTCTCCTTCTTTCCTTGGTATCTTTTCATCCTAAACCATGAATTTGTCTTGTGCCCCTTTTCTTGAGACAATGGGTCAGTCTTCCATGATTCTTGCCTCTTTAACCTTCATAAGGTTTTAACACCCATATTTATTTTGAAAGGCACTTACACTTAAGGCTGAAAGAAAAGTGGCAGAGGGCTGATCACACACACCTGGAACAAGAAGCGAGTTTATTGTCAGGAGCTTGACAAGGCTGCTCTGCACAGAGAGGGACAGCAGCAGCACCTCGCACTTGAATGCTACCTTTTATAGGCTAGAATCAAGACCAAGGGCTAGGTTTAGTCTTGACTGACATAGTAAGCATCCCTGATCCTGTGGAAGGCAAGTTTGTTTCTTGGGAACAGAAACAGGTAGTTTTACTTTCTCTCAGAAGGGAACAGAAAAACCCGACATATCCCTTTATCTTCTCAAGGAGAGATCAGGGAAACCAGTGGCCCCCATCTCAGCGGCCAGTAAGTTGTCTCCCATCTATCTCTCAATGAGAGAATGGCTAGTTTCTATTCTTGGTGATAAGAACAGTATTCATAAAGTGGGGGAGGGGGAAAGGAAGATGGCTGCAATTATGCTAACAAAAGGTTTATAGTTTTTCCATGTATTATATTTAAATGTACATTAATGAATGAAAAAAAGTCATTATTCTCTTTTTAAATACATTCTGTAATGTTTCATATGAATATGAATTTGCTTTCTGGTTTGAGCACTACACCCTACCTCAAAGCCTTTTAAGAAGTCAATGGCAAGGTTATATGTTGTGAATAGAGATGACATGCCACAGAATTCCTACAGTTAAATCCAAATTTTAAAATAGGTATATGCAGCAATAAAAAGTTACTCTAAAAGAGGAAAAAAAATTACTGTTTTAAACTTCACCTCTGCTAAACTGAAGACAAGGAGTAATACAGATTTTAGAGATTTTTTTAAAATATTTTTTTTAGTTATCAGTGGATCTTTATTTATTTATATGTGCTGCTGAGAATTCAACCCAGTTCCTCATGCATGCAAGGCAAGCATTCTACCACTGACCTAGGACCCCAGCCCCAGATTTTAGAGATCTGAAAAAAAGAATTCTGTGACAAAGAATTCCACATCATAACTATGGTCTATAGCAGAAAACAAAGGGAAGGCATTCTCATATCTACAAGGAAAACTTTCACATTGAGATGATAAATCTCATTCAATAATTATAAATTCATTTTCCAAAATGATTGGCATCACTGACAATTTTAAACATATCTAAAAATAAATGCAAATAAGATTATGATTATTTTAAATATTAAACTTTTAAATACAAGAAACAAGGACATAATATGAATAAAAAACCTACTATATTCTTGTTAAAATATCTTAATAAAAATTGTGGAAACAAAGCACTAAATAAAATATGGATTTAATACAAAACAGGATTGTAACTCATAAAGAGCTAAATTTTAACTACAGACTAAACTTTCCTGTAACAAACAAAAATGTTCTCATATTTAATGAAAAAACCAAAATTATCCATTCAGATTTCATCTAATTACAATTAAGAAGATTTGTAAATAAGCAAACAAAATGTATTGTGAAAATTTTGTAATACAAGGATCATAAAAATCATGGGAAAATAACATTAAATGTCAGAAATATATTGGGGCTGGGGATGTGGCTGAAGCAGTAGCGCACTTGCTTGGCATACGCAGGGCACTGGGTTTTATCCTCAGCACCACATAAAAATAAAATAAAGGTGTTGTGTTCACTGAAAACCAAAAAATAATTATAAAAAATTCTCTCTCTCTCTCTAAAAAAATGTGAGAAATAGCAATATTTTCCCCAATGCAGAATGTCCAATAAATGAACAATTACAGATGTTTAGATTCTATAGGAACGCTTAGAATAATTTAACATATGGTGGAATGCAATAAAAGTCATTACATCTTTTTTCTATTTTGTATAACAAAGTAAATGAAATGCAAGTGAGTTTTCCACTGAAAATGAATAATACATACTGCCATTTAAAGAACTTTGAAAACTGATACTTCTATTGGTTAAGTGCATTGCCCAAAGTGACACAGCCATTGTGGAAGGCCTATCATTTGAGATCAAGCAGAGATTCTCCAGAGTCTGGGTTCTGATATTAGCACAAGAATCCTAATAAAGTTGCTGATGAAAAAGATAGCACACCAACAATTACCAAAAATAAGCCTGATAACCAGAATTCTAGGAGTACAATTCTGCAAACGTATCTAAAACTGAAGAAAGACATACAAGAAGATTTCATCACTGAAGACCTATTCATTGTCTTAGAAGGGTTGACCTGATTTATGTTTTGATCATTCTTCTCTTCTTTAGCATTTTATTCAGTTCACCAAAAGAATGTCCTTAGTGGAACATGCTAATGAAGTTAGGAAATATGATGTGTATTTCCATTCTTTGCTTCGACATGCTGCAGTGCATCTTTCAGAGACCCTGCCTCCATTGTGATTCCCAACACTGCCTCTTTGTGAATGTTTACAGCACCTGAAGAAAGGGATCCTAATTTTCACACATACATGTGTTAAAATCGCACACTGAACCCATGCACTTATACATGAGTAATCATACACACATGCAGATATATACAAATATGCACATATTATGAAATTTGGGGAATTGTTTTAGGTGACCATGACCTTTTCTGATTGCAACCCATTTAATCAGATGACCATATACTGTTTTATACTAAAAAAAAAAAAAGTTAAAATTTTGGGTTTGTTCCATTATTTTCTTAGCATTAATGCTATTTCGATTATATATCTATATAATTTTAAACATATATTTCTATATTTCATATCTTTTCCAAATTATCCAACAGATTGATTATACTAATGTGAACCCTAACAAGAGTTTATGGGCATTTTTATTTCCCTCATTACCTTTTACTTGTTAATTAGCTCATATATTAAGGACAGCTCTTCTGTGATAGCTTTTGCTATAATAATGCTAGAAATTATGTAGCCTAAGATTTCCCATTTGCCTTTCTATTATTATGGTAATTTTTCATAAGGTTGGTAATATTCATGTGTTTTAATTTATCAACATACTATTTTTCACTGTGTTAGGGTTTGATGGGTATAAAGCAAAGTATTAAAAAATAGAATTAACACATTTCCAGATGCTTAATAAATTTCTTGAGTATTCTTCATGGATATTTCATTACTACAATATTGATATGCTTGATATGTGATCCTAAAATAAGATATTTTCATATATACTGTTGTTTGTCTTGAAGTGTTGCTTTATTCAAATGACCTAACTATTCTGCTCATTTCACATTATTCCACATTTTTAGTTTATTGCTTATTTTAATATATGAAAGTTCAAGTCTATTTCTGTTATTTGTGGTTAATCTAGCTCAGTGATATCTCATAAATATATAATCTAAGACATATATTCAATTTAAAAATTTGAGTAGTCACATTATGAAAGCTAAACAAGTAGGTAAGGGTAGTGTTAATAAATTTTATTTAATAATATTAAACTCATATTTCATTTTATAATCATATGAGAATTATTATTAAGGTATATTATGCTTTTATGCTAAGATTCTGAAATACAGAGCATGTTTTGTACTAAGTATATATATACAATTGTGTGTATGATGTGATGTGTGTGAAGCTGACCATTTAAATTACACATATTTCAACTGTTCAACAAACACATGGAGTAGTAACTAATGTATTAGAAAATTAAAGTCAAGTACTTTGTTTTAAAAATGAACTTTAAAAAAGTATTTACTAAGTCCAAAAAATACTGTTTAATAGAATTATGTTGAATTTATAGGAAATTTTTAAAAAATCTATATTACTTTATTTATTCTAATTTGTTATATATGAAATTCAATATTACACAAATAGAGTACAATTTTTCATGTCTCTGGTTGTACACAAAATAGATTCACACTATTCCTGTATTCATACTTGTACTTAGGGTAATGATGTCCATCTCATTCCACCATCTTTCCTACCCCCATTGTTATAAAAGATTTATAACAATTCATTACAGACATGAGTTGGACACATCAATATATACATGGTACTTCCCTCTAGAATAAGAGTGATATTAGATTTAACTTATTGTACCTTTTTTAATTAATATTTTTGTGTATAGATAGAGAAATCGAATAGGTTTAAAAAATAGAAGAAGAAAGTAGAAAATTTCTAAGTAGAAATGCCACTGTTCTCATAGGTCTGGTTTTCAACAAGAATCTTACCAACAATTGAAATGGTAAAAATTTTAGGAAATAAAAACTTTTTTCTCTCACTTGTTGCAAAATTAAGTCAAAATAAAATAAAAAACTTCAATAAGGAGAATTCCAACAGGCTATTCAAAAGATTAATGCATATCACTTCATTCACACTAATTCATACAATATTTTGAGTAACTGCTTCACTAACTGTGCTCAATGTAGAAATTTATAGAAATTTAACCCTGTAAAAATTTTGAGTTGCTATATTTAGTACAAGACATATGTATTTTACTGTACAAAGTCTCATAAAGTAAGAAACACTGTTTTTTTTTTTAAAGGCAAACATTTATATTGGAAAGGTCACTATCATTTATTATGTAAAATGTTTAGGATGCTGATATAAACAAAATATTTAGAATGAGAGCCATTAACCTACACTTACGAGTGATACGTGTGACACTTTCATGAGTTTCTAGCTGTTTTCAAGTGAACATATCAATAAATAATATTGACTCACCAAATGGATTTTAATCATAAATTTTAAATTGCTCAGTTTGTATTCTCATAAAGATCATTTTTCCATTTTAACATAACAATTGATTGAAAATGAAGCTAGAACTTGGTTGCATATATTTCATTAAATGATTTTAGTTTTCTGTTACTTCTATAGAATCATTTATTTTACACATTCATTTGCTTTTGTGGACAAAGACTTTGGTCACTGTTGCATGATGCTACCAGGCCATTTTTCACTTGATCAATGCTTTCATCAGTCTTCAAAATTGATTTTTGCACAGCCAATTGGGTAGATAATACAGTTAATGAAATTTAGTCTAGGCAATAGACACAAGAGTCAGAGCCACATTCCATATTATATTTTGATTAGAGGGAGAAATATAACTGTCCTGTGCTCTTAAAAAAGACTTACTCTCTTAGAAATATGTCACAGTGAAAGATATTTTGTGATTTATCCTCTAAAAACTTCCAATCATTATTAATACCGGCATAATGTAAAGTTGAACTCTCTAAATTTCAACCATCTTTAGAACTAGAGTATTTCTCATAATTCAATGTTTATTTATTCAAATCTTTTTTCATTAAAAAATATTACCATTCATTTTATGTCTGTACTCTTTAAGTTCAGAACTATGCATACAGAAGTTGTTAAAAGGAGACGCTTCTAAATATATATATATTTTAAATGAATAAGTGAATGAATGAATCCATCAATGATTGAAGGAGTTTTGCTGAAAAAAATGATAGAATACTTCATTTAAGAATAATATATGGTATAACAAGGGGCCAAAACTACTATAATTGAAAAAATGAAATTTTTCTTATGCCATCTTTTTAAGCTGTTTCTCTGTTTCTGGGTTAGATTGGCTCTTATTGATGTTCACCCTAAAATAAGGCAAAAAAAAATTTAAAAAAAAAGAAACCTTGCTGACTCACTTCCTTCTTATCCTCACTGTCAGGTGAACTCTCCTTAGCATGCCTTCTATACAGCAGGTACATGAACTTTTCTACAAAACATTGGATCTTTCAAGTCTTTATTATGCCTTTGGACTAATGTAACCGAGTCCTGATCATGGCAGGTAACACATTTCAGAGAACCCCACTTGCTTCTCTGCCCCAACTGCTGAAACAAATAAACAAATAAAAATAAAACAAAAAGCAAAACTTCTAGTCCCTTTAACATGCAGTAGCTAGTAAAATTTGCTTAGACCATTTGCAACAGGCCATTTCCTCTGCTCTTTTTTTTCAAAACAGCAACAGAGCTAGTATAAATGATCATAGACAAATACAATTTGCATTCTTTTCAATAATGATAAATGCTTTCTCAGAAAAATGATAATTAAATAAAAAATTTTCCAAAAAAAAGTTGCATATCTCATGCCAAAAGAAAAATAATAATCACAATTATTTATTCAGACATTCATTGAGCTGGGCACAGTGGCATGGGCATTCCTGCAGATTCCAGTAGCTCAGGAGGCTGAGGCAGGATTGTCAAATCCAAAGCCAGTCTCAGGAATTTAGCAAGGCCCTAAGCCAACTTAGTGAAACCCTGTTGCAAATTTTAAAAAAAGGATTAGGAATGTGTCTCAGTGGTTAAGTGCCTTAGAGTTCAATCTCTGTTACCACAAAAAAAAAAAAAAAAAAGGATGTTTATAATGTTTATTCTGTTTCAAAAAAGATGATTAAGGACCTGTGAAACAAATTAATGGAACTTGTAGTTCTAATGGAGAGAATAATGGGAAGCAATAGAAACAGGTCATAAACATGTATGTCAATAAAACACTATGCAACTACAGAAGAAAATGAAACTCAACAGGATAACTTTTCTAACACTCGAATGAAGGAGAAGAGTCTTTTGTGGAAAATTCTAGAAATAAATGCGAAAGCAAATGAAAATGTTTAGAGATACAAATGACTGAGAAATATTACTGAAAGACCAAGAGTAGAGATGTTATAGGGACAAAGAGAATGCCACTTTCTCAGTTGCAAAATTTAAAGAGATAATAAAAATGCTTAATAATCAAGACAAATATTATAATGCAATATTTTGGAGCAGAATTTTCAGGATGAATAAAATATCAAACATTTTGTATTTATAGGTTCTTGTGACTTGCTTTATGACCCCCTGTTATCATGTGAAAGAACAGTGGATTCTGATCTGTCTTGACTAGCTGCTTGTTGCTGGCCTGATGTCTCTACAACACAGTTTTATTGGTGGAGAGCCTATGAGAAGATTGGGTAGCACATGGATTTTTATATATATTGCTATTTTTTAAATTGAGGATCTTTTATTTACCCTTACATACCTTTACTTCTTTTGAAATTGTTCAGCAAAAGTCACTGAAAAAGTTCAAGTACAGGTAGGTGAGAAGGAAGTTGAAAAGAAGGAAGTTGTTTATGATGTTAGAATCTTGATAGACAGGCACATTAGAAGTTCAGGTATATTTTGCAATTTGTGCTTTTTTATTCCAGTGCATTTAAAGCAGTAGACATGAAAAGAGCTTTTTTTTGTGAATGACATTAAATCAATTGACTTTCTTTGTTCTACTATTTTACTGTATTTATTTAATTTATTTATTTTAGAATACTGGTAACAGCTTGTCTGTCCAGAGTACAATGTATTTTGTTATTGATCTGCTATTATCTTTACCTTATAAGGGAATGTGAGTGTGTGTTCAATAGGTAGAAACCTAATAAACCTTTTTACTTTTTTAAAGTTACATATAGGTTAAATTATCCTTGTTATTTAAAAAAGCCATTTCATTAGTTTAATACTATGCCACAGACACTTTTATTTTTCAAAGTATACTTGGGTATTTACATCAGCTTTTTAGAATTAATATAAAATTAATAAAATAAGTGTACTTCCTCTGAATAAATTCAACATATTTATTCTCTAAATTTAAAAAGATGAAATGTGGTATTGAGGCTGAATGCCCTTTGAGACTCTTTCTCAGACCAGGAGTGCCTTGTTCTCATTTGACAGTACAGCTAAAGTAATCTCATTACATGAATGTTTTGCATTACAAAGAACAGATCAGGGAATTGTACTGCTTAGTAACTTTGCTTAATTAGCGAAGAACACTGAGAACGAAAGATTCAAACATACCTTTCATTCTATGAAACATGAATCTAGAGATCTACATTTTGATTTCATTTGATAAACTGTCGCCTGTGAAAATTAGACTGTAACCTTGTTCATCTCCGTCATAGAGAAAGCAGATGTTTAAACTTTTCCATCCTGACATAAGTATATGGAAAGTCACACAATTTGAAATCTAATTAGTGTTTAATAAGCCATTTGAAAATGATGTCATTCAACTCTTACAAATTAATCCTGTTCTTTCAACACCTGCTGGTATTTTGCAACAGTAATTATTTCATGACAAAAAGAGTCCTGAACCAGTTCGTATTAACATAAGCATCTCTTGTAACTACTCCACATATTTTTTTCTCTGAAAAATGTTAATAGCCTCCTTCTGGCTTAAGAGCAAAGAAACTGCTACAGACATAAAGAGACTTGTTCTGAATGGAAGAGAACTTACTATTCTGAAGTACAATTTCAAAAGGTCAAAAGGGGCAAAAGACTTTGCAGAAGCTATCAAGAATCTCCCAGAAATTCCTTAACTAAGCACAAGTCATTCTATTTCTTGAAAATCAGACTGGATGAATGGCATAGACAAAGAAATTTAAGAGCAAAGCACTCTTTCACTAGAAGTGTGAATTTCAAAGTGAAACATCTGATCTCCTTTAAATTAAACCTCAACATAACTAAAACTGTCAAATTATTGTCAAGTCTTTACTGAACCAATGCTTAATATCTCAAACTGACTGACTGCTTTGGTTTATTTTAAGTTCAACTTTGATGTTCCCACTTCATTATTATGAGTTTCAATTATAATACTACCTGTATCAAAAAAGAAATAATACTTACTTCAAAGTTTCTAGGACTATTAGACAAAGTTATGAATATGAATTCCTGCCACAACTACAAATTAAATAAATGCTTGTGTTGCTCTGCCTTAGGTACAAGATTACTATAGAATGCCTGCAAAATATGAAACTAAGAGAAACTTTAGATAAAGGCAAAGTCCATAAAGTTGTTTCTGCATAACAAATGTACCTTCTTTTGAAAGAAAATTCTTAGCACAGATTATTACTTATGAATTCTAAAATATTATATTTATCATTTAACTAGTTCTAGTAATTTTATCTTTTTTCAAGCAAAGAGGAATACATTGTCATATTATGCAACCAATTTCATTTGGACATTTATTATGCCCAGAGCCTCATAATCAATTACTTTCAATCAATAGAAAACATTCACTTACAATGCAAATGATCATTATTTGGGAAAATAAAAAATATAAGAAATGTTTCTTTTTCTTTGGAGGGGTGTTAGGAATTGAACCCAAGGGTACTTACCACTGAACCACATCCTCAGACCTTTTTTATTTTTTGTTTTGTAACAGTTTCACTAAGTTGCTTAGAACCTAGCTTAATTGCTGAGGCTAGCTTTGAACTTGCAATTCTCCTGCCTCATCCTCATGAACTGCTGGAATTACAAGTATATACCACCATACTGGTCTTGAAACTTTTCAATTAGTCATAAAATGTACATGTTTTATTCAAGGATTTTTTAAAGGAAAAGGTGTTTGATAACTGGTAGTAATTCAATATTATGGATAAAGTTACAATGTACAACAAAAGTATCTTGCTGTCACTAAGGAAATTCTGTCACTCTCGTATCATAGAAGCAGCAGGTTTTATATGTACTAAATGAGCATTTTTTTATTTTCCATTATCAGAAAAATCTTATAAAGTCAGATATATGTGTGTATGTATGTCATATATATGTGTATATACAAACTCAATACTTACATATTTACATGTACTAAAATTTATTTGAATTTGTTGTTTTAGATTGATTAAATTATTTATTTTTATTTAGGTGATATTATTATCCACATTTTATCTATTATCTACTTATTTGTTGACCAACAGAATGCTCTGGAATCACACAAAATGAATTTAAAAAGTCTCTCAAATTATTAATACTTTCACTGTTGCCTCTCCTTCAGGTTTATTTAATTTCTTTCAATGTCTACTCAAGAAGCATTTAAAGCTGTAAAAATATTCAAAAAGCAAAATAACATTTATTTTTCTAATATTTCTAGAGATGTAATTTTTTAGATTCTTTTTATCCTATCAAGTAACCAATTATCCCTATTAAAGATAAATTTATATATATGTATGTATAGTGTATATATATATGTGTGTATATATATATATATTTCACAACATTGAGTAATCTCATAGACATGTATATTTTTGAAGCTCAAAGTGGTTTAAAAAACTTATAAAATTCCTTGCAATTATATGATGTAAATGATTATGACTTTTTCATTGAATTGTCAAAAATTTTATTTATAAAGTGGAAAACATCTTAAAAACTGTTAAAGCTTTTTTTCAAAAGAGAGATAGAGACCAATATCTAATCAACTAGAAAATTATAGTGCCCTTTAACAGAGTTTACACTAATTTGTTAATATTAATACTAGTTGTATGACATAGACTGAATCTTTCACCCTTTTCTCCTTTCACTGTGACCATTCCTCTGTCTTAGCATATATTCACTCTTAAATTATGAGAGCAGATAAGGATTGAAAAGTATCTGAGGGAAGACTACATAGCTGCATTCACTTCCAGCAAGTTTCTAATTTTTGACTAGTAGAATTTTTAGAAATGAGTACACAGAGTAATAGATAAATATATTTAGACAAATAATGTCACATATTTTATATTTTAGTTATAAATAAATACATTAAAGTCACCTTTTTCTCTAAGTTTTCAGCATCCATCACCCAAACCTGACAAGTTACTATTAGTTTCAAAATATAACTTACAGAGATTGACCCAATATGCTTATCCCTCAGAGACTTTTTCAGTTACGTATTGGACCTAATCTATCGTTTTCTTTATGGATATATAGAAACTGTTGTAGTGTCATGCCATAGATATGCCAAGCACTCTATTTAGATTTTCTTAAGTTTTAGAACTTAGAAAGACTACCATAAGTATATAACATTTCAAGTGTACAAATGTATATCTTTAAGAATAATTACATTAAAGTGAAATAACAGTGGTGTTGTAAAGTGTCATTCTTAGGGCTGGTATAACTTCACTTCTGCACCTAGCTGTAAGATACTTCATCACAGCCTTGTCAAGAAAGTGTGCTCATAAACTTTGTTCTTGTTACCATGATAGCTAAGAAATGTCTACAAAATCAAGATTTATTTGAATGTATGCGTATCAATGGTGTTTATCACCAGTTCTTAAAAGTTTTATATGTGTCTTATACTTCTTATTTTCTCAAAATGGTCTGCTTCTATATTTCACCAGTTTTATATTGAGCCTTTGATCCTTTACTTTTACCACCTATGATTTCTTTTAGTCATTGATTAATATATTTTTTTTCTATCTGCTTTCAAGGGATATGTGTGTGTGTGTGTGTGTGTGTGTGTGTGTGTGTGTTATTATTTTCTTCACTTATCCTCTTTCCTATCCATTTTCCCCACTTTGCTCTGTCTGACTCTGCCCAGAAGTCGGTCTCTCTGTCACACAGATTCTCACGCCTGGTGACTTTTGGCTGGGTTCCACCAACGCAATGTGATTGAGGATAGCAAGTTCTTCTTTGCGTCTGTGTTTTTGTCATGGGCAATAGCTGCTTTATTTTATCACTTCTCCTCCGTGGACCCAGCAGTCATCATACTCTAGGAAAACAATTTCAGTTCAAATGCTCATGTATCCCTATAAATGATAACAAATATTATTAGAATCTGGATATTTTATCCACATTTGTTTTTCTTTTAAACTAAAATGAAATACCTTCAAAGAACTCTGTATTTAAACAACATGGGCAATATTGATTTCCTTGGATATTCATTACATTTTTGTGTATTTGTGTATTCACTACATTTTTGTGTATTGATCAAGGTCCTGACAGTAGGCCTTCAACACATCTAAAATAAAGACCCACTTCACTTTTCTGGTTCAAACCACCATGCATTTTTTTTTTTCTGTTGTTGTCTGTTTTTGTTTTGCCCAGAAAATAATATTGGTTGGTCTATTCTTCTAAATTTATTCCATCATTTCTTATAATTATCTTTCAAAAAGATGAGTGAAATCTTGTCTTGTAAGTGGTCATATCAGTTCAACAAATTAAAAGTTTTACCAAGGGTAAGTTTTACCGAACTATACTTTCTATTTCATTCCACTGGGGACTTAGCAGAGTGGTAGCTAGAGTTTATTATCTATCAAGAAATTCTTCCTTGTCAATAAGAGAACATAGAGATTACTATGGAGAATTAAAACCCTGGGGCAACAATTTATACCAAAAACCTAAATATCGCGCTGGAATCCTCTCATGTCTTCCAATGCATTTGATGATAAAGCTCTGTCAATCTACTCCCTAAACTCTACTCAAATATCTCAGTCTTTTGTTTCCTTATCATTTCTCTTATTTTTCTCTAGTCCATCCTTCATTCTTCAGCCAGAATAAATATTCTAATGTTCTACCTAGTCTTGTCATTTCCTGATGGAATCCTTCAGTACTATTTGATCATGTTCTATAATAAATCAAAGTATTTTAGTTATTGTACAGTGATCTCATGATTGTGTCATGCTTATCAAATGTTCCTTTAAAAAGGGACCTTTCATTGAGTGGGTTTTTCTTTTTCTTTTTCTTTGCACCAGGGACTGAATCCAGGGGTGCTTAACAACTGAGCCACATCCCTAGCCCTTTTTTATATTTTATTTAGAGACAGGGTCTCACTAAGTTGCTTGGGGCTTCTCTAAGTTGCTCAGGCTGGCTTTAAAGTCATGATCCTCCTGTCTTAGCCTCTCTAATTGCTGGGATTACAGGCATGTGCCATCACGCAGGGCTCATTGAGTTTTCACTCCATATTTGTTAAATTTTTTAATTTCTAAAAAGCAATTCAGTTTTTCACTCTATTCTTCCTATATATTCCATCTGTTCAATCCCCAGATATTTCTCATACCTAGCTCAAATGTTAGATTCTGTTAGATTATATAAAATTTCCTGAACCTGAAATGTTACTAGATTTACGTACCCTTTCTATGAGTTTAAAAAAAATACTCTTTTTTTATATTTTAAGGTTTTTCTTTTCTTTTTTTTTTAGTTGTCAATGAACCTTTATTTTATTTATTTATATGTGGTGCTGAGAATTGAACCCAGAGACTCATACATGCTAGGCAAGTGCTCTATCACCGAGCCACAAGCCAAGCCCCTCTTTATTTATTTTATCATAGGGACATTATAATGCTTTATAACCTCAGATGTCTCATTTGTTCTTCTCCATCTGTATTGTACATTATTTGAAAATGATCATATTATATTCATGTTTTCAGCTACAGACTAGATGATGCCAAATTCTTAGTTGTATGAAATATCCTATAACTCTGTAATAGAGATGGATTGTTCCTTCTTTTTCATTGTTATGTCTTCATAGGAACCGAATATAATTTTAAATTGAGTTGAAATTAAGGAATCATAAATTTTTCTTTATTAGGTTACTACCACAGCAACATTTTAAAAAATATAATTCCTCCTTTTTTTGTGTGGTGTTGGAGATTGATCCCAAGACTTCTTTGTGCATGCTGGGCAAGTACTCTACAAAAAAATCTAATTCTTAAATTGATACAATAATTTGATGATTTTACTTCCAAATAAAGTTCTGGTAATTAATTAAATAATACTGTTAGAATATGATGATACCTTCTTCTTTAACAACAGCAAAACAGAAACCAGGATTACAAGGAAGTTAGATATTTCTAAATATTACATTCCTGTTGTACTAATATAAAACCCCAATGAACTTTGTGTGTGTGTGTGTGTGTGTGTGTGTGTGTGTGTTGTAAAGAATAGGTATAACTTATTTTTCAGAGGATGTTAGGGTGCTAGAATTTCACTGTTAATGGATAATAATTCATAATTTCACATGTAAAATTGTATGTGTTTTTTTTTTCAGAAAAGGACCAATATTTTTCATCAATTAACAAAATGTATGACTATTCAAATTGTAAAATCTCTATTAATCCAGTGGATATATGCTATGTGTATATATTATTTTCATCTTCATCATATTTTATTAAACTTATTAATTTTTCACTAGTAGGTACAGGAGATAACAGTTCCATAGAAAATCTCAAGTCTTATTTTCTAGTTTTCTCAAAAGTTGCCCACAACTATCTGATAAAAAAATAGAATAATCTATTTTTCCAGAATTTTCTCCCATGCCTTCTTCTTCAAGTCAAATATTACTTAGTTTACAGAATGAATGCCAAGGAATGTTAACATTCTTGTACAGTTTAGTAATGGGGTGGGTTATTTACAGAGGTTATTTTCCTTTAAAAATTCCGTTCATCCCTTATTTTGTACTTTGTTTTAATGGAGCATTGTTTTTGTTTATTTCCAATGTCCTTAGATCTTTCACCTGTAATCTCTATCATTGTTTTCTATTTCTTTGAGGAAAAAATATCCATCTCAACTGCACCCCTAAGTCAGGAAGCAGGATCATAAAAGAAAAGAGATGACAGATAATACCATAGAATGATCTGTTTGCTTAAATGTTACAGCTCTGTCCCTGTTATTTCCTCAGATGAGGAGATGTACTTTTGCTATCATTAAAACATAAAGGAGAGAGTAATATGTGATTATTAAAAAGTAAAAATGCTTTTAACTTCTTTGTTTTTGATAAACTAATGAAGAGTGTTTGGTGTGCATATGTGTGTGAGTGCATGTGTGTGTGGTACTGGTGGAGAATTAGTTGTAAGAAATATGGCAAACAATTCTAGACTCAAATATTAAATTATTAATTTATGAAAACATTTTTCTCTTAAAGTCATTGAATTTTCAAAGCTATTAAATATGCATATTTATAATTTTGTGATCATCTCTTTCACAATATTGATAAATATCACTTCCTATCTCCCAGTCTCCAAGCAGAGAGAAACATATCCACAAGGATCTTATCCATTGGCCATATCAGTGTCTTATATTTCCTTATGAGTTAATATCTTTGCTCCTTTTAGTTGCTGGCTTCAGAAGGACATTATGTTTAGAAGAACTATACCTTGTAATTACAGGCCTGACTTCTCTCCCCTTTTTTTGAACCTTTACTACCCAGTTCTGATAATGGCTTTGAAATGAAAATTGAACACAGCAGTATATTGTTTTCCATTTCACCATATCAATTCCTGAATCTGAAAACATTCTCCTTTGGGCATCATAATCAGCTGTACCACTTGTCATTACTTAGAGAAGCTGACAAAAAGTGCTTAAAGCTATTTCAAAAGCTCTTTCTTTTTTTTAGAACAATTTTCAAAACATGTTGTATACTACACATACTATGGATATTATTTCCCCTAACAAACACATCTGTGATCTTACATAATTTGTGAATTCTTGACACTCCTTGTCTGTCATGTCTTACTTTTTACATCTTATAACTAACAAATATAAAGAATTCTTGAGTCTTTTAATACAACTTGAGTTTTAAAACCGATTGAATTACAAAAAGAAGGACAACTCAAAGGGAAATACTGTAGTAGTATTCGTATTAAACTACATTGACTCATCAGCCAAAATTCTACCAAAAAAAAAAAAAAAAAGAATTTCCCTGCTTTCACTATATTTGGAGTTAAAGTTTTGGTGGAACCATTACAAAGCATTGAATTGATATTTTACTTTAAGATAATGGTGAATCCATTTCAAATTTTCTAAGGACTCTCCATACTGCTTTCCATATTGATTACAAAAATTTGCAGTCCCACCAGTAATGTATGAGTGTGTCTTTTCTCCCCATATCCTTGCTAACAATTATTGTTGTTTGTATTCTTAATAGCTGCCATTTTGATTGGAGTGAGATGAAATCTTAGAGTAGTTTTTATTCGCATTTCTCTAATTGCTGGAGATGTTGAACATTTTTTTTATATATTTGTTGATCAATTGTATATCATCTTCTGAGAAGTGTCTATACAGTTCCATAGCCCATTTATTGATTGGGTTATTTGTTTTTTTGGTGTTAACTTCTTGAGTTCTTTATATATCTTGGAGGTTAGTGCTCTATCTGATGTGTGTGTAGTAAAACTTTGCTCCCATTCTGTAGGCTCTTTCTTCACTTCACTGATAATTTCTTTTGCTGAGAAGAAGCTTTTCAGTTTGAATCCATCTCATTTAGTAATTCTTGATTTTACTTCTTGCACTATAGGAGTCTTGTTAAGGAAGTCATCCAGGGCCCAATTGACCCAGCTATCCCACTCCTGGTTTATACCCAAAGGATTTAAAAACAGCATACTACAGTGATGTAGCCCCATCAATGTTTATAGCAGCACAATTCACAACAGTTAAATTGTGGAACTAACCTAGATGCCCTTCATTAGATGAATGGATAAAGAAATCATGGTGTATATACACAGTGGAATATTACTCAGCATTAAAAGAGAAAAAAGCCATGGCATTTGCAGGTAAATGGATGGAGTTGGAGAATGTCATGCTAAGTGAAATAAGCCAATCCCCAAACACAAAGGCCAAATGTTTTCTCTAATAAGTGGTTGCTGATCCATAATGGGGTAGGGAGTATGGGAGGAATGGAGGAACTTTGGATAAGGCAAAGCGGAAGGGACAGGAACAGAGAGGGAATGGGTGTTAGAAAGATGGTGGGATGAGATGGACATCATTACTTTCATTCATGTACGAAGACATGAATGGTGTGACTCTACTTTGTGTACAACCAATGAAAAATTGTTGTTCCATATGTGTACCATGAATTGAAATGCATTCTGTCATCATGTATAACAAATTAGAACAAATTAATTAATTAAAAACAAGATAATGGAAAGTAAGACCTAATTTTCCCTACTTCCTACTTCAGATTTATATTCAAGAATCATGTGGACAAAGTTAGTCAGTAACCATGGGGATGATATTATATATCTGTAAAAATAGTTCCTGAGTACCTGAGTTGGAGTCAAGCAGTAATACTGATTTGTTTGCAAGAATATCCCTATGACATGTTTAGAATTTTTTTCTGTCTACTTTATTTCTGATAAATTGTATAATATGCCATGAATATCTGATATGTTTTAATTAACTTCTAAATGCTTAAATCATACTGCACATGCACAACAGAATATATTACATGAATAGGAATTAAAAAGCAATGTGTTCCTTTTTATCCTTATTCTAGTGAGACAGCTGGCCACTTAATATCAACTAGAATCAAAATTTGTGTAGGTGGGAATGGGAGTTTTAGTACTTACCCAGGAGGCAAAATATATTTACCTAGTAGACCTCAACATTAAGTCGTAAATACTCAAGTTTAATTCTTATACAGATCTGTGAGGCTCTTTCCAATTTAAAATAATAGGTTTTAAAAAGCTAGTGAACTGGAGGTCACAGGGGAAGATAGGAGAATGGAGACAGTGATTTCAGAAAGAGAAGTAAGCTCCTTTATGCCCAGCTGAGGATGCTTCTTTATGAACCATAGTCTGATTTGTGAATGTTCCAGAAAAACCTGGCCCCAGGGTGTGAGAGCCAGCCCCAGAGTGCTAAGAGATTGAGAAAAGAGGCAGACTAATCCAGGACTGCCCGAGTTTCAATTTAATGGGGACTTACATGGTTCTTGGTGACAGCAAGACCAGATGAATTTCTGCAATTTAGGTTAGAAAGACAGGACCTTAAAAAATGGCCAGGACAGGGCTGGGGTTGTGGCACAGTGACAAAGTGCATGACTCACATATGTGAGGCACTGGGTTTGATCCTTAGTACCACATAAAAATAAATAAAATAAAATAATGATACTATGTTCATGTATAACTATATACATATAAATGGCCAGGAAAAGTGGCTTCATTTAAGCTGGAATATATTGGGTCTATCATAGACTAATATCAAGTGGTCACACACATTTCTGGCGCCATGTTCTAGTCCATATACAGCTCCAAAAATGTGGTCTGTTGATAGCATGCTGAGAAGTATGTAAGGAAGTATGTAAGGAAAACTCCCAAGTAATTCAGGAGCCATCATGGAACATTCTACTCAAGATGGCATGCCAGCCTGAACCTATATGGTGAGAAAAACATAATAGTTTCTATTATTTTCCAGGATAAACTCTATCCACTTGTCTCTGTAGACATCACAAGGCAAAAGTGAATGAAGGTTTAATTAAAATATGCCTTATATTACAATGCCCACACAAAAGCAAAATATGCATGTAAGTTAACTAAAAAGAAAATCCAAATGCTTAATTGGACTTATTATACTTCAGTGTAAAGTACTATCCTGAATTACATATATATAGAAAAGTAGAGAGGCAAAGTAGAGAGGTTCAGACATTTCATGTAATTGTGATTATCACCCTGAAGAGGTATTAAAATAATTGTGACACTTAAAGGAAAAGTAACACACTAATTAATACTTACATATAAGAGATTAAAGCACACTGAAAAGAGGGAGATGTTAGGAATAAAATATTTATAGATCATCAACAAGGTAAAGCAGTTTTGCCCAACTGACAATTGAGGAGGGAAAGTTGATTCCAGGTAACATCTAAACTGAAGGACAAGATTTCCCTTCAGGCCATCTGAATGGAACATAACTCTAGTGGGATGTTTAACCAAATTCAAACACTGGGATGGGATTTATAAAACAGGTTGAACATTGCTTAATATTAATATTTGACAGTATTTGCTCATGATAGAAGGCAGTAGGGCAAGGAAGGATATAATGTAGAAAGTAAAAGCAAGATATTAGTTGGTAAAATATAAACACAAACATATGGTGTATTTCACACTTGCTGGAATATATGGAAAAAATTTGAACACATGGCAAAGTATTTTGTGTAGACTTAGTTTTGGCTAGTTTTTTTTTTCAATTTTTATTTACTAACCCATGACCTTTCTCTAACTAACCTTCAACTTCCACATAATACTTCCAGTTAATTCCTATTAGCAATTGATCACAATTTAAAAAATTTTTTGTAACCTTTGATTATAGACTATAATGTGGGTGCATGTTAAGTAAACTAAATAGACGTAGAATGTTTTGTTGCCTCCACATATTTCTATATAAAAGATAGAAGTAATTAAGATCTTCCAATTCTCTACATCCTTTCATAGAAAATGAAATCAAATGTCTTAAAAAGCTTCATAACTAGGTAAATGATATACAACTAGCAAACAATACTGATCTAACATTCAAGATTCTTGGTCTCTGATACACAATACACATATTCAGTACTCTTATTTTTAAACAAGCATTTAATTTTAGAGGACTTTTAATTTTAGAACAGTCTTAGGTTTATACAAAAATTAGAGAAAATGAGTCTGCATTTACCCCACATTTTCCCCACATTATATTATTATCTGATATTAGTAGTATAATAGTTACAATCAATGAACCCTTATCACACACACTTATTAACTAATACCCATATTTTATTCAGATTTTTTTGTTGCCTCATGTTTAATTGAGTAGACATGGGTCTTTGACCAACTTTGTTGTTACTCAGATGTTTTTGTTTTGTTTTGTTTTGTTTTCAGTGGATGACAAGATCAAAACAAGCCATTTTAGGTCATCATAGCAAAGGTTCCTACTTGATGACATGACATCACTATTATTCATTTTAACCACCTGGCTGAGGTAAGTTGTGCCAGATGTCACCAACGTACAATTGCTCTTTAGTTCCCTTCCCATATTGTGCTCTTTGGAAGCATTACACTATGGAAAAGTAGGGAGTGGTGCCCTACCTCTTGAGAAGGTGGAATCTACATCAATTATTTAGAGTTTTTCACAGAAAATTAGTCTCTTCTCTCCCATGCACTTATTGACTTTTATCACAAATTTATTTTACATTTGGGTTATAGTTCAAATACAACTTTACTGTGTTGCTTAAAATTGTCCCAAATTGGTCATTGGAAGGTCTTTCTGTTGGCTCCTGTATCCCTTTAACATGCCTTTGTTATTATGTTCTGTTTTATTTTTCCTCTGTTTTATTTTTTGAACATTTTCTGACCTTTTGGCATTGCATATTCTTAAGCACTTCCTGCCCTAGGCCCAGACTCAGCCAATTGTTCCAAAAGACCTACTTTCTTTTTTTTTTTGGAGAGTTAGATTAGAAACCAAGATATGAGCACTAAGTTCATTCTTTTTTTTTTTTTTTTTTTTGCAGATTACATTTGTCTAAGGTCATTTCAGACACAGAGCAAGGAAATACATCTGTATATACTAACCCATGTATGTATACACATCTATAACTATTTCTATCTGTGTTAAATTATACATGAATTCATTCTACATACTCAAATCCTTTACCTCTTAGATTTTTAGAGCCCCCTCCTCTTGCTTATTCCTAACTTTTACTTCAACAGTGGAGAACTTAATAGTCTGGATCCCACCATTGGCCATTCTTTTATTTATTGTAAATGCCAATATACTTCAAGTTGTCTTGAAGTATCAGGATTATTAACCTGTAAACTTGTAGTAAGCAAGTTCATTGGCTTTGAATACAGTGCTAATGTGGATTACTTTCTATTTTTAGTTTTATAGACTTCACTCATTTGTAAAGTAACACTTTATCTCATTTTTTTCAGTGAATTTGTTTCATATACTTGTAATATAATTATATTGTTTTTCCACATTCTGCACTGCATCAGAGTTTTCCCAAACAGATGACTAAAAAGACAATTATCTACATTAAGGTTCACTATTTGTGCTGTAAATTTGATTTGTAAGGTTTTATCCATCCATCACTAGAAGAACTGCAATGAATAGCTTCACAGCACAATAATCACCCTGTGCTTCATCTCTTAAGCCTCATTCCTTCCCCAGACCCTGAGCAACTACTTATCTTTTTTACTATTCTTTCATTTTGCTGATGATTTGTGAGTGTTGATTTTGTATCCTGAAACTTTCTGACTTTTTAAATTTTGTTTTTGGAAGAATCTTTAGGTTTTCCATGAAATCATATCCCATGAATGTGACAGTTTGACTCCTTTTTTCTCTTTATGGGTGCATTTTATTTATTTTTCTTTTCTAATGACACAAAGGAAAACTACCAATACCATATCGAATAAAAGTGGCAATCGTTAGATTTCCTTGTTTTATTCCTGATCTTAGGCAAACAGTTTTCCATCTTTTATCTTTATGTATGTTAGCTGTGAGTTTTTCCTCTCTAATCTTTTTTATATTGTAGAAGTTTTCATCTTTTCCTACTTTGTTGAGAATTTTTGTTTTTGCTTTTAATCAAGAAGAGATGTTGAATCTTTTCCAAATGCTTTCTCTTCATCAATGGAGATGATCACGTTTTCCCCCCTTAATTCTTTCTTTCGATTATAATATTATATAGATCATTATTCATACATTAAATGATCCTTGCATTCCAGAAATAAGTTCCACTTGGTCATGGTATATGATATATTTAATATTATTCTTCATTAATCTTATATCAGTATTCATAAGGAAAATTGGTCTGTAATTTTCTTTTCCTGTAGTGCTTTTCACTTTAGTATTGGAAAAATGCTTACCTGATAGTATCAGTTAGAGAGTGTCCCTTCCTCTTGTATTTTTTAGAAGAATTTGAGAAGGATTGGTGTTAATCTTCTTTGTGAACAATTTTACAATTACTTCATTACTGCTTTTGAATAATGTAGTGTGTCAAAAATTCTTACCCTAGCTTTTACTTGATGCCTTAGATGGTGTATTATGTGTTTTGCCCACAATTTTGTACCTTAGGCATCCTGTCGTCTACTTGAAACTTTTATAATCAGTACTTACCATTTTTCACTACATTGCTCAACTTAAAATTTAAATAATCTTATTTTCCCTACCTAGGTTCCAGGTAAAAAGCCCAGAGATAAGTTTTTCAGACAGCAACTAGACTAATTTGAATATTGCAAAGGTCTCTGTGGTTTACGCAAAGAAACTGATAATTAATTTGCATCCTCCTCCATAATAAATTTATTTTGTACCAGGGAGAAATTGAAGGAAGAATGAATAAAAATGGCTGAAAATTTCCTACCATTTTGAATCCCATATTTTGTTATTGGATATTCTATTGATTGTTGTAAACTTTGACTATATTTAAGAACATTTTTTTTAAAGAGAGAGAGAGAGAATGAGAGAAGAGACAGAGAATTTTTTAATATTTATTTTTCAGTTTTCAGTGGACACCACATCTTTATTTTATTTTTATGTGGTGCTGAGAATCAAGCCCAGAGCCCCGCGCATGCCAGGCGAGGGCATTACTGCTTGAGCCACATCCCCAGCCCATTTAAGAACACTTTTGAAGTTACATATTATTTTTATTTTTTTTATGTTTCTAAATGCAAATTAGGCCCTGAGATTGTATTCTACCATTTTTCTCATGTCACTTCCGGGAATCATCTTTTACTTCTGAAGGATAATTTTGATGGGTATAAAATTTTAAGTGTTTAACTTCTATGAGGATGTTTCAATATTTTGTTCCACATTTCTTTCCCTGCTTATGTAATTTCTGATTAATAGTCTTTTGTGAATTTTATCTTTGTTCCAAAATAGAAAAAAGTGTTGTTTTTCTTTACTTCTTCATTTTTTTCTTTTGGTTTCTGCAACTTAACTATGGCAGATTTAAATTTAGATTTTTTTTTGTTCATTTTCATCTTTATTTTCCTTGCTGATCTCACTAATTTCCTTTCTTTAATAATTCCAGTGTACTTATGAACCAAATGAAGCTTCATTTTTGTTTCTTACAGTTGTATTCTATCATGTGTTGACTCTTGTTTCTCCAAACCCCATACCTTGAAACCCTAATCCACATTGTGATGTTATTTGCAAATGCAGTCATTAGGAGGTAAATAGGGTTGGAATTGTTCATAAAATTCTTGCCTTCATGGTGGGATTATCACTTTTAAGTATTCAATGCTTTCTTCACCCCTCTTTTGTCCTCTGCAAGGACACAGCAAAAAGGAGCACATGGGCAAGATTAAAACATTCCTCACCAGAAACTGGATTGCTCTGCACTTTTATGTTGATTTCCATTCTTCTAAACAGCAAGAAAATCAATTTCTGTTGTTTAAGCCACCCAGTTTATGTTATTTTGTTATGGCAGCCAAGTTAAAAATGTAGATTTTTTTAAATTTGAGAGTGTTGGTGCAATAAGTATTTATAAATGTGAAAACAACTTTTCCATTGGGTAATGACTAGAGTTTGGAAGAATTTTGAGGTACATATTTAGAAATGCAGATGTTAAGTTTCCAGTGATACTTCAGATAGAGGTAGAGAATATATTATTGGGAAATGGAGTTAAGGCTATTCTTGATATAAAGTGACAAAAAATATGACTGATTTTTTTTTAATGGTTTGTGCAAAGTAGGACTTGTGAATAATGAAATTAGACATATAACTGATAAAATTTATAAACTAGCCAAAAGCAATGTAGTTGTTCCTAACCAGTTATAATAAAATATCAAGGTAGTAAGAAGAAAGTGCTGAACAAAAGAAAGAAAGAAACAAAAAACAAATTTGAAGATTTGAAAATTTCTCTGCCAATTCCCCATCATTTTGTAAATCAAATAAAAGAGGTTTGTTCTCATGGCTTAGGATATAATGGGATTTGCCATGCTAGTTGTAGATTTCTTGGCTCCTAACATCATTTCTTCCCCTTCCCTTTTGGAATGGGAATATCTTTCTTATGATTATTACATTGTTTTCTTTTAAAATCACATAACTTATCTGGCTTCAATAATTCACAATTATAGAGAATTTTTTTCCAAAAGATGGAAAAAAAAAATTCTAGTGAGACCTCTAGTCTCACCTGTATCTGATTTAGATGATATTTGAATGAAAGTTTGGACTATAGGGTTAATGCTGGAACAATTTAAGACTTTTGGATTGTTGGAAAGAAATTATTAAAGCAAAACTTTGAAACCAAGAATTCTTTGAAAAAAAAAAAAGGTTTATTAAGTGAATGCAGGTCCTAGGACAAGGTTAGCATCAAAGATAGATAGTAGATAGAAATATGTCAGCCAAACCTAAAGCCCAGAATATTTTCATTTTTTCATACAAAAAAAAATTGGGGAAAAGCAGGCCAAATTCTTTACATTGAACTTACATTGGCTGTAGATGAATGGTGTGGAATAGTGTAAATCAAGAAAAGCTTTAGGATAGAAATACAGTTCATAAGATGTACTTGTTGCTTACACATTGGTTGATATTAATAGTCTGGAAAAATATTATAAAAATCAGAAGCAGTTGTGGCATCTGGTGGTCAATCATGATTTAAATCAAGGGTTCAACATATATTCAGGAGTGTGAAAAAGGCTTCTATGGATTTGACCTTAGCTGTTAGGTGAATAATTCTATCTCCTAGGCTCCAGTCTCTGTCTCTTTTGATTAAATTTAAGACTAGTCAGATTTTTTTTTTAAATCAGAATGTACATTTCATGCAAGAAAGACATGAGCTGGGGAAGGGGCCACGGTAGAATATTTTTAAGTGATTACTTATTGTCCTTCCTCCTGCTTTTATATTCTAACCCACAATGTGACTTGTTTGAAAATAGGTGTTTGGGGAGATAATTGGAGTTGATGAGGTCATGAAGGCAGGGTCCTCATACTAGGATCAGTGCTCTGTTTCTGAAGCCAGCGTTTATTTTGCAACACATTTTTTGTTTGCTCACATTATCTTTTCTTTCATATTTCTACTTTTTCCATTAAGAGTTCTTAACACATTAATCATAGATGAAGTCATTTCCTGATTTTTCAAACATTTGTATCATCACTGTGTCTAGTGGTATTGGTTACTTTATCTTTTTCAGACTGTTTTACACTTGAATTTGGATATCATTGGAGATTTTAGTTGTCAGCAGGATATAATATGAAGGCAAATAGAAACTGAAGTAAATCCATTACAGAGTTTGAATTTATATAAGTCTTCCCAGGAGTTGATGTGTCTTTAATGCTTGCTGATGCTGTAAGTCCCTAAGTTCTCAAGTTCCACTAACGTCTTTTCTGACTCCCTCTTGATTTTAGGCATGTTTTAATACTTCTCAGAGAGGTTCTGCTTATGTAGCTTCTTTCATTTTTAACCTAGTATTTGTTTACTGAAGGTCATTTGGGGTGATGGTAAGGTGTGAAGCAGAAGAATTCCGTAATATGATTAAACCTCAATCTTCTAACTGACCTCTGTATCTGAACTGTGAACTTCCAAAACATTCTCCAATAGTATGGTATTTATGACTGTGTGCATGCACGTATGTGTGTGAGCGCACACACACACACACACATGCACACACACGCACACACAGAAACACACACACTACTCTATAGAGACAGGCAGGCAAGAATAAAGGAAATTCTTGCACAAAAGGAAAGATAGAGTTAAATGATTCCCCCTGGAAAGACTTTTGTTATGGGGCAGACTCTGGGTCTATTTTACAGTTACTACTCTTCCATCCTTGGTCAGAGTCAAAAGGGGAACTGTCTTAGCTGTTAACCATGACAACATGTTGGAGTCCTAGATATACAACCCATGAATAGGTGATTCCGCTTACAAGATTGCAACCCCCTGGAGTTTTATACTATCATTAGAGTCTACACTTAACTTCGAGCAATTTGTCAAAATTATTATTTTAATGTTTCTTTCTGCTTATGGCCCCCTATCTCCTATCTGAAAGCAGAAAGCAGTCCAAGATGTCACTATGGGATTTGTCTATCTTTTCAGTTTTCAAAATGACTGCTGGCCTCGAAAACTCAGGTATGGAATGAATCCAAGACAAGATGTTGATTTTTATTTGTTTGGCACTTAATTACAATATAAGCAGGAGTGCTAACTTCTAACTCTTTCATTTCACAGCAAAATTAAATTCCATTTGTTTTTGTTGTTCATTGAAAGATTCCATTTTCCATGTTATTACCATCCACTCCCCATTTCCTGATTTCATGCAGAAATCCAACCTTCATTTGATTGATTGTTAACATGGAATTTCTTGATTCTGACACATGCATTTACAAAATCTCCCTGAGAAGGTGTTGTAGAACTCAAACCAGTTGCACCTGATGATATACTCCAGGAGGGGATCTCTCTATTTTTTCCATGTATCTCTGTCCTTCTCTCTTTCTCCCTGGACATATGGTTTCTTAGTAACATATTCAGTTTTTGCTTCTGAAGGAATAGAACTTAACAGGCTAAGTTAAGTTCCAGGTCATTTGTTTACCAAACTAGAAGTAATTATTTCTAGGTTCTAGTGTCACCTTCTCCTTCTCAAAGTCAAACTGCTGAAGCTAACATAGTGTGAACTTAGTTTGTAAAATATTAGAGGCCAGATACTGTTTAAGGCATAAGAAACATTGTTTACTTGGTTCTAACTTTTAAAGGAAATACAAGTGTCTTCAATTATTTTATTTGTTGCCTATAGCTCACCATTTCATTAGCACACCCATAAGAAATAAAATAAAATGAAAGCCACCTTATCTAAAAAAATGATTTTAAATCTCCAGCATGAATATTAAAAATATAGAATAAAATAAATAGCTTATGATGCAATTTCTCCACCTGTGAATGTCTTTTAACTGGCAGAAACTTTTAGTCCCCTATAGGTGTGGCCTTGATAAGTCTATGGACATCATCATACTTAGCCAGCCATAATAGTGTTGTTCATTCTTTTCATTCTTTTTTTCCCCCCATGTAGAAACCTGAGAGCCTTCATTTTCACTCCCAGCTGAAAACCTATCATTTTATTCACATCATAATGTATATCAGTCTCATTGGATGTATGGCCATTGGGGTCACAATTGTCCACACAGAGCATTAAGGTTTGGATGTAGTAACTCTTTTATAATCTTGGCTTTACTTCCTATCACTTTGTGAGCAGTCTGTAAGGTCAAAATGAACACTCATCACTCACATTTTACCTCAGTTGACACAAATCAATACAGAGGAAGTTGTAAAAAATCTGCATGATCCCATGCATCATTTTTATTTAAAGTTCTTGCATCTTGATTTAAGAAAAAAGAGGATCAGAATTAGTTGTAGTAGTCTCAAAATATGTGAGTTAATCTTTTTTTGCACAATGGATCATACTCTACTTTATAATTCTGCAGATTTTAATGGATTAAACCTAGTTTAGAATGAATTTAATGTACCCCTTCCCATTATTATATAGAAAATTATATAGCTGTTCTTCAATGCTAAATATAAAGTTTTTCTTTTCATATTGTAGAAGTGGACACAACAGACAATTAGCTCTGCCACCTTATTAATTGCAGGAAGAATGGCACAATGTCAAATATATTTAAAATATAATACTTATTTTGGCAGATGTCATCCAATATTTAATTGGCAGCTTTCCAACAAGTGCATAAAATATATAAAATCTATAAGTTCTCTGGGGCTAACTGTATCCAATAATTCATTTTGTGGTTCACTAAAAAGTGCAATTACTTAGCATAAATGTCCAGAGATTTAATTTAGTGTGCTTGTATATGGATTTCACTGCAATGTGCAATTTCAATCAAAAGTTATCAATAATATTGAAAATTCAATATTATAAAATTTCTATTCTTCAATTATCATTTTCAAGTTGTTGAAGACAATGTAGAACACTTTCCCTAAGATGAAATAACATTCTTTGGACACTCACTTCATTCTTTGAAGAGGTAAAGAGACAATCTGTGTAGGAATATGTCTATTTATTCATTTTAATTTTTATAAGAACCTTAGAAATTTCTATTGTTGATTAAAAATCCATATTAATTTATCTAAAGCAAGATCTTTAGAAAAAAATATACTTCAACTAAGGCAGAAAGAAAGTTTGTTGTGGTAGGGCCTAACTTACAAAGTTATTTATAAAATCAGAAGCACTGCATAACTTTTAAAATGATGGTCATGTATTTTATTAATGATATCTGAAAACTACTTACCATTAGCAATCAGTGTTCTTAAAAGCTCAGACTATGATGAATTCATCACATGTTTGAGAATTTACATGATTTTTATGTAATCATAATTGAATAACCAAATTAGTCTTTTTTTCTTACATATACCTTGGGTAAATAGTAAAGAAGTTAATAGGGACATATCTAATTAACCAGGTATAGGGGATATTCTTATATCTTTTATATAGCTCACCCTCATACATATGAATATGATTATGGTCATGATTTAAGTATAAAAGGATGAAGTGTTCAAAATCCTCAACCACTGAAGAATTCAGTTGACTTGTTAATTAGTCTTTTATGCTGTATTTATAATCACATGACAAGATATAAAGTAGTACTTTTTAATTGAAATAACATTATATATCTACCCACATTATTTTTTAAAAAAAATCCAAATTGTTAAATTAATTGCCAGTCAAGATATTTAGATGATAAAGAGCTCAAAAATTTCAGCAAATAAATTTTTGGGTTCTAGCTCTACTTTCAGTTGAATCCTAATTTTTAAACCATGGCCAACCCAAATTCATACCCTTTTTTGAAATCTTTTAAAATTTTCCATGGAATGGAAAGTTGACATTGTAGTAACAGATAATTTATTATTTGGAAAGTTTTATTTTGGTAAATAAAATATCTCATATTTTTGGTTGCAAAAATGGAATACAATGTAATTATTTGGCCATAGCTAACAAAATCTCATCAGGTAAAACTATTTTCTTTAAAGAAAAAAGCAAAGTGAAGTTATATTTAAAAAGGAAAAAAATGTATGCTGAGCTAACTGCCTGCTCATTAATTCCTATAACAGCAATTTTAGAGAAATAAATTTTGCAGATAAGTTTTCTGACACTATTTAGTAAACCATTTTAAATTTTAACCTTAGGTTAAATCTACATCTTTAAAGAATGATTTCTCTGGGCAATAATTTAGTCTAGTCATTCCTAGAATGTATACTATTGAAATTTAATTTGGCATTATTCTATTATTTACTTTAAGGTACATTATAATAAATAGCTCTAGAAACTTATGATTATATGTTCTTCAGCAATCATGTCAACAAGCTTATCTAATATATCATTGTTTCTCAGAATGTACAAGAAAGCAGATTCCACAAAATTCGCTCCTTGTCTATGATTACAGAAAAGAAGAAATTCAGAATAAAGCATTCAAAAATATTATGGAATTGGGCTGGGATTGTGGCTCAGTGGTAGAGAGCTCATCTAGCACAGGTGGGACCTGGGTTAGATTCTCAGCACCATGTAAAAAAATAAATAAATAAAGGCATTGTGTTCTGTCCATCTACAAAAAAAAAAAAAAAATTCATGTTTTTATTTTCTCTCTCTCTCTTAAAAAAAGTATTATTGTTGCAAAGTAATTTTATTTCTTTTCATTGTCGGTTATGTTTTGCCAAAATATTTAGGCATTATTAAAATTAAAAATGGCACAAAAAAGTCATTCACTCTGGATAGATTGAAAAGAAATGAACTACTTCATAAGAATTCATAGGCATTTATCATGTCTCCCCACGAGCAAAACTTTCTCTATAATAAAATGGCAGCCTTCTGCTTTGTTACCTCACTTTTGTAGTTTGAATGCATAGTAAGTACTATAATCTAAAGACCTTGTGACTATAATTCCCCTTTGTCTTCTTCACCAGAGTTGCAATTGTGTTTATCTTATAAGATGCCCATTGAGAAAATAAACAGAAATAGACTTGCTTGAATACCTTATTTCTGAAAATGTATCCAGCATATCAAGGTTTCTGAGTCTTTTGTGTTGGAAGTTTCCAGTGGGCAGAGGCTGTATCAAAATCATTTCATCACCAGCATGATCAGAGAGCACTGATACTCACAAGAGGTAATGATCCGTGTCAAGCAATTCATGGTTTGCTACTGATTGCTGATTTTCAGGGAAGCTGCAGAGTTAAATGGGCAGAATCAACAGATAAAGTGCTGAAGGTATGTAGAAAGTGGTTCACCTGATCAGTCTCACAAAGGTACATACCAGCATTTGAAGACCTGCCTTAGTAGTGGAGACAAGAATCAGAGAAATCAGAGAAACTTGTGATTTCATATTCTAATATTGCTTCCTCTTATTTCTAAAATGGTGGTGCATACTTTATTGGGTTCAGATTTCAATGCTCAGTTCTGAAGAGCACAAGAAACTACTGATTTTAAATCACTGAAATTATTCCAGCTAAAACAATATATTCTTGTAAGAGAAGTAACTTGCACAGGCATATTGCTTTCTCATTCCTTTTTGTTTTGAAGTTGTTTGTATTCATTTCAACTACTATTTTTCTACCAAATCTTCTGGATGAACCCCAAGTTCATTGTCTTGACCTTTATATTCTTTTTGGTCTTCTAAAAATTTTGTATGTATCATTTTACACTCTAGTATGATGGTTAATTTTTTTTTTAAAGTATGGTCAGGAAAATTTTCAAATATTGGGAAATTTTAAATTTTCAAATATTTGGAAAACATTTCTTTGACTTGAAACTTCATTTCTTCAATTATAGGGGCTTAAATTCAGTCCATTAGAAAAAATTGAATGTATAATGCAAATGCCCCTATGATTAAAATGCATCTAAAGCTACATTTAATACTTGATGGAAAATTACATTATAATGTAGAAATTTTGTTGTTGTTATTGTTTTTGTTTTGACTTTTCTGCATTTTTTACTCTTTACAGCCAAATGTTGACTTGGATCTACTTATTTCCATCTAGGAGGCTTACTGAATTACTTTTGAAGAGCTTTGTAACACAACTAGGGAGATTTATGTTTTATTTCTCTAACTACTTTTCTTTGGAAAACAAGCCCTGGAGAGTTCCTCTAAGCCAGTTTTGTTTCAGTTTCGCATACTGGGTTCTAGAGGACTAGTATATTCACAATGGGTGAATATAAGGGATGGAAAATTTTAAAAATAGATCCTAACAAGATGAAACTCAAGCCATTTTAACAAATACTTTTTTTTTTTCTTTTAAACATCTAGGTCTATCTTAGAACACTTCTGGAACAAAAGAGATACAACTTGGTAACAAACACTTTAGACCACAAAGTTAACATTCAGTTACAGGTCTTAGAACAAGCATCTCAACCTGTTAAAATAAGCCAATGTGAAATTGGAAAAAAAGATTATTAGCTCTGCTTTAGTGCTTAAAGTATCACAGCATCACTTAAAAGAAATCTTATTTCCCCATTAAGTAGTTATTGTCATGCCATAAAGACTGTTTAATAAATATTAACAAAAACAAAGAACAACAACAACAAACAAACAAAAAATCCTTGAAAACGTATCAGGAATGAAGGTGAAGCAGGGAACACAAGTATGAATGGTTCTTGAGGCTTAGTCTACTTCTTCCACGCGTGACGTATCCTCGTGTCCTTCCAGGGGGGTATCTCTGCATTATAGCAGTGCTGTTGTCATCAGCAGTGGGATCATCCTTATCAATACCTAGACTAAGTTTGATCATCCTGTAGATCCTGTTAGCATGGGTTTGGGGATCTTCTAAACTGAAACCAGAAGACAGGAGTGCAATTTCATATAGCAAGATAACCAGATCTTTTACAGTGTCATATGACTGGAGCAGAACAGGCCCTTACCACTCTAATGGAAATGACCATCTACACTTTCAGAAGATTTTTCTGTTTTTTCAGAAGGCACAACTCCAGTTGCTTTTGCCTTAAGGTCTTCATTAATGGAGTGGTTAGGTTTTATCTCCAGGTGTTTCTTCACTGCCATGTAACCCATTACCGAGTTGTCACTCAGAGCTTGAGCCCTCATGATTCTTTCCATGTCTGCTGTCCAGCCCTATGTGCTTGTGACAATACAACATGGGGAGATCACCAATCCATTTGATACAACCAGCTTTTCAACCTTTTACTCCGAGATGTCCTTCGTGATTTTGCAGATATTTTCAAAGTTGGTCTTTTTTCTCTTCCTGTTTCTTCTTCTCTTCTTCATCTCTGGAAGCTTCAAGCCCTCTTTGGTGACAGACAACTAAAGTCTTCCCCTCAAATTCCTTCAGCGTTTGGACACAGTACTCATCCATAAGCTTGATCACGTAGATCAGTTACAAACCATGCTTCCAAAGACACTCCACAAAGGCAGAGTTAGCTACCCAATCCTTGGTCTCACTTGTGACATAATAGACGTGTTTCTGGTTTTGCTTTATTCTGGTTCAATAGTCCTTGAGAGAGACAATCTCATCCCCAGAAGCAGAGGTATAGTATCTTTATTTTCTTTTTCTTCAGCCTCATCATCACTGACTTCTTTATTAAGTTCCTTCTTCACAAAGAGATTAATGGGATAGCCAATAAACTGGGAATATTTCTTCACAATCTCCTGAGTACTCATTTTTGTCTTCTTTCAGATGCAGATAACATTTGTACCATGACCCATTGGTTCTCCTGTGTAAGTTCTGATGCTGATGGAGAAGCCTTCCTGTCAAGGACCCCCAGTCATACTATTCAGTCACTTTCTAGGCAACTGAAAATTCAGAATAAAAACCCACAATGAACTGGCAAATCATGGAGATGTTGTGCCAGCTTGCAAAGCCTCCATGAATGCTTTGGTCCCAGACTTGGTGATAGTACCAAGGTTATTGATCAAATCAGACTTGGTCATTATTCCAATTCCAGTATCCACAATCTTGAGGGTTTGGTCTTATTTGTTTGGAATGAGATTAATGCATAGCTCCTTCCCCAAGTCTAGCTTAACGAGATCCGTCAAGATTTTGTGTGATTTTGTCCAGGTCCTTTGAGGACTTGGAAACCAGCTTCCGCAGGAGTAGAAAGTGTTGATGATCAACAAAATCAACTGGGCAATCTCTACCTGGAAAGCAAAGATCTCCACTTGGTCCCTGGGCTGGTCTTGGGTCTAGGTCTCTTCCTGCATTTTGGCTGGGCAACTGCATGGGCTCTGTGGTGTAGCAGCACCAGGACACTGAAGCAACTCTATAATGTATAATCTTAAACTACGATGTGGAGCCTGTGCTAATAATATGAGGGTAAATTAAGAAAGTATAACCTATTCAAATTTCCTGGGTATATCTAATAGAAATTTAGAGTATCTTATTCATTTACTTATTTATTTTTGTTTTAGACAAAACTCAAGATTTTTTACTTTGCTTCTAAGTATTTTAACTCAAAAATTAAATATTATGATTTCAGAAAATTGCTGCTTGATTTATTTCAGCCCATAAATTTTTGAGTATTTGTTTATTATTGAAAGTATTCTTTGTATCCAAGGTTATACAACATGTATTCTGTTTTTTGTTGTTGTTGTTTGTTTGTTTTTTTACTTTTATTTACTCTTATACTCACTCCTCTACCATGTGTGGCAGACAAACCATGAGCTGAATGCCTGTGACTTATGCTTGTCTAATCCTTTCCTATCACAATGTGGGAAGCAGCTGTGATTGTGTCCAACCAAGAAAATACAACAAATGATGGAATAGCACAGCACACATATGTGTGCCTTTTTTTTTTTTCTGGCACTAGGGATTGAATCCAGAGTCTACCATTGAACTACATACCAAGGCCTTTTTGTTTATCTTGTTTTTCTTTTTCTCTTTCTTTCTTTTTTTTCTTTTTTTGTGCGTGTGTGTGTGTGTATGTATGTGTGTGTGTGTGTGTGTGTGTGTGTGAGATGGGGTCTTCTTAACCTGCCCTGTTTGCCTGGTCTGAAACTTGCGACCCTATAGCTTCAGCTATGCAATTAGCTGGGGTTACAAGAATAAATCACCATGTCTGGCTCACTGAATATTTAAAAATGTAAATTCTGTCTTAGCTATTGAAAGAAGGACCTTCCTGCTAATCTTGAAGAAGCAAATAGTCAGCTTTGTTGTGAACTTTCATTCTCTTTGACAAAGGATGAACCACATGGCAGATAAGCATGGACAGCTTTACAGACTGACACAAGTCTCCAGCCAATACCCAGGAAGGAGTCAGATCCTCCATCACCCAGACATAAAAAAAAATACATTTGGGTAAGAGAGGAGACAGAAAGACTAGAGCATATTTAGTACCTTGACTTTACCCTTGTTAAGACCCTGAGCAAAGTACCCAGGCATGGACAGAGTACTGATGTAGTGAAACTAAGATAAACATGCATTGTTTTAAGCCATTAAACATGGTCACTTCTTATATAGCAATGCAAAAGTATTAAGCAGTGTTATTAAAAGAAATCAATAATTTTTAAGGTTGCATATTTTCCTGAGATTTTAATTTATAATAATTTGCATGATCAGTTTTTGAATAGTGGGCATTTAAATTGCTTTCTAATATTTTCTATGAAGAATATTATTATTTTAAACACTACAAGTTATATTCATAGAAGGGAATCCCAGAAATAGAGTGATTCAGTAATATTGCTGTACGTTAAGATTTTCATTAGCATCTCTGGTTCATTTTTTTCCCCCAATTTTTTCCTAATTAAGATTACCAAAACATGAAAATGCCATAGCATTTTGTGCAAAGGTGTGTGTGTATTTCGGTTCATTATATAATATATATTAATATATATCTAATAACCAATCTTCTCTAAACACATATATTGATATGACTTTTCAGCTCCATTGGGCAAATACCAGGGATCATAGTTATAGGATCATTTCATAAGTCTCTGTTTAGTTTTATAACAAACAGCCACACTATCTTCCAAAGGGACTGTACCAGTTTGCATTCCCACCAATAATGATTGGTCCTGCTTTTTAAGAGTTCTTTGTATTTTTACTGATAGTTGATCAGGTATTTATTTTTGCAAGCATTTTTCCCAGGTTTTGGCTTTTCTTTTCATTCTCTTGACAATGTCTTTCACAGAGAAGAAAGTTTCCATCATAATTTTTGTTTCTTTCATAATTGTACCATTGATGTCATATCTAAAAACTATCACCAAAATCATCATCTAGACTTTTTCTTATGTTATCTTTCAGCAGCTTTAGAGCTTTGAATTTGGCAAGAAGTTCTGTCATCCATTTTGAATTAATTTTTGTTGTTGTTGTTGTTCCAGGGATTGAACTCAGGGGCACTGGGCCCCACTGAGCCACATCTTCCCCCTATTTTGTATTTTATTTAGAGACAGGGTCTCACTGAGTTGCTTAGCTCCTCATTGTTGCTGATGCCGGTTTTGAACTCATAATCTCCTGCTTCAGCCTCCTGAGCCACTGAGATTACAGGTGTGAGCCACAGCGCCCAGCTTTGCGTTAACTTTTGTGAAAGATTTTTTTTTTTTTTCCTGGATTCTTCTTTCCTGTGTCATGTGGAAATCCAATTTTTCCCAGAATCATTTGTTAAATACATGCTCTTTTCTTCATTGTATTTTGTTGCTTTGTCAAAGATTTGTTGAATATATTCCTGGGCATCTATTTCTCAACATTTTATTCTGTTACTTTTTTTTTTCCTATTCTCTCATCATTACCAGACTACCTTAATTACTATGGATTTAGATTAAGTCTTAAACTCAGATAGTATTAGTTTAACTCTGCACTTCTTCACCACTGTCTTGTTATTCTGAGTTTCCCCACCTCCCTCCCTCTCTCTGTCTACCCTAATTATATAAAGCAGGGTTTATTTAGAAAGGAGTAACATAGACTTCTCCCAGGAAGAAGAAGGGGCCATAACTGCTATCCTGGTATCCCAAGAAGCATTCTGCTCTTTTTATAGATCCTAGGATTGCTTTGTTCTCCTGCCCTCTTCCCTTTATCTCTCTCCCTCCTGCATATGTGACTAGGCCCAGGAATGCTCCCTGGGATGATCAAAAGGTGGGAACAGGTGAGCTGAAGGGGGAAGGGAAGGATGGAGCAATCAAGGACACATTAATTAACAACCTTATAGCTCCCTATAGGGAAAGGCAATTCCTGGGACAGGTTACCTTAGCAACAGGTTGGAGCAGGGACAAGTATCTTGATAGGGTGGAGGAAGGGCTCTATCTTTTGACACTAGTTTTGTTTTTACATTTTATTATTATAAATAATGGCTATGAATATAGATGCATAAATAAATCTTTGAGACCTAGCTAACTCATGTGGGTCTATATTCAAAAATGGAATTTCTGGATCATAAGGTAATTATATTACTAATTATTTTGAGGAACAACCATATTTTTTCCCATGGTGTCTGCACCATTTTACATTCCTACTGACAATGCACAAAGTGTTTGAATTTTTCCATATCTCTGCCAATATTTTTCCCCATTTTTCACTTTAGTTAGCTATAGTCAACCTACTGTGTGTGAGAGGCTACATTGTCAAAAGTAGTTTTCACAAAAATTTTCTCACTCATCATAAAATTTCTATACTTTGACATATTCTCTAATTTCTTCATGTTTGAAGTGTAGAAATTCATTTCTCTTAACTAAGACTCTTTTGAAACAAGTATTTTAATCCTAGTCTTTTGGGCTGAAGTAATTGATTCTCTCAATCCTCTTTTACTATATTTGCCACCTCTCCATGGCATAGAAGGGCCTCAACATCTCAATAATCTGGTTAAGTGGCAGTGATTTTGACTGACATTAAAGGCTAAAGTTTCGACACAAGTAGAGAAATTCCAGCTTGAATAGCATAAATAATGTTCATGTTTCTCTCCACATTTTGAAGACAGTTCTTTTCAACTGCTTTTCAGAGAAATGTAGCAGGAAGCAAATCCACATCTTCAGTCTCTGAGTAATAACTTGACACAACTGCTTTAAAAGAATCCCAGCTGTGTCGTTTCATAACTTGTATGTTTGAAAGCTTCTGCTGATTTTTCTACATGTAGAGAATGCTTTTGCCTTATTTGCCACTGCAGTTTGCATGACTTCAAACATTCTGCTCAGGAAAATTTCAAGCATTCAGCTCTTTTCAAAAACAAGGATGTCTGCTCTGCATTGAAAAGATCATCACCACTAGTAAGAATTTTCCTTGAGCTAGGTTGCTTTTCAAGACCAAGTGTGCTCCATCATTTTGGTCTCTCCCAGTTCCAGCTACTCACTATTCATTTCTGACACCTTTGAGGCCATTCCAGGGATCACTGGTGCCACCATCAGAAACATGTCTTTGTGCCACAGATCATGTTGCTCCCTGCCTTGGAAACCACCTGACAGTGTCACATGACTGGAACAGACCCTTACCACTCTAATGGAAATGATGATCTACACTTTGAGAAGATATTTCTATTTTGCCAGGAGGCATAGTTCCAGTTGCTGTTTAATTCTTTGTTCAATGATCTGTGCTGATCACAGTATTCAAGTGGCTGTACTTTGTTATTAAAAAAAACCAACATTTTTATTTTTTATAATTCCCATTTAATCAATCCACTGACATTAGCAAAATTTTTCATATTATGCAGTCCATAAGTCTCTGTCTATATCTACTTATTTTTTTCCATTCTTATTGCTTTAAATTCATCACATGCATTATTTCTGATCAGATTTAGCAAGAGAATTCACTTCATGTTAGATTAACTTTTCCAAGGAAATAACCAGAAAGTATGAATTTACAGTCATGTGAAACTGTAGTTCTTTGAAGAAGTAGTACCTATATTAAAGATTCTGCAAATTGCTTAACCTTAGCCAAGACCATCATGATTTTAGAGAGGTGGAATGGTCAAGAAAAAAAAAAGTTGTCTTAATATAATTTAGGCCCTTTAATAGACATTTACTTTTGTATCTGACCTAACATTTTCATTACTATTAGGTAAACCTCTTGGAATATATCATTTAGCTTAGCACATTTCTTCTAGTCTCTACCAACCCTACAGCTCAGGATGCTGTAAGATAACATCTGAAACCCACAGATAGTGTTTCTATGATTTGTTGTATCTAGCCTGTCTACCTAGTGCCCCTACCAATACAATTACTGAATGAATTAAGTTATGACTTTGTTCCGTGGCTATAAAAGCTCATGTAACATCTCCCATGGCAGAATATGTCATTGAGAATAACTTAAATTCTTGCTGCTGGGCCACAGTCACTCATATTTGGCTCATACTAAACTATGTTCTTATTTTTTCTTAAATCAGAGTCTTTATCTTGGCAATCTAATAATACAATATAAAATAATAGAAGAAGGAATACATAGTTTGAATTAGAAAACTAGTTTGAAAGAAGCAATGTGTGACAGTAAAAATTCAGCCTCAAACCCACTTAATATACTGAGGTTATTCACTGGCAAAAATGACTATCATTAGGAAATTCTGAATAGCATATGATTATGCAATTACAAGAAGTTATTTCTGGTTATTGAACACTCAAAAAATACTTTTGGAAGGCAAATGTTAGAAAAGAATAAGAATTGTGAAATCAAGAAGAAGTGTCTTAATCTCTTTTACTTCCCATGTATGCTTACTCTTATGTACTTTTTGTTTTGCAAAGAGATGAAGCTTTACTGTAGATACACACCTGCTTCCATAATTTATATATTTTTTGCTTATCTCTCCAGTATCAAAATAATGCTGAATATACATATATACTGACTACAAAATTAATATCCCAATTTCAGACCTTTCCTAATTCTGTTGCGGCCTTTAATACCTAATGGCATGCTTGAAATTTGCATGGGATATCTATTTGATATTTTAACATGAAACGTCAAAGCAGAAATCCAAGTGTTAGTCCAATACCTCCGCATCCACCATCACTACCCAACTGCTCCCGAAACAGCTTTCCTCAATCCCATGCACAGTATATTTTTGTTTTAAACTTACTTAGACCTATAACACTGAAGTCAACCTTGGCTACTCGCATTCTCTTCACCCTCAAAATGCAAAAGCAGAAGAACACATAACCTAATCAATAAATGGACGAAGGAGCTAAACAGACATTTCTCAGAAGAAGATATACATTCTATCAACAGATATATGAAAAATTTTTTCAACATCTCTAGTAATTAGAGAAAACTACCCTTAAGATTTTATCTCATGCTAGTCAGAATGGCAATTATCAAGAATACAAACAACAATAAGTGTTGGGAAGGATGTGGGGGGAAAGGCACACTCATATATAGATGGTGGGACTGCAAATTGGTTCAGCCAAAATGAAAAGCAGTATGGAGATTCCTTAAAAATGTTAGAATGGAGCTACCATTTGACCCAGCCATCCTACTCCTTAGTCTATACCCAAAGAACTTAGAATTGACATACTATAATAATGCATAATGCAACCACACCAATGTTTATACCAGCTCAATTCACAATAGCTAAATCAACCTAGATGCCCTTCAATAGATGAATGGATAAATAAATTGTGGTATATATACATAATGAAATATTACTCAGCATTAAAAGAGAATAAAATTATGGCATTTGCAGGTAAATGGATGGAGTTGGAGAATATCATGCTTAGCTAAGTAAGATAATTCCAATAAAACAAAGGCCAAATGTTCTCTCTGATAAGTGTATGCTGACCCATAATGTGAAGGGGGGTGGTGGAAAAAATGGAGGAACATTGATTGAACAAATGGGAAGGAGGGGTGGGGAGGGGGAATGGTGGCAGGAAAGATGGTAGAATGAGATGGACATTATTACCCTAGGTACACATATGACTGCACATATGGTGCAATGCTACATTGTGTACAACCAGAGAAACAAAAAGTTGTGCTACAATTGTGTACAATGAATCAAAATGCATTCTGCTGTCATATATGCCTAATTCGAATAAATAAATAAATAAAGATGTAAATTCATTAGAATATGTTGTTGCCCCTTCTACTCAAATACATCCAGAGTCTGGTCATTTCTCACTGCTCTGCCTGGTCTGTGAACCTGGCCTCCAATCAAGACCTCACTAAGTCTTATCTGTATTAATGGCATAACCTTTTCTGGTTTATTCATTTCCCTCACCTTCTCCATATCACAAAGAGGTGCACATTATTTTAAAACATAAATCCACATCCTGTTACTCCTTTTTCAAAATCTTGCAATTTGAAAATCTCCCATTTAACTCAGAATAGATGCAAAAAATCGTCACCATGATTTGTGAAGCCGTGTTTCACCTGGACCCAATCCCTTTCTGTTAGCTTATGCCATTTTCCCAGCAGCTCAACTCTCCCTGGTTATATTCTCTTCCCTACCATCTCATACACATGACAGATATGCTTTACCTTAACACTTTAACACTGGAAGGTCCTTCTTTCAGGAAAGATCCTTCAACAGGTATCACCAAGGTTTACTACTACTTCCTCAAATTTATAATCAAATGTCTCTGCAAGGCCTACCCTAACAACTCTATTTAAAATTTCTCTCATTCCTCTTCTTTGCTACACTCCTTTATTTTTCATTTATATGGCCTTTACATCCTTGGAATATAGTGTTTAGTTTATTTTATTATATTTGGTGTCTATCTCCATCTGGTAGAATCTAGCAGCCTGAGCAGAGCTCTCACTCTGTATCATGAGTCTCTTGAATTGTGGCTAAATGCTGAAGTTGTTTGTTTTACTCAGATTTTTTGTCACTATGATTAAAAGATGCCAGCAACATAATAGTAGAAGGGGGAAAGATTATTTGGAGGCTTATGGTTCTAGAGTTTTTAGTCCATAAACAGCCAGGTCCATTCCTTGGGGCTCAAGGTGAGGCTGAACATCATGGTGGAAGAGTTTAGCAGAGGGAAGCAGCTCACATGGTGATCAGAAAGCAGAGAGCAAGACTCCATTCACCGAATACAAATATATACCCAAAGCCCCATGCTCAATGTTCCACCTCCTCCAGTTACCAGTCAGTTAAACCCATCAGGGGATTAATTGACAGATTGGGTTAAGGTTCTCACAACCCAATCATTTCTTCTCTGAACTTTCTTGTATTATCTCACATGTGAGTTTTATCCAAACCAAAACAGTGTTCAAACCACAAATCTTTAGTAGAAATAAGCTTTGATATTCCTGGGGTTAATCAATGAAGGTAAAAAATGTGAATGAAAGAAACCCCAACTTTAGTGAGTTCAGAAATTAATTTTCAGAATGCTTTACATCCCTCCCTAAAATATTAGAGGAATTTAAAATACCATCTGCATATAGAAAAACGTTAGAGGACTTTTGTTAGATTTAAATTTGTCCTAATTGCCTCCATTTCTGGGAAAGAAAATCAAGAGGTGACAGAGGTGGCTACTCTTCTTTCTAGCATTTTGATAGCAGAATCCACTGCCACCCCTAATCCTGGTAGTTGTCTTTCTTGAAGTTTTTATTTCCAAAATGCCTTATTCAAAAAATTCAGTGGAATAAAAAAATAAAGGTAGTAATATTCATTTTTTGAGCAGCAATTCAATGCTGTCTGCTAGAGCCAATGCTAGGAAAAAAATTTCTATCATTTAACTTAAATCACATAGATAACTGGAAAAAATAATGCAACTTTGTGTGAATAATTTTTTTTTCTTAAATAATTTTGTGGAAACTATTTGGCATTAAAGACTCAGTGGTCTTTTATTATGGTTTACATTCTACTAGGTTCAAAGGAAGGTAGTTTTGGTGGTTGTGGTCAGGAGACAACTCTGGTTACCAGGGCTTCACCTTCATTCTCCTCTCATCTAATTTCTAATTTTAGGTGCTTTATCTCTTAGAAATCTAATGATCTCAACCAGACTTCTGATTAACATTTTGTTTCAACATTCAATTTAAGTGGAACTACTTGCAACTTGTAAATGCTGTTTGGAGTAAAGGGACCCAGTGGCAGTTGTGATATTTCCTTTTGTTAGTTACAGAGTAGCATCCACTCTTTCGAAAATTTTACTACCCTACAGTAGTACTGTCAGGTAAAAGGAGATACCTTAAAAATTTTGCCCTTTTGAAAATTAAAGTTATTAGAACCTCAGAGATACCTCATTCACATTTCTATTTTAAAAAGTCAATCTAAACTAGAAAATAAAACAAGATCATATTGGCTTTGATAATATATCTGCCCATCCATCCATCCATCCACCCATGTATGTCACTACCTTTGTCTGCCTCTATATATATCTGTGTATTTATATTTGCCTATCTATCTGCATATTTATCTGTGTATGTATGTACATATATATGCAATATCTATCAATCTATATATCTTTCACTATCTTTATATATATGTGTCTGTCTATAAGATTGAGTCTTCATTTGACACTTTGATTATTATAGGGAATCTATTTTAACTAACCTCCCTTAATAGCAAGGGTTTAGATATTTTATAGCCTTATCATATTAGAAGTTAGTACAAATAAACATGAATATTATCCTAGAACATGAACCAGTTAGGGATTTAGATAGTAACGGCCTTTTTTGGCAATCTTTTTCTAGCCGTGCTTCTTAAATGCTCTTCAAACCTTATATTTTCCATGATTTGCTTACTAATATGATGCATGAACCTTCAGCATCTACTAGCAACCATATTTGTTTGACTTTTGCATTTTTACCTTATTTGTCCATAGCCTTGGAATATAGCCAGCTGAGGGTGAAAAACCAGCAATTCTCCTGGGCTTGACCCTCACCTCTAAAGGCTTTAGGAAGCAATATAAGAAAATTCAATTTCCCTTCATTTGGGGAACCTGGAATGAGCACAGTTTTAAGCAGAGAAGAGTCATCTTTATCCTGGAACTCAGCAATTAACATCACCTTCTTTTCAGTGTTTGAGAATCCTTTACTGCTTCCCAGCTCTCTTTAGGACTAATCAAATTTATACTCATTCATTCCTGTGAATAGAATTTTGGAAAAATCATTCCGAATTTCCTAGACTTATACACCCTGAATTGTCTTTTTATTTTCTCCTAAGAGTGAACAAAGGAGTAGGTTAAAGATGTCATGGGTACATTCTTTGTAAATGTTTGAGTGATTTGCACACCTGAAAGTAAGCTCTTCTGAAAACAAAATGGATAGATGATGTACTCCATTTATGAGAACTCTGCATGAGAAATGTACTTTCCCCAATTTTATAAATATCCCTGCAGTGTGTAAAATTGGCTAAAATTATCTCAGGACCATATGTTATTAAAGACACTGTATTCAACTACCAAAAGAAAAATGGCCCCAAAAAAAAGATAATAAGTCTCTTTCTCATGGTGATTATATTCCAGCATGAGAAACAGACATAAAGAATTTCAAAATGAATTTTTAAATAATATTTTGTGGCAAGTACTGTAACAAAAGTTGCTGGCTAAAGCAGTAGGTCTCCTTCCCTTACCTGCTCTGAAGGGTATGGAAAAGATTCTCTGAAAGAAACCATTGAAATGAGATTCGAAGAATAAGTAGAATTTCACTGTTCAAAATCATGCTTGTGGAAGGCTTATTTCAGACAAAGAAACAGCCATCTCCACTCCCTGCAGCTGCAGCACACCTTAGAGAGACAGGACAGATTCTTCCCCAGGATGCCTCCTCTATAATCTCAGATTTTTGCTCTCGTTTTTAAAAGTGGGACTCTCAGAGGGAAAAGGAAAGATGCCTAAGAAAAAACTTCCTTTGTGACTGTTTTTGTTTATTTCTCTCACTTGTTTGTCTTCTACTTGGGATTTCAGGCAATAGTTTGTATTTTTTGCTTTTATTCTATGAAGGTAGCTTGGAGCACAATTCCTGAAAAAAAAAAAAAAGATTTTTAAAAGAATATATATGAAGAGAGAAATATAAACATATATTTAAAAATTTAAGCAAATCAATCTGCTCCAGATATCTTAAAAGGGAGAAGGTGTAAAAAATAAAATTAAAAAAGATCATTTTTTTAATGATGCACATGTAATAAAGAATTTGTTGCTTTTCCCATACAGAAAAGATTTTTCCTGCTGTTTTATTATTTATTTATTTATTATTTTTGGACAAAATGTCTGTAGACATGCCTTTGAGAGTAGCTCTGTTGATCTCATAATCACACAGAGAATACTAAGATTTTACTATTTCCTTTTACATTAAGAAACCAGTCATCACACAGGCATCAGGGGACAGAGAAAAGATGTAGCTCTCTGTGCATTTCCCAGCCCTGATCCTACTTCACCAATTTCATTGGCCCTCTAGTGCTTTAGTTCTTCAGAATTAGGGATTTAACAGGTCAGTATGAGTAAATTTTCTCTGTGTGTAGACAAGATAATGTCCACAAGTATCACATCAGTGGTACTTGAGGTTCATTCCATACTATGTAACAATCAGATATAAAACTTCTGCTCATTCATGGTTTGGTATTGCACATCTTGAAAGTAACTGAAAGATAAACAAGGTTAAGGGGGCATTGGGTTCAATCCTCAGCACCACCACATAAAATAAATAAATAAATAAACAAGCAAAAAGTTCTTTAAAAAATCAATAATACATGACTATAGTTTAAATGTTTTGAGTCCCTCCAAAATTCAAGTTGAAATTTAATGTCTAATGCAATATTACTACTGAGTGGGGCCTTTAGATGCTGATTAGACTCATATGAGAAATTAGTGTTTCTATAAAAAGGCTCAAGGATGTGAGTTTCAACCTTTATGCTGTTTTATCATGTAAGAACACAGTATTCACTCTGCCATGTGAGGAAGCAGCAGCAAGGGACCATCTGTGAAGCACAGAGCCTTCTATAGGCAATGATCTGCTGATGTCTTTTCTTCCCCTATAATGACAAGGAAAAAGTGCCTATTATTTATGGATTACCCAGTATAACATATTTTGTTATAGAAGCATGAATTGACTTAGACATCTTCAATTAAATAAGGGAATAGACACAAGTATGCATTAGAAATACTTACCCTGATAGTAGAAATTTGGGGGCAAAATAAGGAAGGATGACAACAAAGAAAACCTCTACTTCTCTAAGTGTCAAAGTTTCTTTCAAAGTTAGTTACATGATGTAAATGAATTAGATTAGTATGTGACATACAACAAGACAGAACCAAAAAATTGGGGACAATCAGCATTGATCCATATGTACACTACAGAATATGGGAGATTTGGATGATGACAAATACACTTTCAACTTCTAAGATAACCAAATATTTTCCACTCCTGAAATTTGTACTTTGTTGCAGTTCATATATTTTCCTCACAGAATCATCTGGAGAATAAAAAGAATTGAGAGGACAAAAATTCAAGAACTAATTAGGCTGTGTTAACTACAGTCAGTTAAATAAATACAAATAAACTTCTATTTAATGGGTAAAAAGAATGGGCATCGAAGTCTGGATTTTTCGCATGAAAAACTTGAGAGTAAAAGAACCCATGTGCTAGCGTGAAAGCACTTTACAAAGTAAAAGAGAATATATTCCAAAAATTGAAATAGAGTCTAGAGCAAATTTGGTGAAAAAAAACTTCTGAAATACTGAAGGTGCTTTATGCTCCAGCTTATTGCTTTTGGGATAAAACTAAATTAATAGAATTAACCATTGCCAAAATGATCCTAGTAAAAATTTTTTGGAGCTTCTCTATAGATAAAGACAGCATGAGAATAATAAATTTATGGCTAATGAAGAAAGAATACATGATAAGGACTTGTTTCAGCAAATAAAAGAACAACATTTCTTCTTGAATGTTTTAAGAAGAAAAAAATCAAAGGAGAGAGAATATACCAATTAACAGGAAAAAAAATCATATCACAAGAGTTCAAGAAGTAATTTAAAGCAAAATATTAAACAACATTCATTATTGAAATATGATTTAAATCACTAGCCCTTAAATGTAAATTGAGTTACAAGAAAACAGTCACAGAGAGAAGAAGGTTTAATGGAAATTTATAAAAATAGGAAAGAGTTACAACTTGTATATCTATCTTCCTATAATATTTCCTGGAAAGATGGTGAACAAATCATTTTCTTCTAATTAGCTCTACCTTAAAATCATACATATATACACACATATGTATTGCGTATATATAATAGATACGTAGACGATATGTATAAACATATTTATATATACTTAAATGTATATAAATAAAAATGAGAACTTAAAATATGAAACAGTAAATAGCAGTATTTTTTTAGTCAAGGTTTTTTATTTTATTTTCTTTGCTACTGTGACCAAAAGACCTAACAAGGAAAATTAGAGGAGAAGTTTACTTGGGGGCTCATGGTTTTAGAAGTCTCAGTTCATAAAAGGCTGGCTCCATTTCTGGGAGCTCAACGTGAAGCAGAACATCATGGCAGAAGAGTGTGGTGAAGGAAAGTGACTGGGAACATGGCTCATGAAGAATCAAGAGAGGTATGTCTAAGAGAACAAAATACAACCTAAAGTCAGGCCCCCAGTGCCCTACTTCCTCCAGCTACACCAAACCTTCCCACAATTACCACCCAGTTAATCCCTAACAGGGGATCAACACACTGATTAGGTTAAGACTCTCATAACCCTATCAATCATTTTATGTCTAAATTTTCTTGCATTGTGTCACATGAACTTTTGGGGGGGGGTCACCTCACATCTAAACCATAACAAGCTTGTAAGACATAAAAGACCTGGTTTATCTGAGATGAGGACATTATTTGAACTGGAGGATATCTTTTACTGGTCCATTATGAATCATCAACTAAAATAATTAAGTGTAATCATAATGTTCTAGTTTCTCCCGATACAAAGAGATCCCAAACTAATTACCTATGAGGTGAACTATATGCAGGGAAAGAAATAAACAAAAATGAGAACAATTAAAGTGATGATTAATAAAGGCAACAGTGCAAGTATAAAGACTCCAAAATCAAATAATTAGTGTCCCTAAAGCTGTGTACCCAACAATGTGAACTAAAATGTCTTTATATGCAAAAAATATAAAATTGTCACTAAATGAATAAAAATCTTACCTGCATATTGAGCAATCATCAATTTCAAAATCATTTTAAGAACCAATATATAATGATATTCTACTAAGCCTATAAAATATTAAAGGTTAAAAAAGTAAATGTTTATGAATACGTATGCTATAAAAGGTGATTTTTTTAAAAAAATATGGAACTTAAGGAACAAAATCTATTTTTTCTTTGACTTCTTCCAGGAACCATTCAAAGACCCTTTATGTTGTCTTTCAAGTTAGAAGGCAGTCTTTGGGCCTTCTCAGACATGCAGAAATTCAGGATCTGTTTCCTGAGCCCCAGTTTTGATAAATTGCATGGTGAAGAAATCCTGAAATCCTGAAAACTAAAACAAGTAGGTAATTTCAAAGTAATAAATATTTATTAATTTCTTCATCAATAGATAATATATTTTTAAAGTTACAAATCAAGAAAATTAAGTTTAAAGCTTAAATAACATAAGAATTTTAAAAGACTTTCCAATTAAATAAAGAATTAGAAAAGAAGGCCAAAACTGTATTATCAAAAAGGAGAAAATAAAGATTTATAAAAAAGAAACAGAGCTGGATGCAATGGTACAGGCCTATAATCCCAGCTACTCAGAAATCTGAGCCAGAATGATTTAAGTTCAAGGTTGAACATGTGCCAAAGAAAACTGGGAAAGGAATGGAAGAAAGTGAGAAGAGTTTGTTATACAAGGAGCACTATTGCAAATACCTGCTAACAGCTTTATTAGCTGTTTGATGATAAAGTTCAAGCATCTTATACTCCAGCATGATAAGTGTTAGAAAAGCAAGGGCTTTTTCAATGTTTTTGTCATGTAGTTGGTAATTGGTAGTGTGTTTCTAGGTTTCCCCATTAAAAACTATGGAAAATAGGCTCTATTTGGCAATGTTATGTGGCATATTGGATTATCAGGAGCAATTATGAACATTAAGTTTGTATGTGCATTATTGTAATGATTTATATTATTAAGATGATATAAAACATGTGCACTTTGTTTATTTGTTATATCATAGACTGAAAAAGTATTTTGAAATTGATTTTTCAATTTATGGAGTTTTTCTTATAAAGAAATAGGAGGCTTTGTTACTTAGTTCAATAAGATACATAAAAGTATCATTTCATTTATTAGGTTGGGAATTTTCTTTATGTTTAACCTAAAGATGTTATATTTGACTGTCACACAGAGACTACTGCTGGAGTTTTTAAAAAAATCAAACTTAGTTTTTTCTAAACATACATAGTTAGATGCATAGAAGTTTTTCTTTATTTTTGTTATTTTAACTTTAATAAATTTCAATCTATTTTTTTCTTTTGTTTTTGTGCTTCTTTGTTACAGCCAATAAAACACTGACAAATTCAATGTCTCAATAATTTTCTCCCTGTTTTTTCCTAAGATTTTTATCATTGTAGCTCTCACATTTATGTATTTCATCCATTATATGTTATTATTTGTATATAGTATGAGAAAGTCCAATTTCATTCTTTTGCCTGACTGTACCTGATTTTGTTTTTGTTTTATAAAATGCTTTGAAAATTGTATCAAACGCATTTGTCTTCCTATATCACCCCTGGTTGAAAGGCATATTGAGAGTTTTTGGTATTCTCCATGGTTGGATTAAGAAGTCAAGGGGCATTATGCTGAGAAAGCATTATTTTGAGAGATGTTCCATGTTCTATGCCTAATATTAAATGCTACAACTTGATGACAAATATATGTTTAATTTCTTTTTTTTAATAGGTAAGTTTTTTTATTAGTGTATATTAATTAGACAGAATAATGAGCTTCATTGTGGCATGTTTGTAACATACATACTACATATTTTGATCTTATACACCTCATTATTAGAGAAGAAGAAGAGGATTTCTCTTCTTTCCCCTGATTCCTTTTGTTTAATTTCAAAAGCACTTAGATAATTTATTTTTTCAAAACACAGATTACTAGGAAAACAATAATATAGTCTACAAAGTATAATTTAGAATGATATTTGATTTTCAAGTGTGATAATATTTAAAAAACAATAAAAATAAAAATTAAATTGCTTGGCAAGTCATTGTCATCTTAGAATTTTTTACCTTCAGGAGAAAAAAAAATCAATAACCAAGTTGTAGAATATCTGAAAAGTAGTTACAAATAGCATACCATATTAAATTTATAGCATGTCAGCTCAGTCTGGGTTGAGGAATTGTTCCACAGAAGGAGGCAGTTTAGAGTCCCAGCATAGAGCTGTATCCTGTACAATCAAGGTCAGCATGACCTGAAGCAGCAGCATTTATAGGAAGTCCACTCAGGAAGATGGACTGCACTGGTCACACCTCACCAAATCCTTAGAATAGATGAGACAAACACCTACCACAAAGCTCAAGAATTAAAACAGGAAATGTATACATGTGCGTGACTCTACTACCCACCACCTTACAAAATAGTACCCCAGGCACACATAAAGGAGAGGATTATTTGTGAGTGGAGATGATCATTGGCAATAAATAGGCCTAGAGCATAACGTGACTGAGATGTCTTTTGCTGAGGTCCAGCCCCTGTCGGGGGAGTGGCGTTCCAGGGGTCCTGAAGGAGGAGTGGAGTCAGTGAAAGAAGAGGAGTCCGGATGATAGGTTTCAAGATACCAGCAACCTCCAGAAGAAATCTCTGCTGCCCCTGGAGGGATCTTTATTTTTATACCTTTTATACAGGTGTTTTTTTCACGTATATGTTAATGGATAGCTTCAAAGCCCGAAACTTTTTGATTTACATAATTTTCAATAGTTACAATCTTTTCTGACATACATTGATTACCTAAGATATTGAGTACATTGTTCAAAATACTTTTCTGGCTGGGGATATAGTTCAGTTGGTAGAGTGCTTGCCTCACATGCACAAGGCCCTGGGTTCAATCCCCAGCACCACAAAAAAATAAAATAAAAATAAAATATTTTTCTGTAACCTTAGTCAGTCATGATTAAGCTTTTACGTTTTCACTTCAATCACTAGGTGCTAGGCGACGCAACTAGACTACATGACTATTGACCTATTATTCACTTATAATTTTAAAGCATACCTGTAAATATTTCATTAACCTTTAAATTTAAAGCATACTTTAAAACATACTCAAAGTAGTGAAAGTCTATTATTTAAAAGCCTACTACTCTGAAGTGCCTCTAAAATATAGCTATGTTAATTTTACATTATTCTTTTTTTTTTTAAATTTCCAAGGTAATTTTCTTTTTTTCATATGACCTGTTCAACTGCTTTCTTAAAGAACTTCCTTGATCCCTGCTTAGAGCACACCAATTATTATGTCTTTGTAATCTTTAACTAAAGGGCTTTACACCTCAACCCATTTGTCATTTATATTAACTATGTGTTTTCCATTTTCATCATAAGTTTCTGTGTAAAGCAAAGGAGGTTTTATTGTTTGGGAGGATGTATTTTTATTAGCCTCTTGTACTCAAGGGGGATACCATAAGCTACATATGGTAGTCCTTGTATTGTTGGCACAGCAATTATTTTTCTGTAGCTAGGCTGTTGTACAGTTTGTGGCTTTAGAATTTATAAAAGGTTGGTGAAGGCATTTCTGCACCCACTGTCTGACAGGGTCACAGCATGGAAGATGCTGTGGCAGGGCCTAGGGTTGTAGGGGGACTAGGGTAAATTGTTAACCATGGGATAAATATTTCTTGTGGTTTAGGCTTGAGGAATAACACTGTTGTTTGTATCCTGATACTGAAACACACCTCATGGCGGGTCTCAATCGTATCCTTAATCTCATGCTGGGAATTTTTCTGCAATCTCAGGCAATACTTACTTTTATTATTGATTGTCATATGCCCTATTATCCATATCATGAGTATCACAAACAAAATCCTTAATATTCCTAATGGTTCCACTTTCCAGACTGGTGTGGCCCTGCCACAGCAACCCCACAGTGTGACCCTGTCAGACAGTGGGTGCAGAAACGTCTTCACCAGCCTTTTATATATCTGGTAGTCTTATTTGTCACCACCAAATGTCAGTCTCTTCCTTTTTTCATTGTTTATCAAGGTATGATCAGGATCACTTGTGTCAGGTGACCTGGGGATACTTGTTGAAGTGCTCTTCCTCCGTCCATCTCAGACCTGCAATAGTCCACGTTGTTACCAGAGACCCTACCATGCTCTTTTAAAAACGGAAACCTGAGAATCACATCCCTGTATTCATATCAATGTTTTTCATACTTGAGACATGGAAGGCTATTCTTCACCTATGGGCAGGAAGTGAAAGCCCAGCAGCAGCCACCAACCAGACCTGAAGAAAAAAAAATGAAGAAATAAAGAAAAATAGGTGTGGACATTATTAAAGCATTAAAAAGCATGATCAGGGAATGAATAATTTGAACTTAGTTACAACCTAAAAAGATGTCCATAGGTGAAATGATTGTGTTATTGGAGCCTTAACCTTATGAGTGCATTAATCCACTGATAGAGAGTAACTAGGCAATAACTCTAGGCAACCAGGGTGCAGCTGGAGGAGGTCCGTCATTGGGAGCATGCCTTTGGAGTTTATACTTTGTCTCTGGTGTGTGCTCTCTCTCTCTTTACTTCTTGATTGCCATGTGCTGAGCAGCTTTCCTCCACCACACCCTTCTACCACAAGTTCTGCTTGATCTCAGGCTCAGAGTTGTGAAGTCAGCCGTCTATAGACTGACACCTCTGAAACCATGAGGTAAAGAAACTTTTTCTCCTCTAATTGTTCTTTGTAAGTTTTTTTGGTCATAATGACAAAATAGCTAACTAAAGCAGGTACGTTTGTCAGGAGTTGCTCTGTTGTGTGACTGATTAATGGGCAAGTTTTGTTGTGGCTCTCTCTTCTAAGACAAATGTCTCATGATCTCCATCATCAGGTGTGGCTTGCTGGGGCCACTTACTATTCCATTTAGCTCTGAGATGACATGAAGTCATTTTAGCTCTCACATATTGGTATTTCATTCATGATGTTTTTTTTTTTTTTGCAAGTTTGAATTAACGTCTGTGTCCTTTCATTTCATTTCAAAGAGCGATTATTATTATTATTATTATTATTATTATTATTATATTGTTATTATTATTATTATTATTATTTTGTACCAGGGATTAAATCCAGGAGTACTTTACCACTGAGCCACATTCCCAGCCTTTTAAAAAAAAAATTTATTTGGAGACAGGATCTCACTAGGATACTTAGAGCCTCTGTAAATTTAGTAAGGCTGGCCTCCATCTTGCCATCCTCCTGTCTCAGCCTCTCAAGCCACTGGGATTACAGGAGTGTATCAAGGTGCCTGACAAAGTCTCACTTTCTTAATCAGATTGTTACCTAAATATTATCTAAACTTAGTACACTGTTGTGCTGTGGGTACTAGATACTTAACCGGTTCTTATTTTGGGATAGTAATTGTTGGAGTCATGCCTCTTCATGACTAAAACATTCTGAACCCACTTCCAGGAGCTACATGGCTCTCTTTCCTATTCCACTTAACCCAGGGTAGACTCATTTTAGCTCTACAAAGTGAAGGAAACTGTTTGCATGTGCGTGAACAGAGCTGAAAAATGTGTGCTCCTAGGTCTTAAAATGTGCTCCACAGGCCCTTCATGTTTCTAGAAAGAGCAGGAGATGGAAAGATTTGTTGCGTGGTCATGGCACTGAAGAGAGTCAAAAAATATATGACAAAACCTAATAATTGTGATTATTATGAAGATACATTTTTATTATATGTTGCAGATTATTGTTTCATATTTTAATTTCCCCAATTTAGTTTATAAATTATATGTGATGATAATAATATTTTAAAAACACAGAGATGTTTTGAAATTTAAAGTAGGCATTGCATATAAAATCCAGCATAAAAGCTTAGAAATGTATCTCAAATGATAGTACACATTAGTGCTAAATATTATATAGGAAATATTGCACTCAATTGAAAATGTTAAAACTGAAAAATACAGATAGAATGAGATGCATGGGGACAGGGTGGAGAATTGTAGATATGGAGTCATAGTTTCAGAAATAAGATTGAAAATAATTACTTTTTTTGGAGACCATAATATATATGTGTGTGTGTGTGTGTGTGTGTGTGTGTGTGTGTGTATACTTATATATATGTATACATATATATATATATAAATCATCCAAATATTTTTATTAAGGGAGCAAATGAATTTTGTCTTTAAATATGAAAATAATTTATGATGATGTAAGTATAATTTTATGTGGATTAAAGCTAAGAGTAACAGCAGTGGCCCTGGTTGGGTGGTTCTGCTAATGGATTACTGCTCCACATAAAGACTTTTCTTCCACAAATTTGAGTCTGCAAATGGAAGTGGTGAACTGTTCCTAATTGAAGTGTCTCAAACATAGATTTCAAAGTTTCTTGGTAGGATTTCAAATTTCATAAAACATACCATACATCCAAATCACTTAAAACACTGAGTGTTCCCAATTCTATGAAAACTTGAGAAAAGTATTCTGTTTCAAATCAGGCAATGCCTCTGAATCAAGCTAAATCACTTTTTTTTTTACAGTATGAAAAGGCCTTGCAGATACACAAATGATATTAATGTACTTTGAGGAATTAAAGAGAAGTTATGGTGAGGTAGAATACTAGATAATAAAAGTAATGATTTAATTTTAAAAATAGGAAATATGCATAAACTTATCTATTAATTAACTTAAAGGAATTTCAGTATCAAAGTCTAAATATCAATACTTTGATTACTTTAAGCAAAAAGTTTCGTGGAATGAAGTTAAGCTATTAAACAATGAATTTAAGTTAGATTACTTTTTATTTATCAAATGATAACAACATAATAAAATTATAGCTAGAATGCATATAAGTGATATTTATGTATATATGTTCATACAGATATACATATATACCAAAATTATTTAAAAACATTTTAATAATTAAGTAAAATCACAAGCTCATGTTTTTCTGAAGAAAACAATTCACAAAATAGTTATAATTATTAGGAATCACTGGAACAATGCTATTATGAAATTTCCAGACTACTGATTCTTTTAGTGAGGTATTGGTGTTTTTAAAAGCATAATGAGAAGATCCAGTTGAGAATGTTAATCAACTTAATTTGGTCAATCCCCATTGTATTAAAAAATCAAGATGCCATTTTATACTTTTTAGATATGAATGCTCTAATTTGTTAATACATAAGAAGAAAAAAAGGAAAAAAATGAAAGGAATTTTACATCAGGAAAGTGACTTGCTGTAAATTATCTTAGAGAGAAAATGATTGTTCTAAACTTCTCCATTATTTTTTTTATGGGAAAAGCAAGAATCTTAAGATAGTTTTAGACTTAATTTGAATGCACATTAAAAACAATAAAAAGATACATCCACAGACTCAGTGTGAAATAAATGCAGAATTTTAAAAGCAGAAAAAAGATTTGAAACATATCAATTATTCATTCAAATATTCATTCTTACCCCTTATATTTCTTTGACTTGAATGGGATGGTTAACTTTTATCACTTATTTTGCTAATCTGGGAGAGTATAAATTTTATAAAGCTGTCAATTATCATAGAGATTAAGTAAAATAAAGTTTAGAAGTTACCTGATAGTATGTGTAATATCATTTTGCTAATTGCTCTTTTTCTTCACCTTCAGATTTTATCAAACATTCTAATTAGCATAAAGTAAAAATTTTTGTTATGATGACTTTGTTCCATGAAGAATAATCAAGTTTGCTTCTGAAGTATAAATTTTGGTAAAACTCTAAGAACAAAAGCCTTTTTAAAATATTCAAGAAGTGTATCATAAATGATGAAAATAAAATGAACTCCACTTGAATGTCTATGAGCAAAAGTGTATGCCTTCCACAGTGAGTGTTAAATATATGCATGTCTGGTCTCCTGTCATGCCAATAGAAAACAGTTTTTAATGTGTATAAGGTATTTTGATATAATGAATTATAATAGATGGGAAAACATGTGATTCTGTCAGTTTATTATCTTTAGTTAGAGAAAAACTCTATGCTGATTTTACTGTACCTAAATCAAAATCACTATTAAATTAAAAATTTCGTCATACATTAACATTTGCAACACCAAATAACTCCATCCAATTACTTACCTCAATGTCTTATTTGGAATTATGTTTTATAGGTAAAATATCTTCAAGAGTCCCCAAAGCAGTTAAAATTAAAATCAAACATTTCTCCTGCTACATAAGGTCAATAAGTTTCACTTTTTACAACTGTTGCAAGACAAAAGCTTTTGTAGTATCAAAGTGTAGATTTTGTAGGATTGAAAGAGAACTATGTGTTTAAGTATTAGAACATCACAGGGTAAGTATTCAATGAAACAACAAAAATATACCACCCCAATTTATAGTGAAATACAAAGAAGATAATAAAATAGACACAAGCCATTTAATGTCCAAGAACTGATTTAACCAGAGTAAAGTAAAAACATTTACAGAAAAAAAATTGAAGTATTTTTCTGTATGACACAGTGTAGAGCAAGACATTTCTTTCTTATAGAAAAAGTCTAAGGAAAGGAAAAAAAAAGAGAGAGGGGAAGAGAAAGAAATACAAACAGAAAAACAAGATAAAATATTTGACCATCTCACTAGAAATAGATTATTTAAGTAGTACAATATCCATGCATGAATAAAAACATAAATTATATATAGGTATATGATTGATGAATGAACAGATTGATAGATATGCCATGAACTTGATAAAATGCATTTATAAACTTCCAAAACACAATTTTATTTAATTTTTCACTTTTAAGTACATTTCAGGAAACACTTTTGGCAAAGATACAAAATTTTGAGAAGTCACTTGATGGGAGGCTATTTCTTTGGAAAACAGAATATATCTTACACATAAGCATGCCTGTACTTTATGATTTAGTTGTGATTTAACTTCTCTAGTTTTAGATACCTGATAAAACCTTACATATAGCTATCAGAAAATGTATATGTGTTTGTTACTCAGCTTTCCCTTAATGTGACAAGTTACCTGAGATAATCCACTTAAAATGAAAAAAAAATTGTATAATTTATTTCGACTCCCAGTCTCACAAGTTTCAACCCATCGTTACTTGGCCTTGTTCCTTTGAGACTGTAATGACACAGTAAGTACATCATGGAGGATTGTATGACACTGAAGGCTTGTTCACCTTATGGCAGCCAAGAAGCAAAGAGAACTAGGAAGTAGTATGGTCCCAATACCCTCTTCGAGGGCACACCTTCAATAACACAACTCCCTCTTCCTTTAAGAGGTTCTATTTCTTAAAGATTCTACCAGCTCGTAAATAGCATTATGGGCTGAGTACCCAGCCTTTAATATATGCTCTTTCGGGGAATGCTTTAGATATAGTGTATATGAAGGTTCATAGCAAAACTGTTTTATAGCAAACACTGTAAACATTCTAAATGTCCATCAAGAATAACAGACATAAAGACTAGGTCTTTATGTAAAGATCTACATGTAAAGTACTACATTAAGTGAAATTTACAGATGCCTAGATGAATCAACACTGATGCATGGTAGAACAATAATGTTGAGGTAAACATTTAATACAACTGTACAAAAAAATTAAAATTTAGAATAAAGTGGAATACAAAAGGAAAATAGTTGAAAGAAAACATACATTGGTTTCATAAAATATTTTATAAGAAACCAAAGGAATGATAAATTCACCTACTAGAATGAAGTGTGGGGACAAGTGCATGAAGTACTGCATACATGGCATATATCAAGGGCATCTGAGGGGCAAACCACTCCCCTATGCTAGGCCTGTGAGCAGCAAACCAGCTTACCCCACAGACACATCCCTGGGCATGAGGCCACATGTTTCAGTCCCTGTGCTTGCTCCATGGCCTGCTCCTCAATTGGGTGCTGCAAGGAAAGTTTGAAGAAATTGCATTGGTGGCTGCCTATAATCTGCTTAGCTACATGGTAAGTGCACAATAAAATCAGACCTGCTTCCTGCTTGGTCTCTGGAGGTCTTGATTAATGACTCTGCAACCACACTCTCCTCCACCCTGTTCCATGGATCTCCTCACAATGGAAATTATCTCAGGAGTCAAGAAGAGGAAGCAGAGATATAGGGTTGGAGAGGAGCAATAGGGCTGTCTCAGAATTTTAAGTGATATTCTTTCACTTATGTGATGTGTTGATAGCCTTGCATTTTCCAAATGTGTTCTATCAGGCTGTAGGAATGTCAGGTTTTAAATAAAGTTAACTGGACATATTAAAACATAGTACTTAAAAAAATCTCAGTGCATAGATTAAGTAGCATATAAATCATACCGATGGAGAAAGAGGTATTGAAATGAATGATTATTGAGTTGAATGGCATGATGTCAAAATTATTTGATGTCAAAAATGAAGCACAGAGAAGAGAGCAAGAACGAAAAAGTAATATGAGAAAGGTTTCCCATTGCAGGAAACACAAGTATTTGTATAATTGGAATGATACTCAAATCTTGTATGTCTTAAGATACATTTTATAATTTATTTGCTTTATAAATAATTTATTCTATATGTTGAGTGTTCAAATTATAAGCAATGTTTTTAATTCAGTACTTTTTACATTTCCTATTGCAGTTTATATATTGTTTTCTTCTCCTTCAAAGGTTTGAATGTTTCTTGTGTGTTTGTGTTTTTCCCAGAAATTTAAGGTTTGATTTTTTTCAGTCTTTTCATTGTTTCTAAATTTTAAATAACATATTTATGTATTTTTTCCAAGTTTAAAAAATACTTTTTCCCCCTGGATTCCTCCATTGAACAGTAAAAATTTAATTTTATTCTTTTTTTCATGAAATTTTTTCCTAAATGTCTCATGAAATATAAAAAAGTCAGTAATTTTTTATTTTGATGCTTTAAAATTTTTCAGCTTAATTCTCTTTTTGACTGTCCAGAAAAGCAAAAATTATGCAGATGGTTACTCTGTGTAAATTTAATCAATAATTTTCTGAGACTATTTCTTCAGTGTCATCTAAAAATGATGCTCCTCTTATAACTGTCATAATTATTTGAATACACTGAGACAAAAATATTTCCTAATTACCATGTTAAATAAAATCTATATGTTTGATTTTGGACTACATTTTTTTTAACTAATTTAAATTCTCTGTAATTTCAATTACTAGCTTTTTTTTTTTTTTCTTTAACCAGGGATTGAACTCAGGGACACTTGACCACTAAGCTACATCCCCAGCCCTATTTTGTTTGATTTACAGAAAAGGTCTCATTGATTACTTAGCACCTCACTTTTGCTGAGGCTGGTTTTGAACTTATGATCCTCCTGCCTCAGCCTCCCAAGCTGCTGGGATTACAGGTGTGTGCCACCATTCCTATCTACTATCTCTTCTTTAGCCTATAAGTAATTTAGACATTTCCCCCTAAGATTTGATTGTTTATTTGCTTTGTTACTTTTCTGGTTTTGATTCTACATGTGATTTTGATTAAGAATATATTCCATATGAATTCTTAGACATTTTTTGGCATTCACTGACTCCTACACAGTTTAAAAAAATGCTTTAACATTTTGTTGGGGGCTGAATTATATAAACATATAAGTTTTCCTAACAAAAAACAGCACTCATCTTAGGAACAAAGATAACCTTGAACTCCACCTATGTTGTTACTACTCTGAAATCTATTAGTTATGGTTTAATCTAGTCTCAAACTGCATGACAACCTCTTGACCCCACAATGTTGAAACATGAATATAATAAGTGCACCACAAAAGGCCATTCAGTAAGAAGAATGTAAAACAGTACAAGAACATCATGGTGGTCAAGAGAGAAAACTTAATCTCTGACAGGAGATCTGATACTTTCCTAAGAGCTCCCCAACCAACCACAAATGAACCTGAGTCAAGCTTGGAAGCAAAACACCCTCTGTGAGCTGCTCAGATTGAATGCCACTTTCTGTGTGTATGGCTTCAATAGCAATGGTATTTCTATAAGGTTAAGCAGTCATTGAAGGTTTTTTTTTTTAATCTCGCAGTACATTTTCCTAAGTCTTTTGGCTTCTCATCTGTTTGTTCCTGGTCAATGTCGCCTGCAAACCACCAAGAATAAACACCACTTAGAGACCTAGTTATTTCTTCCTTTGCTACCTCAGTTCCCTAATGGATGATTCAAAAGAAGGGAAATACAAATACAGCACCGCACAATAACTCTTTTGCTGCCTTCTCTCATACTGGATGCTTTCGTCTCCACTGATTCTTGGGACACTGCTTTTTCAATATATTGTAGGGTCAAACTTAGCCAGTTTCTATTTATGTGTTTGTCAGTGTTTTTACAGGTTTCAAAAACTTTAGTTCATGTTTTTCTCTCATTTTACCCTTAAACAAACTTCTAAGGAGGACAGAACGGCAATATTTGTGCAAGTGACTGCTGATGACCTTGATACTTGAAGAATTTAACTGAAGTTAGAAACACAGTAAGGTTGAGTGGATGGTAGACCTGAAACAGAAACACTGGTGTTCTGATACTTAGTTCAAAATTTATGTGCTGCTTTCTGAAGCATATTAACTCTACAGTTTTCCAGCAGTCTTCAAAAATTTCTATGTGTAGCATATTAAACACACACCTGGAAAATTATCCTTACCAAATAAAAGATAGCTCATGTATTTGGGTTAAAAGGCCTGACATTTTTCTGGTGTAGATACACTGCAGGAAATAACCCTAAATTATAACTTTCTTCTCTGACCTGGAAAGTTACAATGGGGAATAAAGCAATGTTAGTGAGTTAAACAGGATAAAGAATGTATTACTGCTTAAATTTAAAATTCAAGCAAAGTGAGTCAGAATGGTATAATGATTATAATAGTATACCAAGAATCCAGAAAATTTTTCTTATTATGATTCTTCATCATTAACTTACATCTGAATTGACTGAAATATTCTGAAAACACTGATTACTGAGCCTACCCCAAATTTCTGAATAGGTAGATGAATAGGTAGATCTAGAATGGGGCTTCAAAATGTACATGCAAACAATTCCCAGTTGATATATATCTATTGGTCCCAGGTGAACCTTCTTTGGTAGGTAATTTTATGTGTCAGTGTGAGTGACATATAAATACACATACACACACACACCCCACTTTTACACATACATATATATTTAAACATTTATATTATATATATGTATATATGTAATATTTATATTTTAATGATTCTTTGATCATTTTTCTTTGGAGGATCATATATCATCACTATATATAATTTGACCAGTTTATAATGACTATTTAAAACATGAGTGAGGATGATGTTCACAAAAAGAATCATCAGATTAAAATTAATAATAATAATAAAGGCAAGTACAAGTACACTATAGAATTGGGGCTTGGAAATTCATAGACTTTCAGATTCTGTATAAATACTTTTAATTTTTTTTTCTTTTTAATTTCTTGGTAAAGAAATCAGCATATCCACTCATAGAATGTATTGTTAGCCCAGCTAAATTTGAGGGAATGATTATTTATTTTTAATTACAGGATAGCAATGGATCTAGCTCTGACTCTAGATTCTTTAAAAGGCATATTGATTGCACACTGCAGAAAGACAGATGTTCCTACCCTCCTCCTGTGTGGTTTCTGTTCCTTCTCACTCTTGGCTAAACCTCAGTGCCACCCTCTTCTTATTATGGCACTGACAACTTGTGCCATGTTATTGGTTTTTAGGTCTCTCCCACTGATCTTGGGAACACTTTGTTTACTTTATTCCTGAACCCTCTGATCTTCTCCACTTGCCAGTTACTTCTGGCAGATTGTGTGCAGTGGACATAACTGAAAGATTTCAAGAATGGCTTATGAGGCAGAGACCAGAGGTGTCATGTACACCTGAGTGTTCTAAATTTACTGAAGAACTGAGAATGGGAATAAAACAGTTAGCGAGTTAAACAGGATAAAGAATGTATTACTGCTTAAATTTAAAATTCAAGCAAAGGGATTCAGAATGGTATAATGATTATAATATTATACTAAAAGGGAGACATAGAAAAGTCACACTTTCTCAACTTCAGTGTCCTCAACTATAAAATTAAGATAATACGATTGCTTCCCACATAGGAATATGTCAAGAAAAATGAAACATGCAAATCCCTGGGACCAGGATCTAGACAATACTTAAATATTAGCAAGTATTACCTAACCATGTTATTTGATTTTCTATAACCTGTAAGTTGCTTATCAGCTTCCTCTTAAATATAAAATTCTCTACTCTGATAAAGGGTTAGTTAGGAATTAAAAGCAGCAAAATCAATTGTCAAAGTGGGAGACCATTCTGCTGAATACAGAATATCTTCACTTCTACATAAGTGTGCCTTTGCTTTGAAATAGTTTAATATGTATCACATTAAAATTTTTCTTTTACATTTTATAATGCCTTCTTCTCTATTCATTTGTTTTGAGGTGGATATGTTGGGAAAGGACCTCTGGAATGAATACAGAGAATTGGAGAATTGGTTCTCAACATAAGCTGCAGATAAGCTGATACATTTTCTTAAATCTCTTCAACTGAAAAGGCCCCTGTGTCTCACATAAGTAGGTAACATTAAATATTGATACTACAGGCTTCCTTTAGCAAGTCTGCCCATGGCAGCTGTGTATCTTCAAGTCACTGGACACATGATGGGGAGTAATGGCCTCGGTAGAACATGCAACTTCATCTTCTATGCATTCTAATTTCCATCTGGTTGATTAGGAGCCATCTAATTTATTTCAGTCCTCCCATATGGCTTACTACTTGCCAAGGAGATGTTTCATGATGTAGAATTTCTAATGACCATTTCAAATACCTCATAGAAACCCTGATGTATATTATGAATCTGTTAACTAGGCATTAAAGATCCCGCCACACCATTAAGGATACTTAAGATGCTGTTTTTTGTTCAGGGGAACAAACAAAGATTTGATAAATCAGAAACAGACTTCAAGAAAGAAAAAGATAAGTACCAGGTTTGAATTTTAAGATGGCTATCTAGAGACAGGTTTTAGGCATTCACTGGCAAAATCTGACACTTGAGACAAATACTGAGATTTTTATGTGGTCATGGGATACACACTCTAATCTCTTAGTTCCTCATCTGGGCACTGAGGAACTTATGAGCAACTTTCTAAGTGCCTTTCACTCTGAATTCCACCTGAAGTGCCATTACTTCATGCCCCTAAGGCCTCCTTTCACCTAAGAAAACTCCAAAATGGCATTTAAACCTCTGAACATAAACCTTTACTTGCTTATCATAAAAATAGATATTGTAAGCAGGGAAATTAAAACACTATATTCACTATTGGTAGTATAGCTTCAATACTGATATAAAATGGAAACTATAGTTCTTTGCACAATCTAGCTGACCTCTGAAAGCCCTGCCCCCTGCCATGTTCTCTTGCCTAGAAGCCTCCTGCTACATTCTCCACCTTATTACTACTGTGCTACTCCCATTCTCCATCAGATCTCAGTTTAGCATGGAAAATCTTTTAAAAGTCTCCTTATGTTATCTTCCATTTTCTTTATTTCTTATTTCTTAAAAAGAGTGTCCAATAAATGACTCAAAGAATTTTCATTGACATGGTGATAATCCCTAATTTAGAAGTTTAAAGTCTGAAATGCTCCAAAACCTGAAACCTTTTGAGTATTGATAGGATGTCACATGTGGAAAATTGCAGATCCAAATCTTGTAATGACCTTTAGTCAAAACACAGCTATACTAAAAACATTGCATAAAATTACTTTTAGGGTATGTATATAAGGTGTATATGAAACATAAATTTTGTGTTTAGAGTCCCATCCCAAAGATATCTTATTACAGACATGCAGATATAATCAAATACATTAAGTAAAGAAAATCTAAAATACTTTCGGACTCCGGCATTTTGGGTAAGAGATGCACTGCTTGTTCTAACCAGTTTGTTTAATGCTAATATGAGAGTTATCTGTTGGGTTTATGTGAAACTTTCTCTTGAATAGTCAGTTTCAGCTGGCTTAGTGATTTTATCAAATTTAATCTACAACCTCTTCAAAATACTTCTGTGCCCTTGAAATTTCCTACAATGGTTGTATGTAGACACAAAATATATGAAGTAAAATACTTATCCACAAATAATTTAATTTGGCGATTTTTATTTTTTAGTAGTTTTTTAATCCAAATGTAACAACTATGATAATCTGCATATTAATTAAGATATAATCATCTAATTAACATGGGGACATTAATAAACTGGTGAGAATTAAAAAATGATAGGAATTGATTCTGTTGACATAACATTCCAACCAGATAGGTGAACAAACAAGAAGTGGCTTCCTCAGCACTTAGTTGAGAAAGTGCTGGAGAATTAATTCCAAGTATCAGTCACCGGAGAATAAAGAACCTGATCAGACATAGATTCCAGACACAGCAGGGTTCAAAGAAAACAAAATCCTTCACTATAACTGTAGCAGGTTGGTAATAAAAATGAAAATATAAACGGAATATGGACACAGATTTCAGCAATACTGCATACTCTAGGCAAATATGAAAATTACTTTTTTTTTTCTAAAATGTGCTATTTTTTTTTTTTTTTGGCTTGTGATTTTTGTCTAGTTTAAGCATCACTTAAGCCAACTGGTCAATTGATATATTTGCTCAAGGCTCTCTTCTAATAAGATTTTCCAGCAATTAAGATGCAAAAGTTTGATGGTCAAAGGGATTAAAAAACTACTAAAAAATATTAGGCAGGGGAAATACATTTTCTTTTATTGTGATATAGTGCACAGTGTGACGAAGATAGTAACAATACGATGTTCATTTCAAAATAATTAGAGTGGATTTCAATATTCTCAATACAAAAAATGGTATTTGAGGCAATAGATATGTTAATTAGCTTGATGTAGTTTTTCTACATTGTATTCGTAAATCATATAACACTTTATACCTTATAAATTTATACAAACATGTCAACTTCTAATAAAAATTTAAATTTAAAAGATGAATTTAAAAAATCAAATATTACTATGAAAATGTACTACTGAATAAGATCTAAAGCAAAGTTTACTTAATCTTCATATGTATTTTTATCTGTGTTTTTTCTGTGTCCTACATTTTTCATTTAAAAAGCACCATTTATATTTAAAAGTAGATAAAGAAGATATCTGAAACCATCCCATGTAGAAAGGTAATACATTTTTAAAGGTTATCTGTTCAGAAGACAAAGATTATAAAATATGAGTGTTAGGCTTTGGGAGAATCCCACATAGTTCTGCTGCATTATTTCAAACTACATTAGTATGAACATAAGAGATTATTGAAAAGTATACTATCTTGCTACAGAAGCCCTTTGGAGAGAACATCAGGCTACCATGTGCTCCAGATGCTGAATGTGGACCTAAAGGTATTGTTTGCAAGTCTGGATTTCTGTCCTTTGTATCTCCCATTTCTCCCTTAAGGAATGGAAATGTTTACTCTGTGGCTTTACATATTAGATATATGTAACTTGCATTTTATTATCATAGGATATCATGCTGAATTTTCCTTGAGTTTCAAAGGAGACATTGGTTTTGGACTTTGGGGCAAAACAGGAACTGGTGAGACTATGAGGACTCTTGAAAATGGACTAAATGTATTTTACATTTGGGAAATTAGCATGAGCTTTTGGGAGCCAAAGACAAAAATTTTATGTTTTACATATAAAGTGTTCCCCCAAAGCTCCTGTGGAAGATACAGCATGAAAGTTTAGAGGTGAAATGATTATAATGGGTTATAAGAGCCTTAACCTAATCAGTTCATTAATACACTGAAGGGAATTAACTGGGTAGTATGTGTTGGCAGGTAGAGTGTGGCTGAAGGAGGTGGGTCACTGAAGGCATGCCTTTGGGGTAAAATTTTTGTTTCTGGTGAGCCTAGCTTAGTCTCTCTCTCTGCTTCCTGACGTGTTCTGAGCTGGCTTTACTTTCACACTCTTTCACCACAATGGATTGCTTCACCTCTTGTACAGAAGAATGGAATTGGCCCTCTACAAATTGAGATTTCTAAAATTGAGACACCAAATAAACTTTTCCTCTTCTGAAATTGTTCTTGTCAGATCTTTTGGTCACAGCAGGGAAACAGCTATCTGAAACACTTGCTTTTTAAGAAATATCTGTGTGGCTGGGGTATAGCCACATAAAAATAAATAAATATATTTTTAAAAGAGAAATATCTGCAATAGGTATAAATATCATTAATATAACACTAATGTTTCAAATAAAGAATTTTTGAACTATTTTTTAAATATGAATATTAGTTCAGAAATCAAGTCACCATGCATCTTTATAAGTAACTATCTTTAAATACTTAATGTTGAACTGCTACTTTCAGTGACAGAAACACAAATCATATGAAGTTGAGCATAAAAATTGTACTCTGATAATTTTTAGGTAAAGCTTTGGGGAAAATGTACCATTGCTGTATTTCTTTAAGTATAAATAATATTACCTTAAGAGAAGGTAAATTTATTAATAAGTGAGTGTGTTTAAAACAAAACAGCTAAATAAATATTTTTAAACATTGAAAATAATGCCAACTAATTTATAGTGACTGAAAAAAAATAAATGATTTGAAACTGTAATTGCAGAATGTAAAACCTTTATAATGTGATTTTCACATTTTCTTTTATAATCTTGAAAATATTCTTTTCCCAATGGATGAAGCCCAAAATTATAAAACATTCATTAGATTTCTACACTCTCATGAGAATATTCACTTCATAATAAATTTTTTTTAAATGTAGTAAAAATGAAGAGCTTCATAATAGCCACTAATTTTCATCTCTAGTTACTATTTTTCCTTGATAACTTAAAATATCCACACAGAAGTTTCAATTGGTCAGCATTTGGAAGTTTGGGTCACCTTCTTTTTTTTTTTTTTGCCAAGTTGTGCAAGTGAATTATATAATGTACAAGGGAAATACAAATATTTAATATTCTTTTCCAAAGTCATCCCTCAATGCATAGTAGAATTTTCAGTAATACTTCCAAAGGATTAAATATTTGTGGTTGTTCCAAATTCACATATAGAAATCTTAACCTGAAATGTGATAACATTAGGCAGTGCAGGCTTTGGGAGGTGATTAGGTCATGAGGGTAGCACCCTTATAATTGAAATTAGCTCCTAAAAAAGACAAATCCAAACTGGGTTCTGTGGCACACTCCTATAATCCCAAGGACCCAAGAGGCTGAAGCATGAGAACCATAAATTTGAGGAGAGTCTTCAATTTATTTGAATTCCACAGAAAATTAGGAGACCCTATCTCAAATTAAAAAATAAAATTAAAAGAATAAAAAAGACCGGTATGCTTTGTAGCTCTGGGTTCAATCCCCAGAAAAACAAAATAAAACAGCAACAACAAAATTAAATCCAAGCAAGCAGCCTTTCCCCTGCCACCATGTGAGACATAGTTGAAAACATCATCTATAAGCCAGTAATAGGGCCTCACAGAACACTGATCTATCTGTAGGTACTTATACTTTGGATGTTCCAATCTCCAGAACTATGAGAAATAATGTTTGTTGGTGACTCAGTCTATGGTATTTCATTATAGCAGCATAAAAGGACTAAGATAAACCTATGGCCTTTATTTTTACATAGGAATCAATTCTCCTTTCTTGTGACTGACATTCAGAACATATAAATCTGATTTTAAGCTATAACAAGTACAATAAATATCAAGTGTTTTGTTATAAAAATGTTACTGGGCTTATCTGAGATTAAACTGATACATTTTACTGTCACTCTAATTTATCTAGATTAAATAAATTTCTAATGCGTGTGTACTTCAATTTCTTGTAATAATTTATAATAAATTAACTTGAAATAGTATGATACAGATTGTTAATGAAAACTGTTATTTTAGGAAAAGATTAAGTAAAAGCCAACTCTTGTCTTTTATTTATGTAAGGATGGTTGTAGGGCACTGGAAGATATTTCCTTCTGCACCACAAAGACCTCAGACTAAAACATGTTGATTAAGTGGACAAAGGGGGAAATGTATGTTGATGTTTTAATTCCAGAAAGAAATTTATTTATTTATGAGGTTCTATATTTCCAAGTACCTGGACAATGTCTTAGATTGGAACAGTTGTTCTAGAATTTTAGGATAGATAAAAATTACCTGGATGTCTTACAAAAATGATGATTTCCAACCCTTATCCTCAAAATTTATTATCTCTGAAAATCTTTTCCCTGGAATTGGTATTATTAATAATCACTGAAGGTGATTCTGGTATAGATTGTATTTCATATTTGTTTATACTTTTCCACTTCATATTATAATGTTTTGAGAATTCCCTTATAGTTTTTAAAGTTTAATTTGCATTCCTCAATTTATCCATATATTCTTAAAATACATTTCAGTAGTCTCAATATTTAAAATATATTCCTATGTCAGCTATAAAATAATTCTAGAGATATTTGTATGAAAATTATAGGCAGATGTATCTCCCAAACTTCTTCATATCTATCCTGTTTACATGAGTAGTACAGTAAGAAATCAGTACACTTATTGTTAGCCAACTCTTTATTATTGTGACAAAATTCCTGAGAAAAACAGATTTTAAAAGGAAATATTTATTTTGGTTCATAATTTCAGAGGTTTTAGTCCATGGTGGACTGATTCCATTGCTCTGGGCCTAAACTGAGGCAGAACATCATGATGAAAGTGTAGCAGATAAAAATCTTTATCTCATGGCAACCAGAAGGCAGAGAGAAAGAAAGAAAGCGAGGTAGAGAGACATAACCTTCCAGTGACCTACTGCCTCCAAACAGGTCCTACCTCCTACAGTTTCTACCTTTCCAGTAATGTCATTAAATTATGAATTCATCAATGAATTAATCCACAGATGAGATTAGAGTCCTCATGATCCAATTGCCTTCCACCTCTGAATATTGTTGCACTAGGGACCAAGTCTTCAACAAATGAGTCTTTGGAGGAAATTTCCAAATCCAAATCTTATTCTTATAGTTATTACTTTTTCTTTTAGTTTTGTTATAAAGGGTACAAATGAGAAATAGCCAAATGAAGAGACACAAAGGGTGAGATCTGAGAGGGTTCAGAACGCAGAGCTTCATGGAATCAGGTCCTAACATCCAATGAGCATATTATATAATATAATACGTTTTCTAATGAGAAAGTTCTATTGATCATTAGTGTCCAGAGTTTTTATTGGGATCCAATTATACAAACATGGTTAATTTAAATTCGAATTTGATATCTAGTCTTCCTTCCTATCGTGAAGCTTGGGGGAGGAGGAAGTCAGGCTGATATTACATGATTCAAGACTCCAACCCTCTAATCACATGACTGGTCTTCTTGGCATTACCATCCTCAACATCAGTTACTTCATTAGCTTTATATTATGTGTGATATAAACGGTTATGAAATAACCCAGACACATCTATCACTTGGAAAATTACAAATTTTCATCACCTGAATGCCAAAGACTTGGGATAAAAGCAGGCAAATTTTAATTATACAGAAGAAATTTAGAATTTTAAATACCTGTATTGAAAACAGGAAAGAACTACAGCAATCTACTGTAATAAGACATTGAGAAAAGTAGAAAAAGAAACAAACAAACAAAAAGTAGAAAGAAGTAATAAAGAATGGAACAAAAAGTCATGAAATAGAGAGCAGAAAAATAATAAGAGATAATAGCATCAAACTTTGATTCTCTAAGTATATTAAAGTACTACAAGCCATTAGTTAGATTGGCCAAAAAAAGAGGATGCAAATAATTGAGTCAGGAATAGAGAAGAAGTGGATATCGTTATCAATATTATGAAATAATAAGTAATATTATAAAAAACTTAAAAATTTATGAAAGAAAAATTGACAACAGTTATAGGAACAAATGCCTTAAAATACAGGAAGTCCCCAAACTGACTCCTGAGATATATAATAAATGAGAATAGACCTAAAACAAGAGATTGAATTAGAAATTTAAAAAGAAGACCTCAGCCTCAAATGGCTTTACTGGAGAATTCCACCAAGTGTTTGAATAATTAATCACAAGTCTTCACGAATACTTCCTAAAAATGAAATAGGAGGGAAGAATTTTCAACTCATTCTAAGAAGCCTATTCTACTATAACAAAATCAGACAAAAATATTATAAAAATGAAAACTTGAGACCAATATCTCTTGTAAATACAAGTACAAAACTCCTGGTCAACTGATTCTACTACTGGAAAAATTGTACAAAATAATCAAGTATGATTTTTCCAAGATTGCCATATTTAAAGATCAATTGATATAATATATATATCACTATACCCAAAGGGGGATATAATCATGTCAAGAGAGGCAGAAAAATATTTGACAAAATTTGCAGCTCAGTTTTATAAATGTATAAAATTCTCAGAATAAAAAAATCTACAGAGGCAGAATCTGAATATTTGGTTGCCTAGAGCTTAGGGTGAAGAGGTAGCCCTAAATGATATGTAGTTTCATTTGGTCTAAATTGTATGGCATGTTAATTATATTTCCAAAACCCTTTTAAAAGAAAAAAATACAAATAGCAAGTAAAGTAGAAATGACAATCCAAGTATTTGGGTACAGTAAAATTATACAATAAAATATAGTATTGAGATCTATTTAAAGAGACAGATTTTATAATCTATTTCAATTGTCATATTAAATTTGCCATATCACAGGAGACATGTAAGACATCTCATAAACTTCTTAGTTCCTCCTTGTATAAATCACTAATTCAGACTTTTTTAATATCCACATTTTAAGTGTTATTTTGCTCTCTAGGATTGAGAATCTGTTTTATTTTTTTTTATTAGTGTTTCAGAAAAAAAAGATCATTTTGTTCACATTACAGTTTTCTTTATTTCAATAGCTACCCATTATATATAGTAGCATTAGTATTTGAGAAAATATATGCTTTAAGTCAGACCATAGAAATATTACAAACTCTATTTTTAACTGTAGTTTCATGAAAATAGAAAATAATCTGAGTGTTTATTGTAATAAATTCTATTTAAATATGTGGTTCAGAAAAGAATTATAGAAGAGTTGTACTTTTTATTTGTATTATATTATAGCTTCTACTTTTTATGTTTAATAGATTATGAAATAAAATAAAATTATAAGAATAATTTTCTAAAGCTACACTGCTTAGCTTTAGTCTTTTATATAATTTCCAAAGGGAAAAAAGCTTACAACCATACATAACAAATTAACATTTTTCATGTACTTTCATCAACATAAAATCATATTTTTACTTTATGTATTTATAATCCTTAACAATAACTCACTAGAATTAAACAAATGTAAATTAGTCAGTAAAAATTAACTTAAAAGTAATTAGATTTGCAGTAATAAAATAGTCTGGAGTTCTGTAAATTAAAAGGAAGTGATCATATTATGTGATGCACTATAATAATTAGGTTTATTTGGATGTTTATTATATTTCTTATATTATGCCTTTACTAGGATCCTGCAGGGTGAAAACAAAATGAAATTCATGTTTTGTTTCTTGAAAGGATGAAATTGCACTATCAAGACTAAACAACCTACAATTTAAAAATGCTGTAATTATTCTATCTTCTAACATAATTCTTTCTCATTTTCTATTCTAAAGCATTCTTTTTGAGCACATTTATAGTTTCTATATGCCTAGCATTGTGCTGTGAACATGTGTAAAAGAGAGGTTTCCTGCATACTGGGACAATTAGTAGTGCTTTCTGTCTGTGATTTAATCTCTTCAACACTTAAAAGTAACAATTTTTCAGTGTATTTTTTTAATGGAACACTACTTTGAATTTAATTTAAACTTCTTATACATTTGACAACAAGGGAAATTTGCATTGGAGAAACAATAATGTTGAAATTATTGCCAATAAAAAATATTTGAAATATGAAAAGATTCAAATGAAAATTTATGATAATTTCTTTGTTTCCTGTTTAAATAAGTGGGAAAATATCATGCCTAAATTTGCACATTCTTTTCAGTCTCATAAAATCTTGCATATAGCAAAATGTCTTGAAATTACCAGTTTATACAGGATTTCAAATTATCAATTGCTCAAATATCTGCCTTCTCATATGAAAGCTCATGCTGTACCTTTTTCATGATTAGATCCAAATTACTTGGCATAATGTTTGACACATATTTGGTTTTCAACATTAATATTTGCTTAAAAATAAGCAGTAAAAATGTCCAACACCTTTTTTAGAATATTTTAAACTAAATATTAGAAACATCCCCAAGTTTCTGAAATAATCTTGGTTTTGATGATGGAAAACTTGATTTTTCTGCATAGATTTTATTTTTCATTTCCAGATCATCACTTTGCTATCCCCATTTAACAAGAGATCTTATTCTCTTACTTGCCTAGAAAACAGAGAACTCTATATTTATGGTAAACCATTGGTAGCTTATTTGAATAAAATCATTCTGCTATATTTCTGATGATGTCTAATTGCACTTTCAAAATATTCAAGAATATCTATCATTTTCATAAATGTAGATATATCAGGTATAAATTCCTTTAAAATGTTGTCTTATTTTCATAAATTCCTATCAAAAGTAAAATCTGAAAAAAAACCTTCAAATTTTCTAGTCCTAGATTACTTGACTACCAATGGTCTTCATCTATCCTATTACTGTTCAAATAATTAAATATATGTGATTGGCATAATTATCTGGGCATTTCATATATTGGAAAATTGAATTTCCTAAAATAGATGAGTTTTAAATGAATTTTAAAACTAAGTAAAATTAATAAGTGTCAGAATTACAATCAATGCCCAAATCTGCATGCCAAGGCTCTGATTCTATGTTTCTTACCATTACCCTATTTTCACATAGTGAAATAAACTGATCATCAAATAATATTTTCTATATATCACAATTATTTCTGGCAATATTTTTCATCTACAGGATTAGAATTTACTTGAAGCAGATTGCACTATCTACCATATACTTAAAATCTTGTCTGCTTTTCTTGAGTTAGATATTAGTTTCTGCCTTGGAGGTTTCAACCCTGTGATTAGAGCATAAATTGCTTGATGCCCTAAATTGAAGCCTTGTGGTTAATTTGATACAAGCAGACAGATAATTAGTATCTAACTCATTCTCACCTCCTTTTTATGCCATTTGAAGTAAATTGCTCAATAACTCAGGCACATTAGTGACCAATATTTCTGAATGAAAAATCAGTAATTTGAATATCTATTTTATATATATGTATATATAAACATTCTGGAAAAGCCAAGATTTTGATTTTCTTACTGAGGAGGCATTGGAATGTAGTTGAAAATCACAGAACTTTTTTATCCTATAAGGCTTATAGCATTCATATTTCTAGTAATATAATCCAGAAATCACAATTTATGTCATCCTGACATTTGAATTTAAATAAAATTGGCTCAGGACTTTTTTCCTTTACTCTGTGTGAAGTTCATCATGTTTTTGAGACTTCTGCAAATAGACCTCACATTGCTGTGATTTTTGCCAGATCAGAATTTCTGATGCCATTGAACTTATTCATTTCCACAGAAGATTGCCCTAACTAAAAAATGCTCCTTTCATTTTATTCTTGTTTTGTTTGGTACTATGAAAGAGCAATCCCATTAGCAGAGATTTATAATTCTATAGGCAGCAATGATTGTACAGTTTTCCTCTCAAATGTTTTCCTAATTTTTTTTTCATCTTTTTATGCTTGTATTAGTGCATTATAGTCACACATAATAGTGGGGTTCATTTTGACATAATCATAAATGCTAGAGAAAGTATTCATAGTACTATTCCATTCCTGCAACATTTTGTGTGTGATTTTTCTGAAACACATTTTTGATTTCCAATATAAGAAAAAAAAATCTAAGATTTTCTACTGGCTTTGGTTGAGATCCCTTGCTTGGGATCAAGGTTCTATATCAACTTCTATCAGTTTCTTCAACCCACCCCTATATCTACCATTGGAAACCCAAGGAATTTTTATATCAAGAAACCTCAACAGTTTAGCCCAAAACTTTGGCATTTGTCTCTATGAAATCATAACTCAGGTGAAACTGTTAGAGACTGTTTTTTACTTTTAAGTGTAAACTATTGAATTATATAAGGTTCCTAATACGTAAACCACAATAATTTCATAAACAAACATTTACTGCTTGATCATTAAATACCCACAAGTGCTATTGCTCAGATGTTGTGCAGGTCTCCATAGAATGCTAGGGAAATGTCTTCGATTAGTCCTGGACTCTATCTTTTACAGATTCCTTGGGTATCCTTGCTTATCACATTGCCTTGGGCTCTTCTGAAGTGATCATTAATAATGCTTTCTGCAGATCCTTAAAGCTTTCACAAACATTTTTTTCAGCTACAGTTATTACCTAAGAAAATAGAAGGCTGTTTTGAAACTTGAATAAAGAATTTGTATTTGTGCTCTTGCCATATTTAATGATACAATCTTTGTTAATAAGCCAAGAGTTATTTCAAAACATAATTATAGTTCTTTGTTTTATGCCTGTTTTTTTCTTTTCTTAATCTCAATTTATTGTGTTATGTTAATGTTTATCTCTTTCCTGTTTCTTCTTGCCCTTTCAATTCAGTAGAGGATTCCAAAAGCAGGGAGGGAGTCTTTTTAATCCTGCAGAGTCATGAATTCTAAATTCTATTCCTCTTCCTGTCAAGTGATCAACCAGTTCCTTCCAGGGTCCAGATTTTTACTTATTATTTTACAAAATGCAAATTATTAGCATTATTTCATCCACATTCAACTCAGCTGCTTAATCTGACTCATTCCATCTTTTCTCATTGAAAACACAATAAAGGCTATGGGCCATCTTTTTCCTTGCTTCTTCTGTCTCCCAGCTGAACTTGGTGCTTCTCCAAGTTGCCTGGTGTGGTGTGATGTATTTGGGTAACAGTGGTCCACTTTATCCTCTGCCATTGCAACTTTTTTTTTTTTTTTTTTAAAGAGAGAGGGGGACAGAGAGAGAGAGAGAATTTTAAACATTTATTTATTTTTTCTTAGTTCTTGGCGGACACAACATCTTTGTTGGTATGTGGTGCTGCTGAGGATCGAACCCGGGCCGCACGCATGCTAGGCGAGCGCGCTACGGGTTGAGCCACCTCCCCAGTCCTGCAACTTATTTTAAAAATGGACATGTTTCTTTCTCTTCCTCTCTCCCAGTTCCTCCCTAATGTCTCTCCCTCCCTAATCTCAGGCAGAAACAGGATTACTTTTCTTTAGCTGTTAGGCAGATTTATCTGTCCTTGAGCACACACCCACCATAGGAACAAAGTAACTCAAACTTTGGGGATGGTACCAGAAGATCTCAGTAATGACTATCTACCAAATTAACAAATAAATTACAACCCCAGACACAACAGGTGCAATGTAGCCTTGAATCACCTCTTTAAAAGCCTCCTGTTCCTATTGATGGGCAGAGTCACAACCTTTGGAACAGGAGTCTTCTGTTTCTCCTTTGTTAGCAAAGCAATAACCTTCTTTTTCCTTTTTCTCAAAACCGTGTCCTTGTTATTGAATTGGCATCAGAGGAAAGGACTGAGCTTTGGCAACATTTGCTCCTTTGGGGAATTTAATCATAAATTCTTTTGATGGCAATGACTTTTGTAACTAAAATAAATTGAAATCCCATGAGTACAACCTTTATTCTTATAGTCCATTCTCTTCTGAGTATGAGAAAAAACTGTGAACAATAGCAATCCCTTGATTGTTATATTACATGGCGAAATCGAGATAATTCTTACTGTGACCTAACAAGTTGTTCACTTTATAAAAGCTGTCTTTTTCCCATCTGATTAAAACATGGAATTTTGAGATATATTCTAGTTTATCTGGAAAATAACAACCATGCATGTTGTTGATTGCTGGTGGCCAAGTGGCAAGGAACAATGGGTGGCTTCTGTCAATAGTTGGCAGGAAAATAGGATTCTCTGTCTTCCCTGGAAATGAATTCTGCTTGAGAAAAGAATTTGGGGCCTCTAATAAAAATTGCAGCTCCAGCTGAGATCTTGATCTCAGAGCAATCAGACATAAAGCAGAACATTAAGTCACCCTGCAGTTGAATTCTGACCTACAGAAACTAATTAGACATACACACTCTCTCTCTCTCTCACACCACACAACCTCAGGCATTATAGCTGCCAAGTCAGTGGTGGCTTATTACATAGAAACAGGAAACTAAAACAGGAATTCTACTTTATTTAGGCACAAATGCTCTTGGGGAAAAATTGAAGTTTTGTTCCAGTAAACTCATTATGGAGTTAAAAATGTATCCAGCCCACCTGTAATACTAAAAAACCTAGCTTAATCTACCTTAAACATACTCAGAACACTCATATTAACCTAGAATTGGGAAAAATCATATAACTCAAAGCCTATTTTATAATGAACCATTGATTATCATGTGCAATTTATGAGAGAATGATTGTACAGTTTGTTTTCACTACATTGTAAAGTAAAAAAAATCATTATTAAAGCAATCTTAACATAAGGATTGCATGTATTTATTTTCTCATTATTATTTATATTTTCTCTTCTTCTATAACAAAGCTATATTACCCAAATGACTCCAATATAATTCATTTTAGAATATGTTCAATTCCTTCAAGCAGTACAGAGCTGGGGTCTTCTGAGAAACTGAGGCAGTGCAAAGACCCCACCCTTCAAACCCAGATTTTGCCATCAAATCAGAAAGATTTCAGACATGTCACTCAGAGTAACAAAAATGAGTTTTGAAGGGTTAAGAAAAAAGGAAAGGGGACACTCTCAAGGGAAAGAGTGTGCCCTCTCAGAGAAGAGAGGGACAACATACTTTTCCTGCACTCCAATTTTATTGGGGATCCCAGAGAAGTCTCCAGAGAGTCTCCTCAGGTCCACCTCCTCAATTTTGACTGACAACAAGATGATGTCAGATCTGGGCCCATGCTGAACGGATCTAATTGGATTCTTAACCATACATTCTCACATTTTTTTTGATTAAGAGGAACTATCTTCATCTTTTAGTTTCAAAATCTTATCACCAAAGACTCTCCTTCAGGGTAACTTGGGCTCCTCTTATCAACATTATTTTGAGCCTGCTTTTCCCCTGCAGTTAACAGTAGTTTACTGAGAAAAGTGACTCATCCTGTCCACTTAGGTCAGGTCAGGCTGAAGGTAAATTGCTCCCTGGGAAAGAGAGTATGTGGAGAGCAGCCCAGTGGGCCCATTTTATAGAATTAGTTTCTTAATTTTGTGTTCCCATGATTCATATATGTCTATTCCCTATCACAAGCTCAAAGTAAATGTAAAATTTCTATTTCAAATGTATCCTTTCTTCATAATTTTCTATATATTACATTACCTGGTTTTGTTGTTGTTTTTGTTGTTGTTAATGGCTATTCAAATTCAGTTAGGACGGTCAAAAAGTAGTCATGCTACCACTTGAAAGAGCACCTAGCATTTCATAAGAACCAAATGGGAAAGTGAAATAATTTGTAAAGTATGCCTATCATGTAATCTCATGTATTTCTTTTTCCATATTTGTTTTACTCTCCAAACTCTAAAAGCATAGTAACAATATTATAGCCAAAATTATTATCTGCTTTGTCAAATTTATTTTTAATATGTTTAGGTCCCATATAAATATTAAAAAATTAAGATCAAGTACTGTGGTGAGGGAAAAAAAATAAATTTTACTTTCCCAGAATCATGAAGTTACTACAATTCACAGTAGGAAAATATTATGAAATTATTAATGGTTTAAAGCACTTGAATATTTTCACATTAGTTTTGTTTAAACATGCCTTCCAATTATCAGACTGAAAACATGAAAAATAAAACATAGTGATATGCAAATATAGAGCTTCACATGAAAATTAAAAAACTGAAAGCTTCATGGTAAATATTTTAAAATAATCTAGCAACACAAATGGAAATCATATCATTAAATATGATAAGGTTGAACATGATAGTTATTATATCAATGCAATTTAAAGCACTAATCTGAAATATTAATGGGGATTCTTTGTACTACACTAAAACAAATAATAACTCTCTGAAATCAGGAAATATATTAAGTAGAATAAAAGAAACCAATTTGTAATGATAAAATAATATCAGTGCAAAATGTATACTGTATTTATTGAGCTGCAAAACTATAGATAAGTTACCAAAATACTAGGGCAACATTTTGATAGGAGGAAAATGTTATTCATCTTCTCCAATCCACTTGATAATAGATTATTATTTTTTCTATTTATTGATATGGAGAAAACACATAAAAATAGATGTCATTATTATTGCATACTCATGACACATGAGCAAATTCAATATAAATTGATAACACCATGAAACAGTCACAAAAACTGAGGGTAACATAAATATATTGCCAGAAACTAAAATGCTAAAGAAAATAGCCTATGCTTACATTAAATTTAACTAAGCATTAATAACACAACTAGAAACAAAAATTTCCTTCTTATGAAATTTAAACTTTCATAATCACCAGCAGGGTCAAAGCAGAAGTAAGACCAACAGTGAAGTATATACAAAATTTTAATAATAGTAACAAATAATGAAAATTCCACATACATGCAATGAAAGGCAGTACAAATTCTCCACAGAAGAAAAGTATTGCCCTTCTGGGCGCAGTGGTTCAAAGTCAGTCTCAGCATTTATTGAGGCACTTAGCAATTCAGTCAGACCTTGTCTCTAAATAAAATATTTAAAAAGGGCTGGGAATGTGGCTTAGTGTTTAAGCACCCCTGGTTCAATCCCTAGTACCAAAAATATTTCATATATTACTACAAATGAAAGTAAAATGATTAATCTGATTTAAAATTTAATGCAGAATATAAAATGAACCATAATGAAAACATAATAATTTAAAAGGGGATGTTAATGAAAACAGTAAAAACTTATTTGTGATAAATATTGACATATTTGAAAAAGTTGATCAGATTATAATATTATGGGAAATAAAATTATCTGGTTAACCCAAGCAAAATGGGAAAATAGAATTAAAAAGTTTTAATGTTGATCTTCCATAAAAAACTCATTCACTGAAAATGATTTAGAAGATATTTTCCAATTTTTTTATGAATCTGATTATGACAACAGTATTAAACATTCCATATATATCAACAATTAAAAAATCTTCCAAATTATTATTACAAAGCAAATAAAATATTGGACATTAAGACAAAATATATTTAGCCAAAAAACATTCCAAAGATTAATTTGATTAAGCATATGAATGTAAGTCAAAAGCAAAATATTAGCAAACTAAACAAATAAGATATTTAAAGAGATACACCATGACTGAATGAGATTATTCCAAGAATACATGGAGTTATAGCAATCACTTTATTATTAATATATGACATTTTTTTTCTTTATGGTGTATAGATAGGTGATAAAATTCAAATTTCAATTTTGTTTGAAGAAAAACATACAAGAATATAATGGAAATAAAAGTATATCAACTAAACATTTCTATTCATCTTTAACCAGTATCATGTATAATGGTATTTTCATTAAATCCAAGAAAAAAAGAGAAAGTTTTAACAATATTTTGCCTATGCTAGACTAATAATTAAGAGAAAGCTCCATGCATTATAAAAATTAAAATGCTTGAGTAAAATGATAATGATTTCTGACTTACAAATGACTAGAGAGTTTTGTAAATAAACAAATAATTTCTAAACTAAGTATACATTAAATATTCATTAATGCCCATTTATAAAAATAAGAATGATTAGAACACAAAATGAAGAAAATCTACCACGAATGTGGCAGCAAAAATATAAATAGGAAATTTTAAACAAGTTAGAAATAAAAAGTAAGCAATAAATAAAATAAATTAAAATTATGAAAAAAACACGACACATATTTAAAAGACCATGATTGAAATAAAATAAAACCATATGATGCAATGCGGTCTCAAAACTAATAGTAAAGAATAATCAAATTGAAGCATAACTATGAAGAACATAGTTAAGAGTATAGTCATGATAATAAAAGATAAAAATGTGATGAACCAGTTAAGAATTCAAATGATGAATTGATTTGTTTCAAGTCTTTTTCAATTGGAGTTCCAAAAGCAAAAATGTTGAAAAGTCAAGTAAAATAATAAACACTTTAAAGAATCAATAATTATTGACAAATTAAGAAAAATAATTAAAAGCACTGAACTATTTAAAGTAATTTGAATTCAGCTGAATAATTGGAACAAATCTTAATAGCTTTTATTTTTTCAAAGTGGAATATAATAAGAACACAGATTGGAATAAACCTGGGCCTATCATTAATGAATGCAATGTAACAGAGATATAAAGAAGAAATGCAAGAACATCAAACATAAAAACACAGTCATTGTGGCACTAATAGGGAGAAAATTAGGTTTATTATAAAGATGGAACAGCAGGCTGTAAAGAGATATGTCTCAATCATATGAAGCACTTAACCAAAAAAAAAAAGCAAATTTTATAAATCTTTATGAAGAATATTTAAATAATTTAAAAACCCACATAATATTGGAAAAAAACAAGTATAGTGATAAAATAAAACTTAAAACCAAAGCTATGATGGGCATTTTAACTAGGTAAAAATGAATGTTAAGAAGACACAATTAGGAAGCAACTAGATGTTGCTTTAAAAATGATTGTCTATATTTTAAAAATTCAACAGTGATCAAAAATATTGTAAAAAATATATTGTAACTGTTTCTAGAAACAAAGAAGTATAGTATAAAGTTTGAATGAAAATTCAAATCAATGAAACAAGTCAGAAAGATAGAAAATAATATACAAAACATAAAAAAATTTTTAATACTTTATTATCTAAAGTAAAAATAAAGAACTATTGTGTTAAAAGAAAGTAAATAGTAGAGATTAAAAGTATATTAAAAACTGACATTAACTCAGATTTAGACACATATTTGTAAATAATATGAGCTCACACATATTATGTAATAGGAAACATAAGGAATAGATTATTTTATTCTAATGGTATAAAGTGTGACTCACTAATAGAAATAAATCAATGGTCACAAATAAAAGATTTTCAAGCTTAAATTTTACTTGTAATTGATTCAGGATTTAAAGGAGAAAAAAAATGTTTATATCATAAAATCTACAGGGCTCCAAAGTAAGTGTATACCCTCAAATGTGAATTTAAAAAATAACTGAGTGAGAAATTGAAGAAAATAAAATGAGTTACATATTCAAGTTCAGAGGCCCTAATATCAAAAACATAGTCTTTGATTTGCAGATGAAATAATAAATATAAAAATTAGAAATAATAAAGTGAATTGAATCAAGAAATTCATTAAAACCAAATGTGATTTGTTAGAGAAAGACAAAACAAAAAAATAGAAAGATATTTAAAAATATATAAGTACAATGATTTAAAAATTGATTGCCGTGGATAAAATTTTTCATTTAGAAAATCTTAAAAAGTACCACAAGCAACTAAATGAAAAATGTTAAATATAAAAAACATAAAATATTTTTAAAAATGTATGTTTAAAAACATATTAAAGTTAGAAAAAAATGGAGATAAAATAATAATAATCACATACATATTTTTTCTGAAATGATTGGATTATGTCTGTTCTTTGAAATGTTTTAAACAACTGAAAAGAATGGGTAGTTACTCTAACTGAAAAATTGTAGGAGGCTTGTCTAATGACACAATATGACTACAACAGCATGATAAAGGGTTTAACAATTCTCACTTTTCAAATTTCACTAGAAAAATGGATATCAAAATCAACATTGTATTTTGAAAAATATATTTATATTATTTGACAATTACCTAAGGAATTGCCTAATTTCAGATCTGAAGAAAACATCAACCTTAATAAAGGGGATCATAGCTGATGATAAAATATGAGCATCCTGATGAATGAGTACCCTACTAATTGCATGTATTATAATAAAGTATATAAATGAATATTATTTTTAAGTTTTGAATAAGGTTGATGTTATATTGGCAAAAAAAAACTATCATGAAGTGGAAATGTAAATTAAAGATGAATTTATAAATAAACTATAAAAATAAACTATGCATTCCATAGGGGAAATTTTTTAATATTTATTTTTTAATTGTAATTGAACACAATACCTTTATTTTATTTATTTATTTTTATGTGGTGCTGAGGATCAAACCCAGGGTCTGGCATATGCTAGGTGCGCATTCTACCGCTGAGCCACAATCCCAGCCCCTCCATAGGGGAAACTTTAAAAAGCAGTCATTATTTTTTATTTAATATTCTGAAATAAGTACATTTTAAAATACATCAATCTTTATTATATATATAATTATAAATATTTGGTGTGTGTATATATACCCACACACACCAAATATTTATAATGTCAGTGAGCTATAGGCAATCTCATACCTCTAAGACACTGACTTAAAAAAAATATGTGGACAAAATTGCCCTTGTGAGAATTACAGAAGTCAGTTAAGAAGCTGTAGCACCTATGTGAGTACAAAAACTAGAACCACCTTTGCAGTAAGGAAATAGTTTGCATTTGCTTATTTTACACCTATCCCCTACCGAGCATGATGCACCCTGATTGAAAAAAGCCCTCACTGACAGCTTCTCCCTCAATGGGAAGGAGAAAAATCACACTGGGGTCTAATGTTTTTGAGAGGAAACCTAAGTGACTAGTTTCTGTCTATATTCAAGAGTCCCAACAGGAAAGTCCTCATAATACAGAAACCAGGTTAAGAGCTGCTGAAAACAAAGCCCTAGATGAGTTAGAATTAGGATCAGATGGTACTGTAGCCAGAAACCACAGAGGATAAGAGATTACAGACTACTGAGAAGGAAACAAGGCCAAATCCCTATGATTGAGAAATTCATGTGCAAATCCAGAGAAGATGCCTTTCCAGAAAAGAGTTGCAAATCTCTAGCCAAGCTGATTCAAAGTCTTCTGTACAAAGCCCGTATTTGACTGAAAAAGGAAAAGAGAGCTCAATTACACTAAAAAAAAAAAAAAAAAGATTGTTGCCAGCAATGTCCATAAAGAAATGGACAATTATGATTATCAGACAAATAAAAAATTTTTAAAGGATCTTAAAGATACTCAGTGAAATATAAAGTTAGACAACTACAAATATATAACTGTGTTGGTAAACTATGATGTTAGGCAGGTTCAATGTATTGAATTCATTTTCAATTTAAGATATTTTCAACTTATGAACTATTTATTGAGACATAACTCAGCATTCCCAAGAAATGTGTGTAAAGGCTGAGAGATTTTATCACCATGAGGGAGTCCTCCGAATTGAAAAAAAGAAAAGTATGCTAAAAGGAACACAAAGCTATATAAAATTACAGAGTACACACATGTAAAGAAATATACATAAGCAAACAGAATCCTATAACATAATACCAACATATAAATCACTTTTAATTCTACAAGAGAGGCATAAAATAATTGTAAATCGATGTTAATAGGAGCAAAACTTTAAAAGTTGTAATTTGAAACATCCATACTACAAAGTCTTGGGCGGGGAACACAGAGATGTAAATGAGTAGATTTTTAATAAGTTATTGAAAATAAAGTTTTTATCAGTTTAAAGTAGATTGTTATAGACTTAATATATTCTATGTAACCCCTGTGGTAATAACAAAGAAAATACCTGAAGAAAAGAATAAGGGAATCAAAATATTTCACTGCCAAAATATTTTTAAAAATCAATGAAACACACAAAAAAAGGCATTGTGTTATCAAAAGGATATAAAAACAAGGAAGAGAAGGATTTAAAAAAATAGTAGTAATATGTTATTGAGTATTTATAATTACTCTAATGGTGAACAGATTTAACTCTCCAAATGAAGACATAAAAACATTAAAATTAATAAAAATTTCAGTAATGTCTCAGGATAAAATATCAACCCACAATAATGAAAAAAAAATTAAATTCACATGGATTCTCAGGGAATCTAAGTAGCCAAAATGATCTTGAAAAACAAGAACAAATTTGAAAGCCTTACATTTGCTGGTTTCAGAACATATTATAAAAGTATAATAATTTAAACAATGTGATGTGGACATAAAAACAAATTTGAACAATGAAACAGAAGAGAGACCCTGGAAGGGAAGTAAACCTTTGTGTATATGGACAATAGATCTGTAAGTGTGTCACAGTTGTTCAATTTGGAATTGATAGTTTCTTAAAAAATGGTCCTGGTTAACTGGATATCCACCTACAAAAGAATGAAGTTTGATGCTTAATGTGTTACATAAACAAGTTTCTCCAAAAACAGATTAAAAGTCTAAATTCAATACCTAAAATAGTAAAATTCCCTGAAGAAAACAGGATCAGATGATACTGTAGCCAGAAACCACAGTTTTTTTTTTTTAATCTACATTTAGCTCTCTATCTGTGTTCAACAGATAGAGAGCTACACTTTTGAGAGATGAAAATATTTTGTTGATTTGTCATACAACAATGCAACTTTATAACATTGTATTTGACAATGATTTCTTGGTTATTACATCAAAAGTACAGGGAAACGAGCAAAAATACACAAATGGCACTACATCAATTTCACTATCTTTGGTGCATTAAAGAAAACAAATGACATAGTTGAAAGACAAGGTACAAAAAGGGAGAAAATATTTCCAAATCTTGTCTAATAAGAGATAAATATCAAGGCTATATCAAGAACTTCTACAACCCCATGACAAAAAATATCTACTCTAAAAAAAAATGGGCAAAGACCTTGAATAGCTATTTTTCTAACCAAGAGATATGAGTTGCTAACAAGCACACGAAAAGATGCTTAGTATCACTAATCATGAAATAAATGTAAATTAAAATAATAGGGGCTGGGGATATGGCTCAAATAGTAGTGTGCTCATCTGGCATGCGTGTGGCACTGGGTTCGATCCTCAGCACCACATAAAAATAAAATAAAGATAGTGTGTCCACCTAAAGCTAAAATATAAATATTAATAATAATAATATTATTATTATTAATAGTTTATCATCTTGTACCCATTACAGTAGATGCTGTCAAAAATATATAGAGAATATAAGTTGTTGATCTGTACAAATTTGAATGTCTGCATACTATTTGTTGAGATGTGAAATGATGCAAATTCTGTGAAAAACCATTTAGAATTTTCTCAAAAATTGTTTAAAATATCTCCCATATAATTAAATAATACAATATCCAGATACCATAGAAATTCAAACCAGAATCTTAAAGATAATATTTACCATTCAGGGTTCATTGCACCATTATTCATATTAGCCATGATGTGTAAGAAATCCCTAGGTCCAGGGATAGATGAATTGATAAAGTATGGCACATAGGCCCAAAAGAACATTATTCAATCTTAGAAAGAAAGAAATCCTGTTAATATAGCATAGCACAGGTGAACCTTGAGGACATTATACTAAGTGAAATAAAACGGTCAAAAAAGACAACCACTTTATCATTGCATTTATTTGAGATTTCAAAAGTAGTCAGACATAGAAACAGAAAGCAAAATGGTAATTTTTTTAGGGGATGGAAGGAGGAAATGGAACTGTGTTCAACAGATAGAGAGCTACACTTTTGAGAGATGAAAATTTTTTGTTGATTTGTCATACAACAATGCAAATACACTCCATGCTACTGAAGCATATGCCTAAAAATGGTTAATATGATGTATTTTATGTATTTTATGCATTTTATCACAATTAAAATAAAAATAATAAAAACATAGATCAATGTATTATAAAATCTTTTAAAAGTTATTATTCATTATTAAATAGTTAATTTTTTTTTAATTTTCAAAAAAAGCCATGTCACTCTTAAAATGATTTTGGTAACAACTGAAAACTAAAGCTTCAAAGCTTAAATTTTTAAAATGTCACAATTAAAGTCATGCCCATAATCTAGATTGTGTTCATTTTTGCTAATTTATTTCTAATTGATTGATCACATTGAAAATTTAAATCAATCATTCAGATATTAGGCTTCTGTAGTACTTGAAATGTGTACTGTATATAATCAGTTATATCTTTACATAAAATTCCAAATAGAGAAATTAAGAAAAATGCATAATTTTTGAACCTCTTTTAAAGGTAGATATACTTCGCTTCTTTTTCTGGTTTTTTTTTTTTTTGTATCAGTTATTGAAACCTAGAAATGCTTAACCACTGAACCAAATCCCCCAAGATTTTTATTTTTTATTTATTTTATTTTATTTTATTTTATTGTTGGTTGTTCAAAACATTACATAGTTCTTGATATATCATATTTCACAGTTTGATTCAAGTGGGTTATAAACTCCCATTTTTACCCCGTATACAGATTGCAGAATCACATCAGTTACACTTCCATTGGTTTACACATTGCCATTCTAGTGTCTGTTGTATAGACAAGGTCTTGCTAAGTAGCTTAGGGCCCCATTAAATTGTTGAGGCTGGCTTGAAATACCCACCCAAGATCCGGGATTATAGGTGTGTGTCACTGTACCTCTTGCTTCACTTATTCTTAAATAAGATAAGTATGTTTAACATCATAAATATCTTTAATTTTTGATAATGTGTTCTTTAGTATAAAAACATAAGAGACATTTAGTAATATCATGATTGCATTTATTCAGGCAAATATTTCTAAATGTTAATTTTAAAATTTATTTTTCTTCCAAGATAATAATTTTAAAAGACACATAACCAACATATCTAATAATTAGATGTTTAATTGATTAAGATTTCTAATCATTGGAGTCTGTCAGTGGCCTTTTCTACTTTAGAAACATTATTTTTAATGAAGCATTAGTAAGAATTTTGAAGCAGAAAAGAAAATAGTTCAGAAACTCACAGAAGTACTTCTCATACTCATTCTTTCATTAAGTATCCATTGTGCAAGTAAGAATCTGGAACTCTTCCTGAGGCTAAAGAGTAATCCTAAAACAAGGTCCTAGCTGTCAAGTCAGGGGGACAAATAGGTCTCATTATGCTGTTGTGTATTCACTTTTGAGAACATTTTAAACTATGATTTGTTAATTTTATTCCTTTACAAAGACCTCTTACATACTCTTTGGGTTTATTTTTCCTCCTGGAAAATGAGTTAAGGTTTATAAGAGATTTATAACTGTTTTATAACAGTTAGCATTTTCCTAAGTGGTCATTCCTTGTTTTCACCATTAAACTCAAAAAACTTGACTTCGACCTTTCATTGGATGTTAGATTAGCATTTTGCTTCTTTAAAAATTTTTTAAAATTTAAATTTGTTTTCAAATGATACAAAAAGTCTAAATATGTACATATTTTGTGGGGTTCCATGTGATATTTCAAAATTGTTTGTGGGAAATACTGATTCTTCTGAGGTACTGATAATACTTCTTTGAAAATGACTTCTGCAATGAATAAGTAAAGCCAGGTAAGCATCTTATCCATGTTCTTTCCACTCCAACTCTGCCTGTGAGAGCTTTAATATCCTATTCTGATAAACCATCAAAAAGTAAGCAGAAATTGCAAAGTATCTCAGACACAAATAACATAAAAATCCAATTTTTTCATGGAGCATCTCTGTTGTCTGACTTCAGATGAAACATTTTAGAAATTATCAGTTTCTTTAATACCACATACATGAACATCATGACCAAGAGACATTTGTGACTTGTATATGCCTCCAGGTTGTTAAATTTATGACCCTCTCACAATTCAGTAGTCAAACCTATTAGCAATCAATAATAAAATATTTCTCTATCTTAGTTTGATGAGGGAGACAACTTAGAAAAATAGCCTTTTTATAGAAAGACATGCCATAGAAATCATTCTAACCCTTACAGAGTAATTAACTTGGAAATAACACTCATCTATATAAAAATTATGAAACTTTATTTAACAATCAGGTTGAGGGATTATTAGGTGTGACACTGATTTTCAAAATATCTTGCACATTATAAAACATTCATTCATTTTGTTCTTTGTCTTTTTTGTTTTGAATATTTGGTTCTCTAATTATTTGCCCTAAGTATGAAAAATATACTCAACAAGTACAATAGATTATTCTTTGAAATTGAATTAAAGGAACTCTATTTTCTCTATATGAGGGAATATATAAACCCAAAATTTTGAGGGGCAGTAATATACACCAAAATAACTATGAAGTGTATATTGAAAAAAACCTGTCTGTTAACTTATATCCTAATCTCCATGTGAGTAAAACGTGTCTCATGTTAAAGCAAAGTAAGTTTCCATAATTCGCAATGAAGTTTGGCCCAAAGCTGCTTCAGGTTACAGTGAACCGTATCCTAGCTTCTTGAAGTGTAGCAAGTTGTAAACTAACTTAAGAGCATCCTTTCCTAACTAAGCAACTGTGTCTAAGCCAGTGACAGCAGTAGAGCTTCAGCCAAACAGAAAACTTCTAGCTCATTGGAACGTGTATATAAGGCAAACTCCAACTGTAACCAATAGGTTTGTTTCTGTCATTTCCTTTTCTCTGGTTATGAAAGTAACCTGTAAATTTGGCAAAGGGCATTTGGAACCATCTTTGATGTAGAATAATACGAATTCTAGAACATTTTTCTAGCTCAAGTAAACTTTGCTAAACTGGCCTCAGATATATATTCTGTTAACACATTTCATATTAACATTCCATTTTCCAAGAGGACTAAGTGAACAGACCAATGCATTAGTCATTTTGCTTGAGGCAAGGATCCATTCTGACTCAACAGCCAGTGCACTGCTGATAGAGTAGTGAAGCTTTTCTCACCTTCTCAGACCATGCCAAACTGTTGGAAGTCACTTTAATCTTTGTACTAATGCTGACAGCAACATCTGCAGTGGGAACTTCCAAAGGCCTGTGGCAGCAAAGGTGAGTGATCTCATTATTTTGGATGTGCCTTCATTGAAGGTTAAAGAAATTGTATTAACCAGTTGCATGTGGGGCCATATCATATGCTACTTCCTGCTTACTTCAGGGAGAAAAGTGACTGGAGTGCTAATGAGCTTCAAACCCAGTTGCAACAAATTCGCCAGTTGATAACATTTTACATTTGAATAACTGCTCAAAAAGCCCTAAATTAATCTCTCTTTTTTTGACACACACATGCATGCACAAAACTATATATTTAACACTGATTAGGGTAAGAATTATTATATTAAAATAAAATTTACTCATGAAAATCAAAGGCAGGAAAAGAAAATGTAGTAAGGGAAGGTAGGGGGAAGAGCAGGAAAGAGTTATTGACCAAATTATATTGTTATATCATGTGCATGTATGAATATGTAACAAGAAATCCCACCATTATATACAGCTATACAGCAGAAATAAAAATATGGAAAGAAAAAAATAAAACAATGTTCAGAACAAAAATAAAATACAAAGTTTGTCAGATTTCTCCAGTTTAAGTTATTCCTTTCTTTCTCCTTTTCTGTTCTCTACTGTTTAGAATGAAAACCTCTATGCCCAGCTGATATTTGAAGACTAAAGAATGATGCTTTCACCTTTGGGGTAGAAAATCTACCTAATTTATTTGGGACTTCTGAATTGGAGATTTATCTCTCTCCAATTTATTAATTTCTAAGAGTAATTACTACATGTATGGACACATGGAGATTCATTTCAAATTTGAATTTAAAATATAATACTACTTTATTTTGTTGCTCAAATTTGAGGAACTTGGTCATTGAGAGCTGGCCCATCTGTCCCTTTGATATACCAACCTTAATGTTGATTTCCTTGTGTGTGTGTGTGTGTGTGTGTGTGTGTGTGTTTGTGTACTTCCTTATTTTGTGGCACTATGAATTGATCCTTCTATAATTTATGTCACCATTTCTAGAAGCAACCATTTCTCCAAAGAATCTTGATTTCTATTATTGAAGAACAGATTTTAAAACAAAGAACTGGGCACTTGGGGTACTTATTGTTACTAGGGTGCCATTTTATTTATATGACTTTAAGTTAGTGAACAAAGAAGTATATGTCCACATACAAATCCTTATATACACACATTTACAAATATTCTTGTATGCAGCTGAATGTATCTATATTATATTAAATACAGGTGAATGCTTAATTCTCTACTTCAAATCCATTACCACACAGAACATCCCCATCTCCTCCCTTGGCCTTTCTGTGAACTCGCACTCCAACAGTGATAAATCAGGCTTCACTATTAACCATCTATTTAATTATTCACTGCCAGTGCACAGGTACAGTGGCATAAGCCAGTATCACTGTGGGAAACAACTTTGCCAAACAGAACAGCATTCATTTATGCCCAATTTTATTTTCCCTTTAAACTTACATTCCATTCATACCCAAATTGTGATTATTTTAAAATCACATAAACAAGGCACAATTTTTTAGTTTGAAATTCAATTTTTGACGGGTTAATAATATCACATACCATGATTACATTATAATAGTAGTGAATAGTTTCATTACCTTAAAAAATCTCATGCACATAACCCTCTCAAACTTTTCTCTCCAAACTCATGATAATCACTGACTTTTAAATTTCTATAATTATACCTTTTCCAGAATGTCATATAATTTAAATAATTTAGCATTTAGTCTTTTTCACATTGGCATCTTTCACTTAGATATATTCATTTAAATCTTTCCATGGCTTGAGTGTGCATTTCTTTTTACCCCTGAATAGCATTCCATTGTATAAATGTAATGTATACAAAATTGTATCTCTTTATCATTTGAGTGAAAGCTTGGTTGCTTTTAGTTTTTGGCAACTAAAAGTAAAGCTACTATAAACATTCATATTCAGACTTTTTGTAGATAAGCTTTTAAGCAAATTAAATAAATTCCTAAGGCTGAAATTGCTAGGCTGCATTGTAAGGATATGTTTCATCTTGTAAGCAACTGCCAAATTGTCTTCCAAAGTTGATGTATCATTTTTTAGTTACATTAACAATGAATGAGACTTTTTGTTATTGTACACCCTGGAGAGAATTTGAGGTTGCCAGTTTTAGGATTTTATTCATTCTTGTAGGTATATGATGGTATTTTGATTATGCTTCAGTTTTATAATTCTCTGGTGACCTGTGATGTTGCCCTTTCGTATGCTTATTTCCCATTATATATCTTTGCTGAGAAATCTGTTCATATTTTCTGCTCATTTTTTACTTGAATCAATAATTTCCTTCTTATATTTAAGGATTATTTGAATATTTGGATACCTTAATAAAATGACATGAAAATATTTTCTTAAATCAATGGCTTGTGTTTTTATTCTCTTAACATTTGTCTTCTAAAGAGTTAAAATTTTAAATTGATAAGTCCAATTTATCAATTATTTCTTTTGCCAACTGTGATTTTGGTGTTTTATCCAAAAGAAAAGTTATCACCAAATACAAAGTTACCTAGATTTCCAACTATGTTATCTTTGAGGACTTTTGTTTTAAAACTTTCATTGAAGTTTGTGATTCATTTGAGATAATTTTTGTCAAAACTGTATGTGACGAGGGCCATTTTACCCTTTCTTCCCTACTTCCTTTTTCTTTACTTCTTTCCTCCTTCCCTCTACCCACCCATCTTACTCCACTTGTCTTCCTCCCTCTTTCTTCTTGTTTTTGTTTGTGGGTATCCATTTGTTCCAACACAATATAGTGAACAGAGATCATCTTTTTTTCCTCATGAATTCTTTTGCTATTTTTATCAATATTTGTTGACTACATTTTTGTGAGTCTGTTTCTAGTTTGTTATTTAATTCCATTGAACTGTGTATTTATGCTCCAACCAATATCAAATTATCTTGATCATTGTAACTTCAGTGTGAGTAATGATGTCATATCTGTCAGTTTACCAACTGCTTCAGTATTTTCTTGGCTAATCTGGTTCATTATTTCTATCTTTTTGATTGAAGTCATGATTGTAGAACTTGTGGCTAGGAAAGGCTTTCTGAATAATGGCTGTACAACGGCATATATAATTTTGATCTTAATTTGCATTTTTTATTTGTAATGTATATATATGTATATGATACACACACACACACACACACACACACACACTATTGGGCCTCTGTATCCATACATTCTTCATCTGTTGATTCAATCCACTATGTATGGAAAACATTTGAAAAACAAATGTGTCTATACTGAAGGTGTAAAACATTTATTATCCTTTACCCTAAACAATATGTTATAACAAAAAAGCATGGTATAATAACTATTGTATAACATTTACAATGCATTATGTATTATAAGTAACCTAGAGATTACATAAGTATAGGGGTGGATGTGTATAGGTTACATGTAAATAATACACTGTTATATGTGGGGGGACTGGAGCATCCGTGGATTTTATTTTTTCATGCAAACAGTCTTCTATGGAAACCAAAGGATGACTATATATTCTTTTTTTTTTTCTGGATGACTATATATTTTTGCTTTGCTTTCTTGGAGATACGAATTTTAATCTTTCTTGCATTTTATTTTTAACCCTGGTAAAAATTTCAGTGCCTTTACAAAAAATGACTAAAATTGTTGGCATGACCTTTTAAAAATTCGAATACTGATGTTAAAATATTTCCTTGTTTTGAAAGCATGTCCACAGGCATAAAAAGTTAGATAAAATGGAAGGGAATTCAGGTGTCTCTCTAAAATCCACTTATTTTCTCCCACATTTACAGAGTTGAATAGCTTTCTGGAGCCAGCTGAGTTGGTGAATGGTGCAGGTGCAGCCGGAACTGAATACCTGCTAGAGACAGTGGCTCTGAATGCCCTAACCACACATCAACCTGTCCACCAGTTCTAAATATGAAAGGAAGCTTTCTCCAGTACAAAGAAGTCAAAGAGAATGGTTAAGAGAAGACAATGCATTTTTTTTTTCCTGTGGGCAGATACTTTGTCTGCATTGACACTGTTTTTCTTTATTAAAAAAGAAGTAAATATTTTTTTAAAAAAAAGCCTATGCAGACGGAATAGAAACAGGGATGCCAGCTTCAAGTTTGAGTGAAGTAAAGAGATCTGTATACTCAGTTGGCTCAGATGATTGTGCAACATCAATGGGGTAAACCACTCTATGTTAAGACAGTTGATTTTTTTTTTTTGCTGTGAAATAATTGCTCTGAAATAGATATTAGATATCAGTTAGAAGCCATGAGTGGCAGATAAGTATGCAGCAAAAGTATGCAGGACAATGGATACTAGTTCAAAAGATTTAAGTATAGGCTGGAAAAGAAAAAAGAATTATTGGCATAGGGACAGTATACTCATTGTGCCTACTTTAGGGAGAATTTGTAGAAAACTAGAAAAGCAATCTGTGAGTCTGTTGGCTTGTGCCTTCTCATGTGTGTTGCCTTGATACATAGTTTTAAAACACATGCATACATACATAATTTAAAGCATTTACTGTTTTGTTTATTTGTATCAAAAAATTAGTTACCTTTTGGACACCCATATTTATAGGAAATAGAGAAAACAGAACTGGTTTTTTTTTTTTTTAGAAATTTCTGGAACATGTATTGTAGAAATTTAAAAACTAAGAACAGAAGGTCATCTGTATATACTAGAAAGGGAAACAGTATCAGCTTTGACTGAAAAAAAAAAAACTTGCCAAAATAGAAAAATATGATGGTAGGGGCCAAGTAGGTTGGTAGGATTGAGTCTTAAGTTATAATTGTCAGGCAAAAGTGACTTTCAAATATACATTCTTTTTGTTATCTTTTCCCCTCTGCAGTGAAGCTTGTCCAAAGCACATGGACCAATGTCTGTAATTTTGCAAAGGAAGCAGACTCCCTGGAAAATCTATAATCAGCCAAAACCCATTTACATGTAAAAATAGTAGAATTTATTTTTCTGGTACTCAAGGACTCAAAAAAATATTATCCTAAACCATTTTTTAAAAAATTCATTGCATATGTACTCAAAACTTTTCAGAGGTATGAATAAAGCTCAAAAGTCCTGGATTTTAAAAGAAACTAAAACAAAGACCTGAGGTAAGCAGGGTTTTAAGCTTAATATGGAAAGTAAAGTTGAATTCATCTCACACTTGTTTTAAAGTCAGAATCATTGATTGCAAAAACCTCAGTTAATTCAACATGCATATCTCTTTGTAGAAAAGAATAAAAATCAATCTTTGTTGAAGCTGACTCTAAGAGAACCCCGGTAAATCTCTGTGAACATTACATACTGATGTATGTATGTATACTGATAGTTAAATTTAAGTAATTGTGAAAAATTGAACAATTGCATAATTACCTAGTTGAGACAAACTTTTACTTGCTAAAGAAATTCACAGTGGGGATGTTTTTATTTTCTTATAAAAGTGGAAACACCATGTCATTGTATTCAGACTCTTTTCCATCTTAGTTACCAATAAAATTACAGTGCTAGTTAGTTAAGTGTATAAATTATTTTCTACTTTTAATTGTAGTGTAAAACTTCATATTTTAATGTACAGATTTTCATAGCCAAAGTGGATGCAGAGAATCAAATTGAAAGGAAAGTGAGAAAGCGAGAGATGGGTGAGCAAGAAATAAAGGATGAAGACCAGGCAGAGATCCACACAAAAATTTATTTGTCAAAACTGATAAATAAAGGCCATTTCTCTACAGAGGGAGGAGAGAGACCCCAAGATGCCTAGTGCTCAGCTTTTGTGGGCTAGGGGTTTGGAGTTGTACTTGTGGCTCTATGGATAGGCTCAGGGATGCTTGCATCAGAGCTAGGCTGATAGGAATAGCATGGGATTGACTTAAGTTGATGGCACCATGGAGTTTTCCAGACTCAAGGAGTTGTGTCCTTCTGGGATTGGCTTAGAGTTATGGTACCATGGGATAGGTCACTAATGGAGGAGGGGGGAATTCAGGTAAGAGGAAGTATAGGAAAGCGAAACTTATAAGATGGTGGCTCAGATGTTAAATCAAGACCCCATACAAATGCTGCATGAAATAATGTTTTTGTTTGCCTATATACTTACCTAGCTTGATACTCCAGCCATATTTGTTGTTTTATATATATATATATATATATATATATATATATATATATATATCCTTGTGAAATTTATAATTTTATTTCACGAAATTTATAATAGGAAAATTTAGGCTGGGGTTTTCGCTCAGTAGTAGAACATTTGGCTAGCTTGTGTGGGGCCGTGGGCTCAATCCCCAGTACCAGAAATAAATAATAACCTTCTATATATAGATAACTTGCTCAATTAGCTTTTTTTGTTTTCCTTTGTTTTGTTTTTGGGTAGTACTGAAATTTCAACCCAGGGCCTCAAACTTTTTGGGCAAATGTTCTAACATTGAGCTACACCTAGTTTTGAGAAAGTGTTTAAAACACTGAGAGAGTTGAAGATATATGTCATCTCTGTAGGAGTTACAGAGTTACCTTGCAGTGAATTACTGAAGACAAATTATGTAACCTTTCAAAACCATCATAAACTTTCAGGAAGGATTTGTTCAGTCTGATTGTATTTCTTTAGCTTCCACTGCTGTGTTGTATAGTTTGTGAGCAAGACTAGCCACCAAATCACTAGGGAAGGTTTAATGGTAAATGTGAAATCACTGCTTACCTGCCTTCACCCTCAGCTATCCAATCAATGCTACAAAGAACTGAGAAAACTTTAAAAAGCAGATAACATCACACCATCATGCCATTAGCCCTGCATCAGAAATGTAATTTCTGGAAATATCATGTCTAGCGGAATCTTTGATTTATAAGGCTTGGATTTATAATGTCCCTATACTCAGTGGATAAATAAAAACAAACTTGACTTTTAACCTGGGCCACAACACTCATTCTAAAATGCTGAGTTTTTTATAGGCAAAACATTTGAATGCTGCAAAGGGAAAAGTAAAAACTTTCACTTTGGTGGCAATTTGTTCAGAAAAGTCAGAAATATACTACAAATAACATACAAAATTAGCGGTGTAAAAATTTTCACTTGCAGATGATCCAGAGAAAAGAAAATCTATCTGAGGGTCTGCAGAGGTGTTGCTTACAACAAAATAAATGTCAGTCTGTCTCATTCAGAATAAATACAACATTTTAGTTTAGGCCTAGTACTCTATATCCTGATGAATATACTCCTAATGTGTGTGTGTGTGTGTGTGTGTGTGTGTGTGTGTGTGTGTCTGTCTGTCTGTCTGTCTGTCTGTCTGCCTGTCTATCAAATTTCTCAACAGCTTTTACCTTTTCACTCCTTCTATCCTGCCCTGGCCTAACCATAATCCAGTATATCTCCAGCAGATACCTCTTATTCCACTTTTCATGTTCTTCAATCAATTTTCACAAAAATCATTATTGATTCTTTCACCATAGAAATCAGGTCATCCATCACTTACTCAATACTTCCCTGTGACCTCAATCAGCCTAAAGTCTCAAATGCAGCCTGCAAACAGGATGACTTTATAGTCCAGCTTACCTGGGACACCCAGGTTACCCTTGATTCCCATACATAATTGCTAAGACACCACACTCTCAGTGGTGGGTACTAGAATGCGTGCTCAGTCCCTGTAGGAACCTGTACAACCTGTCTGTGGTCCAGCTTCCTCTCTGACCTTGTTGTTGCAGCCATCTTCATGTCTGCCTTCAGAGACACTCTTGGTTTTGTTATTCTTTGGTCATGGAATATCTTTACCCTCCGACTTCCGTTTTGTTTTCTCTAGGCTTGAAAGATTTATTACTCAGGCTTCTCCTCCAGCATTTTGAAATCTTTACTCCAAGACAATTTTCTTAATGAGCCTTCTCTAGCCATCCTATTCAAAATTGTCTCCCCATCCCCAGTTAGTCATTCCTTATGTTTCTTCTCCACTGTTTTATTCTTTTTAGCACTCATCAACATTCAACAGTCTCCATGGAAACATAAGGTTCAGGTGGGAAGGCATTTTGTTTGATTTGCTTTCTGCTGTCTTCCTAGTGTCTTACACATGGTAGATGCTCAATAAATATTTGTTGCATGAATGAAGAAAGAAATTGAATGAATGAATGAACAAATAGACATGTTAACAAGCCCATAATCCTTTGAATTCCATTCAGGGTATCCGGGTGTTCTGGCCTGGGTGATTAGAAATAGGCTATAGACCAGTGTTTCTCATAATCTCCAACTAAATTCTCCCTCGTGGAAGATTATAGGAGATCAACACCCACAAGGAAAGATATAGCAGATCACTATACTGCAAAGAGAAAACTTCCTTTCACAGTTCATTTTAAATACTATTCCAGGATTACATTGTTTGTTATTATAGTTATATTTTAATATATAAATGCTATTTTAACCTACTCAGGATCAATGAAAATCCATTTCCATGATGATGTACCATGTTAATCTTAAGGCTTTATATAATCTATGATAACCTGCTTCAAAGTACCAATGGAAATTGTATGTAATTTTATTAAAACAAACAAACCCACAGATTAACTTGTCCTGATTTATAATGTTATCTTTAATTTTCTAAACTGTCCATTCCTGATACTAGATAGATTCCCCAGTGAAATTCTTATAAATCTGCACCAGGAGAGATGTACAACCATACAACTCTACGGTTAGTAATAAGAATAACAAAATATGTAATGAGAGGAAAATGGATAAAAACTAAGATATTCTTAAAATTATTTTATATAATTTTAAAATCTTAAGTTTTAAAATTAATAATCCTATCTTATACACTATTAGATTTCTGAATCTTATGATGCATATTTGAAATCCATTCTGCAAACCAGTAATATTTTGATATTTTTCTCTCCCCTAATTTTACTTCTCTAACATATTTCATGTATATTTGATTTCTGTTGGGCTCTAGTTGCTTATCAATGCTTTGTTTCTTTTTCTTTTCTTTATATTTATATGTAGCTCTTTCTATTGACTACATATTTATCTTTTATGTTACGAGTTCTCAGCTACATTAAACATGCTATTAAGAGTTACACTAAGTTCATAAATACATATTTATCTGAACACACCCCTTTATAATAAACACACACATTTCATCTTCAGCCTGTTTCCAAATCTGTTCATTTTTATTATGTTCACTTGAGATATATTTTCACTCATTTTAGATTTTAAAATGTTTAATATGTAATTTTACATTTATATGTTATATTATTTAACTGATAATCTCAGTGTCTACTTTGGAGGATGACTATAATTCTATTGCATTTTTAAAATTTGTGATCAAGGGGTTTTTTTAGTTGAATTTTTAAAATAATTATAGATTCACATGAACATACAAAGAAATACAGAGAGATTCTGTTTACTCAACCTTTCCAATGGTAACATCTTGCAAAACTGTCACATAATATGACAGTCTGGATACTGACATTGGCACAGTTGAGACAGAACCTTTTCATCACTGCAAGGACCCCTCCTGTTGCCCTTATGGTGTTACATCGTCTTCCTTTCTTCACCTCTTTCTGAACACTCTAGCCACTAACCTGTTCTCATTTCTGCAGATTTGTTGTTTAACTATATTCTATAAATGCTATTGTACTGTATATTGTCTTTAACTGGCCTTTTTTCATTGGGAACGATTGCATAGAGATTCACAACCATTATTGTGTGTATCTACAGTTTGTTTTTTGCCCTCGCCAAAGAGTAGTGTATGATGTGGATTATAAGACCTTAACTGTTCACCCACTACAGGACATCTGGTTTGGTTCCAGTTTTGGTCTATTACAAACAAATCTGTTATGAGCACAGTGTTTATTTCTTTCAGATAAAAATATATTTCTATTAACACAGTTGTGCTAGGTTATATGGGTGTTTCGTGTTTAGTTTCTTAAAATCACTGCCTACATTTCTGAGTTCTATACAGTTACCTTGCCACCAATGAAGTATGACTTTTTTTTCAGTTCTGTTTGTTCACCACAAGTTTGTGTTACCATTGTTATTGTTATTCTTTCACCCATTCTGAAAGGTTTTATCATGGTTTTAATATGCTTTTTCTTATTGATTAATGAAATTGAATATCCTTTTTGTGTTTGTTTCCATCAGTATATCTTCTCCTTTCATAGTTTTTAATTTAAATGATTATTTTTTGATAACCTGTTGAACTTTGGTAAATATATTTATATTTATATTTGTATAAATTTATATAAATTCATATACATATGACAAAGAACTATATATATATATATATATTTCTTTTTTTATTTTAATGGTTGTGCTTTGAGGTCAAACTGAACAAACTGTTACACACTAGATACTAAATTTTTTCTCTTATTTTTTTTAAAGTAGTATAGTTTTTATTATACATTTAAGTTCATGATCAATTTAAGTTAATTTTTTATAAGCTTTGATATTTTGATCAAGATTCAGTTTTTGTTTTCCCTGCTGAAGTCCACCATTTATGACAAGGGCTACCCACATTACAATTCATTGCTCTTTTATCTTTATAAAAAATTCCTTGTATCTATTCATGCGGGTGAGTTACTTCTGGGTTTTTAGCTGGTCAAGTGCCATTTCTTATGTATGAAAGGGTTTTTGTCCTTATATTGCTGAACTTAATCTACAGGAGTACTTAGGGGCTTAGGTTAAGGAAACTTTCCTTCTGAGAGAATCTCGTTTACTTTAGCAGAGCAGTAGGCTCTCAAAGTCTGACAACATTAATCCAGTGTTACAGTCAATGTGACAACAAGGGATACAGAGTCATCCCTAGAAGAAAAACAGTATATCATCAGAGAAAAAGGTAAAAAGCAAGTAAGACAAAAAAAAAAAAAAAAAAAGCAAAATTTAAGCAGATTACCCTTCAACCAAATAACAAACACCTCTCTATTGTGGAAACTGTGATTTAATGTGATAATGTCTTAGTCAAACTGGCCCACTATAACAAAATACTATTAACTCAGTAGAGAATGAATAATAAAAATTTACTTCTCACATTTCTGAAGACTGAGAAATCTGAGATCAAGCTTGGTCAGATATGGTGTTTGGGGGTGGCAATTTTTTGATTCACAGATGGTCATCTCACTGTGTCCTCATATGACAGAGGGGTCAAGACAGTTCTCAGGAGTCTCCTTTAAAAGTACACCAATACCAATATGTGTTTTTAAGGTAAAAATTCGGAGGAAACACATTTAGATCATAGTAAATTTTAATGTATGATGAAAATATTCAATGATTTAAAAAAAGATATAAGACCCCTTGAGGTCTTTCAACAAAAGATAAAAACAATCCTAGCACCATTATAACTAAAAGTTTGGCAGATAAATTTTTAGAAGTAGTTCTTACTATACAAAACACCAGAAATGCTATAGAATCTTTCACAAAAACAGGATTAAATCCATTTTTGAGCTCATGGAAAAGTACTAACACTACGAAGGGAGAATGAAGTTAATAGATAAAATGACTAACAAAATCATAGAAGAAATTGGAGCTTCCCTAGAGGAAATACTGCTTCCAGACATAGGAATGTTAGAGACTAATGACCATATACCTGTAGACAGGAAATAAAGTCTTCCCAGAGATCTCTAATGTGAGTACTTACCAGGAGACTTTAATGGATCTCTTTTTTTTACAAGCACATAGTTTTAAAAAATAATAATAATCATCATTTGCCAATCCAATAATTTACTGGAAAACTGGCTACTCCTAGTCTGACTCAGGGTAGGGCTGGTAGGAAGCAATAGCTTATCATGAATTCATTTAAAAAAAAATCAATGGATAAAAGAGAAAACATCCAATAAAATACATTAAATTAATTTAGATTAGTATTGTACCACATTATGAGCCTATTGCTCTGCTAAAATAAGCAAAATTCTCTCAAAAGGAAAGTTGTCTCAACTTGAGCCCCTGTGAGTGTCTACAAATGAGGAGCATAAAAACAAGGACAAAAATATTTCCTTAAGTGAAAAAGACACTTGGTCTGTTATAGAATACTGAAATAGTAGACCAACATATATTTGTCCAATTAATTTTTTTATGTTGATGAAAAAGTAATTAAACAGATTGTAAAATGTACTGTAATATGATTACCTCAGAGGGCAGATTTTAGTGCTGAACAATTTTCCTGTAGGAGTAGATATAGTATATATTGATCAGCTTTCTTTGTCTGATAAGACAAAAATCTGTAGTGCAAATGAAATTTTGAGGGGATTCTATACTATCAATATATGTGTGTGTGTGTGTATATATATATATATATATATATATATATATATATATAAACTATACTATATATACTATTTCGTTGTGGAATCTAACTAAAGAAACAAACAAAAACTGTATATCAGGTGCATTGTGTATTTGCTTTTTGTTTCCTCAAAACCCATTACATTTGTGATATTTTAATTAATTAACATCAAAATGATCTCTTGTCATTCAGTAAATTCTAATCACCAAAGCCAGAGATGCAGCAGTATTATGCTGAGGTGTAGACTTTTTGTCTTTCCATTTAACAAGCACTCCAGGTGATTCTGAAGCAGGTGTTCTAGGGTTCATTATTTAGGAAAGTTTGCCATCAATAAACCTCCAGAATGGTACTTATATGCCATAGATCCCATATTCACAACAGAAACTTCTCTGAATATAATTTCTTGAATGCAGGAACCCTGAGGTTTTATAAACAGGTTCATGTCTCTTTACTAGCAGTTATCCACCTGCACCAGCCTATTTGGAAGAGTGTTTTATCACCCCAGGGCCAACAAAGACAGAGCCCAATTTCCAGAAAAATAGGTCACTTGGTTTAGGAAAGAATTAATACAATTTATCTCCTATTGCAAAAACAAACAAACAAAACCCAGAAAAGTTTTTTAAAAAGGAAAGAAAAAAGAAAAAAATTTTAAAAAGATGTGCCTTTGGGTTCAATTTATGGGTTCAAAGACCAGGTTTCTTTAGTGTGAGAGTTAGTTTAGAAAATTTACTTAATGTTTTTAATCTTTTCCCTACGTGTACAATAATATAAGAAAAGGACCCATCTCTGAAGAGACTAAAGAGGTTTTAAGTTCAGTTCACCCAACTCAAAGCACAGAGTGTTCTGCTTGGTACAGAGGAGGCTGTCACCAGATATTGGCCAGTGGGAGGACACTGTCATCCAGAATGGAAAAGAGGCTTGACTCTGTTCCTTTACTGCTTTTTATGACTCTCTTGGGTCACAACAGCAGAACAGCTGTTAATATTTTGGTTAATGTGTCAGTTGCCTCACAAGTAAATGGGTGAACCTTGTCTCAAAACTGAAAGTGTTCTAGGAAGTCCCTGAACCACATTCCAAAGATCTTGTCTGATCTAGGACATTTTTTTTTTTCCAAGCAGGACATATTAAGACCCAGATATATTTATCTACAGGGAATGGGAAGAATTTAAACTCAGTAACTACGGAAGACTTTACATTCTATCCCAATGGCTGGTGTCCTGAAACAAAGTTTGGAGACTGAAAACATTCACCAGACTGCAACTTCAGGTAACACAAACTGGAAAGGAGAAGGTGAAGAAAGTATCTCAGCCTTTAAAACAACCTGAGGTCCATTGCCAAAGTGATCATAAGTAGTAACTCATATCCTGTTGGATGGAATAGTTGAGTAACTGAGTAAAACAGGTCATGTTGATTTATAACTTTGTCTTAGGAGAAATTTCAAGTATGTAAAATATAAAAACAGTAGTGTGATAAGCCCCCATGGAACCTGTAACTCAGGTTAAACAATTATTAATTCACAACCGGTCTTGGTCAAATTATGGTGGCCACTTTTGTCCCCATCCTATATCAACATTTTATAGATTTTTGATCTATAACACCATAAAATAAAATGCACATAATTAACGTACAATCTAATGAGTATTAATGTTAAGTATGAACCCATGAAACTACCACCACAACAAAGATAGTGAATGTGTCTTTCATTCTCAAAAGATTTCTCCTGCTCCTTGTATTTCATCCTTCTTACCATAACTACTCAATTTCTGTAAGATAACCACTTCTCAACTTTGTCCCCACAGATTACTTTGTATTTTGTAAAATATTGTGTAAATGAAAATATACATTTGTAATATGTTTATAAATATTATTTATATTATATATATATCGCCTTTTTGATGTGGTTGCTTTTCACTCAGTGTAATTATTTTGAGACTCATTCCTGTAACTCATATCCTGTCAGATAGAATAGTTGAGTAACCGAGAAGAGCAGGTCACATTGATTTAATTAATAATTTAATTAATAATTTAACTTGGTGTAATTATTTTGAGACTCATTCTTGTTTTGGCGTGTGTCAATAATTTGTTGCTTTTTATTGCTAGACTACTACTGTCATTGTGCGGATATACTTTTATTTTTTTATCCATTACCTATTATTGGAAATTGCATTTACTAATGTTTGACATTTATAAACATAGCTATTATAAATATTTAGTTACTAGTCTTTCTTTGGGTATGCATTTTTATTTCTCTTAGATGTATAAAGTAGGATTCTAAGATCACTTGGAAGATATGTGTTTAACTTGTTATATAATTTTTTTAAAACCATTTTACATGAGTTTTGCACATCCTGAGCAAAGATTCATAAGTCCCAGTTTTTCAATTTTAACCATTATAGTGGTTTCAGTAGAATATTATTGAGAAGTATGAACATCTTTTATTATTTTATTTCCATTCATGTATTTGTTTTAGTAAAATGAGTCTTCAAATCTGTTGCTTTTTTTTAAATTGGATGATATATCTTTGATTTTTGAGGTATGTGTGTTTTTCTCACTTTGTAGATAAAATTCTTATCAGGATATCTATATCTATACAGATATATTCATCTATATTTACATATAGATATATCTATATTCTATATATCTCTCTATATTTTTGGTACCAGGGATTAAACCCAGGTGCACTTAAACACTGAACTATAACGACTTTTTTGTATTTTATTAAGAGATAGGGTCTTGCTAAATTGCTGAGGGCCTCATTAAGTTGCTAAGTCTGGCTTTGAACTCACAATCCTCCTGCTTCAGCCTCCCAAGATGCTGGGATTATAATCATGGCTCAGAAAATATATTTTGAAAATATTTTCTCACTTACTATGGTTACATTTTCAAATATCCATGTACTTTGATGATGTTTAATTTATCTGTGTAGTTTCACTTTTGCTCCATGATTTTTGTGGCCTAAGACATCTTTCTGTAGACAAATGCCACCAATGATTTTTGTTTCTTTTCAGTTTAATGGTGTCCTATCTTGAATTTTATTCTATGATCCATTTTTATTCAATTTTTCTACATGAAGTGATGGAAAAAGTTTAGTTTTTATATTAACTTTCATAGCAGGATTTTATTGATAAAAATACACATTTCCATATTGAATTCCCCTGGCATCTTTGTTGGAAATCAATTGGCAGTCTGTGTCTCAGTCTCTTCTGAATTCTTTAATTTATTTCAGTGATTTGACAAAATCATAGTGTCCTACAATAAATATGAACATATGGTGGTTCATGCTCTTTGACCTTGTTATTTTTCCAAGCTGTTTTGGATATTCTAAAATCTTTATATGTGAAGTTTTCAATCATGCTCTACAAACAAATGGGATTTATCTTTGGGGTGAAAGAATGTTTTTAAATAAGAACATCAATGAAATTTTATATACTTTATTAACAGTATGCATATACAGCTTATATAGTATTCAGTACTATCTGTGATGTCAGACATCCACTGGGGAATCTGAGAATGTTCTTTAAAGGGAAATAGCTGCATTGTTGAAATGGCTACCTGATACAGAGTGATCAACAAAATTAATGCAATCACTTACTAAAACCCCATAGGCAGATATCAGGATTAAACTGAAAAGAACTAAAATTCATGTGAAACCACAAAGGATCCCAAATAACCAAACCAACCTTGAGAAAGAACAAAAATGGGGGCATTTTCAGACTTAAAAACATATAATTTAAAATATACGGCACCATATTCACTTAAAGGTAACAAAAATTGTAAAAAATAATTATAGACAGCATTCATTATATATACAACTGTTGTGATGTGCTGTCAGCAATGGACCATTACAAAAATAATTCATATTTATTAAAGATTAAATGAATAAATAAACCACCCAAAATAACTGTTCTTTATTATAATCACAGAGGTTAGATACACTTTTTTAGTTTGGAAATAAAAGTAAATATAAAAACATAAGTTACACTATTCTGATTTTTAAATTATTGGTTATTCTGAATAATGTAAAGAAAATGACTATTTAGGAATATATGCATTATACAATTAAAACATTAGTTATAATATCTAAAATAAAATTTTATAAAGACAACATTAAAATATCTTTAAATTGTGTAAAGCCACAAACCAGTCCTTTATATTAGAAGATATATAAACAATCAAAATGTTCTAAACAGATATTTTGTAAAAATAAATAAACTGAAAATAAATAAGAATGAAATGCATACAGCATTATATTACATCATATTTGCAATGATTTTTCTTATTGTCTGAGAGAAAAACATTTATTTGATGGTAATTAGTTTGTGTCCTGATAAGAGGAATAAGCCCTTCTGGTTAGACTATTAACTATTAATAATTTGATTACAAAACAATTTGTACTAATTAAAACTATTAGTAGATTATATTATTAATTAAAAGTAAACCAACAGGTGGGAAAAACTTGAATAGTAATCTCTTAATACTAATTTTTAAAAATATAAATATTGTAATTAAATTTATCAATATGATTTTCTCAAAAATTCACAAAATGACATTATGTTTTGTTAAAATATGGAACAAGAATCCTCTTCCACAGAATTGATAGAAACATTAATTTTGAAAAATATTTCAGAAAATATTTATCACCTAAAAATTTAAATAAATGAATAGCATTTTCATTTTTAGACATAAAAATCTGATCAGAGATTCAAAAATTAACTCTAATAAAGGAACATTTTATTTCCAATCTCTCATGAGGAAACAGTTTTATAAATACAATGAAAAAGATCCTTGATATGGAAAAGAAAACAAATACATCACTATATATTTATCTTTATATTAAAAAGCCCTGAGTTATTCCATTAGGCACCTACTAAATATTTCTAAATGATTACTCTACTTTTAAATATTTATGATACTGTAGTCTGGCAATGGTTTTTAGATCAATAGTGTATATACTTTCTGGGGTACTGCAGTCCTTGCATATAAGTTCCAGTATTCTTGAAAAAACCTACTATCAATCATTATTTAGTATTTGAAATAATGATTAAAAAATTGAGACTTAAAATGTCCAAGTATAAATAAATGGGAAAATGAATGGAACATTAATATAATAGACTGATATAAAAATTTAAAAATTATAGTTTTAGTTACATAGTTCAATATAAATATGTATCACCAAGCATAATAGTAGGTAGAAACAACAACAACAACAAAAGGTGATCCAGGAAATAAAAAGCAAAAGTTGATATAATGAAAACATATAATATTTTACCAGTCATATTAAACAACAAAATATTAAAAATACATAATTATTTGAAGACATATTTATATCTAAATAAAATAGAATGAAAGATATAGACATGGTTAGAAAGATGTATTGGACGTTTCAACCTTTTCATATATCCAAAAGGAAATGTAATGTCGATATATTTTCAAATAATATGAGAGAAAAATATTACTATGTTGGCTCAGAGATTCTATTTACAGGAATACATCTAAAAGAAATATTTGAATATCTCTTAAAATATGCATATGTAAGGTTTTCCCTTTTATGTTGTTCATAGAACACTGAGTAATATAATCTTGAATATTTAGCAATAGTGGCTTGTTTGAGTTTTTGATGTGATAATCAGAGTGGAGTACATTAAAATTAAAATGGTATGTGCTACAATTAAAAATAAAAAGAACAGTATTATAAATTTGAAAATAACCATGCAATATAAGTATACTTTTCAAGCATAAATCTTTTACATAAATAATTTCTTTTGTAATAAATTTACATGCATATAGAGATAGAAAAGCAATAAGTAAAAGGAGAAATACCAAAGTGATGGCATTGATTGTTTGTAAATAGTGGAATCTGAAATTAAAAATGATTTCCATTTTCTTATTTATACTTTGTAATCATTGATTTAAATAAGTTCTAATTTTCAATCAGAAAAATATATTTAAGTTAATTTCAATATATGTTTAATATGTATCATAGACATCTTTTAGTTCATAGAAAATACTTGTCAATAATTACCTTAAATGCATATCATTATTCAAATTTTATAGTGTGACTAAAACTTTATAGCTAAATCTGATTTTCATTAATAACAACATGGCTGCACTTTAAATTCTTACTCTTATTTTCTTGGCATCTTAGAGTGTTTCCATAATATTAATTGATAGAAATCAATTGTTTTTCACTGGGTATACTTAAGAAGAGTAACTTGACAGAATCTCTATTTTAACAGTGTCTATAGTAAAATTCCTTCAAGAGATAAATGATACAAAATCCTTTTCTACAGCAAGTGAAAAGTGTAGCTGACTTTAAGTGAATTGGTGACAATATTTTGTACCTCACTTTGAAAACATCAAAAATTAAAATCCACTTATTTTTCCAACATTGCATAAGCCATTACAAAGACAATTGTTGGAAATACAGTTTGCACTGAAATTTGAAGTTCTACTTTTAGAAGACACTTTTGCTTTGAATACCCAAAGAGGTAAAGATAAGAATAGGTACATACGAATGGCTGAACCCCCTGTTTTATACTGTGATGGCACTCAAATTCATGGGGAATTTCATCATCTGGAAGATCAGAGGGATAAGGTGAGGATGCTGTGCATCTTGGAATACAAAAATGCACATGACCATATGCTGTGATTGTGTAGTCATTGTATCTTCACTGCTGGAAACAGGGTACTTTTGTGCATTTTTATTCTAATTCTTGTTATCCGGGTTGTTAACAATGTAGTCGTTTAAAACTGTACCTGGACTTTTTTTTGTTTCCTTTCAAATAAAAATCTATTTTACCTTGGTCATTTGATCATGAGGAATAACTTTACTTGAATACTTTATAGATCACACTATTATAAGCATATAAATCCTTATAGAAAAAGAGTAGAATTAAGAACAACTATTTTAAAAATTATTTTAAATATATGTGTCTAAAAGTAATCTAGTGGATTTTTATTTATTTTTATAATTTTGATGTTGTTGTAGACAGACACAATACCTTTGTTTTATTTATTTTTATGTGGTTCTGAGGATCAAACCCAGTCCCTCATACATGCTAGGCAAGTGCTCTACCATTGAGCCACAACCCCAGCCCTAACCTAGTGTTTTTTGACAAGTTCTCAAGTATTCGAGAAATCAGCCATAGATATTAATTTTATGTGCATATGTGAGAATATTGTAAAAGTATATATTGTAAAAGTTGTACATGAAACCATATTATAGACTTTAGAAGAGCAACTTGACAGAATGTTGACTTAAATGAGTGTCTACAGTAAAATTTAGGAGAATTTGGAACGATTTTATGATGATGAAAAAGTGAATATAAAATTGTTTTTTAATTTAATCCACTCTGACATTTACAATATTCTCACATTTGTAGCTAAAATCTATTGTGGTTGTTCTTAGAATTTAGATAAAATGTTTTAGAAAGTTGGAAGAGAAGTACTTTGGCCAATTTTGAGTTGTTCAAGCATGAAGAAATGGCATTTCATTGACATTTAAGAAACTATTCATATTCTCCCTATGAATTGAAGTATTTCAAAAATATCTTATCCTAAAATACCACGCTAGGAATTGAATATGAAGGGCTCCTTATGAGAAGCATTATATACTTTTATAAGAGCATGGGCTGATAATAACACCACCTGCTCTCGTGGAACATCCAGCAAGGTTCCAGTGAAGTGCAGGGCTTCAATTTCACAGATGATCATTTACTGGTGTTGAGCAAAATGTGAGCCATTTCTAGACACAAGCATTTACTGAAGTATTATTTTCTAACTTTTTAACTATCTGGAATGCATAATGATAACGAATTTTGCAGTTTTCATTTATAAAACATTTTAGGTTAAATATATAGTATTTTTATATACACATTTTTGAGAATAATGTTTGAGATTCTTAATCCAAGGTCCAGATTTATCAAATAATTTGAAATATTCTAATGGCTTTTTAAAAGATTATAGTTGTACAGTTATTTGTTTTCTTGGTTTTCAGTGGCGATAATTGCTTAAGTGAAACAGAATTATTAAGACATTGTGTTACTTGTATATGAAAATTATCTCATTAACTTTGAGGCTTGATATCTATGAGTTTGAATTCTGCTCTGTATCTTTTAGCTGTGATATTATAATTTTATATTGCAAAATTGGAGAAGGTAAACTATTCATGATTATTGTAAGGATCAGAGACAACAAAATAATTCATATAAAGATTGACTAGCATACATGCTGATTCAGGTTAAAATAAAGCCTATATATGGCATCATTTTCAATTTGCTCAGTAGAATAAGTAAATAAAAACTTATATTTTTAAATTGCCTACATTTTGTGAAAAACTTTTTTTTAGAACATGTTTTTGATCAAAGATGCTAATGATGAATCTATGTGAGTAAAAACATTAGCATTTGTCATAAAGCAGATTTTAAATAGCATAAATTATTCATATTTTTCTTAGTTGTTGTAGAATAATATTATACTAATAAAATATAAAATAATCCATGATGACAGAAAAACCAGGAGACAAAAGTGACTGTACACTTTATTTTTCATGGGAAGAATACATAAAACATTTAAAGTCTACATGAGAGATAGAAATTAAAAGGGCAATAAAGAGAAATATGCAAGAGAGGATGAGTGATAATAAAAACAGAAAAATAGCTCAGAAAGAAATAGTGCTACCTTGGGTCGACATAAGTCATGAAAATTCTATGACCTGATTCACAAGAGTGCTATTTACCAAAGAATCAAAAAAAAAAATCAAAAATAATATGATGAATATCTAAAATATGCATTTTTTTTAAATTGAGAAAAAGAAAAAAATGAACTTACACCTCCAATTCCAATTGGGCAAGACATAGCAACATAGGGGTATGTATAAATCAGTATCTCATTATTAACAACTGAAGGTTAGTAAAAATATGAAGCATTGATTCCAGGTACTTAGCAGCAGATGCTAGAATTATAACCTCATAAGAGTAAAAACCCTTTAGAGTGAGCCACTCATTCATCCTGGCTTCTGCTGGAGAGAATTTTTCGGAACATGTTGAAGGAATTGGACTAAAGATTGACTTAGTGACTAAAAGTTATTTAAATTAAACTCTAGGATTGCTTAAGAGATGAAATTAGTGGGGCTGGGTAGGAGAAATGAAGGACTTCTGTGCAAAGAAGTCCACTTAGATACCTAAGTTGAGTCCCCCAAGAGTTGTGGGCTGTATACTGAAGTGCACCTTCATAAGGCAGCAAATTGCCAGGTTGTCAGAGAACTTCAATACCTGAAGTGTGGACTGAACAGTGATTGCACAATAGTAGAAAATGTTGTTTATATTAATCAGAACAGAGTTACTTCATTGAATACCACAGTCATTCAATTGAAAATACAGACCAAAATTTAGAGGCTTGACTAATGGAATCATAGAATAAGAACAACAACATTCTTTTTTTTTAATTAAAAAATTCAGAAATGTCATCCTAATTCTGTAACTAGTAAAAATGACTAAAATCTTTTCATGAAAAATTATTAACATTATTGATCATCAGGTAAATACTAATTAAAACACAAATATTGCTACATGCAGAACAGCTAAAATTAAAAGGACTGATAAGACCAAATGTTGGTGACATACAGAATACGTGGTGGAAAAACAATTTAAAATATGTGAGGAAGGAAAGTATAAATAAAGACTATCAATTGTAGACACAAATGTGAGATCCCTTCCTCTTCAAAGAAACACTTTCTGCACAGGTGAAAAGAGTGCTGCAGTTGATGCCACCTGTTAAGTACATCTACTGCAAGGTTGTCAAATGCAAGGTCACCTCTGTCATGATGCCATCTATTTATACTAAGGCATGTAAAAAGGTCTGGCATTAGGTCAGGTCTGAGTATAATACTTATCCCTACTGTATAAAGTGGAGTCTCCCAAGGAATTGGGGTTTTATAGCTCACCAATTTCCTCTTCCGAATGCTGCTTTCCTGCTTCCTTTCAGAGATATTGATCCCTAATAAATCTCTTGCCTCACAAATTATATTTATACTTCACCTGTCAGTTCCACTGTATTTCAAGCACCAAAGTTTTTTTTTTAAAATTTCAGTTTAAAGTACAAAACTTTGAGGAATTCTCTAATTAGACCTTCCTGAAGAGTTTATTAGAACTCCACTGAGCAAGATATGAGTAGGAAAATTTTGACAAAAGGATTGATGGAAATATTGAATATATTTAATGATTCATTGAAGATTAATGGTGGAACTAAGGATGCAAAGAATATGTGGCTATTAGATGCTTTGACCAAGAGAATGTAGCCTAGCACGTCCAATCTGCTTGGGTGCCTTTCAATGCCTGCTGTTAGTTACTGTATTTATTTTATCCAGGCTTCAAAGTTGGCTTTGTTTTGAGAATTAATAGGATATAAAGAACCCCGTGACTGGCAGAATGGGAAGAACTTCTTAGTGTATTCTGAATCACTTAACTACATTTTTTTTCTGGGAGATTCATTTCAATGTATGATAGTTTATCATGGTTGAATAGAAAGTCATTGTTACATATTTTTACAGTTGCTCAGATTTAGTATAATTTTTATTTCATAAAATTGGTTGTTTAGCCAGTCATGGTGGCACATGCCTATAATCCCAGTGGGTTGGGAGGCTGAGGCAGGTGGATCATGAGTTCAAAGCCAGACTCAGCAGCTTAGCAGGGTCCTAAGCAACTCATCGAGACACCATGTCTCTAAATTAAATATAAAAAAGAGCTGGAGATGTGACTCAGTGGTTAAAAGCCCCTGGGTTCAATCCTAAGTACCAAAAAAAACAAACAAACAAACAAAAAAGAAACATTTTTTTCATTATTCATGCAATTTATTTTTATTCATCAGTCTTGCTAAAAATGTCTATCTTAATATTCTTCTCAAAGAATAAACTTTCATATTTTTAAATTTGTTTTTGATTTCCATCTGTGTTTGAATTACTGATTTCATTCTTTGTTTTGTTCCTTTCTTCTACTTACTTTTTTTTTACTCCTTTTCAGTCTTAGTTTCTATATCTCTCTCATTCATTTTATAAATCTTGTCTATATGGTGTTTCAAATTTCCTTTCTGTATATGAATGCTGTTACACATATATTTGATTATTCTCCTTGTGTTAACTATTCACCTCAAAATATATATGATATACATTGTTATGTCTTTCATCCAGGATATATGTTTTGTGCGTTTTATTTCTTTGAAAATTCTTGGGATTTCTGGTATGTGCTAGAAAGGTTGATTTTTGTAAGTATTCTTGAGAATGAAAATAAGGTGAATTATAACATTCATATTCTACATACAGCATTTAATTAATGTTAATCAAATAGCTCTTTCAAACTTGCCATTTTAATTTTTTTGTTTTACTGAAAGATATGTTTCAGAAATCTACAATGATTTAGTGGCAAATCCATTTCCCATTGTAGTTTTGATAATTTTGCTCTCTATATTTTTTATTCAAATATGTAAAGTCATCTTTTATTTTCCTAAGGATGTATGCTTGTTCTTGTTTGTCAAAGCAGATTTATTTTATTATCTAACACTGAAATTTCCATTAACTGATGTCATTGTTGATCTGATTATATTCTCTATTTTTTCTTTTAAATTATAAAATATTATTTCCTTGTGTTTTTATATATTTTGAATAGGAAATATTCATTTTTTTACAAGACTATTTGTGTGCATGTTTTGACAATTAATTTGAATAGAAGTAAGCCAAGAGAACTTCAGTTTGGTTCCAAGAAGTAGTGGTACCATTTAGGACAACTTCCTATTAATTTTTCTCCCTCACAGTTTGTTGAACTTCCCAAATATGGGATACACACCTTAAAAATGCCTCATTGTTATGGATTAATTATCATTTTTTTACTTTATTTGAATCCAATCATTCTCAAAATTATCTTCACTTGTAATTTCCTAGGAATATAAAACTGGTTAATGTTAACAGAACCAGAAGCAAATACTTAATTAAATAATTTGAATAAAACTCAAATAATCAAAATTTGAATTTTCTTTTGTCCCCACTTCTGCTTCAGTCCTACCCTCAATAAACATTATTGGGATAAGTATCATTATGATGTTCCACACTTATCACAGATATTTATGCAATTTCCAAGAATCCTTAAACATTATCTGTCATTTATCAGTGTTTTTAAATTCCATAACTTTTGTAACACTTATGTACAGCAAGTTTCTTTACACATAATTTCCTTGTAGTCTTTTTACCAGCCCATCATATATATAAACAATGGAAATTCTGTGCGCATGAGACATACATAGTGCATTCCTAGTTCATACAATTATTGTCTTTGGTTATTAATAGCTATTTTTTTCTTTATTTTTGGATCAATTTTTTTTGTATGTAAAATAGTCATCATAAAAATAAAAAACAACATAAATTAAAGCAAAATATATCATGCAAGAATAAAATGCACAAATATACAATTATATGCACAACATGTCCATCTAATTTATGTAGACAGCTACTTTTAGTATAGTTATAATTCAAATCTATGTATTATCTATCATTTCTTCCTTGTACTCCTTTATATTATAAATTTTATAAATTAGACCATCTCTATGTCAGTATAAACTATCTTGGCAGGTTTAATCTCTGAGGAATTATTCCACTTCCAAACTATGACAATCAGGATATTTCATTATACCATAATTCTCTCAATCAGTCTCAGAGGAACCATAAATTTCAAATTGTTTAAGATAGTTTTTCTTAGTTCAAGTACATTTTGACAGATTGAAAAGTGCTGGCGGATTGAAAAATAATACTTTAATTGGTTTAAAATATGTTTTTTAAAAAATATCTCTAGCTATCTTGTCAACATATACATGTGCTCTTTGTGAAACAATTGTTTTTTGTCTTCTGAGTAGAATATGTTAATCCTTAAGCCTTCAATCTCTGTCATAAATAATATAGTTACATAAAAAAATTGTTCATGAAAAGAATACACAAGCAGTTTTTCAACTCAAGGATATATGTGGGGAAAAAAAAAGTGTTCAAATACCTGGAGGTTCCAAGGACAAATTGGTTAATAATTTATTCTGTATGTCACAAGTTTTCCTAGGGGCAAGTTCTCCTTTAAAATAATAGTTGGCATTCAAGAACCTGCAAAGAGTCACAGGAAGACAATATCCTATTTGGTTTTTAAAAAAGCTTTGAACATGAATATCTATTTTTATCTTAACTAATTTGGCATCTACTTTCTCTTTCTTACTATTATTATGGTTATTACAGTGAAAGAATATGGCTTGAAATGTCATATCTGTTCTGGGAGTTAAGAAAAGAAATGAGCATATTTGTTTAGTGATTTCAAAAGCAGCTTCTAGGCATAAGAGAAGTCAGACAGGAGAAGGGGAAAATGAAATGGGAAGGTAGAAAAGGCAAATTCAAGAACATGAGTGAGCATGTTCCCTTTTATCTGCCAGGCTTTGTTCCTGATGAATGCTATGAAAATACCTCATTTCATCTTTGTTGTTGTTGTTTGTTTGTTTGTTTGTTTTACCAGGAATTGAACACAGGGGTGTGTAACCTCTGAGCCACATCCTTAGCCCTTTTTTATTTTTTTTAAATTTTGAGACGCTGTCTTGCTAAATTGCTTAGGGCCTTGCTAAGTTGCTACGGCTGGCTTTTAGTCACTGGGAATATAGGCATGTGCCACCAAACACAGCTCATTTCATCATTTTGACGGAGAAGGCTTTGGGAGCTGTTGACATAGAGAATATAACAACAACAACAACAACAAAAAAAAAAACATTTGAGATGGTAGGATCTTAAATGTATTCCAAAGGATAATATGCTAAAGGCTTGATGGCCAGCCTATGGTGCTACTGGGAGGTAACGGAATCTTTAGAAAATGAGGCCTCCTCAAAAGATGTTAGGTGCCCTTAAAGAGGATATTAGGGCCCTGACCCTTTCAGTCTCTTAAATCACTAAACAAACATGTTCATTCCTTCTCTCTGTGCTTTCTGGCCACCATGAGATGAACAGCTTTATTCTACCACATGCTCTCTATCATGATATTCTGTCTCACCACAGGTCCAAAATAATGGAGCCAACAAATTTCAACTGGACCTCTGAAAATGTAAGCAAAAATAAACTTTCCCCCCTTTTAAATTTATTTTCTCAGGTATTTTGTCATAGAAATGGAAAGCTGACTAACACGTGATGTTTCCAATAATGCTGACATCAGTAGGGAAGAAAAGTCTGGGAAAAGTCACAAAAGCCTCCTGGGACAGATATTAACGGCTTCACCACATTCTCATGCATTTTGACTCTGTTATCATGCTGAAGATATATTTTAATGCTTGACTCCTCTCCTCCCATATATTAAAAAACCAACCAACCAACAAAAAACACAACAACAATAACAACAAAGAAAACCTGAGAATTCAAATTTAGGAGACACGAGTAAAATACACTATTTTCAAGTGTCAATCCAGGTTTAGAAAATACATCTTAAAGCTTACTGATCTCAGGTCATCTGGAGTGAAGAAATGTGATAGGTAATTTTCACTTTTGTCAGTATTTGGTGGAGCTGTACATTGACCAAAATATGATCTCATAGCCTAGTTTTTGTAAATATCAAATCTCATAGATATTTTAAAATTTTATATTTGTGCTATCAAAATCATACAGTTTTAGACTAAAACAGATTGCATGTATCTGCCTAACGTATTATTATTGTAATTATAATTAGTGTTGTTTTGCTATTTGAAATAGCAAAACTTCAGGATCAAGTACTTCTGGGCTCTAGGCATTGAAATTAATATAAAGTTATTTTTAAAAATTATTTCTAAAAGGACAGAAATTTCTCATTAAACAGAAAAGTCTGTTGAGTTTCAATTGAAATATATTAACAAAGTGATACACACTGTTTCTACACAATAATAATTCAAATTAACAAGTAAATGTGTCCAAGCTATAGAGAGACTTGGACATTACTTAAGCCAATAACAATATAGCGTTCTATAAACAGAGATCAAACTTTTAAATGAATATTTTGGGAATCTAAATATTTAATTACCTGTTGTTTATGCTCATAAAGTTAAAATATTCAATTCATACACTTACCTCAAGCAATTAATTTATTTATAAAGTATTATTTTGAATATTATATACAAGTAATTTCCATTAAATGTGTCCTTGTCAAATAAGACATTACAGATGAATGATAATTTAAAGATGTATATTATTGGATGTATATTATAATAAAAAGCATAAACATATACTATGAATTGAAAATGAATAATGAATGAACTTAATTAATTTTATCTAAAAATTTCTCCCATAATATATGTTATATATTATAACGTTATAAAAATATACATCTGTATTTTCTATGTATATTTAAGGAATGCATATGTAGGGAAAAAATATTTTAGTATTCCAAAATTTATTATTATAAGCCATAAATTTGTTAACTTCTGATGGCTATTTCCTAGTTAAGATAGTATATTTATTTTAATTTGGATGCTATTAAAGAAAACAATAAGTATTAAATAAAAGGGCAAGAAAATTTTTATTTAATGTTTATGATTTATCTTTTTGTTTTGTTATCTTACATCCATGATTTTATCTTAAGATGGGCTTAAATTGCCACATGTTAAATGCTAATATCTACATGGTAATCAAATAGGAATGCTTTCATTTGTGCAAAATTTTATATTACTTACTGCATTTTTATAGTGAAATCATAAACTGAGACAGAAACTCAAGAGTTGATCTTCAATATTAAGATATGTACACTTTACTATTTCACAAATGCCTTGTCTTTCTTATTTCCAGTGCATCTGCATTGTCCATTCATGTCTATAACTGTCCATTCTATAACCATTACTTCTCATGGGTAATGCAAGAGCATATGTCACCAAAAAATGTCTCAGTGATCTATTTGATCTTTCTCATGCTAAGGAACATGTTGTTTCACTGATTAAAATGTAATTTAACATGTAAAATATGATTAAATCAGAACTCAAACTTCTTGTAATTCATAATGTACATGATAATTTCATTAAAAATCAACATTTGTGGAGGACATTAATAAATGCCAATATGTTCTAGACAGTAAAATATTTACAACATATGAAAATTTGGGTACTATAAATGGAAATTTTAGTCTGAATTTATTAAGGGTTTGCAAATGATGAAAATGTCTTTTCATGTAGAAGATTATTTTATAAACAGGCATCATTACATATTTTGTAAACAATGTCTCAATTTAAAGCAAAATGAGGTGCACAGAATGAGTTTAAGAGCATCTTTATAATTTTCCACTATTAGAGTTTTAATAGGTAAATTATTTGTATTCACATCAATTTAAAATATTACTTGAAATCCTAGAAATTCTTTGGACAATTGTAACAACAGTTGACTTTCCTTATATGTGATTCAGTATTAAGATTTATCCACCTGCAGATAACTGATTACAACTATTTGTAATATGTACATATTTTTTAACCTTGTCATTATTTCCTAACCAATAAGTATAATAATTATTTACATACCATTTATATTGCATTATGTAGTATAAATAACTTAGAGTTGATTTAAAGTATAAGGGAGGATATGTGTAGTTTACATACAAATAAGTTCACCATTTTATAGAAGAGACATATAGGAGTACCTATGAATTTTGGTATCTGCAGAGTCCTTCAGTTGATCCCCCATGGGTAGTGTGTGATGATTGTATCTATAAGCATAGAATTACAGTTTATGCACAGAGGTATGCACACATGCACAAACTAAACAGATTCATGCCTTTGCATAAACATAAATGTACTAATTGATTTCAACCAATACTAAATTTTTAAGACCCAGTAGTTTTATTGTATATGTTGCTGAACAGGAAAGATATAGGATATATGCATACTTAAAATATATTAATACATAAATTATAATTAAAACAAACACTCTACTCAAATATATTTTATTTCACAAATATGATCATTTAATCATTTAATTCTTATATTTGATGAATATTAATTTTTCTTTTTTGATTTAATTTTTATGTTGCGGGGGGACAGAACCCAGAGCCTCAAGATTGCTAAGCAAAATCCTAGCTGCTGAGGAGGGTGAGGCAGGAGATCACAAGTTCAAACCAGCCTCAGCAACTTGAAATAAAAAAAAAAATTAAAAATGATCTGGGTTGCTAGAGATGTTGCTCAGTGGGGTTCAATCCCTGATACCAAAAAAAAAAAAAAAAAAAAAAGTAGGCAAGTACTCTAGCTTATAGGTATAAAAATAGTCCCTCTATTAGGATCTTAAATTTATACAATGTTAGATATATTAGTGTATACATTTTAGTTATATATTATTTAATTTTTGTTATATACTAAACTTAAAATTAAATTAAAGCCCTCCATGTGAAACAAAAATCTCTCTTCATGACCTAAGTATGGTTGCAAACATCAAAGTTCCTGGGAAGGCGAAAGTGCTGCCTTCTCTAAGACAGTTTACTCACACTACCCTAAAAAACATATGCACTTCTCAAGTATGGGTCACCTACAGAGTATTAAAATGGATGAAAGTTTCTGAGAGAAATAATAAAATGGAAATATGAACTTTTTAAAAAAATATGTGGTTTTAGTCAATAATAATATGGTCATTTGGACAACAAGCTTGAGATTGCTAAGATTTGGTGGGGGGATCAAGTGCTTATAAACAGCATTCACCGACAAGCTTTGTCAAAGAGAAGAACTCAGCAACCCACAGCAGTTAGTGACAGCCTTGAGCCCTGTGCTCCTTCATCAAACGGGAACAGTCAGCAGATGCAGTGCCCACCAAACATGCATATTTGAAAATCTGGAATGACTAACAAGCACTAGAAGCTGGTGATAAAACCATACCAACCAAGGAAGTGGCTCCTGTTCCCCATCACCTCTTGGAAGGTCCACATTTGGGAGTGCTATTGGACGTCATTTTCCTATGCTCATATATGAATGCACTATAGTGGATTTCTACCTGATGTAGAACCACAAGAATGGAATCTAAATTAGAATAATTTACACTCTTCATGTATATGTCAAAATACACTCTACTGTCAGATATATCTAAACTGAACAAATTAAAAAAAAAAAAGAATTGCTAGTTGATACAATTCTCATTCAGATACATGAACCCATAGAAAGCATTTCTTGAGAGTAACTCCAAGCAACTAGCAGAGAATATTGCACATGCTCAATGCAGTATACCCCACAAAGTTCGTACAGAGGAGCACCCCACACATACTAGCCATTGCCCAGTGTGCCCAGAGATAAGCTAAGCAATCTGCAACCTATGCACTCCAGAGAGGGCAGCATCCCTGAATATCCTATGGGCACCCAGCACCACTTCAACGAGACAGCCATACTTCTACCTTTAGGCCACCATACCAACAAACTGTGAAATATACACAGGGGAACCCACATTAAATTTGACAGCACTGGGTAAACAAAGCTTTTTTCAGGAAGGCATAGAAAATTTTACTCCCAAAGAGAGAGTACCCAGGTACCTCCTAGTCACAGACAACTAGGGGAAATCATCTCTGATGAACCAGAAAGCTGATAGATGCCTGCATACACCAAAGATCAGAGGTGGCCTCCTAGAGTTGTATCAGAATTGTCCTGGTATGATCGCCACCTGTATACCCGGAGAAACTTAAAGGTATAGCTAAGGAATAGTAGGTATCTTCTAAAGATCCAACATCCTGATAAAATCCAAATCAAGAAGACTCAAAAAAAAAAAAATCTCCCCAATTTCAATATGTTGGTATATAATATGATAACTAGCTCTAATATCAATTTTGATCTTACAGAAAATACCTTTCATATTAAATCAAAGTTACTTCCTTAATATTTAATTTTTCAGTCCTCAACCCAATTTATGCTATTTGTTCTAGTCTTTTTTTGGGGGGGGTAGGTACTGGGGAATAAATTCAAGGGCAATTGACCACTAATCCATATCCCAAGCCCTATTTTGTATTTTATTTAGAGACAGGATCTCAATGAATTGCTTAGCACTTCACTTTTACTGAGGCTTGCTTTGAACTTGCCATCCTCCTGTTTTAGCCTCCTGAGCTGCTGGGATTACATGTGTGTACCATAGTGCCTGGGCTCTTCAAATCTTTCAAATGATTAATTGTAATCATTCATTCTATCTTTTCTAGCTGTGGTTTACACTTGCCCCCCAATTTATTTTTTCTTCTCTTTATCTTCATTTGTATTACTTTTCTCTTTTTTCTTTATCTATTCATGTTTACTCTTTTTCTTTTCCTACTGCTCTGCAGTTTAATAGTAATTTTATTACCTTTAATAATGAATTTTGCAACCTATTCAATAACAGTACTCCAATTTTATGCTTGGATTGGAGGACTTGTGGAGAATATTTTCAATAAGCTTTTAACCTAAGGTTTATTAGTACCTGACTTTGTTTTGAACTGATTGCAGCTAACAGGGTTTAGTTGAGTAGGAAAACGGACACTTAGATATACACCTAGCCTGAGACAATTAAAACAAAGAGGCTCACTATATATTATCTTGCATAAAAGAAGAAAATACTATCATTACAGCAGATGAGTAGAAACAAATAATATAAAAACCAAGGGCACAAGTAATCCTAAATAGCTTCCAGACTTCAACAACTGTCCTCATGAACCCAATAGTACAGAAAAATGTCAGATAAAGAATTTAGAAATTTCAAAATTATCAATGAACAAAAAGACAAATGAAGATCTAAAAAAAAAAACTAAAAGAAAATCCAAGAAGTAAAAGAATATATTAATAAAAACAGAAATTGTGAAAAGGAACCAAACAAATCTTTTTTTTTCTGTTCTGTTTGTTTTAATATGCACACTTGATAATAAAAACTTTCTTCTAAGAACTGCTTTCATACTGCCTCAAATTTTTTTATATCTTCCATCTCTGCTAACATATTTTTATAAATATTTTATTGCTCCCTGTTTTTTTTCTTTTGCCTGTTCTTTTTCAAAAGCAGATTATTCAATCCACATGCATAAAATGATTTCTTTATTTGATTTCTAATTTTATACCATTATGATCTGGTAAAATTCAAGGAAAGAAATTATGTATTCTTTTCCCTTTTTTTAAAGACTTATTTTACTTTGATTCCTGAAATAACAATCCATTTTGGAGAAAACTCCATGTACAACTGAAAAAAAAAGTGAATTAATTTGTGTTAATGGATAGAATATTCTATAGATGTCTGGTAGGTACATTTGATTCTTATTATTTTTTAGTTCTGAAGAGTCTTGGGTTATTTTTGGATAAACTATGTATTAATGTGAGGTCTATGTTGATCTTAAAGATGAAAGATTCAATAAATCAAATTGAAAATTCAATTGAAAGCATTCCCAATAATCTAGAGCATGTAGATGACAGATTTTTCAGACTATGAAGGCAAGGTATATAAACTTTTAAACAGAGTGAGAAATTTTAAAAAAAAAGATGATACAAGACCATAACCAGAAAAATCTGCAATTACATTAATAGGCCAATTCCAAGAATCAGTGTCTTAGAAGAAGGCATTGAAATACAAACCAAAAGAATGCATCACTTTTTAAGTGAAAGAATATCATCAGAAAATGCTTCAAACCTTGGGAATAAGATTGAATTTAAAATATTGATGATGTTTAGAACCCCTAAATAGACAAGATTGAAAAGTATTCTCTCCAAAATATACTACAATTAAAATGTCTACCAGAGAGAATAAGGGTAAATTTTAAAAGCCACAAAAGAAAAATTGCAGTTCACAAGAGATAAGTTAATTAGATTTCCTTCTGATTTTTCTATTAAAGAAAAAAAATGCAGAAAAACAATGAATTTCACAATGTGCCTCAAGACACATAAAATACTTGTGAATAAATCTAACCCACGTGGTGAAAAAATTCTACAATAAAAATTAAAGAATGCCGAGGAAAGAAATTGAAGAACACACAAGAAAATGGAAAGACCTCCCATGTTCTTGGATAGGCATAATTAATACTGTCAAAATGGCCATATTAAAATATTGATAGTCAATGTGATTATCATTAAAATATCAATAAAATTCTTCACAGAATAAATACAACATTTGTAATTCATATAAAATGATAAAAGACACAGAATATTCAAGCAATCCTGAGCAGTAAGATTGATGATGGTGGCATCACAATATCTGATCTCAATTTATGATGCAGATATATAGTACTAAAAAACAATATGGTGTTGGCATAAAAACAAGCATGAAGAACAATGAAATAGAAGAGAATACACAGAGATAAATCCACATAAATGCAGTCATCTATTCCCTGACAAAAGTGCCAAAACACATTTGACATTGGAGCAAAGATGCTTATTTAACAGATGGTGCTAGGAAGACTGTATATTCATCTGTGGATGGATGAAACATTAAAAAGAAAAGAAAAAAGATTTGGTGCAGAGAAGAGAAATGAAATGACCACTCTGAAGCTCTACAGATCATCGTTTAATGTTTATATTATAGGGATTCAACTGGCTTATCTTCCCAAGTGTGTAGGGAAAAGAACATGAGGATAATTTATTTACAGGTAACAATTAAAAGATGTGATAAAGCCAAATTTATTCTGAGACTTCTGACACAAACTATGCAGCATTGCAGTTATAGTAACAATTTCAAGGGAAAGCATCCATTTGAGGTCACTGTCATTTTCAACACCAATGGACAAATGTTTCTTTAAACCATCCTCGGTTTCAATAATTTACTAAAAAGTCTCACAGCATTAAGAACATAATATAGAACAGCAAGAATAAATTCTCTCTATTAGATACAGATCAGTTGAATTTAATATAACTGAAGAACAGATAAAATAAACTGAAATTTAAAGAAAAAATTAAAAATTAACACTTTCAGAGACCTAGGAATCAACAGCAAAATAATTAAGCTTTGTAAATTGATGTTTCAGAGGACAGAAAAGATATCAGTAGAAAATGGAAGAACTAGGAAAGCACAAAGAGAAATACTGGAGAAAACTCCTTAAATGCAGTGAAAGATATCTGCCGACTCAAGAAGCTAGGAACCCCTGTACCTTGAAAAAAAAAAATCTTGAAAGTAGTCCACAGTAATGATATGAGAGAAAAACATTTCAAAAGACAGCAGATTTCTCATCTGATGTCATGAAGACCAAAAGGAATTGGCATAAGATTATTTTAAGTACTGAAAGGAAAAATGTGCCATGTGCAAATTCTATATCCTCCAAGAATAAAAGAAGAATAAAGATATTCTCAGACAAAGGGAAACTGACAGATATTTTATTAGGAAGTTGGTGATTTAGTAATAGCTAATGGAATTTCTTTAAACAGATAGCAAATGATGAGACTTAGAACTTCAGCCAAATTAAAAAAAAAAATCATAATCCTGCAATCTGTACATGTGGAAAAATAAGAATTCATACCCCATTTTAATCAAATGTATGATATGTCAAGATCATTGTAATGTTTTGAGCAACTAATAAAAAAAAATAACCACCTACAAAAAATCAGAATGGGCAAAAATAGAGATAAATTGATAGGTGACTTTTATTCTAATCATTTTTAAATTTTTATTTTATGGTTAAAACAAAAGTAATAATATCTAATGTGGCACTCAATGTATGAAAAAATAATTAATTAATTAATTAATTATATTTAAAAAGTGGAAACGTAAATGTACTTAAATGGAAAGAGTTTCCATAGGTCATTAAAACAAGTAAAACACTGCTATTGCACTGTTACATAATAATAAGTTCTATGTATATGATTCTACTTATTTATACATCTATGTATGTGTATTTAACAACAATAAAGGCATTCAAATTAATATGTTCCCAAATAAAATATTTCAAGGTTTAAATTTTTTTTGATGTTTAGACATCCAAAAGGAAGGCAAGAAAAGACAGTATACTGAGGAACAGAGAAAGCAAAACAATCAAATAGATAAAATTATGAATCTAAGTTTTGAAATTGATGAAATTGAAGATAAAATAAAAAACTTACCCACCAAAGAAAAGCCCAGGAGCAGATGGATTCTCAGCCAAGTTTATCATTTCTACAAAAAAGAATTAACAAATTCTTCTTAAATTATTCCACGAAATAGTTAAGTCCAAACTCATTCTATGAAGCTAGTATCACTCTGATACCAACACCAGACAAAGACACATTAAGGAAAGTATGCACCAGACCAATGTTCCTGATGCACATAGATGCAAAAATACTTACATAAATACTTGCAAATCACATACAAAACATATTAAAAAGATCAAGTCAGTATTATCTGAGGGATGTAAGGTTGTTTCAACATACAGAAATCAATAAATGTAATCCACCACATCAATAGATATAAAGACAAAGCTACATGATTATCTCACTAGATGCAGAAAAATCACTTGAAAAACATACAGCATCCATTCATGTTCAAAACACTAGAAAAACTAGGGATAGTAGGAACTGTAAAAGCTAGGGATAAACTGTAAAAACTAGGGCTAGTAGGAATTGTAAAAGCTGTATATGAGAAACCCCAACACAACATAATTGTACATGGAGAAAAACTGAAAGCCTTTTCTCTAAAAACTGCAACAAGAGAAGGATACTCTCCTTTACAACTTCTATTCAACATAGTCCTTGAAACCCTAGCCAGAGAAATTAGGCAAAAGAAAGAAATTAAAGCAATACAAGTAGGAAAAAAAGAACTGAAGCTATCTCTATTTGCCTACATTTAGAAAAGCCCCCCCATACCAAAAAAAAAAACTCCACCTGAAAACTAGAACTAGAATTTATAAACAAATTCAGCAAAGTATAAGGATATAAAATTAGCACACATATATCAGTTTTATCCCTGTATACACTTGATGAATCAGCTGAAAGAGAAATCAGGAAACTATCTGAATCTCATTAGCCTAAAAAAAACAAAAACAAAAATTGGGACTCAATCTAACAAAGGAAGTGAAAGACCTCTGCAGTGTAAACTACAGAACACTAAAAGAAAGAAACTGAAGAAGACTTTAGAAGATGGAAATATCTCCCATGTTCTTAGATAGGCAGAATTAATTTTGTCCAAATGGCCATATGACCAAAAGTGCTACAAAGAATTAATATAATTCCTATTAAAATTCCAACAATGTCATTCTTCATAGAAATAGAAATGGCAGTCATGAAATTCATTTGAGAAAAAAAGAGACCCAGAATATCCAAAGCAATCCTTAGCAAGAAAAGCAAAGCAAGAGGTATCATAATACCAGACCTTAAATTATAGTACAGAGCTATGATAACAAAAACAATACAGTATTGGCACAAATACAGACATGAAGACTAATGAAAGAGAATAGAAAACACAGAGGAAAAAAAACACATAAATATAGTTATCTCATAGTAGACAAACGTGCCACATACATTGGGGAAAAGATAACCTCTTCAACAAATAGTGCCGGGAAAACAGGAAATCCATATTTAGTAGAATGAAATTTAACTCCTATTTCTTATCCTGCACAAAACTCAACTCAAAGTGGATCAAAGACCTAGGCATTGGACCAGAGATCCTGTACCTACTAGAAGAAAATGTAAGCCCAACACTACATCATGTTGGCTTAGGAACTGACTTCCTCAACAAGACTCCTAAAGTGCAAGAAGTAATATCAAGAATCAATATAAAGGATGGTATCAAACTAAAAAAGCTTCTTTACAGCAAAAGAAACAATCAAGAGCATTAAGAGAGATCCTACAGTTTGGGAGAAAATCTTTGACACCTGCATCTCGCATAGAACATTACTCTCCAGGATATACAAAATACTAAAAAAAAAGAAAAAAAAGAAAAAAAAGAAAGAAAAAAATCAATAAATGGGCAAAGAAACTGAACAGATACTTCACAGAAGAAGAAATAAAAATGATCAACAAGTTTATTAAAAAAAAAAAAGCTCAACTTCTCTAGCAGAGAAATACAAATTACAACTACACTGAGATTCCTTCTCAGAATGGCATTTACCAAGAATACAAGTAACAATAAATATTGGCAGGGATGTGGGGAGAAGAGTGCACTGATACATTGATGGTGGGACTGCAAATTAGTGTAGCCACTCTGGAAAGAAGTATGGAGATTTCTCGGAAAACTTAGAAAGGAACTACCATTTCACCCAGTTATCTCACTACTTGTTATATAGCCAGAGGACTTGAGAATAGCATACTACAGTGACACAGCTACATCAATATTTATGGCATCTAAATTCACAATAGGTAAGCTATAGAACCTAATTAGATGCTCTTCAACTGATAAATGGATAAAGAAAATGTGGTATATATACACAATGGAATATAACTCAGTCATAAAATGAATGGCTTTATGACTTTGCTGGTAAATGCATGAATCTGGAGACTCTCATGCTAAATGAAATAAGCCAATCCCACAAAAGTAAAGGTCGAATGTTCTCTCAATCAGATGCTAACACACAACAAGATGGGGAGGGGAAAAAATAGAAGTTCAGTAGATTAGCAAAGGGAAATGAAGGAAAAGGGAAAGGGCTAGCAATGGGAAAGACAATAGAATAAATAGCACTTAACTTTCCTATTCATATATGAATACACCTCCAGTGAAACTCCACATCATGTACAGCCACAAGAATGGGACACTCATTAGAATAATTTAAACTCCATATATATATATATATCCATATATATATATATATTATATCAAAAGACTCCATTGTCATGTATATCTAAAAATATTAAATTTTTAAAAAGATGTCATTAAAGTCATTGAAGGTTTATATTGAAAAAAAGGAAATAAATATACACCTTTACAGAAAATTGATGACTATAAAATTTGGTTCTTTAAAAAAAATTAACCAATTGACATACTTTCACTAGAATGATTGAGAACAGAAAAGAGATAAGCCTCAAAAAAACAGAATTAGAATTGAAAAAAAATAATTTCTACTGATTTTACAGAAACAAAAATATTTTAAACTGTAGACAATTATGTCCCAATTATTACAGGAGACGAAATAGATATATTATAGGAAACTATAAAATACCAAAACTGACTCAAGAAAAAGTTGAAAATATGAATGGCCCTGGGATATATAAAGGATTATATTATCTATGGGGTGTGTGTCTGGGAGGGGTGGGTGTTTATGAAAATATATAAAGTACAGGAATTTAAAACTCAGTTATCACCTGGTCTCTATCGAGTGCTCATTTCTTAGAATGAACATTGATTTTATTTTCTCTAAAAAACAAACCTGCATATTATTTCCCATTTCATGTAGAATTATAATGTTGAATATTTAGTCTTTATATCATTTAATTAACTTATTTTGTGTATATTGGAGAGTTAAATTCAAATTAATGCATTTGGATTACATTCAATTGGATTTAATTCAATAGGTATATACTGAATATATAATAAATGCTCTGTATTGATTTTAAAGAAAGAGAAAGAAAGACAGAAGGAAGACAAAGAATAAAATACCAGTTCCAGATTACTATGTCAATGAATACTAAGAAATGATTAAACAATTAATGTTAATCCTGGACAAACTTTTTGGAAAAAATAATGAAAGAAAAGGAAACACTTCTCAGTTAATTCTGCAGAACAAGTATTACCCTAATACCAAAACCCTTACAAAGATCACAAAACCAGAAAAGTAAAATAAATGTCCTATGAATATTAATGCAAAATTTTCTCAAATAAACCCCACTAGCAAACAAAATATACTAAGATAAAACATGGGTAATTACCTTGACTAAATGAGATTTATGTCAAGTATGCAAGGTCATTTTAATATTTAAAAAATTCATTATCATCTCAATAGATGCAGAAAAAGCATTTCACAACATCCAAGCATTTTAATGATTAAACACACACACACACACACACACACACACACACACACACACACACGGATTAGAAATAGAAAGAGACTTCAAGAGTATAAGCTTTTGTGAAAAACCCATAGCTAACATTCTACCAAATAGTGAAAGACACATTTTCCCCTAAGATCAAGCACAAGATTGAAATGTGTGCTTGTACTTTTTCTAGTTAATGTTGTACTGGAATTTCTGTCTAGATCAATTGGACAAGGAAAGTTTTAAGAAGTATCTGAATGGGACAGGAAGAAGTAACTTTTTTTTCTAATTGCAGATGACATTATATTGAATAGAGAAAACCATAAAGAATAAATCAATCAACTAATAGAACTAAGAAGTTATCTAAGCATAAGATCAAAATACAAAAAAAAAATCATTTGTATACACTTTGCTATGTATACCCCAAAAAATAAAATTAAGAAAACAATTTGATGTATAATTAAAAGTAATAAAATATATAAGAATGAAATTTTAAAAAATGGTAAAAATTTTTTTCCTCTAAAAACTATAAATTACTGTTGTAAGATATAAAAAAGTGAAAAAAAATCTTAGGATTATGGACCAAAAGTTGTGTCATGATCTATAGATTCAATGTAATCTCTATTAAAATCTCAGCTAACTTAACTGCACAAATTGTCCAGGTGATTCTAAAATTCATATAGATTAGCAAGAGACTCAGATAGCCAAAAGGACAAATTAGAGTAACTCAAATTTCTCTATTTCAAAATTTGCAGTAAAGCAACAAATGTGGTACTGGCTAAAGATAGATACATAAATCAATATAATAAAATAGAAAGTCTATATAAAACCAAATCAATGGTCAATGCATATTTATAAACATGCAAAGTATTACAATGTATATTTACAAAGATGCCAAGTTCACTCAATAAGTCAGGTGATATTCTCTAAATAAATGTTAAGACAATTGGATAACCCCATGCAAAAGAAGGAATCTTAACCCTTGTTAGCAGCATAAAAAATTATTCAAAAATGTTAACAGAAAATGCACCAAAACATAAATAATATACCCAATATTGTGAAACAGTGTTCAAACCAAAAAGAAATGTGCACAGGTTTCTTTATAGCAGCACTATTCACAATAGCTAAAAGATGAAAACTACCCATTGATAAAATATTATATCCACACAATGAAATATCATCTGGCCATAAAATGAAGAACTGGTACAGGCTACAATGTAAATGAACTTTTGAAAGCATCATGCTAAGTGAAAAAAGCCAGGCACAAAAGGCCATGTGTTTCACCTGAATCCATTCATATGAAACCATTTAGATTCAGAAAACTTAACAAAAAGTAGATTCATGTTTGCTTAGGGCTGATTGGGGAATGGGTGCAAAAGAGATTGATAATTAAAGGGTGTGGGTTTCATGGAGATAATGAAACTGCTCTACAGTTTTGGTGATGGGTATACTCATCTGTGGATATTTATATATATATAAAACCACCACACTTTAATGACGAAAATTATCAATGATGAATTAATATGACAGTTAAAAAATAAGAAATACACAGAAGTCTCTGGGGTTTTAGAGTTTTGCAGTTGGGTATTTAGTTTACAGTTGTGAACAGAGCATACAGATAAGGTTTGACTGAGAATCTGAGGTTTGGGGAAAGTGAGGGATCTAATCAATAGATATGTAGAGGAACATCACTCCAGGGCAAGAAACAGAGCCTGAGGCTCCTTGAAATTCAAGGAGAAGTAAGGAGGCCAGGACCACAAACAGATCTGGATGGAGGCAAAAAGAGGAGTTTAGGAGTTAATATAGGAATCCAGTCACAAAAGATTTATAGACCATTATAAGAATTTTGGCTTTTCCTCTAAATGATTTGTAGACAAATCATTGTCTTATTAGCAATTATTTAAAATAGTTGAATAAATTGAAACCAAAGTCAATGATTTTAATTACCAATAACAAATATTCAATCAAATTACAAAAAATATGATTTTCAGTTTCCAGAATAGGATTCTATTGACACATAATCTGAAATTAAATTGATATTAATTGCAATATATCACATGCTATGTAATGGTGAAAAGGAAAATATGATTGTGATCTTTGTTAAATCTTTGTTATTACCATCATACAAAATTATACAAAAATGTTAACACAAAATGCATTAAAAGCATAAATAATATTCCCAATATTGGAAAAAAGTGTTTAAAACTTGAGAATATAAACTGGACCCATAATTTTCAAAGCCAACTTAAAAGAAAGAGGCATCTTATACAAGTTTACTGTTTTCTAGTAGAGTAATTTTGGATCAAAAGGAACACAGGCACACTTCTATCCACTTAGAAATCCGTTATGTCCAATGCAGCATGAAAAACTGAAAAAGGAATTGACTTTAGAAATGCCAGTTAGCTTGAATCCACATGAAAAAAAGTTTCCCTTTTTATTATATTATAAGATTATTTTACAAGATTTGGGTACATCTCAACTTTGGACCAAGGGCAAAGAGAGATGAAAGGATTAATTCTTAACACATCAAGAATTGAAATTCTTAACATATCAAGAATTGAAAACAGAAGGAAGGTCATCTTGGAAAGTTTTGACATAACATTTATCTTTGGTGCTCACATTTTCCATCATTTCGTGTATGGCTTACAAATAGCTTTCATTCAAGTTCAGAGAAGAGCATGTTAATGTTTAGCTCTTAATTAATCATGATGGAGAGAACTTCTTCTGTAGCAAGACTCCATTTATACTTTGGTAAGAGGCATGTCCAGGAAACATTTATGTTGTAGTGTGTCCTTGAAATTCAGGAGGCCTTGGGTCCAATCCCCAGGTGAACAACAAAAAAATTTTTTAGAGACCTAAATTAAACTGGAGGAACTCTTTGGGGGAAAATATTTACTCAAAAGTTAAATAATAAGGGGATACAAAGGACAGATTATATTTAATTTATTTTTTGCTTGTTTATATTTCATGCAATCCACTTTGATTCCCTTCAGTTTCTGGTTAACATGAGAAGTGCCATTTTCATTATTTTAAGCTTCTAGCAAAATGAAAGAATTTCTTCTTTTCTGCACTAGGTCATGACAGAATGATAGTAAGAGTATCCTATATCATATTTATTGTTCAACAAAACACTGCTTCACAGTTTAAATTCAATTTAAAGAAAGAGAATTTATTGAACACATAACATGTACATAAAAGGCAGCAAAGATAAATGAAAAGAGGGCAGATTCTTGAATTATACAAACTTAAATGCTGCGTTTTATTTTGGCAGTTTACTTCACCTTGCAGAGGCTCAGTTTCTCCTGATTTAAGAGAGGGATGCTAATAGGTACCATGTAGATATAAGTACAAAAATTCTCTATTTACAGTGAACCCACAAAGCCTGGTACAAGCCAGGAAATAATAGATGTGATATTAATAAATAATTTATTATATTTGTACACTATATATAGCATAGGAGAAACAAGAAACATAGCCACTAAGTCCAACTAACATTATGTAATTTTGAATATAAATATAAAATATAGAAAATTACAATGTTATGCATAAATATATATATATGCATTAAAATGAGTTTTATGTGAATATTCCTGTACCTATTTCACAAAAATTTCTTAGATATTTGAGTTTCTTTTACTGTAAAATTCATACAACACAAAATTTACCGTCTTAATTATTTTTGCAACTACAGTTCAATGATACTAAATACATTCTTAATGTGAAGCCATCACCATCATTTATCTGGATTTTTTTCATCTTGTAAACCTGAACTCTCTACTCATTAAGCAACGATTCCCCATTTCTCATTCTCCATATCTCCAGCCTCTGGCAACTGCCATTCTTCTTTCTTCCTCTATCATCTATTTAATCTGAGTACTTCATTTTAAAGGAATCACACAGTATTTTTCTTCTGTGACTGGCTAATTTCACTTAGAATAATGTGCTCAAGTTTTGTATGCATTGAAATATGTATCGAAATGTGTCCTTGCTTTTTAGAACTGAACAATATTGCATTTTATGTATGCACCATGTTTTGTCATTCATTCATCTGTTGATGAATACTTCAGTTGTTCCCATGTTTTAGCTATTGGGAATAGTACTGCCTCAGAAATGGGTGTATACATACTTAATTAAGGTCCTGCTTTCAGTTCTTTGGGTATGTACTCAGAAGAGAGATTTCTGAGTCATATGTAAATGCTATCTTTAATTTTTTAGGAGGTATAATACTGTTTGCCACAGAAGATGTACCATTTTATATTTCTGCAAATAGTCTACAGTGGTTCTTCACCTCCTCCCCTCAACAGAATTTTATCCAGGTATTATTTTTATTGCAATAAAGTAGAAAAATATTGCCATCTAGTATTTTTTCAGTAATCATCATGTTGAATAAAGTGTCAATATCTGATTTCAGATAAATTTAGAAACATCAAAAATTTTAAAATTTCATTCTGTTCTCTAAGCTTATTTTCAGTCACATTATTTCTCATTGTTTGCCTCATGTATTTCAGGATTTATTCCAAAATATATAAAATTCTAAAGTTCACCTAAGTTTTTTTCACTCACAATTTTATGCTTTCTCATACTTTTATGTTAATTATCTTACTTTTCCATATTCTCATTAAAACTTTCAAGTTTGTGTTTACTGTCTTTGTGTGTGTGTGTGTGTGTGTGTGTGTGTGTGTGTGTGTGTGTGTGTGATGCTGAGGATCAAATCCAAGGTCTTAGGCATATGTTAGGGAAGTGTTCCACCACTGAACTGTATTTCCAGCTCACCCTCTTTTGAATTTTTACATTATCAAATAAATGTTTTCCCTTTTTATTATCTGAAGATTCATTTCCTTATAATTATTTTACCTTACTCAGTTTCTTTTTCATTTTAGTTAAGTGTCTCCATCTCAACTCATCTCCACATTTCTCATCTTAAGCTGGTCTATTTTTACAGTTTTATTCTGCCTCAGGCATTGGTGTATACATGTTTTGTGGAGGCTGTGTTTTCAAAAAGGTAAAAAAAAATCACTAAAATTTTTACCTGATGCATTGGATTAAATTATCTCATAGATATAAGGGAACTATTGCCTCCTTATTCATGTTGTGCAGCACTGTTGTTAATATAACATACTTCAGCTTTTACTTTTTGGTTATTATCAATACATAGATATTTGTGCAGACCCTTCCTTTGGCTAAGACACTTTGGTCATGTTTCCTATGGTTCTGTTCATAGATCTTCTGCATAGTGATCTAGTCTCCTAAATGATCAAGGTTGATCTATGAGTTGGGATCTGGATCATTTTAGAGAACTGGGTGGCATTTATCCAGATTAGGTCTACAATACTGAATGCATTTCTTGTTGTTCCCTAGTCCTATATTTCACACTGATCCAATGAAGTAGAGGACAAAGAACCAATATTCAGAGAGAATATCTATTTTTTTCACTCACCATTTTTACCCATAGATTATACTTATTGAGATACATCAGTCATTAAGTATCTTGTCATTATTTTATTGTTTTTGGCTGTCTGAAGTTTCCCTCCTTAAAAATGACTGTCACAAGAAAGCTTTTGAATGGGTAGTACTATAAAATTGTCTAAATATGGCAATTGGTTCATGTGAGTACTTGCAGTTTCTGAGATTCTAAATCAAGTTGCTTGGTTCTTTGTTGAGCATATTTGCCTTTTTCATGGATTCAAAATTATTTTTAAAATTTAAGCTTTTTCTTAGTGTGGTAAATTAGATGATTTTAATGCAGAAGCACTAATTTCCATCTAAGGTTTGTATAACAAATTTGCTCCGACAGGCCATGGCTAGCAACTCACTTCACAGCAATTTATATCATTTCTACATTAAATTGAATTATTTTTAACTAGAATGTCTTTGCCTTAATAAAAATATGAAAAAGCAATACCCTTTTCCTAATTAGGTTCAAAAGTTGACATTCACCCTCCTGGAAAAAATAATAGCATGGAACTTTTCAACATCTTTGGTATTCATTAACATATATTCACATACACACACACACACACACACACACACACACACACACTCACATACACATAATCCATAATACACATGTCTAATTCTGCTATGACTTCATTTGTTAGCCCAAAATAAAATTATCATAGTATATACTCAGCACTAGATTTTCTGGATGGACTATTTTACATATTTTATTTCCAAGGGATTAGAATGTTTTTGGAATTATTTCTGTGTTTATTTGGAAGTGAATTAAGTTTTGGAAAATAGTTATGATTTTACCCATAATAACATATTGTCAGCAAAACAGAGATCTGGTATGAAAGATAACTGAGAACTTATACTATGTCACCAATGTTCTAATCCTGCTCTGCTTTGACTTTTGCTTTCAAAAATAATGTATCTTTCTTATTCCGTATAAATCAAGAAAACAGGGCTGGGGCTGGGGCTCAGAGGTTGCGCACTTGCCTGGCATGTGTGAGACACTGAGTTTGATTCTCAGCACCATATATGAATAATTTTTTTTTGTAAAAAAAGTCTATAAACAATAAATAAATAAATAAATAAATACATAATATTTTATTCAAAACATGGAATCTAATTGCAAACCTTTGAAAATCAGCTGGGAATTGAGGACATGAAAACAGTACTCAATAAATATGTGGAGGCAGTGAGTAAAAAGCAGCAAATTTTTAGGGAAAAAGTGCACAATCTAAGAAAAGGCAGGATTATTTAATAAGGTATTTGAATGATAACTGGGAAATCAGTACAACTTACAGTTGTAAGCAATACAAATGGTGATTGCCTTTTTCTAAAGAGAAATGGGGTTATTTAAAATAATTGCCAAGGCAACTGGGCAATCCAATGTAAAGTCAATATAGCCAGAAATAATGCCCAAGTCATGTGACCCAGGTATCCACTAGAAAACACTACAGTCTATACTGCCATTGAGGAGCTGAAGTCTTTTCCTGCCCTGGCATGGAAGCTTTTATTTTGCCTCTATCATTGCTAGAATTACTGTCACAGGAAAACTGAATTCTCAGCCGTCCAAATACCCATGGATAGAGAATGAATTCTGTCATTCTTTGATCCCAGAACCATTTCAAACACAAGGTAGATGATTTTAATAGGTGCCATTTAGTTCTCACATGCACAAAATGAATTAAAACACATGGAAATCGAGCACTTGCTACCCAATCAAAGGAATGAGGGTGACTATTCTCTCAAAACAGGAAAGAGTTTTAGAGATGAATGCTAAAAGTAAAAAAAAAAGAAGAAACTTCCTGAAGTTCCTATGTTGCCCACATAAATAAAAGAAATTGAGGATTATTTGGTGAGTAAATAAACATGGGAACTCTTCCAGGCCTGGCTGGTAGAAAGCTGATTAGGACTCCGGTCTACTTCAGTTGAAACGAGATGCTTTGCTTCTTACATTCTGTCTACCCTCAGCAGAAGAGCTGCAAAATTCTTTACAGCCCCCAAGGCCTTCATCTGTAGGGATTTAATGCTAACACAAAACAACAGAAAACCTGAAATGAAACCATCTGATCCCACAAAGCCACTGCCTGTTCATCACATAAAACAGAGTTTTTTTTTGTTGTTGTTTGTTTGTTTGTTTGTTTGTTTTTAAAGTGCATTTCATTCTGTACTGGCTCAACATGTCTCTCTGTTGGAGGCCAATAAACTGGCACCAGAGCATTGCTACTTTCTGTTTCAGGGTTTTAGTGCAAGTCAAAGAATGCCAGGGTCATCTTCTCAGAGTCTTTTTAGCTCCATACCCAAGAACCCAAAATCTACCTAAACCTTCCTGTACAGTTATAACTTTAAAATTTCATGGTATCCATACATGCTTTTGCTATCAGCTATCTTTCTTTATTCACTATCATATACCAATCCACTACAAAGACCATCTTCAAAGGTAAGAGGTTTTAAGTATATTTATAATAGTGTTTTCTATATTGTATATTATGGGAAAAAAATTCAAAGAACTGCTGTGCTGTCAATCTACATTTTCATTAATTAGCAATTTAAAGTGCATGGCAATAGAGGTATGATTTTATGTGACATAAAATTACACATGTCACATGAGATCATACCTCTAGTAGCCATAAAATTGCACATGTCAATGCTATGTAAAAGTCCATAAGACTACTGGAAATATTCTCACCTATTGACATGTACATAGATATGTATTTATATATATATATATCAAATATAAGTAAGACATTCTCTTCAGAAATAGGAATATTCCCAAGCAATTACAATATATTCTAACATCTATTAAAAATATTTCTTAATTAAGAAAAAGAGATTTTTAAATTGCTCTTTTTACATTTAGTTATTAGTTTGAAGAGTGATACCACTGTATTCTGAAATCATACTCATGAAAATACTTCCATACTTATCAATATGGCTATATGTATTCATGTTTGTATTAATGGATATGTAAATTTGTTTAATCATTCTGTTCTAGACTTCCATTGGTTATTTATTCAGTGAGATAAGCAGTAAATAGGTCATCTTTGGCAGGGGCTAAAATAATTAGAACTATCTCAAGCCTTGATTCCATGGAGAGGAACCATGTTCCCCAGCCTTTGCCTCCAGTAGAAAGCAAAATGAAAGCTGATCAGGAGGAAGATCACATCAATTTAGTCTAAATCTATTTGAAATTATTCATCATAAATATCTGATATGCCATCAGAAGTTATACAGGTAAAAGAATAGATAACATGACGAGAAACAAATAAAAATAACAGGCACAGTATTAAGTACGCAAAGAATCCAAACTGATTTTAAAATAATAATTTTCATTATAGTCAAGAAGATAGAAGATGCAGAATTAAGACGAGTACTTTAGTATATGTTTAAATATTTTTAAATTTGAGCAGGGGCTTTAGCTCAGTAGAAGGAAAATTATCTAGTATATGAATCCCTTGGTTCATCCCCAACAAACTAATTAAATTTCTAGAACTGAAAAATACAGTGATGAAAATTTCGGCAACAAGTAATGTATTTGAGAGCATACGAGAAAATGAAGTCAAATGTTACTTAATTCAGAAGAAAGAATCCAAAGTAGTACCCAGAAAATTGAAAGAAAAGAGAATTGAGAAAATATTGCAGTTAAGAAAATAAAGAAAAAACATTAAAAATATAATGTGTTAAGAGTCTTACACATTGGAGTTTTAGGAAGAAAGGAAGTAGAAATATATCATGCTCCCTTTTAAGTGAGAAAGGCAGGAATTTTACTGAGACTGACCAATGGCAGAAAGTCACTGGTTTAGTAAGCTGTGAACATTAAAGGAAAATGAACAGAAAAAATACCTCTACAAACAGAGTAGTGAAATTTCAGAAAATTTCTGAAATGCCAAATAAAAATGTAAAGAGCACTTACAGAAAAAAATTACTGAGTTAACCATAGGAAAAAAACATTAGACTCGACAAGTTCTCAAATGAAATAAATAAAGCCAACAAACGATATACTGATATTTTTTATAGTTTCGAAATAAGAAATGTCAACCTAGAGCTTTACATCTGGGGAAAATATCCATCAGGAGTCAAAGAATTTGTTACCAGTGGACCCACAACAATGAAAATAGCAAAAGATATTTTTTGGATGGAAGATTCCTGATGAAAAACTTGAAGTTATAAAAAAAAATTTAAAAATAAACATAAAGAGAAATTCAGATAGATACTGACTGTACCACAAAATGCTATCTCATGAGGTTCAAAATGTACATAATGTACAATGGCAAGAACAAATATTCTGACACTGAGATAAATTAACTTAGAAATATTGTCAGGTACTTTTGTTTTCTATAGAGATTCAAGTACCAATTTATATTAGACCCTGCAGAGAAAATAATGAACACTATAATGAAATAATTAAAAGATAATCAGGTCATATTTTTAAAATGAATTCTCTTAAGGATTTTATAATTTATATTTATGTCTTATATATATTGAAAGTAAATGATACAAAGTTATGGAATGCATTAATCAAAATACAGCTTTAGTGGTAGTTGTACTGCATAAAGTTATACATAGTCTCAGTCATTTGCCATACAACCTGGTGAAGCTGTGTTGCTGTAGTGAGTGTTGTGTTATGTTCTTTGGCTGATTATAAAATAGAAAAGAAGAGCACCTGAGATACAGGATTTGGAACCAAGGAATGGAAATCTTGTTATAGGACATAATGTAGAAACTGTGACAGGACTTGCACTCTTATAGTAAAAAATAAACAAAAAACCCTGTGTAAATCACAGGAAACAACTTTGGTCAAGGCATAAAACATAAAGCAGAATAGAACTTGGAGCCCTGAGAAAATAAAAAGAACCACAGTGAGTTCCACTTCCTTTCCAGGTTGCAATCTGAGAACAATGTCAAAACCGATGTCTTTGATGAGCAATCCTGTAGAGAGTAGGGTTGGGTCACTGAGCTGAGGAAACTGAGAAAGAAAGTTAAAAGTCTAGAACTTGTAGTAGAAGAAGATGTTTTATTGATAAAAGAGAAAAATAAAAGGAAAGGAAAGGGGACAGGAAAACATATAGGGATGAAATTCTATAAAACTCAGCAAGAAGCACTTTTCAAGGAGTTATAGATTAAACATCTCCTAGATATCGCAGAACAGGGTGAAATGTAAACTCTGACCATTCAGAGAACAGAGTCCTCATCAAACACCCAGGACATTCTATGGAGACCATGGAAGGCTTATGCCCAGTAATAGTGCTAAATGGAGATAAATATTACTTTATGCTAACTAATGCAATTTAAAAAGTAACTTTTAAAATGATAACAACAACAAAAGAAGAAAACCTGATCCTCAGATTACTGACCTGCCTGTCCGAATAGGGTAAAACACTGTTCTAAAGTAGCCAGTAAAATATCGATTCAATAATGTAACATCACAATATCCCAAACAAAATAATTTAATATGACAAATGGCAAGAAACACAACCCATAAATCTGAGAAAACTTGATTAACTTAACTGATACAGAAGAAAGACTTTATAAGATATTTGAAGTATAACTATACATACATTGCAGTATTTAAAAACTGAACATAAAGGTAAAGCTAGAAGTTAAAAATGAGAAATGGAACATCAACGAACAATTAATATTTTAAATTAAAATTTCACTAGATGGAATTAGCAGTGGATTACACAGTATGAGAAAATCAGAGAATTTGAAGACAAAGTAATAAAACTATATAAACTGAAGAAATAGAGGAGAATAAAGTAACTCAGAAACTCCATGGTACATCAGATGATATCCAGCAGTGAAACATATGAATAATAGGTATCACAAAAAAGAATGAGGAAAAGAAAAATGTTGTTGAATAAATAACATTCAAATTTTAACAAAACACATAAATACAGAGGCCCAAGAATCTAGAGAGAATCCAAGTATGGTAACCCCTAGTGAAACTTAACATTAAAACCAGAACAAGAATACGTGCACAGAATAACCTAGGATTACAATCAGAGCCATGCAAGCCAGGTGATATGGGATGATATGTATAAGTACTTGAAGTATGTGGGATATGCAAAACTATTAATTCAATATTCAGTAACACATCCTGCAAAATAAAGTCAATAAATATGAGAAAAGACAGGCCAAAGCTGGGAGAATATGTCCACAAAATATGTATTTAGTAAAGGAGTAATCTATGAAATAAATAAGAACTCTTAAAAGTCAAGAGTAAGAAAAAAAACTCAAATAAAAAATGGAAAAAAGATTTGAGAAAATACCTCAGTAAAAAGTATATACAATTGGCAAATAAGTATATGAAAATTACTCAACATCATATGCCATTAGGAAATTGTGAATTAAACAAAAAAAGAAAGAAAGGAAGGAAGGAAGGAAGGAAGGAAGGAAGGAAGGAAGGAAGGAAGGAAGGAAGGAAGGAAGAAAAAAGAAAGAAAGAAAGAAAGAAAGAAAGAAAGAAAGAAAGAAAGAAAGAAAGAAAGAAAGAAAGAAAGAAAGAAAGAAAGAAAAAGAGAAAGGCAGGCTATGGCAGGACACACCTACTTAACAGGCCAAATCTAAGAAAACTGACACCAACAAAGGCCACAGGGAGCCAGGAAAGAATAGCATGGAAATGCAAAGTGGCATTGCCACTTTGAAAGACTTTGGCAACTTTTGTATAAAACCAAACATGGTCCTCCAAAACCATCTGGAAAACTTGGTTGTGATGTTTACACAAGGGAATTGAAAGAAGTCCACACAAGAAACTCTTTTAAAATAATTTTAGAATTTTTTGATAGCATTATCCCACATTCCCCCCTCCATAAATGCAACATTATGTTAAGTTCAGAAATTTCTTATACCAAGATAGAAATGGGCTACTTCTTAAATATTATACCCATCTGGGTGTGTTACTTTACTTCTGTAAATTTTATGAGATATTAGAGTTCAAAATGTCCTCATATAGGGTTTGGCAATAACATGTATTAATATATTACTATTTCATGTTTATTAATTTATGTTATATATTTGTTATTTTTATTATCAATTATATATGAATTATTTATACTTTTATTACTATATGTAGCACATAGGATATATAATAACTATTTCAATTCTTAAACCAGATGGATATAACATGGATTTTTGTTTGATAGAATTTTTATGAGAAAATTTGTCAGCTTAATATTTATACGTTCTAAAATTCAAATTCTAGTCATCCACTGTTGTATAAATAAGTGGCTGTATAATTTCATAATTCATATGTATTTATTTAAAACACATCTGAAAACATTTTATCATGTTATTAACTTTAAAGGAAATTTAATTTAAAAATCTGTGTGGCTTATTTCCTTAATTATTTTTTTTATAATTTTTTGTTATTTTTCTTGATTTTCCATTATCACCAGTGAAAAATGAAAATACAAAAAACAAACAAACAAATTTTACTTCCCCAAATACTCTAAATATTTACTCTTAATTTTACTTAGATGTTGTCATCTCATACACATTTTTAATAAGATTGAAAGGGGCAACTACCTCTCCCACATTTATCCATTGTGGGCTGGATACATATAAGATAATGCAAGGCATTGGCATTAATTTACTTTCATCTTGCATCCTGACATATCATATGTGATCTTGTCATATTATCATATATATCAATCGTATATGGACCCACATGAGAAGTCACACACACTCACTGGAAAACTGGAGAAAGCCTAGATAGACATCTTAAGCAATAAAGATAGATTCATAGTCCAAAAACACTACCAAGAGTGAGGAATATGATTTAAATCATCTGGTATTTCTAGGCATAATAATGAACAGAAAGATTAACACAAATGGTACAATTACAGGGATTTGGCAAATCCTACACAAATAAATGAATGAAAAGGTAAATCTGCAAATCTCCTGTTCTAAAATAAACAACTTTAGTGAAGAACATGTAAGTTACCATTTTATTTTGGTTTTCATGCTAAATATTTATATAACCTGGATCAAAAAGATAAAATGGTCTGAAGTATTCACTTATACAATACTTACCTTTAGAGCTATTTGAAATTATTGTGGCAAAAGAATCCCAATGATAAGTGTGAGTATCACTTAAGGTGGAAATAATCAGTAGTGAGTGAACACAATTAATAACTAGTTTTTAGCTTATGCATGTTGCTAACAATACTGAACTCATATTTCCTTACTTGGAAAGGAATATCTACCACTACCACACTCAGAAGTTAATATAAATGAGTACATAGATTAAGTTGGTCCTTATTTCAGGGTACAGTTCACCATAGGTAGCTTATATATATCACTCTTCTCCTTACTCTTCTATAATAGGAACATCAGGTGCTTCATTAAGTCTTCCACTAAGGATGATTCAGAATATAAGGTGTGTTGAGCCTCTCCCCAAACAAGATCTTAATAAGTGCTTATTAAAACTTCCAATATATCATCTTACAAGACTAGGAACATTATATAAAGAAAATTGAATATAAAATATGTGTAGATTTCACTAGCTTTAGTTTTTGATTGTCTTTTGCCATATACAGTGATTAACAATAATCTTTGGGGATAGCATAAAAAGGATGTTCCCTCACTCATTTGCTTTTGGGAAGCAATGCATACAGAAACATGGCAGCTGGCAAGACATGACAATAAAATTCATTTATTTAATAACTAATTTGGCTGAGACTGATGTTTGTTACATGAACACATAGGTTGCAGTTTACTATGTAGCATGGCAGTTTTACATTAATTTTTATTTAACTTAACAGAAAACTGATTTAGATTATCTGAGATCTCACAGGATGAGAAACAGCAGAAACTAGTTTAGACAGAATATCAAACCCTTCATTTATCTGTGCCCCACAGAATCAACTTTCTACACCAGGAGTCACATGAGGTACCCAAAGTAGCCTGAGCTCTCATTCTCTCATTTATAATTTCACAAGAAAAAAACAGTCAGCTGAGAATTCCACTGAGTGAAGCAAACATTTAGCACTTGGAGGAGGTTGGACAGATAATCATTTGTATCACTATGTTCATGAAGCCAGAATATTTTCCACCACTGCTATCATATCTCAGTAGAAGAACTTATAAGGCTTCTCATCTTATTAAACAGATATAAAAGAATATTTCCTCAGAAATGAAACTGTTGGCATATGTGCAAGGTATATGGAAAAGAAAAATGAAAGATTAACCAGCTTGAGTTCTTACTCTTGACAATATGACTCACTAAAAAACAGACACAGAAAAAATATAAGTTTAATATAATTAACCAGAAGAAGACAACTGTAGATTTTTAAAATGCTGATAAGATTTTAATTTGTTCCAAGTTGAAAATAACTATATTGCTGGTGTTTTAAGGCACATAATGAGCAATTATATCACACATGATAGATTCAGCAGTAAAATATTATCAGTTAACAGCTGGAACTCGTAAAAGCAAAGCACAGTGTGAACATGAAATTTGCTAGGATAAACCATCTGCTGAAAAAGACAATTCTGCAAATTTAAAAATAAAGTTAAAATGTTATTTGCTTTATTTCATAGATCTTTAAAAAGATGATGATATTTAAAAAGTAGTTGCAACCTTAATCAATTCTCTATATTAAATTGTTGGTTACAGAATATACAGTAAGGTGCTGCATATAAATAATGCTATTTTTTTTGTAAATCTAGTGAGTTTAGCTTAAGTTATTTGAAGATAAATGTTATAAAGTGGTAAATGTGTATTTCAGTACACATTTGAATATAAATTGCAAAAACATCTTTTAAAGATTTCAACAATTTACATTCCAAAAAACATTACCATTTATACATATCTTAAGATTTTTCTCCACACCCAATAACTGGTACTCTGACTTTTGATTTTACTCTTTTCTAGAGAAAAGACATTATGTTTACTAGCATAGTTGAACATCTTGACATAAATGTGGCTCTATTGACCATAATGCAATTTGCAAATATTTGTGTATATGTACGGAATTTTCCTATAACCAGTCTTTTCTCTTAAGGCCAGATATTCACATTTAATGGTGAACAAAGAATATCAACTATTAATACTGCAATGTATATGTTTTATAATAATTCTCTGTTAATATATATCTTAATTGGTTTTATATGCATTCAGCTTTAATTTCATTTAATTAAATCTCTTAATTCATTTTGATTTTTGAATTTGAACCTATCCTAATAATGTCCTATAGTCTTATAAAAACTCTTATGTTTTTAATAATTTTATGATTTCATTTAATTATTTAATTAAGTTCATTTTTATCATGGACTAATGTTATCGAATAGTTTTATAACTACTTCTATTTTAGAAGTAGTTAGAATTCACTTTTCCTTTTCTTATAATTTGTCACATTATCCTAGCATTATATATTTACTATTCCTTTTTATGTTGGGCATTTAAAATAAAATGTGACTCATTTTGCAAAGATGAAAATAAGAGAAATAAATATTTAACTGTAACATTACTAGCATACTTAATAATCTAGAATAGAAAATAAGCATATATTTTGGAACATAAGAAAAAGAGAATATTAAATATATAATGCCAATATAAATATCAGAAACATTTACAACAAAAATAAAAATATTCTTAGTGGAAAAGAAAATATGACTTTGTGAGACTAAGAAATCAAATTCCAAATAAAAACTCTGACTAAAACTTAAACAGAAATAATTCAAGGTAAGTTTGGGCATGGTAGCGTACATTTGTGAGCCCAGAGGCTCAGAAGGCTGGAGTAGCAGGATCACAGGTTCAAAGCCAGACTCAGCAACTTAGCAAGAATCAAAGCAAATTAGTGAGAACCTGTCTAAAAATAAAAAGATTAAGAAGGGCTGAGGATGTGGCTCAGTGGTTAAGCACCTCTGAGTGTAATCCCTGGTACTACTACTAGTATTAATATTATTAATATTAATATTATTATTATTAATATTAGTAATAATTCAAGGTGACTATATGGCAAGAAATAGTTGCAAAATGGAACACAAAATCATGGAGAAAATATGAGATTTGAAATAATAAATATTAGAATAGTGTTTATGGTGATGTTCAAATAAACATATATATATATAAAATTATGCTATAATTAAAGAATATATAGGTATAATAACATGTACTATTTAAAATATTATTCATAAGGAATTAAAAATAATTTTTGAGAAAAAAACTAAGGCAGCAGAAAATACACTCTTTATTTTTGATGTAATAAACTTAGGAATGAAAGTATTAAGTAAACACAAATTTTAAAAAGACAGAAATAATAATAAGAACTCAACCTATAATTTCCAACCTCACCTACTAGAGATTTTACACTTGGGATATAATTTGGGTTGTCAAGACCGGAGTGGGTGGTCCTAAAGTCTAGAGGGCAGGGGTAAGCATCCAGCATTGCCATTTTGACTGTTGAAATCACTAGAACACATCATCATCCACTCAGGAAAAAGGGTGCAAAAAGTTTAATCAGTGTGGAAAGTTGCACAAGTCCCCATCAATACAAAGGATACAAAAGAGTTATTTTTGAGGATTAAGAAAAATTAAGTTCAAAACAAAATCTAATAAGCTGGCCAGAAAGCACAGAAGAAAAAACAGATCATAAAATATACATTCAAAAATTATTTTAAGGTATACATATAATATTTTTTGGTTTCTGTATGATTATAGAACATAGATAAATAATATTTTGCCAGTTCCTTCTATAAATCTAACATAGAATTAATTAAAAAACTCAAAAGATATGAAGAAAAACTAAAAATGCAGAGTAAAATAACACAAATATTGATAAAAGAAATGTCAAATGAAATAATCTCAAACAATATTTGGAACATTAATACAGGAAATTATCAAGTTTAAACAAATCTCCACTTTAGAAATGAAAGCATGATTTTTATTATCTAGTAGTATAAATGATCATAGTAATTAGATTAAGTAAAAAATAACTATGGGATTATCAATACAAGATGAAAATGACTTGCTAAAAGATTACTTTGTCTGGATGTGGTGGTGTTTGCATGTAATCCAGAGACTTGGGAGCCTGAGGCAGGATTATCACAAATTCGACACCAACCTTGGCCAATTAAGGACGACTTAAGCAAATTAGTGAGACCCTATCTCAAAATTTATAACAAAACAAAAAATGAAAAGGGCTTGAGATATAACTCAATAGTAAAGTGCCCCTTGGTTCAAACCCCCAAATCACATAGACATTATATTTATGTCTTTAAAGATTTTAAAGGTCATAATATGAAATATTCTATATACATGTATATCCAGGAGGAAGAAAGAAGTGTTCTTATTACTAACTAAAGGTAGAGACCTAGATAAATAGTTTGATTTGCTGTTCTGACTAAAAATATCAAATAAAAATTTATTATCATACTTACAGTAAATAAATCTCAAGAATAAAAACAGCCATTATAAATATTGGTGAAATTTAAATATTTTTAGATATTAAATAATTATCGTATTATGATATGTATGACAATTATAAAGATATTTCAATGATAAAATAAAATTAAAAGCATAAAATCAATATTATATATACTTGGTATAAATATTTGTGTTTGTATTAAAGAAAATTCAAGTTCAAATTAAACATCTATAGGAAACAAAAGGAAAAATGTAATGGGACTTTTAATAACATGTTATTTTATATAAATTGATATACTAATTGAGATAAATATAAAATATGTCTATATTTGTATCTAAGTATGTCTTTACTATCTATATCTATAATAACAAGGTATTTTTACAATGTTTGATTGAATATGCATCAAGATCTTCTTTCATATTTATATGGAGGACAAATGTAGTGAATTGTTATAATCTTATGTCACCTTGGCTTCCATTTTGAACATGTTGGGTGTTCTCATTTCAGAAGCAGAGCTCAGTCACCATTGATAAAGATTCCAGCTTTCTACCTCCTTCCAGTTCCTCAATGTGGTTGATCCAGAATATCTGCCTTATACAACCATCTCCCATTGACAACCTCACTATGGGACACCCAGATAGGACCTATCCAAGGTGCTCCTCTGATGCATACATTCCACACAGACTGATCCTTCAGAACTCATGCCTATGTGCTTTAAACTCACCAATCAGAAATCCCTGTGTGAAAATAATTTGGGTTACACCGTGGACCCCAGGAAAGATTTCAGTTCCACAACTTCTTTCCTTCTCTCAGGTCGCCCTCCTGCTGGTTGACCTTACATGTTCTGGAGGGTTCCTCCTTTCCTATTGGTCTGACAAAATACACTTCCCTCTACTCTCTGGGATCTGTAATTAACAAAGCTGCTTCTTTTGTGTTGTGTGCTTTTTTGTATTGCTTCCTCTGTGCCTCACCTGTTCAGCACACCTGAACTTAACTCTCCTCCCATATATCATCTCTTAGAGACTGACTATCTTGGTAGGAATAAACTGGACACAGGTCGACATAAACCATTAGCACTTCTTATACCCAAGCTTCCAGTGAAAACTTGGAACAGCAGGTCACAAGTCAGATTTGTAGAGATTATGTCCAGAAAGATTTTTCTTAAAAATCTCAATGAAATAGTCCTGTAAAAAGCTTCAGGCCCCTCCTTTGAATCCCAATCAGGGCAGGGTTAGAACTTATGGTCACTCTCCAGAGAGATTCAGGACCAAACTGAAGAAATAAATAAAAAAAAAAAACACATAATAATTTGGATATCCTACTTTTATTAATATAACAGTGGCATTTTATTTCTTTAGACTATGTATTTTATTTGATTGTTGATGTATTTTAGATAGAATTCCTTGTCTGATTTTCTCTTTGACTTGATATCTGCTTTAAGCATGCAGATGACTTTCTCTGGTACTACTGCCTGCAAATTTGTGGTGGTGTCTTCACTCATCCTTAGGTATACCCCTGGTGGAGAACACTTATGATGGGCAGAATAAGGCATCCAAATCTTGATTTCCCAATACAGGATATTGAGTGACTTTTTAATTCTAATTTTTAAATAATCCCTATATTAGAGAATAAATTATATGGTTATTTGAGTAAGATACATGGTCAAAAATTGCCTTACACAGATGTTCTTTTTTGTGAATCAACATGTTACCCTCATCTACCACAATCTCCTCTAAATCCTATTGTTTTGCGACATCAAGTAGCACTTTGAGTATATTTATTCACCAATTAATTTGTCTTTGCTTCATCAAGTTTAATGCCTAATTGGGTTTCTGTTAAAAAAATCACAGGTTTTCTTAATACAGAATCACTTTTTTTCATCATATCAAGTTAAAATTGTATGCTTATAGAATACAGAAAGTACAATTGTAATATAATTAATAATTCATTTCCCAGTATTTTTTTTAACCATGAGTACTTGTCACAGTCATTCTTTATATTTAATTAATAAAGGAAAGAGATAATGCAATACTAATTTCATGGTTTGTTTGTTCACTAAATGGAAAGAATATTTTTAGCCAAAACATGAGCTTAACAAAATCTTTAAAATATAATGTGATAGAATATTGTAAGGTCATGTTCTTCTCTAGTTTCGCACATAATTCTGTCATTGTGCTATCATTATTTCCACAATAGTAATTTTCCCCAAATGTATATATTGTCATTTTTTCATCATTATCAGTAAATAAGTAATTGAAATTAAAAATTAGTTTATACAACATCATCTGGGAAAAGAAAATAGAAAGAATTCATATGCACTAATAAAATCAACCAGTGGATTACAGAGATAGTAATTCTGCATTTTGAAGACAACATGTAACCTGTCAGAAAAATTATTTTGCTTTCTTATATATGTCATTTGATATCTGTGCCATAATCAACAGGAACTTATTTTGTAAAATATTAAAACTAATGGATAATAGTATAGAAAATCAAAAGTAACCATTCTTCATGTTAAAAGACCTGAGGAAAGTAGTTTATGTCCAGAGGGGAGAAAAGAAAATCAGTAAAACCAATGATTTAAAGTTGTTGATCTTCAATCGTAAATTGCACTTAACAAATGTTCTCTTGGGTAAACATATATGTATCTATGTTATTCTTCCCCATAGATGAACTACAGGGAAAGATGTCATGGTGGCAAGGGCTCTAAGATTGAAATTTAAACATGACTTGTGCTTGGGACAGTGGCACACACCTGTAATCCTAGCAGGTCAGAAGTCTGAGGTAGGAGATCGCAAATTCAAAGCCAGCCACAGCAACTTAATGAGGCCCTAAGCAACTTAAAGACCCTATCTCAAAATAAAAATAAATAAATAAATAAATAAGGGCTGGAGATGAGACTCAGTGGTTAAATACCCTGGGATCAATCCCTGGTACAAAAATATCAATAGATAAATAAACAAAAAATATCTTGTTTGAAAGTGGAAAGTCCAGGAATTATTGATTATTTTAGATATTAGATAAAAGAAAATGCCAGGTATGCTATAATAATCAGCAATGGGTCTTAACACAATATTCTGATCAGTATTTGAATTTGTTTTTGAATTACAATGATAAATGGATCAAGTCTTGGCTTTTTAATAGATTAATCTTATTATGCTGAGATGTCTTTTCCTGTTTTTCCACAAGGAGATTACAAATTTGCAAACTTCAGCTTCTCTCATTTTATGCCCTTGTAAAGCCATAAGCTATTCAGTTCATCAATCAATGTCTCTAACTGCTTACTAGTTAGACACAATTTTGTAGTTTAAACTATCTTTCCCATGTCCTAAATTATCACCTTTACTTATTTACTTTCTCACTGTCACTTCCTTATTGATCACGTCATAAAAATGAAAAAGTAAGTTCTTACACCATTTTGTTTTAGTCTATTTTCACCAAAATTTAATTATCTTTAAATTTCCCAGTGTAAAAAAAGACATAAGTGTAGCTGAATATATGGCTTATATTTTCATTATTTAGCATCAGTTTCCTATACTCTGTCATTCACATAAATATAAACCTGTATCCATGCCCAAGTTTTCAACCATTAAAGCAAAAAACAGGAAGGTGGTAGGGTTAAAATTAATAGTAGGGATTGAAGCTTAGTGGTTGACCTTACTTAACTTGAACAAGGACCTGGTTTCAACACCAAGGAGGAAAAAAATAGTATTTTTTTAGAATGAAATTTTTTTTCCCCAAAGATGCAAAACAGATTTATTTAAGAAAGCAGACACACATTCAAGGGAGAATGTAGGCCATCTCCAGAGGGAGAGAGCATTAGTAATAATTTAAGATAAAATTAGTATATGAGCTTCCTATTACTGTATGACAAACTATCACAAACTTTGTGGATTAAAACAAAGCAATTTTATTATCTTAGATTTCTGGACATCCAAATTCTCAAGTGGGTTGACAAAGTTAAAATCAAGTCACCAGAAGGGTTTCATGCCTTCTGAAGGCTTTATCAGATAATATGTTTATTTGATTTTCCAGCATTTGCAGGCTACTTCCATTCCTTGAATCACGTTCTCATTCCTTCATCTTAAAATCCAAAAATGTTGAACCAAATAGTCCTCAAGTTGCCATCTCTTTTCTCCTCTGCCTCCCTCTTCCACTTAGAAGGAACTTTATGGTTACATTGGGCCCACCCATGCAGAACAACCTTCTCATCTTGAAGAGATTTGAGTACCGAACTTCATTCCATATTTTCTTTTCAAGTCAAAACACAGTATTTGTAATATTTACCTTCCCTACTCTAACTTTTGGTAAAACATTGGGAGAAGAATAAGGAGCTTTTAAATCTTCAAAAACAGATTATGTCTTTATTTGATAGACAAAATAATAGCATCTCAAAACATCTGAGAAGAAAAATTTAGAGTCGGCAAACTTTATTTTGGCTCACGCTCTCAGAGTTACATCGTTCTATGGTCAGCCAAACCCACTGTTCTTAGCTAAAGGTGAAGCAGAATACCATGATGAAAGCGTAGTAGAAGAGTGAATTTCACCTCATGGAAGCAGGAAGTAGAAAGAGAGAGAGAGAGAGAAAAGGAAGTGTCATGGGGAAGATAAAACCTTCTATGACATGTGACCCACCTCTTCTAGCCATGTCTCATCAGCCCAGTTAACACCAGGCACAGTGGTCTTTTCAACTTCAGATGAACTGATTACATCAAAATTCTCATAATCTTTTACTGCTCATTTGAATATTCCTGCATTAACAAATGAGCTTCTGAAGCATATCTCTTAGCTAATCCATTAACAGCTGCCTTCACCCCACATATAAATTACACAACAGAGTTTCTTAGTTTATTTGGGTTGCTATAACAAAATACCATAAGCCAATTTGTTTAAAACAATAAAAACTAAAAGTCAGTATTAAAACACTAGCAGATTCAGTATCTGCTGAGAACCATTTTCTTGATTCAAAGATGGCCCTTCTCCCTTCTTGCAGAATCCTCACATGGTAAAAGGGCCCAAAGAACTCCGTGGACCTCTTTTTACAAAGACATCTATCATATTCCTGAGGGCTCCACTCCTATGACTGAGTCACCTCCCCAAAGCTCTTAATACTATCACTTTGGGGATTAGGATTTTAGCATATGCATATCTAAAGGACACTTTCAGACCATAGTTGGAGGTTGATAGAATATTAGGAGTTTTCCTGCATCTCTCACAGAGTTTTCCTTCCACTCTTCCTTTATCTTTATCATGATGCTCATTTCTTAGAGTTCTTAACCATCACCTGTAGGTAACCAGTGGGGTTTCTGGAAAAAAAATTGCAAAAGGTGGACCTTTCCCAATTTCCACAGCTGTCCTCATTTCATAGTCTGGCCAGCCATACATGGCCTGTGGAAATCTGTCAGTTATTCCTCTTATACTAATCATAAAAATGTTCATTTTCATGTCTCCTATGTCATCATGTCCTTCTTTATTTTTTTTCTCCCTGAAGGCACCTGACTCTTCTGCATTTTGACTCAGTTATTGGCACTCTGATGGGTAAAGAAATAAAGTCATGACTTAAAAGTTAAACTAGTTCTTCTTTTTCTTCTTCCTCTTCTTCTTTTTATCCTTTTCCTTTTTTTTCTTTTTAAATAAATTAAAGAGCAAAACTTCTTCCCAGATTTCTACCATCCAGAAAATAGATGATGTTGGTCTTTTTAATTTCAGCCTTTCTCTGTGAGCTATAGTTATCTCTTTTTCAGTTATAATTTGCATTTTAATAATGAATAATGAGACTGAGTCTTTTATTGTACATTTCAATTTTTCCCCCAACTTTTTATTTTTTTCATATTTTCTTCATGGATTTATAAATTGTTCTTTATACATTGAAGCTTGCATTTTTCACTCAATAGTATAAATAATGGGGAGGGGAAAATATAAGTGATCTTTGTTTTCTTTTTAATTACTGGCTTTATTTTCTTTTTTTGTTTTCTCTGATTTAAGGATGCTGATTCATAATGGTATTGGAGGTGGGGGCATTGGAGGATGAGATCAACTCTAGATAGGGCAAAGAGGAGGGAGGAGAACGGAAGGGTATGGGGGTAAGGAAAGATGGTGGAATGAGATGGACATCACAACCCTAAATGCATGTATGAAGATATGAATGGTGTGACTTTATTCTGTATACAACCAGAGATATGAAAAATTGTGCTCTATATGTGTATCATGAATTGTAATGCATTGTGCTGTCATATAAAGCAAATTAAAATTTAAAAAAGAAATCTTTCATTATCTTAAACTTCTATTTTTCTTTTTTTCTTTCTTTCTTTTTTTTCTTTTTTAGTACCAGAGAGATTTAACCCAAGGGCACTTAACCACTGACCCACATACCCAGCCCTTTTGAATTTTTTTTTTTTTTTTTTGAGAAAGGCTCTCACTAAGTTGCTTAGGGTCTCCCTAAATTGCTGAGGCTGGCTTTAAATTTGTAATTATTCTGCCTCAGCTCCCTTTGTTGCTGGGATTACAGGAGTGTGTCACCATGTGTGGCTCCTTATTCTAAATTCTTAGTGATATTCTTCTTGGTTATTATTTGGATACTTCATTATTTTGAGTTTCACATATAGATATGCAACATATCTCAATTTATTGTGTATGGAGTGAACTAGGGTACATTATTTTATTTTTAAAATTTTTATTGGAGATTAAATACACATAGCACAGAAATAAAACTAAACCATTTTAAAATATAGAGTGGCTTTGGTTTACTCACAATGATTTACAACTAACACTATACTATCTGTACTACTGTACTACTATCTGATTCTAGAACTATATTTTGAAAAGATACCCCATTGTTTATTAAGCTGTCTTTACCAATCTCCCTGTCTTCTGAGTCCCAGCAAACACTCATCTGATTGCTACCTATTGATTTGACAATTCTTGACATTTCATGTTAACATGGTAAAAGCATATGTCTTTTTTTTTTCCTGTCTTCTTTTACTTAGCAAACTCTTTTCAAAATTCACTTATATTATACCATGTATCAATACTACTTTCTTCATCATGGCTGAATCATATTCTATTATGTGATTGTGCCATATTTTCTATATTCATTCATGAGCTAATGGGCATTTGGGTTATTTTTACATCTCGACTATATGAACAATGATGCTACAAATATCAATGTACAAATTTTTGTTTGAACATCTACATTCAATTATCTGATATTCCAAGATGCATGTGTTACTGACAGCTTTCCATCACTGTGACAAAATATCTGAGAAAATTAAAAAGGAGCAAAGATTTATTTTGGCTCACAATTTCAAAGGGTTCAGTCCATGGTTACTTGACTCCTTTGCTTCTGAGCCCTTAGTGAGTCAGAATATCATGACAAGAGGCACATGTTGAAATAAAGCTGCCCGCCTCATGGCCAGGAAGAAGTTTAACATTTTGAGGAACCAATAAAATTCTTGACGAACCAATAAAGTTCTTGACAGCAATGGTACCACTTTATATTCATAGCAGCCATTATGAATGCTCCAAATTCTCTACATCCTTGATGATGTGTTATTTTCTGGTAGTTTATTTATATTAAAAAAACCTAGTGTATAAGATGTGATATTTCGCTGTAGTTCTGATTTTCACTCTCCTAATAATTAATGATAGGTATTGGCCATTTACATATTCTCTTTAGAGAGATGTCTGCTTAAATTCTTTGCTCATTTTTTAACTGGGTTGTTTGATTGTAGTTCTGTTTGAAGAAGTATTTATTATAATTTGTAGATACAAGATTCTAATCAGATATACAATTTTCAAATATTTTGTCAAATTCTGTATGTTGTGTTTTCATTGTCTTGACAGTATTCATTGAGGCATAGAACATATTTGTCCTTTGTTACTTACTTTTTTCATGTCAGATTTAGGAAACCAACATGAGATAAACTTCTCACAAGAAGAGTTCTGCTGACCCCCTTACCAGATAAAATAAAATATGATAAAAATATATTTTTAAGATTTGTAAAGGATCTTGAATGGTTGTAAGGGTAAACATGAAAAAGAAACATATATTAAGGAACACCTATGTTGGTTAAATAGTTGAAATGCAAGGATCTGGTATTTGAACCAAGATGTGTGTTACAGTTGGGTGTTCCTTTCCCCACTTCATAGGGACTACTGGAAGGAATGCCCTACCTTGGACATGTTATATTGGAATACTTGGGTATATGGTCTCCTTTGACCATTGCTCATAAGCTAGTGATTCCACATAGAGGTGAACAGAGAGAACTTCAGGATGCCACGATCCCATAAAGCACTCAGATCACAAGATGTAGTATCACTCAGATAGAAGATGTCCATTGTCATCCATCTTTAGTTTCAGCGTCTAATTCAAGTATTTATTTGAGTGGAGAAGATTGGCATAAAAAATAGCTCCCAATACTGCCCCTGATACATATACACAAAACTGACTTTAAGCTTAAATGCATTTTCAAGAATAATGGAGACTGTGAAGAAAATAACTTGAGAGAGAATAATATACAAGACGAAGTGTATGTTGGCTTGTTTTCTGGATAGAACTGAGAATATAATAGCTGAGGAAAATCTTCCTGGGTCAGAATAAACAAATTATTAACCTTATTTTAAGTTAAATTCATGCTTTATTTCATGGCTGAAAACAAGAATAACATCCGACAAATTGTAGAGTTTAATTCTTGGATGTGTTAGAAAGCCCTATCCAAACCATTGTCATCCCAGGGTAACCGTGGGCAAGTGTCCAGCTACATCTCCATGAGGAAAATAATGCACTGAACAGTGTGTAGTGGGAAAAGGAGAACAGGATTCATTACAATTATTCAATAAGTAACTAAAAACATTATACTGAAACAAATAATATCAAGCTCTAGAAATGTGACAAAGGTAACCATTTCTCAAAGTTGCTATAGAAGATGAAAAGTTTATTTGGGGACTCACAATTTCAAATGTCTCAATCCAAAGACAGTAGCTCCATTCTGCAGGTCTCAAGGTGAGGAAGAACATCACAGCAGAAGAGTGTGGCAGAGAGAAGCAGCCTGCATGACGACCAGAAAGCAAAGAAAGAGAGCTCCACTTACCAGATACAAATATATACCCCAAAGCCAGGCCTCCAATGCCCTACCTAACTTCAATTACCACTCATTTAATCCCATCAGGTGATTAATTTACTGATTGGGTTAAGGCTCTCACAATGCAATCATTTCCCCCTCTGAACCTTCTGCATTGTCTCACTGTGAGCTTTTGGGAGATGCCTCACATTCAAACCATAATAACTAGGAAACCTCAATAACGTAAAAATGAAGGAAGAAATGCTAGAAAAAGATATTCAATATTTTCAAAGAATATAAACTGCCAACTAATGATCCTAAATATAGTAATGTTATCTTTCAAAACTGAAGGTAGAATGAAGATCAACCACCAAAAAATAAAAGAAAACACTGTTGTTGGTAATTATGAAATTATAAGAGACAGTAGAAATATTTATTTCCTGTGTTCTCATTGCTGATGTGTAAAACAATTGCATAAAATAATGTTTATATAGTTGTGGGCCTATAACATGTAGAAATGTGCTATATGTATAATAGATTTGACAATAATGTCACAAAGGAGGTAGATGGAAGTAAGCTCTAGTAGACTCAGGTATCTACGAGAGTTTGTAAAGTAATAATTATTAAAATGCATTGTTGGCTTTGAAATGTGAATATAACTAATATGTGTAATAATAATATCTTTAAAAGGGAGGAAAATAGTTATATATGTAATATATCAATGGAACTATTATTAGTTATAATCTGACTTGTATAATTTAAAGTCTATATAGTAAACCTAGAACAGCCAAAAGAAAAAACTTCTCTCTATAAATATATATATATATTATAAAATAATTTATTAAGAAATTAATATTCTATGTATTAATATTTACATAATTATTATTTACATAATAATTATGTAAATATATTTACATAATGCAAAAGGACGAGTAATGAAGAGAAATAAAAATAATTTGAGACTATGAGGAATGAAACAATCAAATGGCACTTGTGAATGAAACCAGAGGCAAGTGTCAATGATGTGGACACATTCTGAGAAATGCATCGTTAGGCCTAATGTGAACATCCTCAAGTGTATTTACACAAACAATGTCATTGAGTGAAATAATCCTCTAGGAAGGCCAATGTATATGCACTATGACATTAACTGCAATGTTCTGTAGCTGATGACTATTACATATAACAACAAAAATGTGATGTATTAAAATCCAATTAAGAGGTAGATATTGGACTAAGAAACATGTTTTAACTATAACTATAAACTATTTATTGAGACAATCTGAGATTTAAAGGTGAAAATAGATTAAATATTAAAAGATGAAAAAGTAATCATACAAGCAATAACTACAGAAAGCTTGAGTCATCATCTACATATATCACACAATATAGACTATGAAAAAAGTCAATGGAGATTAAGAGGTCAATTCATCTGAAAGATTATATATATATCTCACACACACACACACACACACACACACACACACACACCTCACATATGCTTGTTTGGGTTAAACTGGGTCCCTAAAAACATGTTCAAATCCTAACCTATAAATATGAACTTATTTGGAAATAGAACTTTTGCAAGTGATCAGTTAAGATGAATTCAAAATATGGATCCTAATCCAATATCCCTGGAAGGCTTATAAAAATAAAGAAATTCGGATTCCAAAAGACACACACACACAGAGCACATGTAAATATGAAGGCATAGATGAGACAAAGAATTATAAAGATTACTAGCAAAGCAAAAGGAAAGAGGTATGAAACAGAATTTTCCTCAGGATCCCTGAAGGAACCATACTCATTGACACCTTGATCTCAGACTTCTACCTTACAGAACCGAGACAATAACGTTCTATTGTTTCAGTCATCTAGTTTGTGTTACTCTCTTATGGCAGCCTTAGCAAAGTCATACATAAATCTAATTAACAGAGAACACCAACAGGAAGCCAAAACTTACATAAGAGCAAAATCAACATAACAGCAGAATAGACAGCTGCAATCTTTCATTTCCCCTCAGAAACATCAAAAACACAAGCAGAAACTGTCAGAAGCAACTTTGTCAAGTCTCTGGAAAACAGTTAAAAGAATTACAGCAACCAAGTGAAAGCAGATTCAAGAAAAGACAGCATGGCAATTGAAGAAATTTGGTTTTATTTCTTACTTTTCTTTATCACAAACTTCCACAGCATGGTGGCAGTCTTGAAATGGCAGAAGCTTATATTCCTAGTGTGGGACCCTGTCATTATGCCAAAGGAAGCAAAGCAGATGTTAATGACTAATTATTGCATGTTCCTGTTTAATTGGCCTGGGGCTACATAAAGGATGGATCTAAGGTATCCCACTTCTAAATCTCAGGTCTAAAGAGGGATAGGCATAATTATTCAAGAATTAACAACTTACAGATTCTTGGGGTAAATTCCTACTATTGAAAGGAAAAGTAGACTATTTAGAACATAGTATGAAAACATGGAGGAGAGTCTTGAGAAATTAAGACATTTAAGAGCACTCATGCATATAGCGGACTTAAACAGTTATAGCATGCATAGATCAAGACAAATATTCACAAATTCTATAAGATATTATTGTTTTTATCTTGGACTGATCCCTATACTCTGTGAAAGCATGATATAATGTTAAAAGATGCCCACCACAGAGCCAGGGCAATAGACTTGGAGATATATTTAATTTCATTTTTTAAAATTCATTATATTTGTTTATTTTTCCTGTTGTTTTTGTTCTGTGTGGTTGTTTAGTTTTTGGCATACAAGGAAATCTCTGTCATAACTTTAGCTGAGAGTAAGTAAAAGGAACAGGAATTCAGGGATCACACTATAAAGAATATAGTTATAAAAATCTATTTGGAGAAGTTCACTAAGCAACTGGAGTTTTACAATAACATAAATAAATTGTATAAATTCAGAAAGTATAAGAGAAAGAAAGTGATTTGATATTTAGACTTACCACATTGTAGTCAACAAATACTGGTTTTCATGAAACATCAAAAGACATGCAAAGAATAAAGTATTGATCATTCAAAGGGACAAAATAATTTGACAGTATCTACCCCTGAGGAAGCTCAGATATCAAATTTATCAGACAAATACTCTAAGACCATTGTCTTAAATATGCTTCAAGAGGTAATGGAATGCATGGACAAAGAAATAAAGGAATCTGAAAAATAAATTATGAAATATCAAAAATGAGAAATTACTCAAAAGAATGAAACCAATATCCTGAGCTAAAGCTACAATGATGGAATATAAATTTTCACTTTTTAAATCGGGAAATGGGATGATAAGACAATAAAAAATACCAAGTCTGAAAAACAATGAAAAAATAATGAAGAAAAATGGACAGATCATGAAACTTGTGGGACACCATCAAGCTGACCAATACAACTATTGTTGAGACACATAAATTACGTTGTTCAGAACTGCTGCTTCCTCTCAGTCTTCTTCCCTTTTTGTTCTCTCTTTGCTTCTGGTTGCCCTCTTTCTCCTTCTTCCTTTCTCGGCCTGTCTCTCAGTTTCTCTCTCCATCTCTTTGATTTCCTCAATTACTAAGAGATGCTAAAATACCTTCACTATGTTAGTAGATATGATTCTCTCTCTCCTTAGCTCTTAGTTGGAATTGATCCCTAACCCAAAGAAAATAGATGACCCAAATGCAAGGCTTACATATGAAATTCCACATCCTGCTTTATCCTGGTCTTCAACTTCTTCACTGTGTTATTAGCTCTATGATGCTTTCAGGATGTTTTCTCTGATATAAGGGGGAGACTAAAAGTGGGATAGGGAGGGAAAGCATGGGAGGATGATTATTTCTAGATAGGGAAGAGGAGTGGGAGGGAAAGGGAGGGGGAAGGGGAATAGCAATGATAGGGGAATGTGATGGTCATCATTATACAAAATATATGTAAGAAGATTTAAAGTTAGTGTCAACATATGTTATATACAAACAGAGATATGAAAAATTGTGGTATATATGTGTATTAAGAATTGTAATGCAAAAAAGAGTACATGTATAATGGCATAATTTAGCATGAACATACTTTACATTTCACAGTTACAAAAACGTGCTATAAATGGGTAATAATGAGTGTAATATATTCCACTATTGTCATGTATTTTAAAAAAATGTCCTCAACAAAGTCTAACATAGGTAAATCAGGCAAAGCATCTTGTTCATAACTTCACAAATAAAACTGCTGGATGTAAAAAGGTGCTGAGTACATAGTACCATGTAGTATTACTAAGTTTGATTTTATGAGGACAGTGTTCACTTCCTTAAGATAATAACCAAAGAAATTTATTGATGGGTATGGAGTGTGGCTGGGCATATAGATTTATCTGACTGTATCACATAGAAATCCAGGTTACCAGTATACCTTTCCAATGTAAAAAAAAAAAAAATGTGTCAGTAATTAAAATCTGCATTATGCAGCAAAAAAGAGAACATTCTGTAAAACTTGTTCAACATCTTTTAATGGAATTTTTATTTTGCATTATATACTTCATATTGCAAATATGGGAATTTTTGATATAAAAGTTATTAATTATTTGTGAAAGAATTTATTGAACCATTTAGAAAATGTATTAATTCTCAAACTGTAATTGGGGAGCTCAGCATACATTAATAGTAATGACTTAATTCCTATCTCACAGGAATTGTGTAACCGAATACAGAAACAAATGAACAAAGAAGAAACAGATATTGTATACTCAACAGAGCATAGTAAGGGGATAAGGAATAATCAAACCTTCCATTTTTGTGTTTGATCATTTTTATTTTAGACAGAAAATAAAGGGAATCATTGAGAATAGACCTCAAAGAAGTCAGAAATCAGTCATATAAAGAATCACCCCTACTGATAAAAGACAAACTAAAAAATGTGTGACTCAAACTTTTTTGAGATGTGAAAATGTGAATACGGTTAGCCAATGCAGCAGAGTAAAAGATATGTCAGAAAGAGGTCTTGGAAACAAACCATGCTGTTGAACAACATGTTTTTAATTACAATGTTATTTTGAATTAATTTTAAATAGGAGAAGGCTCTGTTCGATGATTTTACCTGGTGTTAACATGGTTGTGTTTATTCTTTACAGGGATTCATCTATTACATTGTGAAGAATAGATTGAAGGGGTAAAGAAAGGAACCACAGAAATAAGTTAGGAAACTCATAATCCAGAGGGAAAAAAGGTGTTTTGAAATCCTAATGGTGTGGGTGGTTAGAAATGGTCACACCACCTGTACATTTTAATGGAAGAGCCAGTCATAACTGCAGATAAATTGGATGAGTGTAGTTAGAGAAATGGAGAATGGATGGAGCTGGAGAAGATAATGCTATGTGAAGTTATCCAACTCCCCCCTCCCCCCAAAAAATGCTGAATGTTTTCTCTGATATAGGGTGACTGACTCCTAGTGGGGTAGGAAGAGGGAGAATGTGAGGAATAGACGAACTCTAGATAGATTAGAGGGGTGGGAGGGGAAAGGAGGGGGCAGGGAAGGTTAGCAATGATGATGGAATGTGATGGATTTGATTATCCAAAATACATGTATGAAAACACGAATTGAACATACTATATATACAGAGATATGAAAAATTGTGCTCTCTCTATATAACAAGAATTGTAATTCACTCTGCTACTATGTATTTAAAAAATAAAATCAATTAAAAAAAAAAAGAAAAAGAAATGGAAAATTTGAAAATGATTCCAAGCTCTGGAAGATGGCTTTTCCCACCAGTAGTGATCCAGTTGTTTTGTCATTGGTTGTATAAAGACTTCTTGAGGAGGGGACATCAGCTTAGAACAAGTGGAGCCCTTGGCTTATATGATGGAAAATAAATTCAGCCTGAGCCAGTCTGAGACACAGACAAAGGTTTATATAGAAAAGCAGAATTTGCACTATCTTGGGAGTTAGAAGCTTTGTGAGTAGAGCAAGAAAGACCATTCAAGGAAAAATATAGGGAGAGAGAGCAATCCTCTGATGTGGGGCATTAATTTTTATAGAGGGACAGCTGCTAGGTCCTGGAGTCAGAATGGAGTTGCACTTTTCCTCCTGAGCTTGTGTATTGCCCTCATATTACATTTTGCAGATAAGGGCCTAAGTAAAAATTATGTTTCTCAGCAATTGCAATGATTCATGGGCACCATTTGCATTCCAGTGGTTCCTGGGCACTTCTTTTGAGACTATGTCTGTCTCTATAAATATCCTCAAATCCCTAAGGCTCAGACATAATCCATGATTACAAAATTAAATCACAAATGTGATTCTGGAGACAGAAATAATGCAATAGTATTTTGATTTTGACTGACTTATCAGTTCCCATTTTAGCCCAAGGTTCATTTATTTTAAAGCTCAGGCAAGAAACTATACTATCTTTTCTAATAATTGTGTACACACCTAATTTCTTCTATCAAATATTCCTATTAAATATTCTTCTACTAAATATCTATATAGAGTTTATATGTAACTGTATCTTTCTGTTGCAATCATTTTGATTACAAAAGTGACTCCATCTATCCAACCTTATAAATCTCTAGGGAAGATTAGCCGATCTGGTTAGATTTAAAGACAGACTATCCAGATGTTTTAATAAGGAATAGGAGTTGGGCATGGTGGTGCATGCCTGTAATCCCAGCAACTCAAGAGGCTGAGGCAGGAGGATCACAAGTTCAAACCCAGCCTCAGCAACTTAATTAGGGCATGAGGAACTCAGTAAGACCTAGTCTCCAATAAAATATTTTAAAAAGGGCTGGGATGTTGCTTGGTAGTTAAGTGTCCATGGGTCCAATCCCTGACACCAATAAACAAACAAACAAACAAACAAACAAACAAATAAATAAGAATATGTCATCTAAAATGCAGTGGTTCTTGAAAGAACAGGTTGGATCAGCCCAGTTTCCTACCATTGTGCTATATGTTCATAGCGTGAAAAACACCAGAACTGTGGTTGCTTTCAACAACACTGAAGATGATAAAGAAAGGAACATGAAAGAATTAGTAACCATTGGAGGCCTTTATATTCTCTGCTCAAGTCTTGGTCAGAAAACCAGATTTTCTCTTCCATTCTTAATGGAACTCTTAGCCATCTCAATAAGTGGACCATAACTAAATTATATATAGAGAAATGAATCTGAAGACTGCTAAATAGTAATAGGAATTCCCTGTCATATAATGCCTGAGCCAAAAATTAGCTCTATGTTGAGTAATGAATGAAATAGAAGGCTTTTAAAAAAACTGAATTCCAAACAACACTGAGTCTCTTAAGTACAAAACAAGATGTCCTGATGTAACATTAGTCTTTTCTGGCTTTCAGAAAAGTGTCTTTGAGAGTATCTTTGCCTTGCCAGACTCTGTCATTTCTCATGTACCCTCTCTCCTGAACTTAATAGCTCCCAAATAGTGATAGAGATCTCTATATACAAAATAGGTCTATTACATGGTCAAGACTAAAATGAGTAATCTTAGCAACTAAGCACATTTTTCCCTAATTTACAAATATATATATATATATATATATATATATATATATATATATATATATATAGTTATGTTACAGAATGGATTTGGAGGATGTTCAATCTGGAAGGGAGAAAAAATAATTTTTAGTCAGGGATAAAGTACTCTTTTCCCTAAAAAATGGGAATAAAATGCAGAATCACAACACAGAAAGAATTTCATGAATGATTATCCACATCATGACCTTAAAATATGCAAAGATAATGGTTCCTAGCAAATTCACAATTAACTTTCCTACTTGTTTTGTCCAGAGAAGAATGAGATGGTTTTGGAAGAATCAGTGAATTGACATTAGTTGGTTTATTTGGTGTTTCTAATTACCACCCCACTGTATTCATTTTGCTAGAACAAATTAACATGGATTTGGCATTTGTTATTCAGTTATTAATATGGTTATTGATTTTCTTCTCTAAACTTGTATTGCTCAATGTGGTAGATAATAGTCATGTGGATATTCAAATGTAAATTAATGTAATTAAATTATTATTATTTTCTTTTTTATGCACTGATTGGCTCATTATAAATTATGGGCTATATTAGCAGGGATTTTCTATCCAAAGAACACCAGAGGTTGCTTAGTTTTGAGGCTGTTTCACGGACCTTGGAAAATAAAATATGTATGAGTATTGTTCTAAAATAAACACCCTAGGGTTTATTTAACTTGGACTCATGTTGAAAATCTATACTCTTTAACTTTTTGAAATATTAGCTTCCCAGGAGTAAAACTCAAACTCTTAAAATGTCTTATGACAATGCAATGCCAGGTGTTCAAAACTGAAATGATGTACGACCACTCTCATAATTGCCTGAAGAGAAAAAGGGATTGATTTCTTGTTTTTTCTCTCTACTACATTCTTTTATTGGTGCATTATAGTTTTAAATACTGATGGTATTTGTTGTTACTTATTGGAACATTCACACAGTATAACAGTATAGTTTAGCCAGTATCACTCCCCAGCACTTATCCCCTTCTCCCCTCACCCCGGGCCCGGACCTTTTGTCCCTTTCCTTTATTCTACTGCTCTTCCTTTTCTTTCTTCTTCTTCTTTTTTAATTGGTTCTTTTAGGTTACACATAACATTAGGATTCATTTGGACATAATTATAAAAATCATGAAATACAAATAGTTCTAATTTAGTATCCAGTATTTTACCTTTTCCTCTCCTCCTTCTTCCTCCTGTTCCCTTCTCTCTATTCTATTGATCTTTCTGCTATTTTGAGTTTTTCTAATATATTTTTAATTAGTGTCTTGTGGATTTTATGATAGTAAGATTCACTGGGAGTATACTCATATATGTACATAGGAAATTAAGGTCAGATTCATTCCACTGAATTTCCATACCCTATCCCTCCTTCCTTCCCTGTATTTCTAGTCATGCAACTGTTAGAAGAAAATGTAGTACCAAGACCCCAATTATATATTTTTTTGTATCCTCCCACTGTATTTTAGAATAGCTTCCACATGGTAGAGAAAACATCTGACCTTTGAATTTCTGGGACTGGTTTATTTCACTTAGCATGATGACCTCCAGTTTCATACATTTATCAGAAAACACCATGATATCATTATTCTTTAGTGATATATATATATATATGTATATATATATATATATATATATTCCACTATGTCTATATACCACTGGCATTTACCTAATTGCTTTAACTTTCATATTTTTTGAGCAGTGTCTGTTTAGTTATTTTGCCCATTTATTGATTCAGTTTTCATTATTATTATTTATTTGGTGTTAAGTTTTTTGAGTTCTTATTATATCCTAGATATTAATGCTCAGTCTGAGGAACAGGTGGACAAGACATTCTCCCATTTTATTAGTTCTCACTTCACAGTCTTAATTGTATCCTTGGTTATAAAAAAAAAAGTATTTAAATAATGCCATCCCACTGCTGATTTTTTTTTTACTACTTGCTTCTAGGAGTACTATAAAAGAAGTCAGTTCCTGTGCCAACATTTTGGAGGTTTGGGACTACATTTTCTTTTAGGAGTTTCAGATTAATTCTTAGATAGTTGATCCACTTTGAGTTGAGTTTTGTGCAGGATGAGAGATATAGGTTAAATTTTATTCTACCTACACATGGATTTCCAGTTTTCCTAGCACTATTTCTTTTACAAAGCTATCTTTTCTCTAGTACATGTCTTTGGCATCTTATCCAGTACTAGAGAAGTGAATTTATATGTTTTTTTTTTCCTCTGTGTCTTCTATTCTACTCCATTGGTCTTCATGGCTATTTTGGTATCAAAGCCATGCTGTTTTAGTTACTATAACACTGTAGTATAATTTGCAGTTTGGTATTATGAGTTTCCCACTTCACTTTAATTGCTGAGGATTGCTTTGGCTATTCTGCATTTCTTATTTTTCCAGATAAATTTCATGATTTTTTTTTTCTATTTCAATGAAGAAAGTCATTGGAACCTTGATGGGAACTGCTTTGAATATGTATAGTGCTTTTGGTAGTATGGCCGTTTTGACAATATTAATTCTGCCTATACAAGAAAATGAAAGGTCTTTTCATCTTCTAAAGTCTTCCTCAATGTCTTTCTTTGTTGTTCTATAGTTTTCATTGTAGAAGTTCTTCAACTCTTTTGTTGGATTTTTGTTTTATTTTTGAGGCTATTGTGCATGGGAAAGTTTCCTAATTTCTTTTTCAGCAGACTTATAGTTGGTGTTTAAGAATGCAATTAATGTATGAGTATTGATCTAACATCCTGCTACTCTGCTAAATTCATTTGTGAGCTATTGAAGTCTTTGGGAGTTTTCTAGGTCTTCTAAACATAGGATCATGTTGTCAACAAACAGATACAATTTGATCTCCTCTTTTCCTATTTGTATCTCTTTAATTTTCTTCTTTTATCTGATTGCTCTGGCTGGAGTTTCAAGGACCACGTTTAATAGGAGTGGTCAAAGTGGGTATCCTTGTCTTCTTCCTGTTTTTAGAGGAAATGCTTTCAGTTTTTCTCCATTCAGTATAATGTTGACCTTGGATTTGTCATGTATTGCCTTTACAATGTTGAAGTAAGTTCCTTCTATCCCTAGTTTTTCTCCTGTTTTAAAAACGAATGGGTGCTGGACCTTGTCAAATGCTTTCTCTGCATCAATTGAAAAAAATCATGTGATTCTGGTCATTAAGTCTATTTATGTGGTGAATTACATTTTTGATTTCTTTATGTTGAATCCACTTGATCATGGTGCACTATCTTTTTAATGTGTTTTAATATGTGGTTTGCCAACATTTTATTAAGAATTTTTGCATCTATATTCATCAAGAATATTGATCTGAAGTTTCCTTTCCATGTCTTTGTCTTGTTTTGTTGACAGGGTGATACTGGCTTCATAAAATGAGTTTGAAAAGGTTTTCTCCTTTTCTCTTAGTTTTATGGAATAATTTGAGGAGTATTGGTACTAGCTCTTCTTTAAATGTCTGGTGAGAATATATCTAGTCCTGGGCTTTTCTTTCTTGAAAGGTGTTTTATTGCTGCTTCAGCTTCATTAATAATTGATATTGATCTGCTGAAGTTTATATATCCTATGGTTCAACTTGGGTGGGTCATATCTCTCTAGGAATTTAATATCTTCAAGGTTTATAAATTTTCAAAATAGTTAATGTTGATCCTCTATATAGAGAGACATTTCCTTTTTCATCTAGAATTTTGCTCATTTGAGATTTTTCTTCTTTTTGATTAGTTTGCCTAGGATTTATTATTTTGTTCATCCTTTCAAAAACTAACTCTTGTTTTATTGATCTTTTGTAATTGTCCCCAAAATTTCATTGATTTCAGCTCTGATTTTAATTATTTTCCATCTTTTATTGATTTGCGTGTTGGTTTGTTTTTCTGTTTTCTAGGGCCTTGAGATATAATGTCACATTATTTAATTGCCCTCTTTCTATTTTTTTTAATCTATGAGCTTAATGTTATGAACTTTCTTCTTAGAACATCCTACATAATGAGAGATTTTGATATCACTATTCTTATTTATTTCTAAGAAATTTTATATTTCTCTCCTTATTTCTTCTGCTATCTATTCTTTATTCAAAAGCATGTTATTTAATCTACAGGTATTAGAGTTGTTTCTGTTTTTTTTTATATATTGTCATTGATTTGTGATTTCATTCCATTATGATCTGCTAGAATGCAAATCTATCTTTTTAATATTTGCTAAGATTTCCTTTGTGATTAAAACTATGGTCTCTTTTAGAAATGTTCCATGTGCTTCAGAGAGGAAAGTAAGATCAGTTATTGGTGGATGAAATGTCCTATAGATGTCATTTAGGTCCACATTATCAATTCTGTATGTTTTTTCTCATCTTTTCACCTTCAGTATGTGGATGTCTTTGCCTATGAGGTGAGTCTCTTGCAGACAGCATATTGTTTGGTCATGTTTTTTAATACAATATGTCAATATATGTTTTTGAAAAGTTTATACTAATTACATTCAGTGTTGAGAGAGTTTTTCATTTCCTGATCTTCTGAATTATTTCTGATTGTTATTTCACACTTGATTCCCCTTTAGTTGACTATTCTAGTGTAATTCCTCCCTATGCTGGTTTTCATTTTTATTTTTCATTTCTTCTTCATGAAATACTTTCTTGATTATGTTTTGTAGTGAAAGTTTCCTAATTGTGAATTTTTTTAGCTTCTGCTTATGATGGAAGGTTTTTATTTCATCTTTCATCTTCAATTTTGCAGCTTAATTTTGCTGGGTATTGTATTCTTGGTTGGCACCCATTTTCTCTTAGAGTTTAGTATATTTATTCCAAGCCCTCTTGGCTTTTAGGGTATAGGTTGAGAAATCCAGATTGCTTTACTTATATATGTGATCAATTTTCTCTTCACACTTTTAAAATTCTATCCTTATTCTATATCTCAGGCTTTTTCATAATAATACGTCTTGGAGTGGATCAATTGTGATTTTATATATTTGGAGTCTTAAGTGCCTCCTGTATTTGAGTTTCTGGCTCACTTTTAAGGTTTGGAAATTTTTCTGATATTATTTCATCAAAATATTGTGCATCTATTTAGCGTGTATTTTAAAGACTTTATCTATCCCAATACTTCTTAAATTAAATTATTATCTGATATCTCCCTTGGTTGGGAGATATCAGATAATAATGACCTCTGTTGATCTCAATATCAGCATCAATTTAAGAGATGCCACTAAGACCTATTTACTGTAATAACTTCAGATACATGCTTTGTTCTATTCAAACTTGTAAGAAGCAAAAACTTGTTGTTATTGTTCACAGTTCCTCAAATCCTGGAAAAAAATTCTAATAACCTTTTCTCATTTGGCTTTTCCTTCCCTGCCTCCTTTTTGTGTTATGAGTAGATATAGATTTACTGTCTAGCTTTCTTCTGCCATCTTTTTCGAACAGGGTAATATTTTTAAAGATAAAAAATAATATGTATGAAAAGAATATGTAATAAAAATATAAAATATTATTTCTGTTTTTATTTTAATGAGAGAAATAGGAAGATGTTATAGCGAAAAAGAGAATTAAAACACATGCATATACACCCACACAAACCACAGAGATGAACTCTGAGGATGTATACTAAATAAAAAAAGTAATTCAGCAAAAGACAAATAGTGTGTAACTAAGATTCATAGCAACAGAAAATAGAACGGTGGTTGCCAAAGCTTGGGCAGGGCAAGAATGAGCAGTGGCAGTTTTGTGGGTATGGAGTTTCTATTTTTTAATATGAAAGAGTTATGTTTGTGCAGCAATATGAGTGTACTTAACTTCATTATTTGCACACTTAAAATGCTTAAGATTGTAAATTTGTTAGGTGTATTTTACCACAATTAACAACAACAACAACAAAGCACACATACATACACACAGGTAGGCAATCAAGGATAATGAAATAAATTTACACATACAGAGATAATTGAAAAATAGTTCCAAGACATTAAAGGTGCATGCTACTTCAGAAGCAGGTAATTTGAAAGGTAGTATTAGGCTTGAATTAACACTCTTTTTCTTAAAGGGCCAGATAGTACCTCATTTGGGGCTTGTGGTACATAAATTCTCTATTACAACTACCCAGTTCTGCTGTTGTTACATTAAAATAGTAGCCATAGCAATATATAAACACAAGGCTATAACTGTAGTTCAGTGAAACAGAATTTACAAAAACAAGTGACTGACCTAAAGGCTGTATGTTTTAGTCAGTTTTTTTCTGGCTATTGTGACCAAAAGACCTGACAGGAACCACTTAAAGCAGAAAAAGTTTATTTTGGCTCATGGTTTTACAGGTTCAGTCCATGGTCAGCTTACTCTGTTACTCTGGGCTCAAGGGGAGACAGAACATTATTTTGGAAGGGCTTAATGGAGAAAATGAGCTCAGGACATGACAATCAAGAAGCAAAGATATCTCCACTCATCAAAGACAAAATATAAGCTTCAAAGGCATGCCCCCAGTGATCTATCTATGTTCTCCAGCTACACACTACTTGCTTAAGGTTATCATCCAGTTTATCAGTATTAATGGTTAATTGGTTTACACCTCTCATAATCTAACCATTAAATTCTTGCATTGTCACACACATAAGCTTTTGGGGGACACCTCATATCTAAACTATAACACTGTCATTTGTTGATCTCCCCCAATAAATCACACCTGCAATTTTACAGGTGACTGCTATTGTTTGCGTGGGCTCTTTTGAAATTCAGGTGTTGTCAATGTGATACTATTAAGAGGCAAGGCCTTTAAGACTTGATTAGGCCATCAGGGCAACTCATGAATTGAATTAAGGCTTTATAAAAGAGGTTTCATCCACCACTCTGCCTCCCTTACCCTTCTTCCTTCTCTTGTCTTATAAGCCTCATCAGACTCTAAATGTTGGTCCATTGATCTTAGATTTCTCAGCCTTCCGGAATTGTAAGAAATAAATTACTTTTCTTTATAAATTACCTGGTGTCAGGTACAGTATTATAGCAGCACAAAATGGACTAATGGGCATCAAATAATGTTGGTGTTTTTGCATTTGAAGACAAATGCAAATTTTATGAATGTCTCCCACTTCTTATGATAATAATAATCTCAAAGAAGCATTCATCATCTCAAAGAATGCTGGTCTCATTAGACTAGGCTGGATGATTTTCAGAGGTGCAGAAATGTTAATCATAGAGAACTTCTTGAATTTGCTTTACAAATCTAAATCATGCAATACTGAGCAATTATTCAGGCCACCTTGAAGTTTTCATAAGAGTATTCAAAGGCTTAAAAGCCTCTATTATTTTTTACTTCTGTGTTATGAAAATGAGCTTACAGAATCCTTTTCCATCATTATTCATCAGTAAAAACTATAAATTTATCATTGAGAGTATTGTTCTTCTTCAAACCCCATATTTTCCCAAGGTTCTTAATCTGATTGTCTCCATACATGTGAGGCTAAGAAAAAGGCTTATGAAGGCATGTTTAGTACATGCTTCATAGGCATCAGTTCAACACTTGTCATTTAAAAATGAGTGGTCTTGTGAATTCAATGGTGCTCACCATGCCAATTTGGCACTGAAGGTAAGGTTGAATTACTCACATATCCTGCAAAAAGGAGAATGAACTCTGATTGGATTCTTGCAAATAACCAATTCTCATGAAGAGTAAGAAGATTTAGTAGTGAAGGACTACAGGGCCCCAAACCCAATGTTAGGAATTCTAACCCCTGTGCCCTACAGGATGTTCCCATGTACAACCCCCATGTTAAAACCCCACAAGCTGCACATAGCACTTCCCAGCTGCATGTAACACTCCAAGCTCTATACAATGCCACCACCAGATGTTCCATATAGATAATCCTGGGAAGGCCAAGCTTGAGCAAATAGAGTAAAAACAGGAACTAAAAGAATAGGATGCAATTTATGGGTTTCTTTTCTGAGAACATAAAGTGGAAAAAACAAGTTTACCCCCCAGGTGACCTAAGGGGCTGGACCTAGAGGAACTAGATAAACCAATAGAATAACTGTTACTGTGCTAGGCTAAAACCTTGCCCCCTGCTTCCTATAAAAACTCTGTACCCCCAAGCCCAGGTGTGCCAGTCACCGAAGCTCCGGCTGAGGTTTTGCTGTGCACCCACGGGCGCCTGTGTGAGAATAAACCCTCCTGCTGTTTGCATCCAGTGTCTCGCGTTGTCCATTCCGGGTTGGGGGATCTGGGGGTCTCTCAGTAGAAGTTTCTAAATTCTGGGGCATGGTGAGAATCTGACTTTATTTAAAAACTGTCATTTTAGTTTATAAAAAGCAGAGCCTACTAAATTACTGTGGGTTATCAATAGATTATAATGAAAAGAAAGGTCTCCTTCAAATACTCCGAAAATGGACTATTAAAGCAATATTAACAATCATTCAAGCAATTAACACACTAAAATTTAGTTCTTTTATTAATGCATTCATAGCCATGTAATTTCTTTTTTTTCCAGTGAACTATCAGTAATTTTCTAAAGAGGAAACAGGAGATTCTGGCACAGTGTGAGAACTGAGTAAGCATGGCAGCTTAAAATCTACTGTTTGACCAGTAGCTAAAAGTAACTGCCTCAAACATTTTTCCTGGACTCTGAGATAAGAAGGACCTCACAGCATTCGGGAAACCAAGAATCAGAGAAAGAGAGGAAAAAAAAAAGATTCATTGTTTCATTCTGGATGTGGGTAATTTAATACTGTATCTTACAATAGTAAAATTAAAGAGAGTTAAACATTCTGTTGGGATCCAGAATGAGACTTTGTCATTGAGGGTTTTATTTGGCATCTCAATCACCATGTTATAGATGGTGGGGATATTGAAAAATCTCCAGGGACTTCCCAAAAAGCATACAATTCCTAAAATCTTCATGTTAATAAAATTTCACTGTCAGGAAGGACTAATATACAAAGCATTATATATATTTTTCATAGTACTAACATATAAAAATATATTTTTTTTACTATCTCTCCTTTTATGAGGCTAAAAAAACCCACAATGTTTTGTTATTTTACAGAGATCTTCTGTGAAATTTCAAAGACAGTTTTATACTAAAAATATGGAGAAAATTATTATAATTGTTCTTATTAATATTGTTATAAGGAGATTATGATATTTAGGATATAAATTATCAAAAGAATTCAGAGGTGGACATTTGATTATGGAAGATGGGTCATGAGTATAGACAAAAGTATTGTGATAGGTATTTAATCAATGTAAGAGTAAGTTTTTAAAAAAATAAACAGTATCATAGAATGTGGAAGACTCCACCTGACATTCCATAGGACAGCTAATTTTTTTTTCTGTTTCAAAGCCTTTCAAAATAAAATAGAATTTACTGATATAGAGTAAAAGTGAAATCAAGGTTGAAAAATAAATTAGATTTGGGTCAATATGACTTGTTAGTTGTGGAGCAGGCTGAACAAATGTTAGCTGCAGGGTGGGCTGAACACTCGACCCTCACCCTCACCCATCTGGTTCCTTTCACTTTTTTGCCTCAAGTCTGAACACTCAACCCCACTCAAGGCTGAACACTTGACCCCAATCCTTCTAGTGCAAAGGAAACCCACATCTAGCCCTTGCCCATTGTCCTTGAGGGCAAAAGATGACACCTTAGCAACTACTTTATGATTCAATCATTGTATGCCAACAAGGCAGCTTGCAGACCCAAAGACCCCCATTAGATTTTGTCTATAAAAACTTTTCCCTCTCCCTCTCTTTATTTTCTTGCTCTCTCTCTCTCTCTCTCTCTCTCTTCTCTCACTTTCCCTCTCTCTCTCTTGTGCTTTGCTCTCCCCCTCCCTCTCTCTATCTCACTCTCTCTGTACCTTATAATAGTAAAATTAAAGAGAGTTAAAGATTCTTTTGGGATCCAGAATGAGACTTTGTCATTTAGGGTTTTATTTGGCATCTCCATCTCTGTCCTCTCTCTCTTACTCTCTCCTCTTTCTCACTCTCTCACCATCCCCCCTCACTTTGCCCTCTCTCCTTCTCCCTCTCTTTGCTCCCTCCCCCTCCCCTCTCTTTTTCTCTTCCTTCCCTGTCAATCAGACACCCAGACACCACTGCAATAAAAAATCTCTTGGTCAATAAAAACCTCATGGTCACTTTCCTTTCATGACTACATATTAATGTTGATTAATTATATTTCTTAAAATAAATATTTGTTTACTCTTTAGTTCATTCCCATTCAACAAAAACACAGTGTAAGTCACAAATGTAATTTTTAAATTTCCAATAAGACATTTTAAAAAGTTAAATAAAATAGGAGAAGTTAGTATTATTGACTACTTATAAAAAAAATTATACCACATAGAAAGTATAATTTTGCGATTGTGGATTTGTAATAGAGCACTCTAGTTGCACAGGCCTGAGTTTAATCTCTGACACTGCAAAAAAAAATTATAATTTCAACATGTAATCATATAAATGTTAATAAAACATTTGCATGCTGTGTACTCCAGGATATCTCAATACTTGTGCTGTGTATAAATTATATATAATTTATAATTGAAAATGTAGATGTACATATCCATTTTCTCCCAAACAATAATAATATGCTAGTAACTGAATTAAGTTTCTAGCATATAGCTTAATATATATAATTTAACTTTAAAGTTATAAATTAAATTTAAAAGAACCCTATTTTCACTATGCTGGCCACATTGCAACTATTCAATAGCCACAGGTACTGGTGACTCCTGTACAGAACAACACTGAAGTCTTTGGATTCTCCTTGTGGCTTTGTCTCCTTTATATTTTGATAACTGAAGGCAGAGCCAGGTACCATCAATCTAAGAAAAATGAAAATGTGAAGGTGTGTAGGAAAACATGGGGAAAAGAAAGAAAATAAGAGATTTTAGTTCACAGTTCTGAAGGCTGAAAATCCAACACAACACAGCATAGTCTCTGGCAAGGGCCCATGGCAGATAACTGAAACATGCAGCATTTACAAGAGAAAGAAATCATATTTCAAAACAGAAAGTCAGAGAGAGCCTGGGTGGGGCCAGGGCCAGGATTTTATAGCAATTCTCTGGAGAGAGCTAACAATGATTCCAGGAGCAATACTTCAGTCCATTTCAAAGACACAGCCCCAGTTACCTAACCACCTCTCCATAGACCCCACCTGTTGAAGATTTCATATATCTCCTAATACCATCACCCTCTTAATACTTTGCAATGGGAATAGAATTTCAACACATAAATCCTGGAAGAACATTCAAACCACATCCATTCCCTAGCAGTTCACTTGACAATGGCATGTGGTTATAAGGGCAACCTGTCTTCATAAACTGTGCATGTTTATACATTTGTGTTTAGTTCCTCAAAATTGCCTCCTGCTTTGTTGCCTTTTTTTGTGAATGTGCAGACCTGGGATGCAAGGGTATTTCTGTTCTTTTTTGGCCCTTGAATTGATCTCCTGCCTCTCTCAGAGAGACCAATGTTTCTATGCAGTTCCTCTCACCCCTTCAGGAGACATGCTTAATTTGAGAATACATCAAAGGCAACAAAAGCAGTGGGAAAATTACAACATTTATGGATTTGACTGTTATTTCAGTTAACAGTTAATAGGGATTCCTAAATATCTCTCAAAGCTTTAAGAGCCTCTTGGAAAACAGACTTTTGGCTGCTCTCTTGAGAGGCATTTTATGTGGCAGAAAGAACATAGCACATGTTGGAGAACCGGGCCTTTGGTGTCCTTGTTCATAATTTACATTGTGGATTTAGTTCAAATCACTTAACTTACCATGGCTGCAGTATTTGTTGCTGATAATGGTTGTATTTTATTTGCACATTAAGAATAATAGCAGTTGTCTTGTATAATTCTTAGAAATAATGTGAAAATCAGATAAGAGGGCACTTATGGAAGCATGTCACCCACTGTAAAGTCTTCCACAGAATATGTTTTGTTATTGTAAATTTTGGTTTTTGCTATTTGATCCACTGCATCCTGTATCAGGCATCCTTTCTAGGACACAGCGGAGGCAATCAGCAGAAGGTGGATTATGGTTTTACAAATCAAATCAGTATAAGGCTTCCCTCCCAAAGATGCTCACAGCCTGCTCTAGCACTGTAGATGCTTATGTGTTTTTGAAAATAGCAATGGGATAACCACTGCCCTCAAAACCAATTTAATGGCAAATGTACTTCTACTGAAAATATAGGGCTTTCTTCCACGTTTGTTTTTTCCAAAGGAAAAGTCTATCAATTGAAATGTGCCTTTCATGAAAGTTCATCAGTGAAGATCATTATAGTTTCCTTAATTGAACTTTTAATTAGACAACAGAGATTATTTTAAATGTTTCCTTTGATTATATGTTGAGCACTGTGACTTGTTGCCCCACTGAAATAGCAGAATTGACATTTACATCCTTATCTTCGTTAAAGCATTCAGATAAGGATGATTTCATTAGTTTCTGTCTAAATGATCTTTCAGACCTAGGCCCTAGAGCTAAGAAAATGGTATTTAATAGACTATACTATTTAGTCTACTCATGTAGACAAATTAAATTAATCATAATATGTAAGAAGAATCTTAAAATTCATAATTATGAACCATAAGATAAATTCTTCATTTTCTTTGGAAAGACTGACATTAAGAAAAATACATAATTGACACACAGAAGAAAAACAGCTCTTGTCAACTTCTAGAATATTTGCCACCAGAATGTCAATTATATGCAGTTTTTTGATCTTTAGATATTTGCTTCATTATTTGCATAATCAATTATTTATTCTGTAGCTTAAACTAATTAGCCTTTTCAGAAGAAAAGTATTTTGAAGTTGTAATATTCTTTTAACATTAATGTGATTATATCAACCAAATCAAAACTACATATTAGGATAAAAATGAGAGGTTTTGAGTTAAATGATGGACAATTAAAATCCCTGAAATCTGGCTATCAAAAGTCCTGTGACACATTGAAGCAAGCAGTTTCATTGAATTTTAATGACTTGTAAAGAGAAAAGTAAAATACTATTTTATGTATTTTGTTGGGTTTTGACTTATAAATAAATTCTTAACTATTAAATCCCTCTGTATGCTGGGTTCAGGCCTTTCTCCAAAATCTTGGGTAAATATATATTTAGCAACAGAACCTGTATTTACTATTAAATGCCAAGAAACACATATAAATCTCCACAATGTGAGGCATAATTATTTTAGAATATTGAACAGAATCAACTATTTTACTGAAAACTTCCTGCATCCGAAATTATAGATGGCTATTAAATGGAGAAACTAAAAACTTACACATTGAAGAGAAAACATATATGATTATATAAATCCCAGAGTAACAACTTTCCTATTTGACACTTATTACAAGAATTTAGTCAAAATGAAATAAATAGTAGTAGGCATAGAATTTTTTACATTTGTCCTGATTAAGAACAAAATAAGAATACCCTCCCTTATACTCAGAGACCATGATATATCTCGTTGGCTTGAGTTCTGTTTTCATGTGATAGTTCTCCCTTTCTATATTTTGCCTGCAGGCAATTCTCTCTCCTTTATTATATTTGTTTGGCTATTTTTACACCAGGTAGTTGGGAAGGATTACCATAAATGGTAGGGGGAGGTTTGTCATGAATAGATAAATAAGGACAACCTATGTTAATTTTATTCCTATAATCAGAAAACCTCCTTCCAAGTTGCTATTTGGGGTTCTCTTTGTGTCCTGGCTTCAAAATCACCAAAATAATTAAAGCAGTCTCATCCGCAAGATCCTTAGGAAAATCTGTAATTTCTGGACTCTCTCATTTATATTTAATTTTTCACAATGTAATGATTCATCTGTGAGTTAGGGCTGTGTTGAACGGGGCTAACAGGTTTTATAATTGTCAAAAGAGAAACTTTGAAAACTGTTTCAAATAAATCCCTTGAAATCGCTTGTAAGATTGAATCATTTAGCTCATTCATTCAGTATCTTGCCAGAGATCCGAGCAATAAAATCCCATGATGAAATTGATGTTGTAGTGCTTCCGTGTCCTATGTCAAGTAGCCTAAATAGTTAACATGAAGTTAATTGGCATCACTCTTCTTTCTACTAATAGATGGATATGAGAAACATAGACAGCGGTCAAAGATGGACGCTGGCCCTCCTTGGTACCATGGCTTTAAACTTTCAAGAATCTGAAATATTTTCAAAGAAATAAATGTCTGTATTATATTTATATGTTTTCTATTCTCTAGTTCAATGTTGCCAGCTATAAAATATTTCTCAATTAGCTGTCTAATGTTTTCACTTGGACAATTGATAAAGGCATGGAAAGAAGAAAAGAAATGGAAGGAAGGCACAGAAGGAGGAGAGGATAAAAAGAGGGAAAGGGGGAAAAGAAGGGAGAGGGAGAGAAATAACCAAAAAAAAAAAAGAAAGAAAAAGAAAATAGAGAGACAGAGAAGGGAAAATAGTATTGCTAGAGCAGTAGAATAGAATGCACTGGTATTTGTTTTTGCAGCCAAGAATGACAGCTGGCCTTAGTCTCTTCAGGGATGTAGAGGGAAGTATTTTTTTCTGCAGCATATAATCTCTACAACACTCCACTTTGTCATCCCCATGGATTTGGTCAGTCCCTGTCTTGGCAGAGTTCTTAATGCCAAATCTAAGCATGTGCTTAATTTGTCTCTGAAAACTCTTTGCTCCAGCACAGATATATGCCAAAAGAAAATTGGCAGAGACCCTTAACATAGAAAAATTATTTTATGTATCCACAGATATCCTTCTATGTGCTTGTTATCGTACCAAGGTCTGGGATATAGCAAGACCCAAATAACCTCTTTTCATGGAGTGTGCATTCTAGTTGACACATATATCTTTGAATAGTTTTTGTCAATATTGTTTTTGTGTAATGGAAACTTTATCAATGTCAAGAACTCTGCCTGAATAATCAGATTTACTTCAAACACAAGGCACAATTCAGAATTTAAAAAGAAAATCAATATTTTATTCAGGGCTTTTTTTTTTGCCAGTGTCTTTGCTAATCTTTTTACAAACTAAGTTATTTAAAACTCAGAACCAGTATTTATTATCTTTCTCATTTTATAGATGAAGAAAGCGATACAGAGTCTGGTTAAGAAACTTTCAAAAGATTAAACAGAGGTTTGCAACTAGCTGTCTAAATCTGTACTATGACACATGCACCTTCTTGGCTCTGTAGTTCAATTTCACCATTTTTTGTCTTTCTATGTCCTTTAATGACTTCTCTGTGGTCACTTTTGAAATATGATTGTATTCTTCTATGTTCTTTTTAATATCTATCTAATTGCACTAGTGCAGGCAAACAGACTAAAATAGTGGGAAGGTGTTTTGAACTCAAGGGAAACAGAGGGATCCATTCAAATTAATTTGGGATTTTCCCAGGTTTTTCCCAGATTTTCTAATGCCTCCACTTCTCTTGGGAAAATGAGTCCTTTAGGGCATGAATGAACTTTAGGAGTCCTGGGGGAGAGAGTATCATTTTTTGTGAACAGAGGCTATGATTCTTTCTGTCTTGATTAAATCAGCTATCTCAGTGCTATCTTGTGCTCCTTGATCCTACCAAGCAGAAACATCTCACAGATCTCTGCCAGACTGAATGAATAAAGTACATGCCTCTTATACCCTGCTTATGAAAAGTACAGGTATGTAATGTTTGCTGGCCCCTTCCCTTTATACAGAGCATAGATTATATGAGCAGGCACAGTGAACCTCAATACATTTTCTCAAGTAACCATTTAAAACAATTTACTTTAAAATTTTGTAATTAGTTAAATAAGGAGAAAAACAAAAGCAATCCCAAATGATTACTGAGCCTTCTTAGAACTAATAATATAATAATCTAAATTTCAAAACCAAAGTAGCTGAATCGCACAAAAACAAATAAATAAAATAGTGACAGAGACTGTATTCTAGGAAATTCACATTAAAATTTAATGTCAGGCACAATAACTATTAAATACAATAAAAGAAATTAATCTTTGTGCTTAAACTACTTTTTATTTTGAGTTTTATTGTTTCCCTGACTTTTTTAGCCACATTAGTTAAACTTTGTATAAAATACACCATTTTATCATTCCCTTCCAACTCTCTTTCTTTATAGTTTATACTGATTGTTTTCTGTCTGCCTTTCTTGAGTCCAGGTGAGCCAAGGAAGTGAGCAATGCTCTTGAAGGGAAAACAGTATTTTGTTGCGTTGTTCTACATATATACTATCACATGGATTGTATGATTCTAAGTTTTTAAATTTAGGCTCTTGAGGGTTGGTGTCTGCTTTCTGTGAAATACAGGCCTGGAGTCACAGTACTTAACTTGCAGTGTTAGCTAGTTAGAGAAGAATAACTTTTTCAAATATTAAATAACTGAAAAGCTAAGCTAGAGACAGAATGACAAAGAGGAGAGAAGTGCAGGAATGGCAGAGGGGCAGGCACTCAAATTTAACATGTGGATCTGGATAATTTTGGAGGGGATGCAATATAGAAAGAAGAATGGAAAGGTCAAGTTCATGGCCAGCATTAGTCATTGTTGTTCCTCATTGGTAGGACCCAGAATGGAAAAAGATAAATTAAGACTATTTTAAATGTAAAAGTTAAACAAGATTGGTGCAATATATAGAATTATGTTACTAGGTATGTGTCACTTATTTAAAAGGAATTACACTTTTCAGGCAAGAAGTTAATTGGAAGAGTTTGTAAAATATATATATATCAGGATGCTATGGCACAGTGAAATTCTCACATTGAATGTCTTTGTATGGTAACCCTCTGAATATATCCCTCGTTGAGCTAAAGTTTTTTTTTTTTTTTTAATGTTTTTTTCTCTATTCTCTCTTCCCCCTCCCGACAAGACTAAGGAGACAGTGTTAACTTTTCTTTCCCTAGTTAATTGCCCTGAACTCACCTACTACAGGAAGGAGATGCCTGCTCAGGATCTAGGAAATGAATATTTTCCAAATTAACAAGTGAATCCTAACACTGCCTTCATGGTGCCCTGGGGTTCCCTACCAGAGCATACCCAGACTGTCAGCCTTGAGATCAGAGTCCCCTGTGTTTCTCCTTTGCTAGCAAAGCAAATACCTTTTTTCTTAAAACCGTTTCTACATTATTAAATTGGCATTGGGGACAGGGACCAAACTTTTAGTGACATTATTATTTTTTTCATTTTATTATAAAATATTGCCATAATTTCCAAGATGATATAGAGAGAAACAAAATACAAATGAATTTCTAATAATCTAATTAAGATTAATGCTAAACTAATTAAGAAAAAAATCAATTGTTTTGTTTCAAGTATTATATAAGAATTCTTTTCACAGGTGAAGGTTACAGCAGCCACTGTGGTAAGGGTAAGAGGTAGTAGGACCTTTAAGAGATTGAGGAATACCCAGTAGGAAGTCATTAGGTCACCAAGGGTGCCAGTGCTTGCTCAGAAGGGATCAATGTGTCCTCTAGAGGCCCAGTACCTCTGGCTTTCTTGTCATGTTATCAGTTCTTCTCGTATGAACCCCCCTCTCTGTGATGTCATCTGCCTTCACCAGAACCAAGCAACAGGCAGCATCACTCCCTTGACCCTCCAGAACTGTGAGCCAAATAGGTCTATTTTACTTATACTTGGCCTCAGATGTTTTATTTTAGTAATGGAAGATGGACTAATACTCCTAATGATAAGCTCCCTCCTCCGTTTCCCTCAGTCCTTGCCCATCCCCGAAGTAATGTTTGTTTTTGTTTCTGTATCTTCTTCTGAGATTAGTGAATATTTTAAAATATACAGATATGCAATATACTAACTTATGCAAAATGTAGCATACTGCTCATACTGCTATTTATATCACAACTTTCAAAACAATTTACTCAACATTTTCTTTATCATATAGACACATGCACATAAATAAATATATGTATAAATGATATATATATATATATATATATATATATATACAAATGCTATATATATACAAATGCTATGTATATTTGTAAATATATATATATATATATATATATATATATTACAAAAACAATTTCCATAGTCTTACTTTTTTCTGTAGCTTATTCTACTGAGGGTAAAGCATAATTTGCTATTCTTGAGAGATATCTTTCTTTTTTTAACTTCTAACTTATGCTATTACAAGGGATGATCTTGTAAAAGCGTTCTTACAACATATAAAAAGTGGTTTTCTTAGTTGCACACAATAGAGTATGTCTGTTATTCCAGAGACTTGGGAGGTAGAGGCAAGAGGACTACAAATTCATGTCTAGCCTAGGCAATTTAGCAAGACCTGGTCTCAAAATAAAAATGGCTGGACATGTAGCTGTGTGGTAGGGGAGCCTCCTTGGTTCAATCCCTAGTACCATACACAAGGGAAGCAAGAAAGCCAGAAAGAGGCAAGTGAGAAATGAAAGATGGAGGTGAGGCAGAGATACACACAATAGAATTTATTTGTCAGAGCTGACAAATAGAGCACATTCCTCCATAGTGGAAAGAGACAACTCTCTCAAGCCTCCAGAGAGGCTTGAGTTCTTGAGCTTTTATGGGGGAGGCTCAGTGATTACAGCCAGGTGGGTCCTAAAGTAGGTGACTAAGGGTGGGGCTGGTATGTGGGAGTGGTTATATGCCCTTGGGCAGGAAAATGGTGGCTGTTAATTTGGATGGCCACCTAGATGCTAAGCAAGGACCTTACACTGCACACACAAGTAAACAAATAGAAATAAACTAAGTGAAATGAGCCAGTCCTAAAAATCAAAGGCCAAATGTTTTGTCTGATATGTGGAAGCTAATCCAAAGTGAGGAGGGGGGGCTTCTGGGGGGGATGGGGGGGTTCAGGGGGATGAAAAGTAGAAAGAAAGGTCAGTGGAGTAGATGAAAGGGAATGGAGGGGAGAAAGGAGGGTTGGGATAAGGAAAGAACAGTGGAATAAATCTGACCTAACTTTCCTATGTGGTTACATGTTCACAGATTATGGGAATTAGGACAGGATTTTTTTAAGGGGTGTCCACTCTTTGTCCCCAAAACTTCAAATATGTCCTACAAGAAAAATGGGTTCATCTAATCTCAATCCCTGTAAAAGTTTCAAACTTCTCCAGTATCAACCCAAAGTTTAAAAATTTATCTAATCTCCTCAATTCAAAAATTCCAGATTTTATCTTTTAAATGCAGGAGAGTCTCTGGATGTGCTTTATTCTGAGGCAAAGATTCCTGTCAATCTGGGAAATTCAAGAAACAAACCATTGTTTTCAAAAATACTTCCTGAGATAGGCATAAGATAACAGTAAGAAACATTATCAAAGATGGAGGATGTTGAAGAAAGAAAAGAATTTCTAGCTCCAAGAAATTTTGCAACTCAGTTAAGTGACAAATATCAAGGTCAGGGAATGGTTATCTCTATTTTTGACTCCACCCTCCTACAGTCTTCTCTCTTTTCTTGTCTCTTCCCATTTCCTTCCCTTTTCTCCCCTTCCTTTTATTTCCCCCATGAGGGTTAGCTTATGTTTGCAGCTAAATTATGCCATTGGTTCATTTCCTGCCTATAGAAGTTTGGGAGTTTGACCATCTTCTTTCATTTTACCATCTCTTTGTCTTTTTCAGCCCAAGCTGACAGTATAAAATTCTCAAGTACTTTATATCTGCTTCTGGCTTGAAGTCTACCTTGTCTGATATTAGACAACTTACTACCCCACCTCTCTTTTGGTTAGGATTTGCATGGCCTATATTTTTCTATCATTTCAACTTCCACCAATTTTTGTATTTTCATCCAAATTGAATCTTTTGTAGACAGTGTATAGTTGGGTTATCACCCTCCCCCTTTCTTTTCATCTATTCTGCCAAAATCTGCTCTGTATTTGGAGAGTTTAATCCACTTACTTTTGTAGATATTACTGACAGAAAGAGCTTATTTTTGCCATTTGACACTTATTTTCTATAATTGTTATAGTATTTTTGTTCCTTATTTCCACCACTCCTGCCTTCTTCTGAGGTTAATTTTTTTTTGTAGTAACACGTGTTAATTCTGTTCTCATTTCCTTTTGTGTATATTGTAAAATTATTTTCTTTGTGGTTACCAAGAGGATTACTTGTAATATATTTGTTGTTATAGTCTAATTGAAATTGATACCAACTTCAATCATATAGAAAATATTTTCCCCTATATAACTCATTATTCTCAATATGTTATTATTCTCAATGTTATTTATGTTATTATATATATCTTTATACTTGTGTTCCAAGTATTATAGATTTAAAATTATTTTTAACATTTGTCTTTGAAATGCTCTAGAAAAAATTGCATAGCAAAATTATAATAATACTGATTTTACCTTTGTCCATATGTTTAGGTTTGCTGGAAATCTTTATATCTTTGTAAAGTTTTGAAATACTGTCTGTTTTTTTCATTTCATCCCATTCAAAATGAAAATAAATTTTTGTAAAATTTTTATTTCTCAGAAAATGCCTTAATTTGCCCTTCATTTTGAAGGAATGTCTGCTCTATGTAGAATTCTCAGTTGATTATTTTTCTTTAAGCAATTTAAATACATTATTCTAGTGTCTTCTGATTTGTAAGGTTTCTTAGAACTGATAATCTTATGTGGATCCCTTATGCATTTTGAGACACCTTTCTCTTATTGCTTTCATGACTTTTCTCTTTACTTTTGACTTTTGAGAGGTTAATTACAACATGTGTTGTAAGTCTCTGACTTTCTTTTACCTGGGGTTTATATGTTCCTTATATTTACATACCCATGTCTTTCCTTAAATATGGAAAGATTTCAGCTATGTTTATCTCAGTAATATTTCTATCGCTTTCTCTCTCAGTTATCCTTTGAGATACCAGTTTATGTGTAAGTTGGTCCACTTGATGGTATTTTACAAGTCTCCTGTTCATTTTTCATTTTGCATTTGTTCTTTATGCTCCTTAAACTTAAATAATCTCAGTTGCTCCATGTCGAAATTGATAAATTTTCCTTTTGCTCCTCAAATCTGCTATTGAACAGTTTCAGTGAATTTTTCTTTAAACAATTATAATTCCCCAGGTTCAGACTTTTATTGAGTTCTCTTTTATAATTTCCTTTTGTTAATATTCTTGTTTTATTCAAATATTATTTTTCTGAGTTCCTCTAGTTTTATGTGTGTCTTTCCTTAGATCTTTGAGAATATCTAAGACAGTATTATTATAATCTTTATTTGTTATTTTTGTTCTTTTCAGATATACAAGAGAGCAGAGTGTATTCTGATATATTATACATATATGGAGTATAACTTATTCTAATTAGGATCTCATTCTTGTGGTTGTACATGATGTGAAGTTTCACTGGTGTATTCATGTATGAACATAGGAGAGTTATGCCTGATTCATTCTCCTCTTTTCTATTCCCATAACTTATCCTTTCCCTTCATTCCCCTTTGTCTAATCTATTGAACTTCTATTCTTCCCTACTTTCCACCACTTATTGTGTGTTAGCATTTGCATATCAGAGAGAACATTAGACCTTTGGATTTGGGGGGAATTAGCTTATTTCACTTAGCATGATATTTCCTACCAGCAAAAGTCATTCTTTTTTATGGCTGAGTAATATTCCATTGTATATACTGAGTGTGACACCATCACGTTTATTGATTCTTGCTTTTACTTCTTGCACTTTAGGAGTTTTGTTGAGCAATTCAGTTCCTATGCCAACATGTGTATATATAGCACATATTCTTTATCCATTCATCTGTTGAAGGGCATCTATTCATTGTTGTATTCGAATTTTAAGTCCTTTTGGTATGCCAAGGAGTGGGATAATTGAGTCACACGGTGTTCCCATTCCAAGTTTTCTGAGATATCTCCAAGTTGCTTTCCAGAGTAGCTGCAAATAATTTCAGTCCCATCAGCAATGTATGAGTGTACCTTTTCTCCCACATCCTTGCCAATATTTACTATTTACTTGTATTCTTGATAAAAGCCAATCTGACTGGAATGAGATGGAATCTCAGTGTAGGTATAATTTGTATTTCTCTGATTGCTATAAATGTTGAACATTTTTCATATATTTGTTGACTATTTGTATTTATTCTTCTGCGAAGGATCTGTTCAGTTCCTTTGCCCATTTATTGATTCCATTTATTTTTCATGTTAATTTTTTTGAGTACTTTATATATCCTGAAAATTAATGCCCTATGTGAAGTACAGGTGGCAACAATTTCCTTTCATTTTGTAGGTTCTGTCTTCACATTCTTGCTTCCTTTTCTGTGAAGAAGATATTGAATTTGATACCATTCCATTTATTGATTCTTGATTTTACTTCTTGTGCTTTAGGAGTCTTGTTGATGAAGTCAGTTCCTAAGCCAACAAGAGAGTTGGCCCTATACTATCTTCTAGTAGAAGCAGGGTCTCTGCTCTAATGTCTAGATCTTGATCTACTGTAAGTTGAGTTTTTGTGCAGGGTGAGAGATAGAGGTTAAATTTCATTCTGCTACATATAGATTTCCAATTTTCCTGGCACCATTTGTTAAAGAGGCTACCTTCAGTGCATGTTTATGGCATCTTTGTCTAATGTAAGATAATTGTATTATTCTCTTCTATTTGTTTCTGTGTCTTCTATTCTGTTCCATTGGTGTTTAATAAATTTGATCTTTGCCCTTCCTGTAGTATGATTTATGTTATTTTGATAACTTATATAGGCCCTGTTTTCATGTTTCTATGTATTCTATGCTTCTCTATATTCCCTGTGGCTTTTTTGTTGTTGTTGTTCAAAATTGGGCCTTTTTAATGTGATAATCCTGAAAACCAAATTCTTCCCCTTTCTCCTTTTTGCCATTTTATTTTAAAATTGTCACATGCCATTTTGTTGGATGCTTTTTTTAAACTATTTTTGAAAAGCATCTTTCTTGTCACGTGTGATCATTAAAGCCTTCCTTCCTTTATCTCATGTTTAAAGTTTTCACAAGTTTGCCTTTGAATGATAAGAGATGAAGCAAATTACAGTAAATACAGGAGGAGGGTGGAGAGACAGCTACCTCTACCAGTCTTTGCAGATTAGTTCTGTGTTGAGGAACTTCAGTGTTTCTCTGGGCCTGCTTTGAGCCTAGGGACAAGTCGAAGTAGAAATCTGAAGTTTTTCTCAGGGCTCTTTGAGCACAAATCATAGCTGGGTATATGCCTGGATTTCTACATTCCTCATATGCATGGCTGCTTTGGAATTCTCAGCTTCCCTAAGCTTCCTACCCCAACTTCTCCCCTACATCTTGCATGATCTATTGTAATTTCCACTAATAGTCCCTCACCAGTTGTCTGTAGGTTGTATTCTCCATGGCAGCTTTTATAGGAAGTACTTGCCACAGCTGTACCTGCTTTCTGAGTAAGACGAAGTGTTCATAGCAGTCCTTCACCTATCCCCCAAACACACACACACACACACACACACACACACACACACACACACACACATTAATTCTGTATAGAATAGGTTATATGTATATTCATTCTACTGTATAGAATAGGTCTTCCTGCTGCCTCTGGTTCTAAGGTATAACCGGGACTGGGTTGGTAAGCATTCACAACACCGATTTCCATTTTGCCCAGGAAGAGGTGAGGCAAGTGTGAATAAAGATGTGAGAAAATTTTTACATCATTTTTTTGAGAATGGCTTTTTAAAATTCACCATTTATTTAGGTGTTTCAAGAAATTCTACAGAGCTTGTTTAGAAAAAATTCTGACTGTTTTGTTGTGGCTGTTTGTTTGCATGTGTTTCTGTATGAAATAAGAGCTTAGCGCTGTCTGGTTTGATATTTACTTGATGTAATTCCAGTCACATAATATTTTACAAAAACCTATGCTCACAAGAATGTGTTTGACTTTTATTTGTTTTTTTAGGCACTGGAGATTTAACCCAGGGATGCTTTACCACTAAGCTGCAAAATGGCTTCTTTTTTTTAAATTCTGAGACAAGTTCTTGCTGTTGTCACTGCAATTACAAGTGTGCACCAACACATCTGATTCAACACATCTGGGTTTGACTTTAAATAAAACAATTGCAATATATTTTTGAAAATTAAAAGTCAGAAGTTTAAGCAGTAACTGACATATTAGGACCAGCAAAGCAGAATCTTAAAACATGAAATGGTGAAATCTGTTAAATTAAACTCTTTGCACTGCAGAACCACAGGAATTGACAATAACATTAAGTGTTGTAAAATTCAGAAATTAATTTTCTGTCTGCTGCTATCTGTATAAGGTTGCTAGAGGGAGGATAGTTGTTTATTTGCTTCATAAATTGGTAAACATTAAAATCAATGGTTATTCTCAGAGGTATAGGTAAGCACACCTGTATTATTAAAATCAGAAAGCCTTTCCATTTCCAAATATGAAGAATTAGGTTAAACCTGTTAGAACCAACAGAGAGAGGCAACCCAACAGGAATTATCATTTTTGGTAGAGTAATGCAGTTATGCCCAGGCTGTAACTCAACAGGAAGTTAACCAGACCTCTTTCTCCAACTGACCTTCCATCTATGGAAAGTAAGCGCCATTGGCTGAACCAAGCCTAAGCCAGGGGTTAAGTTGAAGCCAGTTGGTAGAGTCTAGAAATATCAGGCTCCTATCAGGGGGAGGAGTGAAAAATAGAATGGAGTAGGATGCACAAGACACATCTCAAAATCACATGGATAACAGTACCTGAAAGAGCTATTATTGTTCTTTGTAAAATCTACCCTACAAACTTTTACTTTGGTCATTATATTATTTATTTTATTAAGTAAATAAAACTCTCATTCCCAACAGAATAACATACAAAATTAGTAGCTATGGATGTTTTTCTAGGGTTCCAAGTCTGTGGAAATTTTCATGCATCAAGAATGCAGATGGTCATTTATTTTAATTGTTCTCGCAGTGTATATTTGATTTTCACATTCAGTATGTTATGCTTCAGCTGTCTTTACCTTCCAGATGTATGTTTCTGCGATCTGTAATTATCTCCTGTACATCATATCAAAAGCTTTATATTAGAAAAAAAATGGCAAAAATCTCTACCATTCTTCAAAATACAGAAAAAATATTTTGACAAAATAGATATTTTCTACATACCAAATGTTGTAGTTTCTTTCTTTCATAGAATTACAATTTTGATGTCCAAAGCAAATTATCCCAGCAAAACAGGGGGAAAAATAAAAAACAACAGTTTCTCACTTTGGGAGATAAATCTCTAAGGGCTATTCTGAGGACTGTCTGCCCTTTGTTCTGCAATTATCTTTTCAAGAATGTTTGTATAGTGGAAAACTTTGAAAGACTGAGATAGCATCTTGCCCAGAGCAAATAGTAGACTGGAGCTTACTGTCTAATATAATGAAGTTGACATCTTCCTTGAAAGTGAAGGCGAGGCTTGCTTACTTGCCACTCAAAAAAAACAAAACAAAACAAAAAACAACAACAAAAAACCAAATAAAAAAACACACAAAAAACCAAACAACAATAACAACAAACAACAACAACAACAACAACAAAACCAACAACTCAGAAGCTTTGAGTTTTTCTCCACAAGGGTTGAAGGTGTCACCTCCTGGTGTTCTTGTTAACACTGTTAGACATGGCCAAGAAAACTGATGCAAATAATAATAATAATAACAACAACAACAACAACAACCTGATGTTCTGGCTTTCACTGTGACTCTAATAAAAGCCTTTTCCTCTGACTCAGAAGTCAAATATCTTCTGCAAGCACCAATGAAATTAAGCTGGTTAATTTGATAGCTTGAATGTAGAATAAAATCTCACAGATGGAGTCGATGCCCAACAGACACAGCTTTCTGGAAAAGGAAGGATGAGCATCCATGGACTTACTAATGTGATCTGAAGGAAGTCCATGGGAATCAGTAACCAAATTAGATGTGAAAAACTGGGAAATCGATGAGTCTCCCACCTTATTGCCTCTTAATAAGGACAAAACTGGGAAAGTGCTTGCAGTTAATTACGGGGAAAAGTTCACAGGCAGCTGTCTTAACTTTGTCTTATTTGTTCTGATGGGAGCACTTTGTTACCAACCTGGCAGCCATGCTCCAATTTGCCTCATTGTAACTATTACTACTAAGAATGATCCTGGTGGCAGGAGGTTCATACTTTTTTTCAGGCAACAGAGAAGCAGGCAACATTGAGCATGATTTAGAGAGAGGGAGGGAGGGAGGGAGGGAGGGAGAGAGAGAGAGAGAGAGAGAGAGAGAGAGAGAGAGAGAGAAGAAATTTGCAAATTTTAGAAGCCAATTGTTAGAAGATTGATTCTTGGTTGTTTCAGGTCAGAGTTGAAGGGAGAAGCTGCACAGTGTTCTGAAGTGTTAGGTAGAAGATAGGACATGCAGAAGAGATAGAAAAGACAAACAACCACCTAGGACCCTTAGCCACACCTAAATGTGAGCAGAAAATGGGGAAGTCTATGGTTAAAGGGAGGAAGCTGGGTTACTACAAGGGGAATTCAAGACCCTGAAGAGAAAGTCCAATATCTTGTTACTTAATTTCTTGAGGAATCTTCATATTGCTGTGCATTAGAAATTGGGACTGGCAAGATGAGGAGAGTGGAAAAGAGGGAGGCTGTATTTGATCAATACATAATGTACACATTTGTTGAAAGATGACATTGAACCCTAATAATATATATATATAATTTTATAAGTTAGAAAAATAGTAAACATGAAATTATATCTTTAATTATATTTTAAATGTAAAGGATTGTTTATCTACAGCTTACAAAACAATAAGCCACAATGTTTTTTTCTCAAATTTTAAACTATATCTAATATAGTCTGTATTATTTTTATTATTTGTCAACTCTTAAAATATGAGAAGACTTACTACAAGGACATTTTTAACAGAAGTATGAGAAAATGATGATGGTAATAGTGTTAGTGTCATTGTGAGATTTTAATTCATATTAGCTGAAAGCTCCTAGAACATTATGATGGAAAGGAAAAATAAAGTTTTAAAATTCTCCACTCTGTCCTTCAAATTAAAGTCCATTTATGTTTGGAACTCTGGAGTTTCTTCCACTTGAAGTTATTCTAACTTAGGGAGACAATCAAAGTGAATGGAAATAACAAAAAATTTTAATTCATCTGGCAAGTTTGCATTAATTCATTTAGCTCTGACATACTGGTTACCTAATGTTGATGTGGTTCAGCTCCTTTGTTATAAAAGATCAACAAAGTGAATTTAAATGAATTGAAATGTTATCAAACAAGATGTGAATAAAAGTAATAATGGAAGGTGCATAAGTACTTATTGATTATTTAGATCAGCACACTATTTCAATTCCATATGCAGAAGTGCTAGTACCTTTGCTGTAGCTTCATGTGCAGTCTGGATTTGAGCTCCAGAACTGTCATCACTTTTAGCACTATCCAGCACTGCTTCTCGCAACGTTTTTGACGTAGGTGTTTGAGAAGCGATGTCTTCATCTCCTTCCTATCTTTCAAGATGCTCTAAGATTTAACTCAGAAATATGTCACATCAGAAAAAAGTTGTGCTGCATGGCTTTTCACAGAATTATTTGAACAGAAAGTGAGATATTATACCCAAGACTTTATGCATGTCTGAATTTTTAAAATACTTTCTTCTAAAGTATCATTTTTACTGTTTAGTGGTCATATAACAATGTTTTTCAGAAAATATGCATTTGTTCTGATTAACTAATATTCTTTCATACAATGAGAACTCTAGATTTCCTGTAGAGTTACCTATTAATCCTAAACAAGATTAGCTTATAATTTGAGAAAAACCAGGGACTTCATATAAAGGGTAATCTGAATTGAGAAATTATCATCTTTGATTTAAAAACATGATTCTTTATTTATGTTTATGTGTGCACATGTGCATGATTGAGTGTGCCTTTAATGAGCTGAGACAATGCTCTTCCCTAGGTATGCTGATAGTATTATGGTCCCTAGGTTGATGTGTTTAAGTATTAATTTGTACATGGATTATCCTCTATGTAAGTACAGTCTTTAAAGTACTTTCATCCAAATTTCACATATTGACTTTGACATTTGACTCAGGCATTGACACATTCATTAACAAGGAAACGTGCACAAATGTCTTAAGTAGATCACATATATGAAGAGCAGATGATCTGCAGCTTGTCAACTGGGAAAGAGTATAAAGGAGGAACTGAACAGAACAGCTGAGCCTGCTTCCTCTACTTCAAAACAAAGGGCCTGTTACCTGTTGAGGCAAATAAGAATCATTTGATGGGACTCTTTAGATAATATAAGAAGATGCCATACTCCATACACAGTGTTGATCAGACTCTTGGAAATTAGCATGGATTCCCAGCTCGTCTTCGCCGCTGAACACAGTACAGTAAGGGCTCATTTTCACAAGTCTACTTTCATTCTTTTAACATCAGTGGGTCCTCCAATCTGTGGAATCTTAATGAAGACTTGTCTCCCAATTCTGAGAGTGTCAAGAATTAATTTTTTGCAAGAAAGGATATTGAGATATACATATCTCTTTATACTTTGAAAAATGCACTTTAAGTATTAAAGCAAAGAGAATTAAAATTAGATTAATAAGATAAAAATTTTTAAGGTACAGTATTTATTATAAGGGAAATGCAGTCAAGAAAGAAATTGCTCTTTTGTATCCCTTTTGATACATGATGTTCATGTCACTGACTTACTCATCATCTCTCATGTTTCCTCTGATGTTAAATTGAAACAAATGATGGCACCACTTTAGCTGGCCACTGGGAGGACTCTCCTGTCACAGTATATGCTTTCATGTAGATATATTCTCTATTTTTTTAATCCAAAATGATTTCAAAGTTTTATTAGAAACTTAACAGGGGAAAAAAGAAATGAATTTGGCCATCAACATTTCCAGTCTAGGAATACATTCTAAGTAAATTAGGTAATGTCATAAACATGTGATTGGAATTTCTAAGAAAAAAATAGCAATTGAATAAAATGAAATTCTATACAGAAACAAAATATGATTATATGTAGCAATATTTACAAATAGGAAGTATGTCAATAATATAGTGTAAGAAATACAGTTTATAAATTATTATGTTTAGATTGTTAATAATTTAAGTATATGTACAGATAAGAGTACTAGAATTGGAAAAACACTCATCAAAATATTAACTCTTGGTAATAGAGTCATGGGTGGATTTAAAATTGCCTTATATACTTAAGTACAATTAGAATTACAATAAGAATTTACTAGTTTCATAATAAAAAACATTAGAGTTAGTATCAAAGATAAAAATAAAATTAAGAAAAAAAATAATATTAAGTAAACTAAGTATAAAAGTTTGAGTATATAAAATTTGATCTTTTCTTTGTAATCTAAGATAGCAGAATCTCTTCTCAGGCTAAATGAATCTTCCCAGATATCTATAGCATTTTTATGATGTTTCTTGTAAGTCAAAATTATTTGTATAAGGATGAATTGAAATTGTGTATTGGGTTTTGTAACATCTAAGGCTTGGAGAACCACAGATATTGTTTTATTCTTTACTCAGTATGTGGGGATCCTGAAGTCTCTTTGGGAAGGACCTTTCTCCTCCTCCTTCTCAGGTGAAGCATGAGAGTTTGGATTTCCTGACCCTTCCTGATTGCCTTATTCCTATTGTCTTTAGAGAGAAACTCTTTTCTAAACAAACTTAAGAATCTTTGCCTGAATCTGGTCACATTTGATCATGCCTTTATGTATCTCTAGGAATTCAGGACATCATGAGCCAAATCCGTAAGAGGATTTCAGAGTAAGTGCTACTCTGTGAGCTGCAAATGAAATACCATATTGATTAAGCACATTTTATCCATCATGGTAGGCTCTCTCAAAGGCTGGGGAACAAACTCTCCAGGTTAATTTAGAGGGGGAAAAACATTTATCAATATTTGGATTAATTGGTTAATTGTTACATAAATATTTTAAGGATTAAAGCTTTCTAATAATGTCAGGTCATAGCTGCATCTTCCAGGTAGAATTAACTAGTCCTAATTAAGTAGTAAGACTAAGGACATGTGTAATAAGTGCAATGATAAGGAAAGAGTGAGGAAGTGACTATAATAACTGGCTTGATTGAGTGCAGGCTCTTTGCTCTGGGTCCACTCAGGGCCAAATAGAATATTGAGGCACAGCTGCTGAGGTGGGCAAGCAGTTCTCAAACATTCCACACCCAACTGAGAAAACCTCGTCCCCTTAAAGATACTCTTAGTACTAGAATATGGTAGAATGTGCCTTCTTTTAAAATTCTAGCTGAAATAGAGGATTTGAAAATGTGGAACAACCTATATTTGATATTTAGAGAAAACTTCAGTATTGTAGAGGAATAAAAAATTCCTTCACTGGGTTTGAATTATTACAATGATAAAAGCCTAGGAATTTGATAAGTCATACCACATAAAGTTCAAAAATTATATATTACACATACAAACATTCAATATTTACATTACAGATGCAAGACATTTTAATCCAGAGGCTTAATGTACTAATATTTTGGATTTTCCTAACATTTCAATATACTTATCCTAGTAGCCTAATAAAATATTGTTGGAAAAACTGTACCTGTGGTGCATATTCATAATTCAAGACTATGTTTATATTTCACATGTACAAATTAGAAAAGGTTCAAGAATTGAAGATTAGAATGTCAAATAGGCCAGTGATAATATCCTATATTTTAATTAGCTATGTAAAATAAATCTCTAATATTTTCCCATATTAGCATAAGTGACTCCAGTTTGTTTCTGTATGTATGAACATCAGTAAGAAAGCATATTCAAGTATTGTTTTTTGGGGGCTCCATTGTCTAAGATTCTGATAAGTCTAGAAAAGGACTCTGGAATCTGCAGTTGTAGCAGTATGCTCATGTAATTGTGAAGCAGGTCTTCGGAAACTGGAGTTTGAGAAATGCTGCTCTATAATTGATGTGTGGTTTCTTTCTTGAAGTATTCACATAAAAGCTTTTATTAAAATGACATGTGAAGTAGCATCTTTTTCTTCATCCATGGTTTCTTTTGCTTCTTTTTTTTTAAGAGCATACTATGAACATGGGTCACTAAAAGAACGCAAGGACGAAGGACTGATGATGTAGTTATTTAGGCAGAAACTATTATAAATTACAAATTACAGTTTTACAGGTAAAATATGAAATCAATGTTGTGAAAACTTAGGAGATTGGTTGATTCCATTTGACTCAGAAATAATGTTTCCATGGAAGAAGGGCTACCCTGTGAGAATGTTCAACGAGGTTACATCAAGTTTTGTTGAGAAGAAAAAGGGAAAATAAATAAGAATGTGAGTTTCTGGATGGATGTGAACACCATGTAATATATCACAAGGATTCATATACTGTCAAAACCATCGCTTGTAATATTAGACTCCTATATTAAAAAAACAAGATAGGAAAAAAGAATTATTTTGTGTCTTTTATAAGTAGTTTAACTAAATTAGAAAAACACAAATAAATGTATATACTTTACTGTTCAATTCTTATTTTCTGAAGGATGACTGTTTTTATTTTTATTTTTATGTTTTGTGTATTGCTGTGAATTTTATGTCAATACTCAATAAAGCACCTTCTGGTACTTGTGGTATGAAAATGTGATTGCTATTGAACATTAAACAAGAGATGCTGGAAATTTTATGACAATTATGTTTTAGCTTTCCATACCAAAACAATGGTAATCAAATCTCATGCTTGAGAACTCTAGCTGATTGTCATGGAGAGAAACATCCTGCCACCAAAGCCATAATTATAGAGAGCATTAATGGAATATTTCACCTTCCTTTGAAGGGTAGAACTAAGTCATCATAGCCAATATAATGTAGCTATGGGCTGATGGGCTGATGTAGCTTATCAAATCTTGTGCTCAGATGTATTTGCCATTATGTTCCATTTAAATATCATGTATTATAATTCAGTTACATTTCCATGTTTGAGGAAATGAGCTTGATACTCCCATCTGCTACAGAGAATATAGGTCTTCTGAGAATAGAAAAGAAAGAGCTACTCTTGTATGCCATTTTACATTTTCTTGTAGTGAAAAATGTTCTCATTTATGTAAGAGTCTAAGCAAAATTTCTGCTTGCTTCATGTACTTCTTAAACCCATCTCACTAGAAGGGGGACATTTTCTAGTCTTGAAAAGTGGATCAAGCCAGGAGAAACAATAAATATGTATATGAGCACAATATAGAAATCAATACCATGCAATCTGGTGGAAGTTACCACAGAATTTACTTTTACAATATAACTAAAAATAAATCACACAGGAAAATATTTTCCAGTGTTTGTTTCTGAATTTTCGTGTGATAAAAGGATATGAAAACTGTCACCATACCTAAACAACAGGAATCTTTGTTAAATTTCAAAGATAATTTTTGCCTTGTAAAATTTCACTTTGTGAGTAAAAGGATGATTGCACAATCCATCAAAGTCTCAGCCTTTAAAAAATAAAGATATAACTGTGTACAAAATACACCTAATCTTATTACAAGTAGTGTTTCAAGGTAAAATGAAGCCCCCAAACATTATGAAAACCTTTTATGATTCTTCAATATATAAACTAAATTTCAAAGACTCCTTTATAATGTCTTATTTTCCTTTGGTAAATTGTTCTCCCTCCAGCTGATCCTAACATTAAACAAAATAGAGGGGACCAGTGGATGGTACAAGCCATCATTAATGACAGCTCCAGGCCTGTCTAACCTTATGTATGTCGTTCACCAATTTTACATTTTGATGCAATTTGTTCAAGGTTTAGGCAATATAATTTTTTTAACTGAACATGTGCTATAGTATTCTTTATTTTTCCAATTAAATTAGATAAGTGAAAAGTACTTGGAGAATGTATAATTACACTTATTAAATGAGTGGTTCTTCTCCACTCTTCATTTTCTCATAGTCTTAAAAGAAATGCTCCTTAATCTTTCCAATTACAAATCTCTGTCTTCACAAAGTCACACTCTGCTTTAAAATCTGTAACAACATGCCCTCATTTGTCTAATGAAACCTCCATCTTCCTGGTGGCATGCAAGCTATCAATGCTGCCAAATTTAATCAGTTTCTTTCCTTTTTCTTTTGCTCTATCCCCCATTCTCACTCCAACTTAGAGTCTGTGACTGTATAAGTGGTTGTCACCTGGTTGATGGGTGACTTTAGTGATTAAATATTGAAGAGAAGGATGGAAAAGTATTAAAAATGAAGTGCATTTTAATGGAATCTTAGAGTATTCTTTGCCAGGGAAAATAGAGACTGTCTATTTTAAACTCAATACTGAGGAAACTGAGAACAGGGAAGGTTTTATTCTTGTCACTAATTAATATCAGGAATATGTGTCAGAGTATCAAAATTTTTAAGCAAGGACTTTTTCAAGGAATTAAGCAAATATGTAAAATTGTGAAAGTGACATCATTCCAAAGTCACATATCTGGGGGGGAAAATGAGGTCACAATCTAATATTGAATTGTATTGAGGCTTTATTATGCCAGGAATAGGGTGAGTACTTTGGCTGCAGTGTTATCTTAAATTATGTCTGCAGACAATAAATTCTCTTAGTTTTTCTTCACCTGACATTGTCTTTATTTCCTTTTCACTCCCGAAGCACATGAACTATTATTTTCATCCCTACAACAGTCCTATGTTTGTGGATGTTTCTATCATCCCAGTTTTCAAGATGCAGAAACTGAAGCTTTAGAGAAGATGATGAAATCCCCGTTGGTTTTCCAGATCTTAACTGACAGACAGCAGGTATATAAATCCACATCTGACCCTCAACCTCTCAATACTGAGCATTGTCTCAAATATTTATTTTTGTTTCAACCAGCGCTGGATGAATTTCAACCTCAATTAAGTTCATGGTAGAACATTCTGAGGTGCACCAGGGAGGCTTCTATGACATTCCTTTCCATCCTGCTCCCCTACTAGATCACAAGCAAGTGCCAGCAACCCGTGCTCTGATTACGTCCTTGGTGCCCACTAATGAGACATTTACCAGTACAGACATTGATCTGGAAATCACAAATGCTGCAGATGAATGTTGTCAGGGCACCATGTCCTTGCTGAGAGAACCAAGGCCCAGGTCCTCATCACTCAGGGAGATAAAGATCAAAATCCTAAATGCCATCTTTCTCGCCTGCCTGTAGGCTTTGGCAGGCAGCATTCAGTGGGTGAATCTGACATCTCACATTCACATTCACAGACTCTTGTCCCTCTGGCCAGCTGTGCTCCTCCATGGATCTGCACTGTAACTCAGGTACCTGCATTTGACAGCCTCTTCCTTGGGGCCATGTCTGGGGAATTTTTCTCTACTCTGACTCAGCATGTTTACACCCTCAGTCCTCCCTTCACCTTTGCCCCCGGTACCCCCACCCATAAAAAGGCAAGAGCCTATTGTTGAAAGTTCCAGAGGTAAAGAGATGACCCCTTCCCATCTGTACTGCATATTCTGATTCTCCTCAGGTGCAACACTATGGAAAACTATGAAACTCTGAGGAATCAACAATGCTTCACTAGACCCTGCAAATGAGTAAAGCCTACATTGGTGCTTTCAGTTTAACTTATGCTAATTTATCACCTCTAAACCTCATTGCTCCTCAGGTAAAAACTCTGGACACAGAATTACTTGGGCTAAAGCTAAACAATAACATCTATCCCTAGGATTTTGCTATGTATCCTCCTCAAAGTTTTTGATGTGAATGATTTTGAAAGCTTTCTGTTCTTAGCATTCTATAGTAGCCCAGGGAAAAGCTCTTTTTGCTTTTACTGACTATTTTATTAGGCACCTTTCTTGCCCTTAGACTCAACGGACTTGAGGCTGGGGCAGAGGCCAATCTATTTGGCAGACACGATTGTGTGTTTTGAACCACTCCTTTGCCCCTGGCCCTTTTTTTCCTTGAATTTATGTATGCTTTTAACATTTTATTCCCATTGGAAAAATGTTGGCCAAGAGTTTTCATAGAAAGAATATGCCCAATAATTCTCTAACTCATTTGCATTCACCAGATCCCCCATGAGGTTCAGCCATAGCTAATTCCAGGGAAAGCATCTCTGGTAAAAACTGGAATCCCTAGTACATTAACTAATAAATATACTGTACTCTTGTTACAACATTTCCACTTACAAAGCTCTTTCATGTCATTTTCTCATTTTAATATTTAAAAAAAAATGTTTCAATGGGGATAGACAAATGTTATTTTCTATATTGTAGCTCGTGGAAACCAGGCTTAATGCTTTTAGCATCTTGCTTGTGGCCTTATAGTTTCTGAATAATGGACCATGGGTTTGAATTCAGTCATTTCAAATAAAATCCATTTTGATTCAACTAAACCATACCATGCTGTCTTCAAAATACGTAGCTCCCCAAACTGAAATTAACTGCACAGTTGAATTTTTTTTTTAAATAATAGGTTAGAAAAGTGTGAGTTAGGAGGATAGACTGTGTAAAATATTATATTTGGTCTCTGGGTTAAGCCCCAGAACAGAACACTCAGAAGAGAGCTGCACAGGGAGGAGGTACAAATTCAAGGGTTGGGATTATACTTAGTGGTACAGCACGTGCTCTAGGTATATAAGACCTAGGGTTTGAGGCCCAGTACCCTCTGCCCCCAAATACAATGTAACTTTATTTTCAAATTAAAAAAAAAGAAAAAGAAAAGACAAGAAATTCCAAAAGCAAAATTTAAGTGAGTCAAACTGTTGAAACTCACCAATGTGTGCTTTTGTTAAGGATCATTGGCTTATGATGCTAGAGAATCTGTTGTAGATAACAAGGAAGCAAACATCCACATTTAAATAGTAGGTAATATTTTTTTTTTCAACTCTGGTTTGCACAACTCATGTAGCTGAAAAATACAAATTAATGAATGTGATGAATACCCTAGGTCACTTTCTTAAGGTAAGACTTTTAGCCTGCTTTGGATTATAATATATAATTCTCAGCAATTTATGTTAAATCAAATAACTATTTCATTACTTATGAACATGATAAAATGCAACAGAAACAACATAATTGAATTTCACAAAATTAGTTTTAGTTTTAAAATGTCTACAGTTTACCTTGCCAGCATAGTTTGGGTATATGTTCAATAAGGCACATAATCCAAAGGGTTGAGCTACATGGGGGTCTTTTTAGTTCTTATCCTGAAAGATAGTTATTCTCTAAGTCTTCTTAATAAAGCACCTATTTTAAAATTTATTTTTCTTCCTTCTGGAAGATTAAATGATGATTTAGGCCACAGAAAGTTATCAAAAATTTCTAGCAATCCCAACTCATATGACTAATTAGAATCAATGGTGCTAGCATCTGCTCTTGTTTTCAGCTTATTCTTCTTACATAAAACTATGAATATGATCCATTTAAACCTTTTATTACATAACAAAAGCACAAGTTTTAAAGAGGACAAAGCATCTTGTACTAAGTTATTCTGGTGACTGTGTTAAATAAATTTAACTAAATAGACCATCTACTTCTAGTGTTCAGGGAGTCAACTTATCGAGTAGTTCTGTTACATAAGGTTAGACTATTTAAATATTATCCCACTATCCACATTATGCCAAACTTCAGATTTCTTTTCTTACTTTTTAATGTGGCATTCTGCAGTTCTGAAAAACAAGTTTTTACTCCTTAACTTTTATGCTCAACTTGATAGAGAATATGTGAACATCCTTTGCTTATTATTTAGCCATGAGTTCAGCATTTAGTACCTCCTATAACTCAAATTATGCTCTAGGTACTGATAATGGAGATAACATCTTTTTATTATTTTTTTGTGTGTGTTGGTTCTTTTTAGTTATACGTGACAGTAGGATGCATTTTGATATAAATATACAATCATGGAATATATCTTATTCTGGTTAGGATCCCCATTGTTGTGGATGTACTGAATTTTGGAATTCACTGGTGATGTTTTCATACATGTACATAGGAAAATTTTGTCAGGTTCATTTCACTGTCTTCCCTTTTTTATCCCTCTTCTCTTTCCTCTATACTGCATTGTCTAATCTACTGAACTTCAATTCCTACCTTCCAGACCCATTGTTATGAGCTTTCTTCCACATATCAGATAAAACATTTGGTCTTTGGCGTTTTTTTGGAACTGGCTTATTTCACTGAGCATGACAGTCTCCAGTTTCATCAATTTATGGCTCAGTAGTACTCCATTGTGTATATACACCACATTTTCTTTATTCCTGCATCTGTTGAAAGGTACCTAGGTGTAAGGGTTCTGACTGTGGAAAAGTACAGGATAGTGAGTTTTTCTGGTGAGCAAACTCACAGAGAATAACAGACATCCTGTTTTCCACAGCTGGAACATTCTGCAATATTTTCAGAAGCTATTAAGATAATTAATACATAATTGGCCAGAACACATATCTAATCATAAGCAAGAACATCTTACATAATAACCTAATGTATCTTGCTTAATGATATAATGAACAATAATGTACTAATAGTGCCAATGACCTAATGTAACTGAATGGTATAAATAAAGACGGCAGCTTAGACGAGTAGCATTTTTGCCTCTGCATCTTGCTTCTGTCTCCTTTTGTTTCATCACATCTAGGTTAGTCCCAAAGCTTAGCTATTGTGAATTGAGCTGCGACACACATATATGTGGCTGTGTCACTGTAGTATGCTGATTTTAAATCCTTTTGATAAATACTAAGTGGAGTAACTAGGTCAACTGGTGGTTCCATTATTAGTTTTTTTGAGGAATCTCCATGTGCTTTCCAGAGTGGTTGCACCAAATTGCAGTCCCACTAGCAATATATGAGTGAACCTTTTCCCCCATATCCTCACCAACCTTTATTGTAACATGTATTCTTCATAATTGCCATTCTTACTGGAGTGAGGCAAAATCTCAGAGTAGTTTTAATCTGCATTTTTCTAATTGCTAGAGATGCTGAACATTTTTTCATATATTTGTTGACTGTATTTCTTCTTTTGAGAAATGTTCATTCACTTTCTTTGCTCACTTATTAATTGGCTACTTGTGGGGTTTTGGTGTTAAGTTTTTAACTTCCTTATATATCCTGGCAATTAAAGCTCTCTCTGAAGTGTGGTTTGCAAAGATTTTCTCCATTTTGTAGGCTCTTAATTCATGCTCTTGATTTTTTCCCTTTCTGAGAAGAAGCATTTTAATTTGATGCCATCACATTCATTGATTGTTGATTGTGCTTCTTGTGTTTTAGGAGTCTTGTTAAGGAAATTGGTTCTTGAGCTGATGTATTGAAGTGAGTGTCGGGCCTATGTTTTCTTCTAGAAGGTTCAGGTTTTTGATCTATCACATAGATCTTTCATTCACTTTCAGTGAGTTTTCTGAAGGTTGGGTGTTAGGGGTTAAATTTCATTCTACTTCATATGGATTTCCATTTTTCCCAGGACCATTGGTTGAAAAGGCTATCTTTTCTCCAATCTATGCTATTTTTGCCCTTGTCTGGAATGAGATAACTGTATTTATGTGTTTTTGTCTGTTTCTTTTTTTCTATTCAATTGGTGCTTGTGCCTGTTTTGGTGTCAACACCTTGCAGTTTTTGCTACTATAGCTTTTTAGTATAATTTGAAGTCTGGTATTGTGATCCCTCTTGCTTTGTTTTTCTTGCTAAAGATTCCTTTGGCTATTCTGGGCCTCTTATTTTTCCTAATTAAATTGTGACTGTTTTTTCTAATTCTGTGAAGAACATCATTAGAATTTTGATGGGGATTGCATTGACTCTAAATACCACTTTCAGTAGTATGACCATTTTGACAATATTAATTCTGCAATCCAAGAACATGGGAGGTCTTTCCATCATCTAAGGTCTTCTTTAATTTCTTTCTGTAGAGTTCTGTAGTTTTCATTTTAGAAGTCCTTCACCTCTTTTATTAGATATTTATTACCAAGTTTTTTTTTTTTTGAGGCTATTATGAATGGAACGGTTTTTCAATTTCTCTTTCAACTGATTCATCATTGGAGCATAGGAATACAAATGATTTCTGAGTTTTTTTGTTGCTGTTATTTGTTTGTTTGTTTTCTTTTTTTGTATCCTCTACTTACTGATTTATTTATGAGTTTTAGAAGTTTTCTGATGGAGCTTTTTGTGTCTTCTAAATATAGAATCATGTCATTAACAAACATAAATAGGTTGAGCTCTTTGTTTTATACTCATATCCCTTTAATTTCTTTCTTTTGCCTAACTGCTCTGGTTAAAGTTTTAAAACCTTTGTTGAATAGAAGTAAAAGTGGGCATCCTTGTCTTGTTGTGATTGATTTATTTCTAATGTTTAAATCAAACTTAATTCTCATTTGACTATTCTTCTAGTATACTTTCTCCTTTTATTGGTTTTAATTTTTATTCTCCAATTTTTCTTTATGAAATATTTTATTGAGTATGTTGTATAGTGATGGCATTCTAGGTGAGAATTCTTTTAGCTTTTGTTTATCATGTAAGGTTTTTATTTTATATTTAATTCTGAATCTTAATTTTGCTGGATATATTATTCTTGGTTTCCATCCATTTTCATTCATGCTTGGTATGAGTGAAATAGCTTTTAAGGTCGAGGCTAAAAAGTCAGCTGAGCTCTAAGTTGGTTTGCCTCTAAATGTAATCTATCATCTTTCTCCAGCAGCTTGTAAAATGCTATCATAATAATGTGCCTTGGGGTGAGTCTGTTGTAGGTTTTTATATTTGGAATCCTGAATGCCTCTTCTATTTAATTTTACATTTTATCTTTAAGTTTTGGGAAAATTTCCAACATTATTTCATTGAAAATTTGTGCACTCCTTTAGTTTTTCCTTCAGAGCTTTCATCTTTACATATGAATCTTAGAATTGGCCTTTTAATGATATCCCATATTTCTTTATAATTCTGTTGATGGTCTCTTAACATCTTTTCTCTATAATCAACTTTATTTTCAAGATAGTATACTTTATCTTTATTGCCTGAAACTCTGTCTTGGAAGTGGTTTAATCTATTGGGGATGCTTTTCATTGAATTTTTAATTTGGTTTATTAATTCCTTCCTTGCGAAGATTTCCTATTGATTCTACTTTAGGATCTCTATCTCCTTATTAAAGTGATATTTTACTTGTATTTTCTCTAATTTTACTTCTTATATCATTTTTTATTTCACAGCTCAGTTTAACTATGAACTTTCTAAATTCTTTTTCTTACATTTCCTCCACTGTAGTGTCAATGGAGTCTCTGTGCACAGATGCACCTGCTGGTTCAGACTCCTGACCAGCTAGCCACAGCTGGTCCTGTGTGATGTCCTACTTTAAAAAGTTAAGAATCTGAAGGGACCAGCTTCCTGAACTTGTATTCCCCAAGGCCAAATACAATCCTTGCCTAATTTCCTCCAATTTTGCTAGGCTCCATCTAGGTCACATGACTGTTGTTGCCCTGACTGTGTATTGAAGCCAACTTCCTTTTCCTGGATCCTAGTTTTCAACTCCTGTATCTGTTGGCTGTTGCAGTATGGTCAGCTCAAGATGGGTTCTGCCTCTGATCTCTGTGGACAGTTGTTAAACATGGGGCATTTGCCTTGTAACAATTTAATGTGCCTAACAGCCTCTGGATTGGTCTAATGCTGGATGAGTCTCTGAAAACAGGATTTTCCATGCTGATTGTCCATTCTATTTTTCAACATTTCCTGTTCTTATGTGCCACTTCTACTGCTTCTACCAGCAGACCAGCTCTATTTTGTCCCTTTTTTCTTGTTTAGTGTACCCCCAGCTTTCTCTAAGGCACTCTGGCTATCTAGTATTGAGTTTGAGTGAAATCTCTCTTTCACCCACCTCACAGAGAAGCAGTATTCCTGCTATTTAAGTCTGGGTCTCCAAGCTACAAGTTTTCCTCTAGACCACCACTTTGTCCTTCCTTCTGTGTTCACTTTCAACAATTTATACTCTTATCATTTTCTTTCAACTTCTTCTTTTCTGTTTCTTTTTTTTTTTTTTTTTTTTTTGCTGTGCTGAGGATTGAACCCAGGAACTTGTGCATGTGAGACAAGCACTCTACTAACTGAGCTATATCCACAGCCCTTTCTGTTTCTTTTCCCCATTTCTCCTTTTTTTTTGACATAGAAACTTACATAATAGATTTGAGACAATAATTTCAGCATAGTATTATGACAATTTTTATTTTTCCTTCATTATCTGCATTTCAAAAAATTGTGTTTAATTTTTATTTTAAATCATTTGTATGTTTATTTCCAATATTTCAATTGTGTTATTTGACTTTTTATTACTGAATTAAAAATTGTTTTTAAAATCTCAGTACAAATTCTTTCACACAGATATAATTTGAAAATAATTTGTATCATTATCTTGCTTAATTTTACATGCAAAATGTATTTTTATTGATGCATAGTTATACAAAATAGGAAGATTTGTTGTCACATATTCATACATGCACACAATCGCATTTCAGTTGTTTTCTCCAGTTGCTCCTGTTTACCCCTTCAGTTTTCATGAGATTACCCCCCTTTTTCTCCTGTTTTTCTCTCTAGCTTCTACCCATTTCTCAATGTTAACTTTTGATGCATATCTTTTGATCTTATATTACCCAACTCATGAAAGGATTATTTTTGTAGTGGTATTTAAGAACTAACATTATGTAATTTTTTTCTTATATAGTCCAATATTCAGTAGTCTATACTTATCAAAGTTTTACTTCCTGTGGTTTCAGTTACCTCAAGTCAACTGTGGTTCAAAAAATATTAAATGGAAAATTCTGGAAATAAACAATTCATACATTTTAAATAGCATGTTGGTTTCATCCTGAACAAGTTGGAATTTTCCACTTTCTTTTAATCCATCTATTGAAATGCTCATCTATGTTTTGTATTTCATTGTATAAATATGATCTATACATTTACAAATTTTCTAATATTAAAACAACATTATGTTCCTGGGGTGAAACACATCTGATCATGTTATAAAGTCATTTTTAGTGTTTGTGTTTGTGGTTGTGTGTGTGCATGCGTGCATGCATGCATGTGTGTGTGTGTGTGTGTGTGTGTGTGTGTGTGTGTGTCTGTGTGTAGTTCTGGGTTTTTTTTGTTTTATTTTCTGATTTTTTTGTCTGTCCATGTACATGTGGGGTGATATCAGTTTTTATTTTTGCTAGTATTGTTACTTTATTTTGGATTTAAGGTGAAACTATTTTCTAAAAGAGTTTGTGTGAGATAGATATTATTTCTTCTATATATATGTGATAGGAATCACCAAAGGAGGTCATCTGGAGTTTTTTTGCTTATGGGAAGATACTCAATTGATAATTATTCTTTTATCTAGTACAAATCTGTGCAGATTTTTCTGTTTCTTCTTGAGAAAGTTCTGATATTTATCTTTTATAGTACCTTTTTAAAAGTTGCATAATTTGTTGGCATATAATTGTTATCAGTATTATGTTATTATCTTTTAAACTTCTGTAGGCTCAATAGTTATCATTCATCTTTTATTCTTAATTTTTGCAACTGTTGAATTTTTGTCTGCTATTTTGTTCTATTTTCTATATATTTCAAATATTTTTGTTTCTCTTTGCTACCTGCACTCCTATTTTTGCTTTCTGTTGATATACCCTATTGCAAAAATTTAATTTTTTTGCATATTGTTTTGTAACATTTTTGTTTTCTTAAAGTTTGATGTATGGAATACAATATATATTTTAACTTACTAAAGTCTGCTTCAGATTAAAACTAACAACCCAACTGCTTTAGGAGAACCCATTTTCTCTCCCTCTGTGTTATTATCATATATATTGCTTCTTTATGTTTTATTATTATAGTTGAATAGATTTTTTTAAAGAAAATTTCTTTTTAATCACTTACGAGACAGAAAGAAGTAGTTATGTTATAGTCTTTTATATTCCCTATATACTTTTTTTTCATTACTCTTTAGTTTGTGTAGATTTTAGCTAGCATAAAACTTCATGTTCTCTCAGCTTGATTGACTTTTCTTAGTATTGCTTTTAAGGCAGGTCAGCAACATTATTCTCTCATGAGAAGATAGCTGACGATCATGTCACAGGACTCCTGTATGTGAAGAGTCATTTATTCCTTTGCATTAAATATTTTTCTTTGTCTTTTGTTGTCAAATGGGTCTAAATAAGGGTCTTCTTTTGGGGGGCATAATTTAGAGGATTTTCAGCTCTTCCTTGGAGTTCATTTGACTTTTTGAACACATAAATTAGTGCTTGCCATCAAATTCAAGAGGTTTTTAGACACATTTCTTAAAATACATCAATACTCTTTTTTTGTTTCCACTGTACTCTGGGAATGCCATTATATCTTTGTTGCTGTTATTGATGGTGTCCATCATTCTTTGAGGTTCTGTTCATGATTATTCATTCTATTTTTCTTTTCTCCAGATTGGATAGTTCCTATTGATCTTTTTTGAACTCCACTGATCTTTCCTCTGTAATTGCAATTCTGCTGAGATCACCTTCACTGAAGTTTTCCTTGAGCATTATACCTCCCGTTTCCATGATTTCCATTTAATTACTTTTCATGGTGTTTATTTCTTATTGGACATTCTGTATTTGATGATTAATTGTCACTGTACAATCATTTACTTCTTTAAATATTAAATTCATTAGTGCTTTGAAACTATTTCTAATAGCTGACTTGAAGCCTTTGCTAAGGTTCAATGCCTGAACTGCTGAGAGATAAAATCGTTTATATTAAGTGGTTTTATTTATTAATTTTTCTGATTCACACTCTTTTTCTTTAAGAAGCTCATATTTCTTATTGAAACTTGAATATTCAGGTAGCATAAATTGTGATTCTTCTCCTCTACCCAGTGGTTGGCATAGGTATGCTTCATCCTTGACTTTTTACCAGCCCTCTCACCCTCCACCCCTTGGTGCTTATTAAGTGTGGAAAATGTTGTTGTGTTCAACAAGCCTGAGCCCTCTCCAATCTCACTTGAAGTATTTGACTCAGCAATTTTTTGCCAGTTTTATTATTAATTTTTACAAGGAAGAGTCATCATTATTCTCATTCCAGCATTCCAGAAGTCATTTTCTAGATTATCATTCTTTAAAAAAAATTATCAAAAATAGAGTTAAAAGTATAGTAGAAATTATTCAATATTCCTGAATTATTTGAGATGTTGCTAACATAATGCATTGTCAACTGTGAAACCTTTAGAATGTATTTCCTGTGCATGATTCCATTTCTCTTCTACACCCCTTATAATTCCCTAGATTAAGAAACTTATATTTCTTCGTTGGCATCTGTGATGGCTTTGTGCTGGGATTGCAGTTGCCCTTATTCTTCTTTCTTACAAGCTTCCAAATTAAGATTGAATATCAGATGTAATTTACATAAGATTTGGAATTTGGGATTCAATAAATGAACATTTTTATGAACTGAAGGCTTGTGCTTATGATGTGAAGCTGATGCTTTTAAAGTGGGGTTCATTTAGACATAATTATAAAAGCATGGAATATAATTTTCTCTAAATTATTCTCCAATACTTTTCCTCATCCTTTCTCCTTCTTGTTCCTCTTCCTCTATCCTATTGGTCTCCCTTCTATTTATTCATAATTATTTTTAAATTAATACCTTGTGGGTATACATAGAGGTGAGATTCACTGTGGTATGTTCATATATGGTGTTTTAGGGGGTTATGCATTTTACTGACCTATTGACCCTTACTGTTTGCTTTGCTAAACCAACCAACCAACTTTTTCTCTTCCTCTTAATGAATCTCTTTCTTCACATGCTCTAAATCTTGGGCCCGGATAATTTTCTACTCTATAATGAAACTCAAATACTTATCCTGGAGTTCACTTGTATTTTTGATACTATAGGGGAAAGATCTGTCTGCAGTTTTAACTCATGGGTTCCCATTTTACCTTGATCCCAGCCATTTACCTCTATCTTCCATTGGCAACAACCACCCTTACTGACCTCAGAACCAGTACCGGATGCAGAGATACAACAGATGGTTTTCATACCACCTGTCAAACTCTTGGTTGCTCTAAACAAAAGGAAATCACCTTCACATCCCAGTCATGTGGCCCTCCATTAACACTGCGATTTATTTCTTTAAAAAATCAGCAGAAGCATATCTTTTTATGTCTTTCACCTAATTAATCAACTTACCTCAAATTAATTCCATTTTTATCAACTCAAAGGCAACTTGCTTATAGGCTTAATTGCATTTTTGCCATAAACATGTAATATTAGCTAAAAATAAGTCACAGGTTATGTGTACATAAAAGAATGTGTTACTTTTATTAATTTCTATTTTATTGAGTAATTTAATCAGAACTAGATGCTAAATTTTGACAAAGTTCTTTTCAGCACCTATGAGGGTTATCATGTGAATTTTTCCCTTAATTCAATTGACATATTGAATTATATGATTAGTTTGATTAGTCCTTTAAAGTAAAATTATCCCTACATTCATGCTATGAATACCGTATTAACATCTTATACTATTTTCAAAATGATGTTATAAACTGTCTTTGCTAATATTTTATTTCTTAGTAATATTTAAAAGTGAGTTATGGCTTTTTTCAGGAGCACTTTTATGTTATTTACCTTAAATCTTATTTTTATATTTATTTGGATTCCACCCATTGCTTGAAAATCAAATTAATAAGACAACTTTAAATAAATATGATACTAGAATCCAACATCTGAATGAATGAACTTTTTATATTTTAACAAAAATGCATATAATTATGTTACAATTAATATGATAGATTTAAATCCATAAGACAAATAACTTTTTATCCTAATATCATAATTTTCCAGAAGATTATTATTAATACATATCATATAATGCATATCAGAGAGTTAGAATTTGATTTAAATAAAATTTCACAATGGATTTTTGGAAAATATGTTTGTTAATTTTATGATATCATAGGTATGACTTCTTTAGGACTGCTGTGTTCATAATTTTGGAAGTAAAACAATTTTAGAGTGAATAGACAGATGTATAGAACTGTGTGCATAGTCATTCTGGATAAAAAGTGTGTTTATGGAACATTCAGTGAATGAATCCCCAGGAAATTTATTTTATGAGGGAGACTTGAAAGAATATAAAAATGACTGAAAGGAGACATGACACTTTCAAACATGTGAATGATGATCATGCAAAGAAGCATCTAAAATTACTCTGCCTTGTTTCAGAGGACATGATTTGGACCAGATTTTAGAAGACAGCAACAGGTCCTATAGTTTATCAAGTGCTTAATACATGCCAGTCTCAATAAGTCCTTTGCAATCATCATCTCATTTGTGCCCCAAAAGACACCTGTGAAGTATGTCATTATTGCTAATAAATTAATTTCTATCCCATGCTTTAATAATTATATCTGGTTTTTTTCTGGGTTTTATTATTCACACTCTACCTTCTAGTCCATATTTCATTTTGTTCACATTCAGAGCCAATCAAAAGAGAAAAAAATCAAAATGAGTAAATGTTCTGAAGTATTATTTTTTCTGTGGTATGTGTGGTGTGTGTGTGTTTCTGCAGGTATGAAGAGAAACACATTGCTGGAAATGGACAAGTAAAATATGAATGAATGTAAGATGAAAAGGATAATATAAATCAATGGAATGTTCTTATAATTATTTTGACAATCTCAGTGAAAATATTTCTTAAAATGTCTAAAATGTAGAAAATATTTCATGTGTTAATGTATTCCTTATGCTACTATTTATAATAAAATGTTAGAATCAAAAGCTTCTTCTCAGCAAAAGAAACAATCAGTGAGGTGAATAGAGAACCTACATCTACATAGGGTATGTGATATAGTGGGATGGGACAGGTACTGATGGAGATTCAGGAACTGGAAAAGTAGTAAAGCAATGCCTAGCTTCATTAATCAAATTGCAATTACACAGTAAAAAAATAGCCTGGTATTCCAAGCACTATGACAGTACTTGCAGGATGTCTTCATTACCATTTTACATATATATATTAGGGATCTATCTTTCCACAATTAACATCTAGAGTTTTCCAACTCTCTAAGTCATCTAGGGTAACTCCTAGAAATATGGAAGAAACAACAATGAAAAGAGATACTTTCAGAGAAATGGGAGAAATGCTGTGAAGATGAGAAGGAGACTTTATATTACCTGATTTTTATTTATATATTTTATATGTATGAACATTAATATTATATATGTGTGTGTGTGTGTATATATATATCTAAATTTTGCTCATTGTAGACCTCAACTTTGTTGGAAACAAACCCACCAAAGACTACCAATAGCACACCTATAGGTTAAAAAGTTATTTCTGTTTCATTTTTTAATAGTTTTTAGTTGTAAAGCACTTTTTATTTGGTTTAGATGATTCAGAAGGTGGGTCAGTATTGTCAACATTCAGACAATTCACTTTGATTCTCTCAATAATCTTTTATCTAGGAGATAAGAGAATTAATGTAAGTCTTAGAGTTTTCCTTGGTTCAGCAGCAATAATAACTCAACAAAGATAGAGAAAAAGATAGAGATGGATATTTAGTTATTTTTGCTGTTTGGGAAAAGGTCCGGTTAATACCTTGATGACAGCATTGTTTAGGTTGTCAGTAGGATTTTTTATTTTTATCTCAGGACATGCCCAAAAGGACATTCTATGATTGGAGGGGCCAGAGAAACTTAGTTATTTCCTTCATGATAAAAATGCACACCCGTTTTTTTTTGTCCATACCCACTTTCATTTTAGGATTGACATGTAGCTTAATCATTAAGAGAACACAGAAATTTTTAATTCGGTTTTGTTATTTTACATGAAGAAGACCTAGTGTTATCTGAAGAAAATAGTTATAGTATAAAAACATATTAATACTAACAATCACACTAACCTAGCAGTGAGAGGGCTCAGGAGGAAGACATAAGTATCCACAGATGAAACAAACACATACAAACACACATTTTAAGATAGGTAAATTTTGATGTCTTTTTGCACAAAATAACTATCTCCTTTTGTATATAGACAGAAGTAAATGAATATAAATTTTTAAAAGAATGCAAATATACACACACAGGATTGATAGCTATTAGCATCTGTTTAAAATAATTTATGTTTGAAATGGGGATATGAATACAAGAAGAAGTAATTTTGATCTAATTTTGATCTCATATTGTTACTTGATTCATTTATTTCACCAATTGCATAGTTTATTTTTTATCATTAAAAACCTGCACACATTTTTTAAAATTTTAGATCAAAGTAATCTTAAAAGTATATTTTGAACTTATATAAGTAGTATTTTCTCATGAGTAATCAAAATGATTAATAGGCTAATTATCTTCTTTAATTGTTTCACTCTGTGTTTTTATTTTATAAAATATAATGTCATTTGACATTTTTGGTTACTCACAATAGTACTTAACAATTTCTGGGCTACCTGTTCATAATTACCATTTTCAGGTGATGGCTGCCTTTGCTTCCTAAGACATCTGAACAAATTTGACCTCAAATTTAAAGACTTAAAATGAAACAGATTTATTTTTCCTCAATGCTAAAAGCAAGAAGTTTGAATTCAGATTCCCCGAGAACAAACTGACGTACAGTAAGTCGTAACCTTTTGCAGACTACAGAGAAGAATCCACCCACTGCTTGTTCTAGCTCTGGTCACTGCTGATATTCCTTTGCATGTGGCTGAATTACTTCAGTCTCTGCCTTTTTCTCCTCATATGTGCCAGGTCTCCTCTTCCTCTTGCATGAGTAAAAAATGCTCACCCAAGTAACCCCAAACATTTCAAGATCTTCAACTTAATCTCATCTTCGGTGACTAAATGTACTTATGAAGCAATATCTACAGATTGCAGATATCTGATGGCCATTGTTCACTATTACTATGACTAAACAAGTAGCTAGAAGTCAAGTTTGCCCATTAGAATTTAATGCTGTAACAAAGATTGAATCACACAACTATCCCTTATATCCATGATTGCAATGGCAGCAAATACCTCCCCAATTCTGTCTTTGACAGAGAGGAGTATGAGCTATTCATGTTTAAATCTAATTCAAAACAATAATTTTGCTGCTATTAAATATTAACTGGATGATGATAATGATGATGATGATAATGATGATGAATTTAGTGGGGATTGAACATAGGGGCACTCTAACACTGAGCTACATCCCTAACCCTTTTTTATTTTTATTTCAAGACAAGGTCTTACTTACTAACTTGCTAAAAGCCTCTATAAATTGCTGAGACTAGCATTGAAGTTGCAATCTTTCTACCTCAACCTCCCTAGTTGCTGGGATTACAGGTGTACACTAAGGAGCCTGGCTAAGGAGCCTGGCTAAATGATTACTTTTATTTTCAGTATATTTGGCAAAACCAACAACAACAACAGCAACAACAACAACAACAAAAAAAACCCAAACAAAATAGATCTCCTTGATATAAGCTAAAATTATACATGATACCATAAGCTAACTGTTATCCTGAATTTTTATATTTCACATAATTGTATTAAATAATTTTAGTAAGTTTTCAGTTTAATATATTCTTTTTAAACCTATACTTAAAAAAAAAATTGAAAATCTCATGATTTTTTTTTCTTGACTACACCTGGCGCCAAAACAATTGGAGAATTCCAACAGAATCATAAAAATTGTAGGCAAAATTATTTTATAATATATTGTTACTGAAAATGGATATAACTAGTTATATTTTTAGAGAACAATTTGGGGTCCAAAAGGAGTATTATTAACTTCACTGTTTTTAGAAAGAATAAATATAAAACAAATAGCATTCATACATATATATTTTTAAATTTTTTTTTGGTATTGAACCCAGGGGCGCTTAACCACTGAGCCGCATCCCCAGCCCTTTTTTTGTATTTTATTTAGAGGCAGGGTCTCAGTTGCTTAGGGCCTCACTAAGTTGTTGAGGCTGGCTTTGAAATCTTGATCCTTCTGCATCAACCTCCTGAACTGCTGATTTTACAGGCACACACCATGGTGACTAGCTAGTATCTTTATATAATATATATATTAGGTGTAGTTGAACACAATATCTTTTTACTTATTTATGCTTATGTGGTGCTAAGGATCGAACCTAGGGCCTCTCACATGCAAGGTGAGCACTCTACCGCTGAGCCACAACCCTAGTCCCCCTGACTAGCTAGTATCTTTATTCATATTTATTCTTACCTATATTATTATAGGTAAGGGTCTTGTACTTATATTTTTGTTGTAGATTCATAAATTATTAGTGACTAACATTTAATCAATACATTGAGAGTAAATAGCAAGGACTAATATCTGAGGAATTTGAAATAATGTGTGTTAGGATGTTTTATGATCCCAAGTAATAAACACATTCAGCCAACCTCCTTTATCCTCAGGGACTATATCCCACAACCCCAGCAGATGACTGAAATCATGCACACCATCAAACCACAGGCATAGTATTGTTTATCCTATACATATATACCTATGATAAAGTTTAATTTGTAAGTTAAATACAATAGGAGATTAACAGAAATAATTAATAAGAAGAAAAATTAGTAAACATGGTCTGTCTCAAAATATTTAATTGCATGTTATATAAAGAGTTTGGTATTATCTATGCTTGACAATGGGTAACTGAAACTGAGGAAAGAAAACCTTGGACAAAGAGAACCTACTACAGTTGATAAATGATAGGTACCAAGCAACACCAAGATAGAAATAAAATGTCACCTTTAGAAAATAGATATTAGATGATGGAGCTCAAAACAAATTGTTAACTACTTCTCTGATATCTTTCTATAAGGCATTGGTACTGAATCATTGCATTATAAACCAGCAGGTAAGAAGACAGTGAGCAATACACATAGGTGCAATTGTTAAGGGGCTTTCTTATTGCACATCAATAAACACAATCTGTGCCAAGTTCCACACTTGTCCTAGATAAATTATTGGATTTTTCCTTCCCAGGTGAGTCTAAGTAAAAATGTAATTAACCACCTAATATAAAAGTCATGTTCAGAAGAGAATTTTTTTTCACATATACAGTAATAAGAAAAGCAAGGAAATATTGCCAATTGATATACATAATTATTATCTTAACGTACCTACAAAGACTCAATTGATTTGCATGATCATTTAAACAGAAATAACCAGAGTCATCCCTCTTACTAGAAAGCAAATTGCATTTATTTTATAACCAGACTCCTAAGCCAGAGGGAGATCCGACTATGGGAAATCACAACAGACCAGGTCTGGTCACTTGCCTAAAAAATTAAATAGAGAAAGTAGTGGTGAAGTAGGAAAGGAATTTACTAAGTATAACCAAACTGGGAAGATCAGGGGACCAGTATCCTTATCACTGTCTTGGGCATACTGAAAAGAGCTTCAATTTTAAATAGAGAAGGAACAGAAGCAGGGATAAGAAGTATACATAGGTAAGCTGCCTTGGTCAAACTGGTCTGGTTTATCATTATCTAATGTCTGGGTTGGTTAAAGTCTTGCTGGATCCTAGGAAGTTGCTGTCACCTGAGGAGGTAATCTTCTTCAGATCATGAGATGATTTTTTCCTAATTAGTGGGGACAATATTTCTTCTTGTTAGAAGTAGTTTTTCCTGCTTCAGGGAGGCAGTGTCATCATGGGGTGATCTGCCGGCAAAGTTTTCTGCTCTTGGAATCTAAAGTCAGTTCAGGAGAGGATGGCTCAGGAGCGAAGGACAAGTCAGAAAGACAAGATGGAGTTTATTCCTTAAGGCTTAGAACAATAACTGTAGACATCTGAGCCCCCCTACAGTGGTCAGAAGCAAAAAGTAATTTTAAAAGCTGATACTTGGCAATCTGTTGATTATGATATCCCCTACAAATCTTAGTTAGTCTTGAACAGAGAAGATTATAAGCTTTGGAGTAAAATTCCTTAAATGATTAACATGTCTATATACAGACTTGAGCAGTAACTTGACCCAAAATTTAAGGTAGGAAGGAGACAGATACAAAATGCAGGCAGAGATGACAGGTTTTTGTTCTGTATTAAGCCATCTGTCAATCATCTTCTGGCCCAAGTGAAATCAATACATTTAGCAAAAGCAGCCTCTAAACTCCTATTGCAGTTTCATTTTCCTTTCAATATTTCAAATATTTCATTATTTTGTAATTAATTAGTAGTTTATTTTTACTTTCTTTTCATTTGCTCTTTCCCTGTGCCTTGGTACATAAACACTGGATTAACTCATGCAGATACCCAACCCAAACAAGAATAATTCTGCATAGAAACCAAACCCTCAAGAGTGGATTTCCCACTTTTACTCATTTTTCTGCTTATATTGCCCAGTTCTGCTTGTTACCCATGTTTGTGTATGGGAGACCCATGAGTGGTGGGACAGAAGATCTGTGGAGGCTGGCCAATGACTTCCACTCAGGAGGCTGGAGAGTATAACAGTCATGCAGCTGGCCAGGTGATAATATTGTTATGGGAAAAGGGCAAGTCATAATGATGAGTGAGTCTCGGAAAAGACAACAAACACTGTGCTGACTAAACCCCAACATTTGTAGTCAGAGCAAAGTAAGGAATTCCACTTACAGATGCTAATGATATAATTTGGACATCTGAATCTACCCAAAATGCCAGTATTTCCTCCTTAGTTTTAGCCGTAGGAGGTAAAAACAGGCTGGATTTTTATTCCCTATACGATTGTGCTGTTTTTATTGTTTGTTCCTTCTTTGTCCCCCACCCCCTGCAAAAAGTTGAATTGAATTCAAATAACAGTTGTATACTGTAATAGCAAGAATTACCAGTAGATTCACAAAAATCTATAGTAGTTGATGTCTAACTTGAGACTGCATGACATTACTTTAAATTTAAGAAGAATTAAATGTGCTGTATTATAAGTAGGACACAGGAATAGGTTGGATAGTTGACCCAGTTGAAATAAATGGATGAATCAGTCATAAATTATAACTCTTTGATCATTGGCTGAGAGGCAGAAATCTTTAATTATGAATTGTATTAGTAATTCCTAGGAAATAATGGCATGTAAGAGATAAACTCATTATAAAACATGTTGCAAACTACATTTTAACAAATCAAGTTTCTAGAACTCTGGTTGAACAATGTTAATAACTTGTATAACCTGATAATACCTTGGAACTTGCCACATCATTTGAGAAGGACAAGAAGGTAATAACACACATGTTCTCTCTCCCCATCTTGCTTTTCCTCTGCCTCTTCACAAGGAAACTAAAATAAATAAAACCAAGTACAGCCAGCAGTATTTATATAGCAAGGTTTACCTATGTTACGTGGTGTATGTTATTACATGGTGTATGTCAAAATCTAAAGTCGAAATCTTTATAGCAAGTCTGTGAGACTGTCAAACTTCAAGTCATTCTTGTTCCTACCTAATAAACTCCAATTTTAGGCATCTGAGAAGCCAAAGTTAGTTACAATTATGAATATGAAGTAGTGCAATGATTTCTGTTCCTTTCATCAGCTTCAATTCTGGCTCCAATTAAGAGCCATGACCACAGTACAGATTCTATTTGCAACATTAATTTCATCATGAAACAATTGAACTAATTGTCACAATAATCAGAGGCTATAATTAGATATGCAAATGCTGTATCCTGGAGTTGATAATATTGTTCAAGTTGAATTATCTGGCTACTGAACACCATTGTCAAAAGCGGAAGACAATTTAAAAAGAACACAGAAAACCAAATTTAGAATCAATTCAAAGCATTAGAAATGTCATGTACTTTTGAGGGTAAATTTAAACTTACTGATGAAAAGAAAAAAAATCAGTGAATGTCTTATAATAAGTAATAAAGTAAGTAAATACATGATCTTCTAATGCTGCAAGTGCAAGAACTCAGGGTCTATTGCACAGCAAAGTGAGTATAGATAAAAATTATGTACTGTATACTTCAAAGAGCTAGAGGAAAAGATATTCCAAATTTCCATCATTAAAGACATAATAAATGTTTGAAGAGACAGACATAATTAGTCTGACTTATGATTTTTTAAACTTAGCTTGATTTAATTATTACCCAATGCAAATGTGCATGAAAACATCACATGGTATGCCATTACTCTGTATAATTTTTACACTTTTATAATCAGCTAAAAGAAATTTAACTTAAAGTTTAAATAACTAACACAGGGATTTCCCTTTTGGTTGTTTTGAATCTCATATAAAAATAGGGGCATATAATTCCCTATACTTTGCTCTGGATAGCATTTTTAGGAAGGAAAAAGAAAATCTAGTTAGATATAGTGATGTACATGCAAGAGTTGGGTATAAACTGGAGATGTCTGTGGGTAATATCTGCAACTGTTAATACCTAGAATTCCAGTAGTATTCAGTGAAACCTCTAAACATAGTTTTCTTTAGAAACAAAAGAAATTTCCTGATGTATGTATGTATGTATGTATGTATTTATGGCTCCAGGGAATTAATCCAGGGGATACTTCACCACTCAGTCATATCTCAGCACTTTTTAAAAATGTTTATACTTTTAAAAATTTTTAAATTTTTATTTTGAGACAGTTGCTGAAGCTGGCTTTGAACTTGGGATCTTCCTGCTCAGCCTCCTTGGTTCTTGGGATTATACACATGTGGGTAAGGGGATATTATTTTAATAGCTGAAAATTTGCATAGGGATATGGATTGGATCCCCAGTACCACAAAAAGTAAAAAGAAAACCTCAAGTTTAATCCCCAGTACCCCACCCACCCCCCAGAAAAGAAAACCTTTTATATTATTCAACAACATGTCATTGGCAAATGAGTGAAGTTCTAATATACATCCACTCTCTTTCACTTCAATTATATTTGATGTAGAGTCTCTCCAGGGGAACTGGGCTGCACGAAATTATCACACACAGAGAGAGAGAAAGACATTTTTATTTGGGTCCTGTGAAGGCTCCTCTGACCTTAGGGGTCTATGGAAAGAGAGCAAGAAGAACACATGCTGAACCCCTTTTATTGGAAAGAAGCCATTCAAATGAAGCGAGGGGTAGGATTACAAGGAAACAGGTGAGTGTAGTTCAACCCCTCTGGGTGCTGTTTACTCCTAGGGCCACTCTCAGGGCCACACCTTATTATCTGAGTGAGGGAAAAGACCAAATCATGAGCCATCACATTACCACGCCAGACTACAGTGATTTTTCAGATCCCCATGGTGCATCAAGACTTAAAGGTGCATTCATTTGGAGTGGCTTCCCACACTTGGTAACCCCCTCCCCAAAGAAAAAAAAAGAAAACCTTTTATATTATTCAACAACATGTCATTGGCAAATGAGTGAAGTTCTAATATACATCCATCCTCTTTCACTTTAATCATATTTGCTGACAGGAACAAAGCATATTTGTCAAAATGACACTCATTCACGGATAGCATGATTGACTTAATTAAATAGTAATCAAGCAATTATTTTTACTTTGATTTTATTAAATAAGGTTGAACTGCCCCATATATTGGTCACACAAATAAGCATTAACCAACAATAAATGAAAGTATTGTATAATCAACTGGCAATAGGAATTTAAAACAAGTGGTATATATTTATAAAGACTTATAAATTCACTGCTGAACGTTGTTAAAAATCAGTAAAATGTTTAATCACTGTGGGTACATAAACACATACATGCATGTTTTTCTGGTGTGTTGTCAAACATTTGTTAGCAAGAACACTGAATAAATCTTTCATATCTACTTTATGAATGGAGAATTCCCATTTAAATAGTCTGTATGTATGTAACTGCTCTAATAGTACCACAAATAAATTTAAAGTAATTTGCAATTAGGTTTCACTGATTTTGCCCTGCTAAGAGTAATAAAAGGACTTGGAGGGAAGAAATTATTTTTACTTACTATAACAAAAATCAACAATACCCTACATGTGTATTGATATAGATTACCCCCCGCCAAAAATCATCTTTCAACCTCAATCACAGAACATTATTGGTTTTAGTCCTTAGAGATATACTAGCTAATGTGCATCACTAGCTCAGGATTGAAAGAATATTGTTCATTAACTACATTTAATAGAGACCAAATGTTTAAAAAGGCGAGTTGATGGAGAGTCACTGTCTCAACATCATCACAAAATGAAAGAATCATTATTTTGTCTGGCCAAGGAGAGAAAACCCTGATTAGACATTCTAACACAGCCCAGTTACTTCAATGTTTATAAACATGCCAATGATCCCCTTCTGACTTTGCCTGAAGTAAGATACCCACTTGCTTATTGTTGCCAATTTCAGACTATTACTCTTCTCTTAAACAAATAAGCAAACAATAAAACATACATAAATATTCCAATTTTTAAAAATGGATTTTGCTACACAGTATTCTTCTTTGTACTGTCTTTTCATGTGGGATATATATTGTTTTAGTCATTACAAAATCAGCAAATATCTCTTAGACTTGAACTTAATAGCCCTTCTAATCATCCTGCATGATTTGAAGACCCCCACACAAGTTATTCAACAATTTTGGACATGTCACTGTGATTATTCCCTTTTCTCTCGTATCCCTATCACAGTCAATTTTTGTCCCACTTCATTTGCCCACATTTCACCTTCCTACTATCTTCTTGTCACTAACTGAATCAGGATATCCATACGCCCCACTCTCTGATCACAACCTCCTCGATTACAGATCACTTGATAAATTATTCCAGATGTGTTATTTGAGCAAGTTCTTATGAAAACTAATGTAGCAACTTGTCCAATTTAGGCGCATATAACAGTCCCCTAGAGTGTCTACTTAGATCTCCTAAGTGCAGAAGATTAATCTCACAATTGATAAACTTAACCTCTCCTGTTTCATTGCTCTTTTGATGTCTGTTAATATTTATGCTTTGAAGAATTCCAATGATCATTTGTCTACATGTTTATACCTTGGTTTCCCAGCAAAGTTGATGGAAATTTTATATTCATTAAAAATGAAGTCACTCTAAATCATGCTCTTCAACACTGTAGGATAATCCACATGAGTTTTCACACCTTTTATCCTTCTGTAACAGAGACTGAATTTTTCCTTTAGTGTCTTGATTTTCTTTTTGGGTGTTTAAGGTCCTCCAAAGGGCCATGTGTTAAAGCCTTTCTCCCAAGGGTGTTGCTATTGAGAGGTGGAGGAACCTTCAAGATTTGGCACCTTGTGAAGTTCTTTAGGCCATTGGGGGTGTGATTTTTAAAAGACTGTGGGATCGTGCTCCTTTCTTGTATTCTCTTACCTCTTTTCCATTCATGGAATAGTTTTACTCTGCTACACACTTACACCATGATGAACTGCCTTGTCACAAGTATAAAACAACTGGTACTAATCAATCATGGACTGAAAATTCCAAAATGGTGAGCAAAAATAAACTCATTCTCTTTTTAGATTAATTATCTCAGGCATTTAATATAGTGATGAAAAGCCAACTAAAACAGTTAGTGTGTTTAGGAGGCAATGAAGAACCTCAAGACAGAAAGAGCCTGGGTCCCTGTATAAGCTGATAAAGTAGAGATACCATGCCATTTGAGGATTCCTTCGTCCTAGATCACAGATCACATCCTTTATCAAAGGATGACCTGGACACCCTTTCTAGTGTCCATGATGGGATAAGTAAGCAGGGAGAGTAGCATTTAGAAATGTCTATTGCAACCTGACTTTGATGATAAATTTTTATTATATTTTACAAAACTATCTTTGACAAATTGAAAAAATTCTCTCTTCAACATTGATGGTTTGGAAATAATTTTCAATTGTTAGATAAAAGAGAAAGAAACTTACATATAAGTTAAGTCACTATTGTTTTAGCTCTCTATAGTATACGTTGAATATGTATTTACGGTAATACCACTTCTACATTACTATCTCCCCTCCTTTTCTCCACAAAACACTTCAATTGTTTAATCTCTTCAAATATTCCAATTCAATTGATATCCATACTTATAATAAAGAAATCATATTTTGCATTAACAAAGGTAAAAAGAACCATCTACAAAGGAATTCTCTGCCCTTCATGGAACCACCAATAGCTTTGTCAAGTTAGCATTCTGTTGCTATAACAAAAAAATAATTAACTGATGAAAAAGTGTTAACTTGTTTCACAGTTTTGTAGGTTCCAGTCCATGGTCAGTTGGTCCCGTTATTTGGGGCCTGTGGTGAGGCAGCATATCTTAGAAGCAGTACACAGCAGAACAAGACCACTCATCTCATGGCAAGAAAGCAAAAAAGATAAAAAGACAAGTGTTCCTTATTCCCCTCCAAAGAAACACTACCCATGACCTAAGAACTTCTCATTACATCCTACCTCTTCCAGGTTCCACTACCTCCCAAAATACCACCTTGGTGACAAAGCCTTTAAGGCACAGGCCTTTGGGGAAAAACATACGTACTACAGTGAAGACATAGACCTGCTTTGCAATTAGTCTCACTACATATCCCTTCTCCAATCGTAGACTACTTGCATCTTATGTACTAATATTCCCCAAATGACCTCTCTGGGAAGTCTGTCTTTTAGTTACGCCCTTCATTTCTCCCTCTGCTATATCTTTTCACTTTTGTACTCTTTGACTCTCTTTCTTTGACGTGGTAACACAACCCAGACACTTTACTGAAACTATTTTCTTGAAATCTGAGATACTTGACAACGAATTATTCCAGTGGACACATTTTAACCCTTATTTTGCAAGACCTCCCCATATAACTGTACATCTTGCCTACTCTCAACCTCCAAAATATATTCCTCCCCTGATGCTCTATCAGAATATTCTCATGTCATTCTTTCCTGGGTTCTTCTCTGACCTACAATTCTTTGCTTCCTTTGTAGGTTTTCCTATTTTTTTTTTTTGTCCAATTATATTATCCTAAGCACTCTGGCATAAGCATAGGTTAACTGAAAGCAACATTTTACCACCTATAAAAAAATGTTCTAAATTGCATTTTGTTGGCTGTCCAACTATCTATGTTATTCTTGAATCCTATGCATTAGTCATAATTTATATTTATTTATATTATATATTTCATTTTCTCAAATATTCATATCATTACACATGCCTAGAACATACGTTTTACCCATCTCCTTTGGTACATTTTCAAATCTTATCTTTAAAAAATTTTTTATTGTGAAGACTTCCAGAACTTCCCTATACTGAGCTCACAACCCTTGCTGTGTCCTCTAACAATTAAGTTCATCTTCCACAGAAGAAACCTCATTTCATTACTTTACAAAGTAATTGATTATTCAGCTGTTTCCCTCTAGACTATAAGAGGAAATATAAGATTCCTATCTCTCTTATCAGCATCAACATCTACAATACTTAGCACCCAGTAAACCATATGGGAGATGAATACCTGCTGAAGGAAAATGCATTAATATTTTCACAATTGAACTGGAATATACATGCTAGCTTGAATGAGGAGCTGGAATGTAGAGCTGAAATGAGTACGTAGAATTTTATAGGAATAGGTATATAAATCCTATTCCTTCCACAGCTAAATATTTATGCTATTTTTAAACATCCCAAATCTATTCCTTTCATGACATCTGACTTACTCATTACATAAACCCAGTGTTTCTGGGTTTTTTACAGTAATTGAAAAAGCAAAATATGCACAAAACTATACCATACCATAGTGTTTTTTCAAAATTGTCTCCTTTGCATAAAAAAGGTTGACCTCAAATTTAATGTGTTTTTTTTTCTTTCTTTCTTCCAGGAAACACATTTCCTTGTAATTTGGGAAGGATTCAGGCAGGTGATTTCTTACAAGCACATGCACAAAAAAACCCCACAGGTATACTTGCAGACCACAAATAAATTTTGAAGACAGTTGTAATCCATGGTTCAGTCGCTTCAGTCGGTAAACCTAAAATGAAGGATAAGATGTTTACCTAAGCCAGATGTAAAATACAATATGTGGATAGCAATGACCTGTAATATTTCACAGATGGCTGCAGACATTAGATTGAAAATGCTTCCCAACAGCCAGGGCACACATTCCCTCTGGCTCTGTTGCTTGCCTGGGGATCATCAGAAGCCAAGGGGCAGATGCCTGTGTTTGTCACCTTCACAGCTGTTTGCTTTCCCTCTATGACTTGCTAAGTTAGCTCACTAAGGAAAAGGCAGAGGGGACATATCAGTATGTAAGATGTAGCATTAAATCATTTCCCCTACCTGCCTTCACTACTGTGGGTAAAATTTTCCGAAAGGAGGGAATCCAACAATAAAATAACAGCCATATTATAAATTGTGTTGCACAAAGAAATGAATTGGCAGATAATGCTGGAATTCTTTAAAATCTCACTCTGAGATTGCTTGGGAGGTTGAAATATATCACCCACCAACCTACATCTCTCCTGCCACTGACTGAACACACTTTTAAGTAAGGTTCACTTGAAACTAACATTTAATTTCATTATAATCTTTATCAACAATATATGCTTACCCTTCATATTTATGAAATGCTTTAGTAATGAGCTAATTTTACTCTTTTTACTTTTTTGCACTCATATTTCCCATACATAGTAATCCATATGTAGAAATTAGCTTATGTTGGAATAGAGTTCTTGGGGCTGGGGACATGGGTCACTTGGTAGAGTACTTGCCTCACATGCCCAAAGCCCTGGGTTCAATCCCTGGAACCACACAAAAAGAGAGAGAGAGAGAGAGAGAGAGAGAGAGAGAGAGAGAGAGAGAGAGAGAGAGAGGAGAGAGAAAATGATAAACAGAGTTTTATTCTATCTGTAAATTCCCAAGAAATTTGTTACATAGTATAGAAAATATTTAAATTAGGTGGTATGATTATGCCCCTGCCACTTCAAATGCCTATTGATTTTAGCAGTCACTTATATTTCCTTTTGAATTTGTGTGACTATTTCTTTATAGTTTTGCCTCATTAAGAACATAAATTTCATGGGAAACATTTAGTGGAATTTATTTACAGTGTGTTGTGCTGCCTAGCAGAAAGTATATGCTGAATCACTGTGAATAAATGGGTAAATATCAGAACAATCATATCTTTAAGAGTATTTTTAATTTATTTTCATTGATGTGTTCAAAAATAGAAAAATAGAATACTCTTCAAAATATCCTAGTATTTTGATCTAGAGATATGTGGAAAATAACAATTTTGCTTCACTTTTGCTACAAATGTAATCTGGTGAGTCCATCAGTGTTACTGTGGAGATCAAATGAAAATTTCCTCAAAATTGCATAAAAATGAAAGGTGAGCTTATTAACAACAAATAGGCACCAGCTTAAGTTTTAATACTTTTGTGAATTATGAACATAGACATTTAAGTCAATCCTGAGTTTTCTCTATATCTGAAATTAGAGAGGGAGGGGCCAGGCACAGAAAGACAAGAGCAAAAGCCAGAGGAATAGCAAGACAGAGAATAGCACTGTCTGTCTTCACTGTAAAGGTAATATTTTCAGTTTTCTGAGATACAGAAGAGTGTAGGACCAGCCCTTTGTGTCACAGGGGAGAGGAAGGCCACAGGGAGCCAGTGTGCTGTGTTTCCTGAGGCACCTGCTACAGGGTTAATCTCAGGACCCAAGAGTTAGAATATAGAGTTATTTTGGTCTTCACCTTCAGCCCAAAGGACCCAGCAGACTCTGTTAAGAGATTCTGGACTATCTCCCTGCACAAATAAAACTTCCCAATTTAAAATTGCATCTTAAATGCCACTCTGACTCTTCTCCAGTCTAATTATATTTGTACCCAACGATTTCCCAGTTTGTATATCTATTTTTCCACAAATTCTCCTGAGCAGTTTTTATGTCATTGTCTTGGCCTCCTCCATGATTTTGCCAATTTGTCATAGCAGCTACAGGGTATCTTTAATTTAGTAGTTTTAATTGGTTTACATAATGAGGCGCCAGCTGTTAAGTGTCGATCCACAGCCACTTCATCCCATTAAGAACTTCTTATAAAAGGCCTGTGTTCCCCCTGCCCGCCACCTCCCCACACTAGGGTACCCTTCCTGTCCTATCAGCACTTAATATGCTAACACATGACTAATTCCATGCAAGCTTGTTGCTTTCAAACTGAATGCCTCCCAAACGTCTCTGACAAGGTAGGTCTTTATTTACATACATTTTCTCTTGAAGAGTCTATTATTTGGCTGTACCTCAACATCCTAAAATATCTCTATTATATGTGAACATTAGTTTAATTAACTATAGGATATAATTGCCAATGGCTCTAGTAGAAATCTTGCTTTAAGAAATACAGATAATTGTAAATATTCAGGCTAATTTGGGACAACATGAAGAAGTTGTTTTTAATCATATGGAAATACAGCTGGAAGACACACTGAGATCACTGGGATGGCGGATCCTAGACACATCTTTACTATGAAGTCATCTTGATTATTTATAAGTAATCTTTTGCTTTTATGCAAATGAAAACAGGTGATGAAGATTATGCTGATAATGATCACTTTCTATAAAAAATAGATTTGAACTTTTACCTGAAGTATGACCATGCTTGCAAAATTGATACGTAGATAGATACATAGATAGATAGTGATAGACATAGAAGAAAGATGAGAAAATATGATTACATAAAGACTTCAAATTGACTTTCTTTGTGGTAGGGTAGTGAGGGATTATTGGTTGAAGATACTCTTGGATGGGAATTTCCAGAGAATACAATAAAATTATGATTCTATAGCAAGAGTTACTTGTCACTGCTATCAATTAAAACAAGTTACAAAATTATAATCTAGTTGGAAGGCAATGAAAGGCAACCTGAATGAGTGGGCTCAAAACAAAGCATAATTTTCTGGTGGAGAAAGCCAGTAATCTTTTTGACTTACTCCAAAGTTGTTTACAGGAATACCATTATATTCACAAACATATTTCAGAGATAAAAATTTTATAACTCTTGATGAACTGCATTGAAACAAATGTTCCTACTAATTGCTTAACATCTGAACTAATTACAATGGAACTAGTTTCAGCTCCTCTCAAGTTGAACCAAAGCTCTTCACCAAACATTGCTTGAAAATGTCTTTCCCTTGTAAAGAAATTATAGTCTCACTTTAATATTTTAAGTACAAGTAAGTACATATATAATATGCCTGCATATATGTATGTAAATATACAAAGTTATTATGCTTAAGATATTATTCTTCAAAAAGAAGGTAAGAAGATCATACAAAATATGTGACTTAGCTTTTTCTTTATTTTTAGGAGATGAAACACATGCTTATATTCCTAAATAAGTAGCATGCCAGGTACCCTTATTATTATACCTATGCCAGTAGAACTGTAATTTGTAACCTAGAAAGACTTCCAGAATCACTTGGAGACTTCAAACAAAGAACTCACCTTTTCTCTCCTGACTGCAGCTCCAGTCCCCATGTTGAGAAATATTACTATGGTACACCAACATCATCAGTATTGTCACCCTTTTAGTAGAATGAATAAAGCTTGAAATTCCATAATGCAAAAAAAATATGTTCTTTAAAACAAAAAGAAGACATTTTAAAAATCCATTATCATCATTATTTATCCCCTGACATTTTATAACATTTATAGTACAGCACTTTTAAGGTGTTAAAGCAATGAAAGAAATAAGTATAAGAAATTTGCTCAGCTTCATTAATACTAAAAACATTTACATTGAAATCTGATGGAACTATTTCTCTATTAAGTTAGCAGTGCATCTTGTTTTATATATATATATATATATATATATATATATATATGTTTTAAATTATTTTAATGAATATCATAGTGTCTCTAAGATGGAGCCATTTTGAGAAACAAGTTAGGAAATTATATTCTTATCCACTCCTGTAAATTATGTTATTCTTAAAAAATATTTCTTCTCTTTTGCTTAATTTCATTTTTAGGAGTACTGAAAAGAATACCATTAGGGATATAATGTTAAAATATCAGAATATCCCTTCCAAAAACATTTATATTAGTGGAAACATCAGAAAAGCTATATATCCAAAAATATTGCATTGGCTAGAAAAAGTAATAAAAATCATGGGCTTATTAAACATTAAAAGCTGTTAGACTTGGACATGTACAGTCTTAAGAAAATGAAAAATCCTCACCATAGAATGGTTCCAAAAATACATTATTCTGGAGAAGTTGAGGACAACAATTCTGAATCCCACTTGCCTTTTGGTTTAAGGTTGATGTCTCCAAGATGTGCTCACACCCTATGTGGAAGATGAAGGAGAATGAGAAATTATTTTACACACACTAGTCGATAGAGCTGGGCACACAGTGATACTGGTGATGAGAATCAGGGACAAGTCCTGTCCCCTTGGTGCTGAAGATTGAACACCTGAGAAATGCTGAAGCAAGCACAAAATGTTTTATTTAAAGGACAGAACAGAGAGATAGACAGAGGCTCCTCCACAGAGGAGGGTATCCAAGTAGTGCCCAAGGAAGTGGGGATGTCCTCTCCCTTTTATACATTTTAGATTTCCTTTGTTCTCATGTCCTCTCCTTCCATCCTGACTACCTGACCCCAAAGGTCGAGTGATCCAAGAGTAGGAAATGAAGCAGCCCACGGTTACAGGCAGAAAGGGAGTCACCCAGGGCTAGTCATTAACAGCTCTTTGCAGGGGAAACTTCTGGAGGCAGGTAACCTTGGCAACAGTTTGGAGGAGGGAAAGTGTTCTAAAGGTATTAACATTTTATTCCCTTTCCTTTGGAACCAGCTCCTGTCCAGTCCCATCCAATTATTCCTTACCTACACTGAGGGACCTTTTGACCCCCCCACCCCCAACATGTAAAGCTTAAAGTAGCTTCCTGCTGAGCTTCTGGGGAATTCCCTATATGGATGCTGTAACCTAATATTTTTTTTTGAGCATTCCATAATGAGTTATGGCCAGTTCTGAAAAGTCACTTGCTATATCTCCTGTATTCCATTGTATGTTCTATCATTTATTATATCCCTGGCCAGTTTTAGGGCATATTTAGACTTTTCAAGGAATGCTTCAGGATTTTTCTTAATTCAGAACTTTTTTTTCATTCAATCACCTTGTTCATTCCAAATTTAGTAACCTCATATATTGGGTTTAAAATGTCTGTTTTGGATGATTTTGCTCATTTATATCAATTCTCAATCTTTTATACTTCATGCCCTTTCTCCCTGATACATAGATGAGTGTGGAATGAATATATATTCTGTTAGGGTCTGTAAACAAGTCAAGATGGCACCTGGCATTTGGCCAGAGGGAGTGGTTTGTGAAGTAACGCCAGGAGCCATTAAATGTGGAGATTCCTTATTGGTTGACTGCTGTAGCTAGTTTATGTTAATTAAGATAAGCTGTGTGGAATGTATATATACCCCTCCTGTCCTACAATATGGCTCCCACTCCTGCTGTATCAATCTACACAAGTTGCTCATCACCTCCCGGTTACTTTGCTCAGCTGGACTGTGGCAATATTCTGTTCTCATCTCAGCATAAAAGAAGGGGTCTAACCTGGCCATTTCTGTTGACATTGGTTATCATCAGTCATTGGTGAGATACTATGTTGTTGAGTTTGGAGGAGAAATACACACCTTCCAACACAGTAGATAGTAGCTTAAATTTTGTAAACCGCTTTTGAAGGTAATTAAGTCATATCTTTAAATACAAATTGCATGTGCCCTATGCTTCAGCAGTTCTACTTCCAGAAATTTAACAAACAATTATACTCATTTATGGGCCAAATGTCATGTAAACAAAACTATTACATTCATTATTTGTGTTTTCAAAGGGAAAAAAACTAAAAACACATCATTGTTGGTCTGGAAAAATTCTGCAGGTATGTTTGGTGTCAGATATATGCATATATTAGCTATGGAAGATTTTAAGTAATTCTGGATGGCTTTTGGAGGGGTATTTAGACATGAGGTATAAAATCAAAGAAATGAATGTAAGAGTAACACTTTTTCATCTTTTGATTTTTGAACTTTTTAAATGTATTCTCTTTCCAAAATTTAAATATTTAAAGCTAATCATAAATTTTCTCTTTGTGTTTCCCCATAGAAAGAAAGCAATTAGTTTTGGTACCAGGTATTAAACCCAGGTGCCTTAACCAATGAGCCACAACTCCAGTCCTTTTTTATATTTCATTTAGAGACAGTACCTCACTGAATTGCTTAAATCCTTACTAAATTGCTGAGGCTATGGGGCTGGGGATGTGGCTCAAGCGGTAGCGCACTCGCCTGACATGCGTGCGGCCCGGGTTCGATCCTCAGCACCACATACCAACAAAGATGTTGTGTCCACCGAGAACTAAAAAAAATAAATATTAAAAATTCTCTCTCTCTCTCTCTCTCTCTCTCTCTCTCTCTCTCTCTCTCTCTCTCTCTGTCTCTCTCTCTCTCTCTCTCCCTCTCTCTTTAAAAAAAGGAGAAAAAAATAAATAAATAAATAAATTGCTGAGGCTAGCTTCAAACTCAATCCTCCTGCCTCAGCCTCCTGGGATGCTGGGATGACAGTCAAACACTACTACACCTGGTATGACTCTCCTCCATTTCCTTAAACAACCTCACAGGATGAAAGCTGCTGAGTTTCTTTCTGGACCATCTTCTGTCTAGCTTAGGGTCAGCATTTTTTTTCCTTAATGGATCAAAGAGTGAACTCCAATTTAGGCCTCATGAACTGCATGGTCTCTCTTGGTAGCACTAAACCACCAACATAAAATGTGTAAATTGTGCCATCCATTGGCAAGCCTGAATCCCAATAAAGGTTATCTTCTTATTTCTTTATTTTCTTTTTTAGCAAAGATAGGGAACAAGCAGATTTGGCTCAAGGGTTTGGCAAAACCAATCACTAGTGACTCTTTTTAGCTATTAATATATATAATAGGTAAAGAAATTTTGAAAAGTCTCCATACCAACAATATTATAACAACATTATAATAATATAATAACAATTAATATTATTATCTTGTATAAATTTATAACTTTGGCATTGGAAACTAATTATTAATACCTTACATTTAAATTTACACATTAATAATCCTAAACTTTCCTGAAGAAAATAGAATCCCTCACCTAAAAAAGGGGAGTGACACTGTGGCAAAAATCAAAATAAAATAGCTCCTTTGGACATTTCAGACTGTATCTCATCATATTTAACAATTTTATTAACAAGAAGTTCATATATTCTGAAGTTCTCTTAAGTGGGAAACTCTACTATGTTTAGTAAATTTATATAAAATTAAATTTAGAACATTTTTATTACTTCAAAATATCTCTGGTGCTGGTTGACAATGAATTATTATTCCTGCCCCTAGTTAATCACTAATACACTTACTTCTGTCTCCATAGCTTTGATTTTTTTTTTCCTGAAATGGTCATACTCTGTAAGGATTTTGTAGTCTGGCTTCTTTAAGTGGGCATAATGATTATGAGGCTCATCAACTTTTTACATGTATCAACATTCTGTCCCTTGTTATTGAAGAATAGTATTCCATCATATGAATATACCAATTGTGTTATTGTCACCAGTTAGTGGACATTTGGATTGCTTCCACCATTTGGCTATTATGAGTAATGCTGTTTATTTTTATATTTTAAAATTTAAAAATACTTTTATAATACAAAGCACTTACAAATAAAATTATATGATATAGCTTTCTTCTTGCATAATTATAGAATTTAGTGTTAGTTTTTTTCTTTTTTTTTTCAGAATGAGGACAAACTTCTAGAACCAGCTCCATCACCACTGAATACCTTACAGAACATCCATTAATAAATGTGTTCAATATTTGGCTTACTCTTAACTTGTCAGTAGACCTTGAACCTTGATACTTCAACTCTTTATGGAACAGGCTGTATGTATAAATTTCACCAACAGTCCTAGGTATTTGATCCTTTTGTTTGTTTGGGGGTTCCAGGGATTGAACTCAGGGGCACTCAATCACTGAGCCACATCCCCAGCCCTATTATGTATTTTATTTAGAGACAGGCTCTCACTGAGTTGCTTAGTGCCTCACTTTTGCTGAGGCCAGCTTTGAACACGTGATCCTCCTGCCTTAGCCTCCTGAGGAGGCTCCTGTAGTCTCTCCTTGGGATTGCAGGCATGCACCACAGCGCCCAGCAGGGCCATTTTCTATAGAGTAAAATAAGAATAACTTTGAGTCTTTCTTTTGAAACAAAACTTTTAGGCAAAATGGATTCTCCTCTTTATTCCATCTATCCCAAATATGTGGTGCATTTTTCTTAACTAGGAGGCCATTTGGAAGCCCTCACAGAAAGATTCAGCTGTAGGAAAGTAGGTCTAGAAAAAAGATAGGAGAACCAAAAATCAGAAAATTATTCCAAATAAGAAAGAAACAAAAACTTTTATTGAATTCTTTTACATCCTATATAATTTTAGGGCAACCACATAAAATGAGTGGTAAATTTGGGTTTGAATATATCAAGGAAGTATTGATGTTCAAATTGTAGGATAGTGGAGGGTTCTTCTTTTCCCTATTTATTGAGGGGATGAATTTTCACCTCTTATATATCTTTTATGTTCATTAGAGTCTTTGTGAATTTTAGGATGATTTGGATAAAACATACTGAGATGGGTTCCTGGGGATACACACTGTCACTTTATACTTTTCATCTATTACCCAAGAGAAAATGTGAGAAATTTAAAATGTATATTATCAGCAAAACCAGCATGGTATTGACATAAAAACAGATATGAAGCCCAATGATATAAACTAAATGGCACATAGACAACATAAATACAGTCACCTGATCCTTTACCAAGGTGCCAAAAGCATACATTGAAAAAAAGTAGCTGTTTAGCAAATGGTGCTGGGAAAATTGGATATTCACATCTTGATCCCTACTCTTGCCCTACACAAAAAAATCAACTCAAAATGAATCAAAAACCTAGAATTAACCAGAAACTATGAAAATATAAGGAGAAAACATAGGAGCAATACTCTAACAAATTGGCACTTTCAACAACTTCTCTTTAAAAAAAGACTCCTAAAGCTCAAGAAATAAAATCAAGAATCAATAGATGGGGGCTGAGGATGTGGCTCAAGCAGTAGTGTGCTCCTCTTAATTTTATTATTTATTCATTTATGCTAGATTTTGAACCCAAGGCTTCATGCAAGCTCAGCATATGCTGTACCATGGAACTATACCTGCAAACATGAGTTTTTAATTAGGCTTCTTAAAGTTTAATTCTTATGGAGTCATTAGAGCTGTGGGGTAGGAAAAATCCACCCTGATTTTTTTAATGTGTTCTGTAGTCACTGAGTCAGTTCTGGAACAATGAGTTCTCTTTTTAGTTGCAAACCAAATGGTGATATGGACTCTTTTGTTCAAACTTTATGTGGATGAGTGTCCCTGTTTTATTTCTTTCAGATATAAATGTGGTTAACTAGCTTTTTTTTCTTTTTGTATACTCTGCATCTCCAGAATATTAGTGACCCTTGGATCTTTTTTGCCTTTAATCATCTACTTCTTTTTTTACTTATCCCTTGAAAGAAAAATCTATATGCCACCTCTGACTAGGGTTTGTTTTGTTTGAGGAATTCAGGTAATTCATTTTAAATCTTATTAAGCATGCTTTTACAGGCTTAGCTAGCAAGGGACATTAAGGCGGCTGAAAAGACCCAGACTCTTTGAGGTCTCTGTAATCAAGACACACAGATACAGCATAATCAAAGACAAAATTCAAAAAGAGACAGCTATTTCATGGGTCTATTATTATCCCTACTTATTCTGCCTTCAAGCACACCGGCCTGCCTAAACTACCCTGTGGAATAAATAAACAAATCAGCCCTGTTGTTTTAAATCCCTAGTTACTTGATGGCAAAATATAGACTTCACATACGGGAATTTTCCAGAAGCTGTTCTTTTTATTCTACCAAAGCAACCCGAGAACAGAAATGGTAGCTGCATCTACATCAATAACTACATGAATATAGATGAATCTCATTTGTGGCATATATCCCTAATTGAGTTCAGGGGCTTAAGTGCTATTTCATTGCATCTTGACAATACTGTGAATTGTATAATATTTGGCCTATTTTAGGAATGATGAACTAGAGACATAATTAACCAAGTCCAAATCTGTTTGCTTAGTCATTATCAACCCTGAAGTCTGTCTGAGATGCACTCTTTTTTTAAATATATATTTCCTCTTCAAAACACCCCTCCTGAATTTTTCATTACTGACAGATATTGAATTATCCAATGGGTCTTTCTGCATGAATGTGTCCAAAGAACCTCAAGGATAATAATCCAAAATAAAGAAACCAGGATACTCCTGTTTATTCTTCTTACTTCTAGTTGTACCCACCCAATTAACTTCATATATCCCTGCTACATACAGAGTATAAGCCAAAATGTTTTAAGACTGTGTATATAATCTGCCATCCCAACCAAGGTGATTGGATGACAAGCAAAACATATTGTTCTGGATCAAACAATGTTCATTGAAACTGTCCTGTAAAAGTACCATGTATTAAACTGGCCTGCACTTGCATTCACACACTCAGCCTTCTGAACCCCAGCAATACTCATCCTTGATCCAACAGCAATTTAAATATAACACATCCAATATTATGTTTTGTTTCCTTTCTCCTCCTCATGACTTTGTTTTAGCTTCTACTTATGTTTCATTTTTTAAATAAAATTGTCCACAGCACAAAAATTATCATTATATATATACACACACACACATATATTCACATGAACATTTGTGGTGCATGTCTGTCATCCCAGCGTCTTGAGAGACTGAGGCTAGAGGATTGCAACTTTGAGGTCAGCTGGACCAACTTAGCAAGACCCTATCTCAAAATAAAAAATGAAAAAAGTGTTGGGAAGAAGTTTTTCAGTTTGATTTCATCCCATTTGTTGATTCTTGATTTTACTCCTTGCATGTTAGGAGTCTTGTAAAGAAAGTCATGTTGTAAGCTGACATGATGTCTACATAGATTTGGTTTACTTCTCTGTTAGGTGCAGGGTCTCTGGACTAATGACTAAAATACACTTTGAGTTTTGGTCAGGGCGAGAGATAAGAAAGAGTTGAATTTCATTTTGCTTCATATGGATTTCCAGTTTTCCTAGCACCATTTGTTGACAAGGCTATCTAGAATGAGATAACTGGGCTGAGGATGTGGCTCAAGTGGTAGCGTGCTCACCTGGCATGCTTGCGGCCCAGGTTGGATCCTCAGCACCACATACAAACAAAGATGTTGTATCCGCCGAAAACTAAAAAATAAATATTAAAAACTCTCTCTCAAAAAAAAAAATTTTTTAAAAAATTTAAAAAATTTAGAATGAGATAACTAGTGTGAGATAACTGTAATTATGTGGGTTTGTCTCTCTGTATCCTCTATTCTGTACCATTGATCTCCAAGTCCGTTTTGGTGCCAATATCATGCTATTTTTGCTAGTTCTGTAGTATAACTTAAGGTCTGGTATTGTGCTGCCTCCTGCCTCACTTTTGTTGCTAAGAATTGCTTTTGCTATTCTGGGTCTCTTATTTTTCCAAATTAATTTTATGATTGCCTTTTCTATTTCTATGAAGAATGTCCTTGAGATTTTAATAAGATTTGCATTAAATCTATAGCACTTTGGGTAGTGTAGCCATTTTGACAATGTTAATTCTGCCTATCCAAGGACATGTGAGATCTTTCCAACTTCTAAGTCTTTCTTTAATATCTTTCTTTCATGTTATGTAGTTTTCACTATAGAGGTCTTTCATGTCTTTTGTTAGATGGATTCCCCCATTTTTTTTTTTTTGAGGCTATTGTGAGTCAGGTAGTTTCCCTAATTTCTCTTTCAGTAGTTTCATCACTAATGTATAGAAACACAATTGATGTACAGGTGTTAATTTTATCTTTCTAGTTTGCTGAATTTCTTATGAGTTCCAGAAATTTCTGGTGTTTTTTTATCTTCTATATATAGAATCATATCATTGGCAAATAGCTATAGTCTGAATTCTTCTGTTTCTATTTGTATCCCTTTAGTAGTTTTGTTTCTTCTAATCACTCTGTCTAGAGTTTCAAGGATGTTGTTGAATAAAAGTGGTAAAAAAAGTGCATCTTTTACTTGTTTCAATTTTTAGAGGTAATACTTTCAATTTTTCTCCATTTATAATGATGTTTGCCTTCAGTTTAGAAAATATGAGATTTAAAATTTTGAGGTATATTCTTACTATCCCTAGTTTTAATTGAGAGCCTACAGAATGGGAGAAAATATTTGCCACCTGCATTTCAGAGCATTAATACCTAGGATATATAAAGAACTCAAAAAACATAAAACAAATAAAACAAATAACTCAATTAATAAATGGGCAAAGAACTGAACAGGGATTTCACAGAAGGAGAAATATGATTGGTCAAAAATACAAGAAAAAATGTTCAACATCTTTACAAGTTAGAGAAATGTAAATTAAAACTACACTGAGATTTCATTTCACTTCAGTAGAATGGCAATATCAAGAACACAAGTAACAATAAATGCTGGGCAAGGATGTGGGGGTAATATATACACTCATACATTGCTGGAGGGACTGTAAATTGGTGTAATCACTATGGTAAGTAGTATGAAGATTCCTCAGGAAATTTGGAATGGAACTGCCATTTGACCCAGTTATCCCACTCTTCAGTTTATATCCAATCAAGTTAAAATCAGCATGCTACAGTGACACAGCCACATCAATGTTTATAGCAATTCAATTCACAATAGATAAACCAGAGAACCAAATTAGGTGCTCTTCAAAAGATGATGGATAAAGAAAATGTGTATATATGCAAAGGAATATTACTCAACCTTAAAGAAGACTGAAATTATGGCATGTGCTGATAAATGGATAGAACTGGAGAATATCATACTAAGTGAAATAAGCCAATCCCCCCCAAAACCAAAAGTCAAATGTTTTCTCTTATATATGAATGCTAATTTACAATAAGGTTAGGGGTAGGGAAGAATAGAAATACTTTGAATTAGACAAAGGGGAATAAATGGAAGGAAGAGGGAATAGGCATAGGAAAGACAGTATAATGAATCAGACATTACTATCCTATGTGCATATATGATTACTATGATTACTGTAATTCTACATATTGTACCAATCAGATGAATGAGAAATTATAATCCATTTATGTATGATATGTCAAAATACATTCTACTATCATATATAACTAATAAGAAATATATATGTACGTATGTATATATATGTGTGCATATATACGTGTGTGTATATATGTGTGTGTGTATGTGTGTGTGTGTGTGTGTGTGTGTGTGTGTATAAAATAACAACAAAAAAAACCATGTTGGAGATGTAGCTCAGTGGTAGAGTGTCCCTGGTTTAATTCCAATACCGGACAGAAAAAAAAAGAAACTTTTTCCTGCTTATATAATTAAATTTATCAAGCTGCATTGAATTCTCTTCTTGTAGTATCTTCCCACAAATCTCATATTTCCTGAGTGTTTCATTCACCATCAAATCTCTGCTGCCTAGAGTCAATATAGATGCTCCATAAATACTTTAGGAATGTTAAATGAACGTGATACTGACAACAGTCAGAGTGATATAATTGCCCAGATACTTAAATTCCCTTTTAATCTAATTAAATTTAAATTCCTCTACTGGGCTTAATGCAATTCTACCCTAGGCCAGCTTTTTTGCCATCCTGTCAATAGTAATGCATTATTCTTTTACTCTATCCACTTCCCTTCTCATTTAGCAGCATTATCATCAACCAGCATTGCATTTGCACTGACAGTATAGCCACATTTAATATGCATAAAAAGTTCCACTCATACAAATGTGATTATAATTTTTAAAACTGTACCTTAATCCCATATTTTAAAGCATGAACTCTTTTTGTATTATCTGTCTCCTTCAAGACTTTTTTTAAAACTCATTAATAACTTCTTTAAAATATTTCCTTTCCCAAATCAAGAGACATTTTAGAAACTGACAATGTCATGAAAAACAATAAAAAAAAAACTGATGAATTTTTTACACATCAGAGGACTAATCTACTCTGAGATGATGATATATAATGCAACAAGGTATATTGAATTGGTGCCTGAAACACAAAAAGACATTAATGGGGAAACTGGTGAAATCTAAACGGTTTGGATCTCACTTTATAATAATGTACCAATACTTACTTCTCTTGTTATTAAACATTTTTATTAGGGCAGTTTTAAATTAATAGAAAAATTAGGAGATTTCCCATACTCTCTGTGCCCCCATCTATGCACAGTCTCCCCATTATTAATAACCCTCACTAGAGTGGTACATTTGTGAAAGTGTATGACCTGTGTTGACATACCATCGTTACCCCAAACCTACAACTTACATTGGTGTTTACTCTTGGTGCTGTTCATTCTATGAGTAAAGACAAATGTATAATGACATGTATCCTACATTTTAGTACCATACAGGATATTACTTATGTCCTAAAAACCTTCTGTTCTCTGCCTATTCATTCCTCCCTCCAAGTCCTGACAGCCACTGATCTATTTACTGTCTCCATAGTTGTTTTTTTTTTTTTTCTTCTTTTTCAGCTTATTATGTTTTTGGAATCATCCAATATATAGATTTTCAAAATGGCTTCATTCACATGGTAATATACATTGAAATTTCCTTGGGGCTGGGAATACAGCTCAGTTGGTAGAGTGCTTGCCTCACATGCCTAAGGCCTTGGGTTCAATCCCCAGTACCACAAAAATAAATAAACAAACAAACAAATGAATAAATTTCCTTTGTTTATTTCCATAGCTTTGTAGATTATATATGTATTTATTCATTGACTTCATAGATGTTCAGGGAGAGTCAAACCAAGGGCATCATATGTTAACAAGCTTTGTATCAAGGAGCTACATCTCCAGACAACTAATTAATTAATTAATTAATTTTTAATAAAGAGTTGAAAGTAATCTAGAGGCCTAGGGTGGAAGGTAAAGTGTGTGGCATGAACACTGAGTCTGTTTAAAGATAAGCATTAGGGCAAGGAGAGAGCCATATACTAAACAGGCAAAAGGGTCCCAGCAGGAACTGCTTGGACAATTGCGCTCAAAACCTTAAGAACCAAAGATCAGACCTGAAAGAGGAATTAGGATTTAAAAGCAGGCACTTTGGGGAGCATTTTCCTTGGATATAATTTGTCTATGTCAGTTCTAATTCTGAGGGACACATGGACCCACCTTAAAGGCTCTTTTCTTCATTTCACAGCATGTTTTCCTAATCCCCTTTTTAATATATATTTTATAATGTGACCATCTGGTTAAATGTTTTTGTCACTTAACACTGATCAGTGTGAAGAAAGGAGACAAAATACAAAGAAATGAACTTCACTGTTGAGCTCTCGGGAGTGATGATGTTTAGCTGAGCTCCTCTCCATGTCTGCTCATACTTGTCAACAAATATTAATGCAAAGCTACTCCTGGGACTAAGTGTATTAGGGAAGATAGAAACTCAATAGAGAGCAAGTCCACATTCTATGAAAAGACTGTGGAAGTAAACTGAGTTGGTCTTTCTCCTAGCCTGGTGAGACACATCTGTAATCCCAGCCCTTTAAGAGGGTGAGGCAGGAGATCTTGAATTCAAAGCCAGCCTGGGAAACTTAGCAATACCTTGTCTCAAAATTTTAAAAAGGGCTGGGAATATGGCTCAGTGGTAAGAGGGCAGTGGGTTCAATCTCCAGCAAAACATAACACACACACACTACAAACGCACAGTGGTCGGACTTTCAAAATTAAAACATTCTAAATATCTTATTAACTTAAATAATCAGTTTTGCAAGATTTTGAAAGCTTAATATAAAATATTTAATTTATTATAATGTAAGATCCTGAGCTTATGATGTATGCTATTATCATAATTATTGTTTTCCAAAGTCAAAAAATGTTGAGAGCTATAATTGCTTAAAAGATTTTTTAGAAATTTTTGCTTTACAATATAATAATTTCATGTCTCTTGGAGAAATGTCATGTATTTAACTAGAAACACAGTATTTTAAGTATATATAAAATATGTACTTAAGCCAGTTTCTTTGAACAATTTTTCTTTTTCTTTTCTTTTTTTTCTCGAGTGCTAGAGATAGAACCCTAGCTTACAAATGGTAGGGAAGGACTACTATGCTGAGCTACGTCTTCAACCCTCATTTTTACATTTTATAAAACATAATAATATGTTTCAGAACATTTTCCTAGATAAAACTAGAACTAGGGTATAAAAGTTCTGCAAATGAAAACGAAAAGCCTTAGTTTTAAATAGCCTTTTGAAATATAGCTACAAAATTATACCTGTTTATGAAATATAGACTTTTGAGCTTTTTTTTTTATGGCCATAGGTGGTAGATTGAGTACAGAAACAAGCATATACAAGGCATACTGGAGTCAGAAAATACAAGATAAACAATAAAGTTAATTCTTACTTATGAGCATTATCAAAAATCAGGGAAGATTATTTGCTGATTTTAATGTAATTATCTCTTATATGTTAAATATTTTAGAAATATTTAGTTTTGCAAATGTAAAATCCAAATTAATATTCAAAGTATAATTTTAGATTTTAATTTTAATTTTTTTATGAAATATTATTATTTAAATATTATTATTCAACATCTATAAATTAACCCCAGAAACATATTCTAGTTTTATTGATTTTTAATTTTTTTTCTGATCTCTTTTTCTTTATATTCTTCCTTAACAAGTGCTTGCACAATTGTGGCTTTTACTATCATTCTTATTCTAGTGTGCTGTTTTCCAATTTTATTAATATCTAGAGTATATTAAGTACATAAATATGTATATATGAGCTCTCTGTAGTGATGATGTTTAGCTGAGTTCCTCTCCATTAATATAATTATTTTACAGATAAATGAATTACAAGTACAGTAAGAATGTTGTTTTGTAAAATTAAGTTTAATAATTTGGAAAGGCTTAATTAAAGTGGCACAAAATATTCCTTCAGAATTAGTTGAGAAAATGTCACCTATAAAACACTAAGAAAAATCTGCAAACAATCTGCTCTCCTATTATTTTGGAAATATTCAAACTCTGGCTTCACTATTCAAGAAATCAGGAAAAGAAACAGAAGACCTGATGTGGGACTATTTTGTGCAGAATTGCAATTAGTAAAATCCAATAAAAATCTGTTTTTTATTAAAAAATTTGGCAAATACACATTTATATTAGAACTTAAAGCAATATATATTCACGATTCCTTTTTTAAATGAAATGTTCAGATTAACTATCCAACACTGAAGGTAGTAGAATTGTGTTTTTATATATACTTATGCACACACATCTATACACATGTCCAGGTAAATTGTATGTGCAATATAAGGGTAAATATACACCTCCTAAGCTTCCTTGTTTTAAGTAATAATTACTTCAAATATTTTATTTATGTAATTGTTATGTAATTGTGTGTCCTATATGCTATTTATATATTATCATATAATGTTTTGTGTACTATATTAAAATTTAGCTCGAGTGGAATAGTACTAGATCTCTTGTCATCTGAAATGAAATCTATTCTCTGAAATCCCAGTAGACAAGAATGGGATTTAGGAGAAAATGAAAAAACAATATTGATGTCTTGGTATAGGCAGGTTTGAGGGATCTTTCTTTTCCTTTTGTTAATATTTCTTTGTTCCTTTCCTTTGCCTGTGTCATCAAAGATTAACAATAATATGGGCATGTGGTTTAGAAGGCGGGACACTTGGAAATTAAGAATAGGAAAAAAATATGTCATAAAGCTCACATACATACATCTTACTGAATCAAACTTTCAAAATTATAGAATCATTATCAACCATAACCATTTCTACTTCATGCTATCCATTTTGATGTAAATTATAAGAATGACTCCTCTGATTTTCTTTTCCCCCTTTTTTTCTTCTTATTAGTTTTGTTAATATATATTTAGTCTCTTTCATGGTTCATAGCTTTGCTGCACATTGCATCCTTTAGTAATATTAAATGACTGCTAAAATAAATGAATAACTACAAATGTACAAACAAAGAGAATTCATAGACACTCATTCTCACCAATATAATAGATTTATATGAGATTACTTATTTTCCTACAATCTTGCCAAGGATAGATATTAGCAGGCCTTGTTTGGGCAATGAGTGAAAATTCACATATGTACATATGAATATATATATGTGTGTATATATGTATGTATACATAAAACATATATATGAACATACTGTAGTTATATATTTTCTGAATAAATGAAATATATCTTTGAATATTTTAAAGGTCATTAATAATTTGACTTATTCTTACATGAATTATATAGCTATATTTGTACTATTCTATTTTCTTACTAAGTATTAGTGCTTTCTTACATTTGTGAAAGAATAATCCATGTTCTTCTCTGAGGGTCACAAATGTAGCCTCCTTCCTTGTGTCACTTGCTTTTAAAGTTTTTATAATTTGTAGATTTTTTTCCAAATGTTTTACAGATAACTTCCTCACCGCTAATGCAGAAGGATTATTTTTGGAAACTCTACTTAAGACTTTCCAAATTACTAATTTTAACTTTAAAGAGAAAAACAACCTCGTTCCTGCACTTACATTTCATTCTTCTATGAGATAAGTAGATTACCTACGGTTTTTGTAACACATTGAAAAAAATTTATGGTGAAATTCAATTAAATTGATAGAAATATAAGGGTATTTGGTATCAAAGAATGTCTGTGATGAAGGAGATTGAATTCCTAATTATACATATCATTCCCAACATCCTTTGGAGATTAATGCCCCAAGACTCTCTCTAATACTGAAACCTACAGATGTTTGGGTCCCTTATATAAAAGTGACATAACCTGTGCACATATTTTCATGTATTTTAAATAGTATCTAGATTACCTAAAATATCTAATAAGTTATAAATTAATAGATATTATCAGGCCTTGTTTTGAAAAATGAGTGAAAATTCATATATATATAGATATGAATATATATATGAATATATACATATGTATATACATATACATAAAACATATATATGAATATACTGTAGTTAATTCTATTATTAATTCTATTTAAGTAAATTCTATTTAAGTAGTTGTTACCTTGAATTCTTAAGGGAATGATCATAAGAAAAAAAAATCTGCGCACACTCAGTACAGACATGATTTTTTTTTTTTTAATTCTGGTCTATGGTGATTGAATACTTGGATACAGAACACTTAGAAATCCAGGACCTTATACTTATAGATATAAATCCAGTCTTATATATCTATTTGGATAGACACTTGTTTCAAATTCTTTACCAGTTAATTATTTTCATACATATTTCAGAAGATGTCAAGATCATATATTAAACTTTAGATATCTTGCTTCAGAATCTCTGTTCTATCCCAAGGATTGTATATTCATGTCTTATGCGCAAGAACAGAGGGCCTCATGTTATTCACAGTGGAATCAGTACTTAAGCAGTACTGGCTCACAAGGTGCAAGTTGTATGCCCTTTGTGAGATTTGTCCTTATATTATATTCCTTATAAATCTGTGTACTATAATTTGACTGACAAAACGTACTACTGTATAGTATAATCTGATTGATAGGCCTAGGACACCGCCTTGAATAACATCATTAGGAACCTCATTCTAAGAACATCAGGCCCTCTAAGACTATTCTAGTTCTTATGGTAGCTCCCATTCTGTCTTTCAACTGTTTCTTTCCCCAGTCTGAGAATTCTAGTTCAATTCTTTTCAAACCTGTCACAGTATCTTCTGAAACTCATGATTAGGAAATTCCCACTGAATTTCTCATCTCCTGTAGATGTTCTTCACCAGCTCCTCCCCTTACAAACACTGGCTATGCAATGTCCCTTAGCTGAAAGCAAAGTCACACCCCCCTTTTCTGACATTCCAGAGCCCAGATGGCTTGGTCAAAAGACACTTTAAAAAAATTAATGTTCATTCATCCATTGAGGGACATTTGTTTTCACATCTTGGCTCTTGTGAATGATGGCAAAATGAACATGGGAGAACAGATATCTCTTTGACAAACTGATTTTACTTCCTTTTAATATAGAGCTAGAAGTGGGGTTGCTGAATAATGTGATACATTTTTAATTTTTGAGGAATGTCCATACTATTTTCTAGAATGGGTATATTAATTTATAGCTCCCTTCCCCCGTGTATACAAGGGTTTCCTTTCTCTCCATCACCACCACCACTGATCTTTAATCTTTTTGATGTCACTCTAAAAAGTGTACTGTAGAAACTTATTATAGTTTTAAATTTGCATTTCCAGATGATTTGAGATGGTAAGAATTGTTTTCATATACCTGCTGGATATTGGGGTGTTTTATAGAAATGACTATTCAGGTCTTTTGTCCATTTTTTTAAAAATCAAGTTATTTGGGTGTTGCTATTGAATTCTTTTACTTCCTTATATGGTTTGAATATTGACCCATTATATTTTTGCTTGACAAATATTTTCTCCCTCTCCACAGATTGTTTCTTCATTCCATGTTTGTACTGATACAAATAAAACAAAATCTAGAGAAAATTAAACATATTTACTGATTTCCCCTATAATTTCAAAATCCAATCTGAAATGGTCACATTATATTTTCTTATAATCCTAATAAGTTTTCCCACTGTTTCTTTTCCCATTCTGAGAATTCTAGTTCAAATCTTTAGTTTTGTCTCCAAGCTTTGATACTTCTTTTCCACTCTCATTTATTATCAATATTGCTTTATAGATAAAATAAAGATCTTTCCCAGGTCCCATCACTGACTTTACCATGTCAGGCCTCTCCGCACCCCTGACTCTGTGCAACTCTGAAGTTACAATGAATCAATATGCCACCCACTCTCCATGATCATTCTATTGCTCCAATTCTTTCCAAAAAAAATGCTTGACTGCTGAAACATTTTGTTATTCTTAAAAAAATTTTTAAAACAAAATTCCCTCCAGCATTCTTACTTGCCTGCTTTACTTCACAACTTAGTACTTGCTAATGACTTCTATAATTCCTTCCTCCACATCCAAACTTCCTTGCCTCTTCCCACTAAATTCAGGCTTCCTGCTCTTCAAATTTTATGTAAATTTCTCTTCTCAAAGACAATAATGATGGGGGTGTCTCAGAAGTAGCATGCTTGCCTAGCATGCATTAGACACTGGGTTCGATCCTCAGCACTACATAAATATAAAGACATTGTGTCCACCTACAACCAAAAAAATAAATATTAAAAAAGGTCAATAATGAGACATTTCTTTTCTTAACTTCTCAAGCAACTAATATGACTGTTAAATTCCAGCCAATGGAAATTTTCTCAGGGTTACTGCTGCTCCTGGTTCCCTCCCATCTCAATGACTATTGTCTCTCAGGTTTCTTCTTGTCTCCTTTTTCCTTTCATGTTCTAAACATTGGAACACCATGGATTTCATGATTGATTGTATTTTCTCTACATTGTTTATTTCATGTAGTCTATTGATTTAAGGACCATTATTATGAGTGAACATAGATGTTCATGATTCACAAATTTATTTCTCCAGCTTCACACACTGAGTTCTAGGCTCATTTATTTTTCTTTCAACAGCATTGTTGATAAATTTCACTGACATAAAATATGTTCTAGTTCTTCTAGAAACAAATAAAAAAATCTTCATTTCTCCAAACATTTTCTCTTATTTTACATCTCAATAAATGGCATTACCTTTATCCTGTTTCTTGAACTAATAATGACTTGAGATTCTTTCGCTTTCCTAAAGCGGTTATCTAGGGCAATAGCAAGTCCATAATGCCTATCTTTTATTTTTTTTTAAATTTTTTTGTTACATATTTTTATTTATTTATTTTTCTGTTTTATTTATTTATTTTTGCATTACAATTCTTAATACACCATAATGCCTATCTTTTAAATACACCTTTAATTCAGCCCTTATGCATCCTTTCCATCTCAGAACAAGCCATGCTTATCTCGTTTGAAATTCTGTATTAACTTTAGTTGTTTCTATTTCAATAGCTACCCCTGGATCCTCTACTATTCATACAGCAGCCAGAATCACTTAAAATATATATATATATATATATATATATATATATATATATATATATATATCACCCATTTCTCTATCTTCCTTCTGCCTAGAGCACATACTTCTTAGAATAGAATCCATATTATTCACTATGGCCCCTGCACCTGCAATATTCCATCATAGTGCATTACAGTGTTTTTTTTTCACTTGCTACTCTCCAGCTTTACTGAATTTAGATAAATTATTATTATAAATTATTCTAATGCAGGCCATGGCGCTTTCCCTGCCTGCAATATACTTTCCCTTTAGTTTTGCATGAAAAGCTCCTTTTTATTGACTAGTTTTTAATAAGATCAAATATTTAACTATACAAACTAGGAAAATGGGAGGGGAACAAATGGGAGGGGGGAAAGAAACATGTTTTTCTGAAATGTCTGGGAAGAAAGGGCAGGAAGGAGAGGGCAGGCACAGAGGAGGCAAAGGTTTCAATATGAACAATTCTCCAGTGTGGGTTTGCAGAGTAAGGACAGGCTGGTCCGCCGGAGTTGGCTGGTAAGGAAGTGGAGTAGTAAGTACTTGGTAAGCTGGAGCATCAGGGCCCCAGGCTATGGTAGAACCTGGAGGTCAGACGGCGAAAGTAGATACATAGGCTGAAGTCTCCGGAAGGAATTGGCAGAGCTGGATTCAGAAGCCAAAAGGACCAGCAGACTGGGTGCCCTCAGGGATGATTGGAACTCTACTGGCACCTCTCTGGTGCTCAGGAGGCCTGTGAAGGCCACAAGAAGGCCGTATCTTCTCCCAGCTCTCCAGGCCAGACTCAGTGCCCTGCATGGTTGTGGCCCCTTGGCCAGGCTGGGGGGCAGACAAGGCAGGCTCCACATAGGCTGCGTAATCAGTCTCCACATCACAGAGGCTAACGCTCCAGGTGTAGATACTTGGAGTCAGAGGCCCAGGTCTTGGCACAAAGGCAGGCACCACTCCATTTTTTATTCGAGGCTTGAAGGCAGATGGCCTGGGCTCTGGGTTCTGCCTCCTGCTCTTGATCTCTGGGATTTCAAACCACAGTGGTCCATCAAACCTCCTGTTCCCTTTCTTGCACTCGCTGAGCGCTCTCAGCACGTTCTCCTTGGAGCAAGGGTCTGGGCGCTCTTCAGAGACTCTGCGCCCAGCAGAGGGAACTCCCTGTCCCTGGGATGCCAGTGGGCTGTCTCTGCGCTGAGGAGCAGCGATCTTGATGGTCACTGGGCTCCAGGTCCGTCTTGGGTTCCGGGCATTCCAGAGCTGCCGCTTCATGTAATTCTCCCAAGCGCTGGAAAGATCCGGCCCCATCAGGGTCTCTGGGGTAGAGAAGCGCCCCCATGAGGTGCCTTCCTTCCCTGGCTTGGTGAAGTTCCAGGCCAGCGGTATCTTGGGAACCGGCCCGCTCCGGACACAGCTATCACTGTGGCCATGCTGAACAGGGTCCAGAGCTGGAGCCAAGGTCAACTGGAGCTGAGGGTTCAGGTGTCCCCGGACCCGGGGTGGCGGCGCGGGCTGAGGCGAACTCAGGGTGCTGCCCATGGGAACCGGGCGACAGGGTCCCGGCCACTAGTAGGGATTCGGCTTCCAGAAGTTCCCGATGTCTGCAGAGGCGGCGAGAGGCAAAGTGCCCAGGGCTCGGGTGACCGTTGGCACCTGGGCACGAGGAATGCGCGTGGGAAATGGACACTGGTGGTGGAGGCTGAAACGGTGGGTGCCAAAGACACGCGCAGGCGAGGATCCCAAGCGTTGCAACAGCCAAGGTTAGCTGGCCCTGTGTAAGAAACTTGAGGCTCAAGCCTCTTCCCTTTCAACCCACCCTATTGTTCATAGCAACTGTTTGTCTCCCACAGAGGGGCTAACAACTCTTGACTGTATCCTCTGTCTGGTTTTTGGTCTCTCTCTAACATCCCTACTGTCATATCATCCGCATACCATCCATCCATCCATACTCTCCACCAAGTAAAGTGTATAATTCAGTGGTTTCTAGTACATACACAGATACACACCCATCAGCACAGTCAATATAAGAAATATGAAACATTTCTTAGGAAGAAACCCTGCACTCCATCGCCATAACTTTCTAACTCTTCTCCCAGCCCCAGAAATCACTAATCTCATTTTTGTCTTTACAGATTTCCCTCTGTGGACTTTCATATAAATAGAATATTAAAGGATGTGGTCTTTTGTGACTAGCTTCTTTCCTTTCGCATAGTGACCACAAGGTTAATCCTTGTGCCATGTACTTCTTTCTGTCCAAAGATTACTCCATTGCACGGATAGAGTGTATTTGTTTATCCTTTCATCACGTGATGGACATGTAGCCTGTTTTCACCCTTGAAGTACTATGAATAGTAGTGCTGTAAGAATTCATATACAATATTTTGTGGGGACAAATGTTGTCCTTTCTCTTTAGTATGAAGCTAGGAGCAGAACTGCTAACTCATTCGGTAACTCTAGATTTATCTTTTTAAGAAGTTACTGAACTGTTCTCAGCATCTGTATCATGTTACATCTGACCATCAAAGTTGCCTTATTTTTGTACTTGACATTTACAGAGAGAAAGTATAATAATTTCTGCAGTTCATAAAAATTGCATGTAGGCTATTGACAGAAGGACATTTTCTTTCATAATTATAAACAATGAGTATAATTCACTTGAATGCTTTTAAGGAAAAATAAATAGAGATTTTTGTTTCGAAAGTGGGAAACAATTTTATTCATCTAGCATGGTTCTTAATATCACTTTTTGCAATTTTTCTCTTAAGGAAATGTTGGTGGTAGACTATGGTTTATGTTTTAAGTAGATGCTTCCATAATTTTAATCTTTCATACATTTGTATATAAATTTTCTTCTCTGAATATTAATGCATTTTTTCTTTTTCTTTTCATTTCTTTTTTGTTTATTTTGACTAGTGTGTTGTGGTTTGTGTATGCCTTAGATTTATCTCCCAGTGATTCATGTTTTGGAAGCTTGTCTTCAATAACATGCTAAGAGGTGAGGCTTGGGGGAGGTCCTTTAGATAATTGGGTGTGTGTGTCTTCCCTGTTGTTCTCACAAGACTCCTAAGGATGTTCTCACAAAAGGGTTGTTATTAGGGACCATAGCTGTGTCCTATCTCTTTGACTTCCTTTCTGGGAACTTGCTTGGAGATAGGATCTCTCTGTCTTATATGTGATCTTACTTTGTTATAGCATCCACCATGAGATCTTTACCAGAGCAGAGTTGATGTCAGCACCATGCCTTTCAACCCAGTACTAGAAGCTGGGCTCAACAGTTTTTGTTCATAAAGTAACCTGTCTCCATTATTCCATTAGAGTAATAGAAAATAGACTAATAGTATTCAAACTAGAAAGATTCACTACTATAGAAGTCGGTTAAAAAGAAATGACAACAAAAATAATGGGTTTGACAGACCCTGGGTAATTGATTATAGTGATCAAGTTGGAAGGTTGTTCAAGGTTCTAAAAAACTGTTCTTGGGAACATTTTCCTCAGAAGGGTGTACAGAGATCAGGTCTTGAGCTGTCCTCAATGCTGAGGGACAGAAAGTAAAAGGCTGGAAGAGTAAGAACCCAACTTAAGAGCAGACAACAGGTTCTTGCAGGTTATGAGAGACCAGTGAATGGCATGAACATGCTTAATAAGAAAGTTTACAAGTTTTCCACAGTCCAGAGAGGAGCCAGCTGTCGGGGAAGGAGGAAGGAAGAGTTCTGCAGAATGAAATCCCCAACTTTTCCCTTGGGAGTGAATTTGTTTTCATATCCACAATTCCTTAAGTAACATGATTTTGGAAATAAAATTAAATTCCAAGCTCTAATTTTCCTAACAAAGTAATTCTTGATAATGGCAATGCCTTTTATAGCTATGAAACTTCTTAAGAGTGGTATTATCATCATAGTAGACAGCTAATGTAGGGTATAGATTTCTTAAAGTACATGTTTCCTGACCCAACTACTATATACAACTCTAAAGCTTTTAAAAAATAGAAATAAAGAAAGAAAGAAAGAAAGAAAGAAAGAAAAGATCAACAGCTTTCTATGTCCTAATTGCAGTAAAACCTAATAGATATCATTTTGGTTTTGTACATAAATTTTCTTTAAAAACCACTATGGTAGGCATAAGTTAATCACATCTGAATGTACCTTCACTAGGAAATGTTAGTTAAGAGGGATTTTCATAGGTATTGAACCTCTCTGATTTTTTTTTCTTCCCATATCGCAAAAGATAATAGGATTTTTCTGGCTAGCTAATATTAGAAATTAATTTAGTCCAGTGGTATCCAATTAAAGGTGACTTCACTGTCTGACCACCCATCCATCCCCCAGGGTCTTGATGTAGGGCTGGAGTTCCAAGGTTGGGTATACTAAGCACGTGTAATCTGTATAGGTCAGGAAAGCAGCTAAATGTCCTGGAGTGCACCACATACTACCCTCTGATGCATGTGGATACCACAAAGACTGAGAAGCTCTGTTTTACACACTTTCTCGGATGTCATCATATAACTATGGTATGTTTATCAAAATTAAAAAATTAATATCTGTTCAATGCTATTAGATGAACTCTAGACTCTGGATTTCACTGGTTTTTCCTTTCATTCCCTTTTCTTTTCCATGAATTAATTCCTTTTAGTCTCCTCTGAGTTTCTCAGTCCTTCCTTGTTTTCTATGCCCATGATACATTTGAAGAATACTCGTCAGGTATTATCTAGAAGTCTATAAGTGCTCAAATTTTTAAAAAATTCTTTTTAAAAGTTGTTTAATGTTAATGTTTAAGTTATATCATACATTCAGTGAGTTTAAGGTGCTAAATCATTCTAAAACTCTTATTGAAAAAAAAGTGCACACATATCACTAATCACATTTTTCTGACAAAAATCTTGCCTCATAATTTGCCTTTTTTTTTTTTTCCTGAGTCCTGTTAACTATATATTTTTTCTTTGTGTGTCTTTTCTGTGCCTGGGATCTTTACTTTGTTTCATGCTTGTACCTCATGCTTGTAGAGGTAATTTTATGTTCAATAACTTTTTATCAAATTCTGACCACTGTTTTCATATATTCTTTGACTTGAGAGTGTTCTTTAGTAAACCTTTAAAAAAGCTTTTCTTTTTTTCTTTTTATTCCCCCTGGTACCTGGGATTGAATCCAGGGATACTCTACCACTATGCTACCCCGTAGTTTTTTAATTTTTTAAATTTTTTATTTTTAAACAAAGGTCAGTAAGTCATCCTTACTCTGAAATGGGCTATTTCTCTTGCCTTAGCCTCTCGAATGGATGCCACCACATCAGGCTTTAAAACAACTTGCAATATGACTCATATGCCACACAATTTATTCATTTAACTTTAGAATTTGATAGTTTTTAGTATTTTCATAGATCTGTGTACCCATCACTATAGTAAATTTGAATATTTTCATCACCAAGAAAGAAACCTATACCAGATGACTGCCACTTTGCTACCTTCTCATCTCTACTCTAAAATGTAAACAACCACTACATTTTCTGTCTCTACATAAAATGGAATTGTATAACATGTGGCCCTTTGTAACTGATTTCTTTTACTACTTTCACATTCATGGTTATCTATGTTCATTCCTTTTTATGTTAAAAAATTATCCCATTGTATGGCTATCTATACCACATTTGTTTGTCCTTTCATCAGTTGGTGAACCTGTGAGTTGTTTCCATCTTTGGGTTCTTATGAATAATGTTCCAATAAATATTATGTATAAGCATTTTATGCTCAACTATTTTTATTTATCTTGGTTTATACTTTAGGGTAGAATTTCCAGAACATTGTATAACTCTTTATTGAATGTTTTGGGAAACCACCAGACCATTTCACATTCTCATCAGCAATGTATGAAAGTTCCAGTATTTCTGCATTGTCCTCAATACAGATTATTTTCTGATTTTTTTAATTCTAGACCTTCTTCTTTATATGAAATGAGATCCCATTTGGTTTGAATTTGTATTCCCTTAATGATTAATGGTGTGGGACAGATTTTGTGCTTATTGTCTATTTACCTTTCTGTTTTGAAGAAATATCTATTCTATTTCTCAATTTTATGTAACTTGTTTCTTTATCTTTTTTTTTTGTTTTTGAGTTAGAAGTGTTAATTTTATGTTGTGATTGTATATATTTTTCAAATATTTTTACCATTCTATGGATTTTCTGATTACATTCTTTGCAACAAATCAAAAGAAAACTTAAATTTAGTGAAATCCAATTTAAAATATTTGCTAAACCCAAGGTCATGAAGACATATAGATATAGGTATAGACATATACCAGCACATTCATAACATACAATTTGAATATATTTTTGAGAAACTCACAGTAGTTGTAGTTGTAGTTTACTCCTTTTTCTAAAGAATTTTTTTTTTAAGTTTTTAGATGTTGGTAGATCATCAAATTCAAAATTAACTTGATATTTACCATATCTATCTCTTTTTATCTAGTTAAAAACCCTCCATAGTTCATTCACCATTTAGTTGAGCAACTTCATAAATTTATGTCTATTCCAACTCTACCCATTATTTTAAGGGGGGATGAGATTTTGAACAACCAATAAAAAAAGGGGGGGGGATGAGAGAAACTGGTTCTGTATACAGGAATCTTAGTCTTAGATTAATCTTAGTATTAATCTTATATTAATCTTAGTCTTAATCTTTAGTCTTTCCAAAATTTTTTTTATAGAACTTTCTAAAATTCTTAGTTTGTTTGCTTTGTGATCTCTCTGGATATGGTTTTGACGTTAACTCCAATGCCTGTATGAGTGAATGCACGTGCATGTTTGTTTGCTTGATGATTCATCACATTCATTTTTCTGGGGATTTCTAAAACATCCATTTATGATACCCATTTCATTTTACAATACACTGATCAATATACTATTTCCTTGAATTACTTTTATTTTAAGGGAGTTAAGGTGAACATATAAATTTAGTTTGTGTCCTTTAAATTATTTTAACTTCTACATTATAGAGGTATTATAATAATTTTACATACTAGTAGTTCAATAGTGTTATGATGATTTTATAGTTTTAGTATTATTGTATTACAATAGTAGTATAATTACAGTAATTTTATAAACTAGTAATTTTCAAACCAAGTATGTAACATCATAATCACCTGGAGGCCTTGCTGAAATAAACTAGGCCTGGGTGGGTCCTCCAAATTTTCACTTCTGTCATCTTCCCAGTAATGCTGATTGTGCTGGCTGGGGTACCCTACTATGAGAACCACAGCTATAGGCTTCATTTTGTATATTATATGGTTTTAGGACTTGGAATTTGTTAGATTCATATGGATTTAAATTAAATCATTAAGTGGAAGGAGAGTACCATGTAACATCTAAATTACACTGAGTATTATTATCCTCATTTGGCATAAAACGTACTTTTAAGAAGCCTTTCGCAAAATTTAGCATTCATTTGAGTTATCTGGAAATATTGCAAAGATGCAGGTTATGATTTCGTAGCACTAGTGTGTGCCCCCAAATTGTGCATTTCTAACAGTTAATAAGCTATTGAAGAGCCAGCAATCTTGGACAGAACCTGGCTGCTGATTAGAAATGCAGAAGCTCTGTTCTAGCTCAGAACAATTAAATCAGCCTCAGCATGATACTAACATCCCCAGGTGGAACATGTATATGTTAAAGTTTGAGATGTGCAGTTCCAATATTCTCAGCTCCAAGTGCACATTAAAATGACCTGCAAAACTCCATGTCCTACCTTCTATTCTATTCTATCTTTTACTCTAACTTCAGGAGTTTCTGGGAATATGTTTAAAATATATTTTCAAACCCTCCTAGTGAATGTGATTTTATTCCTGGTAGAAAAGCCCTGGGATATCTTGTGTGCTGTGATCTCTATCATCCCATTTTTTTCTTTCTTTTTTTTTTTTTTTTGCTGAGCGGGGGCGCACTTATGAGTTGACTTGCTCGCATATGCAGCTTCTTCCTTCCATATTGCTCTGTTTACTTGTCCACAGCTGTGCTCTGTTAGAGAAGTATGCTCATTCATAAAAAGATTTAACCTTTGATCAGGAAAATGACAATTGTCCGCTGTACTACTGTGTAATGTGATTGAAACTCGAAACTGTGCACTGACTCATAAATTAATTCCCTATCACCAGACTGTGAAGCAAGTATGGAATATAATAGGTGGTATATGTGTTGGCACTTAATAAATGTTTATTGAAAGACTGTTTCCTTCAATGTGAAAACATTCAAAATTTACCCTCCACTCATGAACTCTGCTTTTCTAAGAAAGTTTACTTTTAGATTTATATTTCCATTGTTTTAGAAAAAGGCTTCAAGTCATTGCTCTTTTTCCTTGATGGAGCTCCTATTATGCATCCAGTAATTTGTCATATACACATGGAACAAAATGTGTATTTGCTACAATCTGGTTAAGATAAAATTCTAGAGTCAAAACTTTCAATCCATAAAATAAAAATAGAAGTGATATTTCATGCTGCACTGTTTCTTCCAGAAAATGAAAGTTCTAAGGGCAAAGATTATGTCTCTTGTGTGTTGCTGTATACAATCCCTTCCCCGCCATGGATACACAACACTTGTTAAATGAGAAATTCACCCCAAGGTCATGTAAGTTAGAATTGTGATCAACTCACTGAAGATGAATACAGATGTGGAGTGGAGAGCTGTGGCAGAGGCTGTAAGGACAGACAGGCACAGCTGAGTGAACTGCAGCTAGTTCTTGTAACTCCTAGATCCATAATTCAAAGTCTCACAGCTTGTGTAAGATTCATCAGACAGAAAACAGTAATTACAAAGACATAATGAAAGGGTGATTTCCAGAGAAGCTCTTTGGTGCCCTGGATATCACAGCAGGAAACGTAGTTTTGTAGCTTTTAAGAAAGATGAGCGCCACAGGTATTGGCATCTGAATGCATTGGAGTACGTGCTCTTTGACAGCCGGGTCTTCTTTCATTAGGATTATTGCAAATAGTCTTGAGTTCACTTGAAATTGGGATACTATCCTTAAACATATTAAAAATGCCATAAATTAAAAACATTTAGTCATCATAAGGCATGCATCTATTATGGTCCAAATTAGTCAATACAGTAAGTTACGGGTTATAAATTAGGATTAGAAAATATAGATTGATGAAATAGGAAGGATAATAGGATTATAAGATAAGTGTTATAGAATTAGTGATGTCAAGTTACTTTAGTCTGCTCTAGTTATAAGATAGTTATAATTTTTGCGATTTTTATTTCTTCAACTTTTTGTTTGCTTGGTTGTTTTCCCAGCCTTTTAGGTTGAACTGTGAACCAGCTTTTCTGCTTTTTTAATATATACATTTTAACTTATAAACTTCCAAATCCAACATTTTATCTCTATATAAAAATATTTGGGGGGGCGGTTGCTGGAGTTGTGGCTCAATGGTAGAGTTGATTCTCAGCACTACATATAGATAAATGAATAAAATAAAGGTCCATCAACAACTGAAAAAAAACAGTGTCTTTAAAAACTATGCATTTTTGTCAGTGTCAATCCAGATTTTTGTTCTTTTAAGAATAAACAGCTTAAACTTTTGAATGGCTTAAACTTCCAAAAAAATGTGTAGCTTTTCTTTCTGTTTTAGTTGTCGCATTTTATTGAGTTCTGATTTTTATTGCATTGTTGGCAAACACATGTTCTGTAATTTTGTTTTGTTTTGTTTTATTTTGTTTCTGGAGAAGTTAATCTGTTGTATCCTATGATGTGACTTTTCAAAAATAAACATTGTTTATGTGCATGAAAAGAAAATGTAATACTCTCAAATTCAAATTGTTAAGATTGTTATTCAAATCCTCTCTAGTCTCATTTTTCCTCTATGTTTCCATTTTGAAATGTATTCAGGTTTGTTCTTTTTATGTATTTATTGAAGTAAGAACTCTTAAAATGAGATCTATTGTCTTAAAAAGTTTATGTGTATAATTATTGTTATACAACATTGACTTAGATTTTGTTCATCTTAACTGAAATTTTTTGTCTATTGATTAATAATGTTCCATTTTCTTCTCCCTTCATGTTATGGCAAACAGCATCCCAATCATTGATGATATGAATTAGACTGTTTTATATACATCATGTAAGTAGAAATAGACAGCATTTTTCTTTTGGTGATTTGCTTAATTTACATATCCTGATGTCCTCAAAGTATATCACTACTGTCATATATAGCAAAGTGTTCTTTCTTTTTTGTAAAGGCAGAGTATGTTCTATTGTGCATTCATATGTACTGTATTTCCTTCATCAATTTATCAGTATAAATTTGGGTTGTATAGTATGAATAATACCTATATTACTTAAGTTGACACGAGAGTACTAACAACTCTTTGAGATCCTTACTTCAACTAATTTGGATAAATATCTAAAATTATTGCTGGACCATATGTAGTTTTATTTTTAAAGTTTTTGGGAACCTCCAAATTATTTTCCAAAGAGATGACATTATTTTGCATAACAGTATGCAAGGTTTATTATTTCTCCACATCCTTACCAACACTTTTTATGATACTCATCCTTTTTGCTGTGATGATTCATGGATTTGATTTGCATTTCCCTGATGATTAGCAGTAATGAACATTCATATTGACAATTTTCAAAAGCTCCTTCATTAATGCAGGAATATTTAGAGGTAAATGATTGGATTATGAGAAATGGAACTTAATTAGTCCATCCTAGTCTGAAGGACAGGCAGGTGAGGCAAAGCTGGAGAGGTGTCATTGTTGGCTATTTTCATGTCTTCTTTGAAGAAATACCACTAAAGGGTACCAAGGATACACAAGTGGAGAAAGCATAATCTCTCCAACAAATGGTGTTGGGAAAACTAGATATTCGTGTGTAAAACAGTAAATTAGTTCCTTACCTTTTACCATACTCAAAATCTCAATATAAATTGGATTGGAGAGTAAAGTACAAAACAACCTTACCAAGGAGTTTTGATTGTATAACTTTTCATCGCTGTGATCAAAGTACCTGAAAAGAACAATTTAGAGTAGAATAACTTTATTTTGGCTCACTGTTTTAGAGGTTCAGTTCACAGTTGGCTGAATCCCTTGCTCTGGGCCAGAGGTAAGGGAGAACATCATGATGGAAAGGCAAAATAGAGGAAAATTGCTCAGCTTGTGAGTGGGGACCAGAAAACAGAGACAAAATAAGAGAGAAGGGGACACAGAAAAGATGAGACCTTCCAGGGAAAGCCTCTAGTGACTATCCCCTCCAAACTCACCCCACCTGTCTACAGTTACCAACAAGTTAATCCTCGTCATTGGATTAAAAAACTGATTAGGTTAAGAATCTTTTATAACTGCATCTTTCAGCTCTAAATTTTCTTGCTTTGTATTACTCATGAACTTTGGGGGTGGGGACACCTTAAAAATAAGCCACAACAGAGACAATTAGGTGCATTATAACTTATTTCAACAAAATAAGGACCAAAAAATGAAAGCTTCCAATGACAAGGAGAAACTAAATTTTGCTCCAGGTGTATGTTTGAGGCAACCATGTGACCAAGATGTTTAATAAGTCATTGAATTCAATGTCTCAAAAAGGAGAGAATTCTGAAATAAAGAGTTAAATTAGAGCATTATTTCATGTTGTAAGAGTCATATCTTCAACTTTAGTTCTTAATAATTAAAATGGAGAAAAAGCAACCTTCTATAATATTTATATATAATTTTATGTTTTAATGCCTTTGATAACTTGCATATTACATTGGTTTTCATTGTTTGTGTAGAGATTGGTGATTAGACATTTACCATCTTTTTGGAAGCATGTTGTGTATCTATAGCTCACAGCTCTTTAAAAAATAAATCAAATTTTGCCAAAGGAATAAGTCAAAGGAAAACATTGTTAAATGACAAACGTCATATAATTGCAAGCTTTACTTTAATAAAATGAACCTTGTCAAGATTTAATGACATTATGATATTATTTCTTTAAAAAATGAAAAAGGAAGACAATGGTCTTAATCTTTTCTAATGTTATTTTGAGCTTCTTGTGTGGGACAAGGAGAGGTCATTGACAGTAAAATCCAAGCTACACAGCATGCTCTTTGGGTGGAGGTATAAAATCCTATGACAGGTCTGTGTAAAGGGCATTGGATTTAGTGATCTGCTTGATTGACTTTCAATAAATGCTCTTCTACTGACTGAGATGCCTGGAATTTACATTTGCATTCAAACCAGTTGAGTTCAAAGAAGTAAGACCCACCTGTCCCATTGCCTGTTCTTAAGGAAATATGTGCATTTGCAAGTTGACATTTGAAAGTGAAATTGCCCAGATTAATGCTTGAGTCAACAGCGGGAGTTGTACTATTTAGGCATCTTAGTACACAGTTTAATACATTATTTCATGAAATATTAATATTGTGACATTAATGTAAATTGATTTACATATACACACTCCAATAGGGGCAAAAAAAATTAAATGCTATTACTAAATCACTGTGCATTGCTCTACACAGAGCCATTCCCAGGAATGGTATTCATTCAAATCTCATTTAACATCTTCATTAATGGGCTATAGCAGGGAGTCAATGACAGATTAATGCAATTCTGAAAAAAACAATAAATCAGTAAATGTGTTTAGTGATCAAGGATGCATAGTAGACAAGGTCTTTGATGATTAAATGCAAACTGAGTCAAACTGTTAAAGTACCCAGGATTCATTGACTCTAAAGAATACAAATTAAAAAATTTTAAAAAACCACCAGTGTCCCTAAAAATGCTATCAACTATCATATAAAAGTTTAGATTATACCATATTACTGCACAGTTTTTAGACAAGATGGAAAACATGGAAAGCATATGGCCACGTAGACTGAGTGCATTTGCTATTCTGAAACCCTGAGTTACATAGTCCTTACCTACTTCATTTGCTCTGGGAATGGGATCTTGTCCTCAATTTTCAGTTACTTAGTAGAATCTTTCCCAAATAAAAAGAAAAGCAAAAACAAGCAAGCAAGCAAACAACAACAATTAAAAAAACAAACACATGAATTGGTTAGCTTCTTACGTGGCTTGAGTTATTTTATGTGGGGACAGTTCTGTTTAGTTCACAGCAACACTTTTCTTTCAACAGTAACCTGAGAGAAATTTGATTGCATTCCATTAGCAAGCACAAGAGGATACTTTCAGCTCCTCAGTGTGTTACACACAAAAGTGCACACACACATATGCATGCGAATAAACACACACACACACACACACACACACATACACACACACATACACACACACTCAGGAAGCAGAAGTTACAATTACTTAGCCAGGTTCCAGAAACTGGTAGAGTTAAAATTTATAAAACTATATTTTGAAAGAAATCTATATATGCATATATATCTTATATATATATATGTATTTATATGTATGTACATACATATATACCTATGTATATATACTTGTAAGTGCTATATTATATAATATATATATTTAAAAGTATTTTCTCTGGCTTCCCAGCCCTGATCTGGGGTTGCCTGTGGGAGCTGGGACACCCCTCTTGCACTGGATTTTGTATTCTTGTCATTTCCCTTCTCATACCTCATTTGCTAGCATGCTCAAAACCCCTTCCATCCATTTCTATTTTTCTTTTTTTTTCTTTTTGGTGCAGTAGTAGGTTAGAAGCTAAGTATTTTGGTCTGTGATTGGGTTCTGGTTCAAGGAATATCTTTTGTTTCAGCGTAGAAATTCTCCATGTAGTCTAGCCCCACTCCACCGGGTTTGAAATAGGGATTTGGAAGTAAATTATAGGTCACACTGTACCTTGTGTCCTGTTCATTCTTTAGAGAGTTCTTTGAGAAAACAGCTCTTTGAAAGACATAATTCAGGAGTCTAAGGGACTTTGGATCAAATATCATTTTAATCTCATTTCAGCTTTTCAGAGATTACTTCTTTTCTTTTGACCCTCTGTTGAAGTTTTCAGATATGAAATAACTTAGACATGTAAATTTCATTAGAAAATATACTTTTTCTTTTATAATTAAAATGACCAAGAAAGATTTTTATGAGCAGTTTTTACCACTGTGTTCTTGTGATAAATAAACACCAACTGTCTAGAAGAACTGGTAAGGTTGCTGGGGATATGAATATGCTCTCTGTTATGAATCCATGGCATTGCAGACCACAGCAAAGCTTTTTTGGTAATAACCTCTCATCTTTCAGTAAAGCCTAAAGGAAAAGGCACAAATTGAACAGGATGATTCATTACAAAGTGAATGCATCATATAATTATTGTCTTAGTTGAGAAATAAAACATACTAAGTCCTCTGGAGACCTGATGTAATAGTCACTACTAAATCCATGCCCACCCCAGAAGTAAAGCATCATTCAGAGTTCTAGCATAATTGATGCATTTTGCTATTTTTAAAATTGTTATGTGAATAAAAGCATACCTTATGTAATAATTTTTATTCACTTTCACTGGTTTAACATTATATTTTAGACTTTGTTTCCTATTTCATGTAATAGCAATTTGTTAATTTTAGTTTTTCATTCCACAATTTTGTTGTGTAGATACACCATAATTCATAGATACTTTTTATTGATAAAAGTGTTTATATTGTTTTCAGTTTTTTTTGTTTTGTTTTCAGTTTTAATTATTATGACTAAGTCAGCTGTGAATAATTCTCTAGGCATCTCTGAAATACATATGTCTACATTTCTTTTGGTTTCAGACTAATAAGTAAAACTTCTAGGTAATAGTCAACTCTAATAATAATGCCAAATGATTTTTCAAAATGGTGTTGTGTGGTTGATGCAATCACTAGCAATATATGGGGTTGTAGCTGCTTCCCATTCTTGGACACATTTAGAATTACAAGTCTTTTACATTACAGTTCTTTGACATTCTGGTATGTTTGAAGTGCTATTAAATTATAGTTTTAACTAGTATTTTTAGATTTTTTTTTAAGGCTGGGGACACTGGTCATTGACCATTAGTATTTTCTTTCTTTTAAGTGCCTGTACACATCTTCTAATGTTCAAGAATAGTGTTACAGCCTGGCGCGGTGGCACAAGCCTGTAATTCCAGTGGTTCAGGAGGCTGAGGCAGGGGGATCATGAGTTCAAAGCCAGCCTCAGCAATGGGGAGGCACTAAGCAACTCAGTGAGACTCTGTTTCTAAATAAAATACTGTCGCGACCCCCCTTGCCCGCAAGGAAGACGCGACTCAGGAATCTTCTTTCAGCAGTTTATTCAGGCCCTTGATATTCTTCTAATAATTCTTCTACTACTCTTCTACTAAACCTCGGATGCCCCTCCCAGCCTTAATAAAGCACCGCGAACCCCAATGCGAAGCTGCCACGTGTACCCTTCTCACAGGGTGCTAGAAAATGACACGCCAACTTTCTCTGATAAGGAGCTGGGAACACGCCAACTCTCTTTGATATGGAGTTGTCCTTCACAGACCACAACGGAGCCAGCGCCATTATGTAATGGCGACCACAGCCCGCAGGAACAGCTCACCACAAAATACAAAAAAAAAAAAAATAAGGCTGAGGATGGCCTCAGTGGTGGAGTGCCCCTGAGATCAATCCCCGGTACCCCATCCAAAAAAAAAGAGAATAATGCTGAAGAACAAGGACCTCTGCCTATGTAAACCAAAGAAAATGATATCAATTAAATAACATCATTAAATGGAGCTGTATATATTCCTAAAATGTGCTTTATAGTTGTTTTTTACTCTAATACTCAATTGTGGTTTCATTCTTTTCATTTGATGTATGATTCTATATGTTTCTTTTAAGAATCTAAATTGTTACTACAACAACAATTTTTTTTTTTTTTTTTTACTGAGAAATTTGAAAAAGGTGTAGACATGTTATTCTGAAGAATGTCTTCTGCTCTATTTTTGCCTGGGACTCGATGCAGGCTAAATGTATTTGGAAATAATAAAACTAAAGATATATGACAATTTTTTTGTTGTTGAGCTCAATAAAAAATATGTGTACTAGGTCATTTGTTTAAAATGTATGTTTATATTCTTGTAAAATTACTTTTTCTGCAAAATAGGACATCATTCTTTCATCATGAACCCTGTTATGTGTCTTCTCCTATCTTGTCTTATTTAATATTTTAAAACCTTCAAATAATGATAGGGAATGTTCTTGTTTTCTCAACAGAAATAGGCTAAACATCTCAACTTTCTTTTCTGTATTTTTAGTTTTGTTTTTCAAGATTGAAAATATCTCTCTTCAGTCCTAGTTTACTATACAACTTCATTACACATCTATTCAGATAATACTTATGCCAAACTAACCTTAAGGTCCTAATGTAAAATGAACTTGATCATGATGAAGTATTCTTTTTATATGTTGATATATTGATTTAATTTGTTCTTTTATTTTAATGTTCTCATTTAAGAGCTAGAAATGGCAATGTTCTTTTTTAAATAATTGTCTGACTTTAGCATCAAATTCGGCTAATCTTCAGAAAGTAAATTGGTATGTTTATTCTTTTTCTAATTTACAAAAGGGTTTTTCTAGGATTTATGTTATTTATTTTATAAATATTTATTAAGAAGTAAATGTGCCATATATTTTTGAGGGAAATTTTCAAAATTATGGGTTAAAGTTTCTTCATACCAAAAATTCAATAAAAATTTTCAGTTCATATTTTCATTTTCTCACGATGAGTTTTTCCTAGGAATTCAGCCATTTATATAATATTATAAATTTAGGGACATAAAATTGATTATATTATTCTCTTCTAATTTTTACCTTTTTATTTACAGGAGTATGCTTGTTCCTATATGTGTTCAAATTTTCTCTCGATTATTGTCAAATTTATTAGTTATTGAAAGGATAGCTTTTATTTTCATTGATACCTTTACTATGTATATTTACCTTTATTATATATATTTTTTCTGTTTCATTACTAGTAATCTTACCATAGTTATTAATTTTCCAAATTTTAAAACATAGGAGAAATAAAAAAAATTGCCACCATAATTAATTACAAATTAATATATATAGTATTTTTCGGTATAGATACATTCTTCTGCAATATTTGGAACCTGTTTATACTAGTTTTTAACTGTTTATCTGAAAGTTAAAAGATAACTGTAATGTACTTTATTTACCAAAACTATCTAATACTACTTCTTTTGCGATTAAATTCCTGTTTGTCATTTCCTACTTATCAAGGCAGATATTATTTATTTTGGGGTTTTGTTTTGATACATTTCCACTTAAAACTATAGATTACCTCTCAGAAATGCAAATCAAAACTCTACTGAGATTTCATCTCACTCCAGTCAGAATGGAAATAATCAAAAATAGGAGCAAAAATAAATGTTGGCAAGGATGTAGGCAAAAAGGTATACTTACACATTATTGGTCATAATACAGTTTTGTACAACCACTATAGAAATCAGTGTGGAGATTCCTAAGAAATCTTGAATGGAATCACTGTTTGATACAGTCATCCCATTCCTAGGTTTATACCCAAAGGACTTAAAAACAGCATACCACAGGGATGCAGCCACATTAAAATTTATAGCAGCTCAATTCACAATAGCTAACCTATGCAATCAATCTTGGTGCCCTTCAACCGATGAATGGATAAAGAAAATGTAGTGTATATACACAATGGGATATTACTCTGCCTTAAAGAGAAATGAAATCATGGCATTTGCCAGTAAATGGATGAAAATGGAGAATATTATGCTAAGCAAAATAAACCAATTCCAAAGAACCAGAGGCCGAATGTTTTCTCTGATATGCAGATGCTTATTTACAATAAGGGGTGAGTGGAGAATAGAGGTAATTTGGACTAGATAGAGAGGAGTGAAAGGAGGGGAGGGGGCATGGTGATAGAAAAGATATTAGAATGAATCCGACATTGTTACCCTGTGTGCATACATGACTCCATGACCTGTGTAACTCTACATCAGGTTCAACTAGAAGAATGAGAAGTCAAAATGCATTCTACTATCATGTATAACTAAGGAGAACAAATTTATATATATATATAAATTACTTCTCAGCATGGATTAGCTGGGACCCTCAATATTTAGCATGTCTTAATTTCATTATCATTAAATTTAAAACACTTCCTAATTTACTTTGTGAGTACATTTACAAAAGACTGGTGAAAGCATATTCTTTACAACAAAATAAGAAAATATTCAAATATCCATCAACAGTAGGAAAAATGACGATCTGTCCTTTGTACAAGGCAGTACTGAAGAATAAATTGAAAGGAACAATCTACCAATAAATTCAACAAGTGTTCAGATGTGTTCACAGAACCTAGAAGGCTATGCTGTTCTGGACACATACAGACATTTATTTAGGATAATAGAAATGTTCTGTGTCATAATCTCAATGATGATTTTACAGAGGCAAGTATAAATGCTATAGTTACATATTTAACAATTCATATTTTCACTACTTAATAATCATATATATTTTTTAAACAACAAACAAAAAAGTTGATTGATTATGATTAAATCCAGGAAAGTATTTGCATTAGCAATTACTAGTGTAAAAGAAATATATGAAAAAAAGTTCAACATCAGTAACAATTAGAAAAATGCAAATTAAAACAACACTGATATTTTATCTCACTCCAGTCAGAATGTCAATCATCAAGAATATGAACAACAATAAACTTTGGTGAGGCTGTGGGGGACAGGGTAAACTCACATAATACTGGGGGCACTGCAAATTGATGCAACCACTCTGGAAAGCAGTATGGAGTTTTCTCAGAAAATCTGGATGGAAGCACCATTAGATCCAGTTATCCCACTCCTTGGCATGTACCAAAAGGACTTAAAATCACCATATTATACTTACACAAGCACATCAATGTTTATAGAAGCTCAATTCACAATTGCTAAACTATGGAATCAAACTGGGTGCCCTTCAACAGATAAATGGATAAAGAAAATGTGGTATATATACACAGTGGAATAATCCTCAGCCATAAAAAAGAATGACTTTATGACATGTGCTGGTAAAAATGAACAGATTTGGAGACTATCATGTTAAGTGAAATAGGCCAGTACCAAAAAACTAATGGTTGAATGTTTTCTCTGATATGTGGATGCTAACACACAACAAATGTGTGTGGGGGGTGAGGAATATAAATTCAAAGGAACAGACAAAGGGGAATGAAGGGAAGGGAGAGGGAATGGGAATAGGAAAGACAGTGGAATGAATCTGAAACATATTTCCTATGTATACATATGAATATACCACAATGAATCTCCACATTACATATAACCACAATACTGGGATCCTAATTAAAATAAGATATACTTTAAGTTTGTGTAAATATATCCAAATATACTCTTTTGGCATGTATATCTAAGAAGAACAAATATTTTTTTTTAAAAGAAGGCATCATTGAAAATATAAAATTTTATCTCTCTAAAGCTTACTTAGCAATGTAAAACACACAAAAAACGTCTAATTCAGGTAAAATCTTTCAAAAATTTTATGAGGCACTTTAATATTTTGATTTTATATTGTTTCTTATTTAATCTGTTTTTATATAATCAATACTGCATAAAAGATTCAAAACTCAATAATAATATGAACATTTGGTCAATGATTGGAAGGTAGAAATGACAAAAGAGAGATTTAATTTCATAAACTTTTAGTTCAATTCTCAAACTAATTCATTCATTTCACAAATATGATTGAGTATTGAATATGCTGTGGTCCAGCTAGAAAATTGCAGTTTTAACAGATAACAATCTATGCACATTGTTCCATGCAACTCAGAGCCTACAAATAGTGCCAGTGATAATTATTATGTTATAGAATATACAAAAATGAGAAGAAAAGGAAGAGAATTTTCTTATACCTTGAATTACAATCTTTGTAAATACTGTGATGAAACATTAGAGAATAAGACTTTTAAGTCTGTAATATCTCCAATTTACTAAAAAACAAGTAAAAAATATATATTCTATCATATTTCATTCTTAGTGAGTGGAAATGAAATTCATTAAACATTTATGCAAGTGTTCTTTCATTAAACAAGAAAAATATAGTTGTCAATGTGGCCTTATGATAGGTGACTCCACCCTGGATTATTCTAATCAATTATTGTAATGCTTAGATTTACCACCATTAATTATCTATCAGTCTCTCATTTCTTCAGACTTCCAGTTGTCACCTCTGGCCATTGACTATCATTGACTTTACTCCTCAACCTGATTGCTAGGAAATAATCCCTCTTTGAAGTGCAAGACTCTTTCCTTTATTTCACTCTGCATTCATTTGGACAGTTATCCCATCAGACTGTCTCTTTCTGCGTTGTGAGTTCACTCAGGGTTTTATTTTTCCATCCACACTCATGTTAGACTCCTGGATTCAGCATTTTAATGTCTTTGCCCTTCATCCTCCTCATCTACCAGGCACCTCACTTCACCATAACTCAGCAATATTTTCTCTTTCTTCTCTTCTTAATACTCATCCCAGCCTGTTCTTGACATAATTCTGACACCTACTTCATGCTCTAGGCAACTTTGGCCAGCAACTGAGGGACACACTTGGCAATTCTTTCCCCCTTCTCTAACTGACCCATTAAAACTCTTAGCAGCTGTTAAAAATATTCTCCTCTGCTTTCATATCCCCAACTGATTTCTCCTTCACACTCAGGTAAAGGCTCTTCTATCTATTTTACTATGAAGATGGATGACATTGTGCAATCTACCATCTGTGTGATGTTTCTAAAATAAAAACAAAATTCATCACCTCACTCCTTGTTGCTATCATCTGGTTGCAGCCCACTTTCCCAGCTCCTAACTTCAAACCCCCACAGATCCTACTTTTTAATTTTTTTTTTTGCAGCTGCTTTAGTTTCTCTACCTATCTATGCTTCATCATATTTCCTTGCCTCTGAATACTCTTTGTCGAGGATATTGCTTTTTTATTCATTTAGCTCTCTCCTGCACACATTTTAAGATTCACCTCAAGCAATACCTTTTCTTGCAATATTTCCCCTAGCTGGTGTAGATGCAGCCACTGTTTGTTGCAAAACCACCTTGAATCTGTTGCTATTATACTCATACCCTTCATGCTCTGTGCACCTTGAGAGCCAAAACTTGATTCCTTTCCATATCTTTTTTTAATGCCATTCCCACATTCTAACAAATAATAATTACCTAGTAGAGTTTTACTGACTTTATTTTAAAACAATGTGATATCAATGACCATGTTGATATTTGATAGTTTCACAAAACTTATTTTTGTTATTTCTTTATGTTTATCTTTTCCTTTTTTTTAATGACTTCATTTTTTTTATCCCATACTCCTTCATCCCTCACTCCCATTATAGAAGTGGCAGATCCATACTCAATGCTATAGCCCTGCTGTGGATTTAATCCTCTTTCATCTCCATGTAAGAATATAGTACCATAACATGTTTTATTTGGTGTGGGGGATACTGGGGATTGAACTCAGGGGCACTTAACCACTGAGATACATCCCCAGTCCTATTTTGTACTTTATTTAGAGACAGGGTATAAGTGCCTTGGTAAATTGCTGAGGCTGGCTTTGAACTCATGATCCTCCTGCCTCCACCTCCCAAGCCACTGGGATTACAGGCTTGCATCACCGCCCCCTGCCCTAACATTTTTAATCTGATCGTATTTTGCTTTTTAAAAATATATTAAGAGAGCATATTTTCTTAACACTGAGTCTGGGTCAAAATTGCTCCTCACACTTCTGTTTCTGATTTTTTTTAAATTCTAAACATTCCTCTTAATCTCCTTTATTAATAATTTGATTCTGAATGTATAACAATCTCACTTTTTCCATCAATATTCTAATGAAATTGCTTTCCTTATTGTAGGTATAAAACCCTTTCCTCCATCAACATCCTCAAGCTCTCTTTTCTTGTCAGACTATAAAATCCCAGCTTTTCTTAATAAACAGCTCTCCCCCTACCCATTAGGATGAGGTTTTGATAACACCTACCTCCCACTTGATATACATGCATTATTCTTTGGGCTCAGCACTTGGTGGTTGGCCAACATGGATGTTCTGCTAATAGTTATAGTCCAAGTACAATGTCTATCTCCCTAGGCCACCTGAAAATGTAGATTTCAAGCCTTTTTCAATAAAACAGGTTAGGTATGGTTGCCACTGAATTAGATCTGTGTGGGGATCAACTGTAGTGTTGGCCCTGGCTCCTCAATTTCTCTGAAGTGTTACATCCAAGAACCCTTTCATTACTGTCAAACCCACCTTGGAAATATAGACTTGCTCTGAGGAAACATGGCGTGGTGCTCCCTTAAGCCCTAGATCACCACTTTTTTTTTTGTGAAAGGATAAAAGCATAAACTTGCTTTTTTTTCCCCATTTTTCTGTTTTCAGACAACTTATTTGGTATATATTGTTAATTCTCTAGCACTGGACTTATAGCCATTAGCATTACACGTCACAGCCTTACTGCATGTAGGAACACTACTTAACATTTTTGTAGTGGGGCATTTAAAGTAGAAAAATCACCAATAAGAAGCGCAAAAATGTGCAAAACATGGCACTAAGTAGACCATGAAAAGGAAACTTTAATAGTATGAGAGTGGAGAAAACAAAGTAGGGTTTCTACCTTATTCCCTCTCAGCTGCCATATGTAAATTGAGTAGCTGTAATTTTTTTTGTTGCCTGGTACATGTTCACAAATGACCATGAAAGCACTAACAGTAGCTTTATTTTTATTTTTGATTTTTTTGCTAGGGATAACAAATCTATTCTAGCAAGTAGGTGTATTTACACTGAATCCATGAATAATGATGATGGACTATATGTAGAGTTTCTGGGTTCTTTATATACTTTCATTCACTTAATGCCTATATAACTATCAGAAATATTTCTCAATAAATTTATTCATACCTCCCTCAGGATAGTCTCTTCTTTTCTCGGCTAATTTTCTGTGTAGCAACAGTATCTCTAGCCAAATTCTGACTAAGTTTGTGCTAAACCAAATTTTCTCCCATCTGTATGTTTTCAAATGGTGTAAAAATTATTTTAATCACTAGGGTTAGAAGTTGACATTATATCATTTGATATGTTTCTTTATCTTCTCTAATATAGTTCATTCTTGATATTATCATCAGCTATTTTCATAAAATATGTCAACTCTATGCACCAATTAAATATTTAAAAAGCTTCCAATTTTCTACAAATATATTCATATACACTTATAAAATTCAACCTACTGTTTTGCATTGATTAAATGTATATATTGCATAGTAGTGGGTGCTTCAAAAATGCCATTAAATCTTCCAACTTGGATTTCATTAATAATCTTATACAAATGTAATTAATAAATAATATAAATATTATTCTGATTTATAATGCCATAAGTAATTTTGACTGTTTGGGGAAATTATATAATTGAAATCATATTAGATACTTATTTTAGCCTAGCACTTTCTACTGTATTATTATAGAATGTGGAAGGATTTTGTTCATATGTGTTGCCACTTCTTATTGATTCATCTGTTTTTTCAGTGTTAGAGATTAAACCCAAGGTCTCCAGCATGGTAGGCAAACACTCTGTCATTGAGCTATACCCTAAGCCTTATTCATTGTTGGTGAAAACATAACCATTTTCAGTTCAGATGCATTGCAAATAGTGATGCTTTGGACATTCTCTTTCATTTGCTCTTGGTGAATATATACACACATTCTTGTTGCACATCTAATATATGTGCATCAGTAGCTTCATTTATTTTACTGTAGTTGATGACTTTGAATATTATTCTGAAATTATTTTAACTTGAATGTCCACCAGTAGTGTTTGAGTATTCTAATCCTACACTTAGGATAATCTGTTGCTTTTAAATTAACCATTTCAGCTGGTGCATAAAGTTATATCATTGAGTATTGCTTTTGACTCCCTTGATGACTGATCATGTTGAGAATCTTCCTATGCATGTGCTGGGGAGTTTGGATAAATATACTTAATGTATAAAATATTTCCTAAGGTATAGGTTTTATGTATATTCATGTATATTGAGGCCAACAGATCAGATAAATCAGAAGCCAATTGTCATCTTGTAATAATTTGTTACTCAGTGAGTCCAAGAAGAGAAAGTTGTCCATGGGAGTGGGTCTCTGAGATCAATTAGGAGAAAATAGAAATGAGGGGATATATGGGCAAGACATACACACAGACACACACATGTGTATATGTGAATATATACATTTTTTTTTCTTTTTTGGTGGTTTTTATAGGAAAGGAAAAGGGGAAAGAGAGAAAAGGATAAATAGGCCTAGGACTGGCTATTTGAAATAAATACAGCAATTTCTAAAGCATAGGATCTATTTCTACTTTCCTGATACCTTGTTCTGGGGTAATTAGGATGGGGACAGCATCAGTGTGAGAACCTGAAAAAGGAGGTGTTTGGAGTGTGGGCTCTGGATAGATTGGTTTGAATATGAAAGATGTGTTCACTAGGGAACTGTTCACTCCCTCTAGGTATTGGTCAATCACAATTCCAGAAGGTATAGAACTTCCAGTGAGCCAGACCCCAGATGTTAGAAATACAGAAAGGCTCCAAAAAACATTTGATTTACAGAAAACAAACACAGGCTTAATACAAAGAGTGTGCTTATGCCTCTTGTTCATATATCTGATAGATTTTTTTATGATAAATATAATAGGATTATATTGTTTTATAACCCAATTTTTCAACCTAGTTAACTCATTCTATGACAATAAATATATATTTTTTAAATTTTTATTTATTTTTTAAAATTGGTTATACATGACAGTAGAATTCACTTATCTACTTTGATATATCATACATAGATGGGATATAATTTCTATACAAATTGTAGAATCATATTGGTCATACAGTCACAAATATACATAGAGTAGTAATGTCTGTATTATTCTATTATCTTTCTTATCCCACATCCCCCTGCCTTCTCCTGCTTTCACTTCTCTCTACCTAATCTAAGGTAATACTATTCTTTTTTTTTTTTGCATTACAATTCTTAATACACATATATACCACAACTTTTGTATCTCTATTTGTATATAAAGTATGTTGACATCCAATTCAAGTCTTTATACATGTACTTTGTATAATGATGTCCATCACATTCCACCATCCTTGCTAATCCCCTGTCCCTCCCTTTTCCTCCCATCCCTCTTCTCTATCTAGAATTCATCTATTCCTCCCAGGCTCTCCCTCCCTACCCCACTAGGAGTCAACCTTCTTATATCGGAGAAAACATTTGGTATTTGTTTTTAGGGGGATTGGCTCATTTTACTTAGAATTATCTTCTCTAAGGCCATCTATTTACCTGCAAATGCCATGGTTTTGTCCTTTTTTAATGCTGACTAAAAGAAATTAAAGGGATATATATAGGAAAAGAAGAACTTAAATTGGCTCTATTTGCTGATGATATGATTCTATACCTAGAAGACCCCCAAAAAAACTCCACCAGAAAAAATTCTAGAACTAGTAAATGAATTCAGCAAAGTAGCAGGATATAAAATCAACACTCATAAATCAAAGGCATTTTTGTATATCAGTGGCAAACCCTCTGAGAAGGAAATGAGGAAAACTACCCCATTCACAATGTCTTAAAAAAAAAAAAAGATACTAGGGAATCAACTTTAAAAAAGAGGTGAAAGATCTATACAATGAAAACTACAGAACCCTAAAGGAAAAAAATTATAGAAGATGAAAGAATCTACCTTGTTCTTGGATAGGCAGAATTAATATTATCAAAATGACGACAATACTATCAAAAGCACTATATAGATTTAATGCAATTCCAATCAAAATACTAATGTCATTCCTCATAGAAATAGAAAAAGCAATCATGAAATTCATCCTTCAAAGGATGAGTGGATAAAAAAATGTGGCATTTATTCACAATGGAATATTACTCAGTACTAAAAAATAACAAGATCATGGCATTTGCAGGGAAATGGAGGCATTAGAGCAGATTATGCTAAGTGAAGTTAGCGAATCCCTAAAACACAAATGTCGAATGTCTTCTCTGATATAAAGGAGGTGACTCAAAATGGGGTAGGGAGGAAGAGCATGAGAAGAAAATTACCTCTAGATAGGGAAGAGAGGTGGGAGGGAAAGGGAGGGAGAAGGTTAATTGCATGGAAGAGGGAAGGAGACTCCCTTCATTATTCAGAATTTAGGTATGACGATGTGAGGGGAAAAAAAAAGAAGTGGGTCATATTAGATTGGGTAGAGAGAAGTGATGAGAGGGGAGGGGAGGAGGAAGGGGGGAATGGAAGGACAGCAGAATAAAATAGACATTATTATTACTGTGGGTATATATGTGACTGCATGACCAATGTAATTCTGCAACCTGTACACTTAGAAAAATGAGGAATTATATCCCATCTGATTCAAATGTATGATATGTCAAGATCATTGTACTGCCATGTGTAACTAATTAAAACAAATAAAGAATTTTTAAAAAATCAATGTTATGCTTAGGCATGATGATGCTCTTCTTATAAAACTAACTAGGGCATTTTTTTCTAACTTTCTAGTATATAAAATTTTTGTGTAATTTTAATGTTTTTTCCTCCAGATGTATGTAGAGGATTTCACTAGAAAGTCATCTCTACCTGAAGTTTTATTTGTAAGAATATTTTAAAGCTATAAGTCCTTCCTTTGTTTCCTGTATTACATTTGTTTTGATTTTTTTTAGTTTTTCTATCATAGATTTGATAAAAAAGTATCATTTTCCTCTGGCTACTTTTTATATTTTTACATTTTTCAAAGCTTTAGATTCTACTGAAGATATACATATGTGTATGTGTGTTTTTTTAAAAAAAATATTATTATTTAATATAATTGTTTATTTTCTTGTTTTATATACTTCATCAATTTTGCAAAATATTCACCCATTACAGCTTTAAATATTTCTTCTTCCACATTCAGTCTTATCTCTCCTACTGCATATTTAATAATGTGTATGTTTGATTTTTAAATATGTCCCATGTATTTCTAAAGCCTTTTCCCAGTCCTCGTCAGCTTACATTTTTTTTTACATATTAATATGGGTATTTTCTGCTTATCTACTCTCTTAATTAAAAAATACATACTTCTCTGGGGCTGTGATTGTGGCTCAGAGGTAGAGCGCTTACCTAGCACATGCCCAAGGTTCGATCCTCAGCACCACATAAAAACAAATAAATAAAATAAAGGTATTGTGTCCAACTACAACTAAAAAACATTTTAAAAATACATAGTTCTTGAGCAGCTATGAATTCTTAAACTCATCCTTTGTTTTTCTATAATCACTATTCTTTGTTTTCCTAAATATATTATCGACATATATTTTAACTTTTGCCTGTTAATACCTATCTACATCATAAAACAATTAACTTGTATTTTTTTATTTCTGAATTTTAAGCATTTTTATCTTGATATTTGTATACCTGCATATAAAACATTGATTACCAGATGTCTTTTCCTTTTTTTACAATTTATATAGTGCATTTATAAGATGCCTACAAATGACTGGGACACTCAATTATGAACTCCTTGAAATCCCTGAACAGGAGTATTTTATTTGCCCTCCACCTGACAGAAAGAGTATGGAAAATACAATTGACTCAAAATATCAACACTTTTGATATTTTGGCAACTTTTTTTTTTTTTAAATCCATGTCTCTTTTATTGTGTGACTTCCTAAATCTTGCAATTAGGAGCATGAATGTTCCTTGTCTCTGTGCCACTTATGGGTGTTATAAACTCTAATATGTCTTTCCTCAGTACCACAAGACTGCTAAAAAATTTTATAGCATTTTTAAGAATTTCCTGTTTTGCTTTTTATTACCCTCTCCCACATAGTTTCAATTTTGGCAATTCAAGGTTGGAGTAATTTCGTTGTCTTTCACTTTTTTCTCTGAAGGCCCTCAGCCTGACTTTTTTTTTTTTTTTTTTGACAAAGGTGATATTCTGGTTGTGTATTCGGCCTGAATTTTACATGCCCAGACTTTTAAGAGACACTGAGTGAAAATGGCTTCAAAATAGCATTCCCCAGCTTTTCTCAGAGATCTTGGTCCTTGTTCTCCCAAGACTTTGCAACTTTAGCATCTCCACACTGCCATCAAATATGTATATCACTTTATATTTCTGTTCCTTTTCAGATGCATCTGTCTGCCACTAGTTATCCACTCTAGCTGTAAGTAGACTTCCTCACACATTTTTTCATAATAACTCTTTGGCTTTCTTCCACTGAGTTGTTAATCTATCAGTGCTCATCTCCATTGCTCTGCTGGTTGAATATAACATTTTAATAGTAGCCCAAGGCCTGAGGATGTAGCTCAATTGTAGTAGAAAGCTTGCCTAGTGTTTATGAGGCCCTGTGTTTGATCTCTAGTACTGAAAGAAAATATTAACAGCTCAATGTGGAATCTTTGTCTATTTCTGTATTCAGAAGTGATTTTTTTTTCTTTCCTTGGTATTTTGTGCAGTGCCTGCACCTATATAAGTTACCATGAATACCAATTTGCGGTTGTAATGATAGCCATTCACTTCCCAGTTCTTTAACTTTACATAGTTATATTGTCAGTCTTCCTTATATGAAGACCTTTTTTATTATTAATTTTCCATGCCCTTATCTTACATGGTGACATAAACATACCAGGAGGAAGAGTGGAAATAAAATAGGCATTTGTTTGATATAAATTAATTCAATGGATACATTTAATGTGATTAGGACTTACTGGAGAAAACAAAGTAACCTATAATTTGGAAGCTTCCAGAAAGACCCCCTTTGTATTGAATGCTTGTTCAAATAACAATTTTAAAATTTGTTTTGGATGCTTTCTACTTTTGTGTAGTAAAATATTAAAAATTTATCTTTTCTTTATTTCTCGTTTGGATGTGTTTATCAGTTTCTCCTTTTTTATTGAAAGGGGGACTTTTTTCAGGGCAATTATGATTAAGTGTGAAAATGGAGAAAAGGAGATTTTATTGTTTGTTTTCTTTCTGTGTTTGTCTGAGACTTACTTTCCAGAAACCCCTGTCTGACACTCTTGTCCTGAGATAAATATCTGTGATCTGACAACATTATGTGACATCTAGAATCTGACTAATCTTTACATTTCCTCCAGTTAAGTGGCACTTCTCTGGACTAAGATGAAGTCTTATCATTGTAAAGTTCTAGCACAAGACGGTCAAATGGTAGTCAAAGGTAGTGTAAGTCAGCTATTTTTGTTGTTGTTGTTAATGTAACAAATACCTGAGGTAATCAACTTGTAATGAGAAAAGTAAAGATTTATTTTGGCTCATAGTTTTGGAGGTTTCTGTTCATGACAACTTGCTCCCCTACCTCTGGATATTTATTTTGGGCCTGTGGAAAGGAAGCATTCTATGGCAAGGGGTGTGTGATGAAGAAAAATCACTTTTCCATTTCTTGATGTGAAGTGGGAAAGTGAAAGGGACTGAGATTCCCCCAATTTCATTCAAGATCATGACCCCAGGGTCCAGAAGCGCTCCCACTATTCCCCCACCTAAAATCTTCCACCATCTGTCAACAGCCCCATGTTGGGGAACAAGACTGCATCACATAGGAATTTGGAGGACACTCTAGATCCAAATATGGCAAAGATAGAATGAAGCCCTCATGCACAGTTTTGCTGAGGATGTTATTATTTTAAGTGCTGAAACTATATCAATAAACAAAGAAGAAAAAATTCTCTAAGGATTTTAATCTAATGAGGGAAAAAGTGACTAAGAGATAAGTGATAAAGACTCATATGTAATATAAAAATAATAACAACTCAGAAGAAAACAAGTGAAGAGATAAAGCACAGAACTGGTGGCATTTTTGGAGAAACCTGAGTGACGTGGGTAAAATATCGATAGAATTACCCAGAAAATCTTCACTGGGATAAGGAAGAGGAAAATCAAAAAAATCTTCACTAGAAGAAGGAAGAGTGATAGAGGGATGTCAAGAAGAGAAATAGAGCTATGACTCAAAGCAGTGTCTAACAAGACAATTGCGAAATGTAGGACTGTACAGTGATCATGTTAATGTGACTGATTCATGTGCATAACTGACTGTGATTAGTTTGGGATGGCTTAAATGTTGACTATATAGATAACTTTCTACCATTATTCCTTTTATTCACAAATGCTCCATTTGCCCATCTCCAATTTACATGAAATTCCTATGCTCAAAATTGGCTAAATTCTATACTTTATTCAGATTTCCCACATTCTCGTTATGTCTCTTTTTTTTTTTCTGTTTCATCATGTAACATGTTCTGTTATGAGGAGCCACTTCTGAAAACACTCTAAGTCTGAATTTAAGTCAGAGAGCTTTATTTACCTGGCCAGGGACTGTCACCTACCCATAGAGATTAAACCCCTGAGGGAGAACAGCCATTTCTTGGCTGTGTCTTGGGATTTTAAGTACAAAAACCACAGCTCAGGGCTATTCTCATTCTCAGTGCCATGCAAGTAAGCCAATCACAGAAGCTAAAACAGTAGTTACCTGTAAGCCCTAAGCAGAACTGGAATTTTCTAGTTAGCAAGCAATCAAGTTACAGAAGCTAAAAAGCAGTCAACTTGCAACTCAGTTAACTGCATCTTGGGTCTGAGCAGGTGTTAGACAACTGTATCCTGAGTTCAAAACAGGTGGTTAGCAGTGGCAAGAATCTACTTTAAAGTCTTAGGTCACCAAGACCACCATATCCTGGGTTGAGTACATTTTGTGGGGTACATTTCATGGTGGGTGTCTTCATGACAATCAGAAAATGACTTGGCATACACAGTAGCTGGGTGGCATGGGCTGATCCTTACATGGCAGCCTGGCTTGCATAGACAACACTAGGCACATGTTCTGACATGCATGGTGAGCAGTAGGTGGGTATTCAGGCCACGGGTAGACAATCCGTCACCCACCTCTGGGGCCTTCAGACAATGAAAGCTGGACAGAATTCTGTAAGCAGTTTTAGGTTTTCCAAATTTTTAGCTCTATAGAAAAAGTAGGGAGGGATAGAAAAGGGTCATGAGGGTACAAAGTGCAGAAAACAATATATTATAAGAAAACAGCTTTCATTTCAGTTTCTCAAAAACAGCTCTTGTAACAATTTTTTTTATAAGACAGCAAAATGGAGTCTTAGGCCTGTCTATAACAGTTCTTGCTTTATAATTGTCTTATCTCACTTATCAAAATCTTATTTCTATTTTATATATATATATATATATATATATATATATTACTAATCTATAACCTATAGCTTTCACTCATATTGATTGTATTTAGTTAGTTCACATCACAACAGTTCAATTTTGTCATCTGTTTCTACTTGGCTGCTGTTGGCCATGACAATTTTTCAAACACTTAAAAAATTGATTACCTTGACAGTTTTAAAAAATACTGCTTAGATATTTTGTAAAAAGTCTTCTATTGAGATGATATCGATATTTTAATCATGTTGAGTGTGGGATAATATGTTTTGGAGAAGAAAACACAATACATATATAAAAGAAAGTGTTCTTGTGATCACTTTATATCATAAATATCATCTTTTATGATTCGTCATGGTTGATGTTAACTACTATTGTAATCATTTAATTTTTCTCTTCTTCCCCTTAATCTCTGACAAGTACTGAACTTTATATTGTCTCTTGTTTTGCTTTTACTAGAATGTCATATCATTGATATATGCTCTGTAGTCTTTTCAGTTGGGATTCTTTCACTTAGAAATATCCATGTTAGATTCATTCTTTATTTTTTTTCTTTCTTTCTTTATTTTCTTTTTTTTTGGAACTGGGGATTGAATTCAAGGGCATTCAACAGAGCCACATCTCCAGCCCTATTTTGTATTTTATATAGAGACAGTGTTTCACTGAGTTACTTAGTGCCTTGTTAAATTGCTGAGGCTGGCTTTCAATTCACAATCCTTCTGCTTCAGCCTCCCTAGCTGCTGGGATTACAGGCATGCCCCACCATGCCTGGTTCATTCATTAATTTTCATGAATAGATAGCTCATTTCGTTTTATTCTTGAATAATATTCTATTCTATAAATGTAACATAGTTGCTTACCCATTCATCTTTTGAAGGATATCTTGATTGCTTTCAGGTTTTAGTAATTATGAAGAAAGCTATTATAAATAATCACTACAGGATTTGGTGTGGAATCATTTTGAAATGAGTTTAATAAGTATCTAGAAGCTCAATTGCTTGATTGTATGATGACTATGTTCAACTTTGTTGGAAACTTCAAAACTATCTTCCAAATTAGTTGTAGCATTTTTCATTTCCACAAGAAAAGAATGAGAATTCCTATTGTACTATAACCTACCCAGTAATTGGTATTGTTAGTTCTTAAAATTTTAGGCATAATAATAATTTATAATGATTTCTCATTGTTACATTAGTTTGAAATCTCCTAATGACAAATCATTTTAAGCTTTGCCTTTTATGCTTACTCTCCCTCTGTTTATATCCCTCAGAGATCAGTGTGTTCATATTTTTACTCCACAATGTAATTGGGTTGTTTGCTTTAAATTATTTATATTTGAGACTTCTTTGCATATTTTGATATCAATTCTTGTCATATGTGTGTTTTGAAATGTTTTCTTTCATATTTTTATTTTTTGTACCAGGGATTGAACACAGGAACACTCAGCTATTGAGCCCATATCCCCGCCCTATTTTGTATATAATTATTTAGAGACAGGGTCTCATTAAGTTGCTTAGAGCCTCACTTTTGCTGAGGCTGGTTTTGAACTCATGGTTTTCCTGCCTCAGCCTCCTGAGCTGCTGGGATAGCAGGTGTGTGCCATGAGGCTTGGCTCATATGTGTGTTTTGAAATATATTCTCTTTGTTTATGTAGGTCTTTTTAGTTTCTTAATAGTGTCTTTTACACAGAATTTTAAATATTAATGAAGTTCAACTATGTATGTATGTATTTATTTATTTATTTATCTTCTGTATTGTGCTTTTCAAACTCATACTTCAAGCTGGGAATATAGCTCAGTGATAAAGCACTTGCTAGCATGTTCAAGGCCCTCAGAGGAACTACTAGAAGAATTTTTAAAAATTTTTACACCTACTCAAATTTATATAGATCTTCTCTTATGTTTCCTCCTAGGAGTTTCCTAAATTTGTATTTTTATGTTAGGTCTATTATTCATTGGTGGTTATTTTTAAGAAAGGTTCATTCAGATATTTGTATGAGTATATTATTTTGGGTATATACATTTAACTGCTTCAATTTGTGTTAAAATGCTTTCCTTCTTTTTCAAAAACCACTCATTAGATTTTAGGAAAGTTTACTTTGGGGATTTAAATTTTAGACTACTATCTATGAACCTATTTTTTCACCAGTATTATAATATCTTGATTTTAGTAACAATGTAATTTTTCATTTGAGTAGTAATTTTCCTTCAAATTTGTTTCTAGTCTTCAGTATTGTGTTGACAATTCTGGATCTTAGGACTTCGTACTTGCATTGTTTTTTTCTTCTAATATTTTCTATTTTACACTCCACTCTCTTATTGTTTGTACAACTTCTGGTGAGAAGTCAGATACAATTTTTATTCTTGTTCTTCTACAGTGATTCTGTACCCTTTTTTCTCAAGTGACTTATATCAAGATTTTCTCTTTCCTTTAGTTTCCAGAAGTTTTAAGTATGATTTATACCTAAACATAGATATTTTTTTTTTTTTTTGGTTTTCATCCTGTTTGGTTTTCTTTGAGTCTCTTTGTCCAATAATTTGGTATCTTTTATTTATTATGAAAAACTCTCAGTTAGTAGTAATTCAAGTATTTAATCTATTACTTCCTTCTCTTTCCACCAATCCTAATATACATAAAGATATAACATATATACATATATGTGTGTTATATGTGACATTCATATGTGTGTATATATGTGCATAATACATATCTGTATACATACCACACACACATGTGCACACACACGGATGGATCTTTTTTAAAAAAATTGATTTTATTTTTTTAATTACATGACAGTGGAATGCATTATAATTTTTATTGCACATTCAGAGCATAATTTTTTATATCTCTGTATATAAAGTATGTTCACACCTATTTATGTCTTCATACATGTACTTTGAATAATGATGTCCATCACATTCCATCATCATTGCTAACTCTCTGCCCTTTCCCTTTCCCTCCCACCTCTCTGCCCTATTTATAGTTCATATATTTCTCCCATGCTCCCACTCCCTACCCCACTATGATTCAGACTCCTTAATATCAGAGAAAATATTTGGCGTTTGTTTTTTTGGAATTGGCTAACTTCATTTAGCATTATTTTCTCCAACTCCATCCATTTACCTGCAAATGCCATGATTTTATTTTCTTTTATTGCTGAATAATATTTCATTGTGTATATATGCCATGTTTGTTTTATTCATTCATCTACTAAAGGGCATCTAGGTTAGTTCCACAGTTTAGCTACTGTGAATTGTGCTGGTATAAACATTGATGTGGCTGTGACCCTGTAGTATGCTGCTTTTAAGTACTTTGGGTGTAGAGTGAGGAGTGGAATAACTGGGTCAAATGGTGGTTCCATTTCCAATTTTCCAAGAAATCTTCATACTGCTTTCCTTATTGGCTGCACCAATTTGCAGCCCCTCCAGCAGTGTATGAGTGTACCTTTTTCCCCACATCCTCACCAATATTTGTTGTTGTTTGTCTTCATAATAGCTGTCATTCTGACTAGAGTGAGATGGTATCTTAGAGTAGTTTTGATTTGCATTTCTTTAATTACAATACATGATGAATCTTTTTTTTACATATTTGTTGATTGATTGTATATCCTCTTCTGAGAAGTGTCTGTTCATGTCCTTGGCCCATTTATTGATTGGGTTATTTGTTTTTTGGTGCTTAGCTTTTTGAGTTCTTTAAATATCCTAGAGATTAGTGCTATATCTGATGTGTGAGGGGTAAAGATTTGCTCCCAAGATGTAGGCTCTCTCTTCACCTCACAGATTGTTTCTTTTGATGAGTGGAAACTTTTCAGTTTGAGTCCATTCCATTTATTCTTAGTTTTAATTCTTGTGCTACAAGAGTCTTATTAAGGAAGTTGGAGCCTAATCCCACATGATGAAGATTAGGGCCTACATTTTCCTCTAATATACACAGAGTCTCTGCTAAATTCCTAGGTCCTTGATCCATTTTGAGTTGAGTTTTGTGCATGGTGAGAGATAGGGGTTTAATTTTATTTTGATGCATGTGGATTTCCAGTTTACCCAGCACCATTTGTTGAAGAGGCTGTCTTTTCTCCAGTGCATGTTTTTGACACCTTTGTCTAATATAAGATAATTGTAGTTTTGTGGGTTAGTCTCTGTGTCCTCTATTCAGTACCATTGGTCTACCAGTCTGTTTTGGTGCCAATACCATGCTGTTTTTGCTACTATTGCTCTATAGTATAGTTTAAGGTCTGATACAGTGATGCCACGTGCTTCACTTTTCCTTCCTAAGGATTGCTTTAGCTATTCTGGGTCTCTCTCTCTCTTTTTTTTTTTTCAGATGAACTTCATGATGGCTTTTTCTATTTCTATGAGAAATGCCATTGGCATTTTTATTGGAATTGCATTAAATATATATAGTGCCTTGGAAGTATGGTCATTTTGATAATATTAATTCTGCCTATCCAAGAACCAGGTAGATCTTTCCATCTTCTTTCTTTAGGGTTCTGTCTTGAGTTTTCATTGTATATATCTTTCACCTCTTTCATTAAGTTGATTCCCAAGTATTTTATTTTCTTTGAGGCTATTGTAAATGGAGTAGTTTTGTTCATTTCCCATTAGGAGTATTTGTCACTGATATACAGAAATGTCTTTGATTTATGGGTGTTGATTTTATATCCTGCTAGTTTGCTGAATTCATTTACTAATTTTAGAAGTTTTATGGTGGAGCTTTTTTAATCTTCTAGGTATAGAATCATATCATTAACAAATAGTGCTAATTTAAGTTTTCTTTTCTTATATGTATCCCTTTAATTTCTTTCATCTGTCTAATTGCTCTGGCCAGTGTTTCAAGATCTATGTTGAACAGAATTGGTGAAAGAGGTCATACCTGTCTTGTTCCAGTTTTTAGAGGGAATGCCTTCAATTTTTCTCCATTTATATTGATGTTGGCCTGTGGCTGTAGATAGCCTTTATGATGTTGAGATATGTTCCTGTTATCCCTAGTTTTTCTAGTGTTTTGAACATGAAGAGGTGCTGTATTTTGTCAAATTCTTTTTCTGCATCTATTGAGATGATCATATGTTCTTATCTTTAAGTCTATTGATGTGATGAATTAAATTTATTGATTTCTGTATGTTGAACCAACCTTGCTTCCCTGGAATGAATCCCACTTGATCATGGTGCATGATCTTTTTGATATGATTTGGATTTGCTTTGCCAGAATTTTGTTGAGAATTTTTGCATCTGTGTTTATTAGAGATATTTGTCTAAAGTTTTCTTTCTTTGATGTGTCTTTGCTTGATTTTGGAATCAGGGTGATATTGTCCTCACAGAATGAGTTTGGTAGTGCTGCCTTTTTTTTCTATTTCCTGAAATAAATTTTAGAGTATTGATGTTAGTTCTTCTTTAAAGGTCTTTTAGAAGTCAGTTGTGTGACCACCTGGTACTGGGCTTTTCTTGGTTGGTAGGTTTCTGATGTTGTCTTGTATTTCATCATTTGATTTTGGTCTGTTTAAATTGTGTACATCTTCCTGATTCAGTCTGGGCAAGTCAGATTACTTTAATACATTCATCGATGCCTTCTCTATCTTCTATTTTGTTTTTGGAGTATAAGTTTTCAAAATAATTTCTAATTATACACTGTATTTCTGTAGTGTCGTTGTAATATTACCTTTTTTATCATGTATGCTGGTAATTTGAGTTCTCTCTCTCCTTCTCTTTATTAGCATAGCTAAGGGTCTGTCAAATTTATTTATTTTTTAAAAGGACCAACTTTTTGTTTTGTCAACTTTTTGCAATTGTTTATTTTGTTTCAATTTTATTGATTTCAGCTCAAATTTTAATTATTCTTGCCTTTTGCTTTTGATGTTGATTTGTTTTTCTTTTTCTAGGGCTTTGAGATGTAATATGAGGTCATTTATTTGTTGACTTTTTTTCTTTTAAGAAATGAACTCCATGTGATGAACTTTCCTCTTAGAACTGCTTTTACAGTGTCCCAGAGGATTTGATATGTTGTGTCTATGTTCTCGTTTACCTCTAAGATTTTTTAATCTCTTTCTTGATGTCTTCTGCAACCCATTGTTCATGCAGTAGCATATTGTTTAGTCTCCAGGTGTTGGGGTAATCTTTATCTTTTAATTTTGTCATTGCTTTCCAATTTCATTCAATTATGATCTGATAAAATGCATGGTAGTATCTCTACTGCTTTGTATTTGCTAAGAGTTGCTTTGTGGCATATTATATGATCTATTTTAGAGAAGGATCCATTTGCTGCTGAGAAGAAAGTATATCCATTTGATGCAGGTTGAAATATTCTATATATGTCAGTTAAGTTATTGATTGTATTATTGAGTCCTATAGTTTCTTTGATCAGTGTTTGTTTGGAAAATCTATCCAGTGGTGAGAGAGGTATGTTAATGTCACCCAAGATTATTGTGTTGTCGTCAATTTGACTCATGAACTTGAGAAGAATTTGTTTGATGAACATAGCTGCACCATTTTTGAGGGCCTATATATTTATGATTGTTATGTCTTGTTGGTGTATGGTTCCCTTGAGCAGTATATAATGTCCATCTTTATTTCTTTCGATTAACTTTAGCTTGAAGTCTACTTTATTTGATATGAGTATCAAAACCCCTGCTTGTTTCCACAGCACATCTGAGGGGTATAACTTTTCCCAACCTTTCACTTTCAGTCTGTGTATGTCTTTTCCTATCAGATGAGTCTCCTGGAGGCAGCATATTGTTGGATCTTTTTTTTTTAATCCAATCTGCTAGCCTATGTCTTTTGATTGGTGAGTTTAAGACACTAACACTCATTGTCATTATTGAGACATAGTTTGTATTCCTAGCCATATTTGTTTATTTTTGTTATTTTACTTGACTTAATATTCTTCTTTGATTAGTTTTTCCTTTAGGGTACAACCTCCCTCTGCTGATTTTCTTTGTTTTTAATTTCCTATTCATAGAATATTTTTCCAAGGATGTTTGGTAGTGCTGGTTTTCTAGCTATAAATTCTTTTAAATTTTATTTATCATGGAAGGTTTTTATTTCATCTTCAAATCCTAAGCTTAATTTTGCTGCACACAAAATTCTTGGTTGGCACCCATTTTCTTTCAGAGCTTGATATATGTTGTTCCAGAATCTTCTGGCTTTCAGGGTCATTATCACTGTGTGATCTATGTTCTTTTCAAGATTATATAAGTTGTGTTCATTGTCTAATGTCCTATCTTCCAAGATAATTTATTCTGTTGGTGATTCTTTCTTTTGAGCTTCTAATTTGGTTTTTTGTTTCTTTCATTTCAAGGATGTTTGTGTGTGTGTTTTTTTTTCCTTTTTAACCTCTATTTTCCTGTTGAGGTGATCTTTTGCTTCCTGTATTTGTTTATGTAGCTCCTTGTTGAAGTGATCTTTGTATTTGCTCTCTTATATCTTCCTTGAGTTCACAGATCATTTTAACCATGTACATCCTGAACTACTTCTCTGTAATTTCTTTTGTGGCTGCCAATGATTTTAATGATGTGGTGTCTTGATTTGCTTGGGGCACTTTCCTCCCCTGTTTTTCCATGTTGCTTGTGTCTTCCTTTTCTGCTCTGAGGGTCTGAAGTGTTATTGGTTTTACCCTATAGATTTGTAGTGCTCTTGTATGGTTCCAAGCCCTCTCCTTTGTGGGGAGGAACAATGTTAACAGATCCCAAGATCAATAATATACCAAATGTGAAAAATTTTTTGTTATTAAGACATTTACAGCTTGGTCTCAATATACAAAAATGTTGAATTATTATCTAAATATAATCAGTAGTTTTGTAAAAAGTTTTACAGTTTCTGACAGTGGACAATGAACTAGGGGTGGGGCATAGGACAATATGCTGAGGAGGTAGGATGTGAGGATATAGAGTTGATATATCTTAGGAAATGTAAAAGAGAAATCTAATGAAATGGATTAGAAGCATGAGAATAGACAGGAAGTAATTTAGGATAGGCAAGTACTTGGGAAGAGAATATAAAACAAATACACATATGTATTTAGAAAAATACAGATGTTAAAATAGTAAAATTTGGAGGGGAAAAGAAACATGAAAGAAGAAAAAGGAAAAGAAAAATAAAGGGCATGTACAACACCTCTATGTTATATTATTCAGATGACTCAGTCCTCAAAATCCTATTTCATTCAAAGTTCTTGGTTTCACGTATGTTGGGGATGTGAGGACTGGAGAATAGAGGGGTACAAGAGGTAAAAATAAACTTGAAGAAACCAGTGTTGTTGCTAGTTTTAGAGATCCATATCTTTCCTGCTTCTCTTCTTATCCAATAGGTGGGGCTGTTTGTTGTAAGCTGTTGTCTCTGCCCTTGGAATGGTGAAGGTAACCAGGGTGGGAAGACTGGTCCTTGCACAGGACATCTGGAAGCCGGCTGTGGCACCCACCAGTCCCTGCAGGGAGACTGTATCTCATGAGTCTCTTTTTGGAACCGCTCCTATGACTTGAGTGCCCAGTACCATCTTCCTATCTTGCCTGGAGATTTCCCAGTTCCTGGTCTCTCTGTTAGGCTCCAAACTTTAGCTCCATGTCCCTCTCCCTTAGCAGTTCCTAATTGAGGAACCTCTCATACCAGGTCACCCATGGGCAGCTCCCTGGTGGCACTGCACAGCTATGTTGGGCAGCTCCTGTGTTGGCTTACCCCTGCTGGGGAGGGGTGAAGGTTGGAAACCTTGTACCTGGCTGCTGGAGATCCAATGTGGGAGCTGCCCCCTCCTAATATGGTGAGAATGTTAAGCCAAGATTGAAGCAGTCTGACTTCAACAATGGGGTGTCTGGTGAGGTTGGGGGAGCTGGGTGATGCCATTGTGCTTTGGGTAGGTAGCATCTGAGTGACCTGCATGGGAGCAGAGCATAGTCTTGGAGATCTTCAGATGTGTTGATAGGTGATTCTGCTAAGGCACTTGTGAGCATTGCATTGGCTAGAATTTCAGGATTTGGGTTATGCTCAAATGCTGGGCACCCTACTTGAATGCTGAGGCCCAGAACTTCAGTTTGGTGTTACAGAACTGGTGATTTGTGCAGAGAGCAGCTGTATAGGGGTCTTCTAACACTTTCAGAGATGCTTATTCTGATAAGGTGAGATCTGGATCACGGAGTGACACAGGATACTGCCTCCCTCTGGCCCACAATCTTGTCCCCCCTTCTATGGATGGAACTTATACCTCTCTATTTCATATAATCAGATTCTCTCTTTCCTCATCTGTGCCCAGTCTATAAATGAGTCCATTATAACAGTCTTCATGTCTGTTATAACCTTCTTGGTTTCTGCCAATTCCTTTATACACATACATTACCCATGTGTTTGCAAATATGGTATGTTTTTTCTATTATATTCCTTAATATATTTACTATGAGTTCTAAATACTTAGTTGGATAGTTCTAATTTCTCTGCCATGTCAGATTCTTGTTCTCATGCTTGCTTTGTCTTGTCAGATTGTGTTTTCTCTTGCCTTAGCAGGCCTGACAATTTTATGTGTAAATCAGATAAAACACATCAGGTAATAGTATCTAAGATAATTCGTTTTTACCGTGCTGTTTTAAAATAATCTTCCTAGGACCTGACCCCTGTTGAAAGTTTGCTGTAACTGAAAATGCCAGGGGTTTTATTTTCTTCTTCTTTTTTCTGTCTCTTACATAAGACACAATAGCAGAAGATATTTGAGTTCTTTAATTGATGTTTCTCCAGGTCATATAAGGTTTTGGTAACATGAATTTCATTAAAAAGCAGATCTTTGTTATGAAGAATGCTCTGAGAAAATTTTATAATAATAACTTTATCCTCCTGCTACCCAAAACTCAGGTGGATTTTTGTTCAGTATTCATAATGAAAGTTTGAAAAGGAATCCATGAATCCAAGAAGACCCCCTAAAATTGCCCTCAGGAGGTTTTTTTTTTTTTTAACTATCAAGCTAATCTTTACTCAACCTTCTATAATTCATTTCTTAATGATCCTAGTGAATATTTTTTACTCACAAGAAACTGGTGCTGTACTTCTCACTTCTATGTAGTCATCTGTCTCCCCAGATTTTTAAGTGGTAGTTTGTCTTGAGAACTTGATTTCTGTTCTGTTGGAGCTTAGAAAGTCTGATTTTCAGTTTGTTCTTCTCTTTACTTGTTTGAGCACAGGAATGATGGCATTTGATATATTAGAGCTAACCAGAGGTTTCCTTTTTATTTTGTAGGATAATCTCAGTGGATATAGAATTCTATGTTGGTGGCCATGTTACCTGAATTCCACTCTGGGGGCCCCAACAAATCTGATCCAGATACTCACCCCAAAAACCAAATAGAAAAAGTTATGATAAAAAGCAGAAAAGAGCTTTAATCAGTTTAGTTACACTTAAAAGACCTGTCTTAGCCCTGTCTTCAAGAGGTTTCTAATAATTTTGAGTTGTATTAGAAAGCAAAAAAGGGCAAGGATTGAGGATTTGCATAGCTAGAGGCTTTACCTACCTGCCCAGACAGGTGATCCTGGTCTGTTCCTTCATGGTCTCAGGGTTAATCAGGCTGAGCCTTGTCCAAGATATGAAAATTACTATTGTGAAGATGGGGATAGTTTAACAATCAGATGTGTTGTTTCTGGAATTCAGGATGACTCAGAGCAAAGAAGACAAATGAAAAATAGAGGCAGAGAGGCCGAGTTTTCTATCTGCCTTTTAGTTATTCATTGGACATTTGCAGACCAAATTGAGAGGTCTAAATCTTTGTTAATTACATTTGCATTATATTTTTAATGCTTTAAATTTTTTGCTCCACTATCTTTTTTTTAATTTTTAAAATTTTATTTATATATGATAGAAGAATGCATATTACACATACAGAGCACAATTTTTCATATCTCTGATTATATACAAAGTGTATCCACACTAATTTATGTCTTCATACATGTACTTTGGATAATGATGTCCATCACATTCCACCATCATTTCTAACACCATACCCCCTCCCTTCCCCTTCCACCCTTCTACCCTATCTAGAGTTCATCAATTCCTGCCATGCTCCCCCTTTCTACCCTACTATGAATCAAACTCCTTATATCAGAGAAAACATTCAGCATTTGGTTTTGGGGGATTGACTAATTTCATTTAGCATTATCTTCTCCAACTCCATCCATTAACCTGCAAATTCCATGATTCTATTCTCTTTTATTGATTAGTAATAATTCACTGTGTATATATGCCACATTTTTAATCCATTCATCTACTGAAGGGCATCTGGGTTGGTTTAACAGTTTAGCTATTGTGAATTGTGCTGTTATAAACATTGATTCCACTAATTTCTTTTATCCATTGTTTCTGATGCAAGTTCACCTGTAATTCTTATCTTTTTCCTCTATTGTTATAATGTATAATACCACACTCTAAAGATGGAGATACCTCTGAAATAAAAGGGTTTATTGAGCCATCACAAACGTTACAAAGAAAAGAAAGACTAGTCCTGGTAAGGTAGGATAGATGAAAATTTTAAAAAATAGAAAGGAGGCATAAAGAACTAGAAAAAAATAATTTTAATTTAAAAGCTCTCTCTTCCTTTCTAGGCCTATCACTTCCCCAAGTAAGTCTCTCAAAGGCCTCTCTCAAATTTCTAGGAAATATGTAAATATTAAAGTCACTGTAAATTCACCCACTTATGAAAATGATCTTATATTCTTTTAGTTAGTCCACCAATAAATAAAGAATAAGAAGCCTCTAAATTAGGGCTCTTTTCAATGATATCTGATTAGATAATGGAAACCACATCAGTCTAAGGATCCTGAGAATGACCAGACTGATATAATCTTGGATATACCTTCCCATAACCCCCCTCTTACCAAGTTGCCTTTAAAAGAAGATCCAGAAACTACAAAAATGCACCTCTTACTCTCAATATGGCCCACATTCTCCTCTGTGTATTCATTGCTTTCCAACATAAATCTCTGTGTCTCTACTGAGGGGACATGTGTCTCTGTGTGCTGAAATTCTTTTCTGTCATTTACCTACATCAAGGATCCACTTGTCCTGAGTTGAATTTCCCCCTTTTTCAGGCATTCCTGGGTATTCTCTTCCTGTGATATCTCTTCTTCTGTGTCACTGGGAGAAGTTCCCACAGACCCAGCAAGGCTAAGTCACAGTTGTCAGATCTAAAAAGTCAGATTATTTGTTAATGAAAAATCGGGCAAGAAAGGCAAAATTTGTTTACATTGAACCCATCTTGGGTGTGGAAAAGGACAGAAATACAGAGAGTTTCGGGCTAGCAGGGTGATTCTTATGGAGAAGCAATTTCTGCATCTGTATTGGTTAGTGCTGCAAACAAGAATGCTGCAGCACCTAGCAGGTGTGTCTTAATAGGGCTTGGATGAAGGCTTTAACCCACCTTCTAGGGCAAAGAGTCTTTTATTTTTGACTTGTCACTGAAAATTCTCCATCTTTTTTTTTCATCCTCTCACCTTTTCCTAATGAAACTAAATTTAAGGCATCTCAAAATTTTTCTTTTATTTGTCACTTTTTCTCCTCCTCTTAAGGTTTCTTTCAAGATCTCCCATTTTTCTCTCTTTTGTTTTTAGTGGTTCTGAATATTAACTTGTTATTAACATGTTAACTTTATTGTTTTATTTAAATATTATAAATATAATATTTTTAAATATAAATATTAACATGTTAACTTTATTTTTTCCTGTGTGGTGTATCATGATCTTTCTGGATCTGTAGATTGGTGTTTGTTTATAATTTTTGAAAATTCTTCAATTTTGCCACTTAAAATATATATTTTTTCTTGCTCTATTCTCTTGTTAAATTTATGATACAACTTTTTAAAATTGTTTTACAGTTCTTGGATGTTCTGTTACGTTTTTATTTATTTATTTATTTGGTATCAAGAATTGAAGCCAGGGGGTGCTTAACCACTGAGAGATATCCCCACACCCTTTTACTATTTTGAGACAGTTTCTGGATAGTTTGTTCAGGGCCTTGCTAAGTTGCTGAGGTTAGATTTGAATTTGCAATCCTCCTGCCTCAGCCTCCTGAGCTGCTGGGATTACAAGTGTGTGCCACTGCACCTGTTAGATTTTTAATTCTTTATATTTTTCACTTTGCATTGTAGTTTAAAGAGTCAATACAGGAACCAAATACATGGGCTATCTGCAGCTCAAAGTGACCAAAGTTCATGAATCAAATAGGTGTGAAGACATTACATTTATTCAAATGTAGCTTTGCAGAAAATAGAGGGAAACAGCCTCTCAGAGCTCTATATCAGGGAAGCTCTAGCTTAGGAGATGCCGAGCCGTATCTTAGAAATGCAAAGGCCTATGTGGTGAAGGAAAACGAGATACCACATACAGGAAGGCAGGAGAGCCAGATGCTGGGCCTTGTTAAAGTTTCTCAGTTAAGACTAATAAATGGCAAATGTAATCTGTCATCCAGGTATGTCATGGTTTTTTTGTTTTGTTTTATTTTTCTGGCTGGCATAATGAACTTTGACCTCTTCTGTTTATTTAAGTAAAATGCTAGAAAAATTATTAGGTAGAGAAAAGGTAAAAAGAGGTATTCATGTTTGAAAATTTCTATTAGAAAATCTTTAAACACACAGATTCTCTGGCCATATTCACTTCACTGAAGAACTATCAAAAGACATTCTTTATTTCTCCTATTGTGTGTTGTATTTTTAGCATTACCTTTTATTTATTATTTGAATTTTCTTTATTCCACTCACTAATTCTTACATATTTGCTTTATTTCACTAAAATTCTTAACCTATAAATCATGATTAGATTAAATTCTCTGAAAATTCTTAAATGTGTTCAATATATTTCATATTAGAGCTTCCTTCTAATGATTTTTCCTTTTTGTTGTGTTTTTTTAAAATTGTTTTTCCTGAATTTTTTGCATGCATTATAACGTTGAAGGGGCATTATTTATTGCATTATAGAAACTGAGTTAAATAGTCCCTAAGGTTATTTTTAATATATTAATCTTTATTAGAGATGTGCTGAATTTACTATTTACTAGAGGTACATGAGGCACATGCCTGAATATTCAAATTCCTCCAATGTTCTTGTTTTTATTTACCTTTTTTTGGGGGGGAGGGAGGGGCTTTCCCTGATAATCCTACTTAGAAAGCACCTGGGTATTACAGTTCTTCACATTGCCATTCCTTGTTATTGTGCAGAATTTGTGTTGATGTGGTAGTTAAGGTAAAGGGGAATCAAGCTATTAGTTTATCTCATGATTAAAACCTAGTATTTAAAAGGGTCTGTGCCTCTAGAGACAGAGCCTCCTACCTATTTCTGCAGTGGGATAGCCCACTCTTACCTCTAGTTAGACCTTATAAGATTAATGGGGCTGGGTTTCCTACAGATGGGACAAAGTTTTTATAAAGTCCTTTCTCTTGAAGAATAGAAGACTCTGACCACAATGATCATTCTTGTTCTTCCCCTGTCAAAGCTAGGAAATCTTACTCTTGGATCATTATTATGAAATTCTGAAGAAATGACTGATGGTTAAACCTACAAAGGTATAAGGGCTTCCCTAAAACTTTGGAACCCAATTTTTTTTCTTTACGACACTAGTACATATCTACCCTTCAGTAGTTTTTCAAAATTATCATTTAAATGTCACTGTGAGTTTACATTTCTAGCAATTCTAGTTAAAGAAATTCCAGCTGTGGTTCTCTGGATTCACTTATCTCTCCCAAGTTAAGGATGATGGTTTGTACTATCATCTCATTTCCCCCATGGGCCCAAGAAAATTTGTTGAGTTTCTGTTTATTTACATTTACCAATGATCAGTCTTAACTGAGAAACTTTAAAAGTAAAATGGACTTCATTTGGTGTCTAGAGTGTCATCAGAGGAGTTCCTGGAGAGGAGATCCTCTACACAGGACAAACCAAGTCCTGGCATACATGATGGAAAAGAGTTTTTGCATATGCCAGTCGAAGACAAAGACAGATTTATTTATGGAAGCAGATACACATTTAGAAAAAAATGCCAACTCTCAGGAAAAGAGAGTAAAGTAAGAAACACACATTCAAAGGTGAATGTGGGCCATCTCCAGAGGGAGAAACAGCCACCCACTGACATGGTGGCACCCCACCAACACAAATCCTGCACAATAAACAAAGAACTGCAATGTGAAGAGCTGTAACACTCAAATGCTTTCTGAGGAGGACTACTTGGGAAAGCCTGATATCAAAACATGTAAATAAAAATAAAAATACTAGAGGAATTTGAATCTTTGAGAATTTGATATTTCTAGAGACATGGGCTAGACTAGAGCTGGAGCTATAGAGGGTTTCTTCCATTTTGGTATTCCCCAAAAAAGATTTTGTATAGAGACATAGTAGTGACTTGAAAGTATACCTCTTCGTGGAGTAGGCTGCCTCTAAGAGAAGAAGATATCTTGGGTCTCCCAGCATTTGAAAATTTATATTTGATCTGGGAGCCTAGCTCTTCATATGTTATGTTTTTAGAAGTGGAAACAGTGGTTCCCTGCCATGGCTTAATTTGCATGCAACAATTTTATCATGTTTGAATTTTTCCAGCATAAACCATGTCCATATTTTCTGCATTGACAGGAAGCTGTATAATTGCAGGATGGGTGTCCCTGAGCAGTGTAATGGCCATTTAGGCTCAGGGTCAGAGTCTGAATTTTCTTTTCCCAACTTTCTTACTTACATCTGCCTACCTATTCTGACAGCCAGCATGGAAGGATACAATTTTGCACCAGTTTTTTTAGGCCTTTCATGTTGTCCTCATGTTACTTTTAGTGTGTGAGGGCATGAGTCAAAGGCTTAGACTAAGAGCATGGGCTGAGAACATATGGGTTGGTTTACTCAAGAGTTGCTTCTTCTGCAGGTCAAAAATTCATGAGTGCTTCTTATATTCTAAGAGATCAGGGTGCTTCTCATTTGAGACTCAGGGTATTTTTGTTTTTCTGTATCCCAAATTTATATCTTATTATAAGTTGTAATATAGGATACTTTCTTCTAGCAGCACATAGAACCTTCTCTAAAATAGACCATATACTATGCCACAAAGCAACTCTTAGCAAATTTTAAAAAATAGAGATACTACCCTGCATTCTATCAGATCATAATGGCATGAAATTAGAAATCAATAATAAAATAAGAAATAAAATCCACTCCAACACCTTGAGACTAAATAATTTGCAACTGAATGAACAATGGGTTACAGAAGACATCAAGGAGGAGATTAGAAAGTTTTAGAGGTGAATGAGAACACAGATACAACATATTGAAATTTCTGGGACACTATGAAAGCAGTTCTAAGAGGAAAGTGCATTGCATGGAGTTCATTCCTTAAAAGAAGAAAAAGTCAAAAAATAAAAGACTTAACAATATACCTCAAATCCCTAGGAAAAAAAGAACAAATCTACACCAACAGCACCAGAAGACAGGAAATAATTAGAATCAAAGCTGAAATCAATGAAACTGAAACAAAAGAAACAATTGAAAAATTTGACAGAACAAAAAGTTGGTTCTTTGAAAAAATAAATAAAATTGAAAGACCCTTAGTCATGCTAATGAAGAGAAGGAGACAGAAAACTCAAATCACTAAGATTTGTGATGAAAAAGGAAATATCAGAACAGACACTTTGGAAATATAGAAGATAATTAGAAATTATTTTGAAAACCCATACTCCAATAAAATAGAAAATATCGAAGGCATCGGCAAATTTCTAGAGTCATAATTTGCCCAAATTGAATCAGAATTACACACACAATTTAAACATACCAATATCAACTGATAAAATAGCAGATGCCATCAAAAGTCTACCAACCAAGAAAAGCCCAGGACCAGATGGATACACAGTCGAGTTCTACAAGACCTTTAAAGAGGAACTAATACCAATACTCTCCAATTTATTTCAGGAAATAGAAAAAGAGGCATCACTTCCAAATTCATTCTATAAGGCCAATATCACTCTGATTCTAAAACCAGGTAAAGGCACACACATTAAAAAAAAAAGAAAGAAAGAAAACTTCAATATCTCTAATTAACATAGATGCAAAAATTCTCAATAAAACTCTTGCAAAGCAAATACAAAAATATGTCAAAAAGATTGTGCACCATGATCAAGTGGGATTCATTCCAGGGATGCAATGTTGGTTCAACATATGGAAATCAATAAATGTAATTTATTACATCAATAGACTTGAAGATAAGAATCATGATCATCTCAATAGATGCAGAAAAATCATTTGACAAAATACAGCACCCCTTTATGTTCAAGACACTAGAAAAACTAGGGATAACAGAAACATATCTCAACATCATCAAGGCTATCTATGCTAAGCCCCAGGCAAACATCATTCTAAATGGAGAAAAACTGGAGGCATTTCCTCTAAAACCTGGAACAAAACAGGGATGCCCTCTCTCACCACTTCTATTTAACATAGTTCTTGAAACACCCGCCAGAGCAATTAGACAGATGAAAGAAATAAAAGGGATATACATAGGAAAAGAAGGACTCAAATTGACATTATTTGCTAATGATTTGATTCTATACTTGAAAGACCCTAAGAGTTCCACCAAAAAACTCCTAGGACTAGTAAATAAATTCAGAAAAGTAGCAGGATATAAAATTAACACCCATAAATCAAAGGTATGTATATCAGTGACAAATCCTCAGAAAGAGAAATGAGGAAAACTAACCCATTCTCAACAGCCTAAAAAAAAAAAAAAAAAAAGAAGAAGAAGAAAAAAAACTTGGGAATCAACTTAATTAAAGAAGTGAAAGATATATACAATGAAAATTACAGAACCCTAAAGAAAGAAATTAAAGAAGACCTTAGAAGATGGAAAGATCTATCTTGCTCTTGGATAGGCAGAATTAATATTATCAAAATGACAATAATACCAAAGAGGTATTATACAGATTTAATGCAATTCCAATCAAAATCCCAATGGCATTCCTCATAGAAATAGAAAAAGCCATCACAAAATTCATCTGAAAAAATAAGAAACCCAGAATAGCTAAAGCAATCTTTAGCAGAAAGAGTGAAGCAGGTGGCATCACTATACCAGACCTTAAACTACACTACAGAGCAATAGTAACAAAAAAAAAACCCCATGGTATTGGCACCAAAACAGACTGGTAGACCAATGGTATGGAATAGAGGACACAGAGACTAACCCACAAAATTACAAGTATCTTATGTTAGACAGAGGTGCCAAGAACATTCATTGGAGAAAAGATAGCCTCTTCAACAAATGGTGTTGGGAAAACTGGAAATCCACATGCATCAAAATGAAATTAAACTCCTATCTCTCACCATGCACAAAACTCAACTCAAAATGGATCAAGGACCTAGGAATTAAACCAGAGAATCTGCATCTAATAGAAGAAAATGTAGGCCCTAATCTTCATCATGAGGGATTAGCCCCCAACTTCCTTAATAAGACTCCTGTGGCACAAGAATTAAAATCAAGAATCAGTGAATGGGATAAACTCAAACTAAAAAGTTTCTTCTCAGCAAAAGAAACAATCTCTGAGGTGAATATAGAGCCTACATCTTGGAAGCAAATCCTTACCTCTCACACATCAGATAGAGCACTATTTACCAGGGTATATAAAGAACTCAAAAAGCTAAACATTAAACAAACAAACAAACAAATAATCCAATCAATAAATGGGCCAAGGACCTGAAGACACATTTCTCAGAATATGATGTACTATCAATCAACATATACATGAACAAATGTTCATCATCACTAGCAATTAGAGAAATGCAAATTGAAACCACTCTAAGATTTCATCTCACTCAAGTCAGAATGGCAGCTATTATGAAGACAAACAACAATAAGTGTTGGTGAGGATGTGGGGAAAAGGTATACCCATACACTGCTGGTGGGACTGCAAATTGGTGCAGCCAATATGGAAAGCAGTATGGAGATTTCTTGGAAAACTGGGAATGGAACCACCATTTTACCCAGCTGTCCCTCTCCTGTCTATACCCAAAAGACTTAAAAACAGCATACTACAGGAACACAGCCACATCGATGTTTATAGCAGCACAATTCATAATAGCTAAACGGTGGAACCAAACTAGATGCCCTTCAATAGATGAATGGATAAAACAAAGTGGTATATATACACAATGGTGTATTACTCAGCAATAAAAGAGAATAAAATCATGGCATTTGCAGGCAAATGGATGGAATTAGAGAAGATAATGCTAAGTGAAGTTACCCATTCCCCCAAACCAAATGCCAAATGTTTTCTTTGATATAAGGAGATTGATTCATAGTGGGATAGGGAGAGGGAGCATGGTAGAAATAGATGAACTCTAGATAGGGTACAGGGTTTGAGGGGAAGGGTTGGGGCATGGGACAATGAATGATGGTGGAATGTGATGATCATTATTATCCAAAGTACAAGTATGAAGACACAAATTGGTGTGAATATACTATGTATACAATCAGAGATATGAAAAATTGTGCTCCGTATTTGTAATAAGAGTTGTAATGCATTCTGCTGCCATATATTAATTAAAAAGGGGAAAAAATTTTAACAACAAAAAATAAAGTCAGGTTCAGGTAGCTCTAATCAGAGCTATCTGGTTCAGAGGAAGACAGGTGAAGTCGAACATATATGGCTTGTTAAATGTTGAGAAGAAAAAAGAGGGACTTAAGACAGAAGATGATGAAAATTGTGCATAAGAAGGATGAAAATTTCCAGAAAACTGGATTCTGACAATCTTTTACTGTGCATCTTGAGCCTCTGGGCACAATGTGACCACTTTCTTCTGGAAGCATGGGGTCAAATGATGGAGGGAACAAAGTTCACACTCCGGACAACAATTAGAATTTTTTATGCAAAAGTCCTGTCCCTGATGGCCTCTCTACTCCCTATTGAAAAGCTCTTTCAATGTTGCTTTTATTGTAATTTTTCTCTTTTTTATAGTGTGTATTGTTATTCTCAGGATGGAAATGATACACCTGCTAATCTTTTTAAATGTCAGAGCTGGAACTGGATGCCTATCATTTTTAGCACAAAAGAATTTCAAGGATTTATTTGTATCATTGCTTTTTATTAAAGAATAATCCCTTTTTATCTTTGTCTTTACCTTGCTATTTTTCTAAAATAAATAATGAGTTACATTATTTGTGTACATACCAACAACAAACTTACTAAAGGCAGTTCTCTTAATTGTGTTTTTCACAGGTGTTATACTGTGAAAATGGTGTATACTTTTCTGCTTAACACTGTCTTTAGTAAGGCATCAAATTTGCTCTAGGTTACAGGTAGCTTTATTTCATCAAAAATCAATTTGCAGTTTTAATGTGGGCCCATTTACCCCATAGCAATAACTTCCTGTTGTGAAGCAAAACTAAAAAGAATGATTTGTTTATGTTTGGTTAAGCCCTCAAATTCAGAATCTAATTGTTTCTGTGCAAAACCCTGCTTTATGAACTGTTACTCTTATTTTTATAGTGTAATTTAGGGTGGGGGGGCTTGGAAAATGGTTTCTTAATTCAATGGACTTAAATATTTCCCCACCAGCTGCCAAATAATTTGTGGGAAAGCATTATCATTTTGTGCATGTGTCCTAAGAGAGAAACAAAAGTAAAAGCCTGTCTGTAAGCATGTGGCAGGGAAAAGTAAACATTATCCCTTAAAATGCCATTATATAAGATCACCTCCTTTGAGTATGGATTAATTAGTACAGAAATATAAGAACTACTTATATTTAAATAAACAAAAATCACCAATTAATGCAGAGTTCAGGCATAATTGCTTAGCAATAATTTGTTTTTCCTTGTAAATTTATAATGAGTATATAATAATTATGCAAAGCTCTGAATTCTTAAAGTATCCACAGCAGTGTATTATATTTCTATGTTCACATGCTTGTAGATGGATGTAAGATTTTAAAGGTTGTTCTAAACAGAAAAAAAAGTGACTTAAGGCCATTTCTGCTTTCTTTGTTACAAGCTTTTGTTTTTGTTTCCTTATGTAATTGCCAACAATATTATAATTTTAATGATTGTCCAAAAAGAGAGATTTGTATCTCATCTTACTTAATTAGCTCTGAGTGATTGGTTGTGTGGGACATGTATCTAACATAAAGTTAGGAAAAAAGAAAGTTTAACATATGAAAATATCACAGAGGTAACAACATTAAGAACAATTTCAATAAGTGGGAGATGTTCTCAGGTCAAGAACTGGTAGGTAACTTCAAAACTAAAGTTCTGTGTTTACAGAGCAGGAGAAATTACATGGAGATCCTGGCACATAGGCTCACTTGGTTAGCTGGAGAAGTTGTTAAGAATTGCAATGGAATATTTTAGCCACTCAGATATCCTTAAACACTTCACTTACCAGACCCTATGTCTGGTATTTCAAAATACTTAATACATTTTTCTGTGACACCAGAATACAATTGTTTTATTTCTTATTTTCCATCTAAATAGTGCTCACTATGAAAACCATCACGGATTCTTCATTTTTCATATTTTTCAATGCACTTTAAAGCTTGGGTGCTAAATTCTGGAATGTGTCCATAAAAATTGCAATGTAAGTATGGAAAACTAAAAGTGAACCAAGATATTAAAAAAGTGAAGATCTACTTCATATATATTTTGAAGTTCCATTATTTATTTCCTCACTATAAACAAGAAAGCTATGTTGATCTGAAATTAAAGAGATACAATAACTAGGAGACACCTAGGTACATCATCTGAATCTGCAAACTGTAGGCTCAAAAATACCAATGATATAGTTTCAGTCAATCTTTAGGCCCCAAAACCAGGGGAGCCAAGAGTGTACATCTCGATCCTAGGGTAGGAAAAGGGTGTTTTCTGGTTCAAGCAGGGAGCCATGAAGGGGATGAAGTTCTTCCTTTGCTTTTAATTTTTTTAAATAAATATATATTCATGCTCTGAATGGATCAGATGATACCCCACGGGGGAGGGGAACTTACTTTTCTGAGTCCACTAATTCAAATGTCAACCTCATTTGAAACCATCCTCACAGAATCATGCAGAAATAGTCTTTAATCTGCAGAGAGCCTAGCTCAGTCATACATAATTTAATTATCACAAGATAATCAGGCATAACTGCTTATTCTTAATATGGCCTGCTTATAAGGTTGATTCTACTCCCAGAAGTGATCAGAGGAACTCATATAGCCTCCACTGTGTAAATAACATAACTTACTCTGAGTAAACTTTCTTATGAGTTTCTGACACTTTTCCTAACTGCCAAGCAGAAGGTGTCTATAGGAGGAGCCCTCCAGTAAGAACCAAGGGTACCAAATCCCTTATGAGCTTTCAGTCTCCCTGTGCACTTCTACTGAGATAAGTCTAAGAAAGCGATAGCCTCAGTTTTCTCAGACTTCACCCCAGGACTCTTGTCCCTTTGTTAAATCTGTTTTTCATCTTTTTGTCATAATAAATCTTAGCCATGGGTATGAGCAACTGTGTGTGTGGTCTGGTGAGTCCTCCTGGAGAATCATGAAAGCTCAGCATACCAACCACCTAAGTTTCTATTAGTCAAGAGTAACAATATCAGAGTGCTGTCTCCTATGAGATTTTCTTTTACATTATTTCAGTGTTGCATTTGATTCCGGGATAGATGCATTTTTTTTTTCTTCAACACTAGCAAGTTAAAAGTTTTATGTGAGCAAAAAGTACCTCTTGGAATCGTGATTTCTGAACCTGTATGTGAATGAATCAATCTACAGAGCACCCTGTTTAATAGTTTTAGAAGACTAGGAATATTTTATATTTTCCCCATTTCTATATTGTCTTATATATTTATCATATAATATTTAACAAGGCATAAAAATCAATTTAAATGTAAATATTTTCTTCATAATTTGGCCTATCTTATACTATTCTGTGTATTGCTGTTCTTCTTCTTATGTTGTTTTACCAGTTGGGATGTTTTGGGCTACAAGTAATAGATGTCCTGAAAGGAAGTTATTGTTTGAAACAATGAAGAATTTAATGTCATAGATCAAAAGAAGCCCTGGGAATACAACTTCAGAACCAGTTAACCGACCAATACATACAACACCAGAAACTTAGATGCCAATAATATTTGTTTCACATCCTCAGTATTTTGTGTGTCTTCAGTCTTGCCTTCTCTTAACTAAAAGATATTCCACAACACCACACATAAGATGTTCAAAATCTCAAGCAAAATGCAAAAAGAGGAATTTTTTTTGCAAGAATATCTTATCAAGGAGAAAAAAAATTTCTTACACAACATCAGAAGAAGTTTTCATATAGTTTATTGGCTAGGGTGATAATCACATTGACAAATCTTGGCAAAACTATTCTTTGCCAAAATAAAGAGAATTATCATAATTGGATTTAGATTAAGAAAAATTGCACATTGGGATTAGAAAGTGGCCATTGTCCATGAGCTTGGAGCAGTTGAGCATGAGAAAGAAGGCTCACACTCTGCCAGAAGGACAAAGTAAGAAGAATAGCTGCAGGATAAGCAATCAATTATGTCTCCACTGAGTTCAGTCTAATCCGGGTCAATAATTATGGCACTTTGTAAACACATCAGAAAACGTGTGTATTTATGAATGAATACATATACTTTTCCAACCTTAATAAGGTTAACATCGTTCATTTTTAATAGAAAGATGTGTATTTTTTTCTATTTAAAATTAATTTGGACTAAGGATGTAGCTCAGTCTAGCATATGAAAGTCCTGGGTTTCAATCCTCAACACTGCAGAAAACAAAACAAAACAAAAACAAGCAAACAAAAAACACATTAGCTCTTAATCTAACATAAACCATCTTTAAAATACATAAGAACTGTGCAATTTCTATTTAAAATACAATGCAACTTTTTGATTTTATAATTTTAATTTGTGAATTAGTTTTCATGTCTATTAATAATTCAACTTATAATTCAATAATTTATTCATGTATCTACTCTGTTAGTTTATATATAATATTTGCATACTGAACACAAGGGAAAACCTGATTTTGTGTGTGTGTGTGTGTGTGTGTGTGCATGTGTGTGTGTGATTCACTGAGTGTATGGAAAACCTAACTCATTTTGTATTCTAGTATGTAATATGCATGGCTAGATAAGAACAGATAGATTTCTATTTTAGAACATCTTGAGCATAAATAAGATTTTAAAATATTTTATCTACAAATATGTATCATTGTTCTCTTGCCCTTTATATATATTTTTAGTAATTATATATCATATATTCTTTTTCTATTGGTGGTATTCTTATTCTATATATAGACCTGTTTTTACATTTCTGATTGATACTTTTCCATATAATTTTCTTTAAGCTTTAGTTTTTTAGGAAAAAAATAATTTGTAGACACATAACTCACAAATTTTTAAATTTAATGAATTGGGAGCACAGAATGATTTGCAAACTATTTACCTTTGAGTAAACACTACATCTATCTTACTATGATTTTTTTTTCTTAAAGGCTCCCTAGACACTCATTTGCAAGGACTCCAGTACTCCAAAACTGTACTAATCAAAACTGATATAAATTAACAGTAAAATTGGCGCACACAAAAAAGACCAGATTTGGAGACTTAATACTTAGCATACAATTGACAATCCAGTTTGGATTAAATGATCATTGGAAACTTAAAGATTGTCAAAATAAAGTCAAGTAAAATGAGAAACAGTAATGTGTGTCAGTAAGGAGACAGAATAATTTGTAAGGAAGCCTTTCTCTTGTTTGGATGCATGGGGTTTATAGAATGGAACTGTTCATATAGCCAACAGGCAAGGTGGTGCACAAATCATCTGCGGCCATTGTTCCTAATTCTAATCAATATTATGTACTGCTTTTATATTTAGTAAAATTGGATTTAAAGAAAGTGAGCATTCACTTAATTGTCTTGAATGCTTCCTTTTGTTTTTGAAAATGATACAACTTAAATACAATCTTAAGTGCATTTATCTAATTGCTTCATTATCATTGATGTTACTACTTGTTTTTTGGTTCTGAGAGCAACCTTCTCTATTCTTCAAGAAAATTCTTGGGGCTGGAGTGGTGGCTCAGTAGTAGAGCACTTGCCTACCATGTGTGAGGCATTGGGCTCGATTTTCTGCACCTTATATAAATAAATAAAATAAAGGACCATTGACAACTAAAAAATATTAAAAAAAAAATTCTTATCTGGAATCAAGGATATACTTATAGCTGCTTTTGTTGTTTTCTTTTAAAGCTTTTTTCTTTTCAGTAGGCCATGAGTTTCAAGAGGTCAGGTATCATATCTAGTTCTTTTCTTGTACCTCCCACAGCATCTGTTAAGTTTAGCAAAGAATTTGGGAAACTGTTGACCAAACATAAAACTACTCTCTTTGGTGTCTTTTTAAAAAAATTCTGTCTGTTCTATTTATTGTCCAGAAGAAATCACCATTTACTTTTGCACCTGAACTTTTTTTATGTAGTTTTCTTTATAGAGGTTTGTCACCTCTTTGTTGATTCTCATGTATTTTATTTTATTCTATGTTTTTAGGCTATTGGGAATGGAGTAGTTTTCTTAATTTCTCTTTCATAGGGTTCATCCCTGATGTATAGAAATGCATTTAATTTATGGGTATTGATTTTATATCCTGCTACTTTGCTGAATTTGTTAATTAATTCTAGTAGTTTTCTGGTAGAGTTTTTTTTTTTTTTTTAATCCTGTAAGTATAGAATCATGTCCCCAGCAAATAATGATAGTTTGAGTTCTTCTTTTCCTATCAGTATCCTTTTAATTTCTTTCATCTAATTGCCCTGGCTAGAGTTTCAAGGACTATGTTGAATAGAAATGGTGAAAGAGGTCATCCCTGTCTAGTTCCAGTTTTTAGAGGGAACACTTTCAATTTTTCTCCATTTAGAATGATGTTAGTCTTGGGTTTAGCATAATTATTGAGGTATGTTCCTACTATCTATAGTTTTTTAGTGTTTTGAACATGAAGGGATGCAGTATTTTGTCAAATGCTTTCTCAACATCAATTGATGTAAACATATGATTCTTAAGTATATTGATGTGATGAGTTACATTTATTGATTTCCATATGTTGAGCCAACCTTGCATCTCTAGAATGAACCCCACTTGATCAGGGTGCACTATTTTTTTTAATATGTCTTATATGCGATTAAGAGTAATAAGTAGGCCCAGATCTTCATCATGTCAAGTTAGGCCCCAACTTCCTTAACAAGACTCCTAAAGTGCAAGAAATAAAATCAAGAATTAATAAATGGGATGGACTCAAGTTAAAAAGCTTTTTCTCAACAAAAGAAATCATCAATGAAGTGAACAGAGAGCCTACATTTTGGGAAGAAAATTTCTGCACACACACATCAGATGGAACACTAATCTCCAGTATATATAAAGAACTCAAAAACCTTAACACTAAAACCAAAACAAAACAAAACAAAACAAAAAAAACAACAACCCAATCAATAAATGAGCTAAGGAGCTGAACAGACACTTCTCAGAAGAAGATATACTTTTGATCAACAAATATCTAAAACAATGTTCAACATCTCTAGTAATTAGAGAAATGCAACTCAAAACTACTCTAAGATTTCATCTCACACCAGTCAGAATGGCAGTTATCAAGAATACAGATAACCATAAATGTTGGCGAGAATGTGGGGGAAAAGGCATGCTCATACATTGCTGGTGGGACTACAAATTGGTGCAACCAATCTGTAAAGCTGTACAGATATTCCTTACAAAACATGGAATAAAACCACCATTTGACCCAACTATCCTACTCCTTGGTCTATACCAAAAGGACTTAAAATCAGCATACTGTAGTAATACAGCCACATCAATGTTCATAGCGGCTCAATTCACAATAGCTAAACTGTGGAAGCAACCTAGATGCTCTTCAATAGATGAATGGATGAATATATATATATATATATATATACACAATTGAAATATATATACACAATTGGAACATTACTCAGAATTAAAAGAGAGTAAAATTATGGCATTTGCAGGTAAATAGATGGATTTGGAGAATATCATGCTAAGCAAAATAAGCCAATCTCAAAAAACCAAAGGTCAAATGTTCTCTCTGATAAGTGGATGCTGATCTATAAAGGCAAAGTGCGATGCATGGGAAAAATGAAGGAACTTTGGGCAAAGAGGAGGGAGGGTAAGGAGGGTGCATGAGAGCAGGAAAGATGGTGGAATGAGATGGACATCATTACTCTAGGTAACATAGGACTGCACTTATGGTACGATGCTACATCATATACAATGATAGAAATGTAAAGTATGTTGCAATTGTGTACAATGAATCAAAATTCATTCTGCTGTCATATATACCTAATTAAAATAAATTAATTTAAAAATTCACAAAATAACTTGTTGGGATAATGAACTGAATTTCATTAAATCTGTAGGTATATTTGGCAAGAATTGTCATCATGACAATAATAAATACTTCCCATCCATGAATCTAAAAGTTCTCTTCATTTATTTAGTTCTTTTTTATTTCTTTCACCAAACTTTTGTACTTTAAATCATGTAGATTATTGGATTTATTCTAAAATTTTCATTATTTTGTGCTAATGCAAATGGTATTATGTTTTTAATTTCAAATTTTACTGGTTCATTGCTATTATATAGGAGAGCAATTGGCTTTTTTGCATGTTATATTAAATTTGTAAACTGCAACCTTACTATAATTGCTTATTCATTTCAGAAGGTGTTTTGGTTGATTCATGTTTTCTGCACTGACAATCCAGCCCTCTATGAACAAAACAATTTTATTTCTTAACTTCTTTTTTTCATATTCTATTGAACTAGGTAGCTTAGTATAATGAGAAGAAAGAGTTCCTTCTTCCTGAGCATTCAGGGGAAACATCAAGTCTCTCAATGTTAAATATGATGTTCGCTGTAGGATTTTCAAAGATGTTTTTATCAAGTTCAGGAAATTCCCTTATATATGCAATTTGCTGACAAAGCAGAATATTTTCTTAAAAAGTGTAATAATGTTATCCTTGTGTTTTTAATATGTATAGATCATAATATAAGTTGTAGGTTCTGTAACACATTCTCTTTGTCAGATTCGGAAGTCCCTTTTATGATTCTGACTCTTTTTACTCAAAGTAGTTGAAATTTGTGAGAAACCTTTTTTAATCAACTGAGTTAATCATAAGATATTTTTGTTGTTATTGTTTCATTGTTATTGTTGTTGTTCATTTTGTTGACGGTTAAATTGTATGAACTACTTTTATGACATTAAACAAGCTTTCACTTCTGGAATAAATTACATTTGGTCCTGATGTATTATCACTTTTATATGTTGCTAGGTTTATTTTGAGAATATTTCACTGAGACATCTTTGTCTCTATGTTCATACATTTTACATCAATGTTTCTTTTTTAAAAAAATAGTTCTGATTGGACACAATAGCTTTATTTTATCCATTTATCTTTTTATGTGGTGCTGAGGATCAAATCCACATGCTAGGCAAGAGCTAAGATACAACCCCAGCTCCTTAATGTTTCTTTATTGTAAAGTGATCATCATATTTTGATGTCAAAATATGTTGGCCTCATTACATGAGTAGCAAAACATTCTTTTCCATTCTCCAGAAGACTGTGCAATGCTTATGTAATTTTCTTTAAATTTTTAGAAGACATTATTAATTAGTTTAATTTAGACAAAATCTTTAAGAAGGGATTGAATTTCAGATTTTTATTTTTTTTCCCTTTACTTCTTTGATAAGTTGAGCTTTTGAAAAAAATGATTAATTTTATCTTACTTGCCAACTAGTGACAGATTATTCATAATATACTCTTAACATGGGTTGAATCCACAGTGATGCAGTGTTTGTCATTCCTGATGCTAGTTTCACAGTGTGTTCCTTCCTGTGTTCTTGTTGATCTCTTGGATGCTTGCACTTTGCTTAAAACAAAACAAATCACAGCAAAAAAAAATTATATTCCATGGTGCAAGTTCTAATAGCTTGATGTTCCCCTTTGCAGCATTTTTGACACATTGTCTTGCACTTAATTTTTAGATTGTTTCTAACTTTTATATATATATATATATATATATATATATATATATATATTCATTCTAATTAGTTCCTCATCACAGTAGAGCCAAATTTGACACATTATACATTTTTTACAGGAGTATAACTTCTCATTCTTCTGGTTGTACATCTAAAGTTATACCAGTCATGTAATCATATATGTACATATAATAATAATGTCCAATTCATCCTACTATCTTTCCTACCTCCATACCCCTCCCCTCCTTTCACTCCCCTCTGTCTAATCCAATGCACCTCTATTTTTCCCTAGCACCTTCCTCCAATGATTGTGAATTAGCATCTGCATGTCACATAAAACATTTTGTCTTTGGTTCTTTGGAATTGGCCTATTTCACTTAGCATAACATTCCCAAGCTCCATCCATTTACTGGCAAATGCCATAATTTTATTCTTCTTTAAGGCTGAGTAATATTCCATTATGTATATATATCACATTTTTTTTTATCCATGCATCTATTGAAGGGCACTCAGGTTAGTTCTACAGTTTAGCTATTGTGTTTCCTGAACATCTGTTATATTTGCACTGAGAGCAGTCTGACCTTTTTCTCCCTTTTAAGAGAATAACAGTTTCTATCTTCATGAATAAATAATTATTTATTTTGAATTCCAACAACTTGACCAAGATATTTGGATAGACAAAATTTGTTGTCATTTCATGGAAAATATTCTATGTTAATAATTATATTCTACTTTCATTTTTAACATTCTTAATTTAGAGTCAGCCATTTTCTTACAGTTTCAACAGTTATTGCTAAGTTTTATCACTTTTTTCTCATTTTTTAAAATTTCTTGCCTTTTACTCTGACAAAATAAGCCTCATGACATCTGATAATTTAATGCATATGTGTGCTCATTCAAAGCCAATGAAACATTCAGAAAGTATCAGATCTGAACTCTGCTTTAGAACTGAAAACACCTCAAACTCTTTGTATCCTAAAATCCACCAATTTCCTAAGGAATGTGTAAGGAATTAATATAGGCAGGTGACAGATTCTCACCATAATGAGTACTCTGATACCTGAAGTCTCATTTTTTTGGGACCTAAAAATCATGCAATTGTAAAAAGAAGATTTTTGCTACATTATGATTTTTATAGGTGTTGTTTACACTTATTGATATATGTATATAATTGAATTCATATTTTTTAATATGGGGTAATGAACTCAGGTATGCTTTATCATTGAGCGACATACCCAGCACATTAAAAATCACTGTGAGAGTATCTTGCTAAAATTCTAAGGATCTTGCTAAGTTGCTGGGCTGCGTTTGAACTTGTGATCCTCCTGCTTCAGCCTACTGAGTTGCTGGGAATAAGTGTACATCATCATACCTAGCTGCAAAATTTTTCCCTCAAAGAATATTGCCATATTTTCTCTGAATTTGTAAAAAAATGCAAAGAATTTATTAATGGTCATTGTTCAGAAATTAGCAAAATGTTATTTATAATTTTTCAGTATTTCAAAGATAATTTTATGCCATCCATTATAATTTTCTGACAGTGTATTTGAGTCAACGAGAAATGATGATTCCAATAACCCATTTCAATGCACATTCTGTCAATCTTTCTCAGTGTTGTGGGTTAAATATATATGGGGTAGAAATACTCATGAGAAATTACTTTGCTCTTTTGAACATGAGTTTGCAATGTAGGGCAGGGAAAGGGCATGTCTGCTACAATAAACACTTAGCCTCTTATGATTATTAAATGATCATTCAACTTACCTCTTCTTCCTATCTCCTCATAATAAGTCAGGCAATAAAACTCAGGGCTAAGAAGTAAACAAATTAAATTCCAAGATATGCAAATTATAGCATTTTTTTCATTTATATCTACTTTCAAAAGAAACACTCAGATTATAATACATAGCCTAAGATTTCGGAATAAGAAATAAGATGAGAAACATTCATACCACTAATTACATTATTTTCCTGTAAACACAAATACAATAGCATTCCCTTACATTTCTTTTCATTTGGTGTCTGATGGTGGGATGAATTGAAAGAAATTAAATTGCTGAGCGAAGGTGCATTCAAAGAATTCCATCATACTTTCCATGCCTGTCACTCTGCCGATGTTCAAACTGCATCATGTCTTTTCGTCCTTTCTCATAATTGTACCAGTATCTTTCTTTTTTGTTGTTCATTCTCTCAATCCTTATCAATATCTCTTCTGGAACATTTGAAGTTCTAAAAAATTTTTTTCTAACCTTAACAATCTTAGGCCAATGAATTCAGTTGATACTTTTGGACTACTTATTATGTTAGTACCCAGAACACTTCATATTCTTGACTTAGCCAATATGAATCTCTCTTGTGACACTTTTACATGGTTTATATATCATGGGATACATGCTTTTTAATTCAATAATTATTTTTCATTCACTGAAATAACCTTACCCATTTGCAGGTAGATATATAAATTTTTCCCTTCAGTTGTCAGAACATTTGGAAAAGTACCTAAAAAATTATTTTCTGTATAATTTATGTATTAATTCTTGAACATTTATATTATATGACATATAATAGTTATATTTTCTTATAGCGATATATTGCAAATTTAGAATAACACTATTGGTAAGGAATATTAAACTGCATATTTATTGGGAAAATATATTACACAGGACCCAAATACTCAATACATTAAAATAGCTATCACATTTCTTTTTACTATTTATTTATTTCATACTGGGCATTGAACCTGGGGCGATTAACCAATGAGCCATAACCCCAGTACTCCTGTTATTTCAAAGTTTTCTGGGACAAATATTAACACCTTTTTTGCAAAGAATGTTTTCAGTTTGCAATTTTAAAAAAGTTTACACATTGAATTTAAATTTAAAAAATACAGTTATTATATAATCTGTGTATATGTATAAAAATCTCCTTTAGCACTCAAAAGTTTCTAAATTATTTGGTTTGGACTATTTTTCTGTTTTGAATTATTTAAAAGATTGCATAAATTTCTAAGAATGTAGCTAATGACTTAACTTTTATAAAACTAAGATTGCTATGCTTGTGTACTACTTCTTGAGGACACACAAAAAAGCACTTCGAAATTCTTAAAAAAAGAATGCTGTAGAAAGTCAAAGTAATACAATTTCATTATGAACCAAATGCTAACATCATTAATCACTGAAAATGAAATGATCATACTTACAATTGGAATATATTTTAGAGCCAAAGACCTTTTGTTATCCTAAGCTACACCAATTTGTAATTGCTAATGAATCTAATGTTCACAGAAAATATTACTCATCTAAATATGAAAAGTAGCATACTAAATAGTAAAACATGTAATTAGTGAATAAAAATCTGATTATACAAGCGAATTATTTTTTTTCATTTAATGAACTGATATTTTTATTTATATTCTGATAAGACATTCAAATGTATCATAGTATGCATAATACTATATTATCGATATTTTAATCTTTTAAAATTTTATTAGTGAAGAATAAGAACATCTCATTTTAGTTTGAAATACATTTTCAAATGACTCATTGAAAAGGTGCTGCACAATACATTTTATGTTTATTAGAAATATTAAAAAATTATTTTGAAATTGAAATTGAAATTGAAGGGGAATGTGTACACAGAAACAATGAAGAGAATGAGTAGCCCAAAAGGTTGTCTGCTTTGAATGTGCCCAATCAGAGTCCTAGCTGATGTATCCTCTGTATTGATACCATCCTGCAGCCTTAACAAGAATGACAAAGGACAATGATGCTACTTGGATTTAGCTAGCAAGAATAACCTCCTAAGATCACATTTATATTTTTACAATGTGAGGCATGAGGTCATACAATGTCAGAGCTCAATAGCACAATTCTAGGAGGAAAAAAAAAAGAAAACAGTCTTATTTTAGCTAGTTTCATGGTTCACCTGCAACTTCGATCAGTACCTAAATGATGATGGGAACATAGGGAAAAATAATGCAGTTTAGAAACTGCCCGATTACCTAAAGATAATGTACTTTCTCATTGAAAATACGTTGCTGCTTGTAATATACTCTTGAGTCATCCCCCAGTTCAGTGAAGCATATGGGATCTGTAAACCTTCAATATTGGTCAATTGTCACACAGAGGCAAGTAAGACACACATTTGAAGTATTATAAAAGTTCAAGATAAATTAAGTGCCTTTCTCAACTGATAATATAACCCTGTTTCAGTTCCTCTTTGTATTTCTCACTATAACTGTCTGTTTCTTAAAAAAATAAAAATAAAATAAAATGAAAACTAAGATTGGGAAAATATATTCTCTCATATGAAAAACCTTTCTTTTGCTAAAACATAGCTTGGCTATCAAAGAAAAAAAGAAAAACATTGAATACTAAGAATTATGGAACAAAGTTAGAACTCCTTTGAATTATATACAAAGATTTCATTGATATGACCTCTGCCTTCCTCTCCTGCTTCAGCTGCTTTGACCTATCCTCCTTTATTCTCAGTTCCCTGCCCCCAAGTGCTCCTCTTACTGTAGTTCTTCCCTGCACCCCATAAGATCACATTTGACTAATGGTACCACTTCATTAATCGCAAGCGACCCTTTAGCCTGGCTTTGTTTGTCAGTCCTGCTGCAATCAGCTGAGGTAGGCTTCAACATCACCATGAAGTCTGCCCTGTTCTCTTCTCCACTTAGAGTACTTCAAGGGTGTTTGCATTCAGGAAATCCAGGAAAATACACCACTGAACAACAGATGCAGCAAACAAAGGATCATGCAGAACCTTCGTAAAAGAACAGACAGATTTCCTGAGAATGCACTATGTCTGACTCAGTGCCAAAGGCCAAATAGTGCAAAAACTTCAGTATATCAGTCCAGCCAGGGTAGACTCGATCTAGCAGGAGTACCAAATCAAAATAAGAATAACATAAACATCATGATAATATCAACTATTTAGAGGCAATGCATTAAGGAGTTTCCCAACTCAGTGAATATAAGCAACAACAGTTATGCTTACATATAGAATTTTTGTACATAATATGTAGATGATGGCATGTATAGGTGACAGAGAATTGGGTCCTCTGATTCAAAGCCTCCATGTTTTATATGCTTGATATCATAGATTTCCATAATGGTGTGAATTTATCTAACTCAAATACGTTGGTCAATATTTTTCCATCATTTTCTTTTCTTTAAGCATAACAGACATGAAGGAACTTTATTTTTGTTTATTTGACTGGTTTTTCACTTTTCATGTATGAAGTTGATTTTGTTTGTTATTTCTCAGTTACTCTTTTAAGGCTCATATAGAGTTGAAGAAAAGGTAGAAAGCTGAGTTTATTTTCCTTACTTTCCTTATATATTTTTAAAAAATGAATTGATTTTGCGTATTTTTCCTCCCAGTGGAAATCAAATCAATGAACTCATTAAAACAGATAATGAACATATATCCCTTTCAAATATCTGTCAATACTTCATGTCTAAAGGAAACTAGGACATAAGCTCATATTTTGGCAGAAACAATTTCTTCCTCTGAAGTTAAAAGAAAGTATAAATTCTGTTCCTCATTTCACCAGAAGATTGTATTCCCTTTCTTCCTCTCTCATCTTTGGCTTCTTAGCCAAGTTGACCCTAAGCAAAAGAATATGATATTTTAAAATAATAGATGTATTTGAAATTCTTCAGGGGTTGTCTTAGTGTTCTAAAATAGGATGATCTGTTGGGAATAATGCAATTGCTCATTCAGCCTAGTTTTTGCTGTTTACGGGTACTACTTCCCTGCTTGTCTGCACAAGGCAAACATGCTCATACATGGACTTTAAATCATAGGTTCCTCAGCCCACAGATTCAAATTTATTTACTCAGGCCCTATATATCTCCAAGTGCCCATCTTGAAAATCTCAGTTATATGCAAGAACAGAAAAATATAAGCTAAAAAGTGAATTGATTCTTCCTAAGTCAAGAGTTCAATTCTGAACTAATCATCTTTATTCCAGCAGAGACTGGGGATGCAGGTACACAGAACAAAGATCTGGTGAAGACAGGGAGAGGTGGCTGTCCATAGGTGAAAAGAGAAACCTTAGTAAAAAACATCCCTGGAAACACTGGATATTGGACTTTCAGCCTTTGGATATATGGAAAACAAAATCTCTGTTGTTAGGCTTCCACTCTCTTTTTTTTAGCTTCCTCTTTATTGTTATTTTATTATGGAAACCAAAGCATATGTATACATATAATGACTAAGAATATATATATAGAGAAACCAAAGCATATGTGTATATATACATATTCATTATATATATACATATGCTTTGGTTTATCTCTCTCTATGTGTGTGTGTGTGTGTGTGTGTGTGTGTGTGTGTGTGTGTGCGCGCGCGCTTGTGCACACGCACTCATTGATTGAAGGCAGTCTCAGACAATGTACTATGTTAGAGTAGCAAATAAACTTTGTCAATGGCTAGGTAAGAAAACATATTAATCTAATTTTTTCTAGAAGAGGTTGTTGTTTCTCAAGTTGTGAATTCATCCTCCCCTTTAATTTCTTAATAGAATATGATGTTGATCTTTTTTGATCCTGAAATCTGTCCAGACCCTCTCTTGTATATCTAGTTTTAAGTTTACAGTACTTTAACATTCTTTCCTAATCATAGTGACCAAATTTGAAGATGATTAATCTAAAACTATATTTATAGTTGGAAAAAAAATTCCCCTCCTGAACTTTTTCACCATAACTGTGAAATATTTGCAGAGATGTTCGAGTCCTGGTCTCTCCTTGGCTTCCTCTCTCTCTCTGTTCTCTCCTTGAACTGAAATAATCAACCACTAAAAATGCTCCTTTTTTGCCTTCAAAGTGCCTTTTTCCATTAAATCTTACATCCACAGTTATCTTCATTAAGATAACTTCTGTATCAACAAGAAGAATAATGAAGAGTTAAGTGTAAAGGAAAATGACTTTAAAACATGTGAGTAAACATTTTGTAAACATTTGAAGGGACTGATGAAAGTGAATTGCAGGATCAATTACTGTTTATTATATTAATTATGTAAGTATAAAAGAGGTCCTGGGTAACCATTAAAAAGCAATGTTTAGGTCAATTTTACTGAGCAGTGAAACTTTTAAAGGAAGAGTTTATGATTCACTAAGAGAAAACAAACAATGTTTTAAAAAACCTAAAATGTAGCAACAGCATGGATATAGCTTGTTTTCTCTATTGGATTCTATTGTAGTTGGGATTCCTGCAGTGATAACATATCATTAAATATTTCAGATAAACTCATAGTAAAAATGGACTCTGCAGGTGCATTGAAGCCTCCTGTAATACCATCTACTTGGGGCCTGAGGCACAAGGATCTCAAGTTTGAGGCTAGCCTGGGAAAATCAGCCATACCCTATCCCAAAATAAAATTTAAAAAAGGACTGTGGATTTACATTGACAGAGCGTTTCCTTGGCTATATGCAAGGTTTTGACTTTGAGACGCACCAACACACACATATCTCTCAAAGAATATGGCAGTATGTTCAGAACCTGGGAAGAATGTGATACAATCCATGAATTCCCCTACTTCCCATAGAGTCCAAAAAACTCTGATTATCCAGTGCTGTTATTTTTGTTGTTGTTGGATTTTTTTCTTCTTCTTCTTTTTCTTTTTACTTTTTTTTAAATTGTGGATTAAATTTTGAAGGTTTACTACTGAGCTATATTCCCTGTTCTTTTCTCTCCCTTCCCCTCCCCCCTCCTCCCCTTCTTATTCTCCTCCTCATCCTCTTGCTCTTCCTTCTCCTCCTTCTTTAAATTTTGAGCTATCTTGCTAAATTTCTGAGGCTGGCCTCCAACTTGCCATCCTCCTACCTTAGCCTCCTGAGTTGCTGGGATTTACAGACACGTGCCACTGTTCCCAGTTGTGCTAGTATCTGTAGGAAGTTTTTGTTGTATTGTTATATTGAAGAAGTAGGTATAATGAAGAGATGACAAAAATTAATTCATGGAATGAAGCAATGATTTGACTGTGTAGACTTGAGGAGTACAGAAAAAGAAAATTTCCCTTCCTTGCTCATTGCTAGGTTCATAACTAAAGTCCCTACAGAAGATAGATTGATAAGGAAACAGCATAAAAATTATTTAATACAAGCTTTAAATCACACAAGTTAGTGTGCAAGTAAGTACTCAAAAAATAAGTAAACATACATTTTTTTATGTTTAGATTTGATAAGGAATCAAAACATGGGAAATATGATTGGAGAACAAAAGGAAATAACCAAGTGGTGATAAACTGGGGAATATTTACCAAAGTCTGTTCAGATTCAACTCTGTGCTCTGTGTCTTCAAAGACAAAGGTGTTCCCTTCCTATAGGTATAAGGAAGGCACCAGTTGAACAAGGGTCTTTGTAACCTGCTTTAGAGGCAAGGGCCAGAAGAAGATGAAGTCTACCTTCCTGTTATTCCTGTTTTCTCAAATGTCAAAATGCCTTATTTCATGGGGGCCTGCCCTGAACTCCATCAAAGTCAACAGATTCTATTACCTAAATTATGTGGCAGTTAATAAACTTATATATTACTAAACTTATTATTAATTATTGAACTTCATAACCACCATGGCATAAACTTTATGTATTTTAATTATCTCTGAATGTAAGTAGATGTGTAAACTATTTTTCCTAATAAAACATTTTATATGAACATATGAATTTATGGAGAACTCTGGTTTTTTTTCTGTTTCTGTTATAGCAAATAACCATAAATCAAATGATTTGGAAGAACACACACTTGTGCAGTTCTGTAAGTCAGCATTCTAGTCAGAATCACCCTAGGCTAAATTCAAGGTGAGTGCCGGCTCCATTCCTTATGGAGCCTCTGGGGAGAATCCATTGACTTGACTTTCCCAAGTTCCAGAGGCAGCTTGTGTTTCTGGGCTTGCAGTCTCCATCAATTCTGGAAATCCACAGTGACCAACTGATGCTCTTTCATGATGCCACTCCCTGATTCTGATTCTGAATTCATTGTTCATGACAGAATGCCTTCTGATACTAACTGGGCTTCCTGAGATAGATAGTATAGTGAAATCTTAAGTTCATCAGATTAGGTAAACTATAACCTTTGTTTCTCCTCACCACAGAACAGCTTCTTCCCAGACACTAGGAATTAGGATATGGATACCTTTGGAGGACATTTTTCTCTATCACAATATCCTTGGCTGTTGTTTATTTGACTAAAGGATTTGATCATTCTGCTCTTATTTGTGAATTTTTTTTGCAATTTTAAATGACAGATCTGCTCATTATTTTCTAGCTCATCTGCTGAATCTCAGAATACTGACACCTGAATTTGGTGTCATTTTTCCCTTATAAATCTCCTCAGTTTGACCTGTTCTCTGAAAGGAGACATAGCAGGGATTCTGATGTGATAAGCAAGAGAAAACACTTCACAGGATTCTAGTTCCCACCACAATATTGTTAATTACTTCATATAACCTGATAAAGGTAGAGAAGAGAAAAGATAAAGTGGAAGGTGGATCTGTATCATTACATTCCAATTAGACAAAGTAGCTAATATTTGAGTTTAATGAATGCAGATTGATCCCAAAGGCATTCTAGAAATTCCTTCATTCACAAGAAACAAGAAAGGGAAGATAACTAATAGCTCTCAAAGGAGATAGCAATAAGTTCAGGTATCTGATCCAAACCATGGAGCAAATGTTTGCTACTGCTATGCAAGCTGTTAAACATCACTTACTGAATATAAGTGCATGACCTCATTCATGACTAAGCCTTATCTAACTTGATTGCCCATTCAAGAAACACTTTCCATACAGAGTAAAAGCCTGAATCCACCACTATACCTGGTTTAAATTGGGCATACATGAGTATCTAGAGGAAATAGGGAGGATTGGAAGCTAATGGATGCCTCACCACTGTTGATTATGCCCTCTGACCATTTTTGTTCTTCATCTGTCATTTCTTCAGTTTCTCCTTTATTCTAAGTGCATAGTTTATTTTCTCAAACCTTCACTATAAACTGAAGGGTTAAACTCCAAGTTCATAAAGCTATTCATGATATGGCACCTGGCCTACTGAATGGATTTAGTCTCACACTTTATCTACCACATTATTCTCTTCTGGCTCTTTGTAAATTGTGGACATATTTTACTCTGTGCACATCTGTATCTTTGCATATGGCCTCATCCAGGATGTCTATGTGTGTATACTCTTGCCCACACTAAAGTTACTTTTGTCATAATCTAACTCCTACCTAGGCTGCAAACCCCATATCTATTACTGCCTCCTCCAGAAGACTTTCGATTTTTGAGATTCCATAAGTGCTTTTAATGTACTTCTTTTGATGAATCTCTTTTACTTTTTTGGAGGACATAGAACATAAACATTGTGTGGTAAGTGCAAGCCACCCCTCAGGCAATAGCAACCTTCTTACCTGGGATAAGCCCTACCTAATCGATCCTGAGATAATGATGGATCAGAACACACCTGATCAAGATCACCTGCTTTGGCAGCTTTGAAAAGCCTCCTGCTGAAGCCAGAATTAGATAGGCAGTCAGTGTAGATAGGTAAATCAAGTCAGGTCAGACCTAGGAGGCCAATTTTGAGTGAGTCTGGAAAGTTGGAGACTGTTGCCTGAGGGATCTTATCAAGAACTTTCTGCTGCACCAACCGGTTGCCAAGATAACCTGTCCCAGAAATTTCCCTTCCCTACAGGGAGCTATAAGGTTGTTAATGTGTCCTTGGCTACTCCATCCTGCCCTTTCCCCTTCAGCCCACTGGTTTCCCACCTTTTGGGCAGCCACTGAACATCCCTGAGTCTAGTTCCATTCACAAGAAGGTGAAAGATAAGGGGGGAAAGGTAGGAGAACAAAGGAAGCCTAGGGCATATAAAAAGGGCAGAAGACCTTGCCTCTGGAGATATCAGGATACCAGCTATGGCACTCTTCTCCCTCGTGGGAGAAGTCTGTGTTATCCCTTTTTAAATAAACCCTGGTTCATACGCTTGCTTTGGCATGCTTCTCTAATGTTCAAACTTCAACATGTGGGGAAGCAGGAATCCTTATCCGATAACCAGCAGTATCACTGCTGTACAAACCTTTCAACCACGGCCCTCATTTCTGTTTGCATAAAATCTCAATGTCATTGTTAGCTCTTCAAAACAGAGTTAGGTGTAACAGCGGTCCCCTTTATTCTTTGAATTTATAGATAGCCCTTGCTGCTCTGCCTCTGCAACCTGTTCTTAAAATGGACATGTTTCTTTCTCTTCCTTCCTCCCTGCTCATACCTAATCTCTCCCCTCCCTAATCTCAGGGGAAACAGGATAACCTTCATCTTCATTTTGGGCAGATTTATCTCTCCTTGAATACCCAACCTCCATAGGAATAAACTAATCCAGTCTTTGGGAATAGCACCAGAAGATCTCAGAAATGACTATCTCCCAAATTAACAAGTGAATTAAAATTCCAACAGAGAACCATGAAATGCAGGCTTTGAATCACCTCTTTATAAGCCCTGTTCCTGCTGACAAGCAGAATCACAGCCTTTGAGACAGGAATCCCCTGTGTTTCTCCTTTGCTAGCAAAGCAATAAACCTTCTTTTTTCTTTTTCTCTCCTCCTTATCATTAACGTAAAGACATGGGTCTTCTTGGTATAACCACACTGAATAAATCTCCTTTCATGCTTTTCACCATTACTATTTTTATTCTGCTCTTGTGGCAAGAGGCCAGAACTGATTAATTGTATAATGAGAATCAGGCCTCTGGTCTAGGACTCTAGTAATACTACCACCCCTCCAGGATTCAGGGACTTACAGAGTCTTCCAGATCTTTCCAAAGAGACCTGCTGTGATCCTGCCGCAGTCTGGCTGGGCACAAAATCACGAGCCACTCACACCTTGTAGATTCAAACAGCAACTCTTTATTCCAGAACTCACACCGGCACTCTACACACACGTTCTGGGGAAATCCACGCTTCCACTGGGCTCTGCATCCCAAAATACTCTCTGAATCCTGCTAGAACTCAACGGGAACTCAAGGAGCTGGCGGGGTGCCTGAGGCAGCAGGATACACCTTAAACCTGGAACCGCCCTAAACCCAAGGAGTGCCCTAAACCCTGATCTGCCCTAAACCCGGATCTGCCCTGGTCCTTGAGCAAGGTCACCTTACATGCAATGTCACTGCAAATGACCTGGGTCATGCCATGTGTCATTCCTACTTGGCAATGGCTCTCAGCAGGATCCTAATTAAAGGACTAGACTTTAATAATTTTGTAGTATACTATGTGATCAATATACCTTGTTTCTTTAGTATATGCCATATGAAATTTTTCACATTATTCTCTCCCTCTTTAAGTGTTGTGAATGTAAGAAAAAATTATCTTTGTATGGAAAACAATTGTGTTATTTCAGATCAAGTGCATGTTATGGAATTCTTATGAGTTCTTGCAATGATGACAGAAAGATTTTAGAAATGCTCTTCAGAGTAGCAAGCATAAACTTATTAGAAAGGATAGGAAAAGGGAAATTTGGACATTCTCAAGGAGAGAGAAGCTTCTCTCAAAGAGGATGATGGCATTTCTCTCCTGCCCTCGTGTTTTAGTAGGAGTCCCAGGGAAGTTTTGAGTTTTGTACAGGTTGGCCTCTTGACGTTTCACTGACAGCAGGGTGACATCAGCCTTCTAAGTCCCCATGGCACATGGTTATAGTGCAAGGCAACTCTGAGTCACTTTGGTCTACGCCAACAGGTTCTAATTGGAACTTTTTCTTACAGATTTTATGGTTAGGGAAAATTATTCTTATCTCCCTAGTTTTTGGTATCTAGTCTGTTTAAGGACTCACAGAAGTCCACCCTTTTAGTGCAGCTTCTGTTCTTGTTACAGGAAAGCAGGGAGCTGAAACTCCAAACTTTGGTTCTTGAGTTTTCATGAAAGAAATTTAAAGTCAGCCACCAAAAACCATGTAAAAGAACTGTATTGTAAATGAGGTAGAGTGGAAATGAGGTGAAAATAAAGTCAAAGCAATGTAAAGCTCAATCAGAGAGCTCTCTCAAGGGAGAGAGAGGACCATCTCCAAGCAAAGAATGACATAAGAAACAATGCTTTCTCCATATGTATTGCTGTTTTAAGGTTGCCTTGAGAATTGGGGTCCTCCTTCAGCAACCTTCACCAATCGGACTTCAATTCCTCCTTCATATTGAGGGGTGGAGTTTTTGACCCTAAGTGGTTCTCTCTGGAACTGTCATGGGGCCATCATACTCAGGGGGGCTTCATCTACAAGTCAACCCTATGTTAATGCAGGTACTATGGTCAGTGACTGGTCAGAGGTTACCTTACAGAGCCTGTGCCATTGAAGAATCCCACCCCTGAGTTAGTAAGAGAAACTTGGGACCACAACTTCTAGTTTTATCTTTACTTTTATGGGCCCTATGAAGAGTTAGTTCCATAAATTCTTCTTTCTTGAGGTATTCTCCCAATTTTCTCTTCTACTTTTGTTCTTGTCTCCTCAAGGATTGTGTACTGATGTTTTCCCATGGGCTATCTGCTACAAATTATTTACCCCTATGCCTTGGCAATAACTTAAAAAAGAAAAAAGAAAACAACAAAACCTGTAAGACTAACTTAAAGTAAACCTGTGAACTTGCCAAGTATTGCACTGCTAACCACTAAGTACTCCCTAACATTCTTACTATCAGGAAAGAACCTCTCAGACTTGCATTTCTCCTGCAGATAATGCATTGTTTGCTTTGGAATATAACATAACCTGATGACTTAAACCAGGCACAGATGCAGGTAACTTGCTTTTTAAAAAGAGCATGTGGGTTCAGCACAGTGGACCCAGTTTATAAAATTATTTCTTTAACCTCATGTTACTACTGTTATGCTCGAGTTCGGGACCTCCAAAAGACCACCAGAGACCAAGATTGATGTAAGCAGCAAAGAGGCATTTATTGCAAGCTAGCTCGGTCCTCTGCGCACACAGCAACTGGTGATGCTGAGAGGCCCTGAGCCCAGGGTTTCCAGAAGTTTTATACAGTCTTTGGGGAAGGCAGGGACTTTACATACATCATAGCATCTCTTAGCAAATGATCACATACTATGGGAAAATCATAAAACAACTCTAAAACATGATTAGCACATTCACTGGCGGGAACAAGTTGGGTAGGGGTGATTGGTTAGTACAAGAAAGGGATTTGTTTGAACTGATTGGTTTTAGCTACAAAGGGAGTATGGAGTACATGCTGAACTACATGGTTTCCCAACATGTTATCAACCTCCATAAACTACGGGGAGGGTAGTCTGGCATCCCAGGTATTTTCCCTGTCTCATGCTGATTAGTGGTTGCTAGGGAGTTGCTATGGGTCCTCACCTAGCCTGACTGAGTCAGGGACACCTGGCACAGCAGATCTCTCCTCTTATTTGTAGATAAACAACTTAGCAGGGTGGCAATGTGCCTAGGAGAGCTCTGTGGGTCTTTCCAAGGGCAAAGGTCATGTCCCTTCCTTGGACAGGCTTTGCTCTGAGGTAGAGGCTGATTTCTCAAAAATGGAGTCACATCAGTTTCTCACTACCACATATAAGTTACCTGTGTGTCTGTTACCTGTTTCATTCACAAAATCACACTTAAGTTATCTTTTATTTTTCACCATACAGAACAAGGGGTAATGGAGGTTCTGGACTGACCTAATTGGATTCTTGCTGAATGCAGGCCAAGGTAATGGGAAATCACCTGGGGAATAGTAGAGAATGAGAAACCCACATGGATATGGAGGTTGATAAGACAATTAAGTTGAGAGTTTTTGTTAAACTGAATTAATAGGTTCATTCCTAAAATTAGATTTTTATATGGAATTGCTCTGTTGGGCCTAAGAGAAGTTCTGGAAACTTGACAAATGCTTGAACAAGCAAGAAAATCTGTGACGTTTATTAACTTGAATGTAATTTCCACCTAAAGTACTTTCCAAAAAGGTCAAATTTTCATCAATTTTATAGAAGAAGGAGAGATTAATGGAGCAAAGGATTTCTCAGGACCCTAAAAATCTTTTGATTCTATTTGCTATTAGCATTAAAATAAGTCAGAATGTAAATAGCAGTTTCTTTTAGAATTTCCCTAACCACTTAGGTTTAAAAGCCTTTCTGGCCTAATCTCTCTGCATTCATTGAACATCATTCAAATTCTGATTGGGAGTTATATATTCATAACACTTGTAGGTCTTATCTCTGATCAGTATAATGAAACTAAGCTTTCAGTCCCCATTTAACAAAATACAATCCAACAATATTCCTTGCAGTGAAAGGATAATAGCTGATTTAAATTACAATAAGGCAGAAATAAAACGAAGAAAACAAAAACATTCCAGGAGGTTTGTAGACAACAAAAGCCTAAGTCAAAGATGACTTTATCATCAATCAAGCATGAGAATCAAAGGGCAAGTTTCAGTAGTAGTAAACATTAGAGTGAGTGCATTTAACACCCAATAAAAGCAAATTGAATTACAAAATGATGGAGTTGAAAGGAATATTTCAAATGACCAAAATAATCACCTCACTTTGTTTGTTAAAAAAACTCAAAAGTCAAACTTTCCTGTCTCTGGAATACTTCAGCTGTGACTTGTGAATCCACAATACATTCATTCCCCTGTATGTTGTGAGTTATCTGGGCCCCACATGATACATTCATCCTCCAAAAGTAGTCTGCCGCAGTCTGCCTGGGCACAATTCAGGAGCCACTTGTCAAAAAGAAACTAACTTTATTTTTAGAACTACAAACGCCAAACAAAACAGCTCCTCAGGGAAAAAACCCTCAGAGCCCAACTGCCACCACCGGCTTCCACAAGCCTCTCCTCACACCAACCTCTCAACCTCCCACCATCCTCCTGCTCTTGAGGCCGATTGGCTGGGTCGCGTGGGCGGAGCCAAAGAAGTCCCCCAATGAGCAGTTCCATGGAGGAGCCAATCAGCTAGATGTTGCTGGGGCCGCTGTGAGCCAATCATCAGCTGGCAGTCTGAAGGGCAGGGAAACAGCCCAATGAACATCACCGCAGAGGAGCCAATCAGCTAGATGTTGCTGGGGCCACTGTGAGCCAATCATCAGCTGGCAGTCTGAAGCTTGCTGGCAGCTGGAAGTTTGCTGGGGCCCCTTTGGCTGTGGCTCTCAACAGTAGTCGAATATAAAAACAATGATTATTTAAGATTTCATACAGTTTCAGTTGGGACAACTTACCGGGGGTGATCCTCATAAGATGGCTGTCAGCATGTTGGTGAAATAGCAGCCATGTTAGAGTCTAACCAAGACTGTGCATCCCATGGGCTCCTTCATGATTCTGAAGAGCTAACTGTGGCCTTTGGAAAGAGGTGGCAACTTCTCTCCTCAGTCACCACTCCACATGGATGATGGTAGCTGGCTTCCTTCACAGTAAAAAGTCAAAGATATAGTAAAGGTGGAAGGCAGGATGATTTAGTTCAAGCCTCAGAAGTCACAAATGATATATTCATAGGATTTTATTGGTGACATATGTCAACTGTATTCACTGTGGGAAGGATAAAGATACTAACAGACAAAAAAAAATCATTTAGTTCTTGTGAATCTGGCTCTGACAATTTGAGTCCTCATTGCCAATGTTTCTTTGGATTCTCTGACTTTCTTCATTTCATCATTTCTGTTGTTACCTTCTCTTATGGTGGTACCTCTCATCTTAATTCCTACTCTAAAATTTCTATCAATTTAGTTGGTGAATGGGTTGCAGTCCTGCTTGCTCTGGAACATTCCCCCACCCATTATTGACAAAAAGAAACATTGCTACTCTAGTTCACCTCACCTACCAATATTTCATTTGCTCCTCATCTTCTATCACTTGTCAGTCATCTGCAATACCACCTTTCACCTCACCTCAAGCCTAATACAATTAAATCTCTGAAGATATCCAACAAAAATTTCTTGTTTCTCAGTTCTTTAAAAACATTTTTTCACCAATAAAATATTTTGTGCTATCTAAGGTATACATTGACCCAAGCATGAGTCAGTACTCCAAAATCAGGCACCTGTCACTCAGACAACTATCTATTCTCCTATTTGCAAACACTTTAAAAATATGTACTTAAAGCATAGTTTCCAATTTATAAAAATGGTGGCAGGAGTTCACAAAAATTTCCTATATACACTTCAATCAATTTCAATTTTACCTCATTGTGTTCATTTGCAAAACTAAGGGACCCACAATGGTACATTATTACTAGCTGAACAACAATCTAATTTAAAGATTAGAAGTAAATTTGGATTTTGACAGTTTCTTCATTAATTTCCACTTCCTATTCCAGGATCCAATCCAGATACCACACTGTGTTTAATCATTATATCAACTCAGTTTCCCTTTTTCTAGGACAGTTAATTAATTTTTTAATGACCCTAGCAATTTTGAGTATGGGCCAGATATTTCACCCATCCGCTAGTAAACACCATAACACCATTCATCTCTACTGCTCTGAGTTAATGATTTTTAGATTCTACATAAAAGTCAGAACATGAAGTATTGTCTTTCTGTACCTGGCTTATTTCACTTAATATAAGCTATTTGCAGTTCATCCATGTTGTTACAAATGATAAGATTTCCTTCTGTTTAAAGGCTTAAGAACATTCCATTCAATTCTATTCCATATATAACACATTTTCTTTATCCACTGGTCCTTTAATAGACACTTAGAGCATTTCTACATCTTGGAAATTTTATCTTGAATAATGTATTGAACATGAGAGGTCAAAAATATTTTTAATCTTCTAATTTCATTTTCTTTGTATGTATATCTAGTAGCGAGATTGCTGGAATACTGATGGCTTCTTTCTCTTCAAAATTTGAGGATGCCTCCAAACTATTTACCATAATGGATAAATCAGTTACATTCCCCCAAACAGGGCACACACCTTCCTTTTTCTCCATATCCTCACCAACATTTGTTATCTTCCATCATTTTGATAGTAGCCATTGTGTTAAGTGTGATAGGATACCTCATTTTAGTTTTGATTTGCATTTCTCCGTGGTCATTTTAATGTCTTCTTTTGACCAATGTGTATTCAGGTAGATCATTTGCCCAATTTGTAATCTAACTGGTGCTATTGAGTTGTGTTCCTTTTATATTTTGGACATTGATCTTTTTTCAGATATATGTAATCAAATATTTTCAATTTAATTTGTCAATTCTATTCTTTTGCTGATCAATATCTTTTTGGTTTGATCTAATCCCTTTTGTCTGTTTTTCCTTCCCTTGCCTTTGCTTTTGAGTTCGTATCCAAAAAATCATTACTCACATGAATGTCACAGAGCTTCACCTTTATGTGTTTTTCCAGGTGTTTCATGTATTACATTTAAATCTTTAATCCATTTGGGGCTGGTTTTTCATATGATTTAAAGCAAGTAGATATACAGTAGAGTTTATTTTAACATATTCTACATACATATTCTACATTCTTCTGTATGTAACACTGATCCACTTCACCTTTTAATTATAGCCCTTGCTGCTCTAAGACTTATTTTAAAGGGATATGTTTTGGTTTTTCTCTTCTTCCTCTCCCCCACCCTAACCTAGGGTCAGGGAACAGGATTACATTTTTTCCCTCATCCTAGGCTATGTTATCTTTGAGTACACCCACCAAAGAACCAAGTAATTCAGATTTTAAGAATGGTGCCAGAAGAATGGCTATCTCCAAAATGAAGAAGTGAATCACAATCCCCAACAGGGAAGAGCCAGAATGGATCACTTCTTTAAAAACCCTCTCTTCTTCTGGAGGGACAGAATCACAGATTCTAGGACAGGAGTCCCCTGTGCATTTGTATTGCTAGCATGAAATGAACCCTCTTTTTCCTTTTTCTCAAAATTATGTCTTCCTTGTTAAATTGGCATGGAGACAAAGACTGAAATTTTGGTAATATGTATGTGTACATACAGTTTTACTAACAACATTTATTGAAGATTTTTACTAGCAGCATTTTATTGAAGATACAACCCTTATCCCATTCTGTGGTCTTAGCACTTTGGTCAAAACTTTCAGAATGTACATTTATTCTAAACTCTCGGTCCCTTTTTCTCTTTCATATATTCAGCCAGTTTCTCTCATACAGTTTGACAGTATTTAGTTAAAAAAAAAAAACTACTTGAATCTTATAAAAAGAGGAATACATAAGTGCATTAGGTATATTCTATAAAAAATGAAAAAATGTATAATCACCCTTCATATTAAAGAATAGCAGCAGTAACATCACTGAAGCCAAATTATGTATTTCTTACTCATTTTCCTCCATCTACATTCCTCAAAAGAGTTAAACCTTAGTGTATGAATGCTTATTTGTTCTCTTGCTTTTACATAGGGTAAAATATATTTGTGTGATTTATAATTTAATGTTAACTATACATATGCTTTTGTGACTTTTTTCACTTCATAATGTATTATCATATTCAAAGATACTTTTTACATAGCGGTTTTGCTCAGTTTTCTTTCATTAATTTTGTTGTCCCAAATGTATTTTGATTCTTTTGTAAAACTGCAAAGGAATCTATTTATCTAACTTCCTCTTTATAAATTTTTCAAGTATTTATCATTTTTTCTTTATTAAAATTTATTTGTTCTTTTTAGATGTACATTTCAGTAGAGTTAATTTTAACATATTCTATACTCATGGAATATAACTTATTCTGATTAGGACCCCATTCTTGCAATTGTGCAAGATATGGATTTTCACTGGTCATGTATATGTATATGAAAATAGGAAGCTTATGTCTAATTCATTCCCTTCATTCCCTTTTTCTAATTCACTGAACTTCTGTACTTCCCCCACCACCACCTTATTGTGTGTCAGCATCAGAGAGAACATATCAAAGAGAACACTTGGGCTTTGCTTTTTTGGGATTGGCTTATTTCACTTACCATGATAGTCTCCAGTTCCATCCATTTTCCAGCAAATGTCATAATTTTATTCTTCTTTAAGGCTGCACAATATTCCATTGTGTCCATATAACATTTTCTTTATCCATTCATCTGCTGAAGCACATCTAGACTTATTCCATAGCTTAGCTATCGTGAATTGAGCTTCTATAAACATTATGTGACTGTGTCACTGTAGTATGCTAATTTTAACTCCTTTGGGTGTAAAGTGAGGAGTGGAATAACTGGGTCAAAAGGTGGTTCCATTCCATGTTTTCTAAGGCATCTTCATACTGCTTACCACAGTGATTACATCAATTTACAGTCCCACCAGAAGTGTATGAGAGTATCTTTTACCCCACATCCTTGCCAGCATTTATTGTTACTTGTATTCTTGATATTTGCCATTCTGACTAGAGTGAGATGAAATCTCTGTAGTTTTAATTTGCATTTCTCTAACTGCTAGATATATTGAACATTTTTTTCATAAATTTTTGGCCATTCATATTTCTTCTTCTGTGAAGTGCCTGTTCAGTTCTTTTGCTCATGTGTTGCTTTTTTTTTTGGTGTTTAGTTTTTTGAATTTGTTGTATATCCCCAATATTAAAGATCTATCTGAGGTGTAGGTGGCAAAGATTTTCTCCCATTCACTAGGCAGTCTCTTCGAATACTTGATTGTTTCCTTTGTTCTGAAGAAGCTTTTTAGTTTGAAATCGTCTCATTCATTGATTCTTGATTTTACTTCTTGCACTGTAAGAGTCCTGTTGAGGAAGGCAGTTGCTAAGCCAACATGATGGAGAGTTGTGCTTATATTTTCTTTTAGTAGGTGCAGGGTCACTGGTTTAATGCCTAGATCCTTGATCCACTCTGAGTTGAGTTCTGTTGCAGGGTGAGAGGGATTAAATTTCATTCTACTAAATATGGATTTCCTGTTTTCCCAAAAATCATTTGTTGAAAAGGCTATCTTTTCTCCAATGTATATTTATGGTGTCATTGTCTAGAATGAGATAATTATGTGAGTTTGTCTCCGCGTCTTTTATTCTGTTCCATTGTTCTTCATGCCTGTTTTTGTTGCCAGTGCTATGCTGTTTTTGTTTTTATAGGCTTTTAGTATAATTTAAGGGCTGGTATTGTGATGTCTCTGCTTAACTTTTGTTGCTAAGAATTGTTTTGGCTATTCTGGACTTCTTGTTTTCTAAATGAATTTCACCCTTTTTTTTATTTCTATGAAGAACATTATTGGCATTTTAATAGAAATTGCATTAAATCTGCGTAAGGCTTTGAGTAGTATGTCTATTTTGACGATCTTAATTCTGCCTAAACAAGAACATGGATTATTTTCCATTTTCTAAGGTCTTATTCAATTTCTTCTTTAGTGTTCTCTAGTTTTATTATAGACCTCTTTTAATGTTTTTGTTAGATTGATTCCTAAGTATTTTCTTCTTTTTTTTTTTTTGGTGGGGGGTATTGCAAATGAGATAAATTGCTTTTTCAATGGATTCATCATTGGTATATAGGAACATAATTAAATTATGGATGTCAATTTTATAGTTTGCTACTTGGTTGAATTCATTTATGAGGTCTAGATACTTTCTAGTGGAGTTTTTTTTGGGGGGGTCTTCTAAATATAGAATCATGTTGTTGATAATATGTTTTTATATATGATTTGCCAGTAGTCTAGTAAGAATTTTTGCATCTACTTTCATCAGGGATATTGGTGTGAAGTTTTATTTCCTTGATGTCTTTCTGTGATTTTACTATCATGGTGATTCTAGGTTAATAGACTTAGTTTGGAAGGGTTCCCATCTTTTGTATTTCCTGGAATAATTTGAGAAAGATTGGTATTGTTTCCTCTTTGAAGGTGTGGTATGTGCCAGCTGAGAATATATCTGCCTGGGTTTTTGAGTTGGCAGACTTTTAAAAGGTTTCTTAAATTTAATTGCTTGAAATTGATCTGTTTAAAATTTCTATGTCCTTCTGATTAAACTTAGGTAGGCTATGTCTCTAGACATTTGTCAATGTCTACAAGATTTTCTATCTTATTATAGTATAAATTTTCAAAATAGTTTCTGGTTATTGTCTGTATTTCAGTAGTGTCTATGGTGATATTTCTTTTTTATCACAAATTTTGGTAATTTGAGTTTTCTCTTTATCTTCATTAGCTCTACTAAGAGTTTATCAATTTTATTTATTTTTTCAAAGAATCAATGTTTCTTTTTTTGAGTTTTTTAAATTTGTTTCAATTTTATTTATTTCAAATCTCATTTTAATTACTTCCTGTCTTCTACAGCTTTTGGTCTGGATTTGTTTTTGTTTTACTAGGGCTTTGAGGTTTAATGCTAGGTTGTTTATATCTTGACTTTCTATTCTTTTAATGAATGAGCTCAATGCAATGAACTTTCCTCTTAGAACTTCCTTCATAGTGTCATAGTGTCCCACATATTTTGATATGTTGTTTGTTTGATATGTTATTCTCACTTCTACGTGTTTTTTTTTCATTTCATCCTTGATTTCTTTAACTATTTGTTGGTCATTCAATAGCATATTATTTAGTTTCCACTTGTTAGAGTGGCTTTTATTTTTATTTTATTGTTAATTTCTAATTTAATTCCATTATGTTCTGAAATAATGCAAGGTATTGTCTTTATTTATTCATTCATTTTTTTGTATTTTCCAAGATTTATTTTGCGGCCAAACATATGGACTGTTTTATAGAGGCATCCTTATGCTGCTGAGAAGAAAGTGTATTTAGTCATTGATGGATGAAATATTCTATATATGTCTTTTAAGTCTAAATTGTAAATTGTATCTTTTAGGTCTGTAGCTTCTTTATTTAGATTTTATTTGGAGGATCTTATCAATGGTGACAGAAGCATGTTAAAGTCACTCAGTGTTATTTATTGTTGTCTATTTGATTTTTAAATTGAGCAGGTTTTTGCTGCATGTAGATGCTCCATTATGTGGGGCATGTTTACAATTGTTGTCATGTTGATGTATAATTCCCTTAAACAATATATAATGGCCTTCTTTGTCCCTTCTGCTTAATTTTGGCTTGAAGTACACTTTATCTGGTCTAACAATAGAGCCCTTGCTCTGTGAAGAGATCTATTTGAATAATATATTTTTTCCCATTCTTCATCTTCTGTCTTTGCCTCTGAGGTAAGTCTCTTAGAGACAGCATGTTGTTGGGCCTTATTTTAAACCCAATTTATGTCTTTTGATTTATGAGTTTAGTCTATTTACATTCAATGTTATTATTGAGATATGATTTTATTCCCTATCATTTTGATTTATTTCTGGTTTTTAATTTGATTTAATTTCTCCTTTGATTGACTATTCTACTCTGGTTCCTCCCTTTGCTAGTTTTCACTTTTAATTTTTATTTCTTCTTCATGAAATATCTTATTGAGTATGTTTTGCAGTGCATGCTTTCTAGTAGTTAATTGTTTCAAATTTATCTATCAAGGTAGGTTTTTATTTCATTGTTTATTCTGCAGCTTAATTTGCTGGGTATAGTATTCTTGGTTGGCATTCATTTTCTTTCAGAGCTTGTTATATATCATTCCATGATCTCCTAGCTTTGAGGATCTGTGTTGAAATATCTGCTACATCCAGATTGATTTCATTATAAATGTGACCAGTTATTTTTATCAGGCAGCCTGTAAAATTATATATGTTAGGCATTTTTATAATAATGTGCCTTGGTGTGGATCTGTTATTTTGTATGTTTGGGTTCTTGTTAATGCCTTCTATATTTAATTTTTTATTTTATTCTAAATGTTTGGGACACTTTCAGATATTATTTCATTAAAGAGATTGTTCATTCCTTTGACTTGTATCTCCAATACTTCATCTATCCTAATAAACCTTAAGTTTGATCTTTTCTTGTTATCCCATATTTCTTAGAAGTTCTGTTCATGGTCTCTTAATATCCTTTCTCCATGGTTAACTTTTATTTTCAAGATTATATATTTTGTATTATAAGCCTAAAACTTCATCTTCCAAGTGGTCTAGTCTATTTTTTAATGAATTTTAATTTTTAACATTTTTGATTTGGGTTGTTGATTCCTTCATTTTGAGTATTTCTGCTTAATTTTTTTTTTTTTCAGAATCTGTACCTCTTTTGAAGTGATCTTTTGGTTTTTCTCTCTTTTTTACTTTTCCCTGAAGTTACTCCTTACTTCATTTTTTACCTTGCAGGTCAATTTAACTATAAACATTTTAAACTCTTTTCCTGACATTTGTTACACTGTGGTGTCAATGGACTTGGTTATTGAAGTAACTTGGTTTTGGGGGGATGATTTTTCCCCTTGCTTTTTCATGTTGTTTGTTTATCCATTTAAAGTATGGGTTTGAGAATTTTTTGTGTCCTTCTTTGTGGACTTTTTGTGTCACCGAAAGTTTCCGATACATCACAGTTTATCAGAAGATAGATAATAACAACAAACAATGCAAACATTTGCATATTAAACAAAACATTTTCTGATTTGGCATCTATAATATTAATTGTAACAATAAACAAATATAACATAATCAATTATTGCCCACATTAAAAACAGTAAATTTGAATGGGGTTTAAAATTTTAAGCGGTGAACAGTCATAAAAAAGAAGTGATATAAGATGTGATGATTATGAGGGAGGAGAGAAAATAGAAATAAAAAATAAAGAAGAATTAAAGAGAGATCAATAAAAATTGGCTGTTAGTAGAAGAAATGAGAAAGAGAATCAAGGTAAAATAGATAAGTGAGAAAAATTTATAAAATAAAATTTTAAAATAATGGAAAAATAAATATAAAAGAGTAAAAAACAACACTGATATATATATATATATATATATATATATATACTAAATCATATTAGTATATATATCCCCCAAATCAAACATATTAGTCCTCAAAATATTGATCCATGAAAAATAACTGCCATCAAAAAAATTCTAGGAATGGGAAAAATGAAACATATATGAATATGCTAAAGTGTCCCTGAATGATTCAGGTCACAATTGAACAAGGAGAAGGAAAAAGAAAAGAAAAATTAAAATAAAAAAGGATCTTGATGAAAAGTTAATGAGTTATTGTTTCCATTTGAGTTCAAAAGGCTCTCAGCTCCCTTCACAGGTGTGTTATATGCACTTTCTGGAGTGTAAAGGGAAACCCCATTTGTGAGTCTCCTGGCATTAGGGTTTAGGATTAAGTAATTTGAGGGTTCTTCCTTGAATAAGGATTGGTCTGCAGATTTTAAATCAGCCCACTTCCCTGGCAGAGCAGTTGCTAGACTGTGCTGGGAGGCTGTCCCCCAGGAAAAACCCTAGGTTTTAATAATTCAGTGGAGGAGACAATCCTGTTCCCCTCAGTCACTTGTGAATTTGTGTTTTCTGGACTCTCAGGTTCAGACTCTGAACTCAGTTCCTTCCCGCACTTTTTGAATTCCCATCCTAATTTTTCAAGTGCCCAGTCTAGAGGGTGAGGAGAGAAGCTTTCTGGGTTTTCATAACCAGTATTCTTCTGTATAGATCCCTCTCCATGTTTAATTTTCTGTTGGTCACTTAGACACACTCTGTGCCATGTCCTGTAGATTTGCCAGACCTGTGTTTTGAGTGAGGCACAGTTGCCAGGATTCAGTTCCTAAAGCTACCATTCCCCTGCCCAAGAACTGCAAAATGGTTCTTTCCTCTATTCTCAAGTATACTATGCAGGAACCCTTTCAGGTTACTTTGGCAGTATCTTTTATCTCCCACCTCTCTGTACCCAGAAATGCCTCAGACCTCTTAAAAATCTGAGCACAAAGGAAATTGCACTGACAGGTGCCACCACTGGCAACAGCAGCACTGGGAAATTCCTTGTTACAGCCAACCTCCTGAATCCCCAATATGCTTTGAATGTCTAGAATTAATTCCCAGTGAAGTTTCCTCTTCTTACCTTGCTGAGAAGCTGCATATCTGGTTTCTTGGTTTCATACCACAAAGCAACCAGGAAAGCAACATTCTCTGCCATTTTTTTCTCAGTGCGTAATTTCTTAATTTTTTTAATGAGTAGAATTGCAGAGTATTAACTTATGCATTCAACTTTACTACATACTTTCAAATTGTTTTCCAAGGTGATTATATATATGTGTATATATATACATATATATGTATACACACGTACATATATGTAAAGCAATATATATGTCTTGACTGTTATTGACTTTAGTAGTTTTGATTGGAATAAAAGAATCTGTGATTGCCTGACTTATGAATATTAGATGACTCATAAGTACTCAGTGAACTGCCATTGTTGAAAGAGGTGTAGCCTATGAATTCATTGTTATTCAATAAATTCTAACATTGTAGAAAGTCACAAACAAATTTGGTCTGAGTTGCTGATAACTCGCTCACAACAATTATCATCCAACAGCATCCAAAAGACCTACTGGAGGATTTAGTCCCAGGTTATAGTGAACCATTTATGAAAAACTTATTTTCTGAATCACCATTTGCAAAACCTCATTCCAAATAAGAAATTTTACTGAAATATAAGTGACAACAAAATTTCTTTTTGTTAAGACTAACATTGTTAGGTCTATTATTACTTTATCTGTGGGAAATAATTTCCTTCTGCTTTAGGCTGTCCTTCATACTCTTTTTAATATCATGTTATAGTACAAGGTCACTATTTAAAGAGATTTGGTCTTTACCTTTATTCATTGTTGTACTTGCATCTTGGTCAGAAATCTATAGCGACTTTGATGTGATCAAAATAAGCTCATTTTCTTCTAACTTATTTGAAGATTTACCTTGCATATTTAACACCTCAATACACCTAGACTTGAATTTTTTATTTTGCATGAAAAATTATATGTTATTTATTTTTCTTAATGGAAATCTGAGTACTATTAATTCTGTATTATCTTTTTAAAAAATAGATGTGCAAGAAAGAGCTCAATTTTTCTCCATGGCTCTATTTCATTTCCTAGGGTTTATTACAGTTAGATATTATTATTTTTTTAATTACATTATCTTTAGTCTAGATGTGTAAAAAGTCAATTACTCTTTTAGGATTTATCTCATTTTCAGAAATTTGACAAAATTCTCTTTTTAATTATAAGAATCATTTGTTATTTATTTGGATGTTGCTCGTTAAATCATCTTGGAAAGAAAATTTGTGGTTGCTATGTCTGGGTTCTCTAGAATGCTCTTAAAGAGGAGCCAAAATATGAGACATAGAGGCTTATTGTCTTTTGTCTGTAACACTTGCCCTGAATTTGGATAGATACTCTATCTGTAAAGGAAATTCCTGTTTCATGCATTGCCATTTAAATTTGTTAATCTTATTTCCATTTATTATACAGTCATATAGAATATTTGTGTATATGTATATATGTTAAATATATATGTAATATATGTATGTGTTATTTAATACACGAACTTTTAACTGGTTCATATGATGGATTACAGTAGTAGGTATTCCAATAATATACCAACTTTGATCATAAACCAAATACTTCTAATTTTTCTGGTTTTGGTCATCAATATTTTATTAATATCTATAAACATAATTCTACCTATCTACTGATGGTAATCTATTTTGGCAATATTGGGTATTGAATCCAGAGCATTCTACCACTGAGCTATATTCCCCTTTTACTTTTTAATTTGAGATAGCTTTTCATGACATTGATGAAGCTAACCTTGAATTTGCATCCTTATGCCTTAGCCTCCTGATTAGCTCCAATTAGAGATTTCTACTAATCCTAGCCTTTATTAATATTTTTTAAATTATGGGAGGTTCATGATGCCTTCAATATATGTTTTATCTCTTTATTATCATAGTTTTAGTTTGTCAATATTGTTTATATATATTTCAAACTATTATTTTTTTAGTATTTCTATTTTATATTTATTTTATTCCACTTTATTTTTCGGTTAGTTTTTTAACTTTTCTGTTAGAGAGACTTAGCTGATTGATTTTATTATTTCTTAGTTTTCAAAAAGTTTTTAGATGTATGAATTTCTATCTAATATTTCAGTTGAATATACATGTGAAATATTTTAATCATTTAGTTCTCATTATGTATTTGAATTTTTATTAGAGTTTGTCTTTTCTAAAACTCCATAGAAATGCATGCTTTATCATTAGTTAATAAAGATTTGATTTTAATGTTTATGTCAATCCTAATTTCATTGTGATTAGTGAATATGGTATAATTTTTACTAGCTTTTGAAATAGGTTGAGATTTGCTTCATTGGAAATACATGATCACTTTTCATAATTGTTTCATACTTATTTGAGGAATGTCAATAGTAAGGATTAAGTAAACGATTAGTGAAAATTGTATTAAGCTTGAACAGTTTTGAAATTTACATATCCTATTTTTTACATTTTTTATAGAACTATTTACACAAAAATTTGACAATCAAAATAATTCAACAATTGAATTAATACATATAACTACACTAATGAATATTTTTCTCCCCAAATGGCATTAACTTAAATTAGATATATTAAATTTGCTGTGAAAATGAAGTGACATCATTAGTAAGATGTTATGGGATGATATCAGCAAGCAATTGATAGAATGCATTAATTAAAACAATAGCAATGACTCCTAGTTTTATAAGTGATCAGTTTCTATGATTGTCATTCCTAAAGGATTTGTGTTTTTATTGCTTCCTGTAGGTATCATGATTTCTCCATATGATAGAAAACACATGGGGACACAGACTAAAATATTTTGCTACTAAATTAGTGAGGCATGGTACAACATTAAAAGTTCAGTGTATAGGAAGAGTCTGCTATCTTTCTTCTAATTGTAAATATTGAATTCCACATTTCCTTCTTAATAATATCATGCATCTAGTTATTGTGCCCTAATAGGTCTTATCCAAATTTTAGTTCCTTGTTTGAGTTTTGTGTCTTTTTGTTTGTTTTGTTGGAAAAGACGAATGCCCTTAACTAATTTTTTTTCCCATCAACTCTGCCTTGATTTCAAGAGGCTAGGAGCTGTGTCATTATTGATGAATATCAGTAATTTAGTTATTTCATTTGCATGTTCATGATTCTGTAGTTCCCTTATTTTCTGTCAAGGGATAGTGATTTAAAGTTGCATAACCCTCCTGAACCTCTGGTCCTCACTACTAAATAACTGATTCTTGCCATATTTAGAAGATAATAGTTTGGTTCTATAGAGAAAAGAGAATTGCTCCAGGGTGAAACTCAAAGGAGATTGCCATTTCTTCTCTGGTTTAAGAAGAAGTGAAGCAATGAAAACATCCCAAGGAGGCAGAGGCATAAACAAACAATGGTAACTGCCAGTGTTTGACCTGTGCTATTCTTAGCATAGATCTCAACTCTCTTCACAAGCAGATCTCACTTACAGTGTAGATACAACAGTGGAGCTGCCCCAAATCTATGCCTATTAATGGACTACATCTCCTTCCTCCTTCCGACATTCTTTGGCAGGATGATCAGCACATGTTTGCCTTTGTATTCTAACACTTTAGCTACTTATTCTAGGAAGGGAGCAGAATTCATTTTATTGCATGGCGAATTGTCAGGGCCAACAACATATGTAAAGTTTTCTATTTGGCTTGGGAACATTACAGATGCATAGTGTAAAATCTCTCACAAGTTACCTTCTGTATGAGTTCAAACACCAAAACTACAATAACCCACTTCAATCTAATGTATGAAATATGATATGTCAAGAGCTTTGTAATGTTGTGAACAACCAATAAAAAAAATAAAAAATTAAAAAAAAACTACAATGTAAATTATTTATCATTAGCCCTTTACTGACTATGATTTACCATCTTTTTTTTTACAGTGGAAGGGAGATTTATATTTTCTATCTGAAGTTGGCAAGATCAATATTTCAGACATCTTTACGTGGAAATGAATTAGCTGCTATATTTTAAAGAAGAAAAACATCTGGGAAGTAAACTTTATTGCTTAAACATATGGTGTTTCCCTAATGGAGAAAAACTATGTTACCAAATGAAACAATAGAAAAATTATAATGTATTTAAAACAAGATAAAAGATACAAAAACTCAGTATATTAAATTCAAGTCAAACTGGAGACTTTTACTGATTAAAACAGTGGAACACAGCTATAGATTTTACATTACTAAGAATTGCATATTGCCAAAAAATAGAAATATAGAATTGTAGTTTGCAACTGTGTTGCTATCATGCTTTGAAACATGACCAAAACAAAAACAAAAACAAAAACAAAAAAACACCTGTGTAATGTATGTTGACCATCTCCAATCCATATTTATGGGAAACTGTAATACTGTAATTCCTTTTGCTTAGCCATTGGTATTCACTGCTGATGGGGCTTTGAGCAAGGCAGAGAGACTCAGAAAAGCATGATCTGGTCACAAGTAATTAGGTAATAACAGATTAAGTGTTGCTCCTTGGGAATTCAAGAATAAAGTGAATAAGAAATAAAAAACCAGATGGTTCACATGGGAGCTAGGCAAATGTGGGCTAGGGCTTTTTAGACCCACAGATATCCCACATGCCAGCATGCACAGAGGATTTCCAAGATTCTGGGAGAACACCTGAGAGCAGGAGGTGAAACCAGAATTTTGAAATGAGACTAGATTCCCTGCTTTGCCAAGTTTTTTTTCTGGGTTCTTGTCTCACAAATTTGAAGAACAAAATCCATAAGGCACAGAAAAAGTAAACCAAGCAGGATTTACTTAATTGAGAAGAGAGAGAATTGTCGCCATGTGGGAGGGGCTTGATAGCAGAAAAAAAGTATTTTGGTATGCTAGTTTAAGGGTTTATATAGTTCTGGGTAGAGCGTGAAGCAAAATCTATGTAAAACTGGCATTAAAAACAGCACCAATGCTATTGCATTGGAGTTTTAATCCTTTCTATCAATTTCCATTTGGGTTCACCCCCACATCCCATTTTCACACCTTTTTTTTTCCCCCACATCTGGGACAAAGGAGGGGAGGCCCATGGTCTTCTTCATTTGAAATAGGCCTTGATGGTGCTCATTAATATTTCTACCTACAGGTTAACCTCCGGTGTGGTTTCTGCATTGAACAAGACCTCAATTGGGGCCCACTATTTCTGATTGTTGACTACCAACTATTGTTATTCAACAGCATGTGCAAAGGGATTCCCATGATTTGGGGAGAACATCTGAGAGTAGGAGAATCAGGGTTTTTTCTTCCTAACTGCTCTCAGGACCTAGCCAGGACACAGCCACTGGGGTAACTGGGGGCTAGAGAGTCATTTGATCATCCCAATCCAAGACAGGAATTTTCATGTTTCTTTTAAAGATAAATAATCATTTCTCTTTTAACTAAATTTATGATCACACATAAAACTCTCAACTTATTGTTCAAGGCCAGAGGCCCATTTCTTTGAGAATCACATCTAGCCTGCCACTTGAAAATTCACCTCCTACCAACATGTCTGGTATTTGGTTTGGTAAGCCACTAGGTTTACAATAAAAAGACTATTATTATTTTTTTCCTTATTGGAAAGAACAGATTTTTAATTTTCCTAGTATAAAGGCCAAGAATCTGTGTCCAGATTCAGGTAAATCCACACGATGAGAGAAATGAAAATAATATGAATTAGGAAATAAAGGAATAGGAATATGAGGTGAAAGAAGAGAGAGTTTTGAGAAAACCAAGGAAGGTGAAGCTGGGAGAGAAAAATCTCTGAGCAATCAATGACCATCACAGACACTTGGGCATCTGTTCTGAAGATAGACAACTGTACTCTCTTTGGTTCCTAATCTCAAATTGTATATAACCAGCAGTAAATGTCCTAGATAGATAGGTTTCTAATCACTTTAGGGGAGAATTTTATTGTAAATAAAACTTCTTAAAATGAAATGGATTTTCTTATAAGGCGAGGGGAATAGTTGATGGTTAGTGCTCAAACATAAAACGACTATGAAATATTCTGAGAATTTTGTAAGTCTTAGATTCCCCCCCCCCACCCTTGCAGACTGATAGGAAAAAGGTGTTCCCAGAGATCTTTGTTGAAAGTGTGAAAAGTGTGGAAATAATCAGGTAATACTGAATGGTTCCTTGGCACCAGGAGTCAGAGGCATTAGCTATGTGAGATCCTTGAAGGGCATGTCTGCACCTGAAGCAATGACAGAGTGTCACTTCAAATTTCCCTGAGTTTTGGCCTCAAAGAACCAACTGAAAATATGGGGGTATGAGGCTGTTGAAGACAACCAGGTTACCAGAGCTGCTGAGGACTAAAAAAAGGCCCCATAGCACCCCGTAAGGCAAGTTCTAACTGCACACCCTTCCTCTTCACTCTGCGCCACTCTAAGTGCATGCAATGAGAACGAGTGAAGGGTGAGAGCTCTGGTCAGACAACAGGAAAGGGCAATGTGAGTTACACACTGACCTCCAGGTGCCAGAAGAAAGAGAAAAAAAGAACCATGTTCATAGGCTGGCAATCTCCCTTTTTATCATCTTTCTTTTGAAGTAGATAGATGGTCAGAAAACAAAAATTTAAAAAAATCAAGCAACAAAGACACTTAAGATAGAGATTTCAGTCCACTCTCCACATGTACTTATGCTCCAATGGTAACCAATTCCATCTCCATTCTTCCTATAGATAAATATTTGCTTATATATTGGATTTTATGACTTTTTAAAATGGGACTAATCTTTATATAGTTCATGTATTTAAAGCATCATGTCTTAAAAGAGAGTGTGGTATTCTTAATTTTTAAAGGATCATGTCTTAGAAAAGAATATGGTATTCTTCTTCGTGAATGACCTTGCCCTATGTAAAGTCATTATACTTCTCTATCAAGGATTAACACATATTTTCTGTGTAGGCTAGGTAATCATATTTAGACTTACAGAGTTCATAGTATCTATTACAACTTTCCAATTTTACTATTGCAGGCATGGGTAGTATGTATACAAATGATCATGGCTTTGTTCCAGTAAAACTTAACTTACAAAATTGATGAGTTAGATTTGGCCCAGAGGCAATATTTGGTTGATCTCTGTTCTAGATAAAGACTTTTGGAGAGAGGAGTTTGAATGAAATTGAATTGAATTCAAATATTAATTTACAGATAATATTATATTAAAGTAATAAATCTTTCTACTTTTGAAGAGAATATAACATTCTATAAACTTTTAAAAGAAAATAATGGACTAAATTTTTAAGTGAACTCTTGGAAGAGCTCAACACTGGTTAAAATTATTCTAGGTATCCTGTAACTTCCTGTCTTTCCTTCTCTATGTAGAGAATCTCCTCAATCAAATTAACTATATATTAATTCTTTCATCCCCATATTTACAGAATGTTGTTTAAATTGATCTTATTACAGTGACCAGAATGGTGAGTTAGGTATTAAATAGCTATTTTAACATTAAACTTGCTATTCTGGTGGCTTCCTTTAATGTTTGAATATTAAACTTAATGTTTACTGTAGGCTTCAGGTAAGATCCATTTAACATGCTAAATTGTCTTTTTAGTTTCATTATAAAAATGCATACCTAAGTATGGAATCGATGCTGGTTTTATCAAGTAATTTTCAATATCTATGATTAAAGATAATAACTTTCTTTTTTAATATATTAATTCAACTTCAATGCTATAAGATCCACTTTACCAAAAACCATTACAATGCTCAGTGCAGTGGTGCATGCCTATAATCCCAGCGACTAAGGAAGCTGAGGCAGGATGATCACATGTTCAAAGCCAGCCTCAACAACTCAGCAAGGCCCTAAGCAACTGACAAGACCCTGTCTCAAAATGAAAATGAAAAAAAAATGGGGGAAGTGGCTTAATGTTTAAGCATCCTTGGGTTCAATTCCTGGTTACCCCCCCAAAACACCCACATTATTATTTTTCAAATGTTCATTAAATATTATTTTGGTTTTCTAAAACTTATATTAATGTGTAATTAGTCTATTCATTTCTTGGAGCTATATCTCATTTGATACAAAGATGATACTTAGCTGGTCTCTTTGGGATATATACAATAATTTCATTTCCTGATACATCTTGGAATAGCTTAACTAATCAATATAAATATTGTTTATTATTGATAATACCTTCTAACCAGACATAAGCATGCCCAAATATGATTATACCATGGTTAATGCTTTCTGTAGCAATAATGTAGGATAGAGCTATGGCCAAATCATTCATTTGTTCATTCAATATGAGACAAAGGAAATAGACATTGAATAAGACAATAAAAGAATGCAATATATTACATAGATACTAAATGATAAAGAAAACAATAAAGCAGGAAATGAAAATAAGAGGTTGCCATTATCTGTATGGTGTCTAGAGGATATCTCAAAAAGATTGGAAAAAGATGTGTAGAAGTTTGAAGGAGTCAAAAGAAAAAAAAAACATATAAGCATCTGTGGCAAACAATCAGCAAAACAAATAATCAAAAATCCCTTGGACTGGAAAAAATCTGACTGATTTGAAGTACCATAAAGAGATAACAACACTGGAAGAGCAGTAGAAATATTTCCTGCTATCATATTAATTCCTTTACCTCTGTAGTCATATGTTTTCACTTTCTTGCTGTGACTGGGTATAAATTTTTCATGCTACTCCCAAAGGCAATTCCTGTCTTTACATACTAGTTTTCTCATCTTACTTTAGCCCATTACACTAGTAACTCTATCTTCTCTGTTATACCTCAATCCTGAATTTCCCCTTTAATGTTAATGTTTATCAGTTAATGCACCAGAATTTCTTCTATTTTGGGAAAAAAAATGCTTCTGGATTTTTCACTTATCTCCAACTACTTCACCATCTCTTGGTTCATGTTACAGCACATCTTCAGAAAATATTGCCTATTCTCACTGTCTCCAATGTGCCACCTCCCATTTATTCTTCATCACATTACACTCAACATTACACAAAATTCACTCCTGTTAGACTCACCAGTTGTTCACACATAGATCAATCCAATGTCTACTCTTTAATCCTCCTGTCACTATTTGTAAATTACTATTTTTTTTTAAAAAAAAGGTTGGGTTTTCATTTGGCTTTCATGATAAGCAATTATATTTTTTGAATTTTGTTCTGTTCTTTACTACCTTCTCTTCTCAGTCCAAATGCTTGTCTTTTTCTATTTGACTAAACTTGAACTTCAAAATGTCTCACAGATCCATTCTTGGACTTGTTTTCTTTACTTACTCCTTTGTCATTACCTCAACCATGTTAAATGAAGTAGTTGTCATAGGTGATAAATGCTATTTGCTGATAATTGCTAAATTTTTATCCCAACTCAAACCCCATCTAAATTTTACATGATGGAAATTTGACATCTTCATTTGAATGTCCAGTAGACATCACATACTCCACTGGCCCATAGCTCAAATTCTGACTTTCCTGCCAGGAAATGGAAACAATCTAGTTGCTGAGGCAAAACAAACTTCATGTTTGTTCTTGGTTACTCTTTTATCCTCCATATCCAATCCACCATGAAATCCTACCAGTTGTATATTTTCCACATATGCCTTCTCTCTCTGTTATTTCGCTATTTCTTCCTCAACTTTATCATCTCAGTCTTGTACAAAGCTCACTTCCATCACCTCACATCAGAACAGCCAGAGTCAAGCTCTTGAAAACATGAGACAAATAGTAGCACTTCTCTGCTTGTAACTGTTCAACTGCATCAAACACACATAGCTGCCTCCCTCACCTCCATCAGGTCTCCATGTACATTTACCTTTCTCAGTTAGGTCCTTCCTGACAACTTAATGATAGCAGGCAACTTGCACACCACTCACACCCTACTTACACCCTGACATGTTGTACTTTCTAGTTTCCTGGTATATTTTTTTTCTCCTTATCACGAACTGGCAGCCTACATATTTTATTTATTTTCTTACTTATTTCCTGTCAACTCCAGTTAGATGATAAGCCTCATGAGCAGAGAATTTTTTTTTATTCTGTTTGCAGTATAACCATCTCCAATCCATTAGCCAACCCATTCTCTATTGCCAGCCACTGTTTTTCTCACTGCTATGCCTACATATTATGTGTTCGATTTTAAACTTTGCAGAATTTGGAATTCACTAAGTCTGTATTCTTTGGTGTATGGCCTTGGTCATTTAAAATTATGTGGCAAAGTTCATCTGTGTTGGTGTATTATAGTTATTATTTATTTTCAATGCTGCAGATCATTCCATTTTAAGTACAGCACAGTTTAGTTAACTTTTCTATTGTTTTTTGGTTATGTCAATTAATGCCTCCATGATTGTTATTGTTTGTTTGTTTGTTGTGTGTGTGCTCTTATTATATTCATATCTCATTTCTGTAAAGTATATGTTGAAAAATATAATTCCTGAAATAAGCTCAACATGGTTTGATATGTTCTGGTTTTATGGGTTTTGTTTATGATGTCTGCATCTATGCTTGTAAAAAAAATACTGGCCTGTAATTTTATTTATCCTAAACGCACTTGTCAAGGATAGGTATCATATGTATGCTGGCATCATAAAATTAGTTGAGAAATATTGAGAAGTATTTCCTATTGTTTTTTCATTATCTGCAAAAGTTTATATAATATTGATAATATTATATATATTGGATATATAATATCCACATTTTGTGGATTAAACAAAAATATTTAGTGAGCTTCACTATTGTCATTAAATGATATCACAAAAATAAGAAATCAGGGTTGAGGCTGTGGCTCAGTGGCAGAGCACTCACCTAGCATGTGTGAAGCACTGGATTCGATCCTTAGCACCACATAAAAATAAATAAATAAATAAATGCATTCTGTCCATCCACAACTCCAAAATTTTTTTTTAAAAAATCAATATGCTAGATAGATAAATTTATCAGTCTTATGCATATTTTATATTTTTTTTAAAGAGAGAGTGAGAGAGGAGAGAGAGAGAGAGAGAGAGAGAGAGAGAGAGAGAATTTTTTTTTAATATTTATTTTTTAGTTCTCGGCGGACACAACATCTTTGTTGGTATGTGGTGCTGAGGATCGAACCCAGGCCGCATGCATGCCAGGTGAGTGCACTACCGCTTGAGCCACATCTCCAGCCCCTACAACAAGTATTTTAATTCTCCGAATAGGAGGAAAAGTGGTACAGGCAGTGATCTGATTTAATAATGCAATATAAAATGACACAGAATATTGACATCTATTATTTGTAGTGAAAGAAGAGCTGAAGGCCTCAATGGAAGAAAAGTGTTTCCTACTTACTGGGGTGAATGTCCACAAAATTGTCTTAATTCACCTCTTCATTGAGAAAGAAAATAGAATTAAACATTTTGGAAGTTAAATTATTTGAGTCTGTTCAGTGCTGCTAAGTTGGGATACAGTTTGGGAAGAGAAAAGAGAAAAAGTCAGAGAAGTTAAGTTCTAGTCCCTGGGCATTGAATAACAAGCAAAATAGAAATGAAACTTTGTGAAAGGGAAAAAGGCAACTCTTAACATTCCCCCTTCCAATGTTTTCTGGATATTGGAGTGAGATAATAATGTGTAATAAGGAATAGGTAACATCCCAAGGCTTTGTATTTTTTATTGGAGACTGTCACTTTGCCTAACTTGTTCTGGTTTTGGGAGGCTGTCAAGCAAGAAGGGAAGTTGCCATGAAACTAACTGAAGTAAATTTTTGGAGTACAATAACATAGAAAAAAAATGTGTAAGTGGATATTTAATTACAGGAGGTGAGTTACAGAGGATATTTTATTTCACCTTCTCAGCAAAAGAACACTGCAACTTCTTGAAAATCCAAAATTATAAGTGTCTCAGTAAAAGAAAGGGTATTTTCCCATTCTAGAAGGAAAAAACAAAACAAAACAAAACAAAACAAAAAACAATGCCTGCCTTTAAGCCTAGCTCCTAGAACATGGGCACAAATTGAAAATGTACCAAATGAAATCCCCATGGTAGAACTTTCATCTAGGACAAAGTGAAAGAAAGTACAGCACATTAGAGATGAGGAGACTGGGGTGCAGCAAGAACAGCAATAACCTCTTTCTTAGGCTGAGCCTTTGCACTGGTTTCCTGGCCATTTCCAAAGCCTAGTTCTATGGCTATCCCAATAGTTATTTTACCTTAACCATAATGTTATGGTTTGGAATGAAGAATCACCCCAATATCCCTTTTTAATTTAGGAATATTGAGAGATGTAATGTTCAGATTAGAAGAGTTCTAACATCCTATTTCAAGTGGACTAGCTGGGTAGGAACTATAGGCTTGTGGGCCATGGCTGAAGAGGGTAAGCCACTGGAGATGTGCCCTGCAAGAGTTCACCTTCTCTTTAGCTTGTTCTGTCTTCTCTCTTTGCTTCCTGATTTCTATAGTGGAAACAGCACACTTCACCACAACCCTATGCCATGATGTTCTGCCAAACTTGGGCCTAGAGCAATGGTGTTGCCTTATCATGGATGAAATCTCTGAAACTCTAAGCCAAAATAAACTTTTCCTCATTTAAGTTGTTCTTGTCAGGTATTTTGATCACTACAATGAAAAGATAACAAAATACCTCTAATAATTTCTGCTTTTGTTAAAATTTACAAGGATTCTTATGTTCAGACTGATGCTACTACTCAATCCTGAGATATAAAACTATTTGCTCTTTGGAAGGCCTAAAATCAACCCCAGAATTGTCAACCTTTTGATTCTTTGATCCTTCAATTGAAATATTGTTAATTCCTTTGTTTTCTAGAAAATGATAGGGCTTAATATTGTTTATTAAAGCAAAAACAAAAACAAACAAAACCCCTAAACACAGATATCAACATGATCAAATACAGAAACTTAAATCAGAAGTTTTGAAAAAGAATATTTTCAATTTGGGAGTTCAAAATTTTGGGTTAAAATTTTTCTCATATGCATATTGTGTACTTTTATTTAAGACAATATTAAAAAAAGATTGCACCATAGAATAAAAATAAATAAGCCAGAAGTGAATTACAGGGTGAGTATGTTTGTAGATTATTTTATATCATTATAGAACCATTGAAGGATTTGTGATGGGAGATTCAATTTTGGATTTAGAAATAACATTCTGATAAATGATGAGGGTGAGACATGACAAGGATATTATATTGAAAAATGACTCACTAATTCAAGAAACTAATTAAGTTTGCCAAAGTCATAGCAGTGGAAATAAGAGGTAATAAAATAATAAAATAATATTTAAGGTAAAACAAATATTGATAATTGGATTTCTATGATATATTGTCTTAATGTCTTAAGATATTCAGAGTAGAAATTAATTAGCATACCTTAACATTTAGAGTGGTATAGTTATTATCATCTTTGAGATAATGGAGAAAACAAAATAATTTCCTGTATTCTGTAATTCAGATGAGGAACATGATTGAAAAAAGCTGATATTATTTGAAGGTCTGATTTTGAGTGATTTGATGGATTATAAAGAATTTAATAAGTCTGTGAGGACAGAAATAAAATATGGGTAAACAAAGTTAGCACATTTTGTTTCTGCACAACTTTGTGGATTTGGAAAGCAATAACAATCTTAATATTGAATATTAAATTACTATTTTGTATGGATGTTGATATTCTGGGTCAGGAACAAGATGAGATCACAGATGGAAAGTAGGTATAGAAGAGCTATAATCCAAAGTTTAAAAGGTGACTAAAACAGACCATATGATGAAGGCCAAGAGATCTGGCAGACACATCAAATTCAAAGAGGGTTTTTCAGAGAATAAATATTTATAATCTGTATCCTATGACAAATTATTACAGAAAAATATGAAGATATTAAAGATTTTAATATTGAATGACTGGCAGTCCAAGAGACTACACCAAATTGAATTGCTTAACTCATAGTACTAGAATCAAAATACAAGGCAATAGAAAGTACATTTTTATATTATATATGATACTTCAGGTGCATGAAGGGAATGCCAAATAGAAGCAGTTTAAATTAGAAAAAGAAAGTATTTTGAGCCCTCATTATAAGACTTAAGAAAGCTAAAACAGTACTTACGAAACTTCCACATTTTTAGGACTATACACAAGTTTGTTCTCTTAATCAAGATTAATCTATAATGGAAGGAAGTGTCACAACAAGAGCTATCAGGTTTCATGCAGCGGCAATTTTTCCAATGGGGGAAGGATTGAATTCTCCCTAACTTTTATTTAAACTGCCCTTAAAAACTTGGATTGGCCCATACTGGATCATGTGCATGCTCTGATTCTATAGCTCACACTCTGAAGGGCAGGTGCCTATCTTTTCTGCCACCTTTCACATCAAATGATTAAAGAATAGGAGAATAATAAAATTACCAAAAACAAAGAAAAGTCATTTCAAGGATAAATGGATAGAACTCGACAGACAATCCAGTAATCTCCAATAACATACTCCACTGGATGTAGCTGCTGGTCCCCAATAGAATGGACTTCTGTGTGCTGTAGCTGATGTAGATTTCTCACTGGCTTTTTTACATGAAAATAAAAGGAAGAAATAAAGAATGAAGAGGCAGTGACTTCTGGGTGATCACATAGGTACACCAGTAACTGTGCTTTGCAGTTTCACATATATCCTTCTTGTCCTCAGGATCATGTTTTCCATATCAGTGTTCACATTTTGATAGGTATCCAAAATTTCAGGATGCATCACTATTCTGGATTATTCCTAGGACTTCTCTGTTCTTCTCGTAGATCTATTTGATTAATTACACTTTTCAATCTACTTCTCAAAAGTTCTCCCCATGTCCATCTCTTGAATTGAGCCCAAGCCAGAAATATAAAAAAGTTTAAATACAGATATTATATTAAATATACCACTTCCCTCATAATCAAATACTAATAATAACAAGCTGGACGGTCATTTCTTTGTTTCTAATTCTCCTGTAATCAAGTCTCTGTTGATTTTGTTCTTCAGTTGTTTATTTTGTATGCAGTTATTTATATGTAAATAAATGTATGTGTATTTCCTCACCTTCCTCTAAAATTTTTCTTCTGAGTCTTCCACACAAAGGTGCATCATAGGCTGATTAGACCTTTTTTTATTCTTAAAGATAGAAAGTAGACTATGAGGTAATGGGTAGAGGGAAAGTGTAGATATTACTTATTGTACACAGAGTTTGCATTTAGAAATATTAAAGCATTTTCGATATGGTGGTGGTGAAGATTGAACAATAGGTGGTGGTTGAACAAACAATAGAACTGTAATTAATGCCACTGAATTATATCCTTAAAAATGGTTAAAGTAGCATGTTTTATCTTGTATATATGTTACCATAATATATGAAATCCATGAAAAGCAAAAATAGCAGCACCATGTGACCCAGACTTGGACCCAGGGAGGTTGTGAATAGATTGCTTAAGGACTGGTCTCCTGGCACCTGAACTCCAGGCAGGCCAGGCTATCAGCACTCAGGGTGGATCCTCCTCCAGTACCCACCCAAGCTTTGCTCTTACCTCAGCCTGCTTCTATGAGGACACAGGACCCTGTATCCTGCAGCACTCTTCACATGCCACTTTCTACCCTGTCATGCTAAAGAAAAAACATTTTGCTTTAGAAAGACAGCTTATTCACCACTTAATAATAACTGGATAGTATTATTCTAAATACTTCATGCACTTTTTATACAGAAACTGAGAAACAGAAAAGCTAAGTGACCTACTTAGGGTCTGGCCCACAGTGAACGGCAGACCTAGGGTTGAGGTCTGTGTCTACTCCAAAGTCACAGGATGATTTTCCAACACACTGGTTTTCTCCATATAAACACAGGACTTGGTATATTTCAAAACATTATTGTATAAATCATATCATCTAGCATATTTCTTCATATTAAATTGCAATATTGATAAGAAATATATTTACAGTGGGAATTCTGTGAATTGTGTAGAATTATCTTGTTATTTATAGGACCATGCTAATTCATTCAGAACTTTTTTTAAAGAACCGTGAAAACGAATTTTGCAAGAAGTATACTGTTACTGTCTCCTTTAAAATATTTTCACTGGGGAATTTACATTTTTATTCATTGTGGTAAATCAGTGAGTCCAGATTTCATCAAAAATAATCCCACAAAGCAAAACAAAACCATCAAAATAACTTTTAAAGATAAAATTAACATTTAACCTTAAAAGACACTTGTCTTTTTACAGAAAATATCTTAGGAAAACTGAATCACACACTTCAGGTTACAAATACTATTTAAATGGAAATCACTCTAAGTAATATTAATGGTTAGCATTTAAGGAAAATAAAGTTAAAGCAGTAGAATCACAAATAATAGCTCCTTTTAGAAACAGATAAAGATCTACAAACTCATTTCATTTCCAAATCAGAAAGTGAAGTGACTTGACTAGCAATTGATAGCACTCAATATATTTCAAGTTATAGAGGAGAAGGGGACTAACCTATCTTGAGATAATGGAGGCAAAGACTGAGGTCCAGACACTGTGGATTAATTCACTGAAAAAGCAAAGTAGTATGCTCATTCTTTCCAAAGGATTTTATCCAGACAAAGGAGGACTGGGAAGGCCAAGATTTTTTTTTAATTATTCATTACTAACTAATGACCACCTATGATATTGCAGGCCCAATACCAAGGCTTTTACATCCATGATTTTTCATATTCACAGCATTCTTCTAAAATAGACATTTCTAGAGGGGAGACATGTAATACAAGAAAAAGAGAGCTTCAGAGGAATTAAGTGAAATGAAATAGCATGGGAAAATTTACAAAAATCAAACATCATACATACACATACAGACAGACAAACAGGAAGTCAGGACTGAGATTGCACAAGCACAAAAGTATTTGGAGTCAGATAAATACAAATTATGACAATATCCTAATTCTGTATTCTTAGGCTGGTTGACTTAACTTTTCTATATTTCTGAGTTTAACTTCTTTTTCTGTGTAATGAGAATGAATATAAATATTGCATAGATGTCAAGGTTGTTGTGAGTACTCTGTGCTCCATGAACCCAGATGCAAACACAGCTTAAAGGTAATATTGCATAAATATTTTATCCAATATTTTTGGCATACTTCAGTTTGACTGCAAGCTATCTCATGAAGTTAGCTGATGGAATTTTCCATTTGCTATGTCATGGTCAGGATTCAAAAAATTTCAGACTTTGAGCCATTCCAGATTTCAGATTAGGGATACTCAAATATTTCACTAAACAGATTTAACCTGGGGGTTCTAATACTTACTGGTAGCATCTGTGAATGATACAACTTACTCTCATCAGGGCCCTCTCCCTATCCACAACATACTATGCTTTCATGCTATAAAGAAGTAATTAATTTTGGCTATTAATATCCTTTAGGTAGTTTATTTTTTTTCCTCAATTTATGCTAGTTCCTCTCGTTACTACACTGTATTTGCTTATTCATAATGTCTATCATACAAAATTGCAAAGAATGGTTCTCCCTACATTCCCAGCACCTTCTGCACCCCAGGTGAGGCTTTGACATGGCACAGGGGTTTTCTCAATACTTGTTCTCTTTCCTTTTCTCATTCCAAAGTCTGTACAATTTCCAAAGTTCTTCCTTTGGAAGACCACCTTCTGCAAGTAGAAAAGTCACAAATAGATAACTTAAAGTTATCAACCAGGAAGTCACTGCTGATTATTTCAGAGGAAAGCAGATGGCTGCTAGAAAATAACACAGCTGCTTTTCCATGAAAAACAAACTAAATTAAAAAAAAAAATGGCTTTCACATTTTAACCCATAGTCCATTGCATGCCCCAAAGGCTTAGATGATAATGGCACTGAGTAATGGGATTGTTGGCTTTAAAAAAAACATGTTATTCTAGAGAAATGTTTATTCTGAGAAAAATCCCATGGATTACATCTGTCTTAGATTATTTCTTTTTAACTGATTAAGAGACATTTTTGCTTAGTTTTAGGTTTATAGAAAAAAATGAGTGGAAATTACAGAGTTCCTATATACCTCTTCTCCCTCCTGCTCTTGATTTCTCATGTTAATATTGCACATTAATGGAATACATTAATGACAGTTGATGCTTTGGACTTTTTTACAACTGAGTTTTGACTCAGCAAGCTTGTGAGGAGCATGTAAGAGCTATGTGTGTGTTTGTAAGAGGTGAGTGGTTAACTTCAAATTCTCTTATGTGGAAATTCAAGACTGGTTGTAGGCAAGCTATATGAATTTATAAATGTCTAGTCTTAAATTGATTATACTCCATATGACACCAATACACTCCTTCCCACTAATTGGTTGGAATCTCTCTCATTTCCACTGCCATTTTTTCTAGATTGTTCAGTGAATGCCATGGAGTTTATGTTTTTTCTACACTTAGTAGAAAATTAGGAGTAATTGATATTCTATACTAACTGGACATTCTCTCCCCTGGTTGATTGCTGCTTTCCATAACTTTCTGAGCCTTAAAACTCTGACTAGCTTAGCTGCTGATAGTGATGATAGAGATTTTAAAGTAAACTTCAGCAGAGTTACTAAAAAGGTCATTTTGGGACAAAGCTCATTGGAGGAGTTGATATATATCCTTGCTGTCTTTTAAATTAAACTATATAATTGACTAGTTAACATTCCTATGTGTTAGACAAATTTCAGATTTGCATTTATGTTAGAAAGCTAGAAAACATTGTCAAAACACTATGTCCTTTAAATAACAAAACTTAATTTCATTAGATCAGACTTTTCAGAAATATGCAAATACTACAAAATGGTGTTTCTTAGTATCAAGAAAGTTCTTAGTATCAAGAAAGTATCTTAGTTTGTTTTCCCCTTCCTCTGACAGTTCGACTAAGTAATATCAAAACCTCAAATCCTCTGTTGCCTTGATGCCAAGTGTACAACAGAGAAGATAGTAGCACTTTACATGAGGAAAATCATCTTAGAAAAATTTCTTGCTTTCTTGCATACTGTTTTCATAGCTTTGTAGAATTTTCTGGCTTAAATTTTTGACCAGAGGTGATGGTTTAAATTTGAGGTGACACAGCTGAAGAAGATCTTAAAAACTCTTTCTCAGATAAAGCAGCAGTTGCAGCTAGAACTGGTACCTTTAAAGTTGGAAGAGAACGGCTCAAGGGTTTGGCAGGGCAATGCTTACTAGAGCACAGAATTAATCTTTGGAACTGCACAAAACTAAAACAGAGACTCAGGACAAGCATAATCAAGATTCAGAAATCCAGGACTAATGAGATGGCAATTTAAATTAGTTAAAAATCTGAATTACACTGAAGTGGAAAGAAATCCAATTTTAGTGTTCTTGAATTTTAAATAGATGAAACCTGTAAGACCATTCCATTTGCAAGTGCATATCTGAAGGTTTTTTTTCCCCTAGGAGAATATTTAGAAAATCTGATTTTACTAAGGGATATCAATTATCAAAATAATAAACTATCTTTCCCAAGGAGTATACAGTAATTTATCTGTCTTCAATTACTGATACTTTGATAGCTTCACACAATAATCACTGTGATAGAAAAGAAGTTACAGTGCACACAATATAAAATGACATACTTTACATATAGTATATGAAGATGTTACATTAGCTAATAGGATCCATCACAACTAAGTTATTAAAAACAAAAGAAAAAATTGCAAAATTTTAACAGTCAGAAATGAAACAAATATTTTATTTGGTTAGTACTCAAAATGAAAAACAATTAAAACACATACATTTATTGAAAATAGTAAAAATTAGAGCTTCTCTCTATTTTTCTTTCTATATCTAAATGTGTATGTGTGTGTGCCTATAACATATTTGTGTGTAAGTATATCTGTATGTATTTATATACTGTATATACACATACATATATATGTTTAAATTGTATTTATATACTATCTCTATGCATACACACACATGCATATATATATATATATAATTTTTGTTATAGGACTAGAGACACTAATATGATGGAATTGACAGTAATCAGGATTTGGAATGAGAATGATGAGATGTTTTACTAGTTGTATTATAAAGGTCCACATATGACATTGTATAATTTGGTTGTTCTTAAGATCTCAACTTTTTCTCTTAGCCTCTTCTACTTTAATGGTTTCTTCTTTGAAGTGGATGATATTTTAACCATTGAAACTCAGGAGATTTTCACAAATGAAAGAAGCTCTCGCAGAAAATTTTCATCAGTCCATTATGATTGGCACCCTCATCATTTCAATCTACATAGCATAGATGTCACTGCAATATCAGTAATTTCTCACTTGTATCCTGTTGGATTATACATTTACTGTTCACATTAAATCCCTCCCCCATTGAATATAGCTATAAAACTGGGCAGAATACATGGAGAAGCCATTGAGATGATGGAATGTAAATATAGCAGAGAGATTGGGGGAGACACCAGGATTGAAGCCGTAAGTGAACTGTGAGGATAGTTACCATAGTTTCCTCCGGTGTCCATTATCCTGAACACAGCCTCACCTAAACCCAGACATGGGCATCAGAGCTTGCCATAGAAAGCAGAGGAAGAAATTCCCCACTTCTCACACAAGGCGGTAGGAATGAGAATTCCTAATGCTCACTGAGAATGAGGATTATCCTGCATTCTTATTTTCTCCCCACCTTCATTTTTGATACCCCAGCCACCCATCAATAGGATGCTGATAGTGACAAAAGCTTCAAAACTCTACAGAGAAATTCTCCGCTCTGATCTGAGGAGCTATGCAACAAGTGTGAGAAACTCTGTTGTTGTATCTTTCTCCTTGGGTACCTGTCATTGAATCCCTTATAGGGTTACTGTCATAGGAAAAGGACAACAATGTGAGACAATCAAAATCTTAACTTGCTGGCATGACGACAGGAAGATAAAACTAAGAGAACCAGAAAAAAACTGGGGGGGGATTGCAGAAAGAGTAGAGCTTGAGAAAAAGATCCCCAGATATTAGACTTGAACGACTGCTGACTTCATCCCAAACTATGTATGAGTGGATATAATTCTTAGCAGCACTGATAGAATTTCAGAACTACTCTGGAGATAGTTCACAGAATGGCTACTGGTAGTGTTCAATTGGATCAGATATGAACAATACTGCAAAGGCTTTGAAAGCTGAGCCAATCATGGGCAACACAAAAGTGGAGCCAAGTGGAAATCTGTAGACTTATAATATACACTGGAAGGATTTAGATATGATATATCCCCCAAAACCTCCCGTGTGAGGCAATGTGAGAATTTCCAGAGGTGAAATCATTACATCACAAGAGTTGTAACTTCATTAGTAGATTGATTTGATAAGGATGAGCTGGGTGGTAACTATACGCAGGTAGGGTGTGGCTAGAAGAGATGGGTCCCTGGGGGTGTGCCTTTGGAGTTTATATTTTGTCCCTGGTGTCCCCTCTCTGTGCTTCCTCATTGCTACTCCCGAGCTGCTTTCTTCTGCCATGCCATTCTGTCATGGTGTTCTGCCTCATCTTAGGCCCAGAGCTATGGAGTCAGCCTACTGTTGACTGAACTTCTCTGAAATCATGAGCCAAAATAAATCTTCCTCCTCTAATTGGTCATATTAGGTCTTTTTGTCACAGCAATGAAAAGCTGACTAAAATGTACACTAAAAGAAAAAATAACAAAGATTCAAAAAGAAACATTGGATGGTGAGTTAGTTTAGTGCATTAGTTTCCTGTGGCTGTTGTAATCAATTACCACAGAGTTGATGGCTAAAACCAAAAGAAATTCATTCTTTCACATTTCTGGAAGCGGGAATTTTAAAATCAAGGCATCAGCAGAGCTGTGCTTCATTGAGAAGCTCAATGAGTGACTCTGTTCTTTGACTTTTGTGGCTTCCAGTGATTGAAGATCCTGACTTTGTGGTTGTTATCACTCTACTCTCTGCCTCCTTTGTCAGCTAGCTCCACTTCTTATATATGTGTCTCTTTTAAGGATAACAGTCACGGGGAAATCCTCTGAAGTCTCTTAGCTATATCTCTAAAAACTGTTTTCCAGATAAGGTCACACTCTCAGAATCTGTGAATAAGTACATGGACATAGTTTTCCTCAGGGCCATTATTTGAATGAAGATAGTCAGTGAATTTGAAGGTCGACCTAAATAAATTATTCAGTAGGAACAATAGGTAGAAGAAAAATGAACAGACAATAAGACAACTAGGGGAAAATATCAAAATATCTATTTTTTCTTTCATTAAAATCACAAAAGTGATCAATGATGTAGTATTAAAAAAATGTGAAAAAAGAACAAAATTCCCCAAATTTTGCATAAACATACCAATTCAAGATTTCAACATCCCCATGCTACTGAAAAATAATGGCAAATTAAATTTTTTCCTCAACAGAAAAATGGCACATTGGTTATTAGGAATAATGATTTAAAAATATATGAGTGTTGACGAAAAGGAATTGAAAAAAATTAAATGCTTAAAGAAGAACAACTCTCAAACTCAAACTATATATCCAGCAAAAATAACTATTAGGTATTAGAGTGCAATTTTCAATAATAGGAAAACTAAGACAATTCTTCGTCTGAATATTTGATATTAAATAACTAGCAAAGTAAGCTTTTCAGTTAGAAATAATAACAAAAGGCAACTTGGAACATCAGACATGAAGGAAAAGAACAGAAATGGTAAATATCTGGGGAAATAATATGTTATTACTCCCTTACATTCCCATTAACAGTTTCTAAACATTCCCTTTTCTTTTCTACATTCTTCTCCTTTCTTTCTTCCTTTCTTTTTCTTTCTTTGACTGTGTTAGCTTTTGTCTCTGAAAAATACCTGAGATAAACACCTTAAAAATAGGCTTATTGTTTCAGAGGTTTCAGTCCTTGGCTACATGGCCCAATTATCTTGGGCCTGTGATGAGGCCAAACTGACAGTAAGTATAGGATAAAGCAAAGCTGCTTACCTCATGGTGGACTGGTAGCTGAGAGAGGGAGAGAGAAAGAATTAGGGTCATTAGATGTAACCTCCAATGACCTAAATTCCTTTCACTAGGCCTTACCTTCTAAAAATTCTGCCACCTCCCAATAGGATCATCAGCTAGGGGGCAAGACTTCAACACATGAGTCTTGGGGAAATATTTAAGATCCAAAACATAATAGAACAGGAGAAAGTCTTGCCTCCTGCACCTCAGAGAGAGCACTCATTTCCAGGATATAAATAAAATTCACAAACCTTAACACACACACACACAAAAAAAAAAAAAAAAAAAAAAAAAACAAATAACCCAATCAATAAATGGGAAAAGGATCTAAACAGACACTTCTCAAAAAAAGAAATACAAAAGGTCAGCAAATATATAAAATTTTTTTCAACAACTCTAGGCATTAGAAAAATGAAAATCTAAACTATATTGAGATTTCCACTCATTTCAGTCAGAATGAGAATTATGAAAAATCAAGTACTAATAAATGTTGGTGAGGATGTAGGGAAAAAGGTACACTCATACATTGCTGATGGGACTGAAAATTGGTATAATTACTAAGTATTATAGTCTTTCCTCAAAAAAAAAATATATATATATGAATGGAACCACCATCTAACCCAGTAATCCCACTCCTTGGTCTATATACAAATGATTTAAAATCAGCAAACTACAGTGACACATCCACATCAATGTTTATAGCAGCACAATTCACAATAACTAAGCTATAGAACAAATCTAGGTGTCCTTCTATAGATGAATGGGAAATGTGGTATATATACACAATGGACAATTACTCAGCCATTAAGAAGAATGACTTTACAACATTTTCTAGTAAACAGATGGATCTGGAGACTATCATGCTAAGTAAAATAAGCTAATCCTCCAAACCCAAAGGTTGAATGTTTTCTCAAATATGTGGATGCTAACACAAAACAGGGCTGGGCAGAGGTAGTAGGGGATAAAAGTTCAGTAGATTAGACGTAGGTGAATAGAGAAAGGAAAGAGATGGGAATAGGAAAGATAATGGAATGAATTTGCCATAGCTTTCCTACGTAGGTAGTATATGAATAAACAACCGTGACTCTCAACATCTTGTATATTCACAAGGCTGGGATCTTAATTACAATAAGATATATTCCAGGTTTGTATAAACATGCCAAATGCATTACACTGTCATGTATAATTAATTAGAATAATTTTAAAAAATCATATCTCAATAATAATATTGAGTGTAAATGAACTAAACTCCTCAATTGAAAGACACAGACTGGCAGATTGAATTAAAAAAAACAAGAGTCAACAACATGCTGCCTTCAAGAGACTCATCTCATAGGCAAAGACATCCCCAGGCTGTAGGTTTAAAAAAAGGATGGGAAAAAAAACATCTTTCAAACAGATGTTTTATCCTCATAACAGTCCCAGTGGAATTCAAGGCAAAGCTAAACAGAAGGAACTAGAAAGTCTATTTCACACTACTCAAGAAAATTATATATCAACAAGACATAACAATCTTAAATATGTATACTCCAAACAATGAAGCATTTACCTACATCAAACAAACTCTTTTTAATTTCAAGAATCAAATAAACCACAACACAATAACACTTGGTGACTTTAACACACCTCTCAAATCACTGGATAGATATCCTGCAAAAAAAAAAAAAACTAAAAAGAAGAAATAGAGCTAAAATATAATTAATATTTTACATTTAGCAGACATATATAGAATATTTCATCCATTAATAACTGAATTCACTTTCTTCTCAGCAGCACAAGGATTCTTCTCTAAAATAGACCATACCTTAGGCCACAAAGAAACTCTTAGGAAATACAAAAAATAGAAAAAGAAATTATAATGCCTTGAATTTTATGAGATTATGATGGAATGAAATTAGAAATCAATGATAAAGTAAAAAATAGAAGCAACTTCTGTAGACTAAATAATATGCTATTGAATGATCAATGAATAGGAAAAGAAATTAGGGATAAAATAAAAAATACATAGAGGTAAATGAGAATAGTGACTCATCATATCTAAATCTCTGGGACACTATGAAGGCATTCTAAGAGGAAAGTTTGTTACATTGAGTTCATTCATTAAAAGAACAGAAAGCCACCATTTCTTTGGTGGCTTTCTGTTCTTTTAACTTTACCTCTCAAAACCTAGAAAAAGAGGAATAAATCAACTCCAGAAGCAGTAGGACACAGGATATAATTAAAATAAGTTGAAGTTAATGAAAATGAAAAAAAAATCAAAAATTAACAAAGCAAAAAGTTGTTTCTTTGAAAAAATAAACTTGATAAACCTTTAGCCATTCTAATGAAGAAAAAGAGAGAAAAAAGCTCAAATTACTAAAATTTGTATGAAAAAGAAAATATCACCATGGACACTGCTGAAATACAGATGATAAATCAGAAACTATTTTGAAAATCTATATTAAAATACAATAGAAAATTATGAAGACCTTGACAAATTTCTAGAGACATATGTCCTACCCAAATAGAAAATTTAAACAGATCAATTTCAAGCAATGAAATTGAAGTTGCCATCAAAAGTCTACCAACAAAAAATCCTAGGACCACATGAATTGTCAGCTGAGTTCTACCAGACCTATAAAGAGGAATGTACATCAATAATACCCAAATTATTTCATGAAATATAAAATGAGGGAACCTTCCAAATTCATTCTACCAAGCTAGAATCACCCTGCTACTGAAACTGGAGAAACACACATCAAGGAAAGAAAATATCACATCAATATCATTGATAAACATAGATGCAGAAATTATTAATAATATACTTACAAATCGCAAACAAAAACACTAAAAAGATAGTGCACCATCATCAACTTTGTAAACTAATTTGTCACATAAATAGACTTAAAGACAAGAACCACTTGATTATATCAATAGATGCAGAAAAAGTATTTGACAAAATATAGCATCTATTCATGTTCAAAACACTAGAAAAATCAGGGTTCATAGGAACATGCCTCAATATTATAAATGCCATATATACTAACCCAAGGCCAACATCATTGTAAATGGAGAAAAATTGAAAGCATTGTCTCCAAAAACTGGAAAAATGTAGGGAAGCCTTCTTTCATCACTCCTATTCAACATAGTCCTTGAAACCCTAGCCCAAGTAATTAGAAAAAAGAAATAAATTAAAGGGATACAAATAGGAAAATAAGAGTTTAATCTATCCTTATTTGCTGACAACATGACCCTATACTTAGAAGTTCCAAAAGATTCCACCAGAAAATTTCTAGAACTCAAACTAATTCATCAAAATAGCAGGATATTCCATTAATACCCATAAACGAATTGTGTTCCTTCACAGCAATGATGAAGGAGCTGAAAGAGAAATTAGAAAAATTATCCCATTCACAATAGCCTAAAAAACAACAAAACAAAGAAAAAACATGGGAATCAAAAAAAAAGAGGTAAAAGACCTTTATAATGAAACCCACAGAACACTAAAGAAAAAAATTGGAGAAGACTTTAGAAAATGCAAATATCTTCCATATCTTTAGATATGCAGAATTAATATTGTCAAAATGGTCAATTATCAAAGCACTATACCAATTTAATGAAATTCCTATTGAAATTCCAATGATGTTCTTCATAGAAATAGAAAAAACAGTCATAAAATTAATTTGGGAGAATGAGGCACAGAATAGCCAAAGCAATCCTTAGCAAGAAAAGGAAGCAGGAGGGATTACAATATCAGACTTAATTTATACTAAAGAGCTATAGTTAAAAAAATATTGCATGGTATTGACATCAAAACAGGTGTCACCACCAATGGAATAGAATAAAAGAAACAGAGACAAAACCACATAAATATAGTTATCTATGAATTTTCAACAAATATATGAACAAATGCTCAACAGTTGTAGCAATTGATAAATGCAAATTAAAACTAAACAGATTTCTTTTCACTCCATTCAGAATGGCAATTATCAAGAATACAAGTAACAATAATTGTTGGCAAGGACATGGAGGAAAAGATGCACTCATACATTGCTGGTGGGAGTGCAAATTGGTGTAATTTTACTTTGAAAACATTAAGGAGATTTCTCAGAAACTTGGAATGAAACCACCATTTGACCCAGTTAACCCACTTCTCAGTATATACCCATAGGACATAAAATCAGCATTCTACAGTGATGAAACTATATCAATGATTACAGCAACTCAATTCACAATAGCTAAGCTATGGAATGAAACTAGATTCCCTTCAACAGATGAAAGAATAAAGAAAATGTTATATATATATATATATATATATATATATATCCCAGCCATAAAGAAGAATGAAATTATGGCATTTGCTGGTAAATGGATGCTATCATGCTAAATTAAATAAAGCAATCCCCAAAACCAAAGGCCAAATTTTATCTCTGTTATGTGGATGCTAACATACAATATGGTGGGGAAGGGAGGAAGAATAAAATTTCATTGGATTAGACAAAAGGGAATAAAGAGAAGGGAAGGGGATTAGAGTAGAAAGACAGTATAATGAATCAGACATTACACTCCTATGTTCATTTATGAATACATGACCAAAACTCCAGATTGTGTCCAACAAAAGAATGGATCCTAATTAGAATAAGTTGTAATCTACATACATATAATATATCAAAATACATCTATTTTCATGTATGTCTAAAAAGAACACTTTTTAAAGGAAAAGTGAAATACAAAAAAAAGAAGAGGGAATTTGAAAATGCAAATGCAAGGAGACATTAGGGATATATGCACATAGAAGAAATGTTAAATAAACACCAAAAAAAAAACTGTGAACATCTTCAAGCTAAGGAGAGAAGTCTCAGAAGAAATAACTATCAATAACTATCTTGAAATTTTATCATCTACAACTGTCAGAAAATAAATTTATGTTATTTAAAAACATAAATTTAAAAATATAACATAACCATTCTGACTGTGGTGAGAGGGTATTCCTTTGTAATTTTGATTGGCATCTATCTGTTGACTAATGATATTGAATGTTTTTCATGTAATGATTGAAATTTTATATTTCTTTTTTTGATTAGAGTCTTATTCTGATAATTTGTCTATTTTTTTTTAAATTGGATGACTTGTTTTTGTTAAGTTTTTGAATTTTTTCTTTATATTCTGTACATTAATCCTCTGTCACATGAAGTGCTGGCAAAGATTTCCTCCAATTCTATATGTGGACTTCTCTGTTGATTATTTGCTTTGTAGAACTTTTTAGTTTGATATCCCATTGTGGTTTGGGGGTCTAATCCAGAAAATCATTATCTTTAACTATGTCTTAAAGTGTTTCCATTATAATATTTTCCTGTAGTACTTTCTGAGTATCAGGTCTGACATTTATTGACCAACTTTGGTTAACCTCTGACTAGGAGAGAGAAATAGGGGACAATTCTAGTCTTTTGCATTTGAAAATCCAGTTTTCCCACCACCATTTATTTAAAAAGTCTGTCCATTTGCCAATGTAATCTTTCTCAAAACTCAGTTTACCTTACATGTGTGGGTTTATTTCCAGGACCTCTATTTTGTCCCATTAGTTTATGTGTCTGTTTTTATGCCACTATCATGCTGTTTTTGTTCAATAAATAATATCTTAAGGAAACATACAAAATATTTTAAATTTTTACCCCAAATACAGATTGCAGAATCACATCATTTACACATCTTGAATCTAATGTATGAAAGATGATATGTCAAGAGCTTTGTAATGTTTTGAACAATCAATAAAAAAATAAAGTATATATTTAGAAAAAAAAAATTTAAATTAAAATATAGTGCTAAGGGTTGTTCAAATAACCCAAACCAAAATAGAAGAAAAAAAGAATGTAAGAGAGAATACTAAAATACACATTTTAAAGAGAAGAATTGAACCTAATCACATCAAATGTTACATTAAATTAAAATGATCTTAGCACACCAGTTGAAAGTCAGAAAGTATAAAAATAAATTTAAAATTAACACCAAACAATATAAAAATGTAAATTCTCTTTAGGAAAATTATTTCATATATATGGTTATTTATAGTGAAAAAGTAAACATATTTAAATGGAATATAATAGTAATCAGGGCAGGATTGTAAAATATATGATTAATATACAAATTTGATCATTTTCTATATACCAGTACCAAGAAAATGCAATATAGAATTAAACATATGCTTTCATTTACATTAGCACCTTCTCAAAAATTAACTATATACATGTAAATCTAGCAGAAACATGTGCGATATCTCTATGATAACATTATAAAATTTGATAGAAGAAGTCTAGGAAAGCTAAACAAGTGGAGATATACTGTATATCCATAGATAAAAAGATTCAGTATTGCCAGGATGTCAGTTCTTCCTTAGTTGATCAATAGATTCCATGTATTCTCAATCAGAATTCCAGAAAATTATATTGTGGATTTTGACAAACTGATTATAAAATGCTTATGAAGTGACAAGGCAAAGAATAGAAAACATTAATATTGAATTATTTAGCATAACAAAATTGAAGGACTGAATATTCCCAACCTCAAGATTTACAATAAGGCTACAGTTATAAATACAGTGTGTTACTAATGAAAAACAGAAATCAACCAAGGGTACAGAGAGTTCAGAAAGAGAACCACATAAATCTAGTCAACTCCTGTTTCAAAGAAACAAAAGTAAGTACAGTGTTTTTACCTCTACAACTAAAATGCCATAACAACTGAAGATAAACATGCAAAAAAAAAAAAAAAGAAAGAAAATAAGAAAGAGCTAGTAACAACTAAAAATGCTAAAAATGTATCAAAGAACTAATTGTAAAATGCAGATATAAAGTTGTTGGAAACTACAGAAGACCTTGGATATAATAATAAATTTTCAGATATAATACAAATGTCATGATCATGAGAAAAGTAATTGATATGATGGACTTTATTAAAAATAAATTCTGCTTTGTGAAAAACAATGTCATAAAAAGATTCATTGCACACCACTAGAAACTATTTGCAAAGATCATATCTGATAATTGACAGTTATTTTAGATATATGATGAACTCCTAAAATTTCCACAATAAAACCATAAACAAGTGAAAAATGAGCAAAAGGCCTAACATATTCTACTCCAAAGAAAATATCCAGAGATTTGACAAGTAAAGGAAAAATTATCATCATCATATGTTATCAGGAGACTGCAAATTTAAACAACAATAAGATACTGCTATTATGGTGAAAATTCAAAACACTGACATCTCTAAATGCTAACACAGATGTGGAGGAATAGGAACTCCCATTCATTGCTGGCAGTCATGCAAAATGATACAGCCACTTTGGATGACAGCTGGGAATCTTCATATCCAACTGAACACTTACTCTATGATCCAACATTCCTTGCTATTTACTCATAAGCATTGAAAACTTTATGTTCATACAAATTCTTGCATATCAATGTTTATAGCAGTTCTATTCATATTGTCAAAATTTGAAAGCAACCAAGATATCCTTCAGTAGTTAAATAGATAAACTTCTATATCCATGGAATATTATTTAAGGCTATTATTTAGTGCTAAAATAAATGACCTATCAAGCCAGGAATAGGCATGGAATCTTGAATACATATTAATATGTGAAAAAAATCTTAAAGTGCTTCATACTATATGAGTATAAAGTTCTTCATACTATATGATTATAACTTCTTAACATTCTGGAAAAGGAGAAACAGTGCAGAAGTAAAATCAGTGCTTGTCAGTAATTATAATAATGAACAAGCAGAGCTCAAAGGATTTTTAGGTCATTGACACTATTTTTTATTATACTAGAATGGCAGATATATTATGTCTGCATACATTTCTTGAAGTTCATGTAATGTACACCACCGAGAAAGAACCCTAATGGAAAACATGGGCTTTGAGTGATAGTCATATGTCAGTGTCTGTTCATCCATAGTCAGGATGTACTGATGTGGCATGGGATGTGGCTAGCAACAGAAGTTGTGCATGTGTGTACGTGGAACACATAAGGAAGTTCTTACATTTCTACCCTAAGTTTACCTGCAAACCTAAACCTGTAAAAAGCTCTTTTATAATATATGTAATATATTTAACATGAAAATTCAATTACATAAAGAATCCCCAAATCAAAAGTAAGCTGGAATCACCTATATTAGTATTAGACAAACTAGACTTCAGAGAAATGAAAGTTATCAAGGACAAAGAAGGACATTTCATGTTAACAAAGTCATAATCAAAAACCTGAAACAAAAAAACCTACAACTAAAAAGAGAAACAAACCAAACAAATCAACCATCTAGTTGGATGTTTCCTCTCTCAGTATTGATAGAATGAATAGACAGAAAATCAGCAAATACAACAAAGAAATGTGCACCCTTATCAAACAACAGGATTTAATTCACATTTTTTCTGACAATACAACCACAAACAGTAAAATACAAATTATTCACAAGTACACATAGAAAATTAACCAAGTTAGATCATCCTTGGCAAAAAGCAAATTTAACCAATTTTAAAAGACAGAAACCACATAAAGCTGGTTAATTCATATAGAGATTCAACGTAATAGAAAGGTTCAACATATAAGGTTAACAAGATAGATGAAATGAAACAACTTCACAAAATAGTTGGGGGTGTGGCTCAGTGGCAGAATGCTTGCCCAGCAAGTGCAAGACTCTGGGTTTGATACCCAGAGCAAAAACAAAAAGCAAATTAAAAAAAAATCACTAACGACTATAATGTATCCAAGATGAAACAGATAACCAAATTGTACCATTACTATTAAAGAAGTTGAATTTGTAGTTAAAAACCTTCGTATTAAATTTATAGTTAAAAAACTTCATATATATACCTATGGATCCACATTGATTGATTTTTGAATAGAGGAAAGAATACCAATTCTACACAATTGGGTCCAGAGAATAGAAAAAGGAACTTCCCACCCATGCCATGAGCTACTTTTCTCTGTTGCTTATCATTCCCAGATGGTGCCCAGGATTACCAGCCTTTGTCATTCTCAATGCCAAAATACTCAATGTTTTCCCCTTTAAAACAGCAACAAGATGAGGAAGTCTATGCTTAGCACTTCTGTGCAACATTTCTGGTACAGCCAATAAGGAAACCAGTATGGAGATTCCTTAGAAATCTGGGTATGGAACCACCATTTGATCCAGCTATCCATCTCCTCGGACTATACCCAAAGAACTTAAAAACAGCATACTACAGGAACACAGCCACACCAGTGTTTGTAGCAGCACAATCCACAATAGCTAAACTGTGGAGCCAACCTAGATGCCTGTCAGTAGATGAATGGATTAAAAAATGTGGCATATATACACAATAGAATTTTACTCAGCAATAAAGAGAATAAAATCGTGGCATTTGCAGGTAAATGGATGGTACTGGAGAAGATAATGCAAGTGAAGTGAGTCAAGCCCCAAAAAACAAATGCCAAATGTTTCCTCTGATATAGGAGGCTGATTCATAGTGGGGTAGGGAGGGGGAACATGGGAGGAATAGAGGAATTGTAGATAGGGCAGAGGGGTGGGAGGGAAAGGGAGGTGGCAGGAGATTAGGAAGGATGGTGGAATGTGATAGACATCATTATCCAAAGTACATGTATGAAGAGACAAACTGGTGTCAAAATACTTTATATACAAACAGACATAAAAATTGTGGTATATATGTATAATAAGAATTGTAATGCATTCTGCTGTCATTTATTTATTTAAATAATTTTAAAAAATTTTAAAAAGTTCTAGACAATATACAGTAAGAAAAATAGAGGCCTACAGATTAGAAATGAAGAAATAAAATGACTGTTCTTCAAGACAATGAGAATGATGTACATGAACAATCCAAAGAAATATGCAAGTATATATCCTAAAACTAATAAATAAGCTTATGATAATTGCAGAGTTCAAGATCAATGCATAGAACTTAAATCATTTTTTCACATTAGAGATAAACATTGGAAAATATATTAAACTATTATGACTAAGATTTCCAAAAGTTTCAAAAAAATGGAATATTTAAGTAAATTCTATCAAAATATAGATATGATCCATATGGTGAAAACCACAAATACTAATAAAAGATATAAGAATACCTTGGATAAATTGAATGTATTCTTATCGATTAGAACACTTACCATAATAACAGTGTCAACTCCAAACTAAACTGCAGATTAAACACAATTATAAATAAAATCATAAAATGAAGTTTTCTAGATGTAGACAAGACAATTTTAAAATGGACTGTGAATTTAAAAATAAAATGAGAACAATCAAACTTTAAGAAGAAAACTGAGGAATACCATCCTGCCTCAAGTAAAGATTATGAGGCATAACACCAAAAGCACAGCCCCTTATAAACAACTATAAATCAGGCTTTATTTAATTAAAGCTGCTTATTCTGTGAAATTCTTGTGGAGATAATGAAAATATCATCTATAGATAAGAAGCAGCCAGTTGCAAGCTATATATTTGACAAATGTCCTATACCTGGAATTAAGAAAAAAAGAAGAAAAATAGAGAAAGAAAAACTCTCAAAACTCATCAGTAATTAAACAATTCAAATTTAGAATGAGTAAAAACCTTGAATAGATCCTTCACCAGAGAAGATGTATGATAGATAAACAACCACTTGAAGACATGTTTAATCTCACTAGCAATGCAACTCAAGATGGCAGTTAGATACCAATAATCACATCCATTAGAATGACAGTATATAAAGTGTTGAAAATGGCTGTGGTAGGGATCTGGAGCAAGGAAGTCCTCACACATTTTTAGTGCATGTGGACTAGTAAAGCCACTCTGGGAAACCATTTGGCAGTTCCTAATAAAGTTGAATACATAGTGGTCATAGAATTCTGTGTATTTATCCTAGAAAAATAAAAATTTATAGTCCCATCAAACTCTGCATGTGAATATCTTTGCAACTCCCTTCATCATTGCTTCAATCTGGAATATAATGTCCTCAATATGCGAATGGAGAACACAGCATGGCAAATATATAGAATGAAACTCTACACAGCAATGAAAGGAGAAATCTGTTAATATGCTAAGAAATCTAAATGGATCTCAAAGGTATTATTCTAAGTGATAGAATCTAGTATACAGTGGTTCATATCCTTGCATGGAGAACAGAACAGTGATGGACAACCTTAAAGACGGAGTGTCCTAAAAGGGGATTGCCTAGGGAAGAAAAAAAAGCTGGTAGTCATGGTGATGGAATTGCTTTGGTGATAGTTGCATGAGTAGTCTGCACATGTTTTACAATTCTTAGAACTGCACACAAAAAAAATATTCAAATTTACTGTAGGTTAAATTTGAAAATTAAATTTAAAAGCCTCCTTTTATAAAAGAATTCTTTTTTTTCTCTCACTTTTTCTCTACTCTCTGGATAATCATCATCTGTTGCATTCAGAAAGTTATTTGTAAGTAAATAGCTACTTGGGTTTCTATGTATGCTCATGGAAAAAATATAGTGAAGATTTTATAAAAAGTGGGACAAATGAGTAAAATATCTATCATCCCTGAATGAAGGTCATTTATTCTGAATGAGTAGGGTCTGAAATAATAAGATTTTGCTCTGCTTAATGAAACACCGTCTGCAAACTGAACTTTTATTTATTTACTGAATACTCTAATGCCAATATTGAATTCTGACTCAGGCACTAGACTTCTCATCTTTATATCAAATAACTCTGCTAATTGGTTAGGATCCCTCTTGACCATCTGCTTCTTTACTCCCAGCATTTTAGGAGAAAGCTGTATCATTGACTTTCTTGTAAACCAGTTAATCAAATATTAAAAAAGCATAGAGAAGAGGGTCAAAGTTCCACTGAATGAGAATCCTCAAAGTGAGAGACACTTTTGGAGTGCCTCCATTTTAGTATCAACCTTTTCCCTGGAATCTGTCCATGGGTACTTGTCCTGTGTGGAATTCCCATGGACTCTGCTCAGCACACCTGCCTCACCCTCTTGTCCTGCCTTCTCCTGTTGAGGCCCCATCAATGGCCCCTGAGTCCTTCATAGTGCTTGCCATCCCCTCTCAACATAGCACAGGCAAACTGCTTCCTGCCTGGAATACTGCACACTAATTCCCAGTTGTCATATTAGGTTCTGAGGAAAGATAGATGTGTGCGATAGACAACAGAAGTGAAGGGCAGAAGGCAACTTCACAGAACTCTAAAGATAAAGAACTGGACAAGGGGCTCTTGCATTGTATCAATCTGAGGCAGTTTTAGTAGATAAATTAAACAGGCACACTTTAATTAAGACTTGACTACCTAATAATTTTTTCCTCCTTCTTTTGTCCCTTCCTTCCTTTATTTCTTTTTAAAAATTATTTTAAAAATTTTTAGGGCTGAGGACATTAGAAGATAGAAAATGAGCTACACCTCTGTACCCTAGATTCTTCATTATTGTACAAATAGTGACACAACAAATCCTCTGTCCTTGATATGAATTATATTTTCAAAATCGTATTTTCTATTCTTTCTGCCTTTGAAAGTGACTTCCGTCAGTAAAGGATCAGGGAAGAGTGTGGTGGGGGGATAAAAGTTATTATTTTTCTTGACTTTGACTCTTACAGGAAGCCTAAACCAGAAGTGAGCAACCCAATAAAGGGGTGTAAATCCAAACAAAATGATAACAGAGGGCAGTGTTTAGGGCAATCAGGTCTGTGCTAACTCAAAGTTGCAGCATTATGGTATTGCCAAGTATGTCTGTGGTCAAAACTGGGCATATATGGAAACGATAATGTTTTCATAATATGAATAGCATTTAGAAGGACCGCACTAATATTAGACTGTACAGTTGCATGTGGAATCAGTGTTTTTCTTTCCGGTGAAATGCATCATTTGAATATTTTTATTGACAAGAATAGCACATAGATATTCAACAAGTTATTTGGTATTAATGACCTAGTTTCAAGTTTAAGTAAAGTTCTGGAAAAAAAAAACACTATATCTAATTTTCTATCTTCTGAGGTCTACTGGACTTTCTCATTGTTTCCTTTCTCAAATCTGTCTTTTTGGCTTTTACCAAATTACAACATTGTTTCATCTTGTCTACTCTGTTTTTCTCTTGACCTCTGTCTGTCCCCTCTTTCTTCTTACCAGTTCTTTAGTTCACAGTCAAGATACTAACACCTGCATGGGGCTTTTGAAAACTGAAGAATGTAATTTACTTTATCTCAGTAACTGAGATGGAATAATCCCACTGGCATTTTTTAAGCAGAGACCAGGGCAATAATGTAGGTGAAAGTATGATTATAACTACCCATGTGTAGGATCAGATTGTTTTCCATGTAAGTATGAAATATCTTGTATAATTTTAATTAACTGAATCTCCCATTAAAACAAACACCACAAAAGTCAATGGAAGCTTATACTTCTTTTTGTAAAATTATTTTTTATTTATGTATGATAGCAGAATATATTATAATTCTTATTACATATATAGAGCACATTTTTTTCATATCTCTGGTTGTATACAAAGTGTATCCACATCAATTTGTGTCTTCATAGCTGTATTTTGGATAATAATGTCCATCACATTCCACCATCATTTTATTGCAAGTTTTAACAACTATTCATCTCCACTTCAGAAAAAACAAACAAACAAACAAGCAACAACAAAAACACCACTAAGAAATGCCTTACAAATGTTGAGTTGCCCATTAAGTACATCTATATTGGTCTATATTGGTAGCCACTCCACTCACATAGGCCATGTTAGTCAGCTTTTCATAGCTGTGACTAAAATATCTGACAAGAACAACTTACAGTAGGAAAGATTCTGTACTTGTGGTTTCAAAAGACAGTCTGTGGTCTGCTGATTCCATTATGTTGGACCTTATATGACATGGGACAAAACATCACTGTTGGTAGGGTGTGGTAGAGGAAAGCTGCTCAGCTTATGGTAGTCAGGAAGCAGAGGAGGAGGGCAGGGGGAAAAGGACTGGGGAGAAGGTAAAGAAGGTAAACCTTTCCAAAGCACAACTCAAGTGACCTACTTATTCCAACGAGGTCTCAACTCCCAATATTTTTTCCAGCCATCAATGGATTCATCTATCAAGTGTATGCATACTCTCATTTGTAAGATCCAATCACTGCGCTGCCTAAAACCTCCATCTCTGAATCTTGCTGCCTTGGAGACTATGCTTTCAACACATGAGCTTTTGGGGGACATTCCAGATTCAAACCATAACAGGTGCCGTGTTGATCAAATCCCACCTCTTTTCTTATTCCTTGTTGAGAAGCTGAACTGTTTTTCCCAGCCTCCCTTGAGTCAGGTCTGGCCATGGGAGCATTTCTCATCCTATGCACCCTCTACAGCCGGGAGTTCAAAGCAGGTGCCTTAACAGCATGTGTCCTTTGTTGGCTCTTGGAAAGACTGGCTGCTGTGAAGAAAGCTGAGCCCTGGAGTAGGGGACTCTCTGCAGGGTGTAGGCCTGGGTACCTAAAGTACTGTATAGGGCTTGAACAGACTATGAAAGAAACCAGTCCTGAGAAGCTGTTGTGAATTAAAGGTTCTTGATTCAGCAGCTGGTGGTACTTAACTTGATTAATGATGAAATTATAACCTAGTTTACTGTCTTCTAGGTTGTCTGTGCTTTAGCCCTCATGTATTAAATTATATATCATTTTATTGTAAATTGCCTTTATGTGATTTTCTTTTGAATCATAATTAGTAATTACATACATTATATTATATGTATATATGTATACTTTGTAGGGATATGACATTTGTAGGGAAACACACACACACACACACACATATATATATATATTATGTATACATACATACACACACACAATTTGCTCTTTCATAGGCTATTTTATCTCTGATTTCATTCTAGAGAATCAAATGATATGTCACAGAGTTGTTATGAGATTGTTGATATAACCAGGATCCTAAATAGCCTTAATGTCCACCTCTGCTTGTTGTCCTCTGTGATAATTTCATGATTTATATGGATGGAAAAATTATACTTAATTTAGACTGACCACTGATCTACTTAGCAAACAGGTTACTTTTTTCATTTTGAAATACCAACTCTAAAACTCTAAAAGTACTCTCATTTTTTTTTTATACTAGGGATTGAACACTGAGCCACATCCCCAGTCCTTTTTTATTTTTTTTATTTTGAGATAGGGTTTTGCTAAATTGCTTAGGACCTCACTAAGTTGCTGAGGCTGGCTTTGAACTTTCAATCCTCCCGCCTCAGTCTCCCAAGTTTCTGGGATTACAGGTGTATGCCACCAAACCTGGCTCGAATTTATCATCTTGACAAGGCAGATCATAACTCCACACCATGTAAGTGTAGACTGCACAGTGACATTCTTCCAATAGGTGCACCATGGAAAAAGGAGAGAGGGTGGAGAGAGAGAGAGAGAGAGAAAGAGAGAGAGAGAGAGAGAGAGAGAGAGAGAGAGAGAGAGAGAGAGAGAGAGAGAGAGAGATTGATTCTTAAGATAGTGACAAATAGTACCTGGCCATATAGTCAAGGTTAATATGGTAATTCATGTTGATTGCATATCCCCTGTATATAATCAATGACTCTCCACCTGTACGGTCTTCTTGCCTCAAATTTTTCCCAAGTGGATTCATGAGAAAAAACAAATCATATAAACTCCAGTTGAGAGTCATTTTATAATATATGGCCTATGATCCTCAAAACTGTCAAGGTCATTAAACACAAATCTGTGATACTGGTGATATGAAGGAGCTTAAGGAGAAATGGTGGATCAATACAGTATGATATCCTGAATGAAATTATGAACCAAAAAGCAAATTAGGTATACACTGGGAAATCTGAATCAAAGAGATTTTATTTAATAGCAAAGCATTGGTTTATTTAGTTGTGGACATTGTACCTACTAATGTAAGATGTAAACACAAGGGATATTGGATGAGGGGTTATACTGGACCTCTGTACTATTTTGACATCTTAAAATTTTCATATGAATCTAAATTATCACAAAACTCATTGTCAAAAATTATAGGTTTGTCCTTTTTGTTCTTCTTTATCTATTAATAGATAAAACTGCAACCTGGAAAGGACGGAAAATTTTAAATTTAGCTGAAAATCTCACTTCTGCCTTGTTATGTTGTCTAAAATTCCTCTATCTATTTTTGTCATGCATTCATTCTCTGTGTTAATTCTATCACTTTTCCAAATAAGAATTTAGTAATTCTTGTCTGGATAGTCACAATGGTCTTCCATCTACTATTCATGCCTTAATCTTGTTAATAATCAAATTATTCTTATTTTAATTTAACATATTACATCTTTCTTTGGGAAGACCTTAATGTTTCACTGAATGAAGACCCTCCATAGTCCCCTATTTCTTCCCTCACTCATTGCTTTATACAGCCTCTATTAAGATAGAACAAGTTATGGATGTCCCACCAGATCTGGGTCCTTACTTGCCCAAATTTCATAAATTCTCTTCCAGTTTCATATTCTAATTGTACAATATTCCACTCCATTAAAGTCAGCAAATGAACTTTGTAATATTGTTAGCTAAAAATAGTGGAATCCTTTTCTTTTCTCATAGTGTTTTACGTTTTTATTATCACTTAACATAGGAATGTCCATGTTTTCTTTTGTATGTTATTGGTGCAATACAGTTTTGCATAATCAAATTTTATCTTGTGTTTTGCTATGGTTCTACAAGTCAGGTTGTCACTTGCAATTTTACAATATACCTTGTACATACTCAGCACCTAATAAATGTTTATTACAAAAAAGGTTTAAAAGGTAAATATTTGATAGTTAAAACTGGGAAGTAATGAAAATATGGATTTCTTGGACTTATTATCTTATATTCTTCTAAGTTATGATTTTTTAAAGTTTATAAAATGATTATGTATAAATTTAAAGTCAGAGTTACACTGTAGATCACATGCCACATCGTACAGCAGTTTTATAGTATAAAATTGTCTGTTTAGCTGAGGTGTAAGATTTTGTGTTAGTGGATAGAAGAAAATGATGGAGTAGTGAGGTAGGTGAGAATGGGAGAAAAATTTAGAGTGAAGTATGGTCAGAAGTTGCATAATACAATAGATTAAAATATCTTACCAAAGGTATTGGCATCTGAAAATTCCCTCCACATTAGTCTTACTGAGTTATATTCATACAGACTGTGCTGAATATGATGGATTAGACATAATGTACCAGAACCTAATTCTTGTCTATCTGTAGCAATCCTTTTAAAATTATGATGGAATTGTAATTTTACAGTATCAGATTTCAAGTTCCATTTATGAATAACCATTCATTAAACCTTGGAAAATTAGTTTCTAAAGACACAGTTAATCCCTAAATACATAGGATTATATATGGTCATGTTAAAAATTAGTTTGTTGTAGTTGTTCAAGATGGCATTGTGTTGTGTGTGTTCCCAGCTAGAGCAATAATTTCTTTTTAAATTTTATTTCTTATCCTAATTTGTTATGCAGAATGCATTACAATTCATATTACACAGGTAGATCACAGTTTTTTATATCTCTGGTTGTATATAAAGTATATTTACACCATTTGTGTCTTTATACATGTACTTAAGAGTAGTGATGTCCATCTCATTCCACCATCATTTTTACCCCTATGTCCCTTTCCTTTCCCTCCCCTCTCTTTGCCCTATCTAGAGTTCATCTAATCCGCCCATGCTTCCCCTTCCAACCCCGCTATTGAATCAGCCACCTTATATCAGAGAAAACATTTGGCAATTGGTTTTTGAGGATTGGCTAACTTCACTTAGCATTATATTCTCCAACTCTATCCATTTACCTGCAAATGCCATGATTTTATTCTCTTTATTGTTGACTAATATTCTTTTGTGCATATATACCACATTTTACTTATTCGTTAATCTACTGAAGGGCATCTAGGTTGGTTCCACAGTTTAGCTATTGTAAATTGTGCTTCTATAAACATTAATGTGGCCGTGTCTGTGTAGTATGTTGTTTTTAAGTCCTTTGGGTATAAACTGAGGAGTCTATAGACTGAGGAGTGGTATAGAAGATGATTACAATCAATCAACAAATATATGAAAAAAACATTCAACATCTCTAGCAATTAGAGAAATGCAAATCAAAACTACTCTAAGATTTCATCTCACTCCATTCAGAATGGCAGCTATTAAGAACACAAACAACAATAAGTGTTGGCGGGGATGTGGGGAAAAATACACACTCATACATTGCTGGTGGGACTGCAAATTGGTGCACCCAATATGGAAAGAAATGTGGAGATTCCTTAGAAAACTTGGAATAGAGTGATCATTTCTAAGTGGATAACAAATTTCTGTAGTTCTCTTCTGACAGACATTCTCTTATAAAACATCAAAATACTGATGGATCACTAAGACTAATCCTGATTATAACACCTTTGTATAAATGGTGCTTAGGAATATTAAACTTTCAAATTGAAATTGTTTGTTCAAGAATAAAGAAAATACTCTCCAGGGATCAGGATTTGGCCTAAAAATCCTTACTGGCCCCAGAAAGAGATGTGCTTGGTTGTAAAAGTCCTCTGGCTTTTGTTGTGTCAAAAAGTGTTATTTTGCTTTCTTGAGCTCAGAATCTGATGGCATTACCTATTCATTCTTCCATGCATTGTTTCAGCACATGACATGCCTGCAGTGTACCAGTGCTGGGAGTTTCTGCCAACATGGATATCCCAAACCTAGTATAACAAAGAAGCCTCACTGGAGAAAGTTCTGCTGCCTATGAGTGAAGGATAAAAAAAGAGACTTGTTTCCATTCAATTAAAAAGCCAGGTGCATGAAAACAAATGAATTGCTTCTCTTCCAGAGTCAACTCATGAAATCCCTGCTAATTTTCTATAATTCTAGCACATAGAGCTTCGCCAAAACTTCTGGAGCACAGGAAGTTTTAAGGGCAGGTGAGGGCAATAGTCCTTATTTCTACTTCAGTGACCTTGTTCCCATCTCTGTGTTTCTTACACTGCACACAAATTTCTTCTGGAAATTACAGTGAGTCCATGCTGAGTTTCTGGCATTAGGTGAACCCTAATCCCAGGTGTCAAATACCTACCCCGACATACACTTCTTAAAAGAATCACATCTACTACCAAAAAAAAAGGGGGGGGGGAACTTTTCAGGGTAAAGGACTATATATTGGAAAAAAAATGTGGATCCTGCTGCTGTAAGAAAATTGTTACAATTTCTTTCTTTAAACAAATGCTTAGAAAAAGAAAATTATTTTCTTACCCTTTATATAACCCAATGACAAGCTTTAGTTACTTTACATTTTTTGGTAGCCTGAGTATAGTTAAGGGAGGAAGACAGATAATGATGAAGAAATCTCAGTATCTCAATTTCAGAAGAACCTATGAAAAGGCACATATATAGGGTAGGCAGGAGGAAGGACTTATCTGTCCAATACAAAGATGTGAAACCCTGGTCATCATTACTCTAAGTACATGTAAGAAGACACAAACGATGTGACTTTACTTTGTATACAACCAGAGATATGAAAAATTGTGATCTATATGTGTACTATGAATTGTTATGCATACTGTTATCATATATAACAAATCAAAATGTAAAAAAAAGAGAGTGTATTTTACACAGTATATGCCACACTGGTGTGCAAAAATTACACATCAATTCTCCCTCCAAATCTGCTCTCTCAGGTTAAATCTGATTGATTAAAAACCACGTGGATGGATGTTTTAATCACAGTGTCTTCCAAATCTCTCCAAATTCTTCACAAAGAATTAGCCTCTCAATCTCCCTTTCCTTATAATTCTCCCTCTGGATACCATATCCATCCTCCTTTTTTTTTTAATCAGCTAGTTAGCTCAGAAAATCACTCTAAATCTGATGCATACTGTTGCTAATATCTGAGCATATAAAATGCCATTAATATTTCCTGTCATCCTTTTACCCAAGTACTCTATAATAAAAACCTAGTGATCATAGCCTCCCAGTTAACCAATGGGAACACATAAAGGAATATTTTGAATGTAGTCAAAGAAGTCTCCTGGAAATTGAGATGGAGCCACGGACATGAAGGCTGGGGCTGGGACCTAGGCACAAGCTTCATTAGATTTGTTTAGATGTCAGAAAGCCTTTCAGAGTATCTGCATTGGGTGGGTGGGGACATTGCAGTAGTGGAGGTGGTGACTAAGTAGTGACCATGGCAGCAGAAGATGGTCAAGGAAAAGGATGTCTTTAAAAGTCATTTTATAACAACGTAGAAGATAGTGTGAGTGTGTGTGTGTGTGTGTGTGTGTGTGTGTGTATGTGTGTACACACAGAGAGAAATGAAAGAGACATTGGCAAATATCAGTTTTTTATAGTTATTCCATGCCAAAGAATAACCAAGATCTTTAACCTGCTAAATATTTATTAAGACAATAACAAAATGTTGCTTTGGGTTAGGAAAGTGAAAAATCTTTAGATTTTTTTGAAAGAGGAACAAGACATCTGTTTACAGAGAGGATAGTAAAACCTGGTTACTACCTTATGTGTCAGCTGAATGTATTGAAAGGAAAACTGTAAGAAACAAACAACTTACTCTGATTCAGGGAGGCTAGTGAATACTTATGGGACAGACTCCTAAAATGAAGAAAATGTCAAAGATTTATTTGTAAAGGATTTAGAATCCCCAAAGAGGAACTTCATTCCTAAGAGAAGAATTATTCCAGATAGAAAAGACAATATTTTCTCTCTCTCAAGAAAAATTAGAATTTGCATTTACATCTTGGTCGTTTGAAAATCTACTGACATGTCTTATCTAGAACTGTACCTGTTCTTCTCAGTTTAAAGAAAAGCCTGGACAATTTTTATAAATGTGATACACTGGATGACTTAGAAATCAATAGTAGGGGAAATTTTTGAATTGAAAAGAATCTGATTTTCTGACCTCTTAGTAAATATATATATATATATATATATATATATATATATATATGCCTGAAATTGTAGAACAAAATGTTTTCTAATAGAACAATAACCAAAGTACTCATTTTCAAAGCAAATACACCCAAAAGATCAAGTAAACAGGTCTTTTTATAGTTTAAATGTGGACAAACTAAAAGCAAACATAGAGATGCACAAGGAAGAAACAGAAAACTAAAATAAAGAAAAACTCAAAATCTATACGAAGGTATGAAGAAAGATCAAGTGAAAATTTAAACAAAAACTCTTAAAAAAGAATGTATGGATCTCTCAGTTACAGCAATATTTAAAATTTCAACTTGACAGTGAATATTTGTGTTACTCCTTTTTTGATAATAAAATGAGTAACTATTCTAAAAGAAAAGAAAGTATCAATAAGTGTGAAATAAGCATTTGAAAATCAAGTGGTTTGGTGACCTTTATTTACCCAGTGAAAACGTTTGCCAAGTGCATTGGAAATGTCTTAGCAAGTCGGATAAGACCCCCAAAACTAAGCATAAAATATGCTCGTTAAGTGATCTGAGAGGGTTCCCAGGCAACAAAAACTCCTATAGGACATAAAATTCCCATCTTGTCTTTGCCTAAAGTATATCAATAATGTCAACTTGACTCCTGTAGAGCGAATCAGGGAACTTTTTCCTCCAAGAAAGTATTCAGAAAGCTCAGCAGCATCTTCACCTAAGAGCAGGTGCAAAGCCACGTGAAATAAAAGGAGCACGCTTGCAATATAACAGAAAAGAGAAGACCCTTCTTATAATATGTTTCTTGAACTCTATTTTCAAGCAGAAAAAGCCTCTAGACACAGACCTTTAAAAAATATTAAGCAAATACAATGAATCTTTTGTTCAATGCCATTGAAATTCAGTCTGCTACCCCATTCTTTTTCAAAGAGAAATTCTGTATGAGTATGAAAGTGGGTCACATTACTGCCATAAAACACTCTCTTGACAGGACTTTATTGATCGTGATCAGTTCTTCAAAGCTTTGCTTAGAATGTAATGTTTTATCTTAAGTCTTTAATACATTTAGTTTTATTTTTCTTTGACTGTAAAGAACTGTCCTAAGCAGTGTACTAGTTTTAGATTTCTTATGAAGCCTTACATCCTTAATTTTAGTTTTGAATGTATCTTTTTTTCTGTCTTTTTTTTTTATATGAAAGATTGAACCCAGGGATTGAATCGAGCTATATCCCCAGCAAAATTATTTATTTATTTACTTTTAAAATTTTGAGATAGGGTCTTGCTAAGGTTCTTAGGGCCTCACTAAATTGCTGAGGCTGGCCTCAAACTTGTGATCCTCCTGCCCTCAGCCTCCCAAATTGCTGGGATTATAGGTTTACACCACTATGCCCAGCTTGAAATGTATCTTATACCACTCTTTTTGAAAATAATAATTATTATTAATATTATATTATTTTAATTATCATTTTTTGGCATCTTTATTTTTCCCTCAATTGGGGGATACTTAAGTGAATGATTTTTGAAGGTAGGCTGAAGAAATTTTGTAACTTCTTCTTATAGTATTTGAGTAAATAAGTCTTTTACGTTCACAATAGAGAATACTCCAACATGTTTTGTAAATCTTTCATATCAGTGATGCATTTAATTTATCAGACAAAATGTATACGAGATTATATTGTCCATAGTAAAATACAATACCCTGTGTGGCTTAAACAACAGAAATATATTAAGTTTTACATATAGAGGCTAGAGAAGGCATGAATCAGATTCTCAATATTTCAGTTTCTGGCAAGTGGGCTTTCTCTGGCATGTGGGCAATGGCTGCATTCTGGTCATCTTCACATAGTGGTTACTGAGAGCACACAAATATTCAATTCTTTATTGTGCATGGTCAGAGAACAGATTGTAACTTAAGGGAGAAACTGTAAATGGCTAGTTGAAACTCCAAGGTCTAAGTGCACATTGTTGAACATGAAACATTAGCTAAAATCACAAATAATTATATGAGAGAATAGTTTCCTTATTTTGTTAAAAGCTCAAATATTGAATATGTGAATGCCCATGGTTTTTGGCCTTGATTTCTGTGATGATTTCAATCAACTGATGAAAAGGGAGTAATTCAGTTAAGAAAATTTGAGGTCTAATTGCATATATCTTGTTAATTTTTTTAAAGTAAGTATAGATTATCTCTTTTTTTTCTTTTTTGTTTTTGTTTGTTTTTTGTACTGAAGACTGAAATGAGGGGCAAGTTACCACTGAGCTACAATTTTATTTTGAGACAGGGTCTTGCTAAATTGCTAAAGCTAGTCTTGAAATTATAATCCTCCTGCCTCAGCCTTCAGAGTTGCTGGGATTACAGGAATGCACCATTGTACCTGGCTTAGTTTATCTCTTTTTGAAGGCCAATCTAGTTTTGTATAGTATAAGAGAAAAAAAGTAAGAATCAAGTTCACCATATGAAACCTGTCTACCACTTGCCAGACTTTCTACTCCATGCTCCATTTCTCCCTGTGGTATCTCAGGGACTGGACTCTCTGTTGCCTCTCACCTGGATTCTGTCCCCTCTCCTGGATAACATGGATTTAAACTCCCTCCCTTAGACCACCAGATAAACTTTTGCTGTGGTTATCTATCTATCTATCTATCTATCTATCTATCTATCTATCTATCTATCTATCTAATAGAATCAACACAGAACCAAATTATGCAAAGTATCAGGACAAAAGATAAAATTGACAATCCCACTCCCATTTCTTTATGTAGAGGTGTAAACATGTTGACCTTCCTCTCAATCATGTAAAAACACATATTACATATTTTGTTGAATGCTGCAGGCCGGCTGCAGCAAAATAACCAGGGGGTGACTGTGTACATTGATACGGCAGGAGTGGGAGTCGTTTATTGTAGGACAGGAGGGGCATATATACATTCCACACAGCTTATCTTAATTAACATAAACTAGATACAGCAGTCAACCAATAAGGAATCTCCACACTTAATGGCTCCCTGGCGTTACTTCATAAACCACTCCCTCTGGCAAAATGCCAGGTGCCATCCTGACTTGTTTACAGACCATAACAGTTGAAGCCAATTTTTATTCTAGAAGATCATAAATACATTTGCATATGTTTATGTGTGTGATTGTGCATATAAAGATAGTGAAGGATAGAACAAGGGGACGCCTGTGTTTTCTTTTTCTATTTTTTATTCAACAACACATCTTGACAATGTTTCCAAGGGCATATCTATACATCTCTGGTTTTTATTACATTTGCATAATAACCTATGAATGTACTGTTTCCTTATACACTCTAAATAGTTTACGTCATTTAATTATTTATTCCTACTATAACCAATTGCTGCAAGAAATACCTTTATAAATAAGTCACTATGTTCTCATTTGCATGTTACTAAAACAGATTTCTAGATTTTTAATTTCTTATTAAACAAACTAGCAAACACTCTGCACTACTAGTCATACATACAGTTCTCCAAGTTTATCTAACACCTTATATTCTTGTCCTATTCAGTGTTACCAACATGAAATGTAAGATGTGGCACCCTGCTGTGTACATTGTCTAAGCATGTCTTAGACTCTGTTCAGGTCTAAGCATAGCACCTTTCATGATTTACTGGAAACTCTAATATTGTCTTTATGAAGATTTTGCTTGTAATCTTGGCTCAATTCCCATGAGGTTGCTTTTCTCTTACATTGGTTTTCAAAAAAACTTTAATATCTGATTACTTTTCATTCAATCTAATCCTATATTCTTTCGGTCACTCAGGTGACTTATCAGGTGATTCTTCCAAGGAGGAAAATCCTGGCCTTGAGATAAGCCCCTTCAATTGATGCCCACTTCTACCCCTTCCTTAGTGTGTGACTAGGGAATATGTGCATGAGTGTTTGCATACACACACACACACACACACACACACACACACACACACAAATATTTTTCTTAGTATAAAGTGGTATAAAATGAGTCAGAAAACCAACAAGAAATATGAGTTTATAAATGCTTGAGAAGGCTACCGAAGCATATGTCATGGCAAGGTACATAATAAGCTTCACTTGGTTGAATTTCTGCATGGAAGTTTGGGTCCACAATTGTCATGGTTTCCATTCTTAGGAATTTACAAAGTAATAAAAGGGAAAATTGGTTCATCAATAATAGAAAATAAGGTAAAACAATATAAAATTAACCACAAATGTTTGGGTTTGTGAGTTGAAGTATGTTCTAAAAATCAATAAAATAAAAGGGAGTTAATTAATCTTATGAACAATAGTTAAAATTACTATATAACTGAAAATTATAGATTAAATACAACAGTATTTTCAATTGGCAAAAGGTTTAAATGATGGAGTAACAACCTGAATGGGTAGTTTCCTCCTAACTCCTAAGATGACTAATCTTCAATGATACTTAAAAATCAACTATTATATAAGACTTAACAAGACTAAAAAAGTAAGACCATTATATAGTTTTTGAAACCTCATACATTGACTCTAGATCTGCATTTAACTAGAGCTGAAAGTTTTATAATTCCAAGTTCAATAATTCCTAAAGCTGGCCAATAGGAAAAGTCAAATGTGATTCTATCTTGAAAACTGAGATATAAAACAGCAGATTGAAAATAGAAGATTTCATATATATATATATATATATATATATATATATATAATTGGAGTTTTGTAGGTAGATATCCTTTTTTGTCTTTGATATGTAGCTCAGAGATAATAGGAAAAAAAAGAAAAAGGAAAAGAAAAGGAGGGAAGAAGGAGATTAAAGGAATTAAAGACAAATCTTAAATAGTATAGGCATCATTAAGTTTAATTTAAAAAAAATGAAAATATTTTGAAAAGTCTAAGAATTGGGGAGGATTAAGAGAAAAGACAATGAAAAATAAGTTGAAAGAGTTGAAAAAAATCTCTCAAGAAGTATAGTAGTAATCCAGTATTACAAATTCTTTGATAACAAAGACTACTTTCAAAAATCTCAAACTTTTATGTGAGGCTTCGCTGTCTAAATGCTTCTGAGGGGCTTTTGTTCATCTATGTGGTTTAAAAGACATTTTTTTTCCTGTATGCTAAGCATTAGAGTCTGTGCAATTTTTCTCTCCCTGATTATGACTTTAATTTACTTTGGAAAGTATTACTGCCAGTTTTTTATTTACACACAAACATGCACACACACAAACACACACACACACACTTGGTGGAGTGATCGTTACTTCTTCCATGAACATATTACTATGATAAACATTTAAAACATTATCAAAATATTCCATGTAGTCATTGTATTCTATTGAGTATCTTTTTGGAATGAATAGACACATTACCTGACATTGCAGGGTCATTTGGTCATTTTTAAAGTAGAATTTTGGACCAAGAAATTTATAAATAGAATATGTTCTTTCTGGTTACTGAGACTGTGCTTAAACCTGAGAGATACATATGCTCATACATCATGGTTATCACAGAGATTAGGCAAATGTGCAAATAAAGCAAGTTATCTGTTCTTGGTCTATTTCCTTTTGTCCATTCTTACAAAAGACAAATTGAATCATAAAATTGCTTTCAGCTGCAAGTACCAGCCGATCCAGTTTACAAGAAGGGCAGTAATAAGAGTTCATTAACTCTTGTATCCAGAAACCCAGAAGTGGGTGGATCTTGGGTTGATGAATTCAGGAACCAACTGCTGCCTGTTTATCTGCCCTGCATCTGCATCTGGCCATGTTTTTCTCATGGGCATAGAAGTGTGGCAGTTCCCAGCACAAACAAAAGTGAGGGCAACTGTTTACTAAAGAAGAAAATCTCTTCCGGAAGCTCCTTGGTAAACTCCTCCATGTGACCCGTGAAGCAGGGTGGTGAATTGTCAATCCTGGTCATGTGCATGCACATTTCTGATATAAGGAAAAGGTGATAGAATGAGATGGGTGAGTATATGTGTGTGTGTTTTGGGGGATGTGATATTGGCAGTGGGTAGGCAATTAGCCTTTTCTGTCATATCAAATAAGAAAAAAACCCTTTTTTATATAGGATGATTTGTGTTTATGATGATGAATTCAAGCCTATTGTTTCTTTCCACTAAGGAATATGTTACTGTCACTTGCTTCTTTAATGAATATATACTGCAGGATATAAATATAAAATTGGGGGGGAGGGGTGGAGAAGAGCCAAAGAAAACATATTCTGAATAAATTCTCTAAATTTCCTATTTAGTAGTCCTTTAGATATGGCTTTATTTTTGGAGTGTCAGTTACCCACAGTCAACTGTACTTCAAAAATATTGAATGGAAATTTTCCAATATATTTCAACAGTTTGAATTGCACATTGTTCTGAGAAGTGGAATGCAATTTTGCACCATCCTTTTCCATCTTGCCAGAACATGAATCCTTCCTTTGTCCAGTTGTCCATGTAGCATACTCCTCCTGCTCAGTTAGTAGCCAATTAGGACTATCAGATCCACTGTTATGGCATGGTAGTTGCTTGTGTTCAAGTAATACTCATTTTATTTAACAGTGGTCCCAAGGCGGGAGAGTAGTGATATTGTAATTTGTGTATGGCTAAGGGAAGCCCTAAGGTGCCTCCTTTAGGTGAAACTTGTCTACATAATAAGGAAAGTAAAAAGATCATAGGGGATTTCAGAACAATAAGATGTTTGCAGAGAAAGAGACATCATATTCAAATAACCTTGTTATAGTATATTGTTAATATTTTTGTTTCATTATTTGTTACTGTTAATTTCCTATTGTGCACAATTTATAAATAAAACTTCCTCATAGGTACAGGAGGATCATCATATGCAAGAAATTGGTACTCTGTAGTTTGGGGCATTCACTGGGATCCTGGAATGTTTCCTCTTCAGCTAAAGGGGATAAGGGGGCTTCTGAATGTCAAGGAGGGAGCAGCCTATGCCCGTAGTGGGCAGCTGTTAGCATAACCAGATCCCAAGACTAATTTCTGTCTTAGACCCAGAGGGAAGCTACCTACCTCCTCCTGAGTGACCCTGCTAAATTAAATGCCACTTTACTACTCTTAAAAGTGAGTAAGAAGGAGTTTTTTTATTAAATATCTAGGTGTAAAGCCAAGTGTACTGCAGTCTTTCTGCCTAAAGAACATATAAATATGAAACAGTCTCATAGATAATAAAACCCAACATTTTCCATCCTGGATTGTGCTCTATGCCATAGAGGAAGCCTGAGGCATTCTAGAACTTTGCCTCCTTGAAGAGGATATAAGTACCTGGGGCAGAAACCTGTGGCAAAACTCTTCCCTGGAAATGCCTGCTATGAAAAACTAACACAGGGACAAATTTCTGTTAAATTCCTCTGTTGTCCAACCAGAGTCTGAGCAGACTTTGTCAGGGGCCCAGTCCATCATCCACACCTGTGAAGACCAAGTCTCTGATCTCACAGAGGAAGCCCAGATTCCAAGACAAAGCCCCTGGGGCCTCTGACCTGACCACAAAATGTCCATATGGATGTATAGGCCCTCTGGGGACTTTGGGCTGTAAGCACTCTCCATAGTTCATTCCATCAGTCACAACATTTGGCCAGCCCATCACTGGTGCAAAAGGGCACCGTGTTTGGTCCACTATACTTGTTACCCATAGCCTGTCCTTCCGCTGGAGGAGGGACACACGTTAGTGGCCTCAGATTTATAACCATGTCTATAATCATAGAAACACACTATCAAGGGCTGGGGATGTGGCTCAAGCGATAGCGCGCTCGCCTGGCATGCGTGCGGCCCGGGTTCCATCCTCAGCACCACATACAAACAAAGATGTTGTGTCCGCCGAAAAAACTAAAAAGAGTAAATATTAAAAATTAAAAAAAAAAAAAAACCCACACTATCTCGGTTGGGGATGTGGCTCAATAGTAGCATGCTTGCCTGGCATGCTTGAGGTACTGGGTTGGATCTTCAGCACCACATAAAAATAAAGATATTGTGTCCACCTAAAAAAACTTAAAAAATAAATATTAAAAAAGAAATACACTACCAAAATTTTTGAAGTCTTTCAATAGAAAAACAACAACAACAAAAACCTCCCAGTGTTTTGTGTTAAAGGACAATGATGTCCCTCCTTGAATTTGCCTTTTTCTTGGCAGGAAGCCATTGTACTGATGCACTTGCTCCTTCAACCTGGCATCTATGCTTTTCAAGACTGACTACCCTGTCCTTGTCTTTTTCTGTGTTCTGGTTAGGATGAGGAAAGAGAGCGATTGTATGGATAAAAACCTAATTCAGGTAAATGCAAGCCCATTTGACTCCAAAGCCCCATTTAATTGACTGAATATCTGGTCCTCATATTCACGGTGATTATATTCCATAGAGTGGCTGTGAACACTGAATTAGTGAGGACTGAGCCATTTCTCTTAGGGACATGCAATTCCTGTGGACCTCTAATCACAACATACAGCCTTGTTGTACATATATCTTTGTTTGAGGACATCCTATTCAATATTTACTTTTTAGATATGTTAGCATTGCACTCACAGATAACTGCACCATAGCTCATGCCTAAACAGAGTTTATCTAAGACATTATTTTCTCCACAAGGCATTCTTGGGAATCCTAGATAGTTCTTTAGCACTATACTTAGGGGGCATTTTAAACAGTGACATCACTAACAAAAGTATGTAAATTTGAGAACCAGAGCTCTACATAGATCATGGAAAGCACACTTGTTCATAGTCCAAACTGAGACAATAAGGCAGAGTATCCCTTTTTGCCATCTCAGCGGGGAATGTTCACGTTTGACAACTCAAGTTTTTCAGTGCTCTGCGAATGTCAGTGAAAGACCATGAAAATGCCACAAGAGTCAATATGGGGAGTTACAAATAAATTTTAGCACACAGGTGAATTTACAAACACAGAATTGGTGAATAACAGCAAGGTCTCTTTATTCATAGCTTTTTTTCTCTCCACATCTTACTCCATGTCTCAATTGATATCACAGCTCAGAAAGGGAGGAGAAGGCAGAGATTTTATATTCCTCCATTGCTTTATTTTGAAAACTCAGGAAACTAAGGAAAATTTAAGTAACAGCAACACATACACTTCTTATCAGAACTTACCAGGTGACAACATTTTGCCACATCTGCTAATTCTGTCTTCATCTACCTGTTTATATCCTGACATTTCATTCCTGATGAACTAACCAAACATTTTCTAATAACAGTCTCCTACAGACCTCAGGGCCATGATTGTGTCTAAAAATGACAAAATTTAGGTTTCTTTCATCCAAAAAATATGCGATTCATATTCAAATACATGTGGATGTTTGAAAACATGTTACTTTTTAAATAAAGTGTTTATTTCAGAACCCAAAGTCTACACACTGCTCATGATTATTATGATCCCTTTGTTTATTTCGTGAAGAGCAGTCTTACCATAGTATTTATTTACTTGGTGAGTTATTTGAATTGTTTTTCATGACAGCCAGTTTTAAAGGTTTCCTTCAGCTGAGCATCAGAATGGCTCTATTTTTTATATTTTTTAATAGTTTAATCAGGATTACATAAATTAAACCATTATGATAAGAATCACGAATAGTAATTTTTAAATTTTTTTTTTAGTTGTAGATGGACACAATATATTTATTAATTTATTTTTCTGTGGTGCTGAGGATTGAACCCAGGGTCTCACACCTGCGAGGCAAGTGCTCTATCACAAAGCTACAGCCTCGGCCCTCCTGAATAATAATTTTAGGTATTTATTATTGTGCCATATCAAAAGGTATATAGAATGTCAGCTTTTTCTGCCATGGATGCTGCTAACTAAGTTAGAATGGTGTAGGAGAGGAATTTTATTATTTAACCTCCTAAAACTGCAATGCTTTATAACTAATTCCTCGTGGCATCTGAGATGTTTCTCTATTGAATTTTTCTACGTTTCAAAGTCTTTCACATTCTCCTCTCTCTTTTCTTTAACCTCTACTAACAAAGAATATATATTCTCAATTGTTTCTAAGCTTTAAAATAATTACTGACTATGGAATTGTAGCATATTTCATTCTGTTTTTACTTTTAAAAATATATGTCTTAAAGAACTAGTTTATATAACATCTTCAATGACTTGCTGCTAGTTGACTCAATATGTCAATGCAATATGGATTTTGCCATTAGCACTCCACCAAATGCTTCTTTCTAGGCTCTGTAAATGTGTGCTGAGCAAAAAATCCTCCATATTTTCTTCATTTGCTCTTTCTGCTATATTTAAAGCTATTAGTCACTCCTCTTCATTTTACTTTTATTATACTATTATCTTTTCTTTCTTTTTAAAATTTATTTCTCCAACAGCCTCTCCATCCTTCATTCTATGTCTCATTTTGGAACTGTTCATTTGCCTCTAAATATTGGTTACCCCAAGTTTTAAACCCTAATGTTTGATTATGTTCACCATATTTATTTTCAGTTATGCCTATAGCTTTCATGACCATGTGATTTATACATCAGCACCTTAGCACTGGGGGGCTTATTTCCTAAGTCAAGCATTATATATGTCAAAGGCTAAGTAAAAATTAGTTGTCCTATATGAATACTTCTAGTTTATGTTTTACTTATATATAGATCTTACATTATTTTATGTTGTAAGAATTTTCCTGGGGAAAATTTTCCATTTATTTGCATTTTGTAGTTGTTTCTTATTTTAAAATGTATTTTTAAATGTAAACTAATTAAATGTTATATTTTGTGTAGCATCTACTAAGAATCAGGAAATATGTTAGTTCTTGGTAACAGTGATAAAAACACATTTCCCTAGAGCAGAACTCTTATCCTTAGCAGCTCACAGTGATTATAATGAGAGTATGCTGATAGCCATAAATACATGTATTTATACATATTTATACAAATATATGTGGTTCTTCAGCTTTTCTGATGAGTATACATTACATATGTGTGTATACATGTGTGTATAGGTCAGTACTCCTTATCCTAAATGCTTGGTGTCAAGTGTTTTGGATTTTAGACTTTTTGTATCTTGGAATATTTGCAAATACACAATGAGATATTTGTGGATGGGGCCCAAGTCTAAACATGTAGTTTATTTGTGGTTTATATGTATATATATAACCTAAAGGTAATTATATACTCCACTTTTAGCATGCCTTTGTTTTGACACAACCTGCCATATAAAGTAAGGAACAAATTTTTTCTGTACATATGTTTGGACTGCAATCTGCAATTTAAAGTGAGGTGCTAAATTTTTCACTTGCAGTATTATGTCATCACTCACTATGTTTTGGATTTTAGAACATTTCAGATTTTGTAATATGCTTTGAAATTGTGGATAAATATAATTATTCTTTTGTCAAAACCTATGTGATGCACAACACAGAGTGAACTCTTGTGAACTAGAGACTTTAATAACAATGCATCAATATTAGCTCTTTAATTGTAACCAATGTACCACAATAAAAAAATGCTAATAATTGTGGAGACTGGGTAGTTTGGGGGTAGGGAATATAAGGGAGTATTTTTTATGTAAAGTATTTATTCTTTCTACTCAGGTTTTTATGTACACCTAAAACTATTAAGAAAATAAAGTCTATTAATTTCTAAAAATTAATTTTAAAATACAAAGTACAAAAAACAAATAAATAAATAAATTATGGATGCTTAACCTATGGTAAGTATGCATGTGTGGGTGGGTGTGTTTATGTGTCACATAGACATACACATATCTATGAAATAATTTGTTAGTTCCTTGGCCTTGTGCAATTGTAGGAGCTGATCAAGCAATGATGCTAAAGCTGTGATTTTCGTGTTTGATGATGGCACATGAGGTTCACAGGACAAACAATTTGGAAAGGAGGATGGAGGCAGAGTTTTAAAGTGTATGTGAATTGGGGAGAACTAGCTGGAATTCCCAAGCATGAAATGAAGCCCAAGAGGATGAACTAAAACTTGTGTAAATTCTTTTTTCACAGTCTTCATTGGTAAGGGTGTTCTGCAGAAACCAAGACCCTTCACCATGTAGCTAGACACAAAAAAATTATCCCAAAAGTTGGAGAAGCTGTAAAAGAACCAGGGAAAGATGGAGCTATCACAGGTCTGAGTGCTGGTTCATGTCAATGAGGAGAGGCAGCAAGCATACTAGCCACAGTATCTGTGCATGACAATGCAACCATTCTTTTACTTGCAGACCTTAAATTTTGCTCAAAACACTTTTGAGTGGCCTGTGCTATCCAGTAGCATACAGGTAATAAAATACTGAAAATATGTGGTTCAGCCTACACAACATCAATACTCTGAATCAATTAAATGTAATGTGATAAGTGTGATATTAAAAACAAGCATAGAAGTGAAAATAGGCTAGATATGTTAGTTGATACTTCCAGAAGAAGGAAAAATTATTAAACGTTTTTTTGAAAATGTTGAGAACTGTAAAATATTCCCTTATGCATAGATCAGTGAGCTAACTTAATATCATTGAAAATTTAAGTGAATTTCTTTTGAAGTAAGTAAAGCACTCTACTTGTTCAAAAAAACAAACTTGAAAACTCTACCTTCTAACATATCTGTTCTGTCAGCCAATATTGGCCTCTACTTCACTGTCTTCAAATGCTGTTTACTTGTTTGTAATTTAAAAAAAGTTAATCAATTTCAGACTCTCCTTGAGACCTCAACTGTCTTTTAAATTAGTTTAGGGAAATGAGTTTCAGGAATGTGTGATATGAGTAGGTGGGACATTAAATTCAATAAAGAACAAAATAAACACACAATGCAAAAGCTGCTACTGGTGTTTGAATTGTGGTGGAAACCAGATTAATTATTTACTTTAAAACTCAACTGCTCACCATTATGACTGGCAGACTCTGTTTCCTATAATCCTTCAGAATCACTTCTAGTTTCCTGTCTCTATTGGTCTTCTTTCTTAAACTTGTTTTTATAACTGTTTCCAAGCTGCATTAATATATTTACTCATTTTTATAATTAGTGCCAACTGAAGATAGGGCAATGCTTATGTTTTGCTAATAAATTTTTAAAATAACATTATTACTATTGAATATGTTGACAGGTACTTGAAATATGTGATCTCAATTAAACTTCATGTTAACATAGCAAGTAGTTATTATCATATTCAATTTACTTGGAGAGTTTAACTTAGAAAGATAATCTGCCACAGGGTTAGGGTTTGAATATAGGTCAAATTCAAGAATATTGTACCAAGAAACTCATAGTCTAATGCAAAGAAAATAGACCTTTAAATGAACAATCTCATGATTTAAATGTTCAATATATTTATTTGAAAAATAAAATGAGGAATTGACCAAATGGCTTTAGAGTGATGGAAGAAATTTATCTGGGTCTTAAGGGATTAAGCAACTATTTATTAAGAGGTAAAAATAAAAAAGGCTAATGCCAGATAGAAAAGACATATTTTTAAAAAATATCGTGTGCATTTTATTTGAAGAGGTGTGAGAAATTTAGATGGCAAATGGCAATGTTAGTGTAGGGATATGATAATAGGCAAGGACAGGGAACTATGTTGTTTTCCAAAATCTGCATCAGTCAGCTTAAGCTCTCTAACAAAATACAAAATGCCAGCTTAAACAACAATAACAAAAATATTTCCTCATAGTTCTGGAGGCTGGACATTCAAGTCCATGGTCTAGCAGGGTAGTATTTTTCTCCGAAGTCTCTTTTCTTGGCTTGTAGGCAGCCACCATCTCACTGTGTGCTCACAGGAAATCGTTGTGCATGCACAGAGCTAGAGAGAGAGAAAGAGATGGGGGGGGGAAGGAGAGAGAGAGAGAGAGAGAGAGAGAGAGAGAGAGAGAGAGAGAGAGAGAGAGAGAGAAGAGAGATTCTTCTGGTCATTACACTAATCATACCAGATAAGGGCCCTGACCCCTGACCCTTTGACTTCATTTATCCTTAGTTATCTCCTTAAAGGACCTGTCTCCAAGTGGAGTCAATTGTGAGATACAACTTTAAAATCAGAATGTTTTGGAGGGATGTGATTCATCCCATAGCATTCCACTCTGCCTCTCTCCCTAAATCTATGACCTTATTGCTTGCAAATCACATTGCTTCCATCCTACAGTCTCAAAGGTCTCAACACGTTCCAGCTTCAACTCTAAAGTCTGATGTCCCAAGGCTTATCTAAATGTGATATAAATCAACATGGATGAAAACCTATGTTCCTGAGTACACTCAGCAACCCTCCACTTCTAACCCAGGTTGAGTTTGACAATAGGAATGATAAAAAAAAAAAAGCAGAGAAATTTTTGCTATATGAAGGAAACAGATTTTAACAGGATGAGGAACCAGCTAGGTCTGAAGAATTAGGAGAATTGGCAGTCTACAGACCATCCAGGTCTCCAGCTCTGATGAGGAAGTGCATAGTGCTTCAATTAATCAAACACAATGAGAGAAGAATAACTTTGGAAAAGGAATGGGTTTGATGAGAAAGCACACAACTCATGCCTTCAGTTTTTCCTATACATCTCTAACTCTCTCATATAACTAATAGAGTACATCAATTTACTTCTTGCCTATTATCAGTCCTTTTGAACCCCAGCCTAACTGAGGGGTTAGGCTCATTTATATAGGCTCACGACAAACTATAGTCTGAGTCATTGAGAAAATAAATGGCACTATAATATAAGACCTTGTCCAGAAGATGAAATTCTGGGATTACTCTGTTGTCCTAAGCCAGAAATATGCAAGTTGAGCTCCTGAAACTCATTCCATAAACTGGGCTCTAACCTCCATTTTGGGGGGAATGAGCTTCTGCCCGGTTTCCTTGTTAGTGTTTCAATTCAGCTTGCCCTGAAACCTCCCAGGGCTGATAGGCAGGATGACCTATCTCCTCTTTCTTCTGAGAAGTTCATATCTATCCCTTTCATTTGAACTATGGGCTGGGATTTTGTTTCAACACAGGCAGCAATGTCGATCAACATCTCTCTTTCTCTCCCTCTCCCTCTCTCTCACTGTCTCTCTCACCCCCCACAACCCCGACACAGATACACACACAACCCCTGACAAAACTTTGCTGACCTCAAATCAGCGACCTCTCTACACACCTTCTATCAGTTTTTCTCTCTAAACAGCATCCCTTAGCTGAAGACACAGACACCAACACAAGCTTTTGTTTCCTAACATGACCTTATTATTTAAACTGCTTTGGAGCATGGCTGACAAGCAGCCATTATAATTCAATCAAAGCCTCCAGTTGAATGTCTTCTAATATTTTAAGTACAAATTAGGCACATTAGTCACACTGACAAATTCTATGAACTTTTGATTGGGCAGAAAGTGTGAGGGGAGGGGAGGGGGTGTGGGGATGGGAAGGACGGTGGTATTATTCTGTTGTGAACTGATCAGTGTAATCAATAAGTCATAGATATAGGTTATAGATATAAGGCAAGATAGAATAGATAATCAATAAGCAAGGAGGTTAATACAGATAAGGTTAGATTAACATAGCAACTTCATCTTGTAGCCTTGTATAGGATAAAGAACATAGGGTTTATAGATATTAGCACAATGACAGATGAAAATGTATGTGTAGGCCATAAGATAACTATAGTTTTAAGCAGGTATCAAATAAGTTACTAGTACTGAGTGTGGAAAGCAATTGATCTGGTAGAGACTCATTAGTCACTTGCAACAATTCCCACTTTGCTGGGATTGTGGGGATAGGGTCACTGTAATCATTTGAGTAAAAAGATGTGACTATGGAAACTCCATCTTAGATTCTTTGTTACTGTCGCTGTGAAGAGAGAATTGCATGACCCATTTCTAGGAACTAGAAACTAAAGCTGTTTTTCTTATTTAAAAAAAAATGTTTTTCTATACTTTGTACCATACAAGTTGTACCCTACTAAGGATGCAGCAGTGGTTACGGTGAGCTACATCCTGTGTTTGAATGTCCTTGTGCATCTACCTGACTTTGAAGTAGATTCTCACCCTGCTGACCCCTGCCTAAATTCAGGACAGACTGTCTAGCACTTACTTGGACCCAAGACTGTGGTCAATTGAACTGCAAAGCTAATGCTTTTTTTTTTTTTTTTTTTTTTTAGCTTCTGTTTATTGCTTGCTTGCTTACTGGAAAATTCCAGTCCTGCTTAGAGCCCACAGATCCCATTTATTAATGTCTTAATTTCTGTGATTGGCTAACTTACATAATGATGAGCAAGTTGCTGAGTTTTGGTTTTTGTCCTTATATTCTCCTTGGGGGGACCAGGAAGCTACTGTCTTCCCACAGAGCTTGAGTCTCTTTGGGTGGCTGACGGTCCCTGGCCAGGTAAATAAAGCTCTCTTTTGATTTGAATTTGGACTTAGAGTGCTTTCTGAAGCCACTCCCCATAACAGTATGAGATGAACATACTACCCTATATGACTACCCATGTGACTCTACACCATGTTCAGCCAGAGGAAAGAAAAGTTGTGCTCCATTTGTGTATAATGTGTCAAAATATATTCTATTGTCGAGTATCACTAATTAGAACAAATTAAAAAATGTAATTTATTAAATATTTAGTTAAAAAGAATTCTTTGTTCCTATGCTATAAAAATTTTAAGGTTTAGCCTTATTGGTATATTCTTGTTATTCTGTTATCTCAGAAGTAAGAAATCTTTCAGCTTAGTGAAAAGTATGTCCAGTTAATAATCTTATATATGTTGTATGAATGGATGGTCAAGTATTTGGTTTTCCTAATATTCTTTTATATTTACCAAGTGTATTCACTTATTTATTATTTGAGGTTAGGTTGTAATGAATATGTAAATACTGATTGATAGTCTATTAAAATCACCAAAAAAATGGATACATTAACTTACATATTTAAAAGCAAACACCAGTAGCTCTACCTTGTTTGTTGGTACATTACCATGACACTTGCATTGGCATTAAAATTCCTGTTTCTCTGACAAAGTTGTTGATAACATTGAAAAGTAAATATGACTAGGAGAGTTATTAGCAATCTCATTTAGAATTACTACTTTTAAGCATTTAAAATTCTATTTGTTTTCCCACTCTTTTGAATTCAAGAGCATATAAAATAATAATATTAATGAACAATAACTTATCCTCTAAAAGTTTTCTTTTAGAGTTCAAAAATAATAACTGCGTTAAGAGATTAGTAGTTCTAGTACTGATTTGACAATACATTTATAATAGGGTAAAACTTTATTACACATTTTTTGTGATTTGGTTAAATATTTTTCCCAACACTTTGGGGTTTAGAATTATATTGTCTAATAAGAATGAATGAATTCAGTTATTGTCAAATAATATTCATTTGAAACAAGTAACATTAAGTCTATTTGTGGAAAAGGAGAAAATGAAAAGTTAAATTTAAAGGTTAAGCTATCATAAACTCCTTATAAATATTATGTGAACCATCTGAATTAGAATTTGATATCACACAGTTTTCCTTCTGAAGAAATTTAGATTGTAGAAAATATATTTACTAGCAAATTGTTTTTGAAATCTTTTGTTACACAGAAAAACTTACTAGGGCCATTTTTTTTCTGGAGAATGCAAACACAAAAGAAAATTTAAAAGCTTCTTAGAGCCAAGGAAATAATCAAGAGCGTGAAGAAAGAGCCTAAAGAATATGAGAAAATCGTTGCCACCTGCACCTCAGAGCATTAATCTCCAAGATATATAGAGAACTCAAAAAACTTGACACCAGCTGGGCTCAGGAGGCTGAGGCATTAGAACTGCAAGTTCAAAGACAGCTTCAGCAACTTAGTGAGGTCCTGAGCAACTTTGGGAGACCCTATGTCAAACTAAAATATAAAAAGGACTGGGCATGTGGTTCAGTGGTTAAGCACCCATGGATACAATCCCTGGTATATTAAAAAAAAAAACTAAACAAAAATTTAGCACCCCCAAAATAAATAACCCAATCAAATAACCCAATCAATAAATGGACAAAGGAACTAAACAGGCACTTCTCAGAAGAAATATATGAATCAATAAATATATTTTTAAAAATCCAACATCTCTAGCAATTAGAGAAATACAGATCAAATCTACACTAAGAATCCATCTCATTTCCAGTCAGAATGGCAATTATTAAGAATACAAGTAAAAATAATGTGGGTGAGGATGTGGGGAAAAAAGTACTCCCGCACATTGCTGGTGGGACTGCAAATTGATACAATCACTATGCAAAGCAGTATGAAGATTCCTCAAAAAACTCAAAATGGAACAACCATTTGATCCAGTCATGGCACTCCATGGTATATAGCCAAAGGATTTAAAATCAGCATACCTTAGTGACAGCCACATCAGTCTTTACAGCAGCTCAACTCAAAATAGCTAAGATATGGAACTGATCTAGGTTACCTTCAACAAATAAGTGGATAAATGAAATGTATAAATAACCCAATCAATAAATGGACAAAGGAACTAAACAGGCACTTCACAGAAGAAATATATGAAACAATAAATATATTTTTTAAATATATATATATACATATATACAATGGAATATTACTCAAGTATAAAGAAGACTAAAATTATGGTATTTGCCAGTAAATGCTTGAAACTAGAGACTATTATATTAGGTAAAATAAAACAATACCAAAAAAATCAAAGGTCAAGTGTTCTCTCTGATATATGAATGCTAACACACAACAAGAAGGGTGGAGAATAGAATTTCCGTGGATCAGACAAAGGGGAATGAAGGGAATGGAATGGGGATAGCAATAGGAAAGAAAACAGAATGAAATCAGACATAAATTCCCTATGTTTAGATATGAATAGACAACCAGTGAAACTCTACATCATGTATACTCACAAGGAGGGAATCCTAATTAGAATAAGTTATATTCCACCTATATATAATACAACAAAATATACTCTACTGTCATGTCTATTTGAAAAGAACAAAAAAAGGAATGTCAAGAAAGAGGAAAATTTACTGAGATGATAATGATTATAATGAAATAATTTTAAATTTAACATTAATATTTTATCAATTATATTTACTATATGCAATAATATAAAATAGAATATTAGGGGAGACAGAGATATTTCTTTTTTTTTTTTTAACCACTGAATCATGCAAGCTCCTTCTTCAAGCCACAGTGTCCAGATTTTTTTTTTTTTTTTTTTTAAGAATGACCCCTCTGCCATTCTATAAACTCTGACACTCATTAACAGTGCTGTCTCTTTCCTGGTTGAGAGCAATCCAAGCCATTATAAATATTTTTCTTTTGACTTTAGTCTTGAGCAAAGTATAACATTGAACCAGACATAGTTTGAAAACTTTATTCAGATAGTGGCACCTTAAAAGACTGGACTTTAGGCCTCCCTTGGTTCCTGTACTCTCTAGACATAATTAGGTTTGATAAACTAAATTGAGACAGTGGAATTCTGTTGCAGTTAATAAAACTACCTGTAGAAGTACACAGGGGTACCCAGGATCATTTCTTCTGAAATGCTTGACAGTAGGTTCAGACTTCTTAGAAATAATAGAAATACAGAAAAATCATGTGCCCTCTTTGAAAAATGACATGTAGGTAAACTGAAACTCCTGGGGTATAAATTTTTTCCCTTCAAGTTTTATGTTGAAATTTTAACTGTCAAGTTGATAGTATTAGTGGGTGGGATTTGTAGGAAGCCATTGGATTATGCAGGTGCAGTTCTTATGCAAGGGATTTAATACCTTTAAAAAAGAAATCTCAGAGAGACCCCTCCCCCACCACAGATGTGAGAACATGGTCATTCTGCTGGAGATCTTGGCCTTCCAGCTTTTAGAACTGTGAGCAATAAATTTATGACATTATAAGTCACCAATTTTATACTGTTTTGTAATAGCAGCTGAAACAGACTGTGAAAGTTATCAGAATACAAATGGAGTCATTTTTGTCAAAGCCCTAACCAAAAATAAATCAATAAAGCCAGAAGGTTATAAAGAAGATCTTATGCATATATGCCTGACAATAAGAACTACTCACAAAAGTACTCTGCTAGAACCACAATCTTATATAAGGAACACACAGAGTTATACAATTTTTAATAAATTGGCTAAGGATTATTGATTTATTATGGCATATATACTATTATTACAATACCACTCTATTTCTAAATGAGCTTAGTCAATATTTAGGGAATTGGTCCTTGTTAGATTGATGAGATTAAGTCAGTAACAAATGATATTTTTCAAGGACTAAAATTCATGGAGAATTAAAAATGAAAGTCTGCCTTTCACTCAGAAACCTGTTACAAGTGTGATTGTCAAATGATATTTTAGAAGTTTTTGAGAGTTTTATGAATGAGATTAACAAATAATTGGACTGAGTAAATTAGATTACACTTTCCAATCATTTTAAGATCTGCATAGAGCAATAAATTTGGGGGGATGTCAATTTTCTCTTGCTTTCACACTCAAAATGTCATATCATTTTTTTCTGTCTGTAGAACCTGCTGACATTTTGATCAGAACTAAACCAGTGATTCTCCTAGTTCTCAAGCATTTATACTCATTCTGGAACTACACTCTCAGGTCTCTTGGATCTCCAAATTTGTAACTCATCTGCAGATCCTGGAACTTTTTCAGTCATAACCAAGTGAGCAAATATATGCCCAAATCCTCTATGTGTGTGTATGTGTGTGTATTTGTGTGTGTGTATCTTTACTTCTCTATATCAAAAGACACACACACACACACACACACACACACACACACACACACTATAATTTCCTATTGACCTAACGAATATGAACATCATTTCTCCAAAGTGTTAATCAGAGGAAAATTACAAATTTTATAGTTGAAGAAAATTTATTCTCTGTCTTATTAGGACTCTTATATGCATGTATGCTTAAACACATTGCACAAATTCCTTAAAATCTGTTCATTTTTCTTAATTTATTTGCCTAATTATTCATAAGATTTGATCATTTAAAATGACTTGTCTATATTTTGCTGAACAAAATTTGTCTACAGATTGGACATGCTATTGAATCCCTCTAGTAACATTTTCAGTTTAGAGTTTGTATTTTTTAGTTCCAAATTTTGTTTGGTTCTTTTTTATAATTCCTATTTATCTCCTATGTTATCTTGTTTTTTATTTTATTTTATTAATGCATAGTTTTATTCTTCTTATTCCTCTATTTGTGTTTTCCTTTAACTCACTGACATTTACTTTAAAGTATTGACTTTAAAGTATAGACATTTACTTTAAAGTATTGGTCAAATAATTCTGAGGACTGTGTTGTATTTAGCGCTATTTCTACAGTTTCAAACTGTGCCTTTGCATGAGCCATGTTTCCCTGTTTCTTTGTAAGTCCTGCAATTGTTGCAAAAAATTAAAAAGTAGACATTTGAATTAAGAACTTCTTGCTCCAGTCCTTGCAGTCTAGCTCTGTGCATGGAAAAAACTCTTCATTTTTACCTTGGCATAAAGGCTTCCAACTTTTACTCATGTTTACTTAGTATGTCTTTTTCCTAAATCTGTGTGTATTTCCTAATTCTCTCACATAAATGAATGATTTTAAATGTCTTAGTGTCCCTAAGTGTCTCTCTATTCATTTTTCTCAGGACCTTAGATCTTTTTTGCATTTGTTTGCCTGCAATTTATTGCCCCAGTTTCTCACAAATTTGCAGGTTTGCTGTATTGTCACAATGCTCATCACAGTTTTCAGTGGCCTCCAGCTTGAGACAAAAATGATGGCACCTTCCTTATCTGTGTTCTGAGGCAGGCAAGATGGAAACAAATCTTTTCTGATGACATAAAATAATCTCGAATATTACAGAAAGGTTTCAATTATTTCACCTATTCTGAAAAAAAGAATGGATAATTAGGTGATTTCCCACCCTGCCTTATCAAGATGAACAGTATAGAGGGTGGTAAAAAGAAAAACAAGAATGCACTCAAATTTTTTCCTTCTTATACTGAGACTTTTTCTTCTTTGGAGAGTTCTTTTTTGTTGCTAAAAATTTTAAACAAATCTCTACCCCTCTTACACAGCTACTTTGGCCTGCATGTTGCCATTTACTTGGTGTTTTCATTGGTATATATGATTTGGAGCTTCCTAATTTGCCATCAATGACATAACTTCTGAATCTTTTTGAAGAATTTAAGCCTATTGTTCTAAATGGTCTATTTAACAAGTCCCAAGTTGTGTTCCCTGATCTGTATCAGTCTATTTTGCTCCGTTGAATTGATATATCTTTCTGTTCATTTGCATGCTTGTGATATTTTGTTGTTGTTGAAAATTGTACTTTTGTGTATTATAATATATTAGCCTTGGAAATAATTCTCCTCCACTTGCTTTTTAAAAATCTCTTGAGGCTATAATGTTCCATTTGAATAATATACTTCTCCATCCATTTTCTCAGACTGTATTCCTTTTCATGTGTGGTCACTAAATATTCTGTTCACTAATTTGTGTATAAATAGAACTTTGATGGATAATTTCTTGAATATAAGAAGCTGGAAAAAGATATATACTAACCCAAACTACCAGCTGTCTTTAAAAATATCTCTATGCTTGGGATTTTCAATACTCACTCAGATTTTTGCACTGACCCTAGTTAAATGTCTTCTCACATCTTTTCTAAGCATGTTTTTTGACCTGGGAATATGTGTGGATTTCTACATTACTCCATATGCAAGGATGTTTTTGAGTAACCTAACTTCCTGAAGAAATCCCTTCATCAGCTTTTGCTCTCAGACTTTTCAGACTTTATTTAGTCTATTTTATGTTTCAAATGTAATCTTTTGCCTCAGGCATTTATGGGTGATGTTTTTCCCTTAAAATGTTTTTGAACAATGCTTCTTTTATTTTTTTGTTCTGCCATTATTTCTAAGTTAGACAAAATACAGCATAGTGTATAAGAAATTACTCTGCAAGGTTAGAATAGATCTATAGAGTAACTTGCAGATAGATATATTTTATCCTCCCTCTAAAACCAGGGACTGCAATTCTACAGGCCATATTGTAAACACAGGCTACTGTATTAAAAACTGCTGTCAAAATAGAAAAATGTGGAAAAAGTAAAAGTACTGGTATCTGGACATAATATTCAGTTTCTTCTTCCAGTTCACTTGTAACTAACATTAGCTAAGTTATATGCACAAAAAAATAAAAATGATGAAAAGTTTTTCTAACAACTTTAAGTTCCCTTTTTCTAGATTCCCTATTAATCTGCTTGCTATAAACACTTGATCAATATCCAGAACTCTAAAAAAAGTGATTTCTGATAATTTCTGCTGTTTTTTTATATTTTTGTCAGGAGATGGGAGCTCAGAGATAGATCCTCTTCCATTTTGCTGACAATTTCTTGGTCACTTTTTACAGTAATATTTTGTACTTTTGTAGGAAATTTCCTTAATGGTATGATCTTTTTAAAAGTTGCGTATTTTCCAATAAGCCTTGATTTAAATGCTTGTAGTTTGCCTTACTCTGTCAAATTTATGGAAGATCACATAAAAATATAAGACAAATAAAAAAATTAATACAACCTAGCATAAGAACAATCCATCACCTCTGAGCCAGGTGAGCTCAGAGGATAAAAAACAAAGAATGTCTTTATCTTTTCTCTTTACCTAATCCCCAATCTGACATTCAAGGAGCAGCTCACTAAAACTAAGGTTAATAAATGTCGGTTTCTATTTTAATGATTGGAAAGCATGTAATAAAAGAGTTGCTGGATTTTCATTCTCATAATTGTGGTTTCTTGAAACACTATCAATTTAAGTGACTTGAGGAATTTTATTTCGAATAATTAAAGTTATATATATTTACTCATGAATCAACTTTAGAGTTATATAGAAACAGGTAGGTTAATATGGAATGTCATATTTCAATGATCAACATGAAATCATACCAAATTTGATGGCAAAGCCAGGCTTAAAGTTCCTCAGGATCTGTGTCCTATTCTTTGCTTTATAATACTGTATACTTTATATCATGGCTTTTCTTCTTCCTGTTGCTATTACTTTTTATTTTGTAAAAGGGAAGAATTTTAGTCAAGTAACATACATAAGTAATTTTTTCTGGAACTGAAAACACTGAAGTTCACTTGCATAAGAAACACACACACACACACACACACACACACACACAGAGAATTGGAATTGGAGCAGAGGTAGAAAAACATTGATTCAAACAGGTGTATGGAAATATGGCAAAAGGGAAATAATAAAGCGACAATTGCAAAAACCTACAGAGAAAGTGAATATGACCAGTGATAATAGGTGTCCTTGAGGACAAAAATGTGAGGCAATGAGATTAGAAAGATCTGAAATGAAACAGCTAAAGAAATAGACTTATTTAAGGAAATTGAAATAATTTTCCAAACTCTACATGTGCATTTTATTCAACACTAGATATTTCTAAACTGGAAAAATCATATAGAAACTGATCTCCAGCAATCAAAGGAAATCACAATAATAAAGTGAAAGCGAGAGGTAACCCTTGCTTCACCAAGACGAGGATGATTAGTGAAGGAATTACACTCACAAAGCAGAACTTACAAAGGCATTTTTTCAAGCATATTTTCATCTAAATGTCAAGCTAGATACTATTTAACATCTTTAAATATATTTTGCACCATTACACACTGTGCTGAAAGGAAGAAATATTTAAGGTTACAAAATTTCAGGCAAGAAAAACATCTACAGATCTGGTTCACAGTCTTAGGTTTCTTGTATTCTACTTATGCTCAGAAGAGTTCCTCTGCTCATTTTATACAGCAGAGGCCTGAACTAGCAGACACTGTACCATGAAAGGACCATTTTGTATGATGCTCCTTGCCTATCCCTGTGTAAATATAATCCTACACAAAAGAAGAGAGCAACTAAACAGGGAAAGAGTTAGACAACCTAAGTTACAAAGCACTGTCATCCCAATGGTCATATGGACCAAGGCTCTGTAAAGACAGCACATCAGAAAAACAATGAACTATAAAGAGAGGTCTAATAGAGGGAAGGTACCACATTTCTAAAATGAAATCAGCTTAAAGAAGTAATTATCATTGTAAATATAGACAGCAATATGAGGAAAAATAATAATTTCTTAAGGTAACATTTATTTTGAGTCATGATAAAACTATAGGAGGAAGAACTCTCTTATAAATGAGATGGGTTGCCTCACTAAAAGGATTTGCTTTAAAGGTCAATATTCAATTAATGTAATTGCTAACATACTGACATGGGGCCTGATTTATGAATATTTGTAGGACCAAAATGTCCTGTTTTTAGAAACCAAAGCAGTTTTAATAGTTTATGTCATAAACTACAACCTCATATATCCAAGTTGATTAGGCCTGAAAGGGCCTATGTAATTTTGAAAGGCCAGGCTCCATCTACAAGGAATATGGATTGTGCTCAAGTCAGTGGAAAATTTCTAGCTAAGTCCAACAGGAATTTATGCAAGGCATGATGTTACAAAGCAACACACCACTGGCCTGGTATACATGTTACATGCTACCTAAGAGTGAGTAGGATTGAAGTGAGATCTGATAGATTTGAGATGTTAAAAGAGAAAGTAATTGGTAAGACAATAGTGGGATATTATTACTGCAAATGTATAAAACAGACACTTTGAGTCTACTGAAATCCAGTCAGTCAGTCTTTGATTACATGAAACATAACCCTTACTTTTCAGAAAATGCTACTTATTGGATGCAATTTCCAACTTCTATGGGTGGTAGAAACTTTTCCCAGCTTTTCAAAGGATAATTCTGATGTTATTATTATTATTATTAGTAGTAGTATTACTACTATTATTTTGGGCAGGCACCAGGGATTGAACTCAGAAGCACTTGATCACTGAGTCACATCCCCAGCCTTGTTTTGTATTTTATTAAGAAACAGGGTCTCACAAAGTTTCTTAGTTCCTTGCTTTTTTTGAGGCTGGCTTTGAACTTGTGATCTTCCTGTCTCAGCCTTCTGAGCCTCTGAGATAACTCTGATGTTACTGATGGTCAAGAAAAAATTTGAGTCATGGTACTATGCATGATACTTTATTATGTATAAGAATAATTAGAATATATGAAGTCAACTTTATTTTCTTTACACACACACACACACACACATTAAATGCATTGTCTTAAGAATGTCATAATCAATTTCTGATACTGGGAAAAGGAGCTAGAAGGACTTGTTTTAGCCTTTAGAGAAAAGCATAAATATATATTTTTGTAAGTAAGTGATCTAATAATATAAGGCTCTCCTTGGAGTTGTAAACCAAAGTTCAATAGCAGGACTTTAAGAAGTATCTATTTGTGAAATAGTTTATTCATGGAATATAGCAGCATGATATTTAAAGCAAATAACATAGGGATGGTTCCATTAAAGGGGCCCTGTGTGTCTCAGAGCTCTGTGTTCCAAAGATGGCAAGTCTTCTCCATTTTATTTATTTGACCCTGTTGACATTATGCTTTGGATACAAAGTGTTGCCCAAAGACTCATGTGTTGAATGCTTGATCTCCAATATAGCAATATTCAGAAGTGGATATTTTGTGACTCAATTGGGTCATGAGGGCTCTGAACCTGAGTTCATTAACTCATTAATAGTGAATGGATTAAATGGAGGCAGTGAAGGTGGGATCTGGTTAAAGAAAGTAGGTCTCTGGAAAGTTATTTCTTGTCCCTGGCCCCATTCTCTTTCTCTCTCTGTTCCCTGGCTGCCAGGAGCCTGGCAGATTTCCTCTGCCACTTCATTCTGTCATGATCTACTAGCTCACTTCAGGCCAAAAGCAGTGGAACCAGCTGATTATTGACCCATACTTTTGAAAATGTGAGTCAAAATAAAGCTTTCCTCCTTTAAGTTAATTATATCAGTTATTTGGTTGCAATGAGGAAATGCTAACTAATTCAGATGCCAATTCATGATGTATCATTAGATAAGAAGCAATCTATAGCTGCTTTAAGAATTGAATGAGATCAATTTCTACTCACTGGTTCCTAAATTTTATTTTTCAGTTTTATTGTATAGATTAACTTAATCTGGAGCTATTGTCAAGTAAAGTTTCCTATGATGCTTATAATAATATGATTACCTTGTTCATTTATTAATCAGTATAAAGAACTTAATATATGCAAATTATCCCTCCAAGTTCTAAGGATTTTCAAACAAAATTGGGGCAAAGTTCCTTCTTCTTTTTTACTCTCAAGCAACCTTTCAAGAAGAGCTGGAGAAAGAACTGTAGAAATAACTCATAATCCAAACAAACCTCAATGTGTACTAAAATACAAGTATAAACAAACAGCTTTGGATCACACCAGAGAAATAAAGATTAATATAGCAATCAATGTCATTGACCTGGGGAGGAACAAAGAAGGAGACTGAACATCCTAAACCTCCATAAACTTCATTGCCTTATCTGTGAAACAGCATAGTGATCCCCTGCTCAGGTGACTCTGGGGAACTTAAATGCAATTATAGTGCTCTTTGCTTAGCTCACACTAGCTGGAAGAAGGATAATTCTGTTAAGTCAGTTTAGAAGAGGTAGAGAAGATAACTTACATTTTGAGATTATTGAGTGCAATGGAAATTTTATGTGTAACTATTCAGAAGATATATTTGCAAATATTTAAGGTTAGTCATTTTCAACAAATGTATGTCCGCTCTGTTTTTTATTCTGATTAATGCTTCCACATCCACTTTTTGTCTTTATTCCTGCCTGAGATTCAGAGTGCAGTAATTATGGGTAGTAGGAAGAGTCACATGTGTCTCTACATATTGTAATGCTGATTCTAATTTCTTATGATTGCTGCTTCATGATTTTCTTATCTGTGGCTTGTTTATTCTTCCTCGCCTATGCATATTTAATTAATATCCTCTTCCGGTCAAATTCATTTTTTTTTCTCTCCCTGGACTCTTGGTTTTCATTGCTCTGCTGGTATCTTCTCTTGCATATACAAATTTATTCAAATATCATCAGCTTAATTTAGCATGCAATTATTGAATGATATCTATATACTAACAATTGCGATTGAGTCTGGGGACACAAAAATAAGTAAGATGATTTTTTGGCACCAGAAAATATGCTAACCACACTTGTGGTTCTCATAAGCTGTCCCCTAACTTACTTTGGCCAAAAAATTATTGTAATAACTTTTATTTTACCATTCACTACTGATTGCCCCCAATACACCTACATTTCTCTCTCAATTCACATTGGCTAGATTGTCCTTATTTTGTCTTTTTTTTTTTCTAGGAGCATCAGTACATCCGTGATGTGTGACATAAGGTTAGATGGAATACTCAAGAAGAAATCTCGTATGACTAAAGAGATTGGAAACTGCAAAGATGTCAAAATATATCTAGACCTTAAAGGAAAAATCATCTTTCAGTACACATTTATATCCATAAATCTGTGGATATGGCAACTGCCCAGGAAATTCAATTGCTGAAAAGAGCTATCTCCAAAAATGGCCAGGAAACCCAATGATGATATTGATCATTGGTTGACTCGTCCTAGGATATGTCCAAGTTTACATAATTGTTAAATATCTGGAGAAGTACAACACTGAGCAAAGAACAACCTTATCTAAATGATAAACCCTTCCCAACCTAGTTGCAGAGAGCAAGCATTACTTTATCAAGAAAGCATGCATGGGCTGGAGTTGTGGCTCAGTGGTAGAGCACTTGCCTTGCATTTGTGGGGCACTGGGTTAATCCTCAGCACCAGATAAATAAATAAAATAAAGATATTATGTTCATCTAGAACAAAACAAATTTAAGAAAAAGAAATCATGCAAATATTTTCATCTAAACAGCAATCCCACTAGACATGAGAAAAGGCCCTCTATTCTGGTTCTCAGTTCTTCTGAACACAGAGAGGACATCACTTCTCCATTTAGTACAAATCTAGAAGCACTCATCAATAACACATCATGTCATTACAGATTTGTTTAGTGCCCTGGAGGAGTTTGTATCACAGCTCAGAGAACATTACAGTCACAAAAAGAGGCAAAAGAAACAGGATGAAACATATTTTAAGAGCTGAAAGAATTTCCCCATTACCAGAATATTATAGCTGTAAAGCTTTTAAGCAGTTTGGGACATACGGAGATTCAAAGGAGGTCAGTCCTGGGGAATGTACTGACAGAGGCAAAGGCTGGAGAAATTGACCAGCCAGGTTGTAGGAATGACCACATCTCTACAGACAGCAGAGCCAAAGATGAATTAGATTTACAACTCAAGCCAGCATCTACTGACCATTTCCTCCCCAGTCCTGGCATTTTGGAGTCTATCCTCATTTAATACAAAGAGATCAGTTTCACAGGTAGCATCTTTCAGAAATGTGTGCATCTTAGAATCTACTTCTAAACACTGCAAAGATTGAGGTTAATACACCAAATGATTTTAAATCCAAGTATCAAATTAATTGCCTCTTAAAAATTGAGTTTAGGGATATCTAATTTGGGATTAAGTACTAAAGAAAATTTCTTTTAATCATGGCATAGGCATGAATACATGACTCACCTAAAGCTTTGAATTATTAAATCTGTAGAAAAGAACTGTCCTCACATATCTTCCATCAATTACCCTGTAGATATAAATGTGCACTGAAAGGTGATTTTTCCTTTAAGGCCTAGATATATTTTCACATCTTTGCAGTTTCTAATCTCTTTAGTCAGACAAGATGATTTCTTCTTCCCTGCAATCCTAGGAGGATTGTATCACATACTAGAGACTTTACAAGTATAAACTTTGGAGTCAGTATACTATTCAACTTTTAGCACCTTCTACCTATGTGACCATGGGATAATAACATTTTTTTTAAGCCTCAAGTCTTCATTGTCTGAAAAATGTGAAAAAATAATAAATCATGTATTACCCAGATTGTCAATCATACATACCATCCTTAACATAATGAATAGGTTTTCCCTGAGGCTCTTGGATTCTGGCAGCCCAGTCTCTAGTTTGTACTTCCAAATCCAGCAACTGAACTTTAACACTTGATATGGGGTTAATAGGTATCCAGAATTTACCTTCTTCCTAATTATGCCTCTGTGCTATAATTTGTTCAGCATTTTATATATCATCCCTTCACCTTGCAAATAGCAACAGGAGTGCATTTGCAGTACTGAACACAGTTTACAATGTATAAGGAAATAGTTTGTTTTTATTGTTATAACAAAATGTGGTTTATAATTTATGATGTTTTTAAAGGTCTGCTCACTTCTTCTGTTTCACTGAAATTTCCTTTATGTAATGTAAATTATATTTCATTATCTAATTGACTGACACAGTATCATGTCCAGATAGGTACTCAAAGGGAAAACAAATAAAAATTTCCATTTATTCTATGTATCTGGACCTTGCAGTTCTGTACATATATCATCTTTTTTTATTAGCTACTTTCTTCAGATTAATGGCTTAAAGCCCTTCAATAATGACTTTAATATAATTAATCAGAGAACATGGGGTCATACAAATGGGAGAATTTGTATTAGAAACAGGATATACAATAACAACAGCCTTAAGTTGGCTTTGGAAAGACTGTTTATTATGATATAAGGATTGTGAAGTAAAGTGCTCAGAAAAATAATTTATGTTCTGAACTGGCTTGGCAATATTTAAAATAAATCAAGATGGGGGGATCTGGGCCTTACATATACTCATTAAGTCCGTAAAAGTAGATTTAATAAGTCTTCTGGATCAATGACTGCAAACTTGAGGCAGAAACATGAACTAAAATATTAGCATATTGCATGAAAAGCCATATAATTGGCAAGATATTGTTTTCACTGAGTAAGCTATAGTCTGTAGAAATTTATTGCAAGACAAACATCAGAAAAAATTTGGGAAAAAAAATGCATGACAAAATGATGACAAAGGCACAGATTCACTTTTATCAAATGGGACAATCACAGTATAAAACCAGAATGAAACCAAAAAGTCACTGTCAAGTTTCTTCCATTCTCCGTTAGGCCAATGGTGCCTTAAGCCCTCTCCTCCTCATCTTTGGTTGTCAGGTTAAAGAAGGCATTTTAAGAGAGGAAGATCAGTGCTACTTTGCAACTTTTAATTGAACCATCACTGTAACATCAATGCTGAAACTAAATCATTCTTTCCTAGCCACTATACTTCATACTTACTCCTGTCTGTCTCCCATTGCTGTCTTGATTTTGTCATTCATTTATTCAGCACTTTCTGATGTTCCTCACCTTTCCTGTTTTCCCCACATCTTATTCCATGGACAGAACACAATTTTTTCCCCATCGCTGATAAAGTAGAACCCACTTCTCATACTCAGAATTCCCTTTCTAACATTTAATCCATGTCTATTACGCAAAAATCATTATTACCCCTAGTAGGCACTAAGTGCTTACTATCTTCAAGTTTTCCCACTTATAATCTAGTACTGAAATATATCGGTGTATTATTCATATCCACTCTAACACAATTATTGCACTTTTATCACATATTAAGATGTTAGCTACAAATTTATCTGTTATTTTTTAGTTTTGGATATTGGTGTTTTATTGTTTTCTTAAGAAATTAAGTATGAAAGTTTTTATTGGTGAGAGAATAGCAATATCCTTTTATACACACATTACTCCATTCTTTTAATTTAATGTCTTAAATGTTTTCAAATTGCTTCATTTCAAAAGCATTGACACTTTCAGTATAACAGATACTGTTCATGGGTCCCCAAACCTTCAAGTAAATGATGCGTAGTAAATATTTAACCAAGCAATTAACACTAATTAAAAAAAATATATAAATGAGGTGATTATCTGTCATCAAAAATGCATGCCCTATCAAGTTGGTGACATTTTTCATTATTTTCTATTTAACTTTCCCTGTTTTCCATCAATTGATTTTGAAGAAATTAAATAATCCATGATTCTAAATAGATTTTGTTATATTATCATTTATTATTAAACAAACTTCCTTAAAATTACTAGTTGCCTGCTGCTTGAAACATAATTACATACAGCTCTAGAGAACTCTGTAGTCCAAAGCAAGTCCTCTCTCTCTCTCTCTCTCTCTCTCTCTCTCTCTCTCTCTCTCTCTCTCTTTTTCTCTCTCTCTCTCTCTCTCTCTCTCTCTTTCTTGGTAAATATACATATCACAGATGTTATAACAAGAGTGTGTCAATACTAATTAGAATTATCACAGCTGGCAATTTCTAAAGACATTTGTGCTTCCCATATCTTTTCTGGTACATGAAACCTACTTTTGAAATGGCTGATTGCTCTAATCTAAAATATTCTGGACCCACCTGTATCTATTTCCTGCTTTCCAGTTAAACTCCATGACTTCTGGGTGTGATTGGGCATCAGTGCCAATTCTGCCTGACTCTCTCTTCATATTGATATAGTTTTTTTTTAAAAAGGCCCAACAGCAAACATTTTTGACTTTTATATGTTATATAAGAGTGAGAAAATGGCAGCTATAACTTGGGTGTTTAAATATATCTAGAATTTTCATTTATCTATTCAAAGTTATAGTATGAGGACAAAATCATGCATTTAAGCTGAAAAAATGGCTAAAGATGTCATCACATAGTGTTTGTTCTGCATAGATTTTGCCAAAAACAATGTAGGGGAGTCCTGGGAATTCTCCTTGGTAATTGCTGTCCTATCCAAAAGTAGTACAGGGAAAAAATGTGACCAAGAGTTTGTTCAGGTTAAGATCGAGTATGAAAACTGGCACGTAAATATTTGAAATGTAAATGATTAATTAGTGTCATAGAACTTATTTCATCTGAAGAAGTACTTAATATTACATAAATTAAATATGAGATCCGCTTGTTGTGTTTTCTCAAAGAAAACAAAAATTTAATTAGCAAATTTTCCTCACAAGAATAGCTGAGAACTTACACCAATATTACATTACTATATTATGATATATACTTACTTTTTCAATCCTAGAGACTAAGTGAACACAAGCATAGAGTGATATTTAGAAACTTTAATTTCAACACAAAGGCGCACTCACAAACTCACCCCACCATCTTCTATTGAGAAATAGGTGGGTGAAAAAAATGGATATGTGTGCCATGTGTAGCTGGACCTAAATATTATACTTTTATATGGACACCAAGCGAGAAGAATAGAAAAGTAGAATTTCTAGAGTTTTCACTTTGTTTTAGGCATTCATTGTTGCTATAATCTCCTCAGCAAAGGGTAAACTTCCATGTTTCAAGGGTTACATGGAAGTTTTCCCATCGTTTTATGTCAAGGGTATTTATACATTATTTTGTTCTCTTCTAAATGTTAAGTGTGCTTTTATTGTAGGCCTTAAAAGAGTTTGACAAATGCATTCAAAACACTTTCGCATGCATGCTTGGTATGCACTAGGTTCTGCATTTAATACACAGTGCTGCACAAACATACACACACAAAAAAAAAGAAGAAAAAAGAGAGAAAGAAAGATAAAAGAGAGAAAGAAAAAAAGGGAGAACGAAAGAAAATTTTTTAAAAATGACTTCACATTTGCTCTTGGCTTCTTCAAAATGGAAGACGAACAAGGTAAGAAAACTTTGAAGCTGCTTTTTTTATAAAGCCTGTTTTGGTTCTCTTTTAGTGTAAACTTCACAAAGAAAAGAAAATTATCACTAAACACAGCTGCAAATTGAACCTAAAGTAGATCACCCACTTTGCACCATCTTCCTTGTAACCCTTTTACACCACAATTCCACACTGTCAGCTCAGCTCTCCTTCTAGCTTAATAAGTGCAAGGAACATTATGACCTGAACAAACTCAGTTTATGTTTACTAAATGGCTATTTTTGTGCAGATGCATTTCATTGTTAAAATTTCATCACTGCAATAAAAAATTTATACAACTTTTCCTTTGAAATTAGCAGAAATAAATGTTCAGTATGATTTAATAACACATCTTCAAGAGTAAATTAAAGTACCTTATATGTACATAAATGTACACCCACACAAGGGAAGTTTCTCTAGTGCTTTCAGGGTGCTTTATATCTGCAAGTTCACGTGAGGAACAACTTTGCCATGATTCATTCTGTTCTGCTATTTTCATTTCTTCTTCTGGGACTCCAGTTATTAATGATTTTCCCTCCATGTTTTTTCTTTGTATTCAGCTTCATTGTTTAACCCAGTTGTTCTCTTCTAAATATTAAGAACATGTCTCACATCTGTCTTTCAGATTATTGATAACATTCTCATCATATTGATCTTGCTCCTATTTCCCTCATGCCATGAAACAGATGCTACTATTTCTTCTCAGAAAACTTCCTATTTATCTTAATGGGAGATTTCTTTTTCATATTTTTCATCTTGAGAAGTTCTCATTTTCATTATGAGAAGCAGTTCTTGCATAAGTTCAGGGCAGCTGAATTCTCCCTGAGTCCTGGTAACATCTCTAAATATGTTGAGAATGGAGAAGTCATTATTGAAAAGGACAGATGGTGAGTATTGGAAACAATTAAACAGAGAATTAGGCCAATTTTTGTGCCAAGCATAAGTATAAAAAAGAAAAACTACTGAATTAAAATATTTGTGTCAACACTAAATATCTGCAATTAAGAAATGGAGGAAACGGGAAAATACACTAATGCTCATTTTTAGTGCTTTCCTTTAGGAAAATTAATAAATGTAGTTTTTAATCAAAAGAGAGCATTATTATTTCTCCTATAATAAAAATAATACATGCTGAAGGATAAAAAAAAATCACCTGAAAGCTTTTATGCCAGAGGTTTTGATAAACTTCTTTCTGTCCCTGTCTTTCTATTTTTATACACAAACACACTGACTAGCACACATACACAGATGCAATCATAAAATTTAAAATAAATTAGGAAATACATTAATATAATAGTTATTTTAAAACATATGTATATATTTAAATACATAATATTTACACTACTGTAGACATGTTTTCATATAAAGCCACATAAATCTACAAGATACTTTTCAGTGTTTGCAAAGTATTGCAGAGTTTAGATGTATGCTTATTTTCTCAGCCAAGAATCATAGTATTGAAATTGTTTAAAGATGTTTTATGTTCAAATTATGATTTGTTGAACATCTTCATTTGCCTATTGTGAAATGTCTTGAGTACATTGCATGCACTTTATATTTTCATGTAGATTACCACCTATTATTTCTGGAAATCTTGAGTCATATTTTGCTGTCACCAGCAGTGTCTAAAGAGTGCCTAGATATCCACATCCTTGCAAAAAATAATTGTTGTATATCATTTTCTGCTACTCACATTACTTTTGGGGGGCTACCAATTATTTGGACAAGTTTTACTAGGTTAAAATCATATTCTAGGTCTTTAATGAATTGATAGTTTATGCATTTTACCCACATTACTGCTTACACATTTTGCTTTGTGCGAGGCATGAGATCTATGATGAATATTAATTTATCATGGAATGAACTGATAAAACTATTGAGTAAATTCAATTTTGACAATGAAGCTAGCATCAGAAATGTCCCTACATTGCTCAGGATTAGAAAAAAAAATTCTGGGTTTTTATTTAATAATATGTAACAGGTGAGATTTTAAATATACTTAAGTGAAGGCATCCTAAAAATTACAGAGATAGTTGTAAAAAAAATTAAAATTCTACTCATGAAATCATATACAAATCAATGGTTAATGGAATATGCATACATATTTTGTTTATTCTTATACTTGAACTTTTTAATTCTACATTTAGTAGCTTATTTATAGAATGTCTATTAATCTTGCATCATGAGATTTGCTATTGTGATTTATTGGTTCCAAGTGATTGTATTTTGTTCTTGGGGATATCTTCCTAGATAACCAAGTTATCTGAAAGTAAAAACAATCTGATTAATTTATTTTCAGTTTGTATATTTTTATTATTTTACTTATTGTGGTTTGCAGTTTGATATGGAATAGAAATAGTAAGAATTTTCTCATTGTCTCTAATTCTTATAGGAAGAGTATCAGTCTCTCAGTTTTTCAATTATAATATTTGTTATAATTTTTAACATATCTCTTTTATTTAATTAAAGAACTTTTCAATTTATATTTTTTGGTTTTAATCATTAATAAGTATTAAAATTTGTCGAATTTTTTTCTGAATTTATTAATAAGATCAGAGTATTTTTCTTACTGAATCTGTTAATATTGAGAATTAATTTATGTACCTACATGATCTATATATGGAGAACTGTGAAACACTGATAAAATGAATTACAGAAGCATATATGTTCATGGGATTTTAGAACCCAACACTATTAAAATGTCAGTTCTTAATTGAATCTGTACATTAAAATCAAAATTTTAGCAAATGTTAAAATTTTAGCTAGTACTGTGAGAAGTTATCAACAACTTGATTCTATAATTTATTCTCAATAAATAATAGACAAAATAATGTCAAAGATCAACAAGGTTATTTTGAGATGATCTTGCTAAGTTGCCCAAGTTGGGTTCTGACTTGTAATCTTCCTCCTTCAGCCTCCAAAGCAGCTGAGAGTTGGATTTGCTAATAAGACAGATTATCCAGATATTAAGAGAAAATGTTTGCAAAATACATATTGACAAAAGATTCGTATCCAAATGAACACAAAGAACACTTAAGTTTAAAAAATGTGAGCCCTTTCATGGCACACACAATTATTCCAGCTACTTAGGTGGCTAAGGCAGGGGCATCACACGTTTGAAGTTAGTCTGGGAAACTTAACATGACCCTCTCTCAAAATAAAATAAAAAGAGTTGGGAACACAGCTAAGTGGAAAGCATGCTGGGGTTCAATCTCTAGTACCATACAGACACACACACACACACAAAAAAAAAAAAAAAAAAAAGAAGAACGAGAGAAGAGGGGGAGGAGGAGGAGATTCACAAATACTACAAAATAAGACAACAAATACTAAAAAATAGCCAAGCAGTAGAGAAAATTGGCTCAGCAGCAGAGTGCTTAAGTCACATGCAGAGGGTCCTAGGTTCAATTTCCAACACCAAAAATAGAAAAACAAAAGCCCAAAATCTGAACAGACACCTGACCATATAAAATATATAAGTGGAAAATAAATATATAAAAATTACCAACACTATTTGTATGAAGGAAATTTAAAATCAGAAACCATTACACAATTTTTAGAATGGCTAAAATTCAGTAATTGGTGATATCAGTTGCTTCTGGATTCGCAGAAAAAAACAGAAATTTTCATTCCATGCTGACAGATTTACAAAGTGATTCAGCCCCTTTTAGTTGACAGTTTTTATAAATCTAAACGTACTTTTAACCCTAAGATCCAATATTCACTTTCCTTTGTATTGAACCAACTGATTTGGTAACTTTTATCCACAGAAAAACCACCACACAAATGCTCACAGCAGCTTTATGGTTCATAATTGACAAAAACCTGAAGCAACTAAAATAGGTGAATGCCTTTCCACAGGTGAATGTCTAAATGAACTGTGGTGCATGGATAAAAGGAAGCTGAGTTCAAGGATGAGAAGGATTGAGCTATCAAGCTGCCATGGTTTGAAAGTCCCCTGGAAAACTCATGTTGACATTTAATTGACATTGTGACAATACTGAGAGGTAGAATCTTTAAAAGGTGAGAAGATCATGGGCACTCTGCCCTCTGAATGGATTAATGCTGTGTGGCAGGAGCAGGCTAGTTATCATGGGAGTGGCCTTGCTATAAAACATCTCTCACACACACATTCTCTTCCTATGTTATTTTGGCCACTACACTGCCAGGCAACAATAAAACCCTTTCTAGAAGATTCCTCCATGTTCCTGTGCTTCCCAGCTTCTAAAGTTGTGATCAATAAATTTATTTTCTTTTTAATTAGCCTGTCTGTGATATTCTGCTTCAGCATCAGAAATCAGACTAATAATACTCAAGCCATGAAAAAAAATCATAATACATGTGAATCTTAAAAATATAGTGCAAATGAAAGAAGTCATTCTGAAAAAGTGATATACTGGCCAAAAACTAGAATAACAATATAAAGATTAGTTGTTTCCAGGGTTTTTCAAAGGCAAATTGAACCACAGGGTATATTTTAGGGTGAGGAAATTGTTCTGTGTGATACTGTAATGCTGGATACATGATACTATAAATTTGACAAAACTCCCAGAACTTTATAGCATAATGAATGGATATAATTGTATGAAATTTAGAAGAAATTATTTAGGAGGTTAGGCAAATTTAATAGAATTCAAACTGTGACAGGAGAATCAAATTGCATGATAAATGTATAAAATAACCTTACTAAAGGGAATGAGAGAAAATTTTCTGACCTAAGTAATTTTGGCCATGAGTAGACATTGTAAGACTAGTGGCAGAATAAATGGAGTATAAATTCTGTACTATAGTCAGTAAAATTGTTTCCCAGAGAAATATTGAGTAATAATTTTGATATCAATATTCTGGTACTTAAAAAAAGGAAATGGCAGATAATGGGAGTCAGGTTTTTCACTATTGGAGTAAGAGATTACAGAAAGTCAAAGGGAAAAGTACAGAATAATCAATGAGTTATTGGATTGTCATTGAAGATATCAGCATGAACTTATGTTTAGCTTAATATGGATATAGAAACATTCAGATGTATTTACAGATATGTATGTATACATGGATTAATATGCAAACATGGATTTCATTGTTCAGTCATCTAATAGAGCCTGGAGGCAACAAATCCCTGGTGATTCTGTACTCAGATTTTGGTTCTTAAATATCCTTATCCAGTAAAAGGAAATAAGGCTTCTCTGAGAAATGTCTAATTCTAAGCCTGATGCATAGAAATCACATGATGAACCTGAAGCAGTTTGGAATAAGAAAGTGCCCAAAGCAAGACAAACAAAGCAAAACTCCACAATGAGGGAATGTCAAAGGGGCATAGGAGCTGGTAAAAGTTTCCAGTGGTGAAAGCTAGAACAGTTTGAGCAACCAATAAAGGTAATACTAGATTATAGTGCTAAATATGAATAAAAATCTGTGAACTCACACTGGTATAAATGATTCCTTGAATAAATTAATAAATGGGAGATGCAGGATAAATGTTCCATGTATGCAGAATGATTTTTTTAAGATTTATATAGAATATTTCAAGAGGGTTACAGAACCTAACTCCTTATCCCTTGACTTAATACTGGGTATAATAACTTTCTTCTAAAAGGTATAGCATGTAAAGGGTTAAGTCACAGTGGAGAAATCTGGCACACACACTACACAAGCCACTTGGTTAGTTTAACACTAAAAATAAGCCATGCTGGCAGAGTAAACCTGTGATAACTTTGATGTGAATGGTACTTTATCCTTGTGATCTTCCTGACTGAAACCCCTAACCCCAGTGTAATCATGAGGAAAATATCAGATAAATTCCAGTTGAGGGATATTCTACAAAATACCAGATCAGGACTACTTCAAAATATCTAAACTGGCTATAAGAAGGAAAATCTAAAGAACTGTCAGCCCATTCGGTCATCAGTCCTTAGAAATATTTCATACTTATAAAGCATGTTAATAATAGAAGAAACCCAGTTCAGAAATATGGGAACTCTCTGTACTATCTTTAGAAATATTTTACAAACCTACATTGAACTTAAAACAAAAAGTGTATTAAATTTGGAAAGCAGAGTGATGAAGAAAAAAAGAGGAAGAAGCTCATCTTCTCAGATGGGAGTGTCATAGATATGGAAAAATCTGGCACTGTGAACACACCAGCTTCTGTTAGAGGTGATTATTCTATGAATGACCACTGCACCTAAAAATAACATTAAAATATTACTGAAATACATTATGCCAGGGAGAGATGGCAGAGTAGAGAAAGGATATAAGGAACTCAAAAAAACTTAACAACAGAAATAGCAAATAACCCAAACAATAAATGGGTAACTGAATTAATTCAACAGACCTCTCTCAGAAGAAGAACAAATGCCCAACAAAAACATTTAAAAAATGTTCAACATCCTTAGCAATCAGGGAATGCTATTCAAAACTACACTGAAATTTCCTCTTACTTTAATTACAATGAAAATTGTCAAGAATACAAATAATGATAATTGCTAACAAGAAAGTAGGGGTAAAGATAAACTCATACATCTTTGGTGGGACTGAAAATTAGTGTAACTAATTTAAAAAGCAGTATAAAGATTCCTCAAAAGACTAGGTATGGAACTACAATTGATCCAGCTATCCCACTCCTTATTATTTATCCAAAAGAATTAAAATCAGCATACTATAGAGATACATTCATACCAATGTTTATTGCACCCAATTCACAATAGCCAAGTTATGGAACCACCCTAAGTGTCTGTCAGTAAATGAATGGATTAAAAAATATATGGTATATAAACACAATGGAGTTCTACTCAGTGATAGGAATGAATTATGGCATTTATTGGTAAATGGATGGAAATGGACGACATCAGGCTAAGTGGAATAAACCAGATTTAGAATGGTTTTTACTCATGTGTAGATAACTAGAGAAAAAAATAAAGGAATAAAAAAGGAAATCTCATGAAAATAGGAGATCAGTAGAGTACAAATGGGCAACTGAGAGGGAAGGAGAAAGAGAGGAAAAGAGAAAGAATTTGGGAATGAAATTGACATAACTATGTTATGGGCATATATGAAAATATCACAATGCATTCCAATTTAATATATAACTATAGTACCAGTTTTAAAAATAAATAAATAGAAGAGAGACCAATAGAGGAAGAAAGGGGTTGGGGGAGAAAGGAGGGAACAGAAAAAGCAAGTACTGTGGATTGAAATGGAGCAAACTATGTTGTATGCATTTATGAATATGTCAATAATGAAAAACAATATTATAATGTGTTAATTGAAAATATACTATGGTATGCATGTATGATTAAATACTTTGAGATGCTCAAAAATACTTTAAAATATAAAGATATACCTTGTTCATGGATAGGCAGAACTAATATCATTAAAATGGCGATATTACCAAAAGTACTCTATAGGTTTAATGCAATGCCAATCAAAATCCCAAATGCATTCCTTGCAGAAATAGAAAAAGCAATCGTGAAATTCATCTGGAAAAATAAAAGATCCAGAATAGCAAAAGCAATTCTAAGCAGGAAGAGTGAAACAGGTGGTATAGTGATACCAAATTTTAAACTATATTACAGAACAATAGTAACAAAAACAGCATAGTACTGTTACCAAAACAGGTGGGTAGACCAATGGTACAGAATAGAGGATTACAGAGACCAATCCACAAAATTACAACTACCTTATATTAGACAAAGGTGCTAAAAGCAAGCAATGGAGAAAGAATAGCATCTTCAACAAATAGTGCTGGGAGAACTGGAAATCCATATGCAACAAAATGAAATTGAATCCCTTTCTCTCACCATGCATAAAAGTTAACTCAAAATGGATAAAGGAGCTAGGAATCAAACCAGAAACTCTGTGTCTAATAGAAGAAAAAGTTGGCTCTAATCTCCATCGCATGGGGTCGGGCTCCAAATTCCTTAATAGGACACCCATAGCACAAGAGTTAAAATCAAGAATCAACAAATAGGACATATTCAAACTAAAAAGTTTTTTCTCAGCAAGAGAAACAATAAGAGAGGTAAATAGGGAGCCTACATCCTGGGAACAAATTTTTACCCCTCACACTTCAGATAGAGCCCTAATCTCTAGAGTATACAAACAACGCAAAAAGTTAAACAACAAGAAAACAAATAACCCAATCAACAAATGGGCCAAGGACCTGAACAGACACTTCACAGAGGAGGACATACAATCAATCAACAAATACACGAAAAAATGCTCACCATCTCTAGCAATCAGAGAAATGCAAATTAAAACCACTCTAAGATACCATCTTACTCCAGTAAGAATGGCAGCCATTATGAAGTCAAACAACAATAAGTGCTGGCGAGGATGTGGGGAAAAGGGTATACTTGTACATTGCTGGTAGGACTGAAAATTGACGCAGCCAATTTGGAAATCAGTATGGAGATTCCTCGGAAAGCTGGGAATGGAACCACCATTCGACCCAGCTATTCCCCTTCTAGGACTATTCCCAAAAGACCTAACAAGAGCATACTACAGGGATACAGGTACATCAATGTTTATAGCAGCACAATTCACAAGAGCTAGACTGTGGAACCAATCTAGATGCCCTTTAATAGATGAATGGATAAAAAAAAATGTGGCATTTATACACAATGGAATATTACTCAGCACTAAAAATAACAAAATCATGGCATTTGCAGAGAAATGGATGGCATTAGGGCAGATTACGCTAAGTGAAGCTAGCCAATCCCTTAAAAACGAATGCCAAATATCTTCTTTGATATAAGGAGGGCAACTAAGAACAGAACAGGGAGGAAGAGCATGAGAAAAAGATTCCATTAAACAGGGACGAGAGGTGAGAGGGAATGGGAGAGAGAAGGGGAATTGCACGGAAGATGGAAGGAGACACTTATTGTTATAAAAAATTACATATAAGATGGTGTGAGGAGGAAGAAAAAAAAGAGAGACATAAATGTGTTACAGTAGATAGGGTAGAGAGAGGTGATAGGAGGGGAGGGGAGGGGAGGGGAGGGGAGGGACGGATAGGAAGGGGATAGGAAGGGCAGCAGAATACAACAGACACTAGTATGGCAGTATATATAAACTTGGCTGTTTAACCAATGTGATCCTGCAATCTGTAAACATGGAAAAATAAGAATTCATACCCCATTTGAATTAAATGTATGATATATGATATGTCAAAATCATTGTAATGTTTTGAGCAACTAATAAAAAAAGAGGCATACTTCATTGAGCTGTGTGACTAATATATATATATATATTCTTTGACATTCAAGGAGGTTTACAATCTATTGCATCAGTAGCATATGTGGGTAGGTGGGTGGTTTTGTTTCAGCTTTGGAATGGCTTCTTTGTGTTTTGCAATAGGTCTTGTAGTAAAGATTCAATGGAAAAAATAATGCATTGGTTATTTAATTTATTTTATTCTGGAAGAAACCAAGTGTTTTTCACAAGCTACATTTCTCAAATAATAGGAAATGGAAATGTACAGTGCTCTGCAAACTTGAAACAAGTTGTAAACCAAAGGTAGGCTGTTAAAAGAATGTTTCCTTGAAGGAGTGTCCTTTGACGTGAGATCTGGAGAGATAAGATAAATTAAATAATAAGTGAAAATAAACCATTTTCAGCTGACCTTTGGGTCAGTGCTTGAAATCACTATGCACTCTTTGAGAAACTAGAGAAAAATAAAAAGAAAAATAAAATTAAAAAACAAATGTAGATGGAACATCAAAAATAAGTTGGAAAGTGGCAAATCATGGAGGAAAAAAGAAGTCACCATTGTTTTCTTATAGTACACACTATATATTTTTTCATTTTTTTTCTAATAGTAATGAGAATATATTAAAAGATCTTTTAAAAGAAGATAATATCTTAAAACTTCAACTTGTGAATTATTATCTAAGTCACTGCATACAGAAAAAGCATAAAAGGGGAAAGAAGTATTAGAAAATAGTATCAAGAAGCCTAGGCTACAAAACACAGACCCCCTTCAGGTATTCCAACCAGAAATAGAACGTATTTGATGGTCTTATGGGGTAACTTACAAAAAAATGTCCAGGAGAGTAATAGAATAAGGAGTGGGAGTGATTCAGTCAGGAAGCATACATTTATAAAGTGCAATACAAATCATTACTGAAAAACAAACTTTGACAAGCACAGAAAATATAAGATTAAAGTTTTCACTCTTAGATCTTCAGACATGAGTTGCATTTCAGTAAATATAATCAGTATAAATGTAAGTCAGTAATATAGAAAAAAAATCATTATTTCTATAGTTTTTTCATTGTCATTATGCATTTAAGGGCCTAATTTGGAGAATCATCATTGCTAACTTTTCGTTTTTTACAATCATAATTTTTAAAAAAGTTAGGAAAGAACCAGTGATTGTGATGTTAAAACCTGTACACAATATTTAATGAACATCATGTATATCAATATTTAAGTTTTTAATGGGATGGATAATCTTGCTGAGAGTTAATTACTTCCAGTTGATTGATGACAATGTTCCTCTTGAGAAGCAATTTATATATAAATGGTTTCAATGTTTTGTTTTAAAGAAGCTCATTGTAGAGAAAACACAGTCTCACTGAGGTGGTATACTGGAATGAAAGATAATATTTCAAAGCAATTTTGGCATTCACAAAATATTGAATTGAATATTTATTGAGTTGGCCACCAGTGAGAAAAGTGTTGACAGATTTTCAGAATTGAGCTTTAATCCTCATCAGTAGCCAATTTCAATAATTTAATGTGTAGAGTCATAGTTGTCTTTACTTTTAAAGGGAGAAATTGATTCCAAGTCCACTCACTTTCTATTTATGAATCTTTGATGAAAAATATAATACTTTATCAAATTTTATTAGGTATCCTTTAATAACCTTTCTCAGTTGTACACTGTCAAATTCATCCCTTAACCCATGGAAAAGCATGAAATATGGTGCAATAATATGCAGAAACAATAGTCTTTCAGGTTTTTGTCTTTCTCTAACGATATTCACATTTTCTCACATTGTTATACCTTTCTTGGTATAAAATGACACACACATTTTACATGATCCTACACAGACTGCCTGGTTTACAGCTCTCACTGCACATGACTCAACTGTGCATTTGACAAAACCCTGGTTGGTATCCCGTTCATTCGAGTGTGTCCTTGGATGTTGGAGCAATTACAACTTGCTCTAAAAGCTTCTTAGCATCTCCATTTCTGTACATATCTTATCATAGATCAGTGATACTAAGTGCCAATGCTCAAGTGAACATATATCATCATGGCAGCCACTGCTGGTCACAGAACATGACGCACATCAGCTCTGTTCAGCATCTGGCTGAACTGCCAGGGACTTCTCCCCTAATATCTTGGCAGGAAGCAGTCCCTCTACTTCTGGGAAAGAAATAATCCCTGAATTCTATCTTCTACATGTCCTTCCCTTTTGAGCTGAAGATCTCACACTGATTTGTACATAGTTGGAAGAGCCCGGCTCACCATCATGCTCCCTGAGGCAGAGAGTCTGAAAACTTTGTTCCTGATTTTTCCCAGGTAGGATGGTGATGATGGCTCAGATTGTCTGGAAAGGACAAAAAACAGAAATGATTTTCAAGAGATACTGTGGAGTCAAAGCAGGATGAATCTGGACAGTAGAGCCTGTAAAAGGACCCCAGGGTAGAAGATTTCATTATCACCTTTGCCTGGCTCTTAATTGCTTTGTCTCTGAGGCCAGCCTGAGTAACCATGTCCACCATGAATCAGAGGAACAGGCTGGTGCCTAATTGTTTTAATTTCAAGACTGCCAGAAAATATCTCTGTGCAAATCTTTTCTCCAAATTGTTAAATTGCCTTTGTTAAAAGGACAAAGGCTTGTAATTTATACAGAGTAGTAGTTAAAATTATTTAAAAAAAAAACCTCCTTTGAATGTAAAGCCTACTAGACTCTCAAGAAGGAGTTTCCACTTAGTCAAAAGAGGAGAAGATAGCAGAACACATAAAAGTTAACAGAAAAAGCAAAACATTGCCTTCTGTCACATTTGGTGGCCAAATAGCTCATACTGTGTAGTACCAATTTTCATAATTTGAAGTCTAAATTATTTCTGAGAGAGGGAGCTAAAGAAGTATTAAAATGAAAAAAAAATATTGTTTTTGTCCTTCCTCTAAATAGTGCAGATCAGAGTGAAATTTGATGCTATATTTGATTCTAGGATCATTTACCTAGCTGCTTTTCTCTTACTGATTCCCACCTTTGATTTGCTGTTTTTTCCTGGCTAGTGAGAGGAAATAACATGTCTCTTTTCCTACCAGTCTTTCAAAGCAAACACTAAAAATAAACCTGCCTTAATTAAATTGCAAATGCAATCATTGGGGTTTGATCCAATAAAAAATGACATGTACTTCCATTGCATAAGATCCCTTCGAACCTTGAGTGGAGTGCTGCAAGCACCCCTTGCTAACCTGCCTTAGTCAAATCTGGAGAATAGAGACTTGTAAACAGGCACACATGGAATGTGCAGAGAGGACTCACTGAGCTTTAAGCTTATTTCTTTTGAAAAGTGAGGGGGAAACATGTTCACCCGGCTCTATGTCAAATTCTTCCCAGTGCTTCCACAAAATCTTTGTAAGCTCATATAAAAATGTGAAACTTCTCAAGAAAACTTTTGAGAACCCAAGTGATTCCTGAGAGCCCACACTACCTCAAAAGCTTTTGTGATTCAGGACACCATCAAAACGGGAGATGGAGGCTGCAGCCAGGAGTGCTTACATCCACAGCTCCACAGCCAAGGTGCAATTTGAGATCCACATAATGTGCAATGAAACAGGTTGTTGATTGAAGTAAGTAATAAAAACACCAGCAAGCATATTGCCTTAGGCGATCGACAAATAAAATTCCTGAAAGAGGCAATAAGAGATCTGTGCGCTGGATGTTCATTTTGAATCCTTTGCAAGATGAGACAGTTGATCTGTCTTATGCTTCCATTTGGTTAAACATATCCTGTTCTTATGTATTTTTAGAGTGAAAATGTACTTGTTGTGAGGGTCCCTGGACAAGTATTCAGGATGTGAAGCACATGAGCCCATGGGAGGATTGTCAAGACTGTTCCAGTGATGAACCCAGGTCCTCAAGAATTAAAATGATAGTTTTCAATTTTAAACGGAAACTAGGCAGATGCTGGTAAGTTACTGTACACAAAATGTGCACGCTGAGAGCCACACTGCCTTTCATTTGAGATATGAAAATATCAGAGGAGAGATGCTATGATCTTTCCTCTATAAGTCATGAAAAATAGAGTATGAGTGGGCCTAAAATTGGGAATGAGGGCTCTCAGAGCTTATAGGAAAGAACTTTAGAATAGATTTTTAAATATCAATTTGTAACCTGTATTGGTTACTTGTTTTTACTTGACAATTTTGAAAAATTTTTAAAAAGGCAAAAGTATAACAATTCATTTACTATTACAGGTATGGCAAAATAAAATGTACACCATGGGACAAATGGAGGTTACGATTGACATATCTAAATATTGGGCACATTAATTTTCCCAATTTCTGTATTATGTGTTGGTCTTATCATATCTAGGTCTGATCTGGGCCCATGCTGATTGAAGCACAATGAAAGGGTAAAACTGAATTCTGACTGAAATCAAACCTAGGCCATGTAACAAAATGCAAATAAGCAAAGTGGCATTGAAAATGAGGGAGTCCTGTGCCTTCTGCTCAATTTTCCTGTGCAACTAAAAATGCTCTAAAACATAGAGTCTATTAAAATAAATAAAACAGGGTGTTTATGTTGAAGGCGGGAAAAGCAGGAAATTCTTTGCAGGTATGTTCACTCTTGAAGGACAGGAAGGTGGAAGGAGTTGGATTGATTTGGGGGAAGTCCAATGGGTGGAGCAGAGAAGACAGTTGTAGAGAGATACATCACTTTATTCCTTCTCAAAAAATAATCAGGGCTTATTCTCCATTTTGCTAGACATGTTTCTAAGAACAAAGAAGTAAACAGACAAAAAAAATATCTTGTCATCCTGTAGTTGATATTACAGTGGAGGAAGCAGAAAGCATCAATTGACATATGCAGTATACTGATTGACAACAACAGCCCCTCCCACTTGTCCAAAGTCCATAGCAAGACGGACTTCGTAAGTACCTGTGGCCTGCCAGATGAAAGAGAGCCACCTGCCTACTGACAGTGGTTTCAGCCACCTGTATCTTCAATACATCTTCTCTATCACCCAAAGTTGTGTAGCCATTGCTTTTGGCCTTAGAAAGCTTTGGTTAGTAAGTATTAATGAAATTTATATAGGGAACAGTTTTGTTATCAAGATCTAACATCAGTTTTAGCAATCTAAATACACTTTAATTTTTCTCTGTGTGACCTTTTGGTTTGGATTTAACAGAAATATTCTTTCTGCATTTCTCTTCATCTAATCATTTATTCTTCAGTTTTCGAATTTATCGTGCCTACCTGTACACATCATCTTCACTTATTTATTTTATTTTACGTATGACTTTTGCACTTGGTATATATTTGGCATTTTTAACCTGACTTTAGGATCTGTCTTTTCTGGAGAAATTAAGTCTAATTTTCTATGATTCTGTCTCATGTTTTTTTGTGTTCTTTTCTATTTTGTGGTTTCATAGTTTTTGATATCTGAATCATAAGACTAGTATGTATGTGTATGATATGTATAATAAATCTTAAGTTAATAAAAGGAACACATATCTAATAATTAACATTAGAATTAAGACCATCTGTATGTTCAAGCCCAGAGGAAAATAAACAAAAAACCAAAATGACCACATTTCTGTAGCCATAGTTTTTACCAACCTCCTATGGCTCATGTTTTGAAATTTGTCTACATATCTTGAAAATATAGACACTATTTTTAAGTGTTAAATGCAGATATATTTATAATGTCACAGAGTTGCAAACATCTATGCATATTTCCATAAGGACTTTGGTCTCTCTTCAGCTTCCTGAGGTGATGCAGAGGTGGAAAGAGGCTCAGGCAGTATTATTTTGATAAGAGAAAGGGAATGACTTCAGAGGTTGGAAGGCTGATGGAAATCTTCATTGTGCCCATATGCTATAATTTTATTAGGGGGAATATAAAGCAAAAACTATCAAAATATTAAATTTATTATATTCATATTTTAAGATTTTAGAATATTTTCTCAATTCCACATTGTATTTATTTATACATACATTAATTTTTGTTTAATAATCTTTGAAAGTCAAGAGGTCATTTCCCAGGACATTTTGAAAAGATTTGCCTCAGTTTCCTCATGGCCTTACTGATTGCTATTACTCTCATCTCACCAGGAAGCTGATTACTATAATTGTTCATGGTCTGTTCCTCATCCAGCCAACCTGGTGGGAAGAAAAACAATGTGGGTAGTTCTAGTAGAACATCTTTATCTCAGTGAGGTTTCTTATATGAGGGTGAAATAATTCTCTGAGGCAAATGTTTTTTGTTTAATTTTAGTTTAATTCAGCATTTACTTTGCTCAGTGTCCATGAACAGATATGGTGAGGATATGCCTAGTCTTTGTTGATAAATTGCTGTACACCAAGAAAAACAAAACATGTTCTAACAAGGAACAGCCCATTTGCATCTGGGCTATAATGTCTTGCTGGTTTTATGAAAAACAACAGCAATTTCCTTCAGCCTCTACTCCTAGAGGTGAAGATTGCAACAGCTAGAGGAATACACTTTTTTTCCCCTAGCATCTTAAATGGCTGATTAGACTCTAAAATGATTTTTGTATGCATTCTGTTAGACAATGTCTTGTCAGCCAGTGAGGAGAAAATATAAGTAGGACCTCAGCATTTTTAAAGTTTTAAACACATCATACCAAAGCACGCAATGATCCTTAGCATTTTTATTATATATATTTTTTACATTGGCCTGGCCTGGATGCCTCTTTCAGATATCTTTTTCTATTTAATGCCCACAAGTGTTCCTCTTCCCAGTTTTGGAGATTACATTTGTATCTGGGATTGGAGCCAGAGAGGGAAGTGATGGCCAACAGGCCTTAGCTCAAAGTCTCATTCCCAACTAGAATGGACTATGAAATGGGAGTTCAGAATACTTAAATCTGATAGTAGTTTATCCCAGAGATAGTACTGGCTGACAATTTTTTGTAAGAAAAATATAACTTAAAAACAAAGTAGAACAGTATTTCAGAATATAAAATTGCTGCTAGATACATTGGTTATGTTGATTTTTGGCAAAGCAGAAAGTCTTTCAATTTATTTAAAAACAGATAATTCACACATAAATGTGACTAATTCTGTAATAGCAAACTAGTAAGAAAGAATTTAAGAATTATGCTTTCAGGCTTAGTCCTTGACTTAGATTATGAAGATGTATTTGTTTTCACTTGTATTAGAGAAAAATTACAAAAACAAATGGAGTTAGCAATTTAAACATGTGCTGTCTATGATGGATAAGGTAGGTTTTTAAAATAAACAATTTGGAGTAAAGGAAAATATATTAAAATAATATTTAATGATGACAAACACAAATCCTTACATTTGGCATTAGGGGGGAAATAACAAATGCTAAATGAGGAAATCATCATTAATTGCAAACACCATAGGCCCGATTTTCATATTTTGAATGCTGCATTCCAAGTGTATTAGCTTATGAGGAATTAGAATTCATTTTCCCACCCTCATCTGGGGGCCTTATTCCAATATAGTATGACAATATCATGACCTTATAATTTATCTTTATGTTGCCTGTTAAAGTCTCATAGATATTAAATGCTGGGACTTATTTGAGAGATGGAATTGTGGCTGCAGTTACCTATGTCTTAACATAGTAGATGGCATTTAATGTTTGTGTTGTTAGATCTTATTGTTTCCTTAGGTCAAAATTTGATTCTAAAATTGTAATTGAAAACTATAACAACAGCCTTTAATCTAATAATTATGTTCATGGAACTAAAGAAGAGAACTGAGGGCTAGGGTTGTGGCTCAGTGGTAGAGGTGAGGCCAGAGGTTCAATCCTCACCACCACAAAAGAAAAATGAATAAAATAAAGGTATTGTGTCCATCTACAACTACCCCCCCCAAAAAAAAATTAAAAACAAAAGGAAGAGAACTAAATTCTACAAAGTGAAGGAATCAGAGTCTTGTGGCTCTTTTCTGGGGTAGCAAAACCTTTTCCTCCATGGATTCTCATTTTAGGCAAGAGAATACAAGGCAAATTAGTCAAATACTTTGCTAAATGAATGTAAACCTATAAACAAAAAAATGTTCATAAAAGGGGATTGATGTAATTTATATCTGCAGGTGTCTTAGATTTATTATGCATTTTAGATTTGACATGGGACAAAGAAAAATTATTAGAAGAAATAATAGCATCCATATGGACAAAGTGAGCAAATCAGTACTTACAAAGAATACCAGGAAACATGTAGAAGTAGAGATCATTAAAGCTGAAGAGAACAGGTTTTTTGATGCCAAAGTCTAGTTCTGGTCAACCTATACCAGTTACCTATGGGAAATATCTGAGCTAAGGGATGTTGGAGTAACTTTCTGTCCACAGCTAGTAGTTATGAACAGCTTAGAGGGGTAGGAAAACCTATGCTTGTACAGGCCTGACAGGAACACCTGCAGGATGAGGTGCTCTGCTCTAGCAAGCCATCTGTGAAACCACATCCTTAGCACTTGTGGTCAACTTTGCCAAGCTACCAGACTGCCAGGTCAGGAAACCAAAGGTCTGATGCTTCAGGGCATGAAACTTCCCAACTCTTAAAGCCCCCTCCCTTAGGGACAAAGACCCTTCCAGACTGCCTTCCATCGCCACAGCAATATTTAGTGCTTCCTCATAGTGCGATTATATTAGGCATAAGATGATTGGTTTATAGATGTTAAGTTGCTTATGTGTGATTGGCGGGCACCCCTTACCAGAACCCTATAACAGCCGTATGCATTCCAAAAATAAACAAGCTTGCCTGGAGGTTGACTGAGGTTGTCACCTGCCAGCTCTCACCAGCTTGCAGTGTCTGTGTGTTGATATCATATCTCTACCCCCCTGCAACTGATGTAGCCGAGTGACCAATTGGCCACACCAGTGACCAGGAACACATACAAAAGGAAAGTCAGGAAAGGTACGAACTTTAGGGTAAATTATGATTCTTGAACTCCAGAAGAATCCCTTGCCCAATTACGTGGGATTAGGTGGAAAAATGTGCCCCCCAGTTTCCCAGCGTAGACTAAAAAACATCTAAGATATCTTGTTTCCCCTCTCCCTTGCTTTCAAACCATTTACTAATGTAAGAATGAGGGCAGGAAAAAGCAGAGCAAAGAACAAAATGTGAAGAACTCTTTTGTACCAGCTGCAGGAAAAAGGAGCTTTAGCTACACTCCTCCATATTTTCTCTTATTTACCAGGTCCTGGGTCTGAGATGGAATCGAGGGATTTGATATTGATTTTCCATTTTCACAATTACTCAATAAGGAGAAAATAAAAAATTATTTAGAATAAAAAACTTTTTAGAATTGAATTTGAATCACAAGTATATGAAATATTAATTGATATTTGTGTTAATTAAGATTTGGATTTTGTAAGATTTTTCTCATAACCCCTGACTGTTACACTGTGAATGGCTTAAACTTGTTCAGGCTAATGCATGGTGAATTTCCATGTACCAACCACAGTATTTGGCATATAAGTAGTTTGTTGTGTCAATAAATAAAAGTAAATGTGATTCCATTTAGTTAAAAAGCATAAAAAGTATATTAGTAAAGATACTAAGCACTGTAATAAAATCTCCATTCTCAATAACAAAATACAATTTTGTTTTCCAATAAAAGAGATACTATTTAGTTTCATTTGGAGACTCAGATTCCCATGGTTATTCAGAGATGGAGGCTCCACATTTATTTAGCCAAGATAGCTGATGGTCACAAACAGACGGAAAAAGAGTAATGGTACTGAGAAGCTACTGCTCCTCCTAACTGCCTATGCCTGGAACTGACACCCCCACACATACTCCCTCCATCAATGAGTTCTGATTACCTGAACCAGTCTAAATAAAAGGTGGGGAGAGAATGAAGTCCAGCTGTGCCATGAGGAGGGATTGTGAATGCAGGGCCTCTAGCCAGTCTTCACTGTGGACTCATGCTGCAGAACTTTACAAAAACTTTCTTGTGTAGTGTTGGTAGATCTGATCTCACAAAACTATAATGCTGTACCTAATGATGCTCTACTAATGGACAGCTCTCAATATTCATTAAATTCAGATATTCATACTGGCTCAAAAATTTTTTTATTATCATCAGATTATAGTTTATAGAATCTCAATTTATAGTTGTGTTAAATAGAATAAAAAATTTTGTTAAAACCAATCTAGAAAGGTAGAGTGAACTAAAAATAGAATATTATGTCCTCTCAAGTTATATGAATTGGATTTCTCACTTAATATAAAAGTTTTACTACAATTGTAATTCATAAAGCTAGCTTGGTGGATATTTTTCTTTTTTTTTTAATAATTCAATCTATGTGTCTTTTAATTTTCCCATGCAGTAATTAAGTTTACTAAAGTTTATGCTGTTTCAAAATTACACATGTAAATGTAATTTATGTATTGTATATATTGTCAACTATTTTTCTAGTATGAGTTTCTTATCAATCTTTTAAAAATGCCTAGAAATTTAAAATTTTGAAGTTGTTGACCTAATTGTATCTTTTATACTTGGAGCTAATGATGCCCAGCAATAGGTAGCTGGATGTTTATTTTATAGAGTTTCAAGGACACAGAATGCTTTCTGTTAAACAAGCAGAAGAATTTTACTTATTTTTATATTTATGACCAGGAATGTTTAAGAGTGGTTGTAGAGATACACACAAAAGAATATATAAATAAATATTCATTAAAAGACTCTATGTGTGAGGCATTGTGGAGATAAAGCATTATACAAGGTAGAAAATCATCCTTGCCCTTATGGAACTTTCTTACCATGTCATGTCCCTTTATTATATCTTTTTTTTTTCTCAGTGTCTCTTTTATTTGCTTTATCATATCTTGATGACTAATTTTAGTTGTCAACTTGACCCAACTAAGGGATTCCCAGAAAACTAGTAAAAAATTATTTCTGGGTTTGTTTGTTGGGGGCTTTTGAAAAAAAATTAACATATGAAACACTAGAATGAGTAGATTGCCCCAACAATACAGGCAGGCATCAACCAGTCTTTTGAGGTCTGGAATAAAACCTCAAATCAGAGGAAGAACAAACTCCTCTTTATGCTTTAGTTGGAGTACCTATCTATCTTCTGTTGCCCAAAGATGTTGGTACTCATAGTTCATGGGCCTACAGACTTGGGACTTGGATTATACCTTTGGCTCTCTTTGTTCTCAGGTTTCTGAGATTGGAATACAGGCGTACCACTGGCTTTCCTGGGCCTCCAATTTGTAGATGCAGATTGTGGGTCTTCTGAGGTTCCATAATGGCTTGAGCCAATTTCTACAATAAATCTCCTTCTGTTTATTTATGTTATCATATTGGTTCTGGCTCTCTGGAGAGCATTGATTAATATAGTATTATAGATAAGAGATGGAAATGTTGGTGAAAAATATCAGGGAACAAGTGTAGGAAAAAAGGCCCATAAAATTAAAAAAAATAGCATAATGTTATGAAAAAGGCAAAATGTTCTATGATATTTAATTTGAAAGAAGGAAGAATAGGCAATTTTCTTTTTGGACAGATTGTTTTTTTTGGTTTGCTGAGTGTATTTCAAATGAGCACAAGGGAAGAGTCTCATCCATTGTGTTCATTTGGAAAATGTAGGTCATATCTGTTCTTCAATTACATGGTAAATATTGTTGCCTGATGACCTACAGGAGTGGGCATTGCACTTCACAAGGTATTGGCTACTATTTTGGATTTTATAGTTATTTATCCAAAAAAAAGGGAGGGAATATGATCTAATCCACTGTTTTTAGCAAAATCAATACAGAAAAAATAGATAAAAACATTTCAGGGAATGTATTACTATTTGATATAAACATATTAGAATAAAATGTCCACATAAGATTCTCAGAAATTAAAATACAAATGCTTTTTTAGCAGTTGTATATCCACACCCTTCTTGATGCCTTGTATCTGTTAATTTACTTAATTTCCACACAATCATTAGGTGTCAGTATAAAAGCTATACCCAACCTATATATGAAGAAACAGTTAAAAGAGATTAAATAATTTTCCCCAAACTTAACTATAATGAAAATGGAGCTAGGATTTGAATTTGGCACTGGTGAATCTGTACTCATAACTACACTATTAAATTAACTCTCTCTACATTTTATTCAAAAAATACTAGAAATAGAAAAAAATACTTATATGTTTAGATCTCACATGTATGGATCTACCCTGGCCCCTGTTTGGGTCCTGGGTTTCTTAGCATATTGTTGCTTGGTTCCATGATTTTCCTTTCTGGTTCTAATTCCAGAATATGGATCGCTCATTTATTGTCACCTTTCCTGCTTCGTATGAGCAGCTCACAGATGGCTGATGCTGATTAATATGCCATGTCATGTGGTGGTCGCCAATGTGGGCTTTGGAATTAGAAAGGCTTATTTTTGAATATAAGTGCAACCTGTAGCAGTGGTTATCATTTTAACATGGTAGGCAATTTATCAGTACCTCAGTCTCCATTTCAGTATACTGGAAACAATACTTCATTTGTAGTGTTGTTTTTCAATTCTGGGATGCAATCAGAACAGCCTTTAGAAAACACTTTGCATATTACAAATATATTCAAATGTGAGATATATAGAATTTTGTTTATTCAATCATTTGTAACATGTTTACCCTGGAGGTAAATGCATATGGATGTATTTTTTTCCACTTATTTTTGGTCTCATCTATTTACTTCATTTATTGGCATGTTAGAATCTGTCATGAACTCATGAATCAAGATGACTCCAATAAGCAATCTAAAAGGTATACATATATATATATAGATATTTATATATATCTATATATATATCTATCCTTCTCAATAAGATATGTACATGTCACTGAGCAAGAGGAAGCCATTGTAATATTGTAACAGGGAATTAGAAAACCTGTGGTTATTAAAAGCAGTGCTTTAGCCAGGAGCTGTGGCGTACACCTGTAATACCAACAGCTTGGGAAGCTGAGGCAGGAGAATCACAGGTTCAAAGCTAGCCTCAGCAATTTATCCAAGCTCTAAGCAACTCAGTGAGACTCTATCTCTCAATAAAATACAGAAAAAGAGATAGAGAGATGGTTCAGCGGTTGAGTGCCCCTGGGGTTCAATCCCCAGTACTAAGAAAAAAAAATAAAGGAAAAAGAAAAAAAAGAAGGAGTGTCCCTTTGGCCTGTTGATGCTCGAAAATTCTTGGCATTTCTGCCTTTGTTTGTATCTGTGTCCTTTATAAGTTTAAACCTTGGGTTGGGTACTCACTCAGCTCTGTAAGTGGGCACGTGAGTTATTTTTAAAGAGTGTTTGTCTAAGAACTAGAAATTCAGTTTATTAACCTTAAATTTGCCTCACACATCTCATTGACCTTTAACACTGAAGCCAGAAATGCAGGGAGATCCTCAGCATCCTGCTTTGAACTACTAGACTGGCATCTACAAGTCTTCAGTCCTTGTCATACACCTTCCAGATCACTTCAGAATGAGAATTCCCCACAACAGAAATAATTATTCCTGGAAAATGAATTGCTCTCTTCCAGAATCCCAAGTCTGACAGTTAAAAAGCCCGAGTGCCCAGTGGAAATTAATCCCCAATGATCCAAACTTCTTTGGAGCTACCTAGAAGAAGCAGAACTGAAGAATTTGACCAGACAACAATTTGACCAAGACTGCTTAATTTTGAATACTTCTCTCCCCTGTCCCAATTCTTCTTTTATATGAACCTACGTTTCATGTCAGCAACCAGAAGATACAGCTGAGATTTCATTTTGCCTTCCCAATATGTCTATATTGATTGAACTTTCATTCCTGCTTTTCACATTATCTCTTCTGCTTGTTTTTTGGGGGGAAGTGGCTAGACCTGGAGAGTTGGGATCTCCTGAGTCAGGCCTCTGGTTTAGGATTTTGATTACAATTTTATGGACTGTGTAAGGCTGACCATAGCTGCTCTTGAAGCATTCATATAATGCTATCTCTGCTTTCCTACCAGCCACATGCAGCCCAGGACTTATCTCAAACCTCACAGCCATTCCTAAGCTCTGGTGAACTCCAGGCAGCAATTGTAGCCTCCATGCCATAATTAGTATGTAGTACAACAAACTAGGCCCTTGTTTACAGTAATATTTTTATTCAATTTATCTTCACAATCTGAGAAAGTGTTTAATTTGCCTTAATGATATTGGCCACCCCAGCTTTTATTACAACATAGGATGTAATTACCCTGCTTTAACTTAATTTATAGACCTCATTAACACCCTTGCTTTTCCACTATGATTAAAAATCTCCTAAGAATTGAGAACTCTCTGAACGGTAGGAGAATTATTGTGATTTATTGTTCACCCTGGCAGTCCTGAGCATAGACTGATTTACTATTGTGGATCCCCACTGAGGTGAAAGGAGTTTGGGGGATGAGGCTGGGCTGCTGGGGAAGTGACTTTACTCCTCATAGGTTGAGGGTAACCATTTAATATGGAGCCTGCTGCTTGCTACACAATAGCAAGAAGGAGTCTCAGGAGGACAAAACCTCCAGCAATAACTAGCTAACAAGATGTCATTTCTGTCAAAGGGAAAGTAATTGTATCCCTTTATTGGAAATGAAAAACTAGGATGAGTCTTAAAATTCTAGCTGTACTTGTTTTCCTCCCTCCCAGGGGCATGGCTTCCATAGAGCTCTGAAAAAGTAACATGGAACCCAAGTTGCTTGTATATTCTTTTTCTGACAAAAGATCACATCCTTACATTTTCCTAGGACTAATGCCCATTTGCTATAATAATGCTTAGCTAGTAGATCAAAAGTTCTGGCATCACAATTGCCCTTAAGGTCCAAGAGGAAGAATGGGGACTTTCAGAGCTCATGTTATCATTAATAGTGGCTGTTAAGAGTTTCCACATGGTGCATGGTATTATATTAGTCTTATATCATTTTCACAATAGGTTTAGAAAATGAACTTTGATGGTGATATTAGGAGACAAAATTATTTTTTTAATTCAAAATCGGAGTTAACCTCTGCCCGAATCAGGACTTTCTTTGGAGACAAAGTGACTTGGTTGAAAAGAACTGGGGCATCTATTTTCTAGAACACTCAAGAACATTATTGTTCAACTCTGAAGAGAGAAGGCACCTTCAGAAAAAGATTTAGCCAAAGACTTACAATAAGACAGCCATAAAGTGTTTTATGTATTTTCCTTGAACTCATTCTGATCTGGTTTAGTACAGCTGCAGAGGAGGGGTGTGGAGCTGGATTAATTGGATACATAAACTGCTACTGATTTTACAAATTAAAAAAAAAAGAAAAGAAAGTTTGAGACATTTAATTGTTTCATGATTTTTTATTAGTTATCAGATGCCCAAAGTTCAGAGAAAGAGAGAGAGCCAGAGAATAAAAGATACTTGATTTTCTTATCCTTTCATTTTCATACCAAAGAGAAGCAGTCGTGACTCATTCTTTCTAAAGAGTTAATGGAGTGTGTGCTAATTGGGAAGGAATCTTGCACCCAGGAGGATGGAGGTTTACTCCTGACACTCCTAGAAGCTTTGTACCTTGTCTCTAAAGCTCTTTACAAATCATCATAAAAGAGAAATGATCTCAGAAGCACTTAAAGCCTTTTCTGCACCCACTTTTCCAATAAATTTCAAACACATCTTTCATTTTGATCACAGAAATGCAAATTTTCTGACAGCCAAACTACAGCATGACTAAGTCCAAATTGAGTACAGAACATTTACTCAAGTGGAAAGGATAATGCAATGAAACATAATGCAGTGAAACATAATGGAACTCACTCAACTTCAACTTCGAACCACATATGCTTTACATCAGTGGCTTATTGTCTGGCATCGGGTTTGCACACATTATTTTAACACTATTAAACCATTTAGAAAGAAAAATAATGTTTACACACTGCAGGCAATTTAATGCACTTGTTTCTCCTTAAATGCATTTTTTATTTTTTCCTATAACTGATTCTTAAGAAAGTTAGATTTAAGAGTAGTAAAATGGTTCCAAACTAATCAGGGATGTAAGTTTTTATTTTTGATAGGCTGACTCTCATCATAGGTACAGAAATGGAAATGTGTGGTCTAATCTCTGCTCCTTCTGCAGGATAATGGTTGCTAGGCAGCCTCCTGTTTGCAGAGAAAAGACAGAATTTCTTTTATCTGTGGACTTTTTAAAATAATGCCTTGTCCTCTATACATTTCCTCGTGAATTTATGTGGTGGGATAAGGCTTGCTTAGCAGTGTTCATGCCCATGTGTATATACCTGTCTTAGTGCTGCATAGGAGTCAAGATGGAAACACAAGTGGACAGCGTAAAGCAGTTGAATGCCATCCAGAGAAGTAAGCCTGATAATGTTAAAGAGGCTTAAAATCTGCATCATAAATATTTTCATTAAATTCTATTTTATCAAAGTAATGCAAGCACAATAGCTTAAAAAGTTAAGTAGTAAAACTAAAAGGATTAAAACCAAATGACTCTCTGCTTCACCACTCCCTCCCCACCCCTCACCCCTGTCTTTGTCTCCAAAAGCAAGCACTCTTGGCCCTCTTATAGTTGTTTAGTTTTCATAATCCTAAAGACGATGAATAAATTACTTTCATTGGATTTATTATTTTGAATATCAGTTGACTTTCTGTTATAGCAAAAGAGGATTTAGATCTCTTGTTTTGAAAGTTTCTTTCATACCCTTCATTCTCCTATTTTGTATAATCCTGTTAAAATTTGGGGTTAAAGCAACATGCAGAGGTTAGGTTGTTTAAAAAAAAAACAATCATTGTGTTAGTATTATTACATTTACTTTTTCATTATTTTTTTCCTGAAGTTTAGAATTCTTGTGTGTTTGATTTTATTTTCCTAGATTTATTATGCATTATTAAATCTTGATTTGCCTTCTATTATATGCTAAGTGCATTTTTTTTTAAAAAGTCATAAAATTAAGTAATCTGTGAATTCCAAATTCCTTTATTAGAATTTTCTGTTGAAGGCCTTTATTGTCCTGCATGGTCTACCTCTGTAGACCAGCTGTTTAGCTTTGAATTCACTTCACTGCCATCCTAGATGGAACAGCTCATTTCTTGTATACCAAATTTTCTTTCTTGGCTTATGCTATTGTTTGGGTGGCACACAGGTTCAAGTAGTTTCATCAAGTTAAAAAGATGCAAAGGTAGAAGTTGTGGTGATGAACACTCAACCTGTGTCCTGCAGCACACTGCCTTAAATGGATGCCTGTAAACTGTATGCATGGTCCACAGTTGCCTTCTTGTTTTCCTGTTTCATTGTCCTCCTGGCCATTTTTATTCTTTTTTTAAAAAACTTTTTAAATTTTACTTCTTGTTTTTAGATACACATGACAATAGAGTGTATTTTGACATATTTTACATACATGGCATATAACTTCCCATTTTTGTGGTTGTACATGATGTGGAGTTACGGTGGTACTTTATTTATAAATGAGCCAAGGAAAGTTATGTCTGGTTCATTCTATTGTCTTTCCTATTCCCATTCGTTTTCTTATTTCTTATGTTGAATATCCCACATTCTGGGTAGCATATCTTCCTCTTTCCTGTTGTATGGAAGGGAAATCTTCATCTACCCTCTGAGGATTTGATAACTGAGTCTATGAAACAAACTGACAGCAGACAAATTAGCAAAAATATATTTACAAATTGTTTACTTGCCTGAGTACATCATAGGAACAAAAAGTGAATAATGTACAACCCAGGAGAGATCTAGAATTTTATACACCCTCTCTACAAGGAAGAAGGGAGGAGGAGTATAAGTAACATAGAACAGAGAAATGTTTTGCAGAAAAGATGAAACTTGCCTCAGAAGAATAGGTGACATCCTGTGACAAAATCTGCTTCTATGTGGTGTTGACCTAGTTGATGAGATCCAATAGGGATTTTAATGGTTAAGTTCCTTTTGGTGGGTCAGTCCATAGACAGATAAAGGAAGTTCATGCAGAGTCTTTCCATGCATTTGTGTTTCCCAAGTGGCATTTGTTAGAAGAAAACAGCATAACAAAGTGGCATATTTGAGAATGGCATTCATCGAACTCCTTCATTGGTATATTATCTCTTTTTAGAGGTAGACATTTCAAGTCACTTTCTAGAAAAGGTAGCAAGAGAAAAAATTGTGAGAGATTGTGCATATCCAGAAATGTTCTTATGTTATACTCCCTTGTGTCTGGGTTTGACTGGCTATTTAAGTTGTAAATCATTTTTCTGTCTGTATTGGAAAGCATTGCTCTGCTGACCTCTTGCTTCCAAGGTTGCTATCAAGAAGTCTGATACATTTCTGATCACTGAGTCCTTTATTTGATCTATTTCACTAGAACTCTTTAAATCCTTTTTTTAATCTCTAGTATTCTAAAATGTTTTCACTCAGTATCAATATTTTCTTGTATTGTCTTAGTCCTCATCAATCTCAAAACTAGTGTTTCAGTGATTTGAAGGTAGGGTATTCTCTCTCTCTCTCTCTCTCTCTCTCTCTCTCTCTCTCTCTCTCTCTCTCTTCTCTTTAGGTAAATCTGAGAACAGGTTTGGGAATCAGTCTCTGACAAATGATGGGGTAGACTAGCAGTCTTTACAACTCCCTGGAAGTCCTTTATAAAGTCTCTGCTCCTTTCTCTTTTCTTTGTCTTCTTCTCAGACACAAAGAATTGTTTTCTCCCTTTTCTTTTTCCTTCTCACTTTTAAAGTTATGATTTATAATGTTTTAAAGCTATGATTTTATAATGACAAGCTGTTTTTTCTCTCTCTCCACAGTTTTCAGCTTCTAAGTGTTCTTTTTTTTCAACAAGATTCAAAAAAATTACCATTGATTATGTGCCTACAGTTGCAAGGCCCTATAGTTCTATTACAATGTTAAGTCATAGCTTTTGTCTCCATTTCTCACCTTTGTGAAAAACAGCTTGAAGAAACCAAGTAACAGGAAGCTTCACTCATCACTAAGGAACAAAGACACAGTTTACATCAAGTTTCTTCAGATTTCAAGGTCCATCCTCTTTATACCATTTTTCTTAACTTCTTATTGTCTAGCAAATGATCAATTAGTCTGAGGTGGATTTGAAGAGTAAAATGAACAAACATATAAGTTATTTATTAAGTTTATGAGTAACATGTTAGAAACTTAGTTTATAAATTCATTGATATAATTTATATTAAAAATATATTAATTTTACAAGAGTTTTTCCAGACTAATTTAAATAGTCTTAAATAGCCAGTCAACCTCAACCTGTATTGACTTACCTACACATTAGTCTCACAAGCTCTTCATAGACTGTTCTTTACAGCAATGGCAAGGTGTCTACTAAAGAAATGGCTAAAATGAGTGATATTATTGCTGCTATTAATGTTCTACAGTAGGAGAGAGGTTGCTCACCTGTTGTCAACTATTGCCACCTCTCAGTGAGAAATAATAAGGCTTTGTAGACATTTGTAATGTGATAATGCTTCTTTTAGTCTAGGATTCTTACATGGAAAAAAATGCTGAGCCTCCAAAACACTCATTCCAAAAACTATTTGCACAAGAATTCTTTTCTGAAATGAAATCAAGATAAATCAAAAAATTATATTGCATATAAAATGAAACTGGGAACAATCATATCAACTGATTTCACACGTATGAGGAAAGGGTAAGAGATAAATTCAAGGCAATGAATAAATATTAGAGGAAATTGTTTCTTTGTCAGAACCTCCTACTTTGAGACAGAAGAAAAAAAATCTATTCATTTGTTATTAGATGTATGTCTTGCCTGTAAAACAGTGAGAAAATGCCAAGTTCCATTTTATATATAATCTTATGAAAGGAAGAACTATTTTATAAAACTTTAATTTTGAATATAAGGACTAAAAGATTACAAAATTATTTTTGTGAAGGCATTTTTGACACAAATGAGGCATCTTTCTTCTTTCTGGCGCAGTATGAATTGAAGTTTGTTGGAATATCAAAATACTATTCTGAATACTTCTGGAATAGATGCTATTTTTAATTCTCTATTATTATATGATTTTGCACGCTGATCTCATCTCATTTCAATGTGTCTTTCACTTTCCGTGAATTGGAATGTACCTGGTAATATGTTACCTTGTGTCTGCTTCTGGTTGTGACAAAAAATTGTCACATATGCTTAGAAAAGTCAGAAATTATCTCCATTCCTTCTGTGTCAAAATGAAGGCTGTTTCTATCTTAGAGGTTCTCCAACCTAGCAGCATATAAGACTCACCCAGAAAGCTTTACATTTTTTTATTGGCAGTGCTTACCTCTCACACTCTGCTTAATTTGAATATTGAGTGGAGTCCAAAAACTTGTATTTTTTAAAGTGATTAAAGTAGCTCAGTGATTTGCAAATGTTAAGGTGTGCATAAATATTTTGGGGGATATTTATTAACATGACACTATTAGCCTAGAAAGAACCTGAAATTCATCATTTTATAGCATGTTCCCAGGAAATGCCAACTGTGTAGCAGCTACAAGAAAGTCACTTTGATCAGTAAAATTGAAGATGCTCTATAAGAGTTCTCTCAGGGATGGGAAGAAAGAGAAAGAGCAACCTTATTTTATATAATTTATATAATATAATGGCTTATAAAGTCCTAGTGTTTTGTCAGAAACACCTAAAAAAAGTAGACAATGGAATTTTTTCTCTCAGATATCATATAATAATCTTAATAAAAATCCACTGGAAACACATTTCTAGTGCTACAAGTTTGAAGCAAACTAAAAGATTATCTATCATCTATTGAAATAATTATTGTACTCATTGGGAGATTTTCTCACTCCCTGTAATTCAAGGGTGACCATAATGTTTCCATAGGGAGCACCGGGCCATCATCAACCTTCTACCCATGCTGGGAGGATGACAAGCAGTTGCAGATCACCTGAACCTCCCCATACCCATGATTTCTAAGCACTCTTCCTGCTCGAAGTTAATATTCCAAATCTCAGATAGAGTTGAGACTTCTGGATCCTTAAGAGTTGGTTATTAGACAGCTTGAGTTTGGCCGCCGAGGATGAGCCTTGTCCGGTTGTTCTTTCATTAAGTGCCCCTCCTCCTTTTTTAAACACAATTGTCCTCAGGCTCATTTCCAAGTGAAGCTATGATATCAGTGTGTCATGATCTGCCCCATCTGGCAACAGTTTCTCTCCCATTTTTTTTTTGATTACTTGTTCTTGGCACGTTCTCTTCTCTGTAGCCCTCCATAAATGCCTGCCCTTTGAGGCAATCTTGGCAGTATCTTCATTTTGCTCAACTTTCTTTCACAAAACTCTCTCAAGACTTCTACAAGTCCCACACCATAGTCCTGGTTTTGTGTATTCTTAAGTTACTCTGCCAAAGTGATTATCACACTTTATTGTTATCACTGTCTTAGTTCTCCAGAGCCATAACAAATAACAGAGATCAATCAATTATGAAGAGAAAATGTTTCTTATGTTTTGCAATTTTGGAGGATTTAGTTCATGATTAATTAGGTCAGTTCCTTTGGGGTTTATAGTGAAATAGCACATCATTATTAGTGAGCACATGGCAGAACAAGGGCCTCGTCTCAATGCTGGAAATAGAAAAATAGAAAAAGGGGAAGTGACCAGGGTCCTACAGTTCCTATCAAGGGCAAATCGGCTGTGACCAAAGACTACCCACAAGTTCTAACCTCTTTAAGGTTCCATCTCTTCCCAATATCACCAAGCAGAGGACTAAACCTCAACATATGGGCTTTTGGAGGACATTCTAGATGTAAACTGTAGAAACCACTTTCTTAATGCTCTGCTTTTCATTGGTCTAATGAAATTCCATCATCAGTAATGGCTGACATTATATGGTACTGAAAAGTATTTTTCAAAGTTGAAGGAGAGAAATATTGTTTTTCTACAATTATGAGTAATAAAACATAAAAGGTTAGTGTTAAATATGTGTTTCTCTCAAAGACTTAGAATGTGGAGTATAGAAGATAGTTAAAAAGGTTCTTAGTACTAAAACTTTTTCCACATGCCTTACTATAAATGATTTTCAAATGTAACTTTTTCCCTTCCTGCTCTATTGAGCATGGATGTTCAAGGAAAATGGTCTGAGTTTTCTGATATTTATTTATTTATTCATTTCCTTGCCAAGGATATTTGGGACACATAAATCACTAGTATATGTTTTTATCTTTCCTGGTGGTCAGTGATAAGAGGGCATAAGGCAACATAAATCCATTTTTTGGATATTCATGAGATATAGTTTCAGTATGTAGAATTTAGTACAACTACTGTATACGACCTTCAGACAAGTACATGGATTCAGACTGTCCATCATGAAATGGACTATTTTTTTTTAACATTTTCTTTTTAGTAGAATATCTTAGAAACATTATTTAAAGCTATAACTCCATTCTGCTTTTTCAAGATTTGCTATTTTTCAAACCAGGGAACAAGTAAAGAATGTTTTGTCTGCTCACCACTGATTTAAAGTACAGGACCAAGTGCTACAGGAAGTAAAATTGAAACTAGCCATTGATGAGAAAAAAAAAGACCTATATTTCTATGTAAGTATGGGTGACTGAAATCTATTTCTATAATTTGACATACTAGTCTAATCACTGTTTGTGTTTATCAAAACAAACCACATCAAGATAACTCTTTTTTAGCTCTATCAGTAACTATGTATGAAAGTAGGAAAATATAATTCATATAAGATATATATACATCAGATTTTTTTTCATTAATTTGTACTGACCTGCCTTTTTATCACTGCTTGGTAAGATTACTGAAGTTTAATGTAGTAATCCAAAACCACACATTCAAAAACATTCAAAATGAATACTGAAAGAACTATGACATTGCAGTACATTCAAAAGAAATTTTGCAGAAAATGGCATCTTTAATGCTACTGCAATTTTTTTACTATGAAAATAGCCTGACAGCAGTTCATAATTCACAGAATCATTAAAAATTAAACCATAGACTTTTGCAGCTTTAGTATGAAAATCACACATATCCACCTTTTCACACAACAAATATATCTGATGACTATCTATGAACATATCTGTGAGCCTGATGTCTTATTGTAATCATTGAATCCTGCTTTCCAGTGTAGTATCTTTTTATATTAATCTCTACTCAGAATGTATACTGGAAAAAATGTATTGATAAAATGGTTACCACTTCCCAGTAAAAACACAAAAGGTGTCAAGAAATAAAAACCTGACAGCAACTATGAAATAGCATGTTATAATAATTGAAATATTTTTTATCTGTTATCATGGGTAAAACATGGCAATGGGTTCTTTTATTGGCACAAATAGTGTGTGTTTTGTCTATTCCTAAAGATTATTACAATAAACTGCTTAGATAGGAAAAAAAAGTAAGCAATACCTAAAGATGTAGTGGTAGAGTGTGGATTCAGAGTAGATTTCTTGGTCTTGCAGTCGAGTTCTATCTTCTGTGGCCTTTGGGAAAGTCAAGCACAAGCCATGATTCTTAAGCCTCTTATCTTTAAAATAAAGGCTATTCCTGCTGCGATCTGAATGTGGTGCATTCCTTCCATGTCCCCTCATGTTAGAGTTTGATGTCTATTGTGGGGAAGCAAAAGAATAGAAACTTAATCTGAGTACGCTGTTTAGAGGTGGGGCTTCAGAGAGATGACTATAATTACATAAGGACAACAGAGTGGAGCACTGCCAATGGATGCTGGTGTTTTACATGAAGAGGGAGAGAGGCTAGAACATATGCATTCCTTGCCTCTCATTCTGTGATTCTTGGAGCTATACCAGGACTTTTTGCAACATCATTACCACATTGAGCCTCACCACATTGGATCAAAACTCTGAGTCAAAAATCAAACTCTCTTCTTTATAACAACCCAGTTTGTGGTATAGTGGTAGTGCAAACAGAAAATGGACTCACACAACATCTATCTCTTTTGTTCTTGTGACAATGAAATGATATTTCATAAATAAAGCATATAGAACAATTGAAGCAATCTGTGCTCAATGAATTATTTATCAGTATCAATGTTAGTATTACTAATAATTCTATGTGTTTTGAAAATGGCAGGATATAATGCTACTTATTCTAGTGTTCATTTTTCTAATTCTTCTAGACTGGTTTGATAGTGTTCTTTTATTGGTCCCATGAAATGGGTTTTAGTTTTTTTTTTTTCCCCAATATAGCTCTTTATTTTTACTTTTAAAATACTTAACTGGCAAATAAATATTCCATATATTCAAGGTTTACACAGTAATAATTTGGTATGCATATATGTTATGCAATGAATACCTCAAATTAATTAGCTCATCTGTTACTAAGCACATGGTAGTTGAGATACTCAGAAATTATTCATCTCTATCTTAAAGTTTGTATTCTCTGACAAAATTCCCCATTTCTCTTACCTCTCAGCCTTAGTATACTCTATTCTTTTTTAAGTTCAACATCTTAGATTCCAGATATAAGTGAATTCATTCAGGTTTGCTTTTCAATCTATGGCTTAATTTTTCAGCATTATGTTCTCCAGATTCACCCATGTTTTCACAATGGTATTTCTTTTTTGTGGCCAAAGAATATTCCACTGTATATTATAATACGAATATATTAGATTATTTTTATCCATCCTTTCAATGATGAACATTTAGGTTGTTTGTTAAATATTGTAAACAATACTACAATGAATATAGAAGTGCAGATATTCCTTCAAGGTAATGATTTCATTTCTTTGGATATGCACCCAGAAGTGAGATTCCTTGTTCATGTTCAAATTTTATCCCTTTGAGGAAATTGCATACCATTTTCCATAATGCCTGTAAAAATACATCTTCCCACTAGCAATGTCCAAGGGTCTCTTCCATCCACACATTTATCAATACCTTTTGTATCCTCTCTTTGATAATAGCATCCTTATAGGACTGACTTGATATCTTGTTGTTTTGAATTTCCTAATGATTGGTAATACTAAGCACCTTTTTATATATTTATTGGCCATTTGTATGTCCTCTTTGGGAACTTGTTTATTCAGGTCTGTTTTAATTTTTTAAATGGATATTGGCTTTTCTACTATTAAGCTCATGAGTTCCTTACTTATTTTTTTATCTTAACCCTTTATCAGATATACGACTTGCAAAGATTTCCTTTCATTCCATAGGCTGCCTATTCATTTTGTTGACTGTATCTTTTGCTCTAGAGGAGCTTTGTAGATTGATGTAGTTCTATTTGTCTATGTTTGCTTTTGTTGTCTGTGCACATGGTGTCATGCATAAAAAGTTATTGCCAAGACCAAGGGCAAGGAGCTTTTTCACACTTTTTCAAGGAGTGTTATGTCTTCTGATCTTACATAGAAGTCTTCAATCCACTTCAAGTTAATTGCTGTGTATGGTTTCAGGCAAAGGCCAATTTCTTTTATCTGTGTGTGGGTACACAGTTTTCAGAACACTCTATATTTATCGAAGAGACTTTCCTTTCCTCATTATGTGTTTTTACTGCCATTTCCAAAGTGTAATATATGCATTGGTTAACTTATGAGCTCTCTATTCTGTTTCAATGATTTATGTGCTGCTTTTATGTCAGCATGCTATGTTTTCATTGACATACATTTATAATGTAGTTTGAAACCAGGCAGTGTGATGCCACCAGCTTTGTTCTCTTTTCTCAAAATTGCTTTCGCTATTTGGTGCATTTTGTGGTTCCATATGCACTTTAGAATAGGTTTTTCTGTATGTATGAAAAATGCCATTGTCATTTTGATAGGTATTGCATTAAATCTATAGGTCTTCAAGTTTGAACATTTTAACACTATTATTCTAATTCATGTAATCTTATATCATTCCTTTTATCTCTTCTTCACTATCTTCTAGTTTTCAGTGTACGTATTTTTCACATTCTTTGTTAAATTTGTTCACAAATATTTTATTCTTTTTTATCCTATTATAAATGAGATGGTTTTCTTGACTTATTTTTTTCAGATATTTCATGATTAGTAAAGAAACCTGAAGGACTTTTTTTTTTTTTTGTACTAATGATTGAACTAGGGGTGTGTAACCACCGAGACACATCCCTATTTATTTGTCTATTATTTAATCTATTTATTTATTTTGAGACAGGGTCTCGCTAAGTTGCTTAGGGCCTCACTGAGTTGCTGGGCTAACTTTGAACTTGGCATTCTCCTGCTTCAGCCTCATGAATGATTTTTCTATATTGATTTGTCCTGAAATTTTATTGAGTCTGACAGTCTTTTAGTGAAGTCTTTAGGGATTTCTTGTAAAAGATTATGTCATCCACAGAGACAATTTTACTTCTTCCTTTCTAGTTTGGATGGTATTTACATTTTTTATTGACTACTTGCTAAAGTACATCTATTACAATTATATTGAATGAATGTGATAAGTATGGACACCCTTGTCTTCCTCCTGATATTAGAGGAAGAGCTTTCTACCATTTGCCATTGAGTATGTTTTCAGTGTGGACATGTAACACATGCCCTTAATTATGTTGAGATACAAACTTTTTATTCCTAATTTATTGAGAGATCTTCATCACAGAAAGTATGTTGAATATTGTTGAACTTTTTTCTACATCTTTTGAGTGATAGTATGACTTTTATCCTTCAGTCTATTAATACGGTATACACATTTATGAATATTTGTTATTATGTTTGACTGATTCTTCATTATCTAAATAGTCTTGTGTTATTATATTTGCATTTGAAGGAGCAAGTAAATATTACAGTCTGCACAAGTTTTGGCAAGTAAAGGGTTTTCTTTTTCTTTTTCTTTTTCTTTCTGTTAGGTCCCAGACTTATAAGGGTGCCCTGATAAATTATAGTTAGACATTGGAGTCAGATCCTGTGCCTGTTGCTGGAGATGCAATGAGGTCCACAGTTGATGGACTTGCAAATACAGCTGAGACGGCCTGGTGTCAAGTCTCAAGGCCATTTCAGAATCTGCTGTGGGAATGAAGCTGGTCAATCTGCCCCAGGAATTCCAGCCAGAACTTCTCTTCCCGGGCTCTGTGTAGGCAGGCATGTTCCCAGTATAACCAAGAGCAACTGGAGCTGATTCTCAGGGTCACTTCAAGGTTTGGTGTGGCACTGAGGTTGGCAAATATACCCCAGGAACTCAGAGCAGCAAAACTTCTCAAACAAGCAGCAGAGATTCTGTAGCTGATTCTCAGTAGTGCTTTAGAATCCATAGCTGACTCCAAATTCTGCAGCCCTGTCACTGGAGGCAAAAGTGGGCTTGACTCTTTTGTGGTCCATTAGCTTATGTTTCGTGTGGCAGGTCCAAGGCTGAAAAGGAATGAACGAAACCCACAGGAGGATAGGGTCGCTTCTGTGCCTGAAACCAAGTTAATGAGCCTGTCACTTAAATTTGAGCTTGGGTTTAACCACAACAGTTTACCTAAACCCCTAAGCTCCCACAAAAGAACTTTACCTCCTTAAATAGCTACAAAATTAGTATTCATACAGTAGGTGAATACAAGCCAGGGATTTCCTTTCTCACCATCCTGTTGACAAAATTTGTCCCGAGTTGCCATTTTTCTTTTTGTTGGAAGAGATGGTGTAATTTTGGGATAATCTGTTCCTTATAAGTTGGTGGAATGTAACTTTAAAATATTTGCTCCTAGTATATGCATGGAATGATTTAACTACTAATTCACCCTATTTAATGGTTATGTGAGTTATAGAATATTATCTTTTTTCTAAAAAATTGTTTAATGCTATCAAAGTTTTCAAATGCATTAGCATGTATTTTATTAAAATATTAATGTCTGATGAACACATGCTACTTCCCGCTTGTCATTCTTCATGGTAGTTGTTTTTGGCCCCTTTCCTAATTTTTTCATTTGTCCTCCATTCTCCTTTTTCTGATCCTTGTCCTACTACCTCCCTATGTCAGACTTGGTAGAGGTTTATTTCTTTTATAAATTTTGTTTTGATTCAGTTTTTGTTCTCTTGATTTCCTTTTTGTGGGGGTGGGGTAGCATTGCGGATTGAACTCAGAGGTGCTTCACCACTGAGCCACATCCTTGGCGTTTTTTATATTTTATTTGGTAAACAGGATTCCAATTATTTAAGCCCTCACTAAGTTGCTTATGCTGACTTTGAACTTGTGATCCTCCTGTCTCAGCCACCAGAGTCATGGGGTTTACAGTGTGCACCACTGTGCCCAGCCTCATGATTTCCCTTTTGTGAATAGTTTCCTACTTCATTAATACTCTTTATTATCTCCCATCATCAGGTATTTTGAAATTTTTAAAAATATTTTTACAATTTATGCTCAATTTACAGACTTTTATTCTTTGTAACTTGTTTAATGACCTGTTTTCTATAAGTCTAGCAGAATTTCAACATTCTTAGCATATTCTGTTTTCATTATTTTTAGTTACAGGTATATTTTTATATTTTCATTGTTATTCCCCTTTTCATTTATGCATTACTTGAAAGTGTGCTTTTTATGCCTTTGATGTGGAGACTTTTCATTTATCCCTTTTTAATAAGTTTCTAATTTAATTATATTATGGACTCATTAATATCACATCTTTGAATTTTTTTCATTTCTCATATTGTCTAGTACAGTTAAATTTTGTAAATATCCCATATTGAAAGGGATTTAGCTACATATTTTAATAAAGCAAGACTTGTTAATTTTGTTGTTAATTTTGCTTGCTATATTTTCTCTAGTCTAACTAAAGTTTAATAACTTGAAGCTTCAATAAATTAGAGAGATGTTGAAAGCACCCAATTTCATAACATATTTATAGGTATCATTTTTAGTTGTATACCACTATATAGTTTTATATTATATATATATATATATATATATATATATATAATGGCTTTAAGTCTTTATGTTGTAACACATAGCTTTCTTGTTGTTTTAAAATTTATTGTTGAAGTACAATACTTATACAGGCAAATCTAAAACTTGATAAGTTTTTACAAACTCAACACATCCATGTCATTAACACCCACATTCAAAACAAAAGAACCCAACCAAACTCCAGGAATCTTCCCTTTCCCCATTTTAATTGTTGCACACGCACCAGTATACTCCTACTGTGACTTCTAATGCTTTCATTGAATTTGGCTTGCAATTGAAACTTACATAAATGAAAATGAAAAATGTGTACAGTTTTGTATCTGATTTATTTTGCTCAACATTATGATTGTGACATTCCTCTATAGTCTCCTGCTAACTTATTTTTATTGATGAGCAATAAGTAATATTGGGTGATGTATATGCTTATATTTCAATTATATCAGCTGTTAAATATATTATAGGACTAAGAATTTTATTGAATTTTATTAGGAAATCTGATTTTAATTTTAAAGTTAGTCATTTACATATATATACAGACAAATATATGCATACTTATATGTGTGTGGGTATGTATACATCATTTTCCCTTCTACATGTTATGTTTTTATAATTCTTTTTAGCATTTTTCAAATCAATTGTTTTGTCTCCTGTTTTTCTCTCAGCCAACTTAGAGCTTATTAATTCATTTTCTGCTTTTTTACTAGTTAATTTCGGAATTTTAGTACAAATTTTTGGAATACTTTAACTTCTCACATTCTCTTTTTACTCCTGATACTCAGATACAAGTTTGATTTTTTTTTTGGTTTTATTTCTTCCATTCTATTTCATATTTTAATCATCTTGTTTAATTTCCTTTATATTCACCTGCCAATCACTTATTTTCATCCTGTGTCAAACATTTAATGGAACATTGAATGTAGAATTTTACAAATGTATGGTTTTATGATGTATCTTTTTAACATTTTCAGTTAAAATTATTTCATATTCTGATAAACAACTGAGTTATTTACATAGACTATTTCTCATTACTTTTTCCCCTATGTTTTTGAGATTTTTTTTTTCTATTTCATACATGGTTGAAGTCACTCTGGAAAATCAGCAGCACAATTTTTGACAGTTTTCCTCCAAAGAGAAGCTGTATTTGCTTGTGTGTGAAATCAGAGGGGAACACTTTAAGCAGCTTTCAAAATCTCTAGTTTATGATTAATTTTTTCAACTTCTCCGTTATCACCTCTGTATTTTCCCAAAGCTTAGTCTCCTATTTATAGGGTTTATTTGCCTTTTTAAGCTCTGGTTTTAATGTAGATTATTTTTATGCTTCTCAAAGATATTCTTTTCTTTGTGCCAGTCCAGAAATACAAATATAAGTGTGTGAAAGCAGTGTACAGGTTTTTTTTAATAGGATGAAGGTCCTTTGGAGTATATTGATATCTTGTTTGAAATATTACTCGGCCTTCATGAAGAATGAAACAATGGCATTTGCAGGTAAGTAGATGGAGTTGGAGAATGGAATCTCATTCTAAGTGAAATAAGCCAATCTCTAAACACCATAGACCAAATGTTTTCTCTAATATATGGATGTTGATCCATAATGGGAGGGTACACACTTCAGAAGAATGGAGAAACTTTGGATTTGGCAGAGGGGAGTGAGGGGAGGGGAAGGAATGGGGGTGAGAAGGATGGTGGAATGAGATGGACATTATTACCTTATGTACATGTAGGATTGCATGAATGGTGTGACTCTGCATCATGTACAACTATAGAAATGAGAACTTGTACTCCATGTGTGTACAATGAGTTGAAATGCATTCTGCTCTCATATATAACTAATCATAATTAAAAAAACACCACTTGAGTGCTTTTGTGTACAATTTAAAAATTTTATTACATTTTGTACTTATGGAGTGATATTATGAATTTTTTACCATATATCTCTTAATTAAAAGAAAGTATATGCATACTTGGTTATAAAATTAAACACAAAATGTATTCTTTCAATAAGAGAAGAAAAACAATTATAAAATAAAAATGGCCACAAATTATTCTAATGTGTTATTCTTTAAAAAGAAAATGAATAAAATAATAGTTATTGTCACTGTTGCAAACATATTTATTGACTCAACATTTCATCTACTCTCACATTTCCAAGTCCCATTGTACTTGGGGAGCACAAAGTGATAAATTCAAATCAATATGCTGCAGATAAAAGTAATATGGGCCATACTCAGGGGAGCACATGAGAGAGCTGACCTGGACCTTCTGGTTCTTTCCCCTTCCTATAGCAGCAGTGGCGACTCAGATCTTCTGGAAGCAAGTCTTAAAGAAGCTTTAGCTCAGACATATAGCAAAATATACCTTAAAGAAGTGAAGACACTGATATGTGAAGTTAGTTTCAACAATAGCAAAAACTAGCCTCACCTGAACAAAATGCTAAAATATTATTTCAGGGATAGTTCTTAACAATGATTAAAGGAAGTATTTTCTAAGATAGCATATTTGAAACAAAGTTCTTCCTCTTTTCTCCCTTCCTCAACTTCCCGTCCCCTTCCATGCAGAGCAGTGCTGTTAGGAACATTTTGTGGAGCCTGGGCTGCTCTTCACTTATGAAACCTACGGCAAGTTACATCAACATTTTTATTCTTAGTCTTCGCTTCTTGAATATTACAACAGTTAGGATCCCTCTTTCAAATGATCGTTGTGTGAATGTAAATGCTAATTGTGTATGAAGCACACATCTTAGTGCCAAGCAAAAATATTTTTTTTCTATGTGCTATCAATCAGAAGTATATGGATTCTGTGTACACATTTTGTAGTCATCCTGAAATATATTTTTACCAAAGGAAAAAAAAATGTATTCCACCCTCACCAGGGAAGAGTGAAACTTTTAGTGAAAATCAATGGGAGAGCCAAAGCTTAGAAAGAGACTGTTAAATATTTACAAATGAGTCAACATTTTCTACAGAAACAGAAACGAACACACACACACACACACACACACACACACACACACACACACACACACTAGCTAATGCAGTAGTTTTAAAGGCTGAAAAGTCCTATGATCTGTCATCCGTAAGCTGAAGATCCAGGAAAGCAGGTGACATAATTAAATCTTTGCCTGAAGACTTGAGAGTCTTCTCCCAGGAGAGGAGAGAGTCTCTTCATCAGGGGAAATGGTGACACATGTTCCAGTTGAATTTCAAGTGCTTTTGTAAGGAACTGAGTTCAGAGAACCAGATCACAGATTATGAGGACAGAAAAAAAATGGATGTTCCAGGTCAGAAGGAGAGCAATTTAGGCCCCTGCTCCACCTTTTAGTTCTAACAGGACATCAATAGACTCCATGACATCCATACACATTTTGACCTCAATCTTCTTTATGCCATTTACCCATTTGAATGCTAATCTCTTCCAGAAATACTTTCATAGACTCAGAAACAATTTTTATTGGGCATCTAGACATCTTTTATCCCAGTCAGTTTGATACAGTAAAATAACCATCACAATTTCACTCTTAAAATCCCTGATTTCACCATCATCTCTCTTTCCCTGTAAGAACTTGTATAACTCCTGGACATTTCCAAAAGCTTGTTCTCAACTTAAGTGTCCCTGGATTTTCTCAAAGGCCTTTCTCTCTCTTATTTCTGATATTTGTAATCTGCAATCAGCTGACGAAAGAGGAAAGAATCACCAACTTGAAAGTAGACCCACAGAAACTTCTCAAACTGAAATACAGAGTGAAAATAAGAATAGAATTTCCATGAAATGTGGGATATTATCAATAATGTATGTGTCTTTGAAATGTCAAGAATGATTTGAATAAAAAGTGATTGAGAATTTTCCAAAACCAAGTATGGTGACGAACCCAGAGATCCAAGATTTCAAGCAGAATAAATGTCAAAATATCTACACATAGATGAATCATATCATATTCAATCTCCAGAAAACTAAAGGTAGAAAAATCTTGAATTAATCAGATAACCAGATAAAAAAGACAAATTGCCTATAGAGAAGCAAGGGCATAAATTGCATCAAGCTTCTCATCAGAAATTCTGCAAGCAAGAAAAGAGGACAGTAAAATATTTAAGCAGAAAACAATAAAAAATAGCAAATAAAAGAACTAAAAAGTCTTGAATTTTTTACCAGAAAATTTTCCATTAGTAATGAAAGAGAAATACTTTCTCAGGCTCACTCAAACAGGTTAAATTACCACTAGATATTGTATCTAAAGTAATATTAAAATAAATCCTTAACGGATAAAAAGAATAATGTAGTAATGCATTCAGGTGTTCAAAAAGAAAAGAAGTATATCAGAGAAGGAATAAGTAAAAGTAAACAATATTTCTTAAAATTCTGTTTTGGGGGAATCCTAGGAGCACTTTAACACTGAGTTACATCTAAGTCCTTTTTTTTCTATTTTATTTGTTTAGGACCTCATAATTTGCTGGACTATGATCCTCCTGTCTCAGCCTCTAGAGTTGCTGGAAGGAAGCTGAGCCCACCACACCCAGCTTTATTTCAAGAAAAACTAGATAGTCTGGATAGGCCTATACAGTTATAAGTAATAGAGTCATTACATAAAAACCATCTAAGAAAGAAGCATAAGACATAAATGTTAAATTCTACCAAACATCTATGTAAGAAATTGTATCAGTTATTCACAATCTCTTTTAAAAAAGAGAAAGTGAGGGAAAGAAAACTTTCTAACTCAATTCTAACTAGTGTAGTATTCCCTAGTTCTAAAACCAGATAGGATGTTTCAAACAGGACCACCGATATATGTCATGAGCATAGATTTAAAAAATTTCGACAAGATTTAGCAAATTAAATTTTAAAAAATATATTTTTTAAAAAGAATTATATACCTAGGACGATGAGGTACCTAAAGGACTTGCATTACTCAATTTCAAGAATAAAGGAAGTTACAAATATTAAACAATCATACTGGAAAAAGAATAGACACATAGAGATCTCAGAAACAGCCCATTTAAATCTATTTGACTGAGTTTTGACAAGAAGCAAGGGACAGAAGTTACTGTTTTGGAAAAAAAAAAGTTTCTAAGCTGATTTGACAATCCCTAGCCAAAATTCAAACGGACACAAAACTTTCTTATATCTTTCATGAAATTTAACTCAAAATTGACCATAGACTGAATGGGATCAAGACTGTGTTTACTATCAACAAACAGATAAAACATCCACAAGAGAAAAAAATACAGGAAAAAAAATTTGAACAACTTGGGTTTGGTAAAACCTTTTTAGACGAAACATGCATGTACAAAGAAAAAACAGTAATTTGGATTCTGTTACAAGTAAAAAAAAAAAAAAAACAATCAGTCCGGCAGAAGATGCTGTTGAAAGAATTAAAAGAAAAACCACTGATTCAGAGAAAATATTTGCAAACTTCCTGCTCTAAGAAAGGACATGTATCTGAAACATGTAAACAACTCTTAAAGTCTAATAATAAGAATCAAAAAGTCCAATTTGAAATATGTGCAAATAGGCACAAATATACAAATAGGCACTTTATCAAAGATAATGTACATATTGGAAGTATTTGAAAGAAGTTATTAGGGAATTATAAATTCAAATAATGATGAGATAACACTATGCATCTATTATAATCAGTAAATCCATCCCTTGATGTGTTGGTGAATTTCATGTGTTTGCTTGACTAGTCTATGGTGCTTAGTCATTTCTCTGGATGTTGCTTTTAAGGTATATTTTAGATGTGGTTAACATGTACATCATAGATTTTTAACAAAGAACAATGCACTCAATAAACTAGGTGAAAAGCAGTCAATCAATCAACTGAAATTGTTTCTCAGAAAAAAGACTGAGGTTTCTTTAAGAAGAACAAACTTCTTGAAGAACAGGGATTTGACCCCAAGAATGCAAAAAAGGAATCTGTATCCAAGTTTCTGGTCTATCTATTCTTCTGCCCTGAATATTTCAGACTAAAGGCAGTGACACACTTTTCTTCCTATTTCTCTTCCACTTGTTTGTCCTGTGGTTTTCAAAACTTGACCAATCCAACAGTCACATGAGACAATTCATTAAAATCTCAATCTCCTTCTCTTTCTCTCTGGAATCTGATTGGTTCTTTTCCTCTGGAAAAACACATGAGTGATAAACTTGGCAAACCACTTGATGGGGAGGTGATGAAGCATCTGCATTTTGGTGGGAATGCAAAAGACTGGGTCATTTGTTACATCAGGGCAGCAGTTTCCTACAAAGCTAAGTGCATCCTTATCTTACAACCTGGCAAAATACTCACAGGTATTTATTAAACTGAGGTCAAAAAGCATGTCCACATAGAAATCCTATCCTAAGAAAGTTATCTCTTTCATATACCTCTTGGAGAATCAGAGACTTCCTCATCTACATTACATTGTAATGTCAATGTCTGTTGTTTTCTGAAGAAAGACAAGGAAAAATGCTCAGTTATGAGACAAGGAAACTGAGGGTATGAGGATATAATCTCAGTTTTACTAAAATTAATTCTGGAAAATTTAATTAAAGTTCTTCTTATCTAAGATAACAATATAAATAAAATATACATTTTATTTATTGAGTCTACTGTTGAAAGGCCATTCTCTCTGGTGCTTAAATATGCTTAAATTCATAAGTTTATTTTCAAATTGTCATCTTGAGTCCCACATCATGAACCCCATGCTATTGGACATGGAGAAACAGGGAATCAAGGAAGCTGCCATTTGTAGTCATATTTGCCCATCTTTGGAACTTGTTGCCACAAATATGTTATACTTGATGCATGATTTTCTAGAAAAAATTTTAATTTTTAAAAAATGATTTAGCAAAAACATTCCTAATCTTACAATTTTCTTTAAATTATTTTTGGGGATGTGTGGCAAAAATCTTGGTTATATCTAATAGAAATCAAAGAGATATACCTGAGACCTTAGGGTACTGACTTCTCTGGCTT